>NC_073408.1:7782030-8982030 GCF_028641065.1 Leucoraja erinaceus
TGAACAATCTTCCTGCATCTAGCCTGTCCAACGCCCTTAATACTTTTGTACCCCCTTAGAATAACGTGCCCTTTGTCCGTACCCTATCACGCCTCCATGTGGAACGTTACTCCCCTGTGGACGCGGAGGTGACCTAATAGAAAAAGATTGATTTTACAGAAACTAACGCTGACCAACTTAAATATGATACATCGGCTGAGCTGCATCCTTGATAATTACTGCCAGATAAAATGGGTTATATTTCTGCTGAAAATGGGGGTTGTTCTCAGGCCATTGCAAAGCAGTATTGTTAGAAATAAGATAGATTACAATCTCCATGGCAGATAAGGCACTTGGGCCGTAATGGCAAAGTCACAGGTGTCCTGCAAACATAAACTCGCCTATACGCCAATATTTCACAAATCCATTTGGTTCTGCAAGATACTTTATTAAAGTCTAATGCAACACAATGGACACAAAGAGAGCTAAGGTGCATGTTTAATATAAGTGAAAATCTCCAGCCAATCCCAGTAGATACATGAAGATACCAGTAGATCAGTTTACTCTTCCTTCATCCTCACCCGATTGTTTGATTATATTCGATATGTGTGTTTAAAACTTTGATTCATTTATGGTGTGACACCAATTACGCATATATTTAGCTTTCCGGGGGCTGTGTTCCAAGCAATTAAATAAGAGATGAGAACACACTCCTATACGGCCAGCGGAAAAAAATCAGTTGTGTCAAACAAAATATATAGATGTCGTGGGAGACTGCAGATGCTGGAATCTTGTGCAAAACACCCACAAAGTGATCTCGAGGACACTCAGTGGGTTCAGGACGCATCCGTGGAGGGAATGGAACGATGAATGTGTTTGCAGTAGGGACACGCTCTGCAGACCGCGTGGTGCAGGCGGGGAAAAAAAGGATAAAAGAGAGATGGGGCAGGGACGAAAGAAGCTGGTGGATACGTGGAGAGTTGGATTGGCAGAGGGGTGTAGTCAGTGACAAAGGCCAGGGGTGAAATGTGGGATGGTGGGAGATGATGGCAGAGATGGTGTGCACTGGGGTGGGTGAGAGGAAGTAGTGGGAGTATTATTTGAAATTGGAGGATTTATCGGCCTGTCCCACTTAGGAGATATTTGGGCGACTACAGGCGACTGCTGCAAAATTTTCAACATGTTGGAAATTCATCGGCGGCAGTCGTGACAATTTTTGCTATCGTAGGTTGTCGTAGGTTGTCATAAGTGCTGTAGTCGGTTGGCGCCAGGAGTCCAAGGTGAATTCAATTAAAACTAGTCTCTGGCAGTCGCCTAAAGAGTCGCCTAAGTGGGACAGGCCCATCAGTAACCCTTGTTTTCCTTCTCCATCCTAATCCTCCAACCAGTCTTACTGTCATCCTGATTAAATGTTATCTTTGTATGGTTCGTTGTCACCTTCCCGAAGCTAACAATTATCTATTCTGCATTTTCCTTGTATTTTATCCCTTGTAATGTCTCGTTTTCACACCTTACCCTGACTCGAAATCTGAAGAAGTGCCTCGACCAGAAACGCCACCCTTTCCTTTTCTCCAAAGATGCTGTCTGAGTTACTCCAGCATTTTGTGCTTATCTTCAATGCACATACCAGTGCGTTGCTAGGAATACAAAAGTGACTTGCGTTGTAGACCCCATCTCGTGAATGTGAAATTGTTGTAGAATTATGATTACCATGAAGGTAAAATGTAAAGTTTTTTTTTTGCTGAAAGGATAGTTACCTTTGTTTATTAAAACCGTAAAAGCATGATTCTATTCACACTGAGAAACGGATACATTTCTCGATCCAAAAAGCACAAAACGATGTATTGATGCTGCGCTAAGTTCCATTGTCAAGACGGTTTCATTGTCAAATGTTCCAGGAATGGAACATTGACATTCTCACCTGCTGCAGCTTTACAGGCCTGTCAATGCAACAGCACAACAAATGAATGTACAATGATTCACAATACAATGAACTAACAAGCAGTAATACTCTTTTGTCACCCATTCATAGAAACATAGAAACATAGAAAATAGGTGCAGGAGTAGGCCATTCGGCCCTTCGAGCCTGCACCGCCATTCAATATGATCATGGCTAATCATCCAACTCAGTATCCTGTTCCTGCCTTCTCTCCATACCCTCTGATCCCACAAGGGCCACATCTAACTCCCTCTTAAATATAGCCAATGAACTGGCCTCAACTACCTTCTGCGGCAGAGAATTCCAGAGATTCACCACTCTCTGTGTGAAAAAAGTTTTCCTCATCTCGGTCCTAAAAGAATTCCCCCTTATCCTTAAACTATGACCTTCTATCCAGACATGCTGTCTGACCCACTGATTTACTCCAGTATTTTGTGTCTATCTTCATATTGAGTATAGAAGTTGGGATGTAATGTTATAGTTGTATAAGACATTGGCGAGGCCACATTTGGAATATAATGTTCAGTTTTGGTCATCCTGCTGCAGGAAGGATATTTCCTATAAGCTGGAAGGAGTGCAAGGAAGGTTGATGAGGATGTTGCCAGGACTTGAGGGCCTGAGCTACTGGAAGAGGTAGGGCAAGATAGGATTTTATTCCATGGAGTGCAAGAGGTTGAGGAATAATCTTATGGAGGTGTGTAGGATCATGAGAGGAATAGATAGGGTGAATGCAGTCTTTTACTCAGAGTAGAGGAATTCAGAACCAGAGGACATAGGTTTAAGGTGAGAGGGGAAAGATTTCATGGGAACCTGAGGGGCAGTCAGTGATGGCATATGGAATGAGGTAGCTGAGGCAGATACTATAACAACTTTGAAAAGACATTTGGACAGATCCAAGGATAGGAAAGGTTGAGAGGAATATGGGTCAAAGGCAGGAAGGTGGGGCTAAAGTAGATGGGACATCTTGTCGGCATGGGCAAGTTGGCCCTAAAAGCCTGTTTCCATGCTGTATGACTTTATGATACTCTTTTCTAAAGCAGATTTTATTCTTTCACCTTTCTTCACAATCTAATGATGCACTGAAATGGAGCAGCTTCCTAGAAACAATCGTAAATAGAATTGCAGGGCAGAAGGAGTCCATTTGGCCCATCAATACATGACTGGGAGTTTGTAAGAGCCTTCCAGACTTTGCCATGATATTCTTGGAAACGTTTGGCAATTTCACTGTTTTTCATCATTTAATGTTCACGATTAAGATTGAGTTTGGAACATAATAGGTTTGACAGTAAGGAAAATGTAGAATCTCACAATGTTGAACTTTTGGACATTATAACAGAGGTCCCATTAATTTTAAGAATGTTACCTCTAGTAATTAGGTTGGGATTTGGCTCTGAGGTGAATTTCTGAGAGCATTTTTATTATTATCTGACTATAAAACCAAAACGTGTTTTGGCTTCTAATTGTTAAATTTTCAGAATATAATTACAGCAACAACGGTTATTAATGATGGGTGTCATGAATAATTAAAATAAAATAATTGAAGATATATTTCAGAATTTTACTCCAGGCACTATAGTTTATAATAAGGCAGATGTCAAGGAATTAAAAAAAAACTTTAATGCAAATACAATATTACCTTTAGAAAGGATTTTCTTGTTTTCTTAGTATTCAGCTGGGTTTCAAAACATGTATGAAGTCATTATGACTGAAATGCGCCCATCTGTTCACTTGTTTCTTCTTCCTTTGGAATGAGCCAAACTCGATCTGTTTAACTTGACATTGTGAATATCTAGGACATGTGGTGAAGAGTTCTGTAGGGCACGTTGCCATACATAAGATGAAAGAATGGATCGACTGTAAATATTCACTGGAATTTAGAAAGGATGAGAGGATATCTTATAGACACATGTAAAATCCTTAAGGGATTGGACTGGCAAAATGCAGGAAAAATGATCCCGATGTTGGGGGAGTCCAGAACCAGAGGTCACAGTTTAAGAATAAGGGGTAGGCCATTTAGGACTGAGGTAAGGAAAAACTTTTTCACCCAGAGAATTGTGAGCCTGTGGAATTCTCTGCCACAGAAGGCAGTGGAGATTAATTCACTGGATGTTTACAAGAGAGTTCGATATAGCTCTTAGGACTAACGGAATCAAGAGATATGGGGAGAAAGCAGGAACGGGGTACTGATTTAAGATGATCAGCCAATATCATATTGAATGGCGGTGCTGGCTCAAAGGGCCGAATGGCCTACTCCTGCACCTATTTTCAATGTTTCTATGTTTCTATCTCCAAACGACACCAAACCTAAAATAAATGCACAAAGTGCTGGAGTAGCTCAACGGGTCAGGCAGCTTCTCTGAAGAACGTGGATTGGTGATGTTTTGTATATATGTTGAAGGCGAGTGGAGAAAGATTTAAAGGAGATTTCTGAGAGGCGATTTGTTCAATCAGAAGGCAGTGGGTATATGCAATGAGCTATAGAGGAAATAGTTGAGGCAAGTACAATAGACATTAGGACATGTATGTGGATTGAAATGTTTTAGAGGGATAAAAGCCAAAAGCAGGAAAATCGGATTGGCTAGGATAGACTTCTTGGTCGGCATGGATGTGTTGGGCTGAAGGGCCTGGTTCCATGCTGTGTAACATTGTGACATTAAGCTGGAGTGATACTGCACCTACACCAAGTCTTGGCATTGGAGTTAGATAAAGAGATCGTGTTCTGGTTGTAACGCCTGCATAGAAACCTTGTTCCAGAAAGCACAAAGAGTATTTATTGGAGCAGGTACAGGAACATGTTATTCCCAATGACTGTATGGATTGTTAACATGTTTTATAGGCAAAGGAAATGACTGCTGCACAACGTGAAACTCTGAAGCTTAAAGGAGTCAGGCTCATAAAATGGAAGCTAGCGACTTCAACCATGAAAGAAAGACAAGGAGACATTTAAAAGGTGTTCGAATTAGTTTTTTTTCTGGAGGATCTTTTGTGGAAGTAGCTGTCAAATGAGCAGCTGGAGAGGAGTCTGTAGATTAGTGAAATGACTGGACATATTTCATTACCTTGTCTGCAGAGTGACGAAAGATTGAATACTGCTTCAGAAGGTGATGGGTAATCTCAGCTCACTTGATGTGTCACTTTGCATAAATCTCCTGTTGCCGCATCATTTAGGCATCATTCCTACATTCCTGAAAATAATAGGGAGGCAATAATCATTTAAACCTGCTGACCTCTAAGCCTTTGTTTAATTACTCATGGTACTTTAAATATAGAATATTCCTAATGTATAATATTACTGCTATACGTCAGGGAATCAGCGTAGGAGACTGAACGGCTATTAATTGTCTTTCTCATTTGTATGACCTAAATGAAGCTTCTGAAACCAGTGATATGCAACCCCTTTGGTATTTTACAGCAATAGGACTGTTGCATCCATTAACTGCATGAATCAAATGATTAAAAAAAATTAAATATAGGTTATCTTAATGCCATTGCAATGGCTGTGGGATAATATTTTTTCTGGAACATTGACTTAATTGATAATGTTGAACAGCTTTTAACAAAATCTCACTGTGCCTGAAGCTTCAGTGAATCGAGGAGTTCAATATTAATGATTCATCATTGAGAATTTTATTGAATGGCAGGTGTCTTAAAGCTCACATGAACTGAGACTGTCATGGCAGACCTGGGCATCCTGTGATTTCTGGAAGCAACACTTTTCTGCTCCCAATACATCACCTCTCTTTCTCTGAAGATAAATAACGTTTCCTTCCATTTAGACTTGAGAGAAACAGTGCGGAAACAGGACCTTCACCTCACTGTGCCCGCGCCAACCAGCGAACATTATACTAACACTATCCTACACACAAGGTACAATTTTTACCCAAGCCAATCAGCCTACAAACCTGCACATCTTTGGAATGTGGGAGGAAACCGGAACACTCAGAGAAAACCCACAGGGAGAATATACAAATGCTGTGCAGACAGCACCCATAGTCAGGTTCAAATCTGGGTCTCTGTGAGGCAGCAACTCTGCTGCTGCGCCACTGTGTCGCAGCTATTTATCTGTCTGTTTTGTCTTGGACTTTCCTCTTTCAAGTTAAAAGATCAGGAGACACAGATACTGGAATCTGGAGCAGAACTCAAACTGTCGGAGGAATTCAGTGGGTCAGGCAGGTTGTGGCATCTGACTCGCTGAGTTTCTCCAGGAGCTTGCTCTTTGCCTCAGATGGAAAGGTCATCTGCCTGAAAGATTAGAGAAACAAGGAACTGCAGATGCTGGTTTACAAAAAAAGACACACAGTGGTGGAGTAACTCAGTAGGCCAGGCAGCATTTCTGCAGAATAGGGATAGCTGACATTACAGGTCGGGACCCTTCTTCAGATTCACTGTGGTGGTTGGGGGAGAAAGCTGGAAGAGAGGAGAGGCAGGACAAAACCTGGAGAATTATATGTGGATACTGGTGATGAGGGTTTTGATAGACAGATAGTTGGACAAAGGGCAGAGAAGAAAGACAAAAGGTGTGAGATGAGGATAGAGGAGTTGTGAATTGTGAAGTCAGAGGTTGGAATGTCGGTGGAAGGGGAGGGGTAAGAGAGAAATTTGTGTGTGTTTAGGTGGGGAACAGGAAAGGGTGGGGGGGGGGGGGGGGGGGGGGGGGAGGTGGTTGGAAAGAAGAGGGAGGAGGAGGTTGACGTTTTAAGTAGGGATACCTAAAACTGTAGAATTCAATGTTTCACACCATTGGGCTGTAAGCTACCCATGCAGAATATGAGGTGTTGTTCCTCCAGTTTGTGTCCTCACTCTGGCAATGGAGGGGGCCCAGGATTGAAAGGTCAGTATGTGAATGGGAAGGGGAGTTAAAGTGGTTAGCAACCGGGAGATCCAGTTGGCCACAGTGGACCGAGCACTTAATCTATGTATGGTCTCGCCGATGTAAAGCAGTTCACATCCGGAAAGATGTCATCTCAGACCTTTCTCGTTCGTTCCTCTCCTTCCCACCTCCGCCAATCCCTCTTCCCCACCCCACCTTCTCCCCCACCGCCTCCCTCCAGTCTTTGTATTTTAATATAGGTTCCAGAATCTGCAATTCCTGGTGACTCCAAACTAAAGCACAAACTTGTATCTCTCTCCAGAGATCATGCCCGAGCCATTGTACACTTCCTGCAGGGTCTGGTGACATTCAATGCCCTAATTTATTTTGCTGCTGGTTTATACGGAGGGATTAGCTGTTGTTCTTCAAAAAGTTACGTCATATCAACATTGAGATCATCCCTTAATTGTGCCACGGTGGATTGTGTCTTATTTAATCATTCAGTCTGCTTCTGACATCTCAGCTTGCAGAGAATTTGTGTATGGCCGCCTCAGAGATGTTCATTGAATTAATTTACCCAGATCTTGTATGATTGCACTCAAATTCCACGAGAATCCCTCTTGATTTCTTCCTCGCATAACAGTTTCGTCACAGCACGTGTAACAGGATTAATTTACATTTTCTGATGGTCTTACGGTTGCGGAGGTGATGTCTAGCTGTGTCAATGGAGGTTCACTTGATGGATCCCTTCCTGCCTGCATGGTTTGATGATGTACGTTAGCCAGCGCTCATTGGGAGCTGAACGCTGTGAAACCTGTGCCGTTCTCAGTTCACATCACCGTATTCTTGATGCCGTTGTACAACACTCATTTTAATGAGCTCATAATACAATTATGATTTTCTCCGCAGGTGTGTGTTCAAATCCCGGGAGCCAAGAGAGTCAAGAGTGTTTAATTGTCACATGTGCTGGCAGCGGAACAATACAATTCCTACTTGCTGCAGATTAACAAGCCCATTTACGGAATAACCTGCAAATAAATGCAGAAATACTGATTATCAATAATAGTTCACCAGGAAATGCCTGATTAGAGGGGTGTAGATAGGGTTAATGCACAGGGTCTTTTACCCTGAGTAAGGGATCAAGAACTAGATGACATAGGTTTAAGGTGAGAGGGGAAAGATTTAATAGGAGACTGAAGGGCAACATTTTTGCCCTATGTAAATATAGTGGTTATATGAATGAGCTGCCAGAGGAGGTAGTTGAGGCAGGTACTATAACAACACTTGGACAGGATAGGAAAGTTTAGAAGGATATGGGCCAAATGCAGGAAGATGGGACTAGCTTAGATGGGGCATCATGGTCGGCATGGACTAGGTGGGCTGAAGGGCCTGTTTCCAAGTTGTATAACTATGAATCCAGAGGGTATTGGCTGTAAGGAGAGGTTGGACAAGCTTGGATTGTTTTCTCTGCAGTTTCGGAGGCTGAGGGGAGACCTGCTTGAAGGTTATAAATTTATGAGAGGCACATGGTAAATTCATGGTAGACAATTAGAACCTTTTTCCATGATTGGGGCCAAAGCCAATTACGAAGGGAATTAACCTACAAACATGTGAGGTTATGGGAAGAACCCAGAGAAAACACATGCAGTCGCGTGGAGAACGTACAAACTCCGTACAATCAGCCCTCATCGTCAGAATCAAACCCAGGTCTCGGGCGTTGTAAGGCAGCAACTCTACTGCTGCACCGCTGTGCCGACCCTTCGGCCTCGAGTCGAAAGTGGGCATAGAATGCATTGAGCTCGTCAGAGAGGGATGTACGTATTGCTGCCAACGAAGACCCCTGACATTCAGCACCAACTGATCAAGACTCTAAGCCATTTGAACACTGATTCTTTTTTAACAAACTTGACGAGACAAATCGTCGCAACTACGGTCAGGTCACATCATATTGACAGTTTTATTGACTGATCTCTTGTTCTGATCCCCGCGAGCTTACTTGTCATTGGGACTTGATGGGCATTTGGCACTAGATGCAGTTCTAAATAAAAACACCAATCTGATTTCTCCTTCCGCCAGCCCATTTCAATGAAGGTTACTGGCTGTAGGGAGCAAGAGAAGGCACAAATCACAGCATTGCTAAATTATTAGTGAAATGATTTCACAATATTGAGGCCGAAATAAAAGGTGGGAAATTGCTGTGGACTCAACGCAAATAACGGGTTGCTTTCATATCATAACTCTCGAGATTCTCGGGTGACTTAGACTTCCTTAGAAATACAATTATGTAGATAGAATCACAGTCACACAGTCATACAACTTGCCCACACTGAGCAACATGCCCCAGCTATACCTGCCTGCGTTTTGCCCATATCCCTCTAAATCGGTTCTATCCATGTACCTGTCTAATTGCTTCTTAAATGTTGCAATAGTCCCTGACTCAACTACCTCCTTCAGCAGCTCGTTCCATACTTCCACCACCCTTTGTGTGAAAAAGTTGCCCTTCAGATTCAAAAAAATCTTTCCCCTCTATCCTTAAACCTATGTCCTCTAGTTCTCAATTCCCCTAACCCTGATCCATTCCTCTCATGATTTTATACACATCTATATGATCATCACTCATCCTCCTGTGCTCCAGGGAGTCCTAGACTGCTCGATCTCTCCCTATAGCTCAGACCCCTGTAAATCTACTCTGCACCCTTTTCAAATTAACACCATCTTTCCCATAACATCGTGCCCAGAACTGAACAAAATACTCTAAATATAGCCCCTTTGACATCTTATACAGTGCAACTGCAACATAACTCCCAACTTCCATATCAAGATAAATCCAGCAACTCGCTGTCGGAACATCCCTCGGCATGGCATAGCTGCCTCTCCATGTTCACTCTGAAATCTCTGCCTGGACACAAATCAATTGAGCGTAGAAGGTCTTTTGGTTGTCGTCGGGCGAGTTTGAAGAAGGATCTCACCCATTCCTTCTCTCCAGACAAGCTGCCTGTCCCGTTGAGTTACTCCAGCATTTTATGTCTATCTTGGGTCTTTTGGTTGATTGAGTAAAGTGATCCCATCAGTCCCATTCCCTGGTCTTTTCCTGTGGTCCTCCACATTACATCAGACATGGAAAATGGAGCATAGAACGTGGAACAGCACAATACAGGAATGGGCCCATCAGCCCATAATGTTTGTGCCGAGATTGATGCCAAGCTAAACTGATCTCATCATCTAAACAAATCTCAAGCTAAGCAGTGCTTTCCAAGTTGCATAACTCTCCGTGTAAAAAAAATATAGCTGCTAAGGCAGCGCCACCATTATAGGTGTTGCATCTCCTGCGGTTGTAGGGAAACAGAGGGGAAGAGGCTGTTTCTGTGTCCAGGTGTGAAGCTTCTGTACCTCTGCTGGCCGGAGCAGGGAGAAGATCTTCAATGGACTGACTTTAACTGCACTACGGACTTTTGTTCTCGCACTGGTATCATGGCCATTCATTTATTGATTAAAAAAAAAATTCTGTATTATCTTTGTGTGATGCATTTCCAGGCTGTTATGCTGCTGCAAGTGTGAGTGCCAATATAGCTGCTAAATTTGTATAAGATAGTTACAAGCAGTTGAATAAGGGGTGGGAATTAATGAGCTTTGGCTTCTTCCTGCTCCTTTTCGGACACATACGATTTCATTTATTTATAGATATTGTTTATGACACTTTATAAATATTCTTGTTTTTGTTATTTGTATGCTGTTTCACACTTGCCTTTTATTCTTTTATTCTGTTGGAAATAAATAAATAATAAATAAATAAATAAATAAATAAATAAATAAATAAATGATACTTTTCCGCTCTCACTTTGTAGCTATGCTCTCTAGTGTTGGGCATTTCCATCCTGCCAGAAAGGTTCCGAATGTCTACCCTATCGTGCGGGGCAAGTCTTTTTAAATAGAGTGCTGAGGGTCAGGAACAACTTCACAAGAGCGGTGGTGGAGGCAGATATGATAGTGCCAATTAAGAGGACTTTAGGCAGGCACATGGATATGCAGGAAATGGAAGCATGTGGATCATGTGCAGGTAGAGAACATTGGTTTAATGGCATCAGGCCCACCATGGACATTGTAGATGTAAAGGCCCATCCCTGTGCTGCACTGATCCATGGTTTATGTTCCATGTATGGCCCCTCTCCTCTTTTCTTGTAATTAGAATTTATTTTTCCTCAGCGACACGTGGGTGATCTAAATTTCCCTGCTGCAGCTCAGATACTGTATGCATTGATCAGATCCATGGGAGTATATTCTCTATCATCTTTTTATTCATGTTATCCTTCTCCCTTCACCCTTCAGTCATGTCATCATACCTGTTCCTTCTCCCATACCTTCTAATGACCACTTTCAGAAGTGTCCCACTATCAGTAAAGTGCCTGGAAATGTCCTGGAAGGTTGTGAAAGAAATAAAGCCTTTTTTTCCTTCTTGTTTTTTTTTGTTCTTTGCTCTGTTCTCTTACTGCATTTTCCTTTATCTTCATTTCCTTTTCTTCTACGGTGATCCTTCCACCTCCCAAAAACGTGCGAGGTTGTTGGGATGTTGAGGCAAGCTTCAGTCCATTGATCAGCACCTCTGTCCCCACCACCACCACCACCTCCCCCACAACACTGGTGAAGCCTCGGTACTAGTCCCAACCCGCAACATGTTTCATATCACGGGCACTGACCTCCCTACCATCAAAAGGATCTACAGGAGGAGATACCTCAATAATATTATCATCAAAGACCCACACCACCCTGGCCACGCTCTCATCTCACTGCTACCATCAAGAAGAAGGTCCAGGAGCCTGAAAAATGGGACATCCAGGTTCAAGAACAGCATCTTCCCAACTTCTCTTCAACACTGCACAACACTAACCCCAGAAACTTAAGGCCCTGTCCCACTTACGTGTCCTTGGCATTCAAATTATGGGACCTCGCCGTTGCGTTGAGGTGCATGGGCATCGTGTGGCTACGCGGGGCCAGTCCCACTGAGAAGCGCGGAGGGGTACGGAGTTGTGCGCGGTATCGCGCGGCTCTCTGAAATTTTGTAGCGAACTAAATCTTTGCGCGCATCACCGGCCTGTCGTGTAACTGACGGCCAAAGTGGGACAGGCCCAAGACCCTGGCGCGACGCAACGTCTCACCTCCAACAGCAGCAGAAGCAGGCAAACGATCGCCGAGCTCGGCCTGGGGCTCACGGCCGTTGCGGTCCGGATCCGCCCCCACTCCTACTCCCAGAGGGGGGCCAAGAAAATTGAAGATAGATACAAAATGCTGGAATAAATCAGCGGGACCGGCAGCATCTCTGGAGAGAAGGAATGGATGGCGTTTCGGGTCGAGACCCTTCTTTCAGACTGAAGAAGAGTCTCGACACGTAACATCACCCATTGTTTCTCTCCAGAGATGCTGCCAGTCCCACTGAGTTACTCCAGCATTTTGTGTCCATCTTCAAATGACGTCACGCGCTCCAGACGGCTGTGCGGACGCATGAAGTCGCGTGCGACCTTCGCGGGACCGTCGCACCTCAACGCGACCACGAGGTTGCCTAATTAGCGTGCCAAGGACACGTAAGTGGGACAGGGGCTTTAGGGTTTAGGTTTATCAATTTCACGCCTACCGAGCTACAGTAAAGAGATTTGCTTTGCATACAATTTAAGCAGATCAGATAATACTATGCATTAATACAATCTTAAATTGACATTCTACATAAATACAATCATGTCAAACTCAAAGACGTTAGGCAGAGATACATTAGGGAAGATACAGAGTACAGAATATACATTAGTTCTCAGTATTGTAGCGCATTAGTTCCACGGGTGTCAGGGGTTATGGGGAGAAGGCAGGAGAATGGGGTTAGGAGGGAGAGATAGATCAGCCATGATTGAATGACGGAGTAGACTCGATGGTCCGAATGGCCTAATTCTACTCCTATCACATGATCTTATTATCTTATGAAGAAAGTCCAATGTCCACAGTGGGGTAGAGGTGAATAGCACAGTACCCTTGCTTTTGGAAAGTAGACCAAAATGGTGGAGGAACTGGACGGGTGAGGCAGCATCAATGGAAAGAATGAATAGGCGACGTTTTGGGTCGAGACCCTTCTTCATCAGACTCTTCATCTAAAGAAGGGTCTCAACCCGAAACGTCGCCTATTCCTTCTCTGCATAGATGCTGCCTCACCCGCTGAGTTCCTCCAGCGTTTTTGTCTACCTTCGATTTTTTCCAGCATCTGCAGTTCTTTCTTAAACCTAGCTCATGGAAGGACAGTTCTGATGCCGGATAACAAGTAACAAGTAACAAGTAGCCTTTATTGTCATTCAGACCTTGTTGCCTTGCAGCTCTACATATAGTAAAAATGACAAAACACACAATAAACACAAATTAACATCCACCACAGTGAGTTCACCAGGCACCTCCTCACTGTGGTGGAAGGCAAAAGTCATTAGGCCTCGGCGCAGGTGGAGACGGGGGATACGACAAAAGAAGTCACATCCCCCGAAGGAAGAGACCAAAAGCGTGTTTACACCCCCCCCCCCCCCCCCCCCCCCACATACACATAATAAACCAAAAATCAACTAAACAGGACAAAAGAACAACACACAAAAAAAGACAAAAAAAAACAGACAGACTGCAGGCGAGCCGCAGCTGCTAAGCCAGTGCCGCCATTATAGGTGTTGCATCTCCTGCGGTTGTAGGGAAACAGAGGGGAAGAAGCTGTTTCTGTGTCCGGGTGTGAAGCTTCTGTACCTCTGCTGGCCGGAGCAGGGAGAAGATCTTCAATGGACTGACTTTTAACTGCGCTACGGACTTTTGTTCTCGCACTGGTATCATGGTCATTCATTTATTGATTAAAAAAAAAATTCTGTATTACCTTTGTGTGATGCATTTCCAGGCTGGTATGCTGCTGCAAGTGTGAGTGCCAATGTTTTGCTGTCGGTACATATGATAATTAAACAGACCTTCCTTGATTCTTTATATCAATTGTTGCTGTTCTGTTGCTAAACCTCAAAACCTTCAGACTTCCATATTTATGCTCTGCTTGCATCTGAAGTCAGATTGAGGTGAGCCTGTTCCAGCGGGCACAGTCCAGAACCACAGGTGCAAAGTAGTGCGAGTGCTCTGATTATACACTGAAATCTCTCCTGGTCAAATTAAATTACAGAATCTCTCAGTAGTCGGTTTCCTTTGCTGTATAATTCATAGATTGCAAATGAGATGTGCATAGATGCCTCTGCTCATTCTGCCGATCTTCCAGTGTTCCCAGTGTGATCAATTCCAATAGTCTCTGAGTCTATCCGACTCTTTCAATTCATTCTGTATATCACTGTGGTTTTAGTTTCCATTCTGTTAGGATGAGGTGATCAGGTCAGCAGCTTGTGCAGACAGAACAATATATTCATAAGTTCATAAGTTATAGGAGCAGAATTAGGCCATTCAGCCCATCAAGTCAACTCTGCCATTCAATCATTGCTGACCTATCTTTCCTTCTCAACCCCATTCTTCTGCATTCTCCCCATAACCCTTGACACCCGTACTAATCAAGAATCTGTCAATCTCCACCTTAAAAATTGATGGCCCTCCAAAGCCTTCTGTGGCAATGAATTCCACAGATTCACCACCCACTGACTAAAGAGATTCCTTCTAAAGGTACGCCCTTATATTCTGAGGCTACGGCCTCTGGTCCCAGTCTCTCCCATTAGTGGAAACATCCTCACCACATCCACTCTATCCAGGTATTTCACTGTTCGGTAAGTTTCAATGAGGTTCTCCCTCATCCATGATCTATTCTCAGATCTGACCTGCAATGTGGAATGTGGTCATCCTCCTGTGAGCAGTGCATGGGGTAAATTATCAGCTGTGGCCCTCACCTTTCTGCTGCCCATCTGTTATCTTCTGTTAGGGACACAAATTTATTGGAATCTTGAGCAAAACACAAATTGTTGATGGAACTCGGTGGGTCAGGCAGCATCTGTGGAGCGAATGGACAGACGACGTTTTAGGACAGGACCCTTCTTCAGACTGGAGGAAGGTGATGATTAGGGTTCTTCCAGTCTGAAGAAAGGTCTTGACCCAATACTTCACCTGACCGTTCCCTCCACAGATGCAGCCTGAACCGCTGAATTCCTCCAGTACTTTATGTTTTGCTTTCTGTTCCACTTATTAGTGTACATCAATGAAATTATTGCAGGGCAAGGTTATCTTTCACTTTGTGTCACTTAGATGTGTTTTAATACAGAAGGGATATACCATTTAATACATAAGGTAATTCTATGCTTAAGCTGATACATAACTGCGGCTTGTGATGTGTCAGTGATCAAAGACAATGTACCACTTCCCCTTGCATCCGAGATATATACAAACCTGTCTTGATTACTGTACCCAAAAATGCTGGAGAAACTTTGATTACTGTACCTGCAGGTTTGCAGAATAACTTCCACATGAGGCAATGGCAAGTTTGATGTTCTAAACACACGCCTACATTTGGTTGACATGTTCTTTGAAGGAGTTTGGTGCCCAGCACCTGTTTCATGGCTTTTGCTCAACATCAGTCTCTGATTTCGTAGGATTGACAATTCATTTCAACTTTTTGAATTATTCAACTTTTTGAATTAATAAAACCCCGGATGCCTGGACGTGAGTCAGTCACTCTGGAAGATTGTGAGGGAGAGTCCGCAACTGTGATTCTAAGCTGTGAATCAACTGGACTGTGAGTCTGCAATGTACTTGCAATAAATGATTTGTTCTAAATTACAAAACAGGCACACTTCGAATTTGGGGATAAGCCACATAAATTACTTGCGAGGCAACTGAAGCAACAAGAAAAGGGAAATATTATCACTAAAATTAAATCGGATAAGGGTGAGCTTCTAACACTACCAAAGGATATTAATAAGAGGTTTGCCCAATTTTATCATAATTTATATACAACTAAAATAAATACAGATGTTAGTAAAATTACAAATTTTTTAGATAATTGCAATCTCCCTAAATTGGATAGTTTAGAACAAGAGGAATTAGGAGCACGGATTACTAGTGAAGAAATAAAACAGATAATAAACTCACTGAAAAATGGAAAGACCCCAGGACCAGATGGTTTTAGTAATGAATTTTATAAATGATTTCAGGACTCAATTGTACCAAGATTATTCAACTTATACACGCAGGCTTATACCGAAAATAAACTACCAGAAACTTTAGCAGAAGCAACAATAATGCTTATACCAAAAAAAGATAAAGATTTAGATGAACCGGGTTCTTACAGAGCTATATCACTTCTAAATACGGATCAGAAAACTTTAGAAAAGATTCTAGCTAGAAGACTGAATAATTATATTAACAAATTGGTAAACATGGATCAAACGGGATTTATACCCAAAAGACAATCATTTAATAATTTGAGAAGGCTTTTCAATATAATGTACTCTCACAATGAGGACATTGATGATATTTCAGTTGTTACGCTGGATGCAGAGAAGGCATTTGATCAGGTGGAATGACAGTATGTATATGGTACTCCAAAAATTTAACACGGGAGAGAATTTTATTAGATGGGTTAAACTACTTTATGATAAACCTACGGCAAAAATATTAACAAATAATATGTTATCTCCAAAATTTTATTTATCAAGGGGTAATAGGATTGTGCCTTATCACCATTGCGATTTGCCCTTATGATAGAACCGCTGGCTGAAAGGATTAGAAATCATCCGAATATTCACGGATATAACACTAAGGACTCAAAGAATAAAATTTCATTATATGCTGATGATATTCTTTTATATATTACTAATACACAAACGAGTATACCCACCTTATTAACACTAATTGAGGAATTCGGCTCTTTTTCAGGATATAGAATAAATTGGAATAAAAGCAAAATTATGTCTCTAAAACCACAGGATGCGAGACACTTACTAAAATTCCCTTTCAAAATTGCAACAGAAAAATTCAAGTATCTGGGTATTCAAATTACGAGAAGACACAAATCATTATTTAGCGCCAATTTTATGCCACTATTAAATAAACTGAATGATATGATTACATTTTGGAAAATGCTCCCGCTCTCATTGATAGGTAGAATTAACAATATAAAAATGACTTTCTTACCACAATTAATATATTTGTTTCAAGCGATCCCAATATATTTTCCAAAATATTAAAAAAAAAAACTAGATTCTACTATCACTAATTTTATATGGGACTACAGAGCACACAGAATTCAACGAAAGCATTTGTGTAAACCTAAAGAAGTTTATTATTATCTAACTTTACGTATTACTGCTGGGCAGTGCATATTAAGAACACAATTTACTGGTTGGATAGTTCCACTCACCAGTCGGAGTGGATAAGAATGGAGAAAGAAGAGAGTCAAGAGTCAATTTAATTGTCATTTGGACCCCTGGAGGTCCAAACGAAATGCCGTTTCTGCAGCCATACATTACACACAAATAGACCCCAGACACAACATAATTACATTTTACATAAACATCCATCACATAGCTGTGATGGAAGGCCAAAAAAAACTTATCTCTCCACTGCACTCTCCCCCCCCCCCGATGTCAGAGTCAAAGTCAAAGCCCCCGGCTGGCGATGGCGATTGTCCCGCGGCCATTGAAGCCACGCCGGGTGGTGCGAGGTCGCACACCGGGTCTTGGTGTTGGAACCCCCGGTGTGCGCTCACAAAGTCCCGCAGCCATTCCAGCCGCGCGGGGCGGTGTAGTGAGGCCCCGCTCCAGGAGCTCTTCAACCCCGCAACACGGGCGGAAGAATTCGCCGTTGCAGGAGCCCCGAAAAGCGGTCTCCCTCCAGGGATCCGCGGGCTCCCGGTGCCGCCGTCCGCAGACCCGCAGTAGCAGCCTCCGACTCAGCAGCGGCATCGGCAGCAGCAGCAGCAGCAGCAGCAGCAGCGGCAGCAGCAGCAGCAGCAGCAGCGCTCCTCCTCCGCTCCAACCGTCCGGACTCGGCCAGCTCCGCGACGGCGACGGTGAGTAGCACCAGAGTCCCCGGCTTCTTCCAGTTGGAGGCCGCTCCTCGTTGCGGCCCCAACGACAACGGAAACCCGACGAGAAAAAGGTCGGATCTCCAGTGCAGGGAGAGATTTAAAAAGTTCCCCCCCCCCCCCCCCCCCCCCCCCCCACCCCACCCCCCCACACACACACCCCCAACATAAAATAACAAAAAAACTACATTAAAACACAGACAGAAAATAATAAAAACGCGGACAGACTGCAGAGGCCGCTGCTGGCCAGAGCCGCGCCGTACCGTACGAAAGAGGAGTGATTCCCGTATGATATAGGAACGATCTTGTTCTCACCGATAAAATTGAATAGTATAATATATAAGAAGAACCCAATTATTCACAATACAATAAGAATTTGGAAACAAATAAAATTATCCTTTAAATTAAATAATCCATCAGTACTAACCCCACTATTGAACAACCCTGCATTCAAATCATCTCTCATCGACAAAACATTTAAACAATGGGATAGACTGGAGATTAGGAAAGTAGGAGATATGGATGAATTGGGAAAATTGTTATCATTTCAACAATTGAAATTAAAATTTAGACTGAAAGGATAATCAATATTTCAAATATATACAGATATGTGACTTTATGAAGAAATATGCGCATAGATTTCAAATTATATTTTTAGACCCTTTAGAAGAAGCAATGAATATTAAGGCTGATTCACAAAAACTAATATCATACTTTTATAATAATATATTAAATAGAGAATTACTCTCAACAGAGGCACTAAGAGAAGATTGGGAACATGAACGAATGAAAAAGATCCCAAAGGATAGATCGGAAAAGTATCTGATGAACACACATAATTGTTCCATTAATGAAAGACATAATTTAATTCAATTTAAATTATTACATAGACCATATTATTCAAAAACGAGGTTGAATAAATTTTACCCAAACGTCTCTCCCAGATGCGATAAATGTTTGTTTCAAAATGCTAATATAACACATTCATTTGTAGGATGTATAAAGATGAATAAATTTTGGAGCGATATATTTGATATATTTACAAAGCTTTTACAAGTCAAGAATAGAACCTAATACGGAATGGATTATATTTGGAATAATAGTAAAAGATATCAATTTAAATAAGGACCAAAACGTTTTTTTAATTTATGGGTTAATAATTGGAAAGAAATTTATACTTAAATTTTGGAAAAATACAGCTATTCCAACTCTTAAAATGTGGATTAGGAATATGATGGACATAGCACACCTTGAAGAAATGAGACTCCGACTAATGGATAAATATGACAAATTCTTAAGGAGTTGGTCCCTTTTTATCGACTTTTTGGAATCACGTGATGCAGCGGTACCGTGTCGATTACTGATTTCAGGTCAGGTCGTGGATAGATTTACATCTCCGAATAAAGATTTGAAAATTTCTCTTTTAAAGGTCTTTTTCTCCTATTTCTACTTTCCACTTTTTCTTTTATTATACACACACTTCATGTTTTTTATTTTCTACTATCTATTTTTCCTCTTTTTCTCTTCTCCAATTTTTTTTTTTTTTTTTTTTTCCCTTCTTCTTGTCTTTCTTATTTCCTTTTCAAAAACATAAAACTAGAGGTTGTACATAGAATATATAATTACGTTATGGCATAGTTGGCACCTAAAATTAGGTCCTACTGTATTGTTTTGTATTGTACTAACTTCTAATAAAATAAACAATAGCCCTGAGTGACTGAGCTGCCAGCCTGAGTGACTGAGCTGCCAGCCCACCAGGCCTGAGTGACTGAGCTGCCAGCCCACCTGGCCTGAGTGACTGGGATACCAACCCAATAATCCATTCGGCCCACAATGTCCATAGTAGCCCTCTGGAAACCAGTCCCTTCAGCCCATAACACCCATACTAGCCCTCCAGGAAGCCCCCCCCCCCCCCCCCCCCCCCCCTCCCCACTGGTCACTGGAATTGGTGGAGAGGTGGAATATTGCATTGGGGGACTAGCCCTTCCGTGTGAACATGGGACCCAATGGGTCCCACTTAGTCTAATATATATATATATATAAATGCAAACAATAGTGCAAAGGCAATAACAATGCACCCTTGTTCTGGTTTCTTAAAGATCTTCAAATGTAATCTCTTCATGATTAGTGGCTGTGTGTTCAGACATCAAGCCCAGAGCCATGGACTTCCCTTCTTACACCATACACCCACTCCCTGCTCCATAAAATCTACCCCTTTGACCAAGCTCTTGGGTCGATTGCCCTACAGTTGATAATGATGCAGAGAAGCATCATAGAACATACATGTTGGAGGGGGCAGATGAAAAGGCGTATACATGGTATACATGAGATATATGTACATACAAAAGGTATACATGATTAATAAATATTGTTAATAAGCATACATGTTGTTTGGCTGGAAAAGAAAATAATGATGTCTATCCTAACAAAAGTCACTATGTATTCAGATATAATAGGATAGGAAAGGGTTAGGGGGACAAGGGCCAGGCATAGGCAAATAGGACGAGGCTAGGTGGGACAACTTGGTCAGCATGGACAAGTTGGGCCGAAGGGCCTGTTTCCGTGTTGTATAAAAGAACCATCCTATCATCTACTAGAGAGTGCTCCTGACCTGTCATGTACCTCATTGGAGATCCTCGGACTATCTTTA
Organism: Leucoraja erinaceus; assembly: GCF_028641065.1. Taxonomy (NCBI): domain Eukaryota; kingdom Metazoa; phylum Chordata; class Chondrichthyes; order Rajiformes; family Rajidae; genus Leucoraja; species Leucoraja erinaceus. The sequence continues at coordinate 7,802,417 of NC_073408.1, forward strand.
ATCGGACTTTACTGGATTTTATCTTGCCCTAAATGTTATTCCCTTTATCCTGTATCTGTACACTGTGGCAGCTTGATTGTAATCATGTATAGTCTTTACTCCGACTGGATAGCATGCAACAAAAAAGCTTTTCACTGTACCTCGGTACACATGACAATTAACTAACCTAAACTAATCTGGACTGTATGACTCTTCACATTTTACCACATTTGAGATGCGAAGTAAATGCTGATATTTACATCAACATCGGGTCATGCACCATCTGTGGAGAGAAGGAATGGGTGACGTTTCAGGTCGAGAACCTTCTTCAGATGAACAAGGGTCTCGACCCGAAACGTCACCCATTCCTTCTCTCCAGAGATGCTGCCTGTCCCGTTGAGTTACTCCAGCATTTTGTGGCTATCTTCGGTGTAAACTAGCATTGGCGGTTCCGTCCTACACTTTACATCAACACGGATTGAGTTCCTGGGCAGAGTTCCCCTGTGGAATCTGTATGTACCACGGGAACGGTGGAGGGATCAGTGTTCACTCAACCTGCACATACAGTACACAACCCACTCACAGTGTGCACTGCACACGGTGACACTGCTATCTTCCTACTGCAGTTAATAGAGTTTCTCATCAAGCAGGCATTATGTGAATGAAGTGATCCTGAAATGAGTTCAGCACCATCACATGTTTCCTTCAGCAACCATTAAAAAGAAAAGTCTGTGGCAACTCTGGCTGAGTCTTGGGGCATTGGACGAACTACACATTTCTTCAGTTAAACATCCTGCATGTATTAGTAGACACAAAATGCTGGAGTAGCTCAGCGGGTCAGGCAGTGTCTCTGAAGAAAATGGATAGGTGACATTTCGTGTCGGGGCCCTAACCCGCTGAATTTCTCCAACATTTTGTGTCTATCTTTGATATACATATACCAGCATCTGCAGTTCCTTTTCATTACATTTTATTACAGGTATATTGGTTTATTATTGTCACGTGCACCAAAACACATCAGTGTAATCAAGCCATACTCAGGTACAACACATAGTGCAAAGAGAAAAATACCAGTGTACAGAAGATAGTGTTACAAGATTATAATGTTACAGTTACAGAGAAAAAAGTCCAACATTTAGGTTTAGGCTTATTATCATCAAGTGTCACCAATTCACAGGTAGAGTGGAGAGAAAATTACTGGAATTCAGAACATTGTTTTACATGTTGCAGTGCTACAGTGACAGGGGAAATGTCCATCATCTATGATAATGAAGGCATATGGTTTGTGTAGGAAGGAACTGCAGATGCTGTTTTGAACCAAAGAACTAAATATCTCCTTATTGCTCAGACCCTCTAGTCCTGGCAACGAGATATCTGTGAGAATGAATGCCAATTATCACATTTCATGTTTTGTATTGCAAGGACATTATGCATGGCTTACAGCAGTCAGGATGCAATAAACCAGAGGTCCGGACTGATAATCTACACATATCCCACTCTAACCATCGTGAAAGTTCAAAGTGATGCTAATAAGTTCAAAGAAATACGGAAGTTTGAAATAACACCCTGTCATTAGTAATGGAGACTCCAACTGGTCTGTTGCAGAAACCTCTCTGACTAGGCTGACTATGTCAGGCCTTTACACTAATGAGATCAGCCTTCAGAACATTATCAACCTTGTATAAATTGTATGAAATCCCAGCATTCCCTGTCAGAAAGAATACAATGTCTTTCCGTGCCCACGGTCAGGAGCCAAGTGGCTTGGTGGGGAGAAGGACGATTAAATTATGTCTTGCAGCAGCTTAACAGGCATATACAATAAATGCTCTCCAGAGATGCTCCCTGTCCCGCTGAGTTACTCCAACATTTTGTGTCTATCTTCGGTTGAAACCAGCATCTGCAGTTCCTTCCTACACAAATGCAATAACAGATGTATAAATATGTAAGAATTAGCAATATCATAAATTATTAACCAGAAAACTAGGTAACCATAATAGTACCAAAACAGAAGCCCTTGGCACGCCCAAAGTTGCAGTCCATAGTGGGCAATAAATGCTGAGGTTAGTGTTGAGCAGTGTTCAAAAGGCATGACATTTGCCGGGAAGAAGCTGTTCTTGAACCTGTACTTTCTTCCCGATGGGTGGTGTGGGTCTTTGATGATATTGGCTGTCTTTTCAAGGCAGCACTTCCTGCAGATCCCTTTGATGGTGGGGAAGTCAGTAGCTGTGATGGAGTGGGCAGTGTTTACCACTCTCTGTAGTCTCCTTTGTTCCTGGGGGTTGGAGGTACTGAACCAGGCCATGTTGCAAACACTCAGTATGTTCTCCCCTGTAACATAATCATCTACTTTCTTCCTTAAATTCTCAAGGCATTGATTTGCACTGTGCATTCGGAATCCAGTTCTGATGAAAGGTTATCGACTTGAAACATAAACTTGCTGAATAATTCCACTACTTTCTGTTTTATTTCAGATTTCCCGAGTCTGCAGTTTTTCCCTTGCCGTTGTTGAATCAATCAATGTTACTTTCGTATACATTTTAACAACACTGTCAATAAAAAAAATATTACCAAATGTTATCAAAAGAACTGGGGCACCTACAACCAAGTTGGAGTCCTAATTACTCAGTTAGAAGTTCTTGTTATCTATTTTATGTCATAATACAATAACAGATATAAATCAATGCTTGACAAAATGTACACCAAGCTCATTCATTATTAAGCCGTGAATAATTGTTTTATGCCATTTTGCATTGTGTGTCAGTTGTGCTGTTAATACCCAGAACATAAATCATTAGCAACATTTTTATTTGCAAGAAGAAAAGTCAGCATTTTTTCCCCAATCTCTCGCGAAGGTATTCACCAACAGATACCTGTTTCTAACATTTGCTCATTAGTGCTCCTTGGGATGAACAGTTGGATCACTCCCACTGCTTTAGATGGGACGTCTGCATTTGGCACTGGGTAATTAGTCTCACTTGTGGTGTCTCCGTGGAGTTAAATAGCCCAGGTGTCAGAGTTGGACATTTAGCACTGGAGGACGCACGATAACTACAGTACTGACTATAACATAAAAATGAATAAGCAGCAACCATCAGGCTCTTGAACGCTGCACAACACTAACCAGACTCGATCATAGCAACTATACTGTTCTATGTGTCGGAAGGAACTGCAGATGCTGGTTTAAGCCGAAGATAGACACAAAATGCTGGAGTAACTCAGTGGGACAGGCAGCATCTCTGGAGAGAAGGAATGGGTGACGTTTCAGACTGAAGAAGGGTCGGCCATCCCTTCTCTCCAGAGATGCCGCCTGTCCCATTGAGTTCCTCTGCTGCAATATCAGGAAACGTTGTCAAAATTGTAGTTGGACATGTGTCAATTGTAACACAGTTGATAACAGCACTCAAAGGGGAATGCATCCAAAATCTCAGCCCAGAGCTGTGAGCTTCAGCGTGAAGAAGGGTCCCGACCCAAATCTCTGCCTGACCATTTCCCTTCACAGATGTTGCCTGACCTGCTGAGTTCCCTCAACACTTTGTACTGAACCTAAAAACTAGTTGGCATTCAGCAGAGCATGGTGGGAGTGTTGTGCTCTCAGGGGTGTTGGCTTCCACAGTGGACGTTAAGCTGTGACCCCAAATTTCAGGGAAATCTCAGGAACTTTGGAGAGAGAAGCAAAGTTATTGGCTTGAATGGTTTTCGATTCAACTCACTGCCTGAATTAATCTGTCAGCTTTTGAATCCAAACAAATACCAAAGCTACTAAATCTCCAGCTCTATTCCATTTCTCTCTGGTGCTTACAATCTAGCAGTAAAACACTGGATTCACCAATTCATCAATACCTCCCATCCTTCTCTCTTTCCTTAGCCCTCGCCCCCTCCTCCCTCCTCTCTCTCTCTCTCTCTCTCTCTCTCTCTCTCTCTCTCTCTCTCTCTCTCTCTCTCATTGATAAGACAACCAATTCAGATTTATTACTTTACTTGCATTTGAATTCCATGGTGAAATTAATCTCTAAAGGGCCTGTCCCACCATATGAGTTTACCCAAGAGCTCTCCCAAGTAAAAAAAAAAAATCAAACTCATGGTAAGCACGTAGAATGTACGTAGCGGGTACGTCGGAGCTCGGGACGTCTCTTAGCGGCTCATAACGCTAACGGCAGGTACTCGAGAAACGCGGTAAGCTCGTGAACTTTTTTCAACATGTTGAAAAATGCCCACGAGAGCCCCGAGTACCTACGAGCGGCTATTAGCGTAATTCTCCGAGTTCAAATCAGGGGAAACACGGGAGAACTCTTGAATTAGCTCGTACAGTGGGACAGGCCCTTAACTCTGGGCCGATGACTGATGCCTGAAGATAATTTTCCAGCAATAATCACTTTGTTGCTTTAGCCACGTCATGTCAGGAACAATTGTAGCCCATTACCCCTTCCTCAGGCAGCCAATGACACTTGGAATGTCTTCAATGACTCTTACAAACTTCTACAGATGCACCGTAGAAAGCAGACTGTCGGGTTGAATCACAGCTTGGTTTGGGTACAGCTGTACCCCAGACTTCAAGAAATTGCAGAGTTGTAGATGTAGCTAGCAAGGGGGACTTTAGTGTAGATAGAGCATGTTGGTAGGCAGGGGCAAGTTGGGCTGAAGGGCCTGTTTCCACCCTTTCTGACACCATCTGTTTATTGCCATATACACCAATGTGCATGTTATGTAGTGAGTTTGGAAATTGGCCAAGGCAGGTCAATTTGTGATTGTCTTTCGTTAAATGAGATGCATGATATTAAGATAATTGATTTTGTTATTCAGTTACAGGCCATGGATATTAATGAATGATACTGAGTGGACTTTGTTGAGCTACTTTCCTCAATCATGACAGGCATTCTGGTGAAGGCACTACCACCGTGCCAGTGAAGGCACCGTTACCCCTCCATGTCCCACACGTGTGTTACCTGGAGGGGTAAGCTGTTGGTAGAGGTGATCCTGTGCTACTGTTGTCCTCCAGAGTACAGTGCTAATATCAGTGAACTTCTCTCCAGTCATTGTTGAATGTTAGAGTTCCAACGCTCTCCAGAAATCTCTTTTGCTCTTTTGCCCCTGCTCACCAACTGAGGTGAGAGAAATAGAGGTTTTTTTCATTGGGCTTCACGAGGATTGGAAGAACTTAGAGATGAAGTAAGTCTTAAAAGCCAGAGAAAGAGGGGACGAAGTGCGAGAGGTTAGAATGTGGAGAGATTTGCTGATAAAATGATTGACAATGAGCTTTAGGCCCAGACTATATTCACTCCCCATGCCGTTTGGCTCCAAAATCGAGGAAGTAGTTAAATCAAGCAAATTTCAACCAATTGAAAAGAAAAATAGACTGTCATCAGAGAGGTAAGTGCAGCCTGATTGAGAACGACACTAGAGTAGGTCAACACCAAAGATAGTCACAAAATGCAGGCAGCATCTCTGGAGAGAAGGAATGGGTGATGTTTTTGGTCGAGACTCTTCTTCAGACTGAAGAGTCTGAAGAAGGGTCTCGAACTGAAACGTCAACCAATCCTCACCAGAGATGCTGCCTGTCCCACTGAGTTACTCCAGCATTTTGTGTCTAACTTCAGTGTAAACCAGCACCTGCAGTTCCTTCCCACACGAGAGAAGGTCAAGTTGTTTGTATATTTTTGGACAATTCTAAATGTTCATTTATTTGCCAAGAAACCAGTTTCTATCTTCCCTGAAATCACTTGAAAGCTGATTGAGTTTAAGCCAGCTTGGGGCTAAGATTAGCGACTGGTCCCAAAGCTCAGAGTCAAACTTTTATCCAATGTAAAGAAACATGAATGAACAAGCATGAGTACAGCCACCCCAAACCTCAGCAGTGCGAATGCATGTGGTACCCACTGTCTTACAACTAATGCTTGAACAATTTCTTGCCAATTCAGAATTATCTTTATCCATCAGTGTTGAGAACAGTCTCAAAAGGGCCTGTCCTCAGCGGTGACCTAATTTGAGAGTTTAGAAGAGTTTGCTCTTGACTCATAGAATGGTCGACACGTGGTCCTAGGAAGTCCTATGAGGTCACTGGAACTCTCCTTCATGCTCAGGGAAGTTCCCGCATACTCGCGGCCTCAGTTTGGTCAAGGAAAAATTTTCAGCATGTTGAAAAATGTTCTGCGAGTAAAAATTGGTTGGCATGGTTCTTTTGAAATTGTAGTGCAGTGGAGTGGGGTCGCTATGTAGTTATAGGCAGTCGAGGGTAGCTATAGGCAATCTCCTTTGCTGACCGGGCAGTTTAATTGGCTCACTGGAGTTTTCAGGACCAAGGAAAACCGACCAGTAATGTTAAATGCCCGCTAAATTTTATTAAAAGTTGTCAGGCTTCTTAAAAATGTCTCCCCCCCCCTTCTTCTCCCCCCCTCCCCTTCTTGCCCTCTTCTCTCCCCTTCTCCCCCCCATCTCTCCCCCTCTCTCACCTTCTCTCGCCTCCTCTTCCCTTCTCTCCCCCTCTCTCCCCCTCTCTCCCCCCTCCGCGCTCTCTAAAGGACTTACCGTACACTGCGGCAGCCGTTTACCTTCCTCTGTCAATTTCAGACAGCGCTCCCCCGCTTTCCCTGGCCCCCGCCTTTGTGATGTGTTTGTGTGTGTGTGTGTGTGTGTTGATGGTCAATCCAGCTCACAGTTTCATCGCTGACGGTCGATCCAGCTCAAAGTTTTCCAGGCGTGTTCCCTCGAGCTTGAAGGTCTAAGACAGTCGCTGAAAAGTTGCGTTAGTGGGACAGGCCCTTAAACAATGGCCTGGAAATTCATTTTAGTGCATTTTAGTTTAGTTGAGAGGCACAGCGTGAAAACAGGCCCTTCGGCCCACTGAGCCCTCACCGCCCAACAATCACCCGCACACCAGTTCTATTCCACACTCTAGGGACAATTTACAGAAGCCAATTAACCTACAAACCTGCACGTCTTTGGAACGTGAGAGGAAACCAGAGCACCCGTAGAAAATCTATATGGTCCCCCACGCATTTCTCAGGGGCTACTTGAGTTGGGTAGCGAACGTGGACATTCCCGTATAAATGGGCACCGCTCTCAACACGGAGGTCTTAGTAAGTGGTTGTCATGCACTCAGAGGTCCAAATTACTTGTTTCTCTGCCGAATTAATCTGTGACACTCGGTGAACTAGAGCATAAACCAAGTCTTTTATGTGCAGCTGACAGGTACCATCTCCAAGCCTGGTGACCCTGAGGTTGCCATGCCAGCCGTATCACCGGGAACATGGTTGAACACAAGTTTCTAACCATGTCAGCTGGATAAGAAATCAGAAATCACAAGGACCTTCCTTCCAGCCTCTCAGAATTGGCAGTAACATACAGCCTTTAGTCATATAGAACAATACACCACAGGAACAGGCCCTTCAGCCTGCAATATTTTGTGCCGAACATGACGCCTAGCTGCTCATCTCTTCTGCCAGCACCCGATCCATATTCCTCTATTCCGCGCACTTCCATGTTCCTATCTTAAACACCACCATTGTATCTACCTCCACCACCACCCCTGGGTCGGTATTCCACTCGTAGTCCGGATCGAACACGAGCCTCTGGTGTCGTAAGGCAGCAACTCTACCGCTGCGCCACCGTGCTGCCCTGTAACACATGGATTTCTAAGGAACGCATCGATATAGAGGAACTGCGTGTAAAATCCAATGAACCAGATAACAGAGTTTCACAAAATCCAATCAACCACTTGATTCTGTTCTGCTCTGTCGGAGGGACGTGTGAGGAGCGGAACATTCACCTTGCTCAGCAGTGACTTTGGAGAAAATGTAATGCAGCTTCTAATCCATTAAAACAGGGTGAAGACTGTGTGGCCCAGACAGCACTGCAATCTGGCATGCTTGTTGATTGTTTATTGGGAATACTTAATGTTGGTGTAATGAGGCTCCTTGGTTCATGGCTGTAGCAGGGGCAAGACATCCACAGCACAGTAAACCCTCATTATAATGGACCAGTGATGTCCGTCATTGGCGCTAGTCCACTATAACAGAGTAAGGGTTTAACGAGTAATAGAGTATCATTGTATACGTGGTAGGAACAAAGAACGGTAGAGAATACTGGTTCTGGCACAACAGGGACACAAAGAGCTGGAGTAACTCAACAGGTCAGGCAGCATCTCTGGAGAACATGGATTGGTGATGTTTCAGGTCAAGACCCTTCTTCAGACTGAGTGAAGTGTTGTGCACTGTTTAAGAATATAATGGTTGCTGGAATTAAGTTGTTCTTGAGATTAAAGGAATGTTTAGGCTCCTGTACCTTCTACCTGATGGTGATGAGAGCGTAGCCAGGAGGTTTGTGTGGGACTGTGATGATAATGACTGCCTTTTTGAGGCAGTGTCTCCTGTAAATCCCTTCGACGGTGGGGAGGTCAGTACCCCATGATGGACTCCGGGCAGTGTTCACCACTCTCTGTAATCTCCTTCATTCCTGAACCGGGTCACGAGGCAACCAGTCAGTGTGCTCTCATCTTACTCCTCTAGAAATTTGTAGAGGATTCGTCGACATGATAAACCTCCTGAATCTTCCAAGGAAGTTGTGGTAAGTTCAGGCGGCACGGTGGCGCAGCGGTAGAGTTGTGGCATTACTGAGCTTGCAGCGCCAGAGACCCGGGTTCGATCCCGACCAGGGGTGCTGTGTGTACGGAGTTTGTACATTCTCACCGTTGACCTCGTGGGTTTTCTCCGAGATCTTCAGTTTCCTCCCACACTCCAAAGACGCACAGGTTTGCAGGCTAATGGGCTTGGTATGTGTAAATTATCCCTAGTGTGTGTAGGATGATGTTAAAGTGGTGGGATAGCTGGTTGGCACGGACTCGGTGGGCCGAAGGTCCTGTTTCCGTGCTATATCTCTAAACGAAATGAACTAAAGTCGCTTTTCCCATTCAAGGGATTGTTAAATATTTTACTACCGCAGATTTGAATGCCTTTAATGCTAAATGCCTTTGTAACCAGCAAAACATGTTCATTTGTTTTACAGCATTAAATTGATGAGTTGCTGAAGTGTGGCTGTTTGGAGCAGATTGTTTTAATTACATTCAATTCTCTGAGGGAGAGGCAGAATAAGCACTTTCTCCACTGTGTTCACTGACGGGCTGGTGTGTTTGGTAATACACTTGCTCCTGGCCTGAACGTTGTAGGCTGAAATCCTAGTTGAGAAAAGCATGTAATTTAAACCGATCCTCAGAATCCGACGTGTAGGAAGGACCTGCAGATGCTGGTTTAAAATGAAGATAGACACAAAAAGCTGGAGTAACTCAGCGGGACTGGCAGAATCTCTGGAGAGAAGGAACAGGTGACGTTTCAGACTGAAGAAGGGTCTCGACCCCAGCCATCACCCATCCCTTCTCTCCAGAGATGCCTCCTGTCCTGCTGAGTTACTCCAGCATTTTGTATCTATCTTCTAAGAATCCAATGTACTGCCATCACTCTGAAACGTTGATGCAGTATCTCGCTCCACAACTGCAGCATGATCTTCCAATGTTGATTATCTGTTTGCAAAGTGTTAGACATCCGCTAAAAGCACAACTCTGAAGTTGGCAGCAGAAGTGTGAACATTCACTGCTTTTCGTGGTATATTCTACCTTGACAGAAATTTTTAAGCAACATGCCAGTATAAATTTGCAAAAAATGTTGCCTCGGTCTTGTGTGCCTGTTTGCATCCTTGAACGCAAAAGACAGTGCTACTTCACGAGAAGAAAGGGTCGATTAGTCGCTTTAAGATCATTTGGATCTGCTCAGCCTTATTACCTTCATCCAGTGGAAAGCAAGTGGACTTGGCAGACTGTCGAAACTTGTCTCAAATGGACTCTGATCGATCTTCACATGAACTCAGCCAAGCGTTGAAGAGTTGAATTCTAACAATCAATCTTCTGATGGCCTTCAGTCTGTGTTTAGCTGTGTCCAGTCTCTCTGTGAATCACAGATCAAGACCAGCCCACAAAGGCTGGAAGATTAGAGATAATGCAGCAAGCACTTTGCCTCGGGTTTCTGTTTCATTTAAAATCATTTATTTTCTTCTCTTCTTAAGCTTCAAATAAATCTTCACTGCTTCACTTAAAGGGAGACTATCTTCATTAAAAAGGAGTTGGCAAATCTCTTGCATTGACATTGCACATGCTCAATGAATAAAATCATTTCCCAAGTTAAAAACCTTTTGCAAATTTTTTTCAATGAGCATAGCAACTCAATGAGGATTTGTGGAGAAGATTTGGATCCATGTTTACTGGAGAGTTTGATGTATTGGCTGACAAAATGAGTCAGGTACCCTTCTTTTCATATGATATCAGAGATTAGTTGAGATTACTGTCATTACAGGGACATGGTGGTATTCCTAGACTTGCGGTCCTGTGAGTTGTGCATTAAATCTTGAGTCATAGAGTCATTGTTATAGAGCCTTTGAGTCATAGTCATAGAATCATATAGAGTGGAAACAGGCCCTTTAGCCCAATTTGCCCATGCCGACCAATGTCCCATCTACACTAGTCCTACCTGCCTGCGTTTGATCCATATCCCTCTGAACCTGTCTTATCCATGTATAAATGGTTCTTAAATATTGCGATAGCACCTGCCTCAACTACCTCCTCCAGCAGTTTGTTCCACACACCAACCACCCTTTGTGCAAAAAAAGTTACCCCTCAGGCTCCTTTTAAATCTTTGTCCCTTCACCTTAAGCCAATGTCCTCCCGTTCTCGATTCCCCTACTCTGAGCAAGAGACTGTGCGTTTACACGATCTATTCCTCTTATGGTTTTGTACAGCTCTATAAGATCACTCCTCATCCTCCTGCACTCCAAGGACTAGAACTGCTCAACCTCTCCCTATAGCACAGGCCCTCGAGTTGTAGATTCAATTCTCACCAGGGCAACAAGAGCATTTAATTTTGTTTCATTTTAAAAGCGTGTTCTGGAATTAAATAGTTGGTTATTACAATATCTGGGCAATGAATTGAAGCACAACAATTTATCCGAATGAAGTGGATGTGCCAACTATTCATCACACTATTAGCTATGCATTGGTAGACAAAAATACTGGAGAAACTCAGCGGGCGAGGCAGCATTCTGAAGAAGAAGGGTCTCGACCCAAAACGTTGCCTATTTCCCTCGCACCATAGATGCTGCCTCACCCGCTGAGTTTCTCCAGCACTTTTGTCTATCTTCGATTTTCCAGCATCTGCAGTTCCTTCTTAAACATTAGCTAGGCATTAATCATCAGATTTACCAGTACAGTGGAGAAGTTGGATAGAATGGGACTTCCCTTTCGAGCCTGGGAAACTGAGGTGTGCCAGATCATGAAGGGCACGGATAAAGTGAATGCTTACAGTCTTTTTCCCGGAGAAGATGATTCTAAAACTAGAGGACATAAGGAGAAGAGATTTAAGAGGGACCTTGGGGGCAAAGTTTACTCTCTTAGGGAAAGACCGTATCTGGAATGAGCTGCCAGAGGCAACTGTAGATGTGGATACAATTACAATTTTTAAAAGACATTTGGACAGAAATGTGGACAGGAAGTGTTTGGAGAGCTATGGGCCAAATGCAGATAAATGGGATGAGCCCAGAATGCCAATTTTGCCTGGTATGGATAGGGTGGGCTGAAGAGCCTGTTTCCATGCTGTATAATTCTATAGTCTCTTTCAACTGCTCTCTTTCTGGAATTGGGAATGGCCATGGTTTACTTTCTGTCCCTACTGATAAACCATCATGTAATTGATGCTTGGTAGCATGTAAATTTCACAGCACTACTGTCTGTGCTTTCAGATTCTTTCCTGCAATCCTTAAGACAAGACTGAAAATGGTTCAAAAGAAGATGCAGCATAAAACTAGAGGACATAAGGAGAAGAGATTTAAGAGGGACCTTGGAGGCAAGTATAACAATTTCCTTCGCTCCATAGATGCTGCCTCACCCGCTGCGTTTCTCCAGCATTTTTGTCTACCTACAGCATGAAACTTTGGTTTTGATAGAATAATTGTTCAGCTCCAGACTGGAAACTACTTCAGAGAACAAAACAGCAAGCAAAGGCAGTTATTTAACCTTTCAGCATAGCGCATTATTCAATAACTATCGTTTCCATTTGGCACTTTTAACATAACAAAAAACCTTGCAGTGCTTCACAGGAACGTCATGCAGCAAATACTGACTGAACCACATCTAGAGACATCAATAGACAATAGACAATAGACAATAGGTGCAGTAGTAGGCCATTCGGCCCTTCGAGCCAACACCGCCATTCAATGTGATCATGGCTGATCATCCACAATCAGTACCCCGTTCCTGCCTTCTCCCCATATCCTCTGACTCCGCTATTTTAAGAGCCCTATCTAGCTCTCTCTTGAAAGCATCCAGAGAACCCGCCTCCACCACAGAGAATTCCACCGACTCACCGCTCTCTGTGATAAAAAGTGTTTCCTCGTCTCCGTTCTAGGACATCAGGACCAGAAGAGTTAAGAGTAGGAAATGTATTCAAGAACGTGAGGCAGAGAGGAGTTAGGTTCAGTGAAGAAATTCCAGAGATTGCAGATGATGGCGTAGTGGTGCAGTGTTAGTATTGCTGCGTTATAGTGCCAGAGACCCGGGTTCGATCCAGACTACGGTTGCTGGCTGTGCGGTGTTTGTACATTCTCCCTCAGACCGTGTGGGCTTTCTCTGGGTGCTCCGGTTTCCTCACACATCCCAAAGACGTGCAGGTTTTGAAGTTAATTGGCTTTGGTAAAATTGTAAATTGTTCCTAGTGTGTAGGAGAGAAGTCGAGTGTGTACGGGGTGATCGATGGATGACACAGACTCGGTGGGCTGAAGAGCCCGTTTCATTTTCCATATGACAAATCATTTCCCCCGTTAAAAGTGAATTTTAATGCTCTGGACTCACACCAAATGGGATCACGCCCAATGCTGCTTCTAAATTACCCTTGCCTCTGGTTGTACCACATCAGTTTGGGTTCCATTCAACTTTATTGGCAAACGAAAAGACAAAATTCCCTGCAATTTGTAGCCTGACCAGGTTCCTGTTTTAAAACTGCAGCGGGATGGGGAATGCACTGAGGATTTTGTAGCGTTATCTATTCAATTAGTTCGTAAATGGTCAATTCAGACTGAAACCTCAGGCATGTATGTGCTCAAAGCCTACCTTGAAGGTAATAAATCAGCCTCTGGAATCACAGTGATGTTTGCCAGTGTAGGAACAATATTTCATAGATACATAGACAATAAGTGCAGGAGTAGGCCATTCAGCCCTGCCATTCAATGTGATCATGGCTGATCATCCACAATCAGTACCCAGTTCCTGCCTTCTCCCCATATCCCTTGATGCATGTAATGTGCATTAAAATTATCACTAGGTAATCAGAACAAAATACTTAAGTGGATTGATATGCTTTTATAATACTGTTCTTGGATGTTTTTATGTTTGTGCCTATTGCTTGCTTGGAAGCTGCTTGTAAAAAAAGGCCAACTTCTGAACTTCTAACATAGAATTTGTGTGTAATGTTTTAGATGGCCACATACAGCAGATGCATTTCCTTCTAAGCTGATGGAATTCTGATAATGTTTTGTGGAATAATTTACATGCCTTCTGCAACTGCAAAACTTCAAAAGTGATATTTCAAGTGTAAAAGTGCTGATTAATATGTTAACTTCTGATTGTATTTGCTGATTATAACTGCTTGTAAGTTGCGAATAAGTAGGAACATGGCAATGCAACGGCTAAATGACCAGATTCATAATTTAACGATCTTGGTTTATTAATTTAGTACTCTCCGGGGATCTGAATCCCAGGAATCAGTCTGGTGAACCTTCTCTGCACTCCCTCTATGGCAATAATGTCCTTCCTCAGATTTGGAGACCAAAACTGTACGCAATACTCCAGGTGTGGTCTCACCAAGACCCTGTACAACTGCAGTAGAACCTCCCTGCTCCTATACTCAAATCCTTTTGCTATGAAAGCCAACATACCGTTCGCTTTCTTTACTGCCTGCTGCACCTGCATGCCTACCTTCAATAACTGGTGTACCATGACACCCAGGTCTCGCTGCATCTCCCCCTTTCCCAATCGGCCACCATTTAGATAATAGTCTGCTTTCCCGTTTTTGCCACCAAATGTCAATGTCCCTGGCCTTTACAATTACAATGTCCCTGACCTCTCCATCACACCCCAGACACACGCGGGGATAAACCCACTGGAGGTGGTGACTTTTTTTTCCCAAAAAATGTAATCAATTGTTAAAAAAATATGACACTGCAATAAAACAAACCAGAACCCACCACCATAATACAATACAAACATATATCCATAATAAACCACTAGACAACTATGTTACAATCCTAGGTACCCAAAAAAGCTGGAGAAACTCAGCAGGTGCAGCAGCATCTATGGAACGAAGGAAATAGGCCTATTTCCTTCGCTCCATAGATGCTGCTGCACCCGCTGAGTTTCTCCAGGTTTTTTGTGTACCTTCGATTTTCCAGCATCTGCAGTTCCTTATTAAACACTATGTTACAACCCTTATTGAGGATACATTCAACACCCTGCGGAGCCCAGCAGTCCCGGAACTCCCTCAGGGTGCCCGTGCACTGGGCGTATTCCCTTTCTAACCCCACCCGGGCACGGAAGTAACCCCGGAAAAGGGGCAGGCAGCCGTCTCGGGTAGAGTCCTCCACCGCCTGGCGCCTTGACTCGCGGGTGGCCAGCTTGGCCGGAGGTGGTGACACTATAGTCCATGGGAACGGAACGTAGACCCTGAAGTTCTTAACAGTGACCAGACACTGCAATGCCTTATGGTGTCAGGGAAAAAAAATCATTGAATTGTAGCTAGTTCGGGCAATCAATGAGGTTACCCAGCCCATTGTTGACCCCAATGTGGTTAAGCAAATTAACTTTAAGTTCTAAAGAATCAAGAGACTGCAGACACTGGAATCGTATGCACAATTCAAAGTGCCAGAGGAACTCAGCAGGCCAGGCAGCATCTGAGGGAATGGACAAGATGCCGTTTTGGATCGAGACCCTTCTTCAGACAAACATCTGAGTGACCATCACCAAACGAAACTCTGATTTTCTCTCCACAGATGCGACCTGACATGCAGTGTCTGTTTTCACTGGTAACTTGAGGTTAATTCTCCCTAACAGGGCTTCTTTGACTGAAATTAAAAGTACTAATCTTTACATGGTTTGAGGGAAAGTGATAATCCAGTGATAAAAATCATCTGGTGTCTCTACGTTAGAATCAGTTGGATTTTAATTGGATTTGTTCATCGACTTTTTCAGATTGTCAGAACCTCTCATCTCAAAACACTGGAGCTGAGACAAGTTTTCACTCGACTTGCTTCTTGAATACTTTTCTGGTGATTGTCATCTCACTTTTAGTTTCATGCACCAAGGTCAAAATAAAAATTATATGGAGACCAGCTTGTTAACCATGTCTGTCCAATTTCATTACACTGCAGTAATTCTCCCGGCCTTGGAAAACTCATGATGACGCCAACCTCTTCTGACCTGTCTTGAAGACAAACTGGCGCTGGCTGTTTTGCCCTGCAGAACTGATTAGATTTGTTGCTGAAGCGGTGATGTAATATGCTCTGGACAATGGTCTCTGCCACATTCTCCCTCTTCCACTCATTCTCTTCCTTCTATTATATTTCTCTCTTCCTCTCTCTCTCTTTTTGTCTTTCTACTCTCTTTCACTCTCTCACACTTTATCTTTCTCTGTCTCTCTCTCTCTCTCAATCCCTCACTCTTTTTCTTTTTCAAAGACTTTATTCAACACATCAAATAATACAACAGAGTCATACACAAAACGAACTTACATTATATCGTGTCATTATAGTACAACATTACAATCATTATTCACAATACTCTCAACCCCACGCGGTGACCAGCGCCCACGGAATACCTCCAAATCCCTCTCCCTTTCACTCAAGCGCCGACTCTTCTGACCTATCTCCCTCGTATGCAAACCCTCACTCTCTCTTTCACCCTATCTCTCTCTCTCACTCTCTCGCAACACACACCTTCACTATATCCCTCTCTTTCACTCCTTTTCACTCCTCTCATTCTCTATCTCCCTCTCACACTCTCTTTCAATCACTCTCTCTCTGTCTCTTTTTTAAAAAAAAATAATAATTTAATTCCAAGACTTTATTCCATCTGAGATGATACAACAGATCAAGTCAGAAACAAAAAGAAATTACACTATATAAAGTGTCATTATAATATAACATTACATTGTTCACAATACTTTCAACCCCACGCAGTGACCAGCACCCACGGAAGACCTCCAAAGCCCCCGTGGACACCGCATGTTACCTCTCCAGGGACACGCGTGCACAGACGTAGGCCCGAAAGAGGGGCAGGCAGCTGGCTCTAGCCTGACTATCCATCGCCTGCTGCCCTCTCTAAAAACAAGTTAATGTCAAATTATCTAAACACATTCAGTTTGGAAGATTGGAGGTTGAGGTGAGACTTGAAAGAAGTATCTGTAATTATGAGAGGCGTAGAAATGGTAGACAGCCAGACTTTCATGTCAGGGTGGAAAAATCCAACACTAGAGGGCATAGCTATCGGGTGAGAGGGGGAAAGTTGAATGGTGATGTGCAGGCCAAGTGTTTTACACAGAGAGCGATGGGGGACTGGAACGCATTGCCAGGGGCGGTGGTGGAGGCAAATACGATAGTGGTGTTTGACGCTTTAAGATAGGCACAAGGAAGTGCAGGGAATGTCCCTGTGCTGTTCTGTTCTAAGTTCTATGTCACCTATTCACATTCTCCAGAGATGCTGCCTGACCTGCTGAGTTACTCCAGCACTTTGTGTTCACCAGCGTGAAGTGTAGATGGAGTCAGTGGTGGTGAGTCTGGTCTGTGCAATGGACTGGGCTACATCTACAACTCTCTGCAATTTCTTGCAGTATTGGCAAGAGTTGTTCCCACACCCGGTTGTGAGGCAAGCTGATAGAATGTGTTTGTGGGACATATATCCATGATGGGAAACAGGCAAGCTGATAGAGTGTGTTTCACGTTGGATCTATATCCATGATGGGAAACAGGCAAGCTGATAGAATGTGTTTCACGTTGGGACATATATCCATGATGGGAAACAGTATCGGTAATAACAATGCTCAGCTTATCCCTTTAAGTTACACAATGTGCCCAATAATACTTGATCTGAGAATTGGGACTATTTCTTGTCCACATGAGGTGGAAGGATCTCATTAAGATTAACAATTTATCACTGTCTATAGTTATGAGCACTAACGCGATTGCAGTGCATCTCAAGGTTGGCAGCTTCCAAAAGCAATGAGACCACAGGGACATGTTTGTGTGGAGGAAATAAACAAGTTAAATTGATTTTATACACTGAATAGTTATAAGAATGAAATGCAGTGCAGCATTTCCCAGCATCTGCAAGACACAAGACAGAAGATATGGAAAGGCTTTGCTTATTCAGTTGTACAAGACGTTGGTGAGGCTGCACTTGAAATATTATGTTCTGTTTTGGTCACCCTGTTACAGGGTAAATGGCATTAAAGCTGGAAAGAGTGCAGCGAAGATGTTCTGGCAATATCTTCATAAATCTTCTCAGCACTCTTGCCAGGACTCGATGCCCTGAGCTAAAGGGAAAGGTTTGGCCGGCAAGGACTGTATTGCTGGGAGCGCAGGAGGGCAAGGGATGATCTCTTGGAGATGAAATCATGAGGGAATTGATAGGATGTAGATCTTAGGGTATAGATAGTACAGATGGGGCAAATGCAGGCAGGTGGCACCAGTGTAGATGGGACATGTTGGCCGGTGTGGGCAAGTTGGGCTGAAGGTCCAGTTTCCACACTGTATGACTATGACTCGTGAGACTTATTCAGAACTTCTTTGTTACATAATCATGGTAAAGATGAGGCAACCGCCAGCTCAGTCGCTGATACTGTTTCCAAGGGACTCTTGGTGATGGAGATTGAAGGTTTCACCCAGAGATATCGTTGGTGTTGTTTGAAACATAGAAACATAGAAAATAGGTGCAGGAGTAGGCCATTCGACCCTTCGAGCCTGCACCGCCATTCAATATGATCATGGCTGATCATCCAAAATCAGTACCCCGTTCCTGCTTTCTCCCCATATCCCTTGATTCCGTTAGCCCAAAGAGCTACGGTATATCTTATGCCCCTGTCCCACTTAGGAAACCTGAACGGAAACCTCTGGAGACTTTGTACCCCACCCAAGGTTTCCGTGCAGTTAGTTCACTGAGGTTTTTGTCTGTCTCCCTACCTGTTTCCACTACCTGCAACCTCCGGCAACCACCTGCAACCTCCGGGAACCGCACGGAAACCTTGGGAGGGGGCGCAAAGTCTCCAGAGGTTTCCGTTCAGGTTTCCTAAGTGGGACAGGGGCATAACTCTCTCTTGAATACATCAACATTGCATGGTGTAGGAGCACTAATGCACCAGGTCCAGTCGAGTGATCGATGAAAATACAGCAGAGGTTTCCTGGCTGGTTAGTTAACTGAAGGATGATATCACCTTGCTTTCATTGATTGGCCTATCCTAAATTACTCAGCCATATTTGAAGTTAAGGCATTGTTATTGATCCTAAACATTAAAGAGCCCGATGTACATTATTTACAGACGACAGCCACTTACGTCATGAATGTCATAAAGTCACGCAGTCATTCAGTACAGAAGCAGGCCCTTCGGCCCAACTAGCGCATGCCAACCAGATGCTCCACTGACACTAATCTAATCTGCCCACATTTGGCCCATATCCCTCCAAAGCTAAACCTTTCCTATCCATGCACCTTTTCAAATGTATTTTAAATGTTGTTATAGTCCCTGCCTCAACTACCTCCTCTGGCAGCTCGTTCCATATACCCAATACCTTCTATGTGAGATAGTTACCCCTTAGGTTCCTATTAAAATTTTCCCCTCTCACCTTAAATGTATGTCCTCTGGCTCTTGATTCCCCTACTCTGGGTGAAAGAATGTCCTAAATCAATGAGGCACTCTCAACTGAGTTTAGGTTAGTTTAGAGATACAGCACAGAGACAAGCCCTTTGGCTCACAAAGTCCAAGCCAAATATCAATTTATTACCTGTTCACACTATCTTGTCCCACTTTCTCATCCACTCCCGACACACTAGGGGCAAATTACGGAGGCCATATAACCAACAAAACCAAATGTCTTTGGGTGTGGGAGGAACCGGAGTAAACCTTCCAAGAGAACGTTCCAAATCCGCACAGCAGGCACCTGAGGTCAGGATCGAACCTGGGTCTCTGGCGTTGTGAGTGCGGAGGAAAGGTTAATGAAATGGAGAATGGGCCTGTCCACCGGCATGATGTAGAAATGAGTAACGTTGAGCAAATTTGACATGAGGTCATCATCCCACCATGTAAGAATGTATTACAGAAATTAGACAATAGGCAATAGACAATAGACAATAAGTGCAGGAGTAGGCCATTCGGCCCTTCGAGCCAGCACCACCATTCAATGTGATCATGGCTGATCATCCCCAATCAGTACCCAATTCCTGCCTTCACCCCATATCCCCTGATTCCGCTATCTGTAAGAACCCTATCTAGCGCTCTCTTGAAAGTATCCAGAGAACCGGCCTCCACCGCCCTCTGAGGCAGAGAATTCCACAAATTGACTGTGCATGGGCCTGTTCTTGAGACAGTGTCTGTTTTTTCAATTGGAACTATTAGCTTTAATCAAATCACATTTCCCTTGATCCTTTCATAAAATAAATCAAAATGTATACAGAAAGCAATTGTTTTCAGGAGAAAGTTGGGCAACCTTCCATTTTTTTTGTTTACATCATGAGAGTCTTAACCTCTGTAGGTTACTTTTAAAATGTTCTACAAAGCTTTCCTGTCTATTGAATCATATTTGTGGTTGAGCAATGGATCTAATTAACCTTCAATAACCTTGTCCACTGAACCGTTGCATGAAAACCTCTCCCCTGGCTTCTCATAAAATGGGGAATCCTAAATTTATATCTTCATGTTGCTAATTCACCAGAGATCTAATCTTCGCTGAAATTCTCTTTCAATCTTTTCCGCTCTTCTGGGCATAGCTTTAATGTTTCCAAGTGTCTCGGCATAACAGGAAGGATTTTAATGTTTTTTTTGGTCTCTGAGGATTGTCTTCTTGTCAAACAGCTAACTCTGACAAAATGGCTCAGAGGCCTGCTTGTCAGCATCTGTGGCACCTTGACATGGAAACGGGCAAGGGCATGGGCCGACTAAACAATTCGGAAGCAGTGCTGCGGCCCAACTCCACTTACTTGCCTTTTCTCCATATTCGTTCATTCCTCGCACAGCGGCACATCAGTAGAGTTGCTGTCTTACAGCGCCAGGGACCCGGGTTCAAACCTGACCACGAGTGCTGACTGCATGGAGTTTGTACGTTCTCTCCGGGACCGCGTGGGTTTTCACTGAGTGCTCAGGTTTCCTCCCACACTCCAAAGATGTGCAGGTTTGCTGGTTAATTTGGCTTCAGTAAAAAAATGGTAAATTGTCCCTAGTGGTAGTGTTAGGATAGTGCTCATCCTTATCGTATGGGGATTGCTGCTCTGCCATGGGCCCTGTTTCCACACTCTATCTCTAAACTAAACTAAACTCTGTATAAATCAGTTTCAAAACTCAAATCAACAATTGATCCAGCTCTGGTTGTTATTTAGAGTCATAGAGTGATACAGCATGGAAACATGTCCTTCAGCCCATCTTGCCCATGCCGACAAACATGCACCATCTACACTAGTCCCACCTGCCAGCATTTGGACAATCCTTCTAAACCTTTCCTATCCATGTATCTGTCTAAATGTATTTTAAATGTTATGATAGTACCTGCCTCAACTATCTCCTCTGACAGTTTGTTCCATATACCCATCACCCTGTGTATTAAAAAGTTGCCCCTCAGGTTCATATTAAATCTTTCCCCTCTCACCTTAAACTTATGTTCTCGATTCCCCTACTTTGCGGAAAATGCGATGGTGGAGTGACGAATCTGGAGATGCCCAGGAAGTCAGAATTGGGGGAGTACGGAGTTCTCAAAGATATAAGGTGAAGATTAAAGGTGGGGAGGCTTATGGCATAGCAGGATTTGAAAGGAACTTAAAATTAAGGTCAATGTATAACTAGAAGCCAATGTACAATGAACCAAAAGAATTTCTAAACCATGATATTATTATTAGTTCCTTTAACTGCCCTTTCAGGGCTGAAGTTCAGTTTCTGGAGCCATTAACACAGTGCGATGGTGACACATTTTCCTGGCCTCACTAACTGGAGCCAAGTTTTCAATCTGCTTACGCATTGTAAATCCAAATTAGACAAGGGTGTCAGAAGTGCCTTGTAAGATGAAGATATATAATGTAGTAATTTCCTAATCTATGCGCAGACAATTTAACAATATGAATCAGGATGTTATGATTTTCGCAGAGTTGGTTAAGATTGACGGAAGGGAGGGGGTGGAGATTGGTTTAAATTGCAGGACTATGGGATGGAGGACTATGGGATAGAGGAAGGAGGGATGGAGGGAAGGACGGAGGGAGGGATGCAATGCAATGAGAAGATTGATGAGAGCTTGCATGACCAACGTTTTTAATCATGCATATATTGTTACAACTAAAGATCTGGAGTGAAGGCACTTATGAGGTGTGAATGAATGAAATTAAGCATGACCAGCAGAGGAGGAGGGTTACAATATTTCACTATGAATTTCACTGAGTTCACATCAATTCCATATCAACAATACCAATACATGAACTCTTTGGGAACTAAGCTATCCATTCAGTTTTAGTGTTAGAGAATCCCAAGGGAACCCAGAGAAACAACCTTGCGGACTCTCCGTCGGAAGAAGTTTCTCAACCCGAAATGTCACCCATTCCTTCTCTTCAGAGATGCAACCTGTCCCGCTGAGTGACTGCAGCAATTTATGTCTTACGTCATAATTACATGTTGAAAGGATTTGTCTGCATCTGCTTATCTCAACGCCCCAGGACGTTGTTGTCTGGGAATGCCTGAGGGTAGTGTTCTCAGACCAAATATCTTCAGCTGCTTATTCAGTCATGTTTACTCCACATTTCTCACTGCCACTACTAAGTGGGAAGGGCAGCAGAGGCATCTGCTCCACCACCTGCCTCGCGAGGTCTCCTGTTCTCTACTGGATGTCCTCCTGAGAGATAGGGTGTGGTCAGTCATCGAGTCATACAGTGTGGCCCTTCAGCCCAACTTGCCCACGCCGACAAATGTCCCCCATCTACACTAGTTCCACCTGCCCACGTTTGGCCCATATCCCTCTAAACTTGTCCTATCCATGTATCTGTTTAAATGTTTCTTAAACGTTGCGATAGTCCCTGCCTCAACTACGTCCTCTGGTGCCTTGTTCATACACCCGCCAACCTTTGTGTAAAAAAGGTACCCTCAGGTTCATATTAAATCTTGCCCCCCTCCCCTCTCCTTTAGGCCTTTGTGCTCTGGTTCTCGATGCCCTGACTACGGGCAAAAAGGTCTTTGCTTTCATGATTTTGTACACCTATACAAGATCAGCCCTCATCCTCCTGCCCTCCAGAGAGTGAAGTCCTAGCCTGCTCAAACTGGCAACATCCTAATCCTGGCAACATCCTCGTAAATCTTCTCTGCAGCCTTTCCAGCTTGACAACATCTTTTCTGAACATAGTGCCCAAAACTGAACATAGGATTCTAAATGCGGCCTCATCAATGTCTTATACTTCTGCAACATGACCTCCCAACTTCTATACTCAATGCTCTGACTGATGAAGGGTCATGTGACAAAGGCCTTTTTGACCACCTTTTGAGAAGCCACTTTCAATGAACTCCTAGATCCCTCTGATCTACAACACTCCCCAGAGCCCTGCCGTTCACTGTGTAGATTCACATCTGTAGATTCCGCCCATGTTAGTGCTCCCAAAATGTAACACCTCAGGACTAAAAGTGTAGAGGGGAAGTAAAGAAGTGTGAGGGAGAGGTGGAACAAGTGATAGGTGGATGCAAGTAAGGAGGATTTTAGTTTAGTTTAGTTTAGTTTAGAGATACAGCGTGGAAACTGCCCTTTCAGTGCACCGAGTCCGCGCCAACCAGCGATCACACCGTACACTAACACTATCCTACACACAAACTAGGGACAATTTACAATTTTTACCAAAGCCAATTAACCTGTATGTCTTTGGAGTATGGGAGGAAACCGGAGTGCCCGGAGAAAACCCACGCAGGTCACGGGGAGAATATACAAACTCTGTACAGACAGCACCTGCAAGATAGACTCAAAATGCTGGAGTAACTCAGCGGGAGAGGCAGCATCTCTGGAGAGAAGGAATGGCTGACGTTTCGGGTCGAGACCCTTCAGACTGGTTAGGGATAAGGGAAACGAGAGATATAGATTGGTGATGTAGAGACATAAAGAACAATGAATGAAGGATATGCAAAAAAGTAGCGATGATGAAGGAAACAGGCCACAGAATAGGTTACTCCTCAGGACTGAATGAAGCTGCCATGTTAACGATTCAACTCTGGTGTTTTGTGTGTTACACTAGTATCTCCAATGCCAACATGTCAGTCTAAGCTTCTTAAATCTGTAATGTATTGAATAATCAACATGCTCTAAAGATACTTCACTTTAAAACCTACTTGCATATTGGTAGCTCCTGTAAAGCCCGCAAATACATGAAATCCATTATTTATCATGAGCAATGTACTTAAACTGGTTAAGCTGGAATTCAGAGAATTTGCTGCTCATTTGAATTTGTTTGCTTGTATTTTATTTGGGAACGCTTTTCTTTTTCTTCAATTCTTATTGCATCCCTTAGCAGGACTACAGGACTGCAGCAATAACGGTCAGTCCCACCGGGAGGCTTTCATTCGGCATTGTACATCACCTGAGGACGAAGGGCTTTTGTTAACGCGGATGATGCTTTGGAAACCTCCCATTCAGGCAGCATAGCGACTGTTTGCACAACAGGAGACGGGAACTACAAGCTCCGTTTATACAAAGTAAACATGTGAACAACAAAGGCAGCAGGCAAGTGTGACTTGACAAGGCCTCGGCTATATAGAGACGGCGGTGAATGTAATTAATCATTTATGAAAAGTGTCACAATGCTTTATGAACCAGATCTCACTGAGATCCAATTAGGTTTCTGATTTCCCTCGGGTGCACTCACAGAAAAGACAATCCCATTTGATTCAACGCGGATAGCAATGCATTGTACAGTATTTATAACTGTAAGAAATACTTCTTGGAACCTCACTTCGAGGATTACAGTCGCACAAGGCAGTTTGTTTCTTTTTCATATGAGCTCTGTCAACGGTAATGGGAGAGTTACCCATGACCGCTGAGTAACAAGAGCTTTAGGCAAAGTCCTGCGTGCAACTAATTTCACAACAGAAGGGGTTTAACTCCTCTGCAGGGAGGTTTTTTGGCTGAGGCGCTTGCAGACATCATTTTTCAGACAATCACACTGAAGGGCAACACCAGTCTTTATCAAATGGATAATGCCTTCGACACGAACAAAACCAGAGAAAGCAAAAGCAGCTGACCCAGGGGCAAAACTCTGCCTTGGGGAGCTGTGTAAAACAGGTGCTCACAATGTAGTCTGCCATTGAAAGACCCAGAAGATAGACACAGAAAGCTGGAGTAAGGCAGCATCATTGGAGAAAAGGAATAGGTGATGTTTTGCGTTGAAACCCTCTTCAGACTGGGAGGCAGCGGAGAAGGAAATGAGAGATGTATAGAAGGTACAAAGAACAAATGAATGAAATATATGCAAAAAGCAATGATTATCAAGGAAAGTGGAGCCCACAATGGTCTATTGTTGGCTGTGTGGGAACGAGTTGTACAAACAGTGAAACTCACCAGGACGCCAGTGAAACTAGTACAACGACTTGGGTGGGGAAGGGATGGAGAGAGAGGTGATGCAAGGGTTACTTGACGTTAGATCCAGGCGCTGTCTACACAGTGAATAATGGCAGTGGTGGGTACAGTGGCTCAGTCTGATAACATTCCCCCTCTGCCACAGCTCAAATCAAATTTCCGTCCTAAAGGATTAGATTAAAAGAGATTGGATCAAAAAGTATTGCCGTTCAATTACAAAACAAGGCTCAAAACTATATTTTAATCATTTTAACTCCCCTTTCCATGTCTATACTGACCTTTTGGGTCATGGGTTTCCTCCAATACCAGAGTAAGGCCTATGCAAACTGGAGGAACAGCACTTCATATGTTGCTTTGGTAGCATAAAACCCAGCGGCATGATCATTGAATTCTCCAATGTCATGCAATCTGTTAGAAACCTCCCCTCCCATCTATCTCACTTGTAAACACACCCCTCTTCATTCCGTACCCCTGTTCCCCACTAATTTACCCCTTCACCCTCCACTCTCCACTCTGGGGAAGGGTATAAAACAATTTCTGCAGCATTGTAGATCCTGAAGTACGCAGTGGCCTCCTTCATTCTTAAATGGAAGAATTTTGGAACCACCAGGACTCTTCATAGAGCTCAAACTGAGCAATCGGGGGAGAAGGCCTTGGTCAGGGAGGTGACCAAGAATCTGATCGATGGTCACTCTGACAGAGCTCCAGAGTCTGTCTCTTCCTTCTCTGTTGTTTGATAGTATGTGTTAAATGTATGTTTTAGAGTTCTTTAGCTTGTTGTTATGTGGGGGGTGGGGGTGGTGGGTTTGGGGGAAACTTTTTTTAATCTCTTGCCTCAACGGAGATGCGATTTATTTTCTATATCGTATCTCCGTCCACACTGCGGCCTAACATCGAGGAGTTGGAGGACTCTGCTGGAGACCGAACGGGTGCTCCAGTCACGGTGGAACAAAACTGATTTTGAAATTCGCGGGGGGGGGGGGGGGGGGGGGGGGGGGGGGGGGGGGGGGGGGGGGGGGGGGGGGAGGGGTAATAGGGATGCGATGCAATAGAGGAAATGTTGTAAAAAATGTAAGGGTTTTGTAACTTTTTTTCATTTCGTTCTATAAATGATGTCCTTCAATATTGCATGCAGTTGTTGCATCGAAATGCAAAATGAAGGCTGGTAACAGAAGGGAATTTTCAGATACGATGGCAGACTTTTACCATATGAATTAATTTTGAAAACTCAATAAAGATGGTCTCAGAGGACAAAAAATAATAAGATTCAAGATTTCCCCATGATAGAAACTCTAATCTGAACTATGAAAGGAACCGATTTGGGCAACTTGTGTTACAAGATAGTTGCAAAATACAGCCAAAAAAAATCTCACAAAGATAAAACGAAGGCATTATGGTTGCACAGTGAGTGAACAGGAAATCTGATCAAAGCAGATAGATTTACCAAGAGGCCAATCTGCTCATTCTGTCTGTGCTAACATTTGACATTACCTTTGATGATACTTGGAACTCAGCAATGAAATGGAAAACTACAATTCTTTCAATATCACAATTCTGTTTTTATTTACTGTTTCTCTGTAGGTCAATGGATAATTTCCTTAGTCAGAGGGTGGTGAATCTGTGGAATTCTTTGCTACGGAAGGCTGCGGAGGCCAAGTCAGTGGATATATTTAAGGCAGAGATGGATAGATTCTCGATTAGTACGGGTATCAGAGGCTATGAGGAGAAGGCAGGAGAATGGGGTTAGGAGGGAGAGATAGATCAGCCATGATTGAATAGCGGAGTAGACTTGATGGGCCGAATGGCCTGTCTGCTCCTATCGCTTATGAGCTTATGACCTGAAGATGAATCTGATGAATCTCTGCAGGGGAAACAAGAGAAATGTAGATGCTGGAATCCTGAGCAAAAATGGAGGTGCCGGAGGAACTCGGAGGGTCAGGCAGCATTTGTGATGGGGATGGACAGGCAACATTTCGAGTCGGGTCAGAATCTTCAGATTCTGCAAGATCTCTGCAAGAGGATGTCCATTGAGAATTCAGACAAGAATTTGCTGGAATGACTGAATTAATTAATAAGTTTATTGGCCAAGTATTTTCACATACAAGGGATTTGCCTTGGTGCTCCGCCCGCAAGTGACAACAGTGGCAGTTAGGAATGACACATAAAACATTGAACATTAATAATAAAACATTATCGATTAAACATGTGAATTAAATAAAGTACCAGAGCAAAAGGAGGCAACAGATTTTTGGTTATTGTGTAGAGCTACTACTCGTGGAAAAAAACTGTTTTTATGTCTGGCTGTGGCAGCTTTGACAGTCCGGAGTCGCCTTCCAGAGGGAAGTGATTCAAAGAGTTTGTGGCCAGGGTGAGAGGGGTCAGAGATGATCTTGCCCGCTCGCATCCTGGCCCTTACAGTGTACAGTTTGTCAATGGAGGGAAGGTTGCAGCCAACAACCTTCTCAGCTGATCGGACGATGCACTGCAGCCTCAGGATGTCGTGCTTGGAGGCTGAGCTAAACCAGACCATGATGGAGAAGGCGAGGACAGACTCTACAATGGCCATATAGAATTGGATTGGAAATACCCAAACCATCTCTCCTGATGCTGGTCATTAGCAATATGGGTGATTTGGAGTGACCAAAATTACTTGAAATACAAAAGTACATAAAACAATATTTTTAATTTTTATTTGATTCCTTACTTAAAATCGTTGCCCAAACTGATCGAACTCGGGTCTCTGGCATTGTAAGGCAGCAACTCTACCGCTGTGCCACCGTGCCACCTGGTGAAGTCCTCCAGCACTTTGTGCTTTTATTCTTTCCATTGACCTTGCTAAAGAAGATCATCAAAGACAGCTCCCATCCTGCGTTTGGACTGTTCGACCTGCTGCCCTCTGGAAGGCGCTATAGGTGCATCAAATCCAGGACAAACAGACTCAGGAATAGTTGCTTTCCGAGAATTATATCTACCATAAATTCAAATTCACACATGCACTGACTACACCGCCCAACATGGACTTCCATCTGTATATATGTATATATGTATGTAGCGCCGCAGAATTTGTGCACCTATTCCCCCCCCCCCCCCCCATCTCCCTTCTGTTTTTTGTTTTTTCTGTTTCTTGTTTTTTGTGCTAAATTGTATGTATGCGCTGAGTACGAGCAGCTTTCAGTTTCACTGTACATGTATAGTGACAATAAATGGCATATCTATCTATCTCTCTCCTCCATTACCATCGCCTCTTTCTGTTTGATCTCTCTGAAAATCTTTTTAGAAGGCTCAGTGGCAACATTCATTTCACAATGTTTCTGTGAGGACCCTTGAGGTGTTTCACTGTGTCATTAGTTCTCTATAAAAGCAAGCTGTTATCGAACAATGTCCCGAGCACTTGGTCAAGTGAATAAAACGACATCTGTACGCGGTGTGGGTGTGAATATGAACACAGAGCAGACTCCACATTGCCCATTCAATATGCTGGTCCCACTCACTAACTTATTGTCTTTTATTAAAGCTATTTAAAAAAATGTTTTATTTTGCCTTGACATCCGAAGCTTTGGCCTGGAAAATGAATGGTAAAATTATGCCGTTAGCTCAGCACTGCTGCCATCCCATGACCCTGCTCTCTGCCCAGAGGTGGTTAATATTCAGCAGACTATGGCTAATAATCCTCCAGTATTGAATCAGAGTAGCTGATATTTCATTTTAACTCCACAGCTTCACTACCACAGGCCAACATGGCTCATTTCCTTCATTTTACCTAAACCATAAATAACCTTGCCCTGATTTGTATTACAATTATTCATAGACCCATCTTACAAATAAGATTCATAGAGCATTACAGCATGGAAACAGGCCCTTTGGCCAAACTCATCCATTTCAACCAAATTGGCACATCTAAGTTAGTCCTATTTGCCTGTATATCTACAGTATATAAATAAAAGTCTCATCTTGACCACTTCTTGTCTGCACTGTATATTGATTTTAGAAAAAAAGCTCCAATATATCACTATGATGTTTGGCTATCTCGCTCCTCCTCTGCTGAGGCAGCGCCGAGGATTTTTCCGATCGATTAAAAATAAAAAAGTTATGAGTGTTTAAAAAATCTTGAGATCAGCTGATTGATCCTCCTGCCTGTCAATCACCACAATTAAGTTAATGTCCCTTCTGGGAGGGGGGAGGGGGGGAGGGCAGGACTATGAAACCCCTCTGGAACATCGCGAGGCAGAGGACACAACTGTGATTCTAAGCTGTGAATCAACTGAACTGTGAGTCTGCAATGTACTTGCAATAAATGATTCGTTAGCCCTTAATGACAATGCAATGAGTTGTTTGACAATTTGGTGGCGTGCACTCTGCTTGAAATGCTGTGAAATTGAGTTTGGTGGCCTGCACTCTGTCTGGAATGCTGTGAAATTGAGTTTGATGGCCTGCACTCTGCCTGAAATGCTGTGAAATTGTGTTTGGTAGGCTGCACTCTGCTTAAAATGGAATTTCAAGGAATAGCCATGTGAACTGCCAGCCCACCAGCCCTGAGTGACTGAGCTGCCAGCCCACCAGGCCTGAGTGACTGAGCTGGCAGCCCAAGAATCCATTCGGCCCACAATGTCCATACTAGTCCCCTGGAAACCAGTCCCTTCGGCCCACATCACCCATATTAGCGCTCCCGAAAGCCCCATCCCCCCCCCACTGGTCACCAATATTGGAATTGTGTCCCACTTAGTCTAGTACCCCTCCAAACCTTTCCTGTCCCAGTACGCATCCAAATATGTTGAGCAAAACATGATGTGCTGGAGTAACTCAGCAGGTCAGGCAACATCTTTAGTTTAGTTTAGTTTAGTTTATTGTCACATGTACTGAGGTACAGTGAAAAGCTTTTATGTAGTGTTAACCAGTCAGCAGAAAGACTATACTTGATTACAATCATGCAGTCCACAGTGCACAGATACATGATAAAGAGAATAATCTGAGGAGGGAATAGATAGGGTCCCACCCCGAAAGGTCACCTTCTTCAGACTTTTAAATGCTATTATTTTACCAGCCTCAACTACCTGTACTTCCTTTAGCAGTTTGTTCTAGACACCCACCACACACTGTGTTACAAAGTCACCCTCAGGTTCCTATTAAATCTTTCTCCCTGCATCTTAATAGATGCATTCACCTGATCTATTTCTCTCATTCTTTAACCCAATGATTAGAGTTTGTTCTGAGGAATCTCTTCGGCAGTCTCTGAAGTCAATGGGAAATATTGCCCTGGATTCCACCTGTTAGCCAGGACTGTCACTGTCCCAAACCTGCTCTGGATACAGACAGTGCCTTCGATGATGGATCCTCGGGTCTCCTTGGGATGCCTTGATAACCTTGAATACAAATAAATAAAATCATTCTTTGTCAAACATTAATGCAGTCCTGACAACGTGGAATACAAATCAACAAAATCATTGTTTGCTAAACATGAATGCAGCTTTTATTAAAGTTATAGAGTTATACCGCATGTTGGCCCAACTTGCCGGAAGGGCCAACATGTCCCATCTACACTAGTCCCACCAGCCTGCATTTGGCCAGTATCCTTCTGTCCTATCCATGTACCTGTTTAAATGCTTCTTAAACATTGCGACAGTACCTGTCTCAACTACCTCTTCCAGCAGCTCGATCAATGATGTTTTATCATTAATGTTTTATTATTATTAATAATGTTTAGTGTTTTCGGAGTCATTCGTAACTGTCACTGCATGTCATGTTGTTACTTGTGGGCGGAGCACCAAGGCAAATTCCTTGTATGTGAATACTTGGCCAATAAACTTACTTACTTACACCCGCCTCTTTGAAAAAGTTACCGCTCAGATTCCTATTAAATCTTTCCCTCACCTTAAACCCATGTCCTCTGTTTCTCTGTTCCCCTACTCTGGGCAAGAGTCTCTGTGTGCCCACACGATTTATTCCTCTCATGATTTTATACCCCGCTATAAGATCGTCCCTCATCCTCCAGTACTCCAAGGAATAAAGTCCTAGCCTGCTCACCTCTATCCATGTAACTCAGGCTCTCAAGTCCTGGCAACATCCTCGTAAAGGCTGAATGAAATATAAATTAGAAAATGCATTTAACTGATTAAATTGGTAATTTTGTTTGAAGTTTTCTATGAATTGCTCAACTTATTGTTGGTACATAGCCAGACTCGACCGTAAAGAATAGCTGAGGAATCAGTGTGGTGAATGTTCTGGTCCTGTGTGCTGTGTTATTATGAGAACACTTACTATCATCCAGCCCTAAGACTATAAAGACTGAATGTAGATGGAAACATTACTGTACTGGTGATACTTCAAATATTTGACAAATGGAACCTTACACTGGAGTCATAGCTGATTATGAATCCAAGGTACCCTTACATATAATACATTGGAGGATACTGCACACATTGCCTCTGTAGTGTTAATCCATCCAGCTATATCGTATGCTAAAATACCAAAATATACAGATCTACTGAGAAACTTTTGCAAAATAATAAATTAATCAATTTCCGCCTCCGTTGCCATGTTGTGAGAACGGAGAGGTTGAGAAGGAGTTTCTTCCCAGAGGCCATTAGGACTGTAAACTCCTATCTCACCAGGGATTAACTTTTACAGTACCACTCTACTGCTTTTTTTTTTTTAAAGTGCTGTTTTTTTCCATTTTTCCTTCCGCCCACAATATTTAATATGTAAAATATGTGATTCTGTTCCATTCTGTTTGTAGTTTGTTTGGTTGTTTGTTGTTTGTCTTTTTGCACAAAAGTCCGCAAGCATTGCCACTTTTCATTTCACTGCACATCTTGTATGTATATGTGACGAATAAACTTGACTCGACTTGACTTGACTTCAAACAAAGACAATGAGTACCCAGATAATCCTATTCACATGTTCAATGACTCGATGACTCAAGTTGGAGAGGGGGGGGTGGGGGGTAGAGGTGATCACTCTTCACAGCCTCCAAGGAGAAAATTGGATTCCAGCAGGGCAAAGGAGTCATCCTGAGATATGTGTACAAAATCATGAGAGGAATAGATCAGATAGATTCAGAGTCTCTTGCCCAGAGTAGGGGAATCGAGGACCAGAGGACATAGGTTCAAGGTGAAGGAGAAAAGATTTAATAGGAATCTGAGGGGTAAGCTTTTCACACAAAGGGTGGTGGGTGTACGGAACATGCTGCCAGCGGAGGTAGTTGAGGCTGGGACTATTCCATCGTTTAAGAAACAGATAGAGAGGCACATGGATTGGACAGGTTTAGAGGGATATGGACCAAGGCACAGGCAGGTGGGACAAGTGAAGCTGGGACAGTGTTGGCCGGTGTGGGCAAGTTGGGCCGAAGGGCCTGTTTCCACACTGTTTCATTATGACTATTTCAATACAAAAATAAAATCACATTCCAAGCACAGTTGGAAGATACCAGTCCGTTCTACTGATTACACACTTTATGTGGAAACTATCTGTAAAGACTTAAACGCAAATTCACGATGGACATTACTCTACAGCACAAATTTGTTCCTTAATTATACCTGGGACAGCCATATCATTCTGAGCAAGGGTATGAACTGTGTTTACATTGGAAATCCCACCTCAGAGAATACTTTCTGCTTGGACCTGCATTCACCTTGTCCACTCATTAATTCACTCAACTCCTCCTGACAAAGCTGAGGGTGTGGGTTCCAACACACTCTCTCAGCACACCAGGACACCAGTTACACCAGGGCAGCAGACAGGGGGCAGTGCCATCTCAGGGGATCATTTCATTTTAACCATAAATTGACTGCGATCCATGTTGCTACAATAGTGAAGAGCACGGAATTTTTGCAGACATGGGAGTGGTCTCTATACAGTCCAATAACAGATATCGATTAGTACATGATAGACATTTCCCTAACCCAATAATACAGTGACCAATACAATGTTTCTGAAAAGTTTCTAGTTGTGACTTAACAGAGATGAATTATGCACCATGTGCCTGGATATTCAATAAACCCAGACAAGGCTCAACACTTAACCCAATCAACATCTAGCAAAATAAAGTTTTGCAACAATATTTACAATGTGTATGTCTGGTTTGCATTCACCCAATCCGTTCCATGCAATTTACACCTAATTGGCAGAATCTGCAGATGTTCCATTCCCCTCCTGCAACTCTTATCTCGGCTCTAGCCAAACTGGCACCATTCTGCAGCTTGTCCCATTTCTGCAGAAGGCACATTTAAATTAACAAAGTGGCCTAGCAGCCCAGAAGCCTTTACTCAATTTTAGTGTCCTAGCATCTCTAATTTGGCCAGAATTAACAGGGCAATCCATCAGCATTCGAACAGGACAGAGGACACAAGGAACTGCAGATAGACATGATGTGCTTCTGTAAATTGTACCTAGTGTGGACGATAGAACTAGTATTTTGGTGATCGCTGGTCACCATAGAATTGGTGGGCCTGTTTCCACGTTGTACCTCTAAATGAAAGGTCAGGTAGGTCTGGAGAAATGGTATGGGTGACGTTTTGGGTCAGAACCCTTCTTCAGACTAAAAGATGTAGGTGGTGACAGGGTGAGGGGGGGGGGTGGGGGGGGGGGGGGGGGGGGGGGGGGGGGGGGGGGGGGGGGGGGGGGCAAGATGATTGGAAAACTGGAGGCAAGAAAAGGCCAGAACAAATCAGGGTCGGCAACACATAACCTCAGGAAGGGTGGAGTCCCTAATGACCCATTGATTTTTGGGGGAAGATGTGCTAATGAGAAGGATACAAGGATACTGGAACTAATTGGATGACTAAGCTGGGGGTGGCAGAAGGGAGGGAGGGAATGCAGGAAATTACCTGAAATTTCTATGTTTGATATAAACCTGCATTTGCAGTTCCTTGCTACACAAGGCTGCCAAAGGACTATGAGTATGATGGCCAAAAATCATAGCGATATATGGTAGCATTTTTTTTAAAATCAATATACAATGCAGACAGGAAGTGGTCAAGATTAGGCTTTTAGATATATATATATTTATATAAGGGAATGCTTGAATGGATGTGAGACAGTCCTTCAATGGTGCATGACCTAATATTTGAGAGAAGTTTAAACCAAAAGCTACATACATACTGCATGAGTTGTATTGCCACCTGCTGTTACATATGTATTCCCCACAGTCAAGGGAAATGTTCACCATTGTTTCCAAGTCAACTCAATGGAGTCATTTCTCAAAATAAAACTCGCCGTACAATGCATAAAATATGTCTCCTGGACAGCGGCAAAATCAATACTGACAAACGCATTCCAGACTCGCTGGGGAAAAGCTGTGAGCCAGGTTTTACAGATTGGACCGTGGCGTTTAAATCTCTGCCCTTGCTCTCTTCAGTTCCTGTCATTGTGGAGATGCCTCCTTCGTCCAAGGGAAAACAAGCCCTTCCTGCCTCTCCCTGTAACTAACAACTTCAATCCATGCCACATGGAGTCATAGAATCATAGTCATAGACTGGGAGAATCTTTGCAAGGACAACCTCCTCTGCACTCTCTTTCTGCCAGTCACACCACTCCTATCATGTGCAAATAGAGGGCGGCACGGTGGCACAGCGGTAGAGTTGCTGACTTACAGCGCTTGCAATGCCAGAGACATGGGTTCGATCCTGCCGTTAGGTGCTGTCTGAACGGAATGTGTACGTTCTTCCCGTGACCGCGTGGGTTTTCTCCAAGATCTTCGGTTTCCTCCCACACTCCAAAGACATTTTGTAGGGCAATTGGCTTGGAATAGGTGTAAATTATCCCCAGTGTGTGTAGGATAGTGTTAATGTGCAGGGATCGCTGGTCGGAGCAGACTCGGTGAGCCAAAAGGCTTGCTTCCTCGCAGTATCTCTAAACTAAACTAAATGCGCACAATACTCCAAGTGCGGCTTAACCAGCGTTTCCAGCTTTTATATGCCCCAGCCTATGATGGTAAAGGACCCATAATCACCACCCAATCAACCCGTGTTGTCTATGGACTTGAACCAAATCTTAAATCAAGGTGTTTCTGTTCATACCATTCCTTCCCAATTTCCTAAGAGTACATCAAGCTTTGCCCTCCCCCTTGCTGGACCCTCTACATATTGCATGAGGAAACTTTCCTGAATAGATTTGACAAACTCCACTGTATCCGAGTCCTTTGCACTATGACAGCCCCAGTTTATATTGGGAACGTTAAAAGCCCCCACTATGCCAACGCTATTAGTCTTGCCGCATGCAATGTCCTGGCATATTTGTTCTTCTAATTCCCATTAACTATTTGGGGGACTGTAGTACATTCCCAACAAGGTGACCATCCCTTTTTTAAATTTCTCAGATCCATCCATATAACCTCACTGGATGAACCCACAGTAATGTCATCTTGGACTACTGTTGTGGCATTCTCCTTAATCAATAATGCAACACACCCTGCTATCTCATCTATCTCTCCAGTTGCACTTGTATCCTGAAATATTGAGCTGCCAGTCCTGCCCCTCCTCAGCCAAGTATCTGTAAAGGCATCGACCTCCCTGTCGCCCAACCCTAACGATGCCCTGTGTTCATCCCCTTTACCAAGCCCTTGCATTGAAATAAATGCAACTTAAACAAACTGTCCTGACTACCTTTGTGCCTTGCCCCTGTCTATCCTGTCCACTGAACTTTCTTTCATCATAATAGGCCATAGACAATTGGACTTAGGACCAGAATTAGGCCATTCAGCCCATCAGGTCTATTCTTACATTCTTCCATAGTTGATCGATTTTGTCCTCTCAACCCCATTCTCCTGCCCTCTCCCCATCACCTCCTATACTGAATTCCAGCCTTTCACCTGCCTCACTTCTGCCATGAATCCTGTCCCCCTGCCAATCTAGTTTAAACCCTCCTGAGTAGCGCTCGCAAACCCACCTGCCAGTATGCTGGTTCCATGAACTCTTTCCAACTTTCACACAAACCACCCACTCTTCCAATGACTCCCTCTACACGTCACGCTGCCTCGGCAAGGCCACCAGCAAAATCAAGGACCAGTCTCACCCCGGTCACTCCCTCTTCTCCCCTTTCCCATCAGACAAGAGGTTCAGAAGTTTGAAAATGCACACACCTGCAGATTCAGGGACAGTCCCTTACCAGCTGATATCAGGCAACAGAACCGTCTTCTCACAAGCTAGAATGCAGTCCTGGCCTCTTATCTACCCCATTTGAGACCTGTGAACATTCTTTAATTGGGCAAACCAATTGGACTATCTTTAATTGAACTTTACTGAACATTATCTTCCATTAAACATTGTACCTTTTTCCTGTATCTGTACACTGTGGACAGCTTGATTGTAATCATGTATAATCTTTTCCTTGACATGATAGCATGCAACAAAAAGCTTTTCACTGTACCTTGGTACACATGACAATAATAAATTAAACTAAACTAACTGTTTCTTAAATGACTCTAACTTGTCAGTTTTACAAAGCCAAACAGTTGAGCCAGTGCTACTGCTAAAGACATGATGGTCTTTGGGAGTTTTATCCTTCTCCGAGGTATGCAAGTCCCTGATATTAGCAAGCTCGATGAATCATCTTTCCTGAACGAAGCCAACATCAGCCTTGGATCCTCAGCAGTGTCTCACTCCACTGCACCGCTGCATCCATCCTTAATCCCTTATACTGTAAGTAGTTGCCTTGTAGAACAAGTTACGTTTATATGCCCGTCCTGAGTTTATCAGTAAGTTACACACATCTGTGCAGAGTTGGATTGGAACTCGAACGTCACCCAGACAATTTGTGATTATTTTGTTTTAATTTAGAGATACAGTGCGGGAATAGGCCCATCAGCCCAACGAGCCGCTCCGACCAGCGATCCTTGCGCACTAACACTATCCTACACACACCAGGGATAATTTACAATTATACCAAGCCAATTAATCTGCAAACCTGAACATCTTTGGAGTGTGGGAAGAAACCGGAGATCTCAGAGAAAACCCATGCAAGTCACGAGGAGAACGTACAAATTCTGTACAGACAAGCACCCGTAGTCAGGATCGAACCCAGGTCCCTGGTGCTGTAAGGCAGCAACACTACCACTGCTGCTATGCCGCCGTGCTGCCCAATATTATCTCCAACAATATTTAAATAACTAGGGCAGACAGCAACAAATGATTCTATACGTTATCTAACCCGGTGCCATGAAAGAGTAATTGTTCTTACATCCTCACACTTGTTTCGATAATTAGAGCGTGTGCAGTTTTTTCTCTGGTAGAGATACGGTTAGAAACTTAGCTCAAAATGTAGATGTGAAATATCAATGTAAACTCATGTGCGCTGTCATTCGCACTATCGATTCCATCGACACTTCACGCTGCCTGGAGAAAGCAGCTATTATTATCAAGGACCACTCTCCCCTAACCCACCCACCCAACCCTCATCCAGTCATTCCCTTTTCTCCTCTCCCAATGGAAAGAAGATAAAAAGGCTTGAAAGCACATACCACCAGAATCAAGAACAGCTTTCTCCCCGCTGTTATTGGAGCCCAGAATGGTCCTCCCATAAATAAAGGTTTAGCCCTGTTCTTCCAACTTTCCTCATTGTGAACCTTGCACTTTTTTATATTTGCACTCTCTCCCTGTAACCATAATTCAACTATAATATAACACTACATTTGCACTTCTGGTTTAGAGATACTTTGGGAAACACTGAGTCCGCTCCAACCTGGGATTCCTGTACACTAACACTATCCTACACACAAACACACTGGGGGACAATTTACAATCTTTACCGAAGCCAATTAACCTACAAACCTGTGCATCTTTGGAGTGTGGGAGGAAACCGGAAAACCCATGCAGTCAGTCACAAGGAGAACATATCAAATCCATACAGACAGAACCCAGTGTCAGTATTGAACCTGGGTCGCTGGCATGTCCCACTTAGGAGACCTAAACAGCAACCTCTGGTGACCTTGCCCTCCACCCAAGGTTTCCATGAGGCCACCGGAGGTTTTAGTCACGCTCCCTAATGGTTTCCGCATGGTCAAAGCTTCATCTAGGTTGCTGCTATTATTTCATCATGTTTAAAACCGGCCTCGACTAAAAATAGGTTGCCATTTTAAAAATCGATCATTTTTTAGTCGCAGGTCTAGTCGAAGCTGGTTTTCTTCGTAGTCGAGGAAGGTTTTCAACATATGTGTGGGAGGTGGTAGGAGGTTGCAGGTCAACTCGACCTTGATTTTTTTTGGGTGGTGGGCAAGGTCACCAGAGGTTGCTGTTTAGGTCTCCTAAGTGGGACAGGGGCTTAAGGCAGCAAATCTATTGCTGTGCCACTGTGTAACCCTTCGCACTGCCTGTCGTACATGTGTGTGGTTTGACTGTATTCATGTGTAGTACGATTTGACTGGATAGCATGCAAACAAAAACCTTACACTGTATCTTAATCCTCGTGACAATAACATAACAATACGATCACTCTGTATTCTTCTAAAATCTCCCTCTTTGACTGCTGCATCTCATCAGCTACTTTAAAATCTCCTTGTGTGGTTTGCTGTCAAATTCTGATTGTTAAAATTCCTGCGTAACTCCTTGGAATGTTAATAGCGTTATTTAAATTCATAACTATGTAAAGAACTGCAGCAAAGCTAGTAAACATAGGGGGTTTGTAGAATATAATGTTTTGCAGAATTTAGACATCAGTCAAAACTAGCGCTGATTTCTTCCATTCTAATGCACCATTTGTTTCATATAGGATATAGAACATTGAACACAGCACATCACAGGGACAGGGCCCTTCAGCCCACAATGTCTGTGCCAAACATGATGCCAAGATAAACTAATCTCTCCTGCAAACCCCAAATCCATACCCCTCCATTCCCTTCCTCCATTTTACACAGAGAGTGGTGAATCTCTGGAATTCTCTGCCACAGAATGTAGTTGAGGCCACAGTTCATTGGCTATATTTAAGAGGGAGTTAGATGTGGCCCTTGTGGCTAAAGGGATCAGGGGGTACGGAGAGAAGGCAGGTACGGGATACTGAGTTGGATGATCAGCCATGATCATATTGAATGGCGGTGCAGGCTCGAAGGGCTGAATGGCCTACTCCTGCACCTATTTTCTATGTTGCTATGTTTCCAAGGTGAAACCCAATATTTCAGAAACACTCATAGCTACATTAGTGGAGCAAAAAAAAAAAATCAAAGCCAATGTTTAGTTTAGTTTAGAGATAGAGTGTGACATTGAACTTCAGCCCATCGAGTCAGCATTGACCAGCGATCCCCGCACATTAGCACTACCCTACACACGCTAGGTATATTTTTTTACATTTTATGCCAAGCCAATTAACCTACAAACCTGTACATCTTTGGAGTGTGGGAGGAAACCGAAGATCTTGGAGAAAACCCACGCAGGTCACGGGGAGAACATACAAATGCTGCACAGACAAGCACCTGCAGTCAGGATCGAACTTGTGTCGCTGGCCCTGTAAGCTAGTAGCTAGCTCTCCTCCCATTTCCTCCAAATACAAGGCGTAGCTATGGGCACACGCATGGGCCCCAGCTATGCCTGCCTATTTGTAGGTTACGTCGAGCAATCCTTGTTCAATACATACCAGGGCCCCATCCCCGACCTCTACCTCCGCTACATCGACGACTGCTTTGGTGCCACCTCCTGCACCCGCACACAACTGACTGACTTCATCCACTTCACCACTAACTTCCATCCGGCACTCAAATACACCTGGACCATTTCCAACACTTCCCTACCATTCCTTGACCTCACTATCTCCATTGCAGGTGATAGACTTCTGACCGACATACACTATAAACCCACTGACTCCCATGGCTATCTGGACTACACTTCTTCCCACCCTGCTTCCTGTAAGGACTCCATCCCCTACTCCCAATTCCTCCGTCTACGCCGCATCTGCTCCACGGATGAGGCGTTCCACACCAGGACATCTGAAATGTCCTCACTATTCAGGGAACGGGGGTTCCCCTCCTCCACCATAAATGAGGCTCGCACCAGGGTCTCTTCCATACCCCGCAACACTGCTCTCTCTCCCCATCCCCGCACTCGCAACAAGGGCCGAGTCCCCCTAGTCCTCACCTTTCACCCCACCAGCCGTCACATACAAAAAGTAATCCTCCGTCAGTTTCGCCACCTCCAACGTGACCCCACCACTCGCCACATCTTCCCATCTCCCCCCATATCTGCCTTCCGCAAAGACCGCTCCCTCCATAACTCCCTTGTCAATTCTTCCCTTCCCTCTCAGTCCACCCCCTCCCCGGGCACTTTCCCTTGCAACCGCAAGAGATGCAACACTTGTCCCTTTACCTCCCCCCTCGACTCCGTTCAAGGACCCAAGCAATCGTTCCAGGTGCGACAGAGGTTTACCTGCATCTCTTCCAACCTCCATCTATTGCGTCCGCTGCTCTAGATGTCAGCAGATCTATATCGGTGAGACCAAGCAGAGGGTGGGCGATCGTTTCGCCGAACACCTCCGCTCGGTCCGCAATAACCAAGCTGACCTCCCGGTGGCTCAGCACTTCAACTCCCCCTCCCACTCCGTCTCCGACCTCTCTGTCCTGGGTCTCCTCCATGGCCACAGCGAGCAGCACCGGAAATTGGAGGAACAGCACCTCATATTCCGTTTGGGGAGTCTGCACCCCGGGGGCATGTACATCGAATTCTCCCAATTTTGTTAGTCCTTGCTGTCTCCTCCCCTTCCTCAGCCCCCCTGCTGTCTCCTCCCATCCCCCAGCCTTCGGGCTACTCCTCCTTTTCCCTTTCTTGTCCCCACCCACCCCTGCCCCCGATCAGTCTGAAGAAGGGTTTCGGCCCGAAACGCTGCCTATTTCCTTCGCTCCATAGATGCTGCTGCACCCGCTGAGTTTCTCCAGCTTTTTTGTGTAACCCTCTACCTCTACGTTCTTGTGCTGCCCAAGGTTTCGCGGTCAATTGTAATGAAGGTCTTTGACATGAAACTCTAACAATTTTTCTGACACTCCTGACCAATTGAATGTTTCCAGCATTTTCTATTTTTATTTCAGATTTTCTACATTTATGGGGTTTTGTGTTTAGTTTCCTGCATTGGTTTAATAGGCTTTGGTGAGAGAGGATTTCTCCACAATGATGGGGAACACCCCAAGACATATCCACGGTGGTGCAGCGGTAGCGTTGCTGCCTTGCTGTGCTGGAGAACTAGGTTCGACCCCGACCACGGCTGCTGTCTATACGTAGTTTCTACGCCCTCACCGTGACCTGCGTGGGCTTTCTGTGAGATCTTTGGTTTCTTTCCACGCTCCAAAGACGTACAGGTTTGGAGGTTAATTGGTTTGGTAAATGTAAAAATTGCCCCTCGTGTATGAGGATAATGTTAATGTGCAGGGATCGCGTTGGAGCGGACCCAGTGGGCCAGTGGGCCAGTTTCTGCGCTGTATTTCTAAACTAAGCTAAACTAAGCAGCAGTGTCTATACTGGAGTGAACCAAGTGTCGTGAATCAAGAGTTAAGCGAGTCATGAGTGTTCGATTGTCATATGTACCAGCAACTGGATAATGAAATTCTCACTTCAAGTCGTCAAGTCAGGTTTATTCGTCACATACACATACGAGATGTGCAGTGGAATGAAAAGTGACAATGCTTGCGGATAGTGCAAAAAAAACCAAACTACAAAACAGAATGGAACAGAATCACATATTCGCATATTACATATTTGTGGGAGGAAAAAAAAGAAAAAAACAGCAATTTTAAAAATACATCACACAACAGTAAATTGGTACAGTAAAGTTAGTCCCTGGTGAGGTAGGAGTTTACAGTCCTAATGGCCTCTAGGAAGCAACTCCTTCTCATCCTCTCCGTTTTCACAGGATGGCAACGGAGGCGTTTGCATGACTGTAGCAGCTGGGACAGTCCGTTGCCGATGTGGAAGGGGTCTCCCATAATCTTGTTGGCCCTGGAGTTGCACCTTCTGATGTATAGTTCCTGCAGGGGGCAAGTGTAGTTCCCATTGTGCATTCAGCCGAACGCACTACTCTCTGCCTTGTCCTGGGCAGAGCAATTCCCAAACCTGTTCCAGTTGAACTGCAGCAGGTAAGAATTTCATTGTTCTGTTGCTGGTACATATGACAATTAAACACTCTTGATTCTTGGAGGAGATGGGGTCTTAGGTGACTGTGTTGGAGAACAGACAATTTCAGTGAAAGATTTGGGCCAGGAATTCTTGTTATGAAATTCATGCTGTGTTTTATTTTATTTGATTTTGGTGAAGATATTGCAAATAATTGTGTTTTGTCGTGGCAAAAATGGAACTCTATGTGGTCTGCGTGCTTTGGCAGCCGGTGACTCTTGCAGGTCAAGTCAGTGAAGAAGGCCTTAAGTTCTGTAATAGAAAATGTGACCACACCAAACTGCATGGCTGTCAAGGGCACAATAACATTAGCCAGGGTTGAAGCTTCTGAATGCCGACATTTAGTCGAGTGATGTTGCACTTTTAAAAGATGTACTTAGCACCTTTTGTACAGTTGAGGTGAAATCTTCCTCGGCAATGTTTGTGTCCCTTGCCAATTCATTCTTTATTGATTGACGCAGAGGATTTATCTTGCTGATGGTGTGGAAGATATTTCTGAAGCCATAATTCATAGCTTGTCCGTGACCCATCCAAAGGTTTCATGAGTGATTGTATCCAGGCTGGCAGGAGAATACTAAACGTGACAAACTGCACTGTTTTTTGGGAGTTGCTTTGCCTCCAGCCAGGCTCTCTGGCTTGAGATCTGTGATGTTTCCAGTCTGCAGACCTGTTTAATGCAGTTTGCATTGTTTCACTCCAAAGCGAAGAGCAAGGAATAAGAAACTGCTGAGAGGAATGGATCAGGAAGATGTCCAGAGTCTCTTGCCCACCATAGGGGAATCGAGATTTAAGGTAAAGGGGAAAAGATTTAATAGGAACCTGAAGGGAAGCTTTTTCGCACAAAGGGTTCAAAGTGTATGGAACGAGCTGCCAGAGGAGGTAGTTGAGGCAGGTACTATCTCAACGTTTAAGAAACATTTAGACAGTTACATGGATAGGATAGAGTGGAGATGGTGCATGTTGGTCAGTATAGATGAGTTGGGCCAAAGGGCCTGTTTCCACATTGTAAGACTAGATGACTCTATTTGATAAAGTCCACCATGGTAGGCTGATCCAGAAGTTTAAGATGCTGGATGTACCAGTGACTTAGTTATATGGATTCACAACTGGCTTACTGATAAAAGACTGAGGGTTGTGCTGGAAGGGCAATATCCAGGCTGAAGGTCTGTGACCAGTGAAGTTCTGCAGGGATCTGTGCTGGGATCTCTGCTATATGTGATATTTATATAAATGACTTGGTTCGTAAGTTTGCAGATGATGGCACAGTGGCGCAGCTGGTAGAGCTACTGCCACACAGAGACCTGGTCACCATAGACGAGTTGGGCCGAAGGGCCTGTTTCCACGATGTAAGACTCTATGGCTCTATGACTCCATGCTGCTTCGAGACCCTCTTCTCCATGGGAGATGCGCTTGCCAGGAACCGGTCATTTTAGTTTAGTTTAGTTTAGTTTAGAGATACAGCGTGAAAACAGGCCCTTCAGATCACTAAGTCTGTGTTGATCAATGATCAGCCATTCATACTAGTTCTGTTATCCAACTTTCAAAAACTGCACACAGAGGCAATTTTACAGAAGCCAATAAGCCTACAAAACCTGCACGTATTTGGAATGTGGGAGGAGACTGGAGCACCTGGAGAAAACTCACAGGGAGAACGTACAAACTCTGTACAGTCAGCGCCCGTAATCAGGATCGAACCTGGGTATCTGGCGCTGTGAGGCAGCAACTCTACCGCTGCGCCACCGTGCTGCTTGGTGTTAATGTCCTCAACAAGACACAAGCCCAAGGGAACAGGAAAGTGAGTACAGGCAAACACTATTCATTCCCTTCTCATTTTTCATTTCTCTGCCTCATCTTCATTTTTTTTAAATTTTGAAAAAAGCATGAGTTTACTTTAGTGTGTTGTTAAGGCCATCACGTGTATTGTGGCCTGTCTATCGTTTGCTATGCACAATTCAGTTCAACTCTGCTCTAAATCATATGATAGTGTCATAGAGTCACACGGCATGGAAACAGGCCCTTCTGCCCTTCTGCCCATCTCATCCATGCCATCCAAATCGTCCCATCTGAGTTTGTCCCCTTTGCCCGAATTTGTACCATATCCCTCCAAACCTTTCCTTTCCATGAACCTGTCCAAATATTTTTTAAATGTTGTTATTGTACCTT
The DNA here is from genome assembly GCF_028641065.1 of Leucoraja erinaceus. NCBI lineage: Eukaryota > Metazoa > Chordata > Chondrichthyes > Rajiformes > Rajidae > Leucoraja > Leucoraja erinaceus. The sequence goes on from NC_073408.1 coordinate 7,846,504, forward strand.
CCTCAACTACCTCCTCTGGCAGCTCTTTCCATATACCCACTATCTGTGGAGTGGAAAAAGATGCTTCTCAGCTTCCAATTAAATCTTTCCTCTGTCACCTTAAACCTTTGCCTACTACGGTACGATACGATTCGATATGATAGAACTTTATTTATCCCAGGAGGGAAATTGACGTCATAAAAACACAAAATACGCAAAACATAAAATACATGAAACGTGAAATTAAAATGACGAGTGGAAAGGCTGTGCATTCACCCTATCTATTCCCCTCATGATTTTATACACCCACATTAAGATCACCCCTCACCCTCCTGCTTTCCAGAGAATACAATCCTAGCCTGCCCAACCTCTCCCTATAGCACAAGCCCTCGAGTCCTGGCAACATTCTCGTAAATCTTCTCTGCACTCTTTCGAGCTTAATGGCATATTTTCTATAGCAGACAGCACATTTAATATAGCGTGATACTTTCAGTGAAAACAAATGTTGTCTGAAAGTAGTAGGGGGTTCATGTTTGATCACTATTAATCACATAATCTAATTATTACTGGAAGCTGGAGGCAATTGGTTTCAAATGTTTTACAGTCGTCTAATTTCCAAAGTGGAATGAGCTCCTAAACTTTGTGAAATGATTATTCTGCCACAGTTTTCCTGAACACTAAATGTAGCCATTTGATTGAAAGTAACCCTGCCTGATATTCTACATGAATTGGAATACCAGCACTGAAAAAGAGAGCTTTGCATAAAACACGTGCACTTTGTTTGGGAAATTAAGATTAATAATCTTTCAAAGTGCACTTAAGAAATTAAATAAGGAATATTTGTATCCCCTTGAAAAATTGAATATGATTTGCAAGATAAAATACCAAGATTTGTCCGGTTTGATAAGATGAAGCTTGAATTTGTCAACCATTTTGTAGAATTTATTCACATCTGATTGGAATAATCAATATTCTAAATAAACTAATTACCATAAACTATTCCTTTTATTCTGGCCTACAGTTGACAGGTTAGTGTATAGAAGTAAGCAGAAATGTCGCCTTAATATGGCACAGTGGTGCAGCTGGCAGAGCTGCTGCCTCACAGCACCAGAGACCCAGGTTCAATACTAACCTCAGGTGCTGTCTGTGTGGAGTTTGCACGCTCTCTCTGTGACTACTTGGGTTTCCTCCGGTTCCTCCCACTTCCCAAAGGAGTGCTGGTTTGTAGGTTTGTCCCTGGTGTGGACTAAATGGATGAGAAAGTGGGATAACATAGAACTAGAGTGAACAGGTGATCGATAATCGGCATGGACACAATGACCGAATGGGGCTGTTTCCATGCTATATCTCTAAACTAAACTAAAACTAATATATAGCCTGATTTCTGTAATTCAATTACATTGGTGGCATATTGTATCTTGGTTGGTCTAAGAGAGTTAGTTAGAGAGTTGTGGATGTAGCCCAGACCATCAGGCAAACCAACCTCCCTTCCATTGACTCCATCTTCACTTCACACTGCCTTGGCAAGGCCACCAGCATGATCAATGACCACCCTCACCCCGTCCACGCCCTCTTCTCCCCGCTCCCATCAGGCAAGAGGAACAGAAGTGTAAAAACGCATACCTCCAGATTCAGGGACAGTTTCTTCCCAGCTTTTATCAAGCAATTGAACCCTCCTTTGACCAATTAGAGAGCCATCCTGAACTCCCACCGACAGCATTGGAGACGTTTGAACTCTTTAATTGCTGGTCTTTATCTTGCACTAAATGTTACTCCCTGTATCCTGTATCTGTGTACTGTGGATTCCTTGATAGTAATCATGTACAGTCTTTCCGCTGACTGGATAGCGTGCAACAAAATAATTTTTACTGAACGCCTTTGGGATGTGGGAGGAATGGGGATTACCTGGAGGAAGTAGGCATGGTCACAGGAGAACATACACACTACACACAGACAGCACCCGAGGTGAGGATCAAACCTGGGTCTCTGGCACTGTGAGGCCGCTGCTCTACCAACTGCGCCACTGCAGTACCCACATCTAAAGAAGTGTTAAATTGTTGGAGGGGCTGCCTCTTGAATGAGACGTTGTACAGAGGTCCCATTAGTGCTCTCAGATCCCATGGCACCATTACACAGAGCAAGGGAATTCAACCTAAGCCATGGGAGAGCACTTCCTCCCCACTCAATATTACTGAGAAACAGTAATAGTGGCACAGCAGTAGAGTTGCTGCCTTACAGCGCTTTGCAGCGCCAGAGACTCGAATTCCATCCCGACTACGGGTGCTGTCTGTACGGAGTTTGTACGTTCTCCCCGTGACTGCGTGAATTTTCTCCTAGATCTTCAGTTTCCTCCCACACTCCAAAGACATACAGGTATTTGGGTTAATTGGCTTGGTGTATGTGTAAATTGTCCCTAGTGTGTGTAGGATGGTGTTAATGTGCGGTGATCGCTGGTCGGTTGGACACGGTGGGCCGAAGGGCCTTTTTTCCGTGCTGTATCTCTAAAACTAAACTAAAATAAACAGATTATCGAGCCATTACCACATTGCTGTGTGGGAGCCCACTGAGCTGAGATTTGCCATTACCTTTCAGCAGTATGCCCTCAAAGTAGTTCATTGACTGTAAACCTCTTTGGGATAGTCTGAAGAATGTGAACGTCTCCAGAACAAAATAAGTCTTTAATCATCACTTGGCTGTAAGTCATAAAATATTTGCTCAATAAATTTAAGACTTGTTTTCTCATGGCAATTAATTGTAGCCGACTGTTTTTCCTTTTTCACCCACCAACATAACCAGCATATTCATTCATCACTAAACCCATTGGATGGTGTTTCGAATCATCGTCATACAGCACTGAAAGAGGCCCTTATGCCCAACTCATCCTTGCTGTGAAAGATGCCCCATCTAACTCCCATTTGCCCATGTTCGGTCCATATCACTCTAAACCTTTCCTTCCCATGCACGTGTACAAATGTATTTTACATATTGTTATTGTACCTGTCTCAGCTACTTTTTCTGGATAGAACACAAAGCGCTGGAGTAACACCGGCGGGTCAGATGGCATCTCTGGATGACATGGATTAGGAATGTTACAACATTTTTAGATTTTAAAAATCAAGCCTATAATTTATCCCATCAGATAAAGTGTAAAAATAACCAATTTGACACCTAATTCACTTTCATAACTTCAGTATTAAAAAAGTTATGGTAATTTTCATACTCGGAAATTAGCATCTTGTTCCCTATTGCTTTTCCATTAACTTAACACAAAAGCTGTGATCGAGGACAGTCAATTGACATAAAAACCCATAACTTTCTTAAAAAATAAGAGAACTGAATGAAATGTTCTGTTATTATAGATTGAAGCATTCTGAAACAAATATGATACATCTTACTTGGATGACTTGAAATTAAAGCATATAATTAGTTAGTTACCTAATTGTAGATAATTACAAATTTGACCGTTGTGACGAAAATATTAAATACCCAGACTGCCTTGAAAATTCAAAAATGTGATATTCTCAATATCAGAACTTTAATATTATTGTAACGTTAAAACAAATAGTAAATACCCAACAAAAAAATCATGTTCATCAGTGTCATCAAATTCATCTAAATGTATTGGTGGAAATGTGTCATCCTCGATAAAAATCAGCACGGGAGCACCTCAAGGCTACGTGCTCAGCCCCCTGCTTTACTCACTCTATACTCATGACTGCGTAGCCGGACATAATGCGAACTCCATCATCAAGTTCGCCGACGACACCACTGTTGTGGGACGAATCACTGATGTAGACGAGTCAGAGTATGGAAGTGAGATCGACCAATTGACCAAATTGTGCCAGCACAATAACCTGGCTCCCAACACCAGTAAAACCAATGAACTGATTGTGGACTTTGGAAGGGGTAGGATAGGGACCCACAGTCACTCAATGGGACAAGCGACATCTCTGGAGAGAAGTAATCGATCTGAAGAAGGGTCTCAACCTGAAACATCACCCATTCCTCATCTCCAGAGATGCTGGCCATCCCGCTGAGTTACGCCAGCATTTTGTGTCTATCTTGGATGGTCGGACAATCAGGCTGGTGTTAATGGGTATGTAAGTGAGAAGAGTTTACTTGAATATAACTGGAGGAATAAGACTGTTTGGTTGGCTCAATAAATCCATCATAGACTCAATAGGACAAATAGCCACCGACTGTGTCATATGAAAATATAAAAAATAATTAAAAAGGTAAAAGTCCTTCTTCCTTTCATCTCTTGTGAGGATAACTGATGCTCCTTCCTAATAAGTAACAGCTTTGCCAGTCTCTGGACTGAACAAAGAGCCATTCTCATTATTTTCTGCTATTAGTAGGATATATGTTTCTCCATGTGATCTTTTTTTGTCTTGGCAAGTGGAAGATAAAACATTCTTTCATAGTGTGGCTTGGACTATAAACTTCAAGAGAGTCATATTGAACTCTGTAATGGATTATGGGGTTTCTGCGCAGACATTACATATATATATTGATCACACGCTTAAATATCCTCAATGAAAAGAGTAAGAAAGACATGAATTTTCTGTATCAAGATGACCCTAACCGTTACTGGGATCCATTAGTAAGAAACTACTGATTAATGCTGTTCCCTTGGTAGCGTTAGACTAATGAGAGACTTTAAGCATGGATGGTGAAATATAAACTCTCATCTGGTCTCTTTGAGTGGCTGTAGTTCCATGGTGGAAGACAAAAGGATTCTCATCCCTTCTAAGGGAAACCTGCCTCAGATATTCATCTCTGGTGTGATTGCCATGTGTCCCCATTACTTTGAAAAATAATTTGCAGCATAAGCTACGTGAAGTGTCTGCTCATCAAAAGGAAGGCTCTGACATCCCGTGAAGCTCCAGAACCGTGCTTGCAGGAGGTAAATGTGTATTCCAGATGGCTGTGCTAATATGAAAGGAGCTGTGTGACACAAAGGATGGTGTGGGCGCTGGGAGATCAAATCATCTCAAACTGTGACTACCAGGTTCCCGGCAACCGCCAGGCTTTTGAACACTACACTAGCAGGGTGACTCAGTGGTGCATCGGAGGAGTTGCTCCCTTACAGTGCCAGAGACCCGGGTTTGATTCTGACTGTGGTTGCTGACTGTATGGAGTTTGTACGTTCTCCCTGTGACCGCGTGGGTTTTCTCCGGGTGCTCCTGTTTCCTCCCACACTCCAGAGACAAACAGGTTTGTAGGTTAATTTGCTTTGGTAAAATTATAAATTGTCCCGAGTGTGTCGGATAGTGTTAGTTTGTGGAGTGATCTCTGGTCAGCATGGACTCTTGGGCTGAAGGGCCTGTTTCCACACTGTATCTCTAAAGTCTAAAAATCTAAATACTAACCACTACCTCAGCAACTATGAAGTACTATGGACTTTGTTTTGGTTGCACTGTGCTTCAGTTTCATATTATTATGGGCTGTTTACCTAATATTACTGATTATTAATTTATTGTATTATTGTCTATTTCTTTATTTGTTATTTCATTACAGGTCCTGTAAAACTGCAGCAATAGAATAATTCTTGTGAATCTCATTTGTATCATTTCTAAGGCCTTTGTGTTATGTCCGAAACATTGCCCAACTATTCGCTCCACAGATGCTGCCTGACCCGCTGAGTTCCTTTGGAAATTTGGGTTTTAATGTTATTCCTGTGTTGTTGTCCTGAAATGAACAGAAACCTGCATTTATAAAATCTATAAAGGGACTGGACCATTTCTGCTGCATAAAACGTCACATTGTTGACCAGTTGATACCAAGATTCAGACCAAGATTAGATCCTGAGTTGTGATTTAATTGAAGGCCTGTAAAGGCCCTGTTCTACTTTCCCGAGTTACGCACGAACTCTCCCGAGTTTTCCCCTTGATTTGAACTCGGGGAATGTCGGGTAATGTCGGTAGCGAGCTCGTAGGAGCCCGTAGGAGTCCGTAGATGTTCCCTAACGGCTCGTAATGCCAGCGGTAAGAACTCGGGGCATCAGGTAAGTCGGGACATTTTTTCAACATGTTGAAAAATGCCCACGAGTTAAAAAAATAGCCCCGAGTACCTACGAATGGGAAAACTCGGGAGAGTTTGTGAGTAACTCGGGAAAGTGGGACTGAGCATTAATTTGCAAGCTGCCAACAATCACAGAAAAATAGCTGGTCTTTCTGCACTGTTTGGTCTTATTTGTGTTCAGGTGCCCCTTAATACTGCAAACTTACCTGCTTTCACCACTCTGTCAGCCAAACGGCAATAGCCAGTATTTCAATGGTTCAATTCTATTTTATCGCCACATGTACCGAAGTGCAGTGCAATTCTTTATATTTGCATACAGTTCAGTGACAATCCTGAGTCAAGAGTGGCCATTTTTTGGGCACCATCTTATACCCTTCAAGTCCAATTTAAAAAAATATTTAAATAGTTCCTCGAATACCACAATATTTGTTACCAAGCCACATATTAAGACAGATGTTCGGTGGAAAAAATAGGTTGTAAGGAGCTTTATCAAGATGGAGAAAGAAGGAGAGGGAGATAAAATTGGAGAGATCACGGACCTTGGCAGCTGAGGGCACAGCTGTTAATGGGAGAGTAATTGAATTTTGGAATAAGCTTTTCCTCGTAATCTCTTTCCTCCTGATCAGCAGTTTATCCAGAATCTGATCCGCCTGGCTAAAAGCCTCCAATTGGGAAACCCAATCCTCACGAGCTCACAAAGGGCTCACCGCACTGTCAAAGGATTGCACACTTGCTTGAACGATGCATCTGTTAATGTAGGAATTAATCAATTGTTCACCCGGTTATGGCATGGCTTGCCAGTCAGTGATAATTTCCCTTTCCATTTTTCCTCGAACACAAATCGATCACTGTGCCTGAGTGTGCCTTTGGACCATTGCTTGTTTCAATTGCTAATCGCAGCTCATTCATTAAACACATATAATAACATTGGAACGGCACAAAGCAGATTAACAAGGCTTTTGCACGGAAATTATATCCGAGTCTGTGAGGTATTCTATATAATTTAGAGCAGGTAAGTGTCTGGTGCAGGGATGGGGAACCTTTTCATGTTGGAATGCCGCGTTAAGTTAGCTGTAATCTAATAAGGCTGCATCCAAGAAACTTCAATTAGATATACTTCAAAATGTACATTATTTTGTTAAAATAGCCTTCATGACTTACTAATGTTTTCATTGTGGCCGTCAGTTGATAAGGATTATTTCGTTGAATCTACTTTTATTCTTTGGTATTTTAAATACGTTCATTTTAAGATTAAAATTAAAATAATAAAAGACGAACAAAAACATATTAATAAAAATAAAAGGATTTGTTCTACAAAATTTGGATTCATCCAAAAGGCTGCACTTAATGGCCTAGAAGGCTGCATGTGGCCTTAAGGCCGCAGGTTCCCCACCCCTGGTCTGGTGTATAGGCCGTTCTTGAACCTGGAGGTTACGGATTTCAGTTTTCTGCACCTTCTACTCCTGAAGTAGTGAGGTGAGAGTGTGGGCAGGGTGGTGTGGGCCTTTGATGACATTACCTGTCTTTTCGGGTAGCACCTCCGTAGATTGTTTCCCAGGGACACGTTTGGAGATGAACAATGTCTGTTGCTGGTAGATCACCCACTTGGTGAAAGTTGCACTTCAGTCAGGCCAAAGCTCTTTGGTCTTCCAGTGTAGGGGGAAGTCCACAGGTGAATGCCTTCGAATGGCACATCCAAGTCTGTTGTAGTCCATGCTGAGGGATGCACTGAAGCTTGGTGCAGCCAATATGGCCTTGGTGGCATGGTGGCACAGTGGTAGAGTTGCTGCCTTAACAATGCCAGAGACCCAGGTTTGATCCTGACTACGGGTGCTGCCTATGCAGAGTTTGTACATTTTTCCTGTGACCTGCGTGGGTTTTCTCCAGGTGCGGTTTCTTCCCACACTCCAAACATGTGCAGGTTTGTAGGTTAATTGGCTTGGTAGAATTGTAAATGGTGTGTGGGATAGTGTTAGTGTGCGGGGATCGCTGTTTGATGTGGACTCGGTGGGTCAAAGTGTCTGTTTCCAAACTGTATCTCTAAACTAAACTATGCAAAGACTCTGTGGTCCTGTCACCACATCCTCTCAAACTCTTCAAGTGCCTGGTTTGGCAACTCAAACGCCCAGTAACGAAAGAGACTACAGAGTGCGGCAGACTTTGCCCGGTCCATCACGGATACTGACCACCCCACCAACGAAGGGATCTACAGGAGGTTCTGCCAATATCAACAAAGACTCACACCATCCCGGCCACGCTGTCATCTCACCCCTACCATCGGCAAGAAGGTACGGAGCCTGAAAACCATGCCCACCAGGTTCAGGAACAGCTTTTTCCCAGTAACCATCAGGCTCTTGAACACTGCACGACACTAACCTCAGCAACTATGATCTTTGATGGACTGTGTCTTTAATTGAACTAAAATGTTGACCATTATGGTTACTTAGTATTACAGTTATTAATTTCTTGTATTATTGATTATTATATATTTATCTGTGTGTTGTGGAGTTAATGGTCTTGTTATGCTGCTGCAGGTAGTATTTAATTGTTCCATTGTTGGTACATAAGACAATTAAACACTCTTGACTCTTGACATTGTAAGACTGTTTTCATATAGTGATAATTGTTGGGTGTATTTCCTGCATTTATTATTCTGAATAAAGTATATCTTTGAAATAAAAAAAACACAAAAGTAAAAAAAAAAACGATTGGGTTTACTGAAGTGTGGAGTTGGCAGAGATGATGATTCTGATAATTGCTGTGAAATCCTTGATTAAGCTCTTAGCAGGTTTTTTTTGTGGTGGTACTGATCTACTGGCAGTGCTAAAATGTTCAAAACTAGGTTTTTAGAATCTTTAATATTAGAACAAGATGACTAAAGATTAAAAGATAAAATGTGTTACTTACTGTACATTAGACGGAGGAGTGTTTAAAAAGCTTGTGCAGCTTCTGGGATGATGATCTGCCGTGGACACCAACAGAATGAGTTGCGTATTGGCACCATCTTTGTCTGAAAAATAATCGCTGGAAATTTGTCCAGTATACCAACTTAGTCGGCATGCCTAATGTGGGCTGAGCAGTCTGTTTCCATAATGTACAGCTCTATGACTCCATGTATCTATCTCCAAACATCTATCTTTGAAACATTTGTCAGAAGCATTGTGCAATCAATGCGGGATGAAACCAGAGCACCCAGAGAAAGCCCACGCCGTCACAGGGAGAACGTACAAACTCCGCACGGACAGCACTCGTAGTCTGGATCAAACCCAGGTCTCTGGCGCTGTAAGGCAGCAACTCTACCACTGTGCCGCTGCAGTTTTGCACAACTTTCAAAAAGTATCAAGGCTCTCTGGATACAATAGATTGTGTAAGCCAGGCAGCTGCTGTTCAGTGTTATATACCATTCAATGTTCTGTTTGCAAAGGAATTCGCTTCTGCAAGCCACACACATAAAGATGTCTTCAACAAAAGGAATGGTTGATGGTTATTGTTAATGTGAAAGTCCCTGTTCTGTTTAGAAACATAAAAATATTTCTCTGTCTCTTAATAACCTTGAACCATCCATTTTACAACCCGTTTCCACTGTCAATAGTTTGGGAGCCTGACTATTTCTAAATGAAGTTAATTTCCAAGTCTAATAAACAGGACAAAAAGCATTTGTCACAATGTTAATTTGATTGCAGCAGATCTCAAAGGACACATTTGTTCCATACTAATGAGTCAATTAGTACTTTGTGTGATGGACCTTCTAGACACTTAATCTGATAAAACATGGGAATGAGTATCTATATGGCACTAGTGTAATGGAAGCCTGAATGACACATGGTATGATTAAGCCAAATTCAGGATATTGTATATCATTTTTGCTTCCAATATGGGTCAGTTAATGTGATTAGATACTAGACTTCTGTGAATTTAAATTGAAATAAAAGCAACTCCTTCGACAATCTGATTATACTAATGGCACATTTAAAAAGCCATTAAAGCCATTGAGTTTTAAAAATGCTGTCTTATCAGGTAAGCCTCTGCCTTTGTGCATGTGTTTGCTCATAGGTCACGGTGATGGATTATACTGGTGAGGCAGGCTAGCCCGACTGAAATCCTAACTGGGTACAAACACTGAGCTCCGCACATTGATTGTCCCTGCAAATAGACACAAAATGCTGGAGGAACTCAGCGGGGCAGGCAGCATATCTGGAGAGAAGGAATGGGTGGTGCTTGGAGTCGAGACCCTTCTTCAGACTGTCCCTGCAAATCCACGCTCAGAAGAACATTGTGCAGAACGAAGGAAAGATGTGTGATTTTGTAACGCCTTTCCTGTATCTGCCGATTGGCCCAATTGACTGTCAATGAAGAACTTTTGAATTGTGCTCCACCAGCATTTCAACTGTAGCATAACATCCCAACTTTTATACCCACTGACCTGAAACCAATGCCTTATTTGCCATCCTATCAACAAACGCTTTCTAATGAACGTTGGTACAAGTGTCAATAAACTAAACTGATACATGTGACATAATTTTCTGCAAACTATGTACCTACACTCCTCAACCCCTCTGTGGAAACAAAGAACTGCAGATGCTGGTTTATGCCAAAGATAGACACAAACTGCTGGAGTAACTAAACGGGTCTAGCAGCATCTCTGGAGAAAAAGGACAAGGCAGTGGAGCAGCAGTGGAGTTGCTGCAGCGCTTGCAGCGCCAGAGACCCAGGTTCGATCCCGACTACGGGTGCTGTCTATACGGAGATTGGACATTCTCCCCTGACCACCTGGGTTTTCTCTGAGATCTTCGGTTTCCTCCCACACTCCAGGTTTGTAGGTTAATTGGCTTGGTATGTGTGTGTAGGATAGCGTTAATGTGTGGGGATCTTTGATCTGCGTGGACTCGGTGGGCTGAAGGGCCTGTTTCCGCACTCTATCTCTAAACTAAAAAGGATGGGCGACAAAACATCACACATCTTTTTTCTCCAGAGATGCTGCCTGACCTGTTGAATAACTCCAGCACTTTGTGTCTGTCTCCTCAATCCCTCGGCTCTACGATGCTCCACAAATCCTTATCGTTCACTGTGAAGGTCCTGCCCTGGTTCAGCTTCCCAAAATGTAACGCCTAGCACTTACCTGAATTAAACTTCATACGTACTTCAAATTCCAAATGGTGTACTTTAATATCAACCAATCTATGAAATTTCTGACAATTGAATACGAAAAAGAAAAATATCAAATGTACTCAACTAATAAAATAATTCCTTTCAATTTGTCCAAGCTGTGCTGAAAGCCAAAAGGCTAAAAGAACTGAAAAAAACTATAACTTTAACTTGCCTCCGCCACCCCACTCTGCAATATGTTGGATCAATCAGTTTTATGCACATATGTAGAATCAATGCCACAGAATCAAACAGCTACATTCCTGTCTTAATGCATTGATTGCATTTGAGAGTTATTGCACTGTGTTATTGATCCACAGCTAATAATATTTTTGGTTATATGTTACATCTGATGTGTGGCGACTGGTCACATTACAACCCCAATCTGTAGTCAGCCACCATTTTGTATTATTGCTATAAATGCCATATATTTAAAAAATCACACTAATGACTTTGAACAAATATTAATTAGTAGGTAAAAGAGATTGGATAGTCTAATGAGTTAACGGGCTGTACTTTTTCCTTTGGGAGGACCGGATTTTCCAGGCATGACTACTGAGATAAATGTTTCATATCCGTGACAGCTGCTAAATCCCCAGTAACATGAATGAATCAAGCAACACGAGGTCTGTTCCTCATGAAAGTGTGAAGTCCACAGATCTGTACGCTCCATAATGTGGGTCAGGTTGTGACCTTTGCACAAACCTCATGTGTGAAAGCCCAGAGACGACTTTTGTGTAAACGAAGGAATCGATCAGTCGAGGGAGGAGGTGGTCGAAACAAACGCGTGAAAACCTGATGCATTAAATCTGATGTAAACACTGCAAATGCTGGAAAAGCTCAGCATGAAAACCTCCCCCCCTGACATAACACAGTCAACATGGAGTTTGCACTTTCTCCTTGCGACTGCATGGGTTTCCTCCCATGTTGGGAGGATTTATTGGCTGCTGTAAATTGCCCCTCGTGTGAGGGTGAGTGGTAGAATCTGGGAGGGAATTTGATGGGAAATTCAATGCCTTGCTCGGCTGATTGGTACCCGAGAAGGCTATGCTGTACTGTCCCATGTTCTGTGTTCTGACACGAGGGGACTATGTTGCAGGAACAATGGGTGGGAATAGGAATGCTCTATGCTAGTATAGTTAGAGGGGCTGAAGGGCCCTCCTCCTTGGAAGTAAGGAAATAAGGCATAACGATGTTTTGTCACACCTGGAAAAATCAAAGCAGAACAGAGAGGTCAACGAGTTTGTATCTTGGAATTGACAATTCGGTGGCAGATTATGGATTACATGAAGAGAGAGGTCAGAGCCAATAGTTGATTTGACAGCTAGAAACAACAATTGACAGAAAATGGTCTATAGAAATGGAAACTTGCAAAAGAAACTAAGGCAGCATCACATGGTATTTTTCACAACCTGCCCTGCCACTTTCAATGTACCTATACCTCCTGATCTGCCTGAGATTCTGCCTGACCCACTGAGTTTCTCCAGCATGTGTAGGAAGTAATCGCAGATGCTGGTTTATACCAAATGAGACAAAAAAAAATGTTTGAATGGCAGAGTAGACTTGATCGGCCAAATGGCCTAATTCTACTCCTATCACATGATCTTATGACCATATGAACCCCCCCTTCCACCCCCGCACCCGTTACTTTCCTCCGTCCAGTTTCACTCTTCAAACCCATCACACACCTTCTATTCTTATCTCTTGCCAGTCCCCCCCCCTGAAGCAGTCAGTCTGAAGAAAGGTCTTGACCCGGAACGCCACCTATCCATGTTCCCTAGAGGTGCAGCCTGACCCGCCGAGTTGCTCCAGCACTTTGTCTCCTATTTTTTATGCTTTTCCGAGTGTCCCATTAATCTCATTACTCCTCTGGGAATGATAGCTCATGAAACTCAGCTCTTTGTGCCCCAACAGATAATTATAACTCTTCAGGGGGCATTAATTATTTGGCAAGGACTGCGGGACAACTCTGCGAATGTGAAAGGCGCCACATGAATGAAAACTGGACTTCCATAATCCCTCAGCAAGCAGAAGACATTCCCTTCAGAAGAATTTTAGTAAGGTTCACTTGATATGTCAGTGTGAGTATTGTTTAAATCTGACTTTAAGATTACCCATGTTTAAACTAATTGTCGGGCGAAAATGTTACCATATTTAAATATTTTGATATAATGGAACTGTGAGATGTCAGAGGCACTTTTAAGAAACATATTTGTATTTCACATTTTATCTGATCTTTACATGCATTAAACCTACGGGTATAGCAATTACAGTGGCAACCTTGCAAAGAGAGTTCAAACATATTTAAAATAGCTAAATTCTGTGTTCTGAAAACATCAAAGTTATCTCATACATTTTGAACCCTCCCATGCTATTCTTCAAAGATAGTCTAAACTAATCTCATTTTGATTGGGTACAACTTTAAACATCTCTAATGGTACGGTGGGGTCGGTGACACTGTTGAAGTCAGTTTTGGAAGCAGGGCGGCGAAGCTGTTAGGAAATTCAACAAAGGCCTTATAAACACAGATGGCGTAGTGGTAGAGATGCGGCCTTAACAGCACCAGAGACCCGGGTTCGATCCTGACTACGGGTGCTTCTCTGTACAGAGTTTGCACCTTCTCCCTGTGACCGCGTGGGCTTTCTCCGGTTTCCTCCCACATTCCAAAGGCGTAGAGGTTTGTATGCTCATTGGCTTGGTACAATTGTAAATTGTCCCTAGTGTGTGTAGGATAGTGCTGGTCGGCGAAGACTCAGTGGGCCGAAGGGCCTGTTTCCATGCTGTATCTCTAAACTAAACTAAAGTAAATGAAACTAAACTGCAAAATCAATGTATTTCAGTAACTGGACCTACTTGAAGAGAAAGCAAAACAAAGTTATTCATCAAAGCTACAGCAGCTTCTGCTAAAAAAGGAAGGCTCTTTTCTCGAGATCAGTTGGATAGCTGGGCCAAGGGTTGGCGAATGGAATATGATGACAAGTGTGAGCTGTTGCACTTTGGTGTATCAAACTAGGCAGGATTTCCACAGTTGAGCCCCAGAGACTGTCACCGAACTGGGAGATCTGGGAGTACTGGTGCAAGGTCCATTGAAAGTTGCAAATCAGATTTGCTGGGAATTGTGGACATAGCCTAGCAAACCAACCTCTCTTCCATTGACTCAATCTACACTTCAGGCTGCCTCGGCAAGGCCACCAGCAAAATCAAGGACCAGTCTCACCCTGGTCACTCTCTCTTCTCCCCTCTCCCATCAGGCAAGAGATACGGAAGTTTGAAGCACGTATCTCTAAATTCAGGGAGAGTTTCGTCCCAGCTGTTATCAAGCAACTGAACCATCCTATCACCACCAAGAGAGCAGTCCTGACGTCCCATCTACCTCATGGGACTATCTTTAATCAGACTTCACTGGACTTTATCTTGCATTAGACATTATACCTTTTCCCCTGTATCTGTACACAGCGGACGGCTTGATTGTAATCATGTCTCGTCTTTTCACTGACTGGATAGTTCGCAACAAAAAAAGCTTTGCAGTGTACATGTGACAGCTATATATTAAACTTCATGGATGGTGTGGTGAAGAAGCTGTTTGGCATGCTTGCCATCATCAGAGAGGAGTACAACAGTTGGGACATCATGATGCAGTTGAACAAGTCGTTGGTGAGACCACCCTTGGCGTATAATGTGCAGTTCTGGTCGCCCAGCTGCAGGAAGGATGTCATTAAGTTTGAAAGGGCGCAAAAGAGATTCACCAGGATGTGTAGGAAGGAACTGCAGATGCTGGTTTACACCGAAGATAGACACAAATAATGGGTCTCGACCCGAAACGTTACCCATTCCTTCTATTCGGTGATGCTGCCTGTCCCGCTGAGTTATGCCCCTGTCCCACTTAGGAAACCTGAACGGAAACCTCTGGAGACTTTGCGCCCCGCCCAAGGTTTCCGTGCGGTTCCCGGAGGTTTTTGTCAGTCTCCCTACCTGCTTCCACTACCTGCAACCTCCGGCAACCACCTGCAACCTCCGGGAACGACTCGGAAACCCTGGAAACCCTCCAGAGATTTCCGTGTCTGTCTTTACCAGGATGTTATCTAGATTTGCATGCTTGACCTAGAGAGAGGTTGAATAGGCTGAGATTTGTTGTTTGAAGTGGAGGAGACTGAAGGGGTGACCTTATTGAGGTGTACAAGATCATGAGAGACATGGAGAAAGTGCATACTCACAGACTTTTTTTCAATGTAGAGGATTCTAAAACCAGAGCGCATGTGAGAGGGGAGAGATTTAAGGAGACCTCAGGATTAACTTTTCAATCGGAGGTTGATTGAAAAAGGCTTCCTCCCGTAGAACATCTGTTTCTACTTCACCCTCAGCCTCACCTTTGTTTGAATCTCCCTGATCCTCAGACAACAAATAATTTGCTCGTTCTCATCTCTTCCTCCGGCGTTCCATGCTTTAACCTGTTTTTTTTCTCACAATATTCATATATACTGCCATTGACACAGATCCCCACGTCTTCTCAAAGCCATATTACCACTACTCAACGCAGAGTGCAGGCTGCTTATAGACACTGCTAATCACCTGTGATATCATCGCCTCACAGTGGCCAGTGTGGATAGTGCTGGCTGCAGACGGCAAACAATCATTTTAATAAGAATTGCCGAACAGTTTGCCATAATGCAATAACACAAAAATGTACACCATAAACCCGCTCCCCATCTCCATGCATGTTTAAATCTCGTAAATGCATTGACTGGGATTAATATCTGCGTGAAAGGTAGAAGTTGTGTTGAAATATTAATTTGGAAAACCTGTATGTTGCTTGTACATATCATATATGATTTTCTTTTCTCTTTGCAACAAATTGCTCCCTTTCAATAAGGAAATTACCCAGCACACGTTGGAAGTTGCAAACCTATACTTAGCAATTAGTGATTTTCCACATCTGGTGCAGTGGATCTTTGCAGTAACAATCTGCTTGTCACTTCCGTACATTATTGTGTCTGCACCCTAGTCCTCACTGATTTACCTGTCAGTTCTCCTGGAGTTAATGGCACGGGCTGGATTCTTCCTCAGCAGAATTCAGCCTGGGAAGCTTACTGCTCAGGTGATGTTAAATCCTGGCGGACTAATTAAATTGCAAATGCTGGGATCCAGATCGCAAGGTTCCCTTCCTCCACCAGGCCTTTAAAAGCTTTTTTTGGAGATACAGCGTGGAAACAGGCCCTTCGGCCCACTGGGTCCGCGCCGACCAGCGATGACCCCGTACACTAGTACTATCCTACACAGTAGGGACAATTTTACCAAAGCCAATGAACCTACAAACCTGAATGTCTTTGGAGTGGTCACAGGGGAACTGTATAAACTCCGTACAGACAGCACCCATAGTCAGGATTGAACTCAGGTCTCTGGCACTGTCAGGCAGCAACTCTACCGCTGCGCCACCATGCCATATTCATACAAGGAATGGTGATCAGATCCTGAGGCAGCATGACAGGCTAGATGTTGAGAGATTTCCACCAGTGAGAGAGAACATGGCTACCAGGTTAGTCGTAACTTTAAGGTAGACACAAAATGCTGGAGTAACTCAACAGGACAGGCAGCATCTCTGCAGTGAAGGAATGTGTGACGTTTCGGGTCGAGAGCCTTTTTCAGACTGATGTCAGAGGAGGGGGCGGGACTAAGATAGAATGTAGGCGGAGACAGTAGGACTGGTGGGAGAACTGGGAAGGGGGAGGGGATGGAGAGGGAAAGCAAGGGCTATCTGAATTTTTTTTAAAACATCGTAACTTTTTAGTTTAGTTTAGTTTAGAGATACATTGTGGAAACAAGCTTCGGGCCACCAGGTCTGTGCCAACCACCATGAATCCTACACACTAGGAACAACTTACAGAAGCGACAAACCTGAACGTCTTTGGAGTGTGGGCAGGAAACCGGAACACCCGGTGAAAACCCACGCAGTCGCAGGGGGAACGCACAAACTCCAAACAGACGGCACCTGCAGAAAGGATCGAGCCTGAGTCTCTGGTGCTGTAAGACATCAACTCTACTGCAGCACCACCTGTGTCTGCCAGAAAGGACAGAGGGGAGAAATTTAAGAGGGCGCTCAGGAGCAACCTTTACATTCGCATGATAGACTGTATCTGGAATGAACTGCCAGTGGAAGATATCGAAGTGGATACAATTACGACTTTAAAAGACATTTGGACAGGTAAGTGCGTAGGAAGGGGTTTTGAAGGCTATGGTCGAGGTGCAGGCAAATGGGTCGAGCCCTGTATACCATCATGATCTACATGGTCAAGGTGGGCCAAAGGGCCTGTTTCCATGCTCCACTGCTCTATGACTCTATAACATCTCAGACTCTGGTCAATAGGCCTAGGTCAATATACTTCCCAATGTCAAGTCTCTTACTTCCCTGATTCATTGTCAGATTGCAGCCCAGTACCGCAACCTCTCACAGAGACACTTAAATATGACATAGCTTCTTCTCATCTATTTCTGAGTGAAGTTTGTCTTTACATTTTTTTCCCTATCCCAATTTCTGGGTCACATGAGGTAAGACGGATAAGGTCAATAATTTAGTAGGCAGCACAAGGTTTTATTTCAGAATGGCTAATTCAGCGATTGAAGACATATATATTGCAATTTGTTTTGTTTAACCACATGCATCAGCTCTGTGGGGTGTCTATAGAAATTGTTGCCTCACAACATGCCTGAGGTAGATGTGTGAACTTTATTCTTGTCCATATTTCTCGAAGCTTTTTTTCTGATGACTGATTACTGAACCCATTAATGACTTTCAATCTAAGACTGTTTCTCTTCACAAAAAGACTTTCTGCTAATGTTACCTTATCAAGCAATGGCACATTCTCATCTCAGGTAATGGCAAAGGACCTCAGCTACTATATGGTCTTAGCCTCATACAGCGTAGAAACAAGCTCTTCGGCCCAATTCATCCACACTGACCAAGATGCCTCATTCAAGCTAGCTCCATTTCCTTGCGTTTGGCCCATATCCCTCCAAACCTGTCCAATCCATGTACCTGTCCAAATGTCTTTTAAAAGTTGTAATTGTATCTACCTCAAGAAGAGTCCGGACCCAAAACGTGGTCTGTCCATTCTCCGCAGATGCTGCCTGACCGAGCCCTTTGTGTTTTGCTCAACATTCCATCATCTGCAGATTTCTCGTGTCCCCATTTCCTCTGACAGCTCGTTCCATACCCCCATCACCCCTCTCATGAAGAGATTGCCCCTCAGGTTCTTATTAAATCTTTCCCATCTCACCTTAAATCGATGCGCTCTCAGTCTTGATTCTCCCACCTTGGGGGGAAAAGGCTACATTCACCCCATGGTGTTCTACACATCTCTATGATCATCCCTTAACAGCAAATAAATTAGGTAAGAAACATAAAAGTAAAACATTCATTTAAGACATTATTAAAATCTTTAACATGAAGAGATTAAATTCCAAAGAGTGTTGGTGGGGACCTGTCAACATTATTCTTGCTGCCATTTTAATGACTAAAATTACGTGTGTAAAGTCTAATGCTAAACTGCACTCTATTAAAGGTTAACAGTGATTGCAATAAAGAGATTACCTTTTAACGTGGCACCAAAGAGACTCACATAAACCTGTCGCAGTTTAGGAAATATATTGCTAAATTAACAGCTTGGTCACAGAAGGTGGGAAGATATCAACAATGTTGAAGTTAACTACTCTTTAGATGTTGCATCAAAGAGGCAGCAACAATCGAGACTTACAATGGCTATCATTTATCAGAATAAAGATTGAAGGTTGCTAAATAAAAGTGCCTCTTGACTAGCATTGACATCTGTTCCTTTAATATGCACAAATCCTCACAAAAGATATTATTCACAAATGGTTACTAGCCAGATGGATTGCTTATTTAATTAGACTCTGAAGAATATACTTTCTGATCATTGTTATTTTCATACAGCTGTTAAAAGAATGGGATTTACAAATCCGGGGTGGTGGATTTTAATGAGAGTAGACTAACGCAGCAGGTGAAGCTCCGCACTCGGCTCTCACTGATGAAACATGGTCCTCTGGTGTTTCAACTCTTCACCACAAGTTATGGGAGGAGATTTCTCTCCTTCGCAAATCATTGGCATAAGTTTCTGCATAGGTTCCTGGCACCAATCTACCCCTTTTGCCACTGACACATTTATGACCAACAACTTCAAGAAAACCGTGACCACCAGGTTCAAGAACAGCTTCTTCCAAGAAACCATCAGAGTCTTGAACACTGCACAACACTAACCTCAGCTACTGTGATCTTCCATGGACTGTGTCTTTGGTTGCACTACAGACTTCTGTTTTGCGCGATTATGCTTACCTCGTATCACGGTTATTAACTTACTGTATTATTGATTATTATATATTTATCTGTGTGTCATTGCATTTTTGCCCCTAAGCTGCAGCAAGTATGAATTGCATTGTTCTGTTGCTGGTACGTATGTCAATTAAACATTCTTGAATCTGGTTTTAACATTTACATATTGCAGTTATGCCATGTCTTCACAATGTTAGTACACAGTTCTGACTTTGAGGGGAGCTTTTCACTTTGGCATTAGAAGTTAGTGCATCCAAGGCTTACTCCAGAGATCTGAGCATAACAATCTAGCTGATGCTCAGAGTAGTACCGAGGAAGCCTGCGCTGTTGGAAGTGCCATCTTTAAGATGCCACATTTAATGCCAGGGCCTGACTTGGAAATATTCAACGCAATTATCCTTTGTGTCCTTCAGTAAATCTGCGACCAGATTTTCTGCAAATTTTCACAGTGCAACTTCTGTGGTCCTGCTGTGTATGAATTGGCGAGCATGTATCCAAAGCAAACTGCTGGAGGAACTCAATGAGTGAAGCAACATCTGAGGAGGCAAAGGCATTGTCAACATTTCAGGCAACCAAGAGGGATGCTGCTCGATCCGCTGAGTTAGAGTCATCAGGTCACACAGCATGGAAACAGGTTCTTCGGACCAACTTGCCCACACTGACCAACATGCCCCATCTATACTAGTCTCACCTGCCTGCATTTGACCCATATCCCCCTCAACCTATCCGATCCATGTACCTGTCTAAATGTTTGTTAGCCATTACGACATTACTTGCGTCGACCATCTCCTCCGACAGCTCGTTCCATACACCCACCGACCTTTGTGTAAAAAAGTTACCCCTCAGGCTCCTATTAAATTTTCTCCCCCCTAATGTTAAACCTATGTCCTCTGCTTCTTAATATTCCCCTACTCTGGACAAAAGGCTCTGTGTGTTTACCTAATCTATTCCTCTCATAATTCTGTATACCTCTATAAGATCAACCCACATCCTCCTGCGCTCCAAGGAATATAGTCCCAGCCTGCTCAACCTCTCCCTGAGACTCATGCCCTCGAGTCCTGGCAACATCCTCATAAATCTTCTCTGCACCCTTTCCAGCTTGACAACATCTTTCCTATTACATGGTGCCCACAACTGAATTTAATACTCCAAATGTGGCTTCATCAACGCCTTATATGTCCTTCCAACCTCTATACTCAATAATGATGACCTTTCATTTCTGGCTTGTGGCCTTTGAGAATTTTTCAATGTGCCTCAGTAGCGGGACTCCCATGATCTATTTTGACTTACTTTAGTTTAGTTTAGAGATACAGTGCGGAAACAGGCCCTTCGACCCCCCCACCCAGACCAGCAATCCCCATATACATTAGCACTATCCTACACACAAGGGCCAATTTGCAATTTTTACCGAGTTAAAATTAGCCTACAAGCCTGTACATCTTTGGAATATGGGAGGAAACTGGAGCACCCAGAGAAAACCCACGCGGTCATGGGGTAACGTACTAGTTCCATACAGACACCACCTGTAGTCAGGATCGAACCCGGGTCTCTGGCGCTGAGTCAGCAATGCTATTGCTGCGTCACCATGCCGTCTCTTCCAGCAGGTTGCGTTTTGCTCCAGATTCCTGTCTTGCTAGCCTGCTATGTATTCAATATCACACAGTGACTAGACTTCATTAAAACACTTCAACTAATGTAAAACACATTCTGGCAACCTCAAAGTTATTTGAAAGGTGTCCTAGCAATGTACGCCTTTCTTTCCAAGTAATGTATAAGTCAGGTTTATTGTTATACTAGACTAAGTGGGACCCGTTGGGTCCCATTGTCACGCAGGAGATCTGGTCCCCCAACGCAATATTCCACCACTCATCCATAGCCCTCAACTGTGCAGACGCGGCTGACTGGTTCACGTTGTGATGCCCTGATCCCCCCTCCTCCCCTCACCCCCCCACCACTACACCCCTTGGACCTGTACAACTACAGTGTGACACAGGGACAGTGGAAATCTAACTTGCAGCAGCATCGCAAGCAGAAGGACTCAAAAAAAAATTGTACATAAATCACTCATAAATTCTACATGACCCTGGAAAGAAAAAAACCGTGAAAAAAAGACGTGAATGCAAATGAACACAATTAAAAAACAAGAGATGGTGTCTAGTGTTCCATAGAATGTAGGTGCACGAGTAGGCCATTTGGCCCTTCGAGCCATTCAATATGACCATGCAAAATCAGTACCCCGTTCCTGCTTTTTCCCCCATAACCCTTGTATTCCGTTAGCCCAAAGAGCTAAATCTAAAGGGGTTGTCCCACTGCAGTGACCTAATCCGTGAGTCAAACTCGCAACATGGTCAACACATGGTCCTAGGAGGTCCTATGAGGTCACTGGAACTCTCCTTCATGCTCGAGGGAAGTTCCCGCATACTCGCGGCCTCAGCTAGGTCGCGGTAGATTTTTCAGCATGTTGAAAAATTTCCGCAAGTAAAATTTGGTCGGCATGGTTCTTTTTAATGCGTAGTGCAGTGGAGTGGGATCACTATTTAGTTACAGGCAGTCGAGGGAAGCCATAGGCAATCTCCTTCGCAGACCGGGCATTTTGACTGGCTCATTGGCGTTTTCAGGAGCAAGGAAAACCGACCGGTAGATAAAATGGCCGCGAGACTTTATTATGCTTCTTGAAAATGTCTCCACTCCTTCTCCGCACACCCCCTCCCCACCCCCCTTTCCCCCCCCCCCCCTTCTCTCCCCTTCTCTCCCCACCTCCTCTCCGCGCTCTCTAAAGGACTTACCGTTCTGTGCAGCCGTGTTTCTCATCACGGGTGTGAATTTCAGACAGCTCTTTCCCTGGCCCCCACCTTTGCGATGTGTGTGTGTGTGTGTGCGGTCAGTCGATCCAGCTCGCGGTTTCAACGTGGACGGTCGATCCACCTCGAGGTTTTCCGGGCGAGTGCCCTCGAGCTTGAAGGTCGAAGACACTCTTCTTAACTCGCGGATTAGGCTGCCGCAGTGGGACAGCCCCCGAACTCTCTCTTGATAACATCCAGTGAATTGGCCTCAACTGCCTTCTGTGGCAGAGAATTCCACAGATTCACAACACTCTGGGTCAAAACATATTTCCTCATCTCAATCCTAAATAGCCTATCCCTTATTCTTAAACTATGACCCCTGGTTCTGGTCTCCCCCAAAGCCAAGGGGAATGGTAAATGGTGGTATTTGGGACCAGACGTATGTTGTTTTTTTTCCTATTTTACATGGTCCTGGTGAGACCACACCTGGAGTATTGTGTGCAATTTTGGTCCCCTAATTTGAGGAAGGACATTCTTGCTATTGAGGGAATGCAGCGCAGGTTTACAAGGTTAAATCCCGAGATGGCGGGGCTGTCATATACTGCGAGAATGGAACGGCTGGGGTTGCATACTCTGGAGTTTAGAAGGATGAGAGGGGATCTTATTGAAACATATAAGATTATTAAGGGTTTGGACATGCTAGAGGCAAGAAACATGCTCCCGATGTTGGGCGATTCCAGAACCAGGGGCCACAGTTTAAGAATAAGGGGTAAGCCATTTAGAACGGAGACGAGGGAACACTTCTTCACACAGAGATTTGTGAGTCTGTGGAATTCTCTGCTCAGAGGGCGGTGGAGGCCGGTTCTCTGGATACTTTCAAGAGAGAGCTAGATAGGGCTCTTAAAGATAGCGGAGTCAGGGGATATGGGGAGAAGGCAGGTACGGGGGGTACTGATTGGGGATGATCACATTGAATGGCGGTGCTGGCTCGAAGGGCTGAATGGCCGACTCCTGCACCTATTGTCTATTGTCTAATGTACCTGTCCAATGTGTATGATGTAATATCTGGCGAATTCTACAAGGACTCCTCTTCCCCAGCTATTGGCTGCAAGGAAGATGAAATTCCACAATGATGTAATGGCGTATAAAACATTTCTCTCAGATCAAGCTATTCAAACATGCTCCCTTTGTTATCAGGCCAAAGTTCACCCTGATATCTCTTGAAAAATGACAGCTTTATCTACTCAGTGCGAATCATTGATTCAAACTTTAATTCCTGTTAAATCTTCTGCCTGCAGTGACTACTCTGGGGTGGCAGAGACCCAAGCGGAGGTTTTGACTAAATAAGGGACTAGGAATGCAGGCGAACTGCAGTGTTTCACAGAGTCGTGGGCAGGACTGACAAGATGGAATAATGCACCGGAGCGATGTTCCTTTTGTTGCCTAGAGACAAATTACCGCCTTTCTCTCTTACCCGAGGTTGTCAGTCTTTTGGCAATGCACTCAGAACTGCGCACAGCATCCTATGCACTTTCCCCAGCTGGAGAAGAACGCGGACAACTCTGTGACGCGATGAGAAGCAGATGAAAATTTAAAAAAAAAAGAGAAATATACTCTTCGGTCCGTTGAACACTTAATGTAGATAACCGTCGCAGTTAGCGAATGAGGTCAAGAGGTCCCAGTAAATCAAAGCCGTTAGATTTTTCACGTAGCACTCTAAGCCCGAGAGCACTAATTGCTGAGGAATTGTCCTGCCTTATGAAGATGTGTTGTCCCAGTGGATGCAGGCATCATAGTTCTAAAGACACAGGTCTCTGGCCTTTGTTAACAGGCTTGCTAATTATACTCATCAAATGCAGCAAACTCCATGAGCTGGCTTCTCATCTGACTGTCACAGTATGTTGTGAGGAGGGCTCTCTATATTTCAGCACCTTATTGCCATGGAACGGTGACGGGATCTATGCAGAGAGGTGTTGAAAGGAGAGTTTTGCTGCCAAGAAACAGAGACTTGGTCAGATGGTGGTGGGTTTTGTATTTCTGCTTCATTTGCTTCTGTGGTTGCATTAGTTTAGTTTACTTTAGAGATACAGTTTAGTGGAAACAGGTCCTTCAGCCCATTGAGTGTTCGCCGACCAGCAATCCCCGCACACTAGCATTATCCTACACATACTAGGACCAATTACAATATTACCAAGCCAATTAACTCCAAACATGTACGTATTTGGAGTGTGGGGGGAACTGTAGACCCCGGAAAAAAACCACGCAGGTCACGGGGAGAACGTACAAACTCCGTACACACAAGTACCCGTAGTCAGGATCGAACCCAGGTCTCTGGCGCTGTAAGGTAGCAACTCTACTGCTGCACCACCATGCCGCCCATTAGTTATGAGATAGTGTGGAAATAGAGTCCATGCCAACATACAATTACCCATACCCTAGTTATCCCAGTTTTGCTTACTAGACACTAGTGATAAATTACAGAATCAAATTAATCTGCAAACCTGCACGTCTTTGGAATGTGGGAGGAAACCGGAGCACCCAGAGAAAACCCACATGATCACAAAGACACGGTACAAACTCTGTACAGACAGCACCTGTGTTCAGGATTGAACCCGCGTCTCTGGCGCTGTAAGGCAGCAAATCTACCGTTGCAGCGCCCAATGTCGGGTACTCTCAGAGGATGAGATTTCTAAATGAAGAAGAGGGAATTACTAAACTATACTGCCAGATAAAGCAAGGCTACAGCATGGAGCAAGAAGTAACAAATCAAGTTGAAGAATGACGGTTTTTACTGCAATTCCCGAGGTGAAACATTGGGTTAAAATAGAACCGTGTCTCATGGGTTTCCACCGATCTGCTGAATTTACAGCAGGAGATCGAGGCACTTGCAGCTGAGCTGCGGCCTTGAATAGTGAAGCTCTATAGCTGCACAACATTAATAACCAGTGAATCAGAATATACAATGCAGTCTATCGAGGGGTGATCTCCCTGAAATAACAAATGTATTACAAAATGTCCACATGTCCAAATCTCTGACTCCTACTCACATCAGAGAAAAGGTATGGTTATTTGCCACAGATTTGGAGAGAGAGTGAGAGGGGGGGGGGGGGGGGGGGGGGGGGGGGAGGGAGAGAGAGAGAGAGAGAGAGAGAGAGAGAGAGAGAGAGAGAGAGAGAGGGTGGGTGAGAGAGAGGGAGAGAGATAGATAGATAGATAGATAGATAGATAGATAGATAGATAGATAGATAGATAGATAGATAGATAGATAGATAGATAGATAGATAGATAGATAGATAGATAGACAGATAGATAGATAGATCAAGATAGATAGATAGATAGATAGATAGATAGATAGATAGATAGATAGATAGATAGATAGATAGATAGATAGATAGATATAGATAGATAGATAGATAGATAGATAGAGAAATAGATAGATAGATAGAGAAAGATAGAGAAAGAAAGAGAAAGAGAGATAGAGAGATAGATAGATAGATAGATAGATAGATAGATAGATAGATAGATAGATAGATAGATAGATAGAGATAGATAGATAGATAGATAGATAGATAGATAGATAGATAGATAGAGAGAATGTGAGAGAGAGAGAGCAAGGGAGAAGGAGAGAGAAAGAGAGGGAGGGAGTTAGAGAGAGAGAGAGGGGGAGAGAGGAAGAGATAAGAGAAAAAATGGAGAATGAGAGGGTGAGAGAGAAAGAGAACAAGAGCAGGATTAGGGGAGAGAGAGAAAAAGTGATTGTGAAAGAGTCAGAGAGAGGGAGAGAGCGAGGAAGAGTGATAGATTGAGAGAAAGGGAGAGAGGGAAAGTATGCAAGTGCAAGAGAGAAAAAGGGATTGAGAGAGGAAAAGAGAGGGAGAGAGAGGGGTGCTTTTCCAATCATTACATCCCACACATGGTTTTCTTTTTGAAAAAATGTCTTAAATGCCTGTTCAGACTTGTGTGACACCACTCGCCCTGGGGTATAAAAAGGTAGGGATATGTTGTATTCTAAACAATTGCCATTTAATTATCCATGCCATTCATTTATCTTTTTCCTTTTCCAAAACCTCGTTGGTCACCTTTTAATGTAAAATAAAGAGTGTTGATTAATTTTGTTTCATCGATAACACTCAATGTGATATTGTAGAAAATTAAAGGCACCAAATCAAAGCTTCTGGCAATGTGTCGATGAGTATTATATTGAACGTGTTGGTGAGAGTGTGGGCCGGTGCGTTATTCATTTTATAACCTCATGGCTAAATTCTTCGCAAATACACTGCGTCAGGAAACAAACGGCTCAGTTCCATGGAGATAAATAGCAATTTTCTCATGAAAGAAAAGATATCAATAAGAGTTAAACGGTAAAATGTTCCACTGCTTAAAAATCCAGCTCAGCGCTAGTTATTCAAGGGCCGCAATGCTAGATAAAGAGGTATTGATATCACAAATCATTTTTGGGTTGCCACAGGCTTTTAAATAACATGATGCTAGAAAAGTCTCCTTTCCATATGTTGTAGACTGTAAGCTCCCCATAAACTCTCTCAACTTAAACATGAATCATTGTGTGCTGAACCGAGGATTTTGCTGGAGTTATTTTGTACAGATGTCTAAGTTTCCCTTTTTGTATTTTTGTCATTGTTTCACATTGCCACTGCATCTTCACTGAGGAGATACACTGGGGATTATTTAACTGTTTGAAATCTGCGTTAGTAGTCAATTACTGGGCTGTTATATACAGTGCCTAAATAAAATATTAAAACGTCTTTGGCATATATCTTATCAAATAACTATTTAATATCACAATTCTTTATTCTTCTTATCATCATTATGCTGTTTGATATTGCCTGCAGCATGAATTTGTGATAGGTGTTGGGAGATTCTTGAAGCAAAATCAATAAAAATGTATAAGTATTTGCATTTCGGCTGCTTGAGATTTCATTAAATACTAATGACGTTTACAAATGCTAGAAGATGCTGATGTACATTTGAAATAGTTTATTGAGTGGAGAAAGGAAGGTGCTCAGGACAGGCTGGGCGGGAAACGCAGATATCAGGACAATAATTCTAAGGACCAATCCACCTATACAAACTTTAAAAAAAACTCAGATTACTTGTCATTTGGGATTTTGCAATAGATTTCAGGTCCTATTTGCGCCTTGTTCATTTGATCTCTTCACATGTTTAATGTTTTATGTGTCATTCCTAACTGTCACTGTGTGTCATGTTGTTACTTGTGGGCGGAGCACCAAGGCAAATTCCTTGTATGTGAATAAACTTATACGTTCGTTCATGCTCCTTGGAATGCAGGATACTGAGGGATGATCTAATAGATGTGTATAAAATCATGTGTAATAGAAAGGGTGAAAGCACTCCAAGGTAAGGGAATCAAGAACCAGTCATAGTCATATAGTCATAGAGTTATACAGTGTGGAAACAGGCCCTTCGGCCCAACTTGCCCACACCGGCCAACAATGTCCCAGCTACACTAGTCCCACCTGCCTGCATTTGGTCCATATCCTTCCAAACCTATCCATGTTCCTGTCCAACTGTTTCTTAAATGCTGGGATAGTCGCAGCCTCAATTACTTCCTCTGGCAGCTTGTTCCATACACCCTCCACCCTTTGTGTGAAAAACTTACCCCTCGGATTCGTATTAAATCTTTCCCCCTTCACCTTAAACCTATGTTCTCTGGTCCTCTATTCCCCTACTCTGGGCAAGAGATTCTGTGCATCTACCCGATCTACAATATTCCTCTCATGATTTTGTACAACTCTATAAGATCCCTCCTCATCCTCCTGTGCTCAATGGAAGAGAGACCCAGCCTACTCAACCTCTCCCTACAGCTCACACCCTCTGGCAACATCCTCGTAAATCTTTTCTGAACCTTTTCAAACTGACAATATCTTTCCTATAACATGGTGTCGAGAACTGAGCACAATATTCTAGATGCATTTTCACTAATTTTCACTAACGCCTTATACAACTGCAACATGACCTCCCAACTTCTAGACTCAATACTCTGACTGATGAAGGCCAAAGTGTCAAAAGCCTTTTTGACCACCTTATCTACCTGTGATTCGACCTTCAAGGAACCATGCACCTGTACTGCAAGATGTAGCTTTAAGGTGAGAGGGGAAAGATTTGATGTGAACTCGAGGGGAAAGCTCTCCATACAGAGGGTGGTGGGTCAATGGAATGAACTGACAAAGGAAGTAGTTGAGGCAGGTACAATAACAACATTTAAAAAACAATGTACTGGTAATGGATTGGAAAGGTTTAGAGGGATATGGACCAAGTGCTGGGAATAGGCCTATCTTAGATGGGGCATCTTGGTCAGCATGGATGCATTGAACCAAGCGTGGAACAAGATAGAACGCAAAATACTACAGTCCCATTAGCTTAACCTCTGCCATTGGGATAAAGTTAAAATCTTGATGTCAAATGTCAATCTGAAGAAGGGTCTCGACCCAAAACATCACCCATTCCTTCTCTCCAGAGATGCTGCCTGTCCCGCTGAGCTACTCCAGCATTTGTTGTGTCTATCTCTCACTAATTTAGTTTAGTTCAGAGATGCAGCGTGGAATCAGGCTCACTGTCCGCACCGACCAGTGATCCCTGCACATTAACACTATGCTACATACACTAGGGTCAATTTACAATTATACCAGACCAATTAACCTACAAACCTGTACGTCTTTGGAATGTGGAAGGAAACTGAAGATCTCGGAGAAAACCTTCGTGGTCACGGGGAGAACGTACAAACTCCATACGGAACCATTGTCAGGATCGAACCCGGAATGCTGCAAGTGCTTTAAGACAGCAACTCTACCACTGCGCTACTGTGCCGCCTTTGTGGTAACTTTAGTGGTGTTTCATTTGGAAGGACTAGGTATGTCGAGTTTCTACTCAGCTTTCATGGGGTGATAGAGGTCCATCTCCTGCTCTCCGTTTCCGCCTCCACTATTTTCCCCTTTCTCTCATTCTGAATGGAACAGAATTGTGTTCGAAAAATGTGGTCTTTAGATTACAGGTTAACCTTTGTTAACAATACACAATATAGCATAATAAGTAAGTAAGTAAGTTTATTGGCCAAGTATTCACATACAAGGAATTTGCTTTGGTGCTCCGCTCACAAGTAACAACATGACATACAGTGACAGTTACGAATGACTCAGAAAACACTAAACATTAATAATAATAAAACATTAATGATAAAACACCACTTATCAAGCATGTGGACCAACAAAATACCAGATCAAAGGGAGGCTACAGATTTTTGGCTGTTGAGTAGAGCAACTACTCGTGGATAAAAACTGTTTTCATGTTTGGCTGTGGCAGCTTTGACAGTCTGGAGTCGCCTTCCAGAGAGAAGTGATTCAAAGAGTTTGTGACCAGGGTGAGAGGGGTCAGAGATGATCTTGCCCGCTCGCATCCTGGCCCTTGCAGTGTACAGTTCATCAATGGAGGGAAGGTTGCAGCCAATAACCTTCTCTGCTGATCGGACGATTCGCTGCAGCCTCCAGGTGTCGTGCTTGGTGGCTGAGCCAAATCAGACCATGACGGAGAAGGTGAGAACAGACTGTACGATGGCCGTGTGTAGAACTGGACCAACATTGCCTGTGGCAGATTGTGCTTCCTCAGCTGCAGTAGGAAGTACATCCTCTGTTGTGCCTTTTGGACTAATGGACTCTAAAATGCAAGGAAGCATTGAAAAATGTTTGAGATTTATCTCCAAGCACTTGATGAATTTCACATTGCAGATTTTTTTCAGGATCAATAAACTGTTGACTTTTGTTTCTTTTAAAGATAGAGCTGTGTAGTTTAAAAAATAATTGAAATAGTGGCTGGCTTTATCCAGCAGTTCTGCATGGAGTATTGTGCATTGGGATATACTTGTCAAAGTGAGAGTACAGTAAAGATTTACCGGGTGGACTCAAGGGATGGATGGTTTCATCCCGTCCCTTGGATAGGGACCCTCCAGAGACAACAAGAATGGGAGGTTATCTCATTGAAAGATAAAACATACTTAAGGGGCTTGATGAGGTTCTGCAATGTTAGAGTCATAGTCACACAGCAAGGAAAAAGGTCCTTCGACCCACTTGTCCACACTGGCCAACATGTCCCACCTGCACTAGTCCCACCTACCCACATTTGGCCCATATCCCTCTAAACCTGTCCTATCCATGCACCCCCTCCAAATATTTCTTAACCATTGCATTAGTATCTGCCTGAGCTACGTCCTCCAGCAGCTTGTTCCACGCACCTACCACCCTTTGTGTGAATAAGTTACCACTCAGGTTCCTATTAGACTGACTTTGGTGCCTTCCCACACAGTGGGAAACTTTGATTCTGCTGTGTGGGGATGTTTTATGTCAAACCCTATAGTGTGTTGAGTCCTGTTTATTTTTATTGTATGGCTGTATGGAAATTCATTTCACTGTGCCATCAGGCACACGTGACAATTAAATCTATCTTGAATCTTGAATCTTGAATCTCTCTATTAAATCTCTTCTCCATCACCTTAAATCTGTGTCCTCTGGGATGATGTCTGGGTTCCTATGTTGATGCTTTTGTTGACTGTAGTGTCCAGAAGGAACAGTCTCCAAAATGAGCCAGCAATCAGGACAACGATGAGAATAAATTTCCTCTCCCAAAGGGTGGTGAGGGTTTGTCATTCCCCACAAAGGATAATGAGTTGGAAGGAGCTGCCAGTGGATGTAGTTGAGGCCGGTACTAAAACAGCATTTAAAAGATACTAGGACTGGTACATGGATAGGAAAGGATTAGAGGTATATAGGTCAAATGGGGCTAGCTTTGATGGGACCATGGATGAGTTTGGGCAAAGAGCATGTTTCCATATGTATGACTCTAATACGCTTGGACATTGAATTGATTCTAGAAAGAGGCTGATTGATTTTAAGGGAATCCAGGGATTATGATGTTAATGGAGGTTAGCGAGTGAGGAGTGAATAAAATGGGCCAAATGGTCCGGTTCTGCTATTACCTTTATTCTTCTGAATATAGACGCAAAATGCTGGAGTAACTCAGCGGGACAGGCAGCATCTCTGGATAGAAGGAATGGGTGAATTTCCATGCCTGTTTTCATGCTGTGACTATGATTCTATGACTGGCAATATTTCAACCCGAAACATCACCCATTCCTTCCATCCAGAGATGCTGCCTGTCCCACTGAGTTACTCCACCATTTTGTGTCAATCTTCAGTTTAAACCAGCATCTACAGTTCCTTCCTGCATCCACTTCATTCTTCTGTTCTCATCTACTTTTCAGACTGGACTTACTCAGACACAGAAGTCCTGCTCCAAATCTAACAGAGTACCAAATCCTCCAGTGATTTCAGGAATCTTTAGCCAGAGACAGAATACAAAAGGGGAAGTACTGTAAGATGCAACTATAAAATGTATTATCCTGAGTTCTATTTAATATCAATCAATATTTCAGTTAACTTTTTTTTGAATTTCTTTGCTATTTTAAAATATTATTTCAATCTTATTATTTTCTTAATGTTTTCCTGAACGTCTGAGACATTCTAGATCAATGGCATCTTTGCCAGTTGACAGGTTATCGGAGATGGCTGGAGGTTTGGCCATCACTACCCGGCCAGCAAATACCTCGGAGAAGGGGTGACAGGCAGCAACTGACATGTGTTACAATGTAGAAATAAGGAACTGCAAATGCTGGTTTACAAAAGAAGATCCAGAGCATTGGAGTAAGTCAGGGTGTCAAGGCAGCATTTCAGGAGAATCAGTCTTCCACGGAGCTGCTGCCTGACCCGCAGAGATACTCCAGCACTGTGTCTTCCTGTGCCATGATGTTATATTCAGACTGGAGAAAATTAACTGGATGCTGCCAACAGCTGGCCAGCTGTTCCCTGGGGAATTGCCAGCTGCAGCGCGCCTGTCAGCTCATTCCCAACTTCCACAATTTGTATTTGGAAGATTCAGCATGAACATATCCGACATCCTTCTGCACCCATGGACACACAACTAGGACACAGAGGGGGATTTAGTGCCTGTACAAAGTGACCTAATTTCAACTCGTATCAATATTCTTAATTAACTTAGCATATTCAACATGCTTTAGAATGCATTTATTATGGGTTTTTTTTAAATATTTTTTAAATTATTTAAATGAATTTCAAGAGATTCTGAGAGATGTTTAGAAACAAAGGAATAGTTTCACTGTACAAGTTGTCAGGAAAATCTGTTTTTGACAGTTTGGGTCTCGTTGCTTCTCTGCCTTGTACGGTATCGGTATCGGTATTGGTATTGGTATTGGTACTGGTATTGGTATCGGTATCGGTATTGGTATTGGTATTGGTATTGATATTGGTATTGGTATTGGTATTGGTATTTGGTATTGGTATTGGTATTGGTATTGGTTGGTATTGGTATTGGTATTGGTATTGGTATTGGTATTGGTATTGGTATTGGTATTGGTATATTGGTATTGGTATTGGTACTGGTATTGATATTGTTGGTATTGGTACTGGTATTGGTATTGGTATTGGTATTGGTATTGGTACTGGTATTGGTATTGATATTGGTATCGGTATTGGTAACGGTATTGGTATCGGTATCGGTTGGTATTGTATTGGTACTGGTACTGGTACTGGTATTGTTATTGGTACTGGTATTGGTATTGGTATTGGTATTGGTATTGGTATTGGTATTGGTATTGGTAATGGTAATGGTAGCAGATACAAGAACAAATGCTAAGTGCTGGAGTAACTCAGTGGGTCAGGCGGCATCTCTGAAGAACATGGATAGGTGAGGTTTTGGATCTGGACCCTTCCTCAGTGTTGGTATTTGATTGCCTCAGCATTGCAGCCATGAGGACACTGGGAGGTGTGTGGCATTGATTGCCCAGTTGCTGGGAATCCACTGCAGGGGAGGAAGGGTTGTGCTCCAATTCATGTTGAAATATTCAATCACTTTCTTTACAAATGAAACAGCAGCACCTACACAAAAAATAATAATAATCTAAGGCATTTATTACTTACTCATTACAAAGTAGAGAACATTTGGTTCAATGAGCCCATGCTGGTTTGTAGTAAGGTAATCCTTCACTCTCAATCCCCCTGTTAATGACCTGTGTCCCTGCAATGTATTCCCAGTAACCCATGGGAATAGCAATTAAGAGTAGCCAATGCACCTACCAGCACATTCCATTCTCTGCATGTCGACGTGCCTATACAAAAGTCTCTTAAACACTACTATCGTATCTTTCTCCACCATCACCACTCACAGCATGTTGACACCGACATCGCCCACTCTGTTAAATACGTACCTTGTTCATCTCCTTTAAACGTTGCCACTCTCACTTTAATGCTATGCAAAAAAGTTTCTGACTGCCTACCTTATCCATGACTTCCATGATTTTATATACTTCTATTAGCCCCCCCCCTCCCCTTGACCTTTGGTGTTCCAGAGAAAGTGATCCAAGGTGACTTGAACAGGTTGGGTGAGTGGGCAGATGCATGGCAGATGCAGTTTACTATGGATAAATGTGAGGTTCTCCACTTTGGTAGCAAAAACAGAAAGGCAGATTATTATCTAAATGGTGTCAAGTTGGCAAAAGGGGAAGTACAACGAGTTCTGGGGGTCCTTGTTCATCAGCTAATGAAAGTAAGCATGCAGGTACAGCAGGCAGTGCAGAAAGCGAATGGCATGTTGGCCTTCATAACATGAGGAGTTGAGTATAGGAGCAAATAGGTCCTTCTGCAGTTGTACAGGGCCCTAATGAGACCACACCTGGAGTATTGTGTGCAGTTTTGATCCCCTAATTTGAGGAAGGACATTCTTGCTATGGAGGGAGTGCAGCGTAGGTTCACAAGGTTAATTCCCGGGATGGCGGGACTGTCATATGCTGAGAGAATGGAGCGGCTGGGCTTGTATACTCTGGAATTTAGAAGGATGAGAGGAGATCTTATTGAAACATATAAGATTATTAAGGGGTTTGGACACGCTAGAGGCGGGAAACATGTTCCCGATGTTGGGGAAGTCCAGAACCAGGGGCCACAGTTTAAGAATAACTGGTAAGGCATTTAGAACAGAGATGAGGAAACAATTTTTTCACACAGAGAGTTGTGAGTCTGTGGAATTCTCTGCCTCAGAGGGCAGTGGAGGCCGGTAACATGAACAAGGAAACATTCTGGTAAAGTATTTCTTCTCCTTCTCCAAAGCCTCCACATCCTTCCCGCAAAGGGCGGCCAGATTAATGGAGGAAATTCAGACTCTGGGCCCAGGCGGGAAATGATGGGGCAAGTAATTTTGCGAATCACTCAGGAGGTTAAAATGGGAGAAACACTGTGCTGGTTGAAAATTACCTCGACTTCAGATGAATTTTAAAGCAGGTTTGAAAACTGCAAAACAAACATTGGTTAGGCGTGTACAAGCATGGGTCAGACAGCACAGGAGGTGACGGGTAAACGGAATCAGCTTGAATAAATGCATATAAATTTACATAGGTAGGCTCTGTGATGTAAAACACTTTAACCCACATTAATAATTATCAGCCACACACATCCTGTTTCCCATTGTGTAACCTCCACGGAGATTTTCAAGCCTTGATAAATCTTGTCAGTGAAAAGCCATTTGCCAATCTCTGCTTATTGGATTGTGTAAGTGACAGCTTAAAACCCATCAAATTGAGTAAATGTGAGGTGAAAAATTACTTTTGTTTAGAAAGCTCAGCTTGGCTCTCTGGCTAATGTTAATCACTCGGCTGAGAAAAATATAGATATCCACATCACCGCATTCAAAGCCTATATTTCAGCATGTCCTACATTAGTAATGGACCCCCATTGTTCCACTGGCTTAAGTGCCACAGTTGACACATACTGACCTAGTTCCACTGAACATCGTTACGTTTGTGTTAGTATTCTATGCATCATCAAGATGCGATTTCAAAGATAATGAGTATAATGTTTGCTTTCTTAATTTAAGTGGCTTTTAGTTTTACATGCATAATGGCATTCAGGGTTAGATAAGTTTGCCATCCATTTTAAAGAAACATTTCGATATTTCCCCTGAATATACAGCCCTTTATTAAATTATTTGAGTACATGAACGCACGGTGACATTTCACATAATCTAAATTTGCGTAATGTAGTTAAGTATGAGGAAGCACAAACCTTGTTTGTAAAAACAAATGTGTGCTGCTAAGACACAAAGTGTTGGGGTAACTCAGTGAGTCAGGCAGCATTTCCAGAGAACATGGATTGGTGATGTTTTGGGTTGGGACCCTTCTTCAGTCTGAAAGTTACTCCAGCACTTTGTGTCTTTTTTTAATTTAAACCAGCACCTGCAGTTCCTTGTATCTACAGTTTACTGTACTCACTTAACCTGGATGCATGCCAGGTGTTGGCCACGGTGACGTGTGATGTCAGTATACAGAATATTAGCCTCAAAGGACTCTTAGTCACACAGACCCTTCAGCCCAACTCGTCCATGCTAACCTAGATGCCCATCTAAGCTAGTCCCATTTGCCTGCATTAGCCCCATGTGTCCCCTAAAACTTTTCTATCCATGTACCGGTCCAAATGTCTTTTAAATGTTGTTAGTGTAGCTGCCTCAACTAGTTCCTCTGCCAGCTCGTTCCATATACCCACCACCCCATGTGCGAAAATCTGTCCCACAGATTCCCATTATATCTTTCCACTCTCACCTTAAACCTATATCCTCTAGTTCGCTGATTTATGAACCATGTGCACTCACCCTATCTATATCCCTCATAATTTTATACACCTCTATAAAATCACCCCTCAGTTTCCTATGCTTCAAGGAATAAAGTCCAAGCCTGTCCAACCTTTCCTGATTGCTCAGGCCCGCAAAGCCTGGCAACTTCCTCGAAAACTCTTCCCAAAGTAGGCCGCCCCAAACTAAACACAATATTCAGCATAATTATCATACAACTGTAATCAAATGTACCAAATTCCTTTTCTCCACAGATGCTGTTTGACCCGCTGACTAGCTTTCTGTGTCTATCTTCGGTATCAACTTCTGTACTAAATTCCTTGGCTAATAATGGCCAGCGAGCCAAAAGCCATCTTTATCCCCTATCTACCTGTACTTGTACTCCTAGATCGCTCTGCACTGCAACACTCCACAGCACTAGACCACACACTGTGGGGGTCTTGCCCTGTTTTAACTTCCCAAAATCCAACACCTTGCATTTATCTGAACTAAATATCATTTGTCACTCTTCAGCCCCCTATCCTCCATGCATATCCTAAGATTCCACTGCAATTCTTGATATTTATTCACCGCCAACGTTATTACCTATTTCAGTGTCATCTGCAGGCTTACGAGCCATGCCTTGTACCCTTTCATTTAAATCATTGATATAGGTGACAAACAGCAATAGGCTCAACATTGATCTCTGAGGCACTCCACTAGTCACAGGCCGTCAACGTTCCACCCTCACCCTCTGCTTCCTACCATTAAGTGAATGATTGCCAATTAACCACTTTCCCTGGATCCCCTGCAGTCTAATCTTTCACAGCAGCCTACCGTGAGGAACCTTATCAAAGGTTCTAAATGAGTCAAACAGCATTGGCCCACTCCCATGGTGATGGAAGTTGTTCTACCTTAGTACGGATGTAGGGTCAAGGAAAGAGCGTTCACGTCGCAGCCATGTTTCCACCAATCGTTCCACCAGAAATGTGTTCAGCTCTGGCTGAACAATTTCTAATCTTGTGATGTGGACTCGATAAGAAGAAGTATGAACATGGGTGTTACATGGCATTTATTTATTGTTCTTCATGCACACCAACAACCAGCTCTGGAGAGAACAGTTGGATATAATGGAAGGGTTCCTGATGTTAACACATCCTTTAGTTTTATGTATAATCACAGGAGAATGTGTCAATTTCCTTACTCCTGTTCCTTAATGAACTTCCAAATCAACAAAATCATATCCAATTAGTGATTATGTGTATGAAGTAATTGCAGATGCTTTTTAAAATCGAAGATGGACACAAAATGCTGGAGTAACTCAGCGGGACAGGCAGCATCTCTGGAGAGAAGGAATGGGAGACGTTTCGGGTTGAGACCCTCCTTCAGATAGGATTATGTCCATCAAATCAGGGATTGATCTGAGGGATCTCGCCATCCTCTGCAGGCTGTTTTGCGCAACCTCTACTCAGCATACCCAAGTCCAATAACTGGTGGAAAAGAAGAAGCTTCCTCATTTCTGTTTGGTGTGTCTGATTTGTAACCAGGTCCCGAGGGAGAGAAGCTTTTGTGCTTCCCGGTTGGAAATTATATTTAATCAAGTGAGAAAAGCAGCAATGGCAACAAAAGTGTTGAAGCACATTGACGAGGGAAGCCAGGTCATTGAGCAGCTTGCACAATTGCTCACGTCTTTCATTTACTGCAAATGGGATAAATTGGGATGAAAACAACGCGTAGAAACAGAAGAGAAATAACCGCAAGAAAACCTTCTCAAATGTGACAGTGAAGAACTTCATGCAATTTAATGGCTGGAGTCCAAATAATGGGATTTTATACAAAGTTTCATCAGGATTTTCTAAAAAGATTCTTCCACGGAATGTGGGTTTTGTTCACAAGACCATACGTTGTCCAGCCTTAGCTTCCTGCCCCTGCAGAATTGTAGTTAAAAGCCAATTATATTGGTGAAGCTGGAGTTACAGATTCATAGTCACACAGCAAAATAAATAGGCCCTTTGGTCCAACTTGTCCATGCCTATCAAATACTTTATCTAAGCTAGTCTTTCCTGCCCATGTTTGGTCCATATCCCTCAAAATCGTTCCTGCTTGGTGCTGCTTGACTCGCTGAGTTACTCCAGTACTTTGTGTTCTTCTGAGTCCAGGTAACATCCTGATGAATCACCACTGGACCTTTTCTAACTTAATGCCATCCTTCTTCTAGCTAGGTGACCAGAACTGCACACAGTCCTTCAGAGTGTGGTCTCACCAATCGTTTGTACAGCGGCATCAATTATGTAGCAACCTTTGTACTCAATTTTTGTACCCTTCCCAATGAAAGGTAGTGTGCCAAAAACCTTCGCCACAGGGGATTTGCTCTTCAGAAGAACTTTAGTAAAACTATCGTTCTTTACAACAAAAATCTGGTAGTTTCATGGTCACTATTAATACGACACTGTGTTACTGTCAGTCTTTTCAAAGAGCAAAGGTAATCGAGGGTTGAAACTACACAGCGAAAAAAAGAGTCTATATGCTCACAAAGTTATCCTTCTCTGTTAATTTACCTTATTCCTGCTCCAGCTCTCTTCAGCAAGGCAATGTATTCTATACCGATCTCCATTCCTGCTGTTGATTTTGCACTTGAACATCTATCAAGTGTTCATTGAGAAAGCTCAGCAATTTTTTTTTAATTCTGCAGGCACAAGGAACTGCAGATGCTAGTTTACAAAAAAGACACCAAGTGCTGGAGTGACTCAGCAGGTCGGGCAGCATCTCTGGAGAACATGGATAGGTGATGCTTTGTGTCAGGACCCTTCTTCAGACCGGGGAATTTGACTCCCAGCCTCAGCAATGGACAACATTTGGAAATAGGTTAAAGACAGGTGGAATTCTCATCAGCTTCAGACACAAGAGTCCCGTTTGATTTTACTGATTTGTTCAGTAATCTGTGCTCTGATCCAGAGCTCACCATTATTTCACTGACTGGTTTTGATCCATGGTTGTTGAATTGGACGAGATGGCTCTGTATTAATTGCCATCAGCTTCACTCAGGATACTGCATCTCAAAACCTGTGTGCAGTGTCTCTGGGTTTCTCTGTGCTGCTGTTTGCATAAACACATAAACAGTGGCAGAGCCATTACAGAGCATGCTTTATTGAAGGCACAGCTAGACTCGACTATGTTTCAACAGCAATAACACACGATACAAGCTGACAAGATTTCACACATGCACACACACACACATGTGTGCCCCCACAAACACCGTGCACATATGTACACACACACACACACGTACACACGTACACACACAAATACACAAATGTGCACATATACACGTGCTCACACATGCATACATGCACACAAACAAATGCACACATCCGCGTACAAACACGTACACACTGCGCATGAACACATACTCTTTCACACACACACACACACACACACACACACACACACACACACACACACACACACACACACACACACACACACACACACACACACACACACACACACACACACACACACACACACACACACACACACACACACACACACACACACACACAAGAGCCAAGAGAGAGGCAAGGATGTTTAATTGCCAAGTACCGGCAATGGAACAACTACTTTCTCACATGTAGGAAGGAACTGCAGGTGCTGGTTTAAATCGAAGATTGACACAAAATGCTGGAGTAGCTCAGCGGGACAGGCAGCATCTCTGGAGAGAAGGAATGGGTGATGTTTCAGGTCGAGGATAGACAATAGACAATAGGTGCAGGAGTAGCATTACGAACCGCTACGGGACATCCACGAGCTCCGATGTAGCCGCTACGTACATTCTACGTACTTACCATGAGTTTGTTATTTTTAAACTCGGGAGAGCTCTTGAATTACCTCGTACAGTGGGACAGGCCCCAGACATTCTAATTACTTTCTTACTTGCTGCTCATGAATGCAATAATGCAACAAATAAATATACAATAAATTAATAATACTAGATAACCATGGAAGACTGCAGTTGCTGAGGTTGGTGTAGTGCAATGTTCAAGAGCTTGATGATTTTTGGGAAGATGCTTTGATTGAACTTGGATGTCTCCAGCAGGCATTTCACTGGGTAATGGATGGTAAACCTGGGAAGAAGAGATTAAAAAAGCAGCAGGATGATCCATGGAACACACTGCACAATATCAGTGTGGGCACTGGAAGCATTTGGTTTATTTGCAGGTCAGAGAGTCAAGTCAAGAGTGTATAATTGTCACATGTACCGGTAACGGAACAGTGATATTCTTATTGGCTGCAGCATAACAAGTCCGTAGCACACCAGACCACCAGATAAATAATCAAAAACACAATAACCATAATATTACGTAACCATAATAGCGCTGAAGTCTGTCGTGCAACTAAAGACACGGTTGCTGAGGTTAGTGTTGTGCAGTGTTCAACAGCCTGATAGCTGTTGGGAAGAAGTTGTTCTTGAACTTGGAGGTCATGGTTCGGAGGCTTCTGTAGCTTCTTCCCAATAGGTTTGCCTAGATTTACAGACACGAGTAACACTTACATATTTGCAAACAGTCGTGTACCACTCCATTTCCCTTCCGAAAATCAATGAATCCCAAAATTAATTAAGCTATTTATATACATGAATTGAGCAAACCAATTACAATATCATTTGTTATAATTCCAAACAATTATGAATTCACTGCAGCATCCTCTAGTAATTTTTAACCTAATAATAGTGTGAGATGCAACAAATGATGAGGGTCTGTAATGTGCCTGATACATATATGTAATCCATGCACATCTCCATTTCACTCACTTTTAACTCTTCTGCATAATTACCCGTACTTTTACTCCAACCTCATCTACTGTATCCATTGTGTAAGGTGTGGACTCTTATACATCGGCGAGATCAAACGTAGACTGGGCGATCGTTTCGCTGAATACCTTCGCCCAGTCCGCCTGGATCTACCTAATCTCCCGGTTGCCAAACACTTTAATTCCCCTTCCCATTCACACACAACCTTTCTGTCCTAGGCCCCCTGCATTGTCAATAGACAATAGACAATAGACAATAGGTGAAGGAGTAGGCTATTTGGCCCTTCGAGCCAGATTGTCAGATTGAGGCCAACTGCAAATTGGATGAACAGCATCTCATATTTTCCTTGCGCATCTTTCAACCCATATCTCTCTTTTCCCTTTCCCCTGACTCTCAGTCTGAGGAAGGGTCTCGACCCGAAACGTCACCTATTCCTTTTTTCCAGAGATGCTGTCTGACCCGTTGAGTTACTTCGGCTTTTTGTGTCGAACTACTTGTATATTAAGTTGTTCAATGGAGATATAGTTGAAGAAATATCATGATCACGTTCCATTGAGAAGCCAATTCTTATGACCAACTGTAATTGAAAGCATTATCTACCAGATATCCCTCTACATCCTAAGCCATGCTTTCATTTGTATTCACCTGGAAGATTGTTTGGATTCAGATAGATGAAATGCGTCCATCATTTTCTCTTCAAACTTCTTGCACTTGCAATATATTTCCCTTGTGTCTGTTCTCACCAAAGCCGCTGTACAAAGCGATGCTAATAGGTTTGTCACACCTATCGACTGCACAGTAAAGACCAAAATATTAGTACTGCTTCCTGATGAGCGGAGAGTCCTGCCAGGCTCTGAACATAAATTCATATTGCAAATTCTGTCAAAGTTTAAAACAGTTTTAAAAAGTATTGATTTCTGTTGTCAATAAAGCCCAGGCAACGTGTAGTGTAAGCCAAGGAGTTTGATGTTTTCAGTTAAATAATGAAAGATGACAGATTAATAGTCATTAATGTTTTGAGCATTTTTTATATTTGTGAAAAGCATGGTCAGATGGTTGGTGATTCAATAGAAGCTGCCGCATGTATGGATGCAGGCAGCACAGTGGAACAGCAAGTAGAGCTGCTGCCTCACAGCGCCAGAGACCATGTTCAATCCTGACCTCGGGCTGTCTGTGTGGAGTATGCACGTTCTCCCCGTGGGCTTCTTCTTGAGGTTCCGGTTACCACCTGCGGTGGGTAGTAGATTCGTTGTCCTTTGCAACTTGCCCCTAGTGTGTGGGCAAGTGACAGAATCTGGGGAGTTTGATGGGAACTTGGGCATTACAAGAGATGGCATTAATGTAGGATTGGGGAGAGATTGGGCAGACTCAGACTTTATTCCATGGCGGGCAGGAGGTTGAGGTGTGATTTTACAGAGGTGCATAAAACCATGAGGGGACTAGATAGGGTGAATGCACAAAGAGTCTTTGGTATGGGAACCAAGATCAAGTGAAGAAAGTTAAGGTGAGAAGGAAAAGATCTAATAAGAACCT
Source organism: Leucoraja erinaceus (assembly GCF_028641065.1). NCBI lineage: Eukaryota > Metazoa > Chordata > Chondrichthyes > Rajiformes > Rajidae > Leucoraja > Leucoraja erinaceus. The sequence goes on from NC_073408.1 coordinate 7,888,814, forward strand.
GAGGGGCAACATTGTTTTTAGTGTGTGTAGAAAAGCGTTAGTGTAGGAGGTGATTGCTGGTCACTGAGGACCCGGTGGAGCAAAGGGATTTGCATGCGGTACTTCTAAAGTCTAAAGACAAAATATGGCACAAAGCCGAGAGATCCCCATAGACGTCCTAAAATATAATCAGAAAGACCCCCATAATGTCAATGTTAATCAGGATCAAATAGCAAGGATCAGATGTGGCGCAGCATCTGAATGTTTTGGAAAGATGGAACCCATTTGAATTATTTTACATTTTGAACTTCAGTAGAATTCACATTTATATAGCATTCAGCATGCTTTATGATCAGTACTTCGATTCAGTTTCGTATTCTGGAGAAAGGACATTTTCCTCTTTAAATAGAGTTGCATTATATTTGATGTGCTTTGTTTCTCATCCATCAGTAAAACACTTTCCTCTGTTGTGAAAATATAAATGAAACTTTAGATAAGGCATTGCTCAGTGCAGACATTATTGGGTGGTGCAGTTCACAATGCTGACTGCTTTAATGAGTTTGGAGCAGGCAGTACTTTGTCATATCAAACATTTTTCACAAACAAGAGCACAAAAATGCAAGGAACTAACAGGAGTAGGCCACTCGGCCCCTCCAGCCTGCTCTGCCATTCATAATCATGGCCAATCAACCACAGTCCTCAGCTTCTCATCTTAGTTTAGTTCAGAGATACAGCACGGAAACAGGCCCTTCAGCCCACCGAGTCCACGCCGACCAGCATTCCCCTTACACTAACACTATCCTGCACACGCTAGGGACAATTCTTATAATTTTACAATTAACCTAAAAACCTATACATCTTCGGAGTGTTGAAGGAAACCAGAGCTCCCGGAGAAAACCCAGGCAGGTCACGGGGAGAACGTGCAAACTCTGTACAGACAGCACCCGTAGTCAGGATCGAACCCGGGTCTCTGGCGCTGTAAGGCAGCAACTCCACCGTGACGCCCCTGACTTTCTCATTTTTCCCACAGCCGTCAATTCCATAATCTCTTTATCTATCTCCACTTCGAATTCCAATCAAAAGTCAAGAGTGTTTAAATGTCACATGCATTGTCAACAGAACAATTAATTTCTGACTTGCAGACACAAGCAACTGCAGATGCAGGAATCTTGCAGAGAGCACAAAGTCCTGGAGTAACTCAGCAAGTTAGGCAGCATCCCTGGAGAACATGGATAAGTGACGTTTCAGGTCGTGGCCCATCTTCAGACTGATGGCAGTGGTGGAAGTAAGCTGGAAAAGAGGTAGGGGCGGGACAAAGCCTGGTAAGTCACAGCTAGTAAAATTCTTCCTTGTTGCAGCTTAACAGGCCTGTAAACAAAACACAATAAATAAGTATATAATGGTTGCAGCAGATATCCCAACTGTCACACTTTCAACTTTAGAAAATTATTTTGTTCATATGTTGGAATTTTATTTTTATCTATACATCATTAAATTGTTATCATATAGACCTGCGTCCCCACCATGGACTCCATCTACTTCACGCTGCCTTGGGAAAGCTGCCAACATAACTAAGGACAACTCGTTCCCCCGCCATTCCCTCTTCTCCCCTCTCCCGTTGACAGAAGCTTGTAGGTATATACCACCAGATTCAGGATCAGGATCAGGTTTCTCCCCTCTGTTATCAGAATACCAAACAATCCTCCCATAAACTAAGGTGTAGTCCCGATCTTCCAACCTACCTCATTGTGGACCTTGCAGTTTATTCTCTGTAAGTGTAATGTTATAACGCTGTAACACTCTGCACTGTGTTACTTTTCTCTTCTGTTCCACATGTGTATGGCTAGATTGCATTCATGTACAATTTGGGCAGCATGCAAACAAAAGCTTTTAAGGAGACAGCAATTTTGCTAGCCCTTGCTGTCTCCTCCCCTTCCTTAACCCTCGAGCTGTCTCCTCCCAACTCCCCGCCCCCGGGCTCCTCCTCCTCCCTTTTTCCTTCCTTCTCCCCCCCACCCCCCATCAGTCTGAAGAAGGGTTTCGGTCCGAAACATCACCTATTTCCTTCGCTCCATAGATGCTGCTGCACCCGCTGAGTTTCTCCAGCATTTTTGTGTACCTTCGATTTTCCAGTATCTGCAGTTCCTTCTTTTACAAACTGTATGTTCACTGTATTTTTACTGCGTTTCGGTGCACCTGACAATAATAAAACAACACCGTTTTGCCTGGTGTAAAAGTTGTTGCGGTTTGCAGAGCGGAGCTGTGAGGCAAGTCCAGTGACCTCTGACAGGTGTCTTGTTTCCCCCGTTTCTATTTGGTTCACTGATTATGGTTCCAAACCAGTGGAGGGATTCCAATTAAGAACCTCACTAGTCCCTGCATCGTTGTACAATGGTTAACACAGTTGCTTTAACATTAATCTCCTCAACTACAAAATGGATCAGATTTACACAAACAGAAGGGGATTTAGAGTCATAAAGTCATAGAGGTGTATAGCACAGAAACAAGTCTTCAGCCCACCTTGCCCATGCCCACCAAGTTGACATACTGTGCAGGTCCCAGTTTCCTGCATTTGGTCCATAGCCTCCAAACCCTTTCTATTGGGTGGTCAAGGTGATGCAGCGGAAGAGTTGCTGCCTTACAGCTAATGCATCGCTGGAGACCCGGGTTCGATCCTGACTACGGGTGCCGTCTATACGGAATTTGTACATTATCCCCTGCGTGGGTTTTCTCCAAAATCTTCGGTTTCCTCCCACACTCCAAAGACGTACAGGTTTGTAGGTTAATTGGCTTGGTAAACGGAAGAATTGTCCATAGTGGGTGTAGGATAGTGTTAATGTGCGGAGAGTGCTGGTCGGCGCGGACCCGGTGGGCCGAAGGGCCTGTTTCCGCGCTGTTTCTCTAAAACTAAAAACTAAAACTAAATCCATATTTCTGTCCAAATACCTGTTAAAGCTGTAATTGTTTATCCGCTTCTGCAGCTTCCTCTGGCAGCTCATTCCAGATGCAGACTACCCTCTGAGCAAAAAAGTTGCCCCTGATGTTCCTCTTAAATCTCTCCCCTCTTACCTTAAGCCTGTACCCTCTAGTTTTAGAATCGACAACCCTGAGAAAAAGACTGTGAGTGTTAATTTTATCCTTGCCCCTCTTGATCTTGTACACCTCAATAAGGTCGCCCCTCAGCCTCCTGTGCTCCAACGAAAAAAGTCCTAGCCTATCCAACGTTCCCTATAACTCTAGCCAGCAAGCCCAGGCAACATCCTGGTGAATCTCTTCTGCATTCTTTCCAACATAATGACATCCTTAAAATTCAGCATTGGGTTTCTGCTTGTTGTGAGATGGCAACCACTGGTCACCCACTTAAATTGTGTATTAGAGTGTGGTGACAGGGTCAGGTTTTGACTGCTTCTAATGAGTGGGATTGAGTTAGTGTGTCACGGGGACCGGATTGCGAGTGGTGAGAAGTAACTGCTCCAGTGCGGTGTCAAGTTGTTTCTCTTCCTCCCACATAATTGGCCAAACGCACCATTATTGACGGCTAAGGACTTATCACAATGGCAATAATCAGTGGCAGTAATTGCCATTTAAAACCAGTTCCACTCTCTGCATATTAAGAGCGCACATTTTGTGGTGTTTTTGTGTGGTTTAAACCCCAATTGAAGGTGTCTGGAGGAGAGGAGCGGAGAACAGGTGGTGCAAGTAACCAGATGGCCAGATTTACGTGAACATCTGAAAGCTTTGTTTGTATATGAATTTATGTATGATTTATTTCTCCTGGCGGACCTCTTTCAGCCTTGACCTTTCTGCACACACATGTGTAACATGTTGCTTCTAAATGTTTGCTGTTAACCTTTCCTGTCAAAACAAATATACTCAACGCTGAGATGCTGGCCTGAATATCTACTGCAGTCGCTGTGAACGAACACACAGGAGAAAGAAGTGGTTCGTATCCGAAGGAGAAACCTATTAGCTTGTTCAACCCAAACATCCCTTCCTTCCACCAAAGCTCCTATACGGTAACAAGATCTAAAATGAATCGCAGCAACTTGTTTATGTACTTCAATAGAATCTCCTAGGTCTTTGACCTATAATGGGCATAGAGTCATAGTCTTAGTCTCACAATCACACAGTCATAGAGTCACAGTCATATAGAGTTGAAACAAGTCCTTCGGCCCAACTTGCCCACACCAACCAACATGTCCCATCTGCACTAGTCCCAACTGCCTGCATTGGCCCATATCCCTCTAAACCTGTCCAATCCATTTACCTGTCTAATTATTTCTTAAACATTGCAAAGTCCCTGCCTCAACTACCTCCTCCGGCAGCTCGTTCCATACACCCACCCATGTGGAAAGATATCTCTCAGGTTCCTAATAAATCTTTCCACCTTCACCCTAAACCTAAATCCTCTGGTTCTCGATTCCCCCTCCCTTCACCGCCTCCAGTTTAAATTCTATTTGGAATATTTTGGAGGACCGAGAAACCAAGAACCAAGAACCCCACTCTAGGCAAAAGATTATATGCGTCTCCCCGATCTATTCCTCTCATGATTTTATGCACCTCGATAAGGTCACCCCTCTTCCTCCTGCACTCCAAGGAATAGAGTCCCAGCCTGGTCAACCTCTCTAGTCATGGATTCATAGAGTCTTACAGCATGGCAACTGGCCCTTGGGCCCCACTCCTCAACACCAACCAAGACAGCGTTGACTATATCTGTTTTGAAAGGAAAGCTTGATGGTAATCATTTAGGAACAAAATGTTGCCCATGTGTGTGCAGAAAGGTCAAGACTGATAGGGACCCACCAAGATAAATAAATCATACATAAACTAACCAAGACATCCTAAGATGTACAATGCTGTTATTTTGTCATCCTCAGGCATGTCAACCATTTATTCTGGCATCACAACCATATCCCATGAAAAAAAGATACTCTGGGAAGGTGCTACCAACTAAACGAGAATAACAGCAAATATGCAGGTACCTGGATTGTAGATGAGAGACCTGTCCTTGCCTCGACTTATTTTAAATTATTTTGCTTATTCTCCTGATTAGAACTCTCAGGGGTAGCAAACTATGAATGTTTCATTTGTCTTCCTGGAAATATAGTAGTTACCAGAATGATTTTAATTAACTAATCAACTTAATCAACACTTATCCCCTGGAGATATGTGGGGTGACATGGTGGCGCAGCGATAGAGTCGATGTATTACAGATACCCGGGTTCGATTCTGACTACGGGTGCTCTCAGTACGGAGTTTGTACGTTCTCCCCATGACCTGCGTGGGTTATCTTCAGGTGCTCCGGTTTCCTCTCACACACCAAAGACATCAGGTTTGTAGGTTAATTGGCTTTGGTTAAAAAAAAATGGTAATTGTCTCTGTGTGTGGGATAGTATTAAGTGTGTGCGGTGTGGTGAGCACAAACTCGATAGGCCAAAGGGCCTGTTTCAGCGCTGTATCTCTGAACTAAAACTAAACTAAAAGATGGGACATTAAACTTTTTAAAAACTTTTTATATATATTTATTTTACAGAACCATGCACATGAGGCATTTTTATGGACGCACCTAGAACTTTTAACTATTACCTGATTTTGGAGAGTAAAATGCAACGAAATTTCGTTCAAGGTGCACTGTGTCTAGGTGTATATCTGAATGACAATAAAGTTTTCATTCATTCATTCATTCATTCCATAAGCATGCTTCACATACCCCTTTGATCCATTCCAAATTAAATGGAAGTATCTGGGCTGGACAAGTGGAGGATTGAGGACAGATTGATGTCCCAGTGTGAAATTCCATCCCCATCTGTTGGAGACCAGAACAAAGAATCACCTTGATACTGATTCCAAGACATTACAGAGCAAAATAAGCGTGACCAAGTGTAACAAATGTCGATTCTGGATTGATGCCCTACTGCAGAAAAGTGTGGCTCAATATCATGTAGACACAAGGAACTGCAAATGCTGGTTTATAAAATAAGGTCCAAAGTGCTGGACTAATTCAGCATGTCAGGTGGCATCAGTCTGAAGAAGGGTCCAGACCTGAAACATCACCTATCATGTTCTCCGGAGATGCTGCCTGACCCGCTGAGTTCCTCAAGCATTTTGTTTCTTCTTTTTTGGCTCAATATCAGTTCTTCTGCCAAGATCATTATAGCTGTTCCTGTCTCTTGTACCCAAGTTCTATTTATAGATCCTTAGGTTTTCACAAGATTAACATTGCTGCCTGAATGATTAATTGTGATTTAAGTGTGGCTCAAATAACAGCTGTGCCTGAGTCAGACTGCTGTGGGTTCACTTTCCGCACCACAGCTTGAAGTGTTTAAGACGGGCTGGTAGTCTGGCCCATTACTAACGAGGGTTTGACACTAGAGATGCCATCTTACAATTCGCATGACGCCTGTCACTGTATGCTTGCTGTTGTATCACGCAAAGGACGTGGAGGCTTTGGAGAGGTTGCAGAAGAGGTTCACCAGAATGCTTCCTCGATTAGTGGGTATTAGCTAAAAGGAGAGGTTGGACAAACATGGATTGGTTTCTCTGTGGGCATCAGAGGCCGAGAGGAGAGATGGTAGCAGTTTATGAAATTATGAAAGGCATGGATAGGGTAGACTGTCAAAATCCTTTTCCCTGGGTGGAAGTGTCAAAGACTAGAGGGCATTGTTTTAAGATGAGAGGTGCAAGTTTTAGAGGAGATGTGCGGGAAAATTTTGTTACACAGAGAGCAGTTCGTGCTGCTCGGTTGTATGTTCCCTAAATCTCGGCCCCAGAGCTGGCTGCTGACTTGACGGATGAGAACTTGGAAGCAACGCCCTTATCCTCTCCAGATCAATACACAACAGACAATATTCAAAAGGTGCAGGAGTAGGCCATTCGGCCTTTCGAGATAGCACCGACATTCAATGTGATCATGGCTGATCATCCACAATCACTACCCCGTTCTTACCTTCTCCCCATTTCCCCTGAGCCCTATCTAGCTCTCTCTTGATAGTATCCAGAGAACCAGCCTCCACCGCCGAAGCAGAGAATTCCACAGACTCACAACTCTCTGTGTGAGAAAGTGTTTCCTCAAATCTGTTCTAAATAGCTTACCCCTTATTCTTAAACTGTGGCCCCTGTTTCTGGACTGTCCCAACATCGGGAACCTGTTTCCTGCCTCTAGCGTATCCAAACCCTTAATAATCTTATATGTTTCAATAAGATCCACTCTCATCCTAAATTCCAGAGTATACAAGCCAAGCCGCTCCATTCTCTCAGCATGTGACAGTCCCGCCATCCCGGGAATTAACCTTGTAAAACTCCCTCAATAGCAAGAGTGTCCTTCCTCAAATTTGGAGACAAAAACTGCACACAATACTCCAGGTGTGATCTCATTAGGGCCCTGTACAACTGCAGAAGGACCTCTTTGCTCCTAGACTCAACTCCTCTTGTTATGAAATCAGATGTGCAGGCTGATGTTCCAGTGATCTGCATTCACCTCATCTTTCCCACTGCTCCATGCTTTGTCGGTGCATCAGAAAATCCGATGCTGCATCCATCTCTTTTGTTCTGCAATTTAAAGAAAAGCCAAATCCATCAATACTAAAACAAAACAAATTGATTCTGTGGTTTAACATTCGTTGACTTACATTTCGTTTTGATTTTATTAATCCCACAAACTTTGATTAAGTCCTTTGCTTTTAAGTACTTTGTTGCATAAATTCTTTCGGGCAGTTCTGTCTACCATATGGATTTATTTCAGAATTTCCAGTTTTCAATCATTATTTCAAGTCATCCACTATCCTCCTTGCAATGTTATTAATGAGTTACCAAGAGCACTTGCAATTTGGTCTGGATGACTCACCAGTAATTTTATCATTTTCTGTTCAGTTATGTTTACTTTCAAGGTTGTGCAAGTGAAGATGCAGAATGATTGGTGATTAGACTGAACTGGTCATTTCATAGAAACTTAGAAACATAGAAACATAGAAAATAGGTGCAGGAGAAGGCCAATCAACCCTTCGAGCCAGCACCGCCATTCATTGTGATCGTGGCACATCATCCCCTATCAATAACCCGTGCCTGCCGTCTCCCCATATTCCTCTTTCATAGAGATATAAAGCATGGAAACGGGCTCTTCGGCCCAATTCATCCATGACAACCAAAATGCCCCATCTATGCTTATCCCATTTGCCTGCGTCGGGCTCATATCCCTTCAAAACCTTCCTACTCATACACTTACCAAAATGTCTTTAAACTGTTATTATTGAACCAGCCTCAACTACCTCCTCTGGCAGCTCGTTCCATACACCCACCTGTGTGAAAAAGTTGCCCCTCAAGTTCCTATTAAATCTTTCTCCTCTCACCTTAAACCTATGTCCTGGTGTCTTCCTTGATTCCTTTAACCTGGGTAAGAGACTCTGAGAATCACCCTATCTATTTCATCCAAGAACGAAAACTGACGTTTGGAGTCAGAACTGTAAACCCTTGCTTTACAACATGATCGGAGAACAGAATGAGTCAAATATATTTAGGATTCAATTGATTTCCATTTAGACTGGAACGTGTGGCCTGTTGGACGTTGTGAGGGCTATCGACAAGATTAGCATAGTTAAGATGGGTAAATGGGTGACTGCGTTTAAGGCTTTGTTTTTATCAGATCCAAATGTGGCTTTGATTAGATCTCTATCTGGCTCAGTGCCTCCAAATCACATTGAGAGAAAGTGGAGGTAATTCTGTGTAAAGCTCCTGCAATTAATCTGGTCTTGGAGAAATGTTTGGCTTGATGAGATTTTCTCGTCTGCCTGATTACGATGCTGTGATTTAATTAGTATCGCAGTACCTCCATCTCACTTGCCTGGTCACCTGGTAATCTGCAGAGCAATGGACTGAAGTGACAATGTAACCAATATCATTATTGATTGTAGAACTTAGAGCAAGCACTAGATCAGGATCCTTCCTATTGTTGTCCCATAACAGTGCCTCATGATCGGAAGCAGCCAGTTCTTTCAAGGAGAGTCTGCATGAATAGTCCCGTTAGTTGGTGAAAGTGCAGGACGTGCAGCTCCATAGCAACTCCCACCTCGTTCAGGAATACTAACGTGTTGCCCATCTAATCGAGAACTTCTGCAATGTAGTCACTCTTATCATTTAGGAAACAGTGAAGCCAATCAGTGGACATCCAGGTCCCACAGATGGCAACGGATGGTGGTGGATGTTCGATTTGGAGACATCGATTGCCTATTGATCAGGAGGTGAGGGAGATTTCTCTTGCTTTTCAACACAATAGTAGTGTACAATCTTTCACATCCCTCGGAGAACGTAGAGAAGGCGTTGGTTTAACACCTCATGTGAAAGTCATCACATCAGACAGTGCAATCCCTGCCCAGAACGCACCAGATAGTCAACCTGGATTTTGACTGTTGCGCACAACAGGGTACTGGAGGAACTCAACGGATCAGGCAGCAGCTGTGGAGGGAAGTTTATGTTCATAAGTGATAGAAGCCATTCGGCCCATTCAATCTCTGCCTCCTAACCCCATTCTCCTGCCTTCTCCCCATAACCCCTGCCACCCGTACTAATCAAGAATCTATCCACCTCTCCCTTAAAAATGTCCATTGACTTGGCCTCCTTAGCCTTCTATGGTGATGAATTCCATAGATTCACCACCTTGTGGAGTGGACAGAGAAGACATACTCAGTGAAGACTTTGCCCATCTCCTGAGGCTCTACACAGAGTTGACCACTTTAGCTTGTGAGAAGCCGTCAACTTATCCTCTCTCAATGTACATAAAATCTCTTTGAACTTTCCTTAATATTAGTTGCTAGAGCTATCTCCTGTCCAATTGAGCCATCCACAGTGTACAAATATATAATACTTATCCATGAGGAACTTTTTCTGTGTCCCCATCTTGTCCTTGGCCCAGTGAAGTGGGACTGCGGTAGAGAGCTGCCTGATTCAGAGACTGGAGCGGAACTGACTGAAATGCAGATGACTCCTTCCTAGGAACGACTGCACTTAATAAAGCCAAAGTCTTGTGGCGCCAACTCTGATCAACAGAATCACCACGTTCTCTGTCGTTGCTGCCCTGCGAGCAGAGACTTGGACTGAAACTTTTAAAATAATTAATAACAAAGAAAGAAACCTAATTATTTGCAACCTGCAGCAAGTCCTATCTTCCCGCAACTGTAAATGTGCAGTGAAAAAGATCAGAATGCCAGCAGCCTCCAATTGACCTTAACAATCAAATTCAAAATGAAAAAGTCAGTGTGACATCTAATTGGAAAGAGAAACAGAGTTAGCGTCTCAGGTCAGTGACCTTTCATTAAAACTTGCTGCTCAGCAAGCTGTGGCTCCGTCTATTTCTAAATTAGTTGCACGGTCTGTGGGCATTGGTGCCAGGGCCAGTGTTCGTTGCCCATCTTTAATTGGTCTTGAGGAGTAGCCGTCTTGATTGCTGCAGTCAGTGTGGTGAAGGGAGGGAGTTCATTAGGACCAAGTGGCAATGAAAGGCAATTATGGCCCAGATTTTGCTGTGGAGAGAAGCTGCTTAGGAACATTGAGGCACCGCGGTGAGTGTAGACTGGGAGTACACGTTGTAATAAGGTCCTGTGGACATGACTCTTTGTGCTGCTCTTCCGACAGTTCGGAGAAACAAGGAATTGCAGATGGTGGAATCTTGAACAAAACACAAAGTGCTGGAGCTTTTAACCCAATGGTATGAACATTGAATTCTCCAATTTTAGACAACCTCTATCTCTCCCCTCCCTTTCTTTCCCCACACCCTGACCACTCGTGCCTGCATTTGGTCCATATTCCTATAAACCTTTCCTATTCTTAATGTTTATTATTCATGTTTTATTATTAATGTTTAGTGTTTATGTGTCATTCCTAACTGTTACTGTGTGTCATGTTGTCACTTGTGGGTGGAGCACCAAGGCAAATTCCTTGTATGTGAATATACTTGGCCAATAAACTTATTCATTCATGCATTCATCATTCATTCATTCATTCATCATTCATACATTTATTCATTCATGCATTCATTCATTCATGCATTCATTCATTCATTCATTCATTCATTCATTCATTCATTCATACATTCATCCATTCAATCATTCATTCATTCATTCACCTGTCCAAATGAATATTTTTTTTTCTCTTGCTCCCTCATTATTTATACTTTACTTTCCATTCTTTTGATCTATTTTCATGTGCATGATTTGAGGTTGAAAGCATATCCTCTCCCAATCAACCATTTCCCAATATTTTCATTTCATTGAGCGAAGGTGCTAGTTCAACAATCAGTCTCACATCTTGCCATCTCTCTGCTCTCACAACACCTGGGCCTTCAGCAGCATTTCACAAGATCTTTTAAAGCCTATTCTTGCATGGATAAATCGAGGATTCATTGAGATCTCTCACTCTGCAGAATCTTGGCTGAAGGCATTGTTTTAAACAGTTTGTATGGTCACATACTCAACAGTTGATTTCATGTGTAGGAAGGAACAGCAGATGCTGGTTTACACCAAAGATAGGCACAAAATGCTGGAGTAACTCAGTGGGACAGGCAGCATCTCTGGAGGTAACGTGACCCTTCTTCAGACTGAGAGGCAGGGGAGAGTGAGACACAGAGAAGATAAGGAAGTGTAAGGTGTGAAAACGAGACATCAAAGGGGACGAGATCAAGGAAAATGTAGAGCAGATCATTGCTGTCTACAAGAAGGTGACAACGAAGCATACGGAGATACCATTTAATAAGGGGGTGGCAAGGAGAGAGAGGGAAGCCATCTCCCCTCAGCTAGCTCTCTTGCACAGAAAATAACCCGGGTCTATGCAATCTTTACTCATGACCAGCGCTTTTGATTGTATACTAAATTATTCCAGTATACATACTAATTAAAAAGTAAGCCACATTTATCAACAGATTTTCTTATCATCAATATAACCCCATATGTAAAAGTATAAAATTACCTTGTGTTAAACATTAAAGATATTATTAAATTAAAATATAACCACACACTAAAAAAAAATCAAAAAATCTGAAAATCTAGGTTTTAATTTGTGTAGAAGGGCTGGTACACTGTATTGATGTGTGCTGTCACAAAACAAGCACTGATTATAAATAATTTTGTTTTCCCCAATTCCGAATATATTGAGTATGTTCCTTAAAGTTATATCGGGTGAAATATGCCCAAATATTTGTGGAGATACATAAAATTATAAGAGGCATGGATAGTCAGAATCTTTTCCCATAGTAGAGATTTCAAAATCAAGAAGGCATTAGTTTAAGGTAAGAAGGAGTTTTCGAGCGGATCTGAAGGGTTGGATTTTTGTACAGAGAGTGGATGGTATCTGGAACGCACTGCCAGAGATGGTTGTGGAATAAGATGGAATCACTTAGACATTTAAGTTTACGTGTAGGTTTATTATTGTCACGTGACATACAGTAAAATAATACTGTATAATACTGCAATAAGCGATACAGTAAAAAGCTTCTGTTTGCCTGCTATCCAGTCATAGCAGATAATACTATATATGAATCCAATCGAGACAAACACAAGGACAAAAAAGACAGGCAGTTGTATAGGCATCAATAGTACTAATACAGGCAAGTGGGATAAGTGTAGATAGGCAAATACATTCACGTGGACATGATGGACTGAATGGCCTGTTTCTGTGCTGTACGTCTCTATTCCTTTGATCTGATTCTGCGCACCCCACCTTCCCTCACCTGTTAGGTACGTTGCATACAGGTTTTTGAGTGATTTGATTTTGTTTCTTGCACTAATCTGCTTTCCTATATTTGAAACCCACGTGGTGATAGTTCGATTCCACTGGCTGGGTTCCACCATTAATATTCTGAGCCAGGAACTGATTCTGACAGACAAACAAACCAATTCCATCATCAATCATCGCTCGCTTTTCTGCAGTAAATGCTTCAAGTGTAGTTTGATCAACCCATCCTTCATTCCTTAAACATGAAAGACATATGACATGTATTTGCAGCTTTGCGTTTCAGTTTTAGAGATAGAGGCTTTAGTTTTAGAAACAGGCCCTTCGGCCCACCAAGTTCGTGCCGACCAGCAATCCCCGCACACTAACACTCTCCTACACACTAGGGTCAATTTACAGTTTTACCAAAGCCAATTAACCTATAAACCTGTACGTCTTTGGAGTGTGGAAGGAACCCGAAGCACCTGGAGAAAACCCACGTAGGTCACGGGAAGAATGTTCAAACTCCGTACAGAGAGCACCCATAGTCTAGATCGAAACTGGGTCTCTCGCACTGTAAGGCAGCAACTCTACCGCTGCGCCACCGTGCCGCCCAGCTTAGTACATGCTCTTTCCAACATGCACATTACATACTAGTATAACACTTCTGGGAGGTCCTATGATATATGACCTTTCAGCTCACAAACCAAATCTCTGACTAGGTTGCAGAGACAAGCTTCTGATACGAAGTTCACATTGCATTGCTGGTCCTCCTCAGATGATACTGTGTTGGGATGTTATCTATTGTTGAAGACTCTGCGGGATATGTGGTTTATATGGTCGACCATTAACCGGTGCCAGGGAGAAATCTTATTGCAAGTTTGGTCAGATATTATTCCACTTGGAGTCTGTTATAATAAAAACATCATAAATAATGTAGTTTATCTCAGTATTCTTTCAATGCCTTTCTCAAGAGGTCGAGACCTGATGAAAGTATATAAATTTATGAGGCATGGCTAGGGTAAGCAGTCAGAAGCTATCTATTTATTGAAATTGGGATACAGAGCCCTGTTTAAAATGGCTATTTGTAAAATATTGTCTCAAATCTAGAAAAACTCAAAACTGTCTAAAAACCCTCAGTCAATCCATGGTAAACATTACAGGAAAGGGAGAAACAAGGTACTGCAGATGCTGGTTCACAAAATTGGACACAAAGTGCTGGAGTAACTCATCGGGTCAGCCATGCGTGTGGAATATATGACATGTTCATTTGCAATATTTTAATGGCTCAAAGGTTCAAAGGTGTTTTATTGTCATGTTGTCAATTAAGGTACGGTGAAATTCAATTTACCATGCATCCATACTAAAAACGGCAACAAGACACACAACTACATAAAGGTTAACATAAACATCGACCACAGCAGATTCCATATTCTACACTGTGATGGAAGGCAATAAAGTCGAATCTTCTTTCCTCTTTATTCTCCCGCAGTCGGGGCAGTCGAACCATCTGCAATCGCGGCGATCAAAGCTCCCGCAGCCAGCGATGAATTTGGGGCAGTCGAAGCTCCCGATGAATTTGGTGTCTTCAAAAATTATTCACATATTGCAGAAACAAGACTGCAGATTCCTGAATCAGTGCGAAGAAAGGTACCAGCCTGAAGCATCATCTGCCCATTCCTATCACAGGTGCTGCTTGATCCTTAGAGTTCCTCCAGCACTTTGCGTTCCGTTTACGATTCCAACTGCAGCTCAATGTGTCTGCAGTTTTCTAATTGTACATTCTCTGCCGGGAATCACTCAGGGTTTCAGTTCCCACACCTGAGCACCTGAGCAAAGAAAGAGTTCCCACACCTGAGCAAATAAACTTCTCCTCAGTTCACACTATCACCTCGGCTTCTGGAACTTCTAAACATTGGAAAGAGCAAACTTTATCAATACTGATTTGATTCAATTATATCACCAGTCTAATACACGGCCATTCCACCTAAACATATCCATCCATTCCCTGCATATCCATGTGCCTATCCAAAAGTCCCATAAATGCCATTAAAAGGCCTGTCCCACTTGTGCGACCTAATCCGCGAGTTCTGGCGAATTTGCCCTCGACTCATACTCGCAGCAGGGACGACACGAAGTCGTAGGAGGTCTTCGTAACTCTCCTTCATGCTCGAGAGTGGTCTCCGCAAGCTGGAGGCTTCAGCTAGGTCGCGGAGTTTTTTTCAATTTGTTAAAAAAATGCCCGCGAGGAAAAAAAGGTCACCATGGAAAAAATTGTAGGTTTAGTCCTAGTAGGTCGTAGTAGGTCGACATGTTAGTCGTGGGTAATCGAGGGTAGTCGAAGGTAGTCGAAGATAGTCTTCATCATAGTCGAAGGGAGGTCAAAGTAGTTCGAAGGAGGTCGTCCTCACTCTCCACTATTCGGTGTCCAATTTTCCCGAAGTTAGACGTAGCTAGTCGAAGCTGGTCTTCAACATAGTCAAAGGAGGTCTCCAACATGTCATTTTTTTTACTCTTCTAAACTGGCGAATTAGGTCGCCCAAGTGGGACAGCCCCTTAACGTATCTGCCTCCACCACCACCCTTGGTCGTGCATTATAAGGCACACCACTCTGTGTGTAAAAGCACTTGCCCCGCACAGCTCCTTTAAACTTAGCCCTCTCACGTCAAAGCAATAAGATGTGAGTTCATTATTTTTAATAATTAAGCAAACAAAGAATGTTGGAAAATATTTTTCACATGGATGAAGTATAGAAAATGATGACAGGGAGAGATAGGATAGACAGTCTGAACCTTTTCGCAGGGGTGGGATGGTCAGACTAGAGGGCGTAGCTTTAAGATGGGAAGGGCAAAGCTTAAAGGAAATGTGTGTGGCAAGTTTTTACACAGAAAGTGAAGGGCCAGGGATGGTGTTAGGGGCAGATACAATAGTGGAGCTTAAGAGGGTTTTAGATAAGCACATGGATATGCAGGATATAGGGGATATGGATCATGTGCAGGCACGAGGTTAGTTTTATCTTGGCATATTGTTCAGCGCAGACATTATGGGTTGAACGGCCAGTTGCTATGTTGTACTTTACCATGTTCTATGTTCTATGCATGTATTTATTGACAAGTCATAGGGCCGACTCATCCACATAAATTATCCATCAGCATTAGGCGTCAACTGTGCCAGTCTGGTCCTGAAATGTTTGTGCTAACATTTTGGCATCATGAACTATCGCTACTGTGGGAATACCAAGGGAGAGCATTTTGCACAGTGCGATCGGGAGGTTGACAGTGATGAATGAGACATCAGGTCTCTCTCCTGATGATACCTGGTTTGGAAACACGTCTGAAGGAAAGAGGTCACGGCTCTGTGTAGAGTCTAGTGGGAGATGAAGGGTAAAGTGACTGTAACTAGGTGAGTTTTTTCTCCTGTTGATTGCCTTGGTTTTGAGCAAGGTAGATTAATATTAAAGGGTGGTGAGCCCAAGGGTGGCAGCGAGACAGAGCTGGAACGTGCAAAGTCAAGGGGTGAGAAACAGAAACATTAAGGCGGCAGGCATTAATAATTAATACGTTTTATTTTTACCTTAGTTTTCTGTAACCATGCAGTCTGCAGGGACAATTAAATCAACAGCATCAAGAAATGTATTTGTTATTTTGCATATATCATTACAGCCACAGAGCTGTTACAACATGGAAACAGGCCCTTCCGACCATCTTGTCCACGCTGACCAAGTTGGACTAAGGGGCAGTCCCATTTGCCTGCATTTGACCCATAGCTCTCGCACCCTCCCTATCCATATATCTGACCAAATGTCTTTTAAAAGTCCTAATTATTCCCGCTTCTGTGGTTTCCTCAAGCAGCTGATTCCTCTGACTTACGGACTATCGTCTGAGTGTAAGCGTTTCCCCTAAGGTCCCTCTTAAATTTTCTGCACTCTTGCTTTACGCCTGCGCCCTCTAGTTTCATTATCCCTCTATGCTGGGAAAAAACAGTGAGCGTTCACTTCAGCCATTCCCATCGTGCTCTTAGACACAAAAAGCTGGAGCGACTCAGCGGGACAGGCAGCATCTCTGGAGAGAAGGAATGGTCTCGACCCGAAACATCACCCATTCCTTCTCTCCAGTGACGTTGCCTGTCCCGCCGAGTTACTCCAGCTTTTTGTGCCTATCTTTGGTTTGAACCAGCATCTGCAGTTCCTTCTTACCCTTTGTGACCTTGTATACCTCAATAAGGTCACCCCTCAGCCTCCTGTGCTCCACTGCTACACCCCGCCTAACCAACCTCTCCTTTTAATTTCGTACAACACAGATGGAGACCATTTGGCCCATTGAGTCCATGCTGCCTCTCAGAACAATCCCATCAGTCCCAATTATCTACCTCACATGCACATCACATCCCCACAGATTTGTCTGCCAGCCACCTGCGTAAAATAAAATGGACAGTTAACCTAATAAAGGGCCTTGCATTTAAATAGCACCCTTCACAACCCTTTGTGGTCGTGAAGCACTGTTCCCAAATGAATTTGTTGATCCAGGCAGCCCCGACGGAGGGAAAAGGACAGACCACGTTTCAGGTGGGGACCCTTCTTCATACAAGCTTCTCCAACACTTTGTCATTTGCTCTTGACGTAGTTCGTATAAAAGTGCTAGGAATAGATTGGTTGCTAAAATAGCTGGCAATGGCACTTCCCTCTCATGCTTAACATAACACCCATCCATCACCATCGAAGTCTGAAGAAGGGTCTCGACCCAAAACGTCACCTATTCCTTTTCTCCAGAGATGCTGCCGGACCCGCTGAGTTACTCCAGCATTTTGTGTCTACTTTGATGTATACCAGCATCTACAGTTCCTTCCTATACTATTCCTGCCTTCTCTGTCTATTTATAGGATGTGGGAACAGCTGGCATTCATAGACCAACCCGAATTGCTTGAGAAAATGTTGATGAGGCATTTTTTTTGTACCACCACAGTCCTTCCAATGAACATACTACTACAATAATCAGTAGGAAGGAACTCCAGACGCTGGTTTACACATCATCCATCCACAGCCAACAATGGGCCATGATGGACTCCACCCATCCTGAGGTCATCTGTTGCTGGCCCTGTTTTGTTCTGGCCTTCCTTATCTTTCAGTCTGACCCAAAACATCACCTATACTCTTTCTCCAGAGATTGTGCCTGACCCGCTGAGTTACTCGAGCATTTTGGGTTCTGCTCCTACAGCGATGTTGGGGAGAGAGTTCAAGTAACAATGAAGAATCAGGAGGTTTAGTTTTGGTTAATTTAGAGATACAGCACCCGAAACAGGCCCTTCGGCCCACCGAGTCCCTGCCGACCAGCAATCCCCGCACACTACCTCTATCCTACGCAGGCTTGGTACAATTTACAACTATACCAAGCCAATTAACCTACAAACCTGTACGTCTTTGGAGTGTGGGACGAAACTGGAGCTCCTGGAGAAAACCCACGCAGGTCACGTGGAGAACGTTCAAACTGTGGACAGATAGCAGCTGGAGTCAAGATCAAAGCTGATTCATTGGTGGTGTAAGGGAGCAACTCTACCGTTGCGCCTCACCTTGGTGTTTCCAATTTGTAACGTGTGTGACATGGTGGCGTCCTCAAGAGGTTGGCGCCCTTGTCTTTGGTTGTAGAGGTCTTGGATTTGGAAGGTGTAGTAATGGCGTAAGGCAGTGTCTGTGACAAATAGTGCCGACTCTGCACTGGCGGTGGAAGGTGATGAATGTTCCCAACTCACTCCATCTACAAAGCTCCGAATCCTCAGTAACTTCATTGGTGATTGTAACAGAAATAGGCCATTCGGCCCATCAAGTCTACTCACCATTCAATCATGGCTGATCTTTCTTTCCTTCTCAATTCTCCTGCCTTCTCCCCATTATGCCTGACACCCATACTAATCAAGAATCTATCGATCCCTCCCTTAAAAATATCCATTGACTTGTTCTCCACAGCCGGCCGTGGCAATGAATTCCACAGATTCACTACCCTCTGATGAACAAAATCCCTTCTCATCTCCTTCCTTAAGGTATGTCCTTTTAAACTGTGGCTGTGGCATCTGGTCCCAGACTCTCCCACTAGTGAAAATGTTCTCTCCACGTCAGTATCACAGTTATTGTCTTAGTTGACAAACTATTTAAACAAATGCTAAACTGAAGTATGAAGAAATGATATTCAATAAAACTTTGACTGTTTGATGTCAAATTCTTCTCAGATTCAATTCATTTTTACCTAGGCTTTCTGGGTCATCCTATTTCATCTTGGCAGGATTAAAAAGAAAGCTGTCTGCCTTTAAAAAATGACACTCTTTCTTGTGCTGGGAATAATAAATCAATATTACAGCAAAGTCACTCATTGGGCATATTTCCCAGCTGTCAGAGATTGAAACATCAGGGCCATCGCCCCTCTTTGTGTTTTCACATTTTGTCATCATTTTCTTGTTTTATTTCAGTCACATTTGTCGCTTTTGGGCTTTGTTTCTATTTTGTTCTGAACTGTAGTTCAGATCAATTTAATATGAGTGACATATTCAGCAGCAAATCAACATAATTTCATTTCAGAACCATGAAATTGATGGGAAGGTTCCACTGCAGATGAAACAGACGGTAACACATTCATTGAGTCGTGGCCGTGGAGTCACAGAGTCACACAGCACAGAAACAGTCCCTGCTTCATGTCCTTGCACCAAAATGCCCCAACTAATCTAATCCCCTTTGCCTATGTTTGGCCCATCTCTCTCTGAAGTTTTCTGATTTACGTCCAAATGTCTCTGAAATCTTCTTATTCTTTTCTATCATCTGATCAGGTTTTCTATGTAAGTGTGCAGGTATCAGACCAACGACACCACCACAAAGAGCGCAGAAGGGGGAAAGCAGTTTATTTGCTAGGGAGCATTGTTGTGACATATTTTTATGTGAAGAGCACAATGCAGATTTATCAGTAGATAGACAGACACAAAATTCTGCAGTAATTCAGCAGGTCAGGCAGCATCTCTGAAGAGAAGGATTAGGCGACGTTTCGGGTCGAGACCCTTCTTCAAACCCGTCTCGACCTGAAACGTCACCTATTCCTTTTCTCCAGAGATGCTGTCTGACCCGCTGAGTTGCTCTATCTTTTGTGTCTATCTTTGTTTTAAACTGAGATCTGCAGTTGTTTGATGCATTATTGATATCAATTCTGCAATTGTGTCCATATTAACACTTAGTATGTCATGTTTGTCTGATGTGGGCAAACTCTACAAATTCCCTTTTTTGGGGTCCAGTACCAACCTGATTTTCCCAGTCTACCTGCATATTGAAATCTCTCATAACCTCTGTAGCAATACTTTTGTGACATGCCAATTTTAACTCCTGATGCAACTGCACCCTATATCCAGGCTACTGTTTGGGGGTCTGTAGATAACTCCCATTAGGATCTTTTTGCCATTCCCTTTAACTCCATCTTTATAATTCCAATATCCCCCCACTACTGACCGCAGAATTCCTCCAGCATTTTTTGTTTTGCTCGCTAGAATCCCAACTTGGTCGACCTTGACAAGTTGGGCCGAAGGGCCTGTTTCCATGGCTACACCACCTCATAACTTCATAACTCAACTCAGGCAAGTGTGTGTGGCCACCACCTTGCCCTTGCCTTTGTATTCTACGCTAGCAAAGACCTTTTGTGTCTTAAGTGACTAATAAAAAATAAGATCTTGATAGGTTGAGTGCGTGGGAATAATTTACTATTAGGCCCGTTATAGATTCATTCACGAAAATCCATGCAAGTAGTTAATATCTAGTTCATCTTTCATTTTTATTTAAATTACGCTGGGCAGAATTGATGTCCCAGGTCTGTAGAGTGCTGGCACCTCTGCTAATTTCTTGAGCAATGGAGAAGTTATATTGTTTGATATAATTACCTTCATATAAAAATATTACAATCAATTCTCCTTTGACATTGTAGAGCGAGCATTAAAACTCTGAGAGACCAGACAAATGGTTTATCAGAATTTAGAAAGAATATTACAACCGGAAGGAATAAAATAAACATGTTCATTATATTCTTGTTATGTTGTTTTTTAATCCATTGCCAGTATATCAAGCGAGAGTCAAAAGTGTTTTATTGTTATATGTCCCGAAATGGAACAATAATATTCTTACTTTTTTTAGTTTTAGCTTAGTATATTTTATTGTCATGTGTACCAAGGTACAGTGAAATGTTTCTGTTTGTTACATGCTGTTCAGTCAGCGGAAAGACTATACATGATTACAATCCAGACATCTAGAATGTACAGACACAGGATAAAGGGAATAACATTTGGTGCAAGGTAAAGTCTAGTAAAGTCTGATTAAAGATAGCCCAAGGGTCTCCACTGAGGTCAGGACTGCTCTCGAGTTGGTGATAGGATGGTTCAGTTGCGGAAGAAACAGCTGAGAAGAAACTGTCCCTGAATTTGGAGGCATGTGTTTAGTTTAGAGATGCAGTACAGATAAAGGCCCTTCGGCCCATTGGGTCCACGCCAACCTACAATCCCCATACACCAACACTATCTGACACATTAGGGACAATTTATAAATTTTAAAGCCAAATTAACCGATAAACCTGTATATCTTTGGAGTGTGGGAGGATACTGGGACACCCAGAGAAAACCCACATGGTCATGGGGAGAATATACAATCTTCATACAGACAGCTCCCATAGTCAGGATCGAACCTAGGTCTCTGGCGCTTTATGGCAGCAACTCTACGGTTGCCCCACTGTGCCACCCCAGTTCTTTAATGTTAGTTTAGTTTAGAGATACAGCGCGGAAACAGGCCCTTCAGCCCACCGGATCCGCGCCGACCAGCGATCCCTGCAAATTAACACAATCCTACACAATCCTAGGGACAATTTTTATATTTACCAAGCCAGTTAGCCTACAAACATGTACGTCTTGGGAGTGCGGGAGGAAACCGAAGATCTCGGAGAAAACCCAGGCAGGTCACGGGGAGAATGTATGAATTCCGTGCGGACAGCACCCGTAGTCGGGATCGAACCCGGGTCTCCGGCGCTGCATTCACTGTAAGGCAGCAACTCTACCGCTGCACCACCGTGGCTACCCTACTGCCCAGTGTTTATCTCTCAAGCCTCTCTGCAGAAACAGTGAGATTGCGCTTCCCCATGTGAACTTGCGGGATCTTCCTGGGTAGAAATCGCTACCTCCCTTTTGTTAGAATAGTTGTTGGTGTCAAGATGCCTTGCCAGGAACATATTGGGAACGGTACAAAGTTATGTTCTTGCTCTATCTTTGGCTGCCTCTGCTCCACATTATCTCCTTCCCCAGGGATATGTGATCACTCACTGTTGCCAATACCTCCTCATCGCTATCTTCACTGTATCCACACATTATATAAAGAAACCTATTATCTGGTGAGGTTAAAAGTCGATGCAGACTGCCAGATACCTCATTAAGGAAATAATAGCCCAGATGTACATCTTCCTGCCAATGTCACTTTGGATCTAGGCCATTCAAATATATATTTTTAGGCTCCTGCCAGGTCCTGGGGCATTAGAACAAGTCATATCATTGTTCAAGATCATAAATCCAACCACAATCATACAGGAGAAATGCTGGTAATGGGCCATGGGAGGAAGGAAATATGTGAAGAATCCAAAAATGATGCTGGCTCGATCCTGAGTGTGAGCGGGCTCCAAATGGGTAGAAAGCAGGTTGTTGCTTCACAAAGTACCACAAAATGCTGGAGTAACTCAGCAGATCAGGCAGCATCTCTGGAGAAAATGTACAGGTGATGTTTAGTAGACTCTTCTGAATAGACCCTTCGTAGACCCTTCAGATGGGACCCAACCCAAAACGTCACCTATCCACATTCTCCAGAGATGCTGCCTGACGCGCTGTTACTCCAGCACCTTTGTGTCCTTTTGTGTATTAACCAGCATCTGCAGTTCCTTGTTTCTACAGAAGATTGCGTCTGGCATTTTCTTTGAGCACTTAGATTTAATCTGATAGAGCTAATGTTAATCACATTGGTATGAGGTGTGTATTAGTCTGATCTGAAAGTGAAGGTGGAGTAAGAAGGGAAAGAAGAGACAACTTTAGACTTTATACAGCGTGGAAACAGGCCCTTCGGCCCACCAAGTCTGCACCGGCCAGTAAAACACTATCCTACACATAAAGGACAATTTACAATTTACAGATGTCAATTGACCGGCAAATCTGCATGCCTTTGAAGTGTGGGAGGAACCCGGTGCACCCGGAGAAAGCCCACGTGGTCACAGGGAGAATGTACAGACAATCCATTGTCTGGTGCTGTGAGGCTGCAACTCTACCGCTGCGCCACTGTGCCACCCTGTGGGGGATAGGCATCACTCTGCAAGCTCATTTATCCAAAATACCTTGCTCTCTATTGTGCTTAGTCTTTCAAAAGCAGCTGAAAAATCCTTCCTGCAGTGTCATCTTTACAGTCCCTGTTCTAAATTGACCAGAGAGGAAAACATTACTTCCTTTTGAACCACAGTTCATTGCGTTCCCTCCAATTACATGAGATGTGACCTCTTGTGATAATCTGCAACCCGAGAGTTCTTCTGTCAGTGTACAAGCCATCAGCTTAATATTCCTCAGAGATTAGTGGCAGTTACATGTGTGGGATGGTTTGATGACCTGCCGCACATGGAGACTCCCACACTGTCATTTTTTTTTTGGAGCAAGGTTTATTATTGCTTCTTGCTGGAAGGAAAATAAATCAATGTACACCCTTGTCTCACTCCAACTGTTGATGTAACCCATTCCACCAGTTTCCGCTCCACTCTGACAGCGCTCGGGGACGGGTTACTGATGTTCTCTATCAGTGTGATGAGCTTCTCAGCAATGCCATACATCGTGAAGACATGCCATATCCCTTCTGACCCAATGCTGCTTACAATCTATGAAGCTGTTGAAACAATGAATGCGGTGTTCTATAAATTTCTCCACAATGTGACTTATCTCAAGCATTTGATCTATCGCACTCTGCCCCGGTCGAAACACGACTGCTCTTCAGACAAACTTCACGCTGTGAAGTGTTCTGTTTTCCACTGCAGTGTTTTATATTTACTTGCCTGGGTGCATTCAGTAAGCTGATATTCTTGAAGGAAGACATTGATCTCGCCCTCGCCCTCGCACCTTCTGAAGTCAAGTGTGTTTATTTGTAATATGCATGGGATCTGAACTGTAGCAAAGTATTCCTTACATGCTGCAGTTTAACAGGCAGACTGAGGCAACAACAACAATAAGTATACAATAAATAAGGAGTTATTCAAGAGAGTCAAGAGTGTTTTAATGGCATATGTCCCTGATAGAACAATGAAATTCTTACTTGCTGCAGCACAATAGAATGTGTGAACATAGTACGTAGTGAATAATATAATAAACAAGAGAAAAAAAAAGTTCAGTGTGTGTATATACATACACATACAAATACACACACAAAGCCACATACACACATACACACACACACAAAGACACACACACACACACACGCACACACACACGCACACATACACACACGCACGCACACACACACCAGCACACCCGCACACACACACACACACACACTTCTGTCACACTTACATTCTCACACACACTCACACACACACACACACACACACATATATATATATATATATACACACGCACACATACATACGTACACACAAAAAACAAACAATAATAGTGCAATAATAACAATAATAGTCTATGTAGTTCAGAGCTTATTTGAGGTTGTAGTGTTTAATAACCAAATGGCTATAAGGGAAGAAGCTGTTCCTGAACCTGGATGTTGCAGTTTTCAGGCTAGTTCGGAGTAAACTAGTCCATGATAGTGCAAAAACCTTGGAATGTAGAACAACCATAGTAGTTCAAAATCCAAAAGGGTTTTTTGCTGAGGTAATGTTGTGATGAATGTAGTACAGGTTGGTTTAAGAGCCTAATGGTTGATGGGAAGAAGCTGTTCTTGAACCTAGTGATCACGGTTCTGAGGTTCCCTGTATCTTCCCTTCCAGATGATAGCAGTGAGCAGATTGTGGGCTTTTGATGATATTGGCTGCATTCTTGAGGCATCGTTTCCAGTAGCTACCTTGGAAGGTGGGCTGATCAGTACCTGTGATAGACTGGGCAAAGTCTACAACTTCTTTGTACTTGGGTATTTGAGTTTCTGAAGTAGGCCCTGATAATGGCACATCTTCCCTGGCCGTTTGATCACAGTCATCTATTTTGCTTCACACATTTTACATCGACTCCATACTTATATTATTGACCTCAGAAAATATGATCTTTTCCAACCAATAAAATTCTTTCCTTCTTCTTCCAAGAAATTTCCAGTGTTTCCTTTCGTTCAGGATAATTTTTCCAGAATCAACTCATTCTTCAAAATCTTCTCTTTTTCTTGCTTTTGTTACTTTTTTTGTTACTACTAAATTTAAAACACGAAGTTGTACATTAAATATATCATGCTATTCATGTTTTATGTTACCCCCATCCACATTAACGGGACGGAGGTGGAAAGTGTTTCTAGCTTCAGGTTCCTGGGAGTCAACATCTCCGATGACCTCTCTTGGACCCACAATACCTCAACTCTGATCAAGAAGGCTCATCAGCGTCTCTTCTTCCTGAGGAGACTGAAGAAGGTCCATCTGTCTCCTCAGATCCTGGTGAACTTCTACCGCTGCACCATCGAGAGCATCCTTACCAACTGCATCACAGTATGGTATGGCAACTGCTCTGTCTCCGACCGGAAGGCATTGCAGAGGGTGGTGAAAATTGCCCAACGCATCACCGGTTCCACGCTCCCCTCCATTGAGTCTGTCCAAAGCAAGCGCTGTCTGCGGAGGGTGCTCAGCATCGCCAAGGACTGCTCTCACCCCAACCATGGACTGTTTACCCTCCTACCATCCGGGAGGCGCTACAGGTCTCTCCGTTGCCGAACCAGCAGGTCGAGGAACAGCTTCTTTCCGGTGGCTGTCACTCTACTCAACAACTCGGTGACCAACAACGTACCTCGGTGACTGCCAATCCCCCCCCCCCCCCCCGGACACTTACTTATTTATTTTTTTTATTCAAATCGTTTGCTATGTCGCTCTTCAAGGGAGATGCTAAATGCATTTCGTTGTCTCTGTACTGTACACTGACAATGACAATTAAAATTGAATCTGAATCTGGATGTTATTGTACATTGCTTCTAATAAAAATATTAAAAAATAAAAAAAATCTTCTGCTATTCACAACTGTGCATCGTAGGTTCCCATAATAAAAACATAATGATCAAACTACTACATTTCCTTCTGATATTTGTTAAGGGATCAACATTGGCCTGGATACCTGCGGCCTTCTTCAGATTAGTGCCAATCCATTTTGTTTTTCAACTATAGTTATAGGTCATCCGAGGCTCTCTTAACTGTCCAAACACTGACCAATTACACTGAATTGCCCCTAATTTGTTAATAATGTAACTTCTTCCAAGCTGAACTTGACCCTGCGTCAGCCCGGTCCCCACCATCAATGACCCTTGGCCACTATCTCCACAACAGACTGTGTATCAGCAAAATTCTCCCGATAGATTTAAAATTCTGGAGCACAAAAAAAATCTCCTCATTAATAAGTATCATGCGAGTGACTCTGATTTCTTGCTTGCAAAACAGTAAGCTCGGCACTCATCTATTAATAAAATAGATTATAATGTAGGAAATGTTAAATTACTTTTATGGATTTTATGCTGAATATTGGAAAATAGAAGTAAGGTTTTCTCCAGAGATGCGGGCTGGCGTAACAGAGAGGTTGATTCAGAGAGTTATGGATTCAAGTGCCTTTCCTTGGCTCACACCCACACACATATTCCAACACAGTGCTGAGGGTGCACTCCAAAAACTAAGGTGCTGTCAGGAGGAACT
Organism: Leucoraja erinaceus; assembly: GCF_028641065.1. NCBI lineage: Eukaryota > Metazoa > Chordata > Chondrichthyes > Rajiformes > Rajidae > Leucoraja > Leucoraja erinaceus. Next base: position 7,915,390 of record NC_073408.1, read on the forward strand.
CAATGGGCCAGGTGGCATCCTTGTAGATAGATGGACAAATGACGATTTGGGTCGAGACCCTTCTACTGACTTCAAACATTAGTCTGAAGAAGGGGTAGTAAGAAGGAATTCCAGATACCGGCTCATAACCAAACAACTCAAGTCAGGCAACATCTCTGGAGAAAATGAATAGGTGAAATTTCAGGTCAGGACCCTTCTTCAGGGTTCCAACTCGAAATGTCACCTATCCATAGATAGGGTGAATGCACAGTCCTTTAACAAGAGTATGGGAATCGAAAACCAGAGGACATAGGTTTAAGGTGAGAGGGGCAAGATTTAATTGGAATCTGAGGGGCAAATTTTCCCTCAGAGGATGGTATATGAAACTATCTGCCAGAGGAGATAGTTGAGGCAGGTACAGCAACAACATTTAAAAGACATTTGGACGGGTACATGGATAGGAAAGGTTTAGAGGGATAATGGGTCAAACGCAGGCAAGTGGGACTAGTGTCAATGGGACATCTTAGTCATCATGGAATTATTTGCCACAGATGGCAGTAAAAGCCAAGCCAATGGGTATTTTCAAGGCAGAGATTGACAGGTTCATGTTTAGTAAGAGCATGAGGGGTTACAGGGAGACGGCAGAATGGGGTTTAGAGGGAAAGATAGATCAGCCATGATTGAATGGCGGAGTAGACAATGAGCCAAATGGCCTAATTCTGCTCGTATAACTTATGAACTTATGACATGCTCTATGACTCACATGATTAAGATCATAAGGAGTTGACAAGGAAACCAGGTGATATGATAAACAATACATATGTAGTCTGCTTCCACCACCACTCCTGGCAGTGCATTTCAGGCACTCACCAATCTCTGTGTAAAAAACGTGCCCCGCAAATCTCCTTTAAACTTTCTTTCTCAAATATCTGGCAATAAGTTTCTGCTGACCAACAGAGAAATTAAATATTGCCGGTGAAATTTGGCAGTTCAGACAGCATCTGGTGAGAGAGAATCAGAAACATCCAGCACTTATATAAATGCACCAGGCCAAGAGTCAAGAGCGTTTAATTGTCATACGTACCAATATTGGAATAATGACATTTTTACTTGCAGCAACATACATGCCTGTCAACACAATAACCAGGTAATCAAAATAAACAAATATTCAATAAAAACACAAGTGTACAAAAAGCCTGAAATCCTTCATACAACCAAAACATTTCTGCTCTCCAGAGATGCTGCCTGTCCCGCTGAGTTACTCCAGCATTCTGTGTCTATCTTCAGTGTAAACCAGCATCTGCAGTTCCTTCCTACACATTCCTTAGTTCATAGTTTATAGTTTAGTGACATCTTGTGCATCGTTTTCCTGCCAGTTTGGCGTCGTGACATTTTGTTCGTTGTGTTTCTCCTCCCGCTTGCAAGGCCTGATCGCCTGCAAGCATCTTTGTCCTGCCCATCTGCCTTAGTTTGTGCACAGACGTCACCTGAAGGCTGCAGATACCTTTCCTCCATGTTCTCCGCGGGACCTCCAAGAGGGAAACGGAACATCTGGCAAAGCACATCAGCTCGGATAGTTTGTGACGTGGTGAAGGCTGGGAGCAAGAATAGATGTTCAGCAATTTTTGGGCCTTGATTCTCATTGGTCTTTATAACAAATGGCTTCAGCTCCATCTGCTTACAAAGCTCATTCTGTTTACAAACCTCAGGCATGAAAGCTGTGGCAAATCAGTGATACTGAAGGAAGCTCGAGATGTTTCCAACGGACTAGTAAGCATGCCATTTCCCATCAGTGCTTCTCCCTCCTTGTGTAAGGTTCTATTCCTGACCCCATCCATGCATTCTGTGTTAATAATTCACGGGAAGTGGAACAGGCTTGGTGCTTGCTACCCATCCCACGTTGCACTCAAGGTGATGCTTGGATAGGTCATCTTGGTCAGCATGGACGAGTTGGACCGAAGGGCCTGCTTCCCTGCTGTGCGACTCAATGATTCTCTGCCTTATTCAGGTTCAGATTCACATTTATATTCAGACTCACATAGTTTATTGTCATATATTGGAATCTGGGTATTGGTTTCATAGTGTGACATGCACCGAGTTACAATGAAAAGTGTTTGATTGCATGCTATCCAGTCAAATCAAATCAAATCATTTCAAAGTCTCCAGCTTCTTGTGAAATTCTCACGGAGTGGTGGATGAGGCTTGAGAGGCTGATTGACCTGCTCGTCCAAATGTATTGGTTTTCATTTTTAACATCAACTCCCTCAGCAACTCGAATACCCAGGATGGAGGGAGACAACAGAGAATGGTAGATGGGTCAAGTCCATCAAAGGTACTGACCTCCCCCCCCCCCCCCCCCCCCCCCAAAGGGATCTAAGGGATCTACAGGAGGTGCTGCTGCAAAAAGTCGGCCAATATCATCAAAGGCTCATGCCACCCTGGCCATGCTCTCATCTCATTGCTACCATTAGGGGGAATGTAAAGGAGCTTTTAAACCATGACCCCCAGGTTCAGGAACAGCTTCTTCCCAGCCATCAGGCTCTTGGACACTGCACAACACTAACCTCATCAACTACGATCTCCTATGGACTGTGTATTTGGTCACACTATGGACTTCCGTTTTTACACCATCGTGGTTTCCTATTATTCCGGTTATTAATCGATTGTACTTTTGATTATTTATCTTGTGTTATTGTTGTGTTATCTTCCATTACCCAGAGTGAAATGCCTGCCCCACCATTATTGACAAGGGCAATTACTGGCCTCTAGTTTCACACATTACAAGTGACCAAGAATGGAAAAACATATCAACACATCATCATTTATGGTAAAAGAGACATATAACAAGTAAACAGGGCCCTCAGCCCGGCTTGTCTATGATGACCAAGCTCCCCCCCCCCCCCCCCCCCCCCCCCCCCCCCCCCCCAACAAGGGTGTAGGAAGGAACTGCAGATGCTGGTTTAAACACAATAGATAGACACAAAAAGCTGGAGTAACTCAGCGGGACAGGCGGCATCTCTGGAAAGAAGGAATGGGTGATGTTTCAGTATGAGGAAGGGTCTCGACCCGAAACGTCACCCATCCCTTCTCTCCAGAGATGCTACCTGTCCCACTGAGCTACTACCGCATTTAGTGTCCACCCCCAAACAAGTGTGGTGGGTGCATGAAACGAGCTGCCAGAGGACGTAGTGGAGACAGGGACTATTGCAATGTTTAAGAAGCAATTAGACAGGTACATGGATAGGTCAGATTTGGAAGTATATAGGCCAAACGTAGGCAGGTGGGACTGGTGTGGATGTGACATGTTGATCGGCGTGGGCAAGTTGGGTCTGTTCCCACGCTCTATGACTCTATGACTCTCAATGCCCCATCCAAGCCAGTCCAATATACCTGTGCTTGACCCATATCCCTCTGAACCTTTCCTGTCTCAACATCCAACCGATCAGGAGATATCCTGGCATTTCACTCCTCTATCCTGGTGTGATTCCAGGTGCTGGTGTTAACGGCAGAAGACTTTGTGCAGCAGGTTGCTCTGACATGGAGGAAGAAAATCTCTTTCCCCATTTCACAAGAAAAGAGAATTTGCAAAAAAAGTTATTTTTCTCCCTTGAATTGAGTGTCTGAATCTGCTCCTGTTCTAATCAGTGCACTGAATGAGGATGAAGTGCCTATTAGTTATGTGGTCCCAAATCATTCTCCCTTGAGGCTGCATAAAAATGAGGCTTTAACAGTACTTTCTAATTAAACTTTCTAATAAATGAACTCAAGATTAAATGCACAATTGGAGGCAGAAATTGCTGCAGTTTCTAATGAACTTTATTTTTAATGTCTGTGGCACAGAAGTTAAATTGTAAACATGTTATTTTTTGCTTCAATAACTCTGATTTTATCTCCCGTAGAATACAAAATTTTCCTGTACTGATGTAATTAAAGATATTTTTAATGTCATTTATTTTCTTCCCATATAATGAAAGTGATTTCATGTAAAACCAAAATTAATATTGATTGGAATGAGGAATGAAATGGAAGCATTTTCTCTCTGCCTACTCAATCAATACCATTCATCTGTCTATTAGGACAATTTTGGTCTTACAAATGGGACTCTATATACCCAAGGGGGGCAGTGAAGGCCCAAGATGTTCTACAGGGATAGACACAAAGTGCTGGAGTTCTCAATGGGCCAGGCAGCACCTCTGGAGAACCATCAGGCTCTTGGTCAACAGGGACTCTGCTACAATGGCTGGGACCACCATCACAGCAGGAAGCAGATCGCACAGTATATTTTGGTCTGCTTGCAACCCAAACAAGGACCATGCATAGACAGAGTGGACAGTCCGAACCTTTAAATCAGAACTTTAAGGTGAGCGGGGAAAGATTTAACAGTAGTCTGAGCGGCATCTTTTTCACACAGAGGGTGGTGGGTGTATGGAATGAGCTTGCAGAGGAGGTAGTTGAAGCAGAAACTATAAAAATATTTAGACAATAGACAATAGACAATGGGTGCAGGAGTAGGCCATTCAACCGTTCGAGCCAGCACCGCCATTCACTGTGATCACGGCTGATCATCCACAATCAGCACCCCATTCCTGCCTTCTCCCTATATCCCCTGACTCTGCTATCTTTAAGAACATGTACATACATAGGAAAAGTTTAGGGGGATATGGGCCCTAAACTCCATATGGGCCCTAAACTCCAAACACAGGCAGGCAGGACTAGTGTAGATTGGCACATTGGTTGGCATGAGTGAGCTGGTCCGAATGGCCTGTTTCCGTGCTGTGTGACTAAACTAAACTTTCCTTTTCAAGAGGTCAGTGACCCTCTTCATTTCCCTTTTCCCATATGGATATGGAGGGATATGGGTTATGTGCAGGTAGATAATTGATGGCCTTGGCATCATGTTCGGCACAGACATTGTGGGTTCAACAACCTGTTCATGTTCTGTATTGCTCTATGCCTGGGGTGAGTGGATTAACATATGATGAGCGTTTGACGGCACTGGGCCTGTACTCGCTGGAGCTTAGAAGGATATGGGGGGGACCACATGGAAATTTATTTAATAGTGAAAGTCCTGGATAGAGTGGATGTGGAGAGGGCACTTTCCACTAGTGGGAGAGTCTAGGGCCAGGGGCCATAGCCTCAGAATAAAAGAACGTTCCTTCTAGAAAGGAGATGAGGTGGAATTTATTTGGTCAGAGGGTGGTGAATCTGTGGAATTCATTGCCACAGAAAGCCATGGAGGCCAAGTCAATGTATATTATTAAGATGGAGATTGATAGATTCTTAATTAGTACGGGTTTCCAGGGTTACGGAGAGAATGGGGTTGAGAGGGAAAGATAGATCAGCCATGATTGAATAGCGGAGTAGGCTTGATGGACCAAATGGCCAAATTCTGGCCCTGCAACTTATGAACTTATGAACTCATGAATGATCTATAATCTCAAAGCCCTGGCATATTTTTCAATGCTTCTTCTCCAGAGCCTTTGAACACTTCTAGACTACCAGTGCAGTCTAGCAGAACATTGAGAGACATCATATTTAAGGCAGCCTCCCCTGTTTGCTTCTTCCCACAAGCTTCTTCAATCATTATTACTGATGCTGAAGCTGCCAGGATATGTGGTAATAGGTTGATAGACCACAGTCAGATGATAGATCATAATTTCTTAGCATATTCTCTGCTGAGAGGTAATATTGGATCAGCATGAAACAATATTTTTATAAATCAGAAAACAAGGTTAATAACCATTACGCTGACAATCCAAGTATATTTCACTTTTCTCCCATAAGGCATAATTTATTTACTTTTCCACTCATCACTGTAATTTGAGCTACTGACTTTCTGTTACTTAATAGCATTCACTGAAGGCACGAATTAACTATTGTGCCATTATGTTGATCGTGAAATGAATCAGCCTGAACACTATTGCCTTGCTCAGTGAGGGAGAAAACTTAATCTACCCTCACATTCCAGATACTAATGCCCCCGTAAGGTTCTGGAAATCACTCACTGCGACTGACTCATCTCTCAGCAGGCGACGCTGAGAGTGTGTGATGGGGAAAGGCAGCGATTCTCAGGAGAATTTTGGCCATCAAATAGGCAAGAGCATCATACAAAGGTTAGTTTACTTCATGAGGCATGCTACCTACTGTTTGGAGAAGGGGTCTCCACCTGAAAAGTTCCCATATCCATGTTCTCCACAGATGCTTCCTGACCTGCTGAGTTACTCCAGCACTTTGTGATTTTTTGTTTGCAAATCAGCATCTACAGTTCCTTCAGGCTCCTACTTGCTGTTTATGATATGACTGTATGGTAGAGTCAAACTTCACTGTACCTCAGGTTACACGTGACAATAAAGAACTATTGAACTATTGACCATTATTTTGTGTAGTTTAGTTAAGTGATACAGCGCAGAAACAGGCCCTTCAGCCCATCGAGGCCGTGCCGACCAGCGATCCCCGCGCACTAACACTATCCTGCACACACTAGGGATAATTTACAATTCTACCAAGCCAATTAGCCTATAAAGCTGTACTTCTTTGGAGTGTGGGAGGAAAGCACCCGGACAAAACCCACGCTGTCACGAGGAGAAGGTACAAACTCCGTACAAACAGCACCCATAGTCACGATTGAACCCAGGTCTCTGGCGCTGTAAGGCCTCAACTCTACTGTTGCGCCACCGTGCCGGTAGAATATCTTCTCTACATTTAAACCCCTAACCCACGGTACGAGTTCATTCCACTGAGCAATTTCACATGTCCTATTCCTTCCTAACCTGACACCCTTTTGTCCAAAGATCCTATAGCGGAGCAAGATAGGCTACTCCTGCTAAATGCAATGGACTGACGTGTAGTACGCTATGGAGGGGATCATGGGCATTTTTCCACGCCCATTTTAGCAACCTGAGCCTACCTAACCCGACCCGACTCGCACTGTAATCAATGTTGCGGGGCAACAGTTTGTGTGGGTCAGATTCATAAATATGTCAGTTCAAACTTCTTGTCAATAATAAAATTTGATTCTGGTAATTGTCTTTTTTAATGTTTTTTAAATCATTTCTTTTTAAATGGCTCACAAGCAGTGTTTGAGTTGATTTTGTAATAACCGGAAACGACCCGACTCGCAGGGTGATTGACAGGGGGGTCTTTTTGTGCGTGATTATAGGGTTAGATTCATAATTCTGTTGATTCTTGTTAAGGAATAAAATGTTTATAAACACACATACATGAAAATTATATAAATGTATATAACACACACAATTATATTTCTTCTAATCCAATAATGAACTTTATTTCAGACTAGACAAGGGACATTAAATAAGAAACATTGTAAATAAGAAACATTGTAAACCTCCCTGCAACTTCACACACACTAGGCCTTATCCCCCCCGGCACTCTCTCGCCTGCCCCCTTACTACAATGTCCCCCCTCCTATGCCCCCCTCCTCGCCGCCCCGGGCCCCGCACTCTCTCTCCCCGCTGCCCCGGGCCCCGCACTCTCTCTCCCCGCTGCCCCGGACCCCGCACTCTCTCTCCCCGCTCTCTCTCTGCCCGCTGCCCCGGGCCCCGCACTCCTTCTCCTCGCTGCGGATCCAATCTTTGGCCGGAAGCAGCAAGAAGGCGGGAGCAAGAAAGCGGAGCAAGATGGCGGAGTCAGGTTGCTAAAATGTGTCCTATAATCACCCATGAATCCGCCCATGAGCGCACCTCACGTTTGCGTGAGAGTAACCCATCTTGCTCCGCTATAGGATCTTTGCTTTTGTCTCCCTTTCACCTCTGGCCTTTGTCACTTACTCCACCCATCTGACAGTCACTCCCCACTATCACCTACATTCACCCACCACTTGCCAGGCTTTGCTCCACCTCTCATTTACCCCCCCCCCCCCCCCCCCCCCCCCCCCCCCGATTCCAATCAATCGAAAGGAATGGGACCCGACCTAAAAGGTAATCTGTTCAATCTCTCCTCAGATGGTGCCTGACCCGCTGAGTTCCTCAGGACTCTGCATTGTGCTCAAGATTCCAGCATTTGCAGTTTCTTGTGTCTTCAATAAGATACTGTATCAATATTTTTATTAGCAATATTGCTCTGGGTTTTTTGTGCAGATAGGGGCTTTAGAGTTGTAAGACCCAGTTGTATTTGTTATTCATGTTTATAACAGGAGGACACAGTGGCACAGCTGGTAGAGTTACTGCCTTACAGCGAGAAAGACAATTCTAACTACAAATACTGTTGTGTGGAGTTTGCAAATTCTCCCTGTGACCACGTGTGTTTCCTCCAGGTGCACCGGGTTCCTCCAACATCCCAAAGACATGCTGGTTTGTAGGTTAATTGGCCCTCTGTGTATGTATCCCTTGTGTGTAGGGAGTGGATGAGAAGATAGATCTAGTGATGGGGTGATTGATGGTTAGCATGGACTCAGTGGGCTGAAGGGCCTGTTTCCCTGCTGTATCTCCAAACTGAATTAAACAGGTCACAGAAGCTAAGCAGCAATTTTTTCCCGTGTTATTACTGGTACTAGTTTAAGATCCTCTTTACCATTGATTGGGTGGAACGGGAGGTGAGAAGGGAAATATTGATCTGGTGAAGGAAGGAGAGGGAGGAGATAAGGACCCAGCACATGGTCATTAGAAAAGTTCACTGATCCGAGATAAATTGTACGAGCGTCTCAAAGAAGCACAGCCTAAAGAGACTCAAGCTCAGCTGGGAAATCATGACTGAACTCTGCCAATTAATCGCAGCTGATTTGGAGGCCCCCAGTGACATTCAGTGTTTCGCCTGTGGCTGTTCAGTTGACAGCAACCATACGTTTCCTTGCTGCAGGGTTGTTGCAGGCGCAGGAGGTGATATCGCTGGCAGTAGACAATGTACCGCGTCCACCCGAATGGGGGACGTGACTAATGCACTGCCCCGCAAACCTGGCAGAATCATCCATTTCACTGAGGTCCTGGGAGACAGTTGGCCAACCACAAAAAGCTCCACGGCAAAAATAATAACTGCAAACGTAGGCAATCAGGAAGGAAAAAACAAAGAAAGAAAATGGATGTACAATCGATTAGCAGATTCCTGTAGGTCAGGGTGACATTCAAGTTGTGAACTGCATCCGAGAATTATGATGTTGCTAATTTACCAAGTATTCAGAGATTGCTACTCTGAACCTTTGAGAGTAGGAGGAATGTGTAGATCACTCATATTTGTTCCTCCTTCTCAGAGTGCATGCAGCTTGCCAGGAGACTGAATAAATTCTGACTCAGGATCGAGTGTCAGCTATTTCAGATCCTGGTGAGGAGCATTTAGACAGGGACATGGATAGGACATTTTTAGACAGATATGGGTCAAGCACAGGCGGATGGGGCTAGTGTAGATGGGGCATCTTGGCTGGTTTGGGCAAGTTGGGATGAAGGGCCTGTTTCCATGCTTTGAGACTCAATGACCCTATGACTCTCTATGATTCTACTATGTTTAAATATTCTTGTGCAAGTAAGAATTTCATTGTTCTTATTTGGACATATGACAGTAAAACATTCTGTTTAAGAAGGAACTGCAGATGCTGGAAAATCGAAGATAGATACTGCCTCACCCGCTGAGTTTCTCCATCATTTTTATCTACCTACAGTAAAACACTCTTGTCTCTTGAGATGTATTAAACCATGAGGGGAATAGATAGGATGAATGCACAGAGTCTTCTTCTCAAGGTAGGGGGATCAAGAATGCACAGACCAATTTTCCCAGTGTAGAGGAATCAAGAATTAGAGGACATGGGTTTAAGGTGAGAGGGGAAATATTTAATAACAACCTAAGGGGCATTTTTCTTTCACACAGAGTGGTTGGTCTATGGAATGAACTACCAAGGATGGCATGGTGGCGCAGCAGTAGAGTTGCTGCCTTACAATCGACAATAGACAATAGGTGCAGGAGTCGGCCATTTGGCCCTTCGAGCCAGCACCGCCATTCAATGTGATCATGGCTGATCATCCCCAATCAGTACCCCATTCCTGCCTTCTCCCCATATCCCCTGACTCCGCTATTTTTAAGAGCCCTATCTAGCTCTCTCTTGAAAGCATCCAGAGAACCTGCCTCCACTGCCTGAGGCAGAGAATTCCACAGACTCACCACTCTCTGTGAGAAAAAAAGTGTTTCCTCATCTCCGTCCTAAATGGCTTACTCCTTATTCTTAAACTGTGGCCCCTGGTTCTGGACCTCCCCAACATCGGGAACATGTTTCCTGCCTCTAGCGTGTCCAAGCCCTTAACAATCTTACAGTGCCAGAGACCCAGGTTTGAGCCTGACTATGGGTGCTGTCTGTACGGAGTTTGTATGTTCTCTCTGTGATTGTGTGGGTTTTCTCTAGGCGCTCCAATTTCACCCCAAGACATACATGTTTGTAGGTTAATTGACTTTGGTAAAATTGTAAATTGTCCCTCGTGTGTTGGGGAGTGCTGGAGTATGGGGTAACCGCTGGTCAACACGGGCTCAGTGGGGCGATGTACTGTATTAACGCACTTTATCTCTAAAGTCTAAAGTAAAGTCGGAAGGATGTGGTTAGGGCAGATGCAATAACAACATTTAAAAGACATTTGGATAGGTACATGGATAGGAAAGGTTTAGAGAGATATGCATCAGGTGCAGGCAAGTGGGATCTAGTTCGATATGGACAAATTGGGCAGAAAGTTGTTTCCAAATTTATAACCATATCTTTATAAATATGCACAAACTTTCCATGCACCTCATACCTGCATCAATAATTAACAGGATTTTTCTCTTTTTAACTTCGTTTTCAGAATTTGTTTGTTGCCTGCGTATCGTACATCTCAGTTACCAGGGTAGCATTCAGTAATCAACATTTGATCTTGCTAGAAAATTATGCTGTTTATTCTAAATGACCTGGAATGTTAATGCTATGTCTCTCTACATATTCTGTCAGATCCACTGATTATTTGCAACATTTTTAGTTTATTTCAGATTGGTATCATTTTTATTTTTTCCTTTTGTAATACTGTTTGTGTCGCTTGCTGCAATCCTCACTGCACCATATCGGTTATTATTCAAGCATTTGAATTACTAAATAAGGACACATAGTGCTGGAGTACCTCAGCAGGTCAGGCAGCATCTCGGGAGAACATGGATAGGTGACATTTCCGGTTTGCGGTCGGGACCCTTCTTTGGTCTGAAGAAGGGTCTCGACTTGAAACGTCACCTATCCATGTTCTCCAGAGATACTGTATAACCTGCAGAAATAGTCCAGCACTTTGTATCCTTTTATTGTATTAACCAGCATCGACAGTTCTTTGTTTCTATGATCAAAAATTTGCTTTATTTGCTTTGTTCTGTTCGCCATTCTTTGGATACATTTACCATTGAGTCTACTTTATCTCTAGGTATCGTTCGGCAATCTTATTTCAACTAGTCACAGAGTAGCCAAGATGGCCATTGTTTCTCCTTTGCATTTTAAAACTGTCTTCTCATTTGCCCTTTCACACATTATGACCCTTTCAAATTAAAACATTATCTCTAAACTATTGTAGTTCATATAAAGTTTCTGAAAACATTTGTTCATGTTTGTATCATTGGTAGACACTACCTGGCCCATCACAGGTACAGACCTCGCCACCATTGATGCGATCCACAGACGTTGCCTCAAAAGGTCAGCCAGCAACATCAAAGACTCACACCTCCCTGGCCACGCTCTCATCTCGCTGCTACCATCAGGAAGCAGGTACAGAAGCATATCTCTATAAACCTCTCCTATCCATGTACCTATCCAAATGTATTTTAAATGTTGTTATTGCATCTGCCCTAACCACATGTTCAGTAACAGTTTCCTCGGAGCAAACATCATGCTCTTAAACACTGCACAACACTAACATCAGCAGCTATGATCTCTGGACTGTGCCTTTGGTTGCACTACTGGTTTTGGTTTTGCACTATTATGGTTACTTAGAATTAATTTATCGTATTATTCATTTTTATATATGTACCTCTGTGTAATTGCATTTACAGGCCTGTTAAGTTGCAGCAGGTAAGAATTTCATTCTTCCGTATATATGATAATTAAACACTTTTGACACTTGACTTGATCCTACACTAATATGTATCTTATTTTTAATCCAAAATTCCCAACTTTAATGCGTCCAATATTAGCCCGAGGATAACCTTCATACATCTTCCACGAAATATATGCTATTTTCCTTTCTTTAAATAAGTTCTGAAATCTAACTATTGAATGTTTCTTGCCAATCAAGGTTGATGCTTAGGGAGGGGAATGGAACGGTGAATTAAAATGGTCAGTAACGGAGAGATCCCTTAGGCTTTGGTGTAGATAGCACAATTGTTTGGTAAAATGGTCGAAGAGTCTACACTTGGTCTTGCTGATGTTCAATATTCTGGCTACATTCAATACTCTGACCGATGAAGCCTAATGAACGATAACCTTGTTGACCATTGTATCTACTTGTGATGCCATTTTCAGAAGACTATGCACCTGCACTTCTGTCTCCATGGAGACCATAGTTCGTCGGCTTAGGGTTACGTTAATAATCAATTGCTTTGCTCAGAACTAGACTATGACCAATTGGATTGCAACAAATCACATCAACATGGCCACCATCAATTTAAAAAGGCCAGCTATGTCCTTTTTCCAAGCTCTTTGTTCTTCCTGAGTAACCTTCAACACCTCGTAAGGGGCATCACAAACACACCCTCCCGTTCCCCTTCTTGGAATCGGAGCCAGGTAGGAGACCGTTCAGCCCATTTAGTCTGTGCCTGCTCTGTGCTGGAACCAGTGGGTTTTTTGTGATGGTACGCCCGTAAATTCCTGTCATTGGCGCTGAATTTAGGGCCTGTCCCACTTGGGCGACCTAATCCATGAGTTTAGATGACCCTAGATGAGTTGAAAAAAATGTCAAGGTCATGTTGACTCGCTGAAGTAAAAGACCTCCTACGATTATGTCTATGACCTCCTACGACCCTCACGACCTCACCTAAGACCAACTACGACTAGCTACGAGTGGACAATGACCACATGATAAAATGATGTCATGTTTGCATCTTCTTTCTCGGGCCAGTTACTGACCTACGACTATCTACGACTACCATCACGATCTACTATGACCTACGTACGAGTAAAAAGTATCAATTTTTTCCATGCCGATTTATTTTACTCGTGGACATCTTTTATCAGGCTAGAAAAAACGCCACGACCTACTTGAGGCCACGAGTACGTGGAGACCATTCACAAGCATGAGGAAGAGTGACCTTCGACCTCCTACGACCTCGTGGCGACCATGCTGCGAGTATGAGTCAAGGGCAAACTTGGCAGAGGTCGCCAATTAGGTCGTGAAAGTGGGACAGGGCCTTTAGGCCATTAGGTCCATCAAGTTAACTCTGCAATTCAATCATGAATGATCTATCTTTCCCTCTCAACCCTAGTCTCCTGCCTTCTCTCCATAGCCTTTGACACCCTTAATCATCAGGAAACATGCCAGTAAGGTGTAGCATATCTTTAAAAAGTTCTGGCAATACGCCACATAAATGTTTTAGTGTAATAATGATATATTTAATTTTAATAATATGTTTAATTTTTAACATGCATTGATTTTATACTTTTTAGTTATTAGCATATTAAATTAAAAGTTGATTGGTCACAATATCAAAGCAATATATTGACGGGACAAAAATTGTTGATAAAGGTAGCTTCATTTTTAATTGATCTGCACCTTTTAGTCCACAGAAATAGCATGGGGCAGAACATCCCAGTCTCTCCCACAGCCGTACAACTTGTTGGCTCTTATTGAAATAAATGCCTTTCACCCAAAACTGCTCATTTCATTATAGTTCTTTAAGCTTGCCAAATTCATGAAATCTCGAACCGGTGACAAGCATGTTAGCTCCAAAAGTAAGTAATTGAATTTTTTGAGCATTGTGCTAACTCAGATATCTTCCCTCTAATAATAGCTGTACGACTGTTAAGGCTGTTAATCTAAAAGTGCAGAGTGAGTCTAGTCAGCACAGATTTATGTGATTTAGTTAATAGGGGTTTAAAACCTAGATTATTATGATTCCATTATTCATTCAGTGCAGTTATGAGCTGATATCCACAACACTTCTGTTGTCTTGATTAAGTACTTTCAGGGATGTGGATCAATCTGATGATGTTTTATATCATCACGGTTGCAATCTGAGATTATGGAAGGTTTTTAATTCTGTTCTCAGCCAGCAATGAACCCTCGTTTATCTCTTTATCACCCAGGGGAAGAGAGTGCATTGTTACATTTGGAAATTGTTCTCATAATCACTACTTAAAAATGTACAGCATTCATTATCCATGAATTAAACTCTAATTTCTCATTCTTTTGCTTTCCGCATTAATCATAAGAGAGCTAAGGTGAACGTTTGCTTTGTGATATTCACACGTGTTCTGGAAGGACAAAAATCCATGTCTCTGGAAAAGCACAATTGAACGCAGTGAATATCGCCAATGTGCAATAATGTAAATGTCCATTTGGTGTTACCTTCTCCCAGCTAACAATGATCTATTCTACATTTTTCTTGATCTCCATTCCCTTTGCCCTGTGTTCGCTAGAATTTAGAAGATCGAGGGGGGATCTTATAGAAACTTAGAAAAATTCTTAAGGGGTTGGACAGGCTAGATGCAGGAAGATTGTTCCCGAGGTTGGGGAAGTCCAGAACAAGGGGTCACAGTTTAAGGATAAAGGGGAAATCTTTTAGGACTGAGATGAGAGAAACATTTTTTACACAGAGAGTGGTGAATCTCTGGAATTCTCTGCCACAGAATGTAGTTGAGGCCAGTTCATAGGCTATATTTAAGAGGGAGTTACGTAGATGTAGCCCTTGTGGCTAAAGGGATCAGGGGGTATGGAGAGAAAGCAGGTACAGGATACTGAGTTGGATGATCAGCCATGATCATATTGAATGGCGGTGCAGGCTCGAAGGGCCGAATGGCCTACTCCTGCACCCATTTTCTATGTTTCTATGTTTCGTTTCACACCTTCACACTTCCTTATCTATCTATCTCCCTCCCCCCTGACATCAGTCTGAAGAAGGATCTCGACCTGAAACGTCACCCATTCCTTCTCTCCAGAGGTGCTGCCTGTCCTGAGGCTTCACTCCACCATTTTGTGTCTATCTTTTTTACGATGCACATCTTTTACTAATTTAACACCTGCACATGGTTTGAGAAGAATTCAATGTCTGGAGAAACTCAATAGATTAGGCTGAGGTTTAAGTAGCTTTAGGATTATAATTGTCACGTATACCAAGGTACTGGGAAAAAAGCTTTGTTTTGCATGCTATCCAATTGGATCAGGTAACACTATACATAAATACAATCGTCAAACTCGAGTACAATATATAAAGCAAAGGGGAAGATACAGAGTGCCAGAATATAGTTCTCAATATTGTAGTGCACCAGTTCTATAAATAAAGGTCAAAGTCCTCAATGGGGTAGAGGTGAATCAGAGAGAAGCTAAGCTTATGGAAGAACCGTTCAGAAGCTGGATAACAGAAGGAAATAACCTGTTTTTGAATGTGGTGGTGCAAGGTTTCAAGCTTCTGTACTTTCTGTTTGGCCTAAGAGCTAAATCTAACTCTCTTTTGAGAACATCCAGTGAATTGGCCTCCACTGCCTTCTGTGGCAGTGAATTCCACAGATTTCTCAGAGATAGTTGAGTTAGGTACTTTAACAGCATTTAAAAGAAATTTGGACAGGTACATGGATAGGAGAGGTTTAGAGGGATATGGGCCAAACATGGCCAGCTGGGACCAGTGTAGAAGGGGCATGTTGGTCGGCATGGGCAAGTTGGGCCATAGGGGCCTGTTTCCTTGTTGTATGACTATGACCATAACTTGATGAACCCTCAAGTCTAGTGTATAATAAACATTAACTTAACAATAAAAACGTATAAATGTATTGATGAGAAAACATGACGCAGATTTACATTTTGGCGACACCGTCTGCTGCAGGGTTTTAACATATGATCCTGGTTTTCAGAATGAACAGGATTACATCCATAACATACTCGCGATGAAGCCTTTGGGATTAGTGGCCTGTAATAAGATTACATTTCAAATAATCATGTTCTCGGCGCTTGGAATGATTTTAAATGTCAAGCATATTTAGCCATGATGGGAAATCGAGAAGATATTAACTTGAAAGTCTTACTGATGCTTATCTGTAATGTGAAAATAAAAATATTTCTAAGACTATGATGCAGAGTATGCAGAGATAAGTGTTGGAGGAATTTAATCCAATTGTGCCGAGCCAAAGGGAATCACTGATGTTCAGTTTCTCCACAGTAACCATATTCCAGAATTATATAAACCAGCAGGACCTGGGCTTATCTGAGATGAAGTTCCCTTCCCACCCTCCCCTCCCCCCCCTTAAATTCATAACCATAACACTGGGTAGCCACAGTAGTGTAAAACCAAAGTCTGTAGAACCAAAGACACAGCCCCTAGAAGATCATGTGTAGAAAGGAACTGTACATGCTGTTATTAAGCTACCCTAGCAAAATATGAGGTGTCGTTCTTGCATTTTGCATGTGGCCTCCCTCTGGCAATGGTGGAGGCCTTGGACAGAAAGGTGAATAAGGGAATGGGTAGAGGAATTACAATGGCTAGCAACTGAGAGATCCCTTCGGCTTCGGCATACCGAGCACAATTGTTTGGTAAAATGGTCGAAGAGTCTGCACTTGGTCTCGCCAATGTTCAATATTATGGCTATATTCAATACCCTAACTGCTGAAGGCTAATGGACTGAAACCTTCTTAACCATCGTATCTACTTGTGATGCCATTTTCAGAAAACTATGTATCTGCACTCCTTGATCCCTCTGCTCTACAACACTCCCCATGCGCTGGTTTGACTTCCCAAAATCCAACACCTCACACTTATCTGCATTTAACGCCACTAATCAATCCTCAGCCAACTTATGTAATGGATCAAGAACCTGGTGTGATTTTTTAAAATGTACTATTTATGACACCGCCCTCTTTAGTCTGATCTGCAAACTTACTAATCATGCCTTGTTCATTCTCATCCATATGGTTGATACAAACCACAAACAGCAATGGACAGCGATTCCTGAGGCACGTCACTACTCTCAGGCCTACAATCTGAAAAACAACCTTCCACCATCACCCTCTGCGATCTTCCATGAATCCAATTCTCTATCCAGCCGGTAGCTCTCCCTGGATCCCATGCGATCTAACCTACCAGAGCAGCCTACCATGAGGAACCTTGTCCAATGCCTTGCTGACATCCACATAGACAATGTCTATGGCTGTGTCCTTGTCAACTTTTGTGGCAGCTTCTTCAAAAAACTCCATCAGATTCGTAAAACATGATTTTCCGTGTACAAATCCATGCTGACCACTCCCAATCAGTCCCAGTCCTCACATAATAATAATAATTATAATAATAATAATAATAATAATAATAATAATATATTAATAATAATAATATCTTTTATTGTCATTGCACATAAGCGCAACGAGATTTAGTATGCAGCTTCCAACCGATGTCATAACATAAATAACTAATAAAATTTAATTTAGATACCCCGAGAACATGGATTGTAAATAGAACAGTAAAACAGTCAAAACAGTTCAACAGACTAAAGTGCAGATGTGTCTGTGCGACGTGACCATCGAGGGAGACAGTCCAGGGGGGGTGGGGGGCACTCAGCAGGGCCGGTTCAGAGCTGCTATAGCTCTGGGAATGAAGCTGTTCCTGAGTCTGGAGGTTCGGGCGTAGAAGGCCTTGTAACGTCTGCCGGAGGGAAGTAGTTCGAACAGTCTATTGCAAGGGTGTGAGGAGTCTTTATGGATGCTGACGGCCTTCCTGAGGCACCGTGTGTGGTAGATGCCCTCCAAGGCTGGTAGCTGTGTCCCAATAATCCTCTGCGCTCTGTGGACGACGCACTGAAGAGCTCTCCTCTCCGCCTCCGTGCAGCTGAGATAAAAACATAGAGATGCCATACGTTAATATGCTCTCTGTGGTGCAGCGGTAGAAGGTTGTCAGCAGCTGTTGGATGTAGTCCTGATGTCCCAATCTACCTCATTGTGGACCTTGGATCTTTATCCGTAGTTTCTCGGTAACTGTAACATGACAACAATGCAACACTGTATTCTGCTCTCTGGTACTTTTCTCTTTGCACTAATTGTGAATGGCTTGTTTGTACTCAAATATAGTATGATTTGACGGGATAGCATGCAAACAAAGCATTTCATTATATCGTGCTACACGTTACAATAATCAACTAATACCAACACAGATGCCTGCCAAAATGTTTCCACGTTTTTCAGCACCTGTGGGTTTTTTTTCATTCTTATTTGTTGTTATCCTTACTTAAAATCCTCTAGAAATGTGAAACCTGTTAAACCTTTCATTTTTAGAGGATTGTTAACAGAATTGTGGACCTTGAAATCAGAATGAAAGCAAAAAATATTTATGTTACATTTACAATAGTCCTTTTTCAATCTGTAGAACCAATTTCAATTCAGGAGGTAAACAGAAGCTGTTAAAATGCCAACTGAGCAATATAAGGAAGTTTATTTTTTTCAAATTCATCAATTCCTGCACAAACATAACTTTCTTGTTTATTTCCATTGAATGTAAAGCACAATAATATCACCCACCAAATATACCTTCTAAAGAGGGGAGATAAGTTTATTTTGGCACCTTGTAACCTTAAAAAAATGAGCAATTGGTCATATTGATAGACACAAAGTGCTGGAGTAACTCAGTGGGTCAGGCAGCATCTCCAGAGAAAAAGAATAGGTGGCGTTTCGGGTCGAGACTCTTCTTCAGACTGTCTCGACATGAAATTTATATTTAAGAGGGAGTTAGATGTGGCCCTTGTGGCTAAGGGGATCAGAGGGTATGGCAAGAAGGCAGGTACGGGATACTGAGTTGGATGATCAGCTATGATCATATTGAATGGCGGTGCAGGCTCGAAGGGCCGAATGGCCTACTCCTGCACCTAATTTCTATGTTTCTATGTTCTATGAAACGTACAGTTTTGGTCTCCAAATTTAAGGAAGGACATTATTGCCATAGAGGGAGTGCAGAGACGGTTCACCAGACTGATTCCTGGGATGTCAGGACTGTCTTATGAAGAAAGACTGGATAGACTTGGTTTATACTCTCTAGAATTTAGGAGATTGAGAGGGGATCTTATAGAAACTTACAAAATTCTTAAGGGGTTGGGCAGGCTAGATGCAGGAAGTTGGTTCCCGATGTTGTTTTCCAGGACAAGGGGTCACGAAGGATAAGGGGGAAATCCTTGAGAGAGAACTTTTTTCACAGAGTGGTGAATTTGGTGAAAGAGGGATGAGGCCAGTGGCTATATTTAAGGGGAGTTAGATTTGTGGCCAAGGAGACAGAGGGTATGGACAGAGGTACGGGATACTGAGTTGGATGATCAGCCTTGAACGGTGCAGGCCGAAGGGGAATGGCCTACTCCTGCACCTAATTTCTATGTTTCTATGAAATGTCACCCATCCTTTTTTTCCGTCGATGCTGCCTGACCCGGAAGAATACTATACTTTGTGTTTTTGTTGGATTGTCTTACAAAAGGACTTTTGAAAGGGATGAAGGGCATTTTGTACACATATGTAGCCTGGAATGAAGGGTGTGTGGGTCAATATGTTTAACAGGCTTTGAGATAGGGAAGATGTAGGGAATGAATGGGTGTGGGTCATATACAGGCAGAGAAGATTAGTTCATCATATTCGGCACAGTCACAAAGTTTGGGAACAGCTCCATCCAAGACTGCAAGTAATTACAGAGAATTATGGAGGCAGCTCAGACCATAACACAAACCAACGTCCCTTCCATTGACTCAACTTATACCTCACACTACCTCGGCAAGGCCATCAGCATAATCAAGAACGTGTCACTACCTGGCCACTCCCTCTTCTCCCCTCTCCCATCAGGCAAGAGGTCCGGAATTGGGAATACGCACACCTACAGATTCAGGGACAGTTTCTTCCCAGCTGTTATCAGGTAACAGAACCATCCTACCAACAACTAGAGAGCAGTCCTGAACTACTATCTACGTCATTAGAGATCCTCGGACTATGATCAGACTACTGGACTCTATCTTGCTGTAAACGTTATTCCATTTATCATATATCTGAACACTGTGGACGGATCAACCATAATCAGGCATTGTCTTTCCACGGACGGCTTAGCACGCAACGAAAGCTTTTCACTGTACCTCACCCACGTGACAATAAACTAAACTCGAACATGGTGGGCCAAGTTCTATGCCCCGCACTTACAACAACTGGGATTGAAAATGGTGCCAAATCTGACGACTCTGTGCTGTCTCAGTGTACGACTGCTATAAACTTGTACTGTATCTGAGATCTAATACTTGTACTGTCTCGAATATGTATCTAATGTGCTTATGTGTAGTGATACTTGTACTGAACTGTATACAGAAATGAATTTCACTGTACCTTGGTACGTGTGACAAATAAAGTGCCGTACCATACCATACTCTTCTTATCTCTGAAGGTATTGAGCACTGTGGACAGCTTTCCTTAAGGACCTGTCCCACTTTCCCGACCTAATTCATGACCTTTTTTACTCGTGGACATTTTCCATCAGGCTGGAAAAACGCCCCGACCTACTTGATGCCACGAGTACCTACGACTAGCATCACGGCCTGCTACGACCTGCCTACGACCTCCTATGACCTATGACCTACCTACGACCTCCTACGACCATGCTGCGAGTATGAGTCAAGGGCAAACTCGGCAGAGGTTGTGAATTAGATCGTGAAAGTGGGACAGGCCCTTTACATCAGGGGCGGAAAACCCGGGGGTGGGGGGGGGCAGAGGGGACATGTCCCCCCCATGTTATGAGAGGTGGGCGACATCCCCGCCAGGTTAACCTGCCTGGGCTTGCGGGAAATATGGCCAGTGCGGAGAAGCAGCGCTAGTGTCCCGTCAGTCCAGACAGGGCTGTAGTTAACCTGGTGAGACAGGCAGAGTTGAGCTGTATTTTGCGCTGGATTGAGCCTCCGAAGTCTCGCACGCGTGTGTGAGTGTGCGCATGCGCGCGCAGCCGGCAAAAAATTGTGTACCCCGTCCCCTCCATGTTTTGATAGTGAGTTCCGTTCTTGCTTTACATTGCCTATAAAATGACTAATAGCATGCAGCAGCATTAAATTGCACCAATCATTTCAGGTATCCTTGGCACAGACTAAGTCAGAAGAGGATTATTGTGTTGGTAAAAAGCTCTTTGACAAATGACCTGAAAGACAAAGGGCCAACATCTGCTGACCTGCCACGTTGCATCGACTCATTATGTTAAGAACCTTTCAGAAACCTAATCTAACATCTGATTTGTTAATGACTGCTAATCTGCTGCAAATTACAACTGAGTCATGCTTAATTGGCCTTTCCAATCAATAACTCATCAGTAAATGGTATTGATTCCAATGGGCAAGTTGCAGATAAAACCTGGTGAGCAACCTGCAGGGTCCAAAGTATGCTGTCCTTGTCAAATAAAGAATGATGTTTCTGAAGACACAAGGAACTGCAGATGCTGGGATCTTGAGGAAAACACAAAGTACTGGAGTAGCTGAAGTGCTGGGGTCTCATGAATGTCACCTATTCTTTTTTCCCAGAGATGCTACCTGACCTGCTGAGTCACTGCAGCATTTTGTGTCCATTGCTGGAATAACAGCGGGCCAACAAGCATCTGTGGAGGATGGGTAGGTGACGTTTTGAGTTTGGACCACACAGAGGGAGAGCAGTGAGAGATGGTCGCACAGAACCCCCATTGAAGAGACGGGGCGAACCTCTTCACAGTAGGTATAACCTGAGAAGACTTTGCAATGGAGTTTGCAGTAAAATATAGACACACGGAACTGCAGATGCTGGAATCTTGAGTTAAACACAGATGTGGTGGAGTAACTCAGTGGGTCACTTGAGGAAATGGATAGGTGACACTTCAGGTCGGGACCCTTCTTTGGGCTCAACTGATTGTACTGTAAGAAATGGCATTGTCTTCATTTCCTATGCCAGCGCTTCTAAGCATCTATGAATATGGACGGAGCACTAATCTGTTTAAAACATTTTTTTTTTTAACATGTCAATCAATCAAGGATAGGTACATATTAATGAATATTAATATTTTTGCACTTTATACCCAAGAGCTTCACCTCTATAACAGTTGTGCCTGGAGTTAATTAGATTGTATACATGGCAACTCTTCCAGCCTGGGAAACAACTCAGGCACAACTCGAAGGGGCAGCCTTTGAGTTCAAGCCCCTCTCCAGATAACTGAGCTCAAAACACTAGCCTGACATTTTATAAAAATACTGAGAGTGAAGCAAAACTAATGGCGCTTCTGCCTCTAGTTCAAGGCTCCCTCGGGTGAATGCAACCACCTTAAGGCCAACTTAAGGCCATACAGCAGCCGGGCCTTAAATTCAGAAAATATGAAATTGCACATCTCGGCCCATATGCGGCGCTTGGATTCAGCCGCGGGACTGACTTACTTACCATCACCCGGCGGGGTCACAACATCGGAGGCCTGGATCGTCTCGGCGCAGAGGGAGAACAAGGAGGGAAGAGACAAAGACTTTAAGACTTTTATCTTCCATCACAGTGAGGAGGTGCCTGGTGAACTCGCTGTGGTGGATGTTACATTTGTGTTTATTGCGTGTTTTTGGCATTTTTATTATATGTATGACTGCAAGGCACGAGAGGTCTGGATGACAATCTAAGGATACTTTGACTTTGACAAGTTTGGACACTTTTGGAGATTTGGAAGTTATAGGATGGTGCCTCTTTGCGTGCTGTTCCAGAAGAGGACCTACTCTCGGTCTTTTACTTGCGAATGATTGTATGTGTTGTAAGGTTTGCCCTAATAGCACGCTAAAGAAACTTTTCACTACCACCTATCTGGGTATACTTGACAATAATAAACTAACCCAAGCCAATCAAAGTTACCCATTATAACACTGACCAGATTTTATATTCCTCTTTCATTGTAAGGAATAGACATGCATGACATGACATTGATTGAGACTGATTCCTACTCTGATGAACCTTGGCTTCCATTCCCCATGGATCGAGAGTTTAGATTCCAGCCAGCATCAATCCCTCTCAAGACTGTCAAGTTGACTTTGTGCTGTCCTACAAGAAATTAAATTTTTACAGGTAATTTTTGTCAACCTTGTTTCCTGTGCGATGTTTAATAATGAGGAAAAAACATTTTACTTTCCCAGTAAACTGATCGGATGAAAATGTTGCATCTTTTTAATACTAATCTGTCCATGATAAACGTCCAATAAAAACGGCCTTTGTTCTGTGGACCTTCACAGTTCCAAACTTTCGGACACAGTCTGCGGTTCAGAGTAGTTGCACTCTCTCAGTCTTCTAGCCCAATGTATGAATGGACCACCTTTCCTTTGTTTCATTCAGCTGTAATCTAGATGCCACAGATCCTTCTACCTAACCTATATATCCAAACACGGTGAAGGTAACTAATTCTCTGTACAAGTTATTAATTTGATATATTTCTCATTATTTCCAAGTTGTAAAACCGAGATTAGGATTTAAAGAGACACTGTAACCATGTAAGTTTTGTTGCGGAACCCGGCAATCTTTATACCATTGGTAAGAGAAACGACAGTAACATTTTCATTCATTTTCTGGAGACACAAGAAAATGCAGTTGCTGGTGGAATTTGGTGGGTCAGGCAGTGTCTGTGGAGGGAATGGACAGATTATGTTTCGGGTTGGCTAATCTCATTTGGCCCATTTCTGCAAACATAGAAAATAGGTGCAGGAGTAGGCCATTCGGCCCTTCGAACCTTTCCTATCCACATATCTGTCCAATGATCTTTCAAAAGTCCTAAGTGTATCTGCTACAGCTTCCACTTGCAGACCATTCCACAATGGACTACTCTGTGATTGAAAACTGCCCTGAGATGCCTCTTAAATCTTTTCCCTTTCACCTTGATCCTATGCCCTAGTTTTAGACTTCTCTACCTTGGGGGGGGAAAAGGACTATGAGCGTTCACTCTATCCATGTCCTCCCCATGACCAGTACGGTCACCCCTCAGCCTCCTACACTCCACAGAAAAATGCGCTAGCCTATCAAACCTTTGCCTATAATTCAAGTCCGCAAGTCCAGGTAATATCCTGGTGATTCACTGCTGCACCCTTTTCAACAATGGCATCCTAAAGAAACAAGAACGGTTTATTTGTTTTCTCATTCTTATACCTCTCATTTATAATAAAATATTGCATCAAGGAATTACATTCCCTTCTTCCACAGCATAATCTCCTTGGGTTAGCCAAAGGCCATTTTGGTTTTCTAAATATGTGAAATTTTCTATCATGAAATTTGTCTGGTCATTTCACTGGAAATATCTGGTCCAACTCTCTCTATCAGCCTTTGGCAATTACAATCTTTTCATCACTGAGAGTTTCAGATTGCAGCGTTACCATTAGAAACCAGGCATCGCGTCAGACCACAGATATTTGTTCATGGAAACTCATATAATCTCTTAATTAGATCATATTATTCGACATCCTTGCAGTCTCTGACAATGACCTCAGATTTCTCCTTAGTCTGGATGTGACCGATATATTTGTCGTTCATTTTACTTGTGAATAACAATTTTTTCTAAGGAAGAAATTGATCTCAGAAGGCTAAATACAATATGCTCATGAACCATTATTAGGGAGTGTGGTAGATTTGAAATATTCCACCACATTACCACCACAAATCCTATGCTTTCTGAGACTAATCTCTGTTGTACCTGAACCATGATACATTTTTTCTAAGGAAGAAATTGATCTTGGAAAGCTAAATACAATTTGGACACGAACCATAATTAAGGTACATTTGAAATATTCCACCACATTACCACCACAAACCCTATGCTTCCTGAGACTAATCTTTGTTTTAACTGAACCAAGATACATTTATATGAAGTTACCCGAAGGGATTAGAGTCATAGTGTCACAGAGCTGTATAGCATGAAACAGGCCCTTCGGCCCACCTTGTCCATGCCGACAAGTAAGCATACCGAACTTGTCCCATTTGCCTGCATTTGGACAATAGCTTTCTAAACCCTTCCTGTCCACATATCTGTCCAGATTTATTTTAAAATGTGTAATTGTATTCACCTATAGCTTCCCCTGGCAGCTCATTCTAGATACAGACTACCCTCTGAGTGAAAAAGTTGCCCCTGAGCTCTCTCTTAAATCTCTCTCTCCTTTCCCTTAAGTCTATGGCCTCTAGTTTTAGAATCCTCTACCGTGGGAAAAAGACTGTGAGCATTCGTGTTATCCATGTCCCTCATGATCTTGTACATCTCAATAAGGTCACCCCCCCGACATCTTACACTCCAAAGGAAAATGTCCCACACTTTCCGCCCTCTCCCTATAACTCAAGGTGGCAAGCCCCAGTAACATCCTGATGAAACTCTTCTCCATCCTTTCCAATTAATTTGAAGGGAAGATCTTAGAGTTATTTTGGTGGTCCCATATCTGAATGTAGTTGTGATCTTCAAGGCAAAGTTGATGTAGGAAAGCTATCCGATGCTTTACTTTATCGTGCACCCTCTTCCTTGTGACACAGGTTTCTGAGATTTGCAGTAAAATAAATCTCGGAAACCTATTTGCAATAATTGGAATCATTTAGGATCTCCTTGATGGTCCATAAAGTACATGGACACATACATCACGGTTGAGATAATGGTGAACTATTAACCGAGTGCAACTTTGTTGGAGGTGCTGTCTTTTGGAGATATTGAGGAAAAGCCCAGTCGTTTTTTTTCAAAGGGCTGCAGAAGACCACGGTCCAATTTCACAGATGGGTTATCTGTCCATTTGTTATCTGTCCAAAATGCTATCTGTCCATTCCCTCCACAGACACTGCCTGACCCACTGCGTTCCACCAGCACGTTGTGTTTTACTCAATATTCTGGCATCTGCAGCCACTGATTATTTAATACTGTATATAGCAAATATGACTCCTCATACGTTTGTAAAGGGAGAAGCTTGAAGAAGAATGTTTAATGTTAGCTTATCTCTCTGTTCTTGAAATATTGATTCCTTTCCCTGCTGACTCTATTCCGATTCTCGGACAATTATTCATTGCCTTCATTTTATTGAACTAACTTTGAAACAGTAGAGGGTAGACATAAATGCTGGAGAAACTCAGCTGGTGAGGCAGCATCTATGGAATGAAGGAAATGGGCAACGTTTCGGGTCAAGGCCATTCTTCAGTAGAGACAGTGAAACAGTTCTTTAAAACATCACAGAAATACCATTGTTTGTGAGTAAATTATAAAGTGATTCTCAGTAACTTTTTGATTTTGATAATCAGAGTTGGTATTGGTTTATTATTGTCAGTGAAAAACGTTGCCTTGTGTGCTGTCCAGTCAAATCAATCATATTATGCATGAGTACAACCCATACACAAGTACAACAGGTAGTGCAAAGAGAAAAATACCAGAGTGCAGAATAGGGTGTTGCAGAATGATAATGTTGCAGTTACAGATATGTGGCGGCACAGTGGCACAGCAGTAGAGTTGCTGCCTTACAGCACTAAAGAACCGGTTTCGAACCTGACTATGGGTGCTGTCTGTACAGAGTTTGTACATTCTCCGTGTGACTATGCGATTTATCTCCGGGTGCTCCACTTTCCTCCCACACTCCGAAGAGCAGCTTTGTAGGTTAATTAGCTTCTGTAACTTGTCCCTAGCATGTAGGATAGAAATAGTGTACGAGTGATCGCTGATCGGTGTGGACTCAGTGGGCTGAAGGACCTGTTTCCATGCTGTACCTCTAAACTAAGTGAGGAAAAAGTCCAAGGGCCGCAAGGAGGTAGGTTGGAAGACCTAGACTTCATCCGAGCTTATAGGAGGACCGTTCAATAGTCTGATAACAGAGGGAAAGAAGTTGTTCCTGAAGCTGGTGTGTGTGGTTTTCTTTTGGATCTTCTGTGCAACAGGAGAGGGGAGAAGATGGAATTCCTGGTGTACGAGTGGTCCATCATTATGTAGCCTGTTCTCTCCCTGTGATAGCTTGCAATTCCCCTGGGTGCGGCATTCTCTTCAAACATTACAAAGACATCCTGGTAGATTAATTAACCGCTGTACATTAGCCATTATCATGGGTCATAAAAAATTAGGTGCTGGAGTAGGCCATTCGGCCCTTGGAGCCAGCACTGCTGGTCCATGGCAAAAGATAGGAGCGACTGAATTGCAGGGGTCAAGGAAGTGATAAGATGAATGATATAGGTCCATGGGGGTGTCATGAACTTAGAACTTAGAACTTAGAACTTAGAACTTAGAACTTGGAACTTGGAACTTGGAACTTGGAACATGGAACATGGAACATAGGGCAGTACTGTGTCCAATATCTGTGTCCAACATAATGCCAAGATAAACTAATCTCATCTTCTTGCTCACGATCCATATCTCTCCATTATCTACATGTCCATGTGCCTATCTAAAAGCCTCTCAAACACTGCCATAGTATCTGCATCCACCACTACCCCTGGCAGCATGTACCAGCCACCCACCACACTCGGTATAAAAACCTTCACCCGCAAATCTCCTTTAAGCTTTGCTTCTCTCACCTTAAAGTTATGCCCTTTAGTCTTTGACATTTCCACCTTGGGGAAAAATATCTTTCTAACCTATCATAATTGTATAAACCTTTATCAAGTTCAACCTCAACCTCCAGCGTTCCAGAGAAAACAATCCAAATTTGTCCAAATTCTCCTTGCGGCTAGTACCCCAGTCCAGTATGGCGCAGATGGGTGAAATGGCCTCCTTCTGCATTGTTCTAATGATAAGATATGTCATAAAATTCATCGACTGTGCCTTACTCTTTGAATTTATCATGGTTTTGCTCTCATTGTTCAGATTCAGGGCCATAACTGAACCTTGAATTCAAAAGTACGTCCCTAGAAATTTAGTTTGCAGACTTATTAATGCTCTGAGTTCCCTTTTGATCATTCGCACGGCAGAAATGATGTGCTTTGTTGCAGTTCTCTTCAGAGCGCATGTTCCACAATCTTGTAAAAGTTTTCTAATTGAAACCTCACCATTGTCAGGTTCTATGTATATGTGACAAGCCAGAATGAGCATATGGGCAAAGTCCTGAGAGGATATTCAGTGTAACCTTGCATCCCACTATTTCTACTGTTCTTCAAAAGTAATTCAACAAATCTATTACAACACCTCGCACTAGTAATGTATCAATGCAGGGAAAATAAAAACCACACTTCAATCAAATGTAATTGTCCCAAACTGCCCAGATTGTTTGTGATGTACTCTGAATCAATTCTTAATTAGATATGCTTAAATGAGGCTGATTGAACATAGAAAGACACAAAGTGCTGGAGAAACTCAATGGGTCAGGCAGAAAGTCTGGTGGACTTGGATAGGCAATTATCCATGTTCTCTGGAGATGCTGCCAGATCTGCTGAGATGTTCCATTACATTGTGCTTCTTTTAGCATCTGCAGATTTAGGACATTTGGTATGTCAATGAATACTCTCCGGAACTTCTACAGGTTAACAGTGGAGAGTATATTGACTGGTTGCATCACGGCCTGGTTCGGCAACTCGAACGACCAGGAATGATGAAGATTGCGAAACGTGGTGAACACTGCCCAGTCCATCACGGGTACTGGCCTCGCCACCATTGAAGGAATCCACAAGAGTCGCTACCAGAATATCTGAGACCCACACCACCCTGGCCATGCCGTCATTTGACTCCTGCCATCGGGAAGAAGGTATAGGAGCCTGAAAACTGTAACATCCAGGTTCAGGAGCAACATCTTCCCAACAACCATCGGGCTATTAAACACGACAACTTACAAATAGGCTCCAAGCTATATAGTCTGAAGAAGGGTTTTGGCCCGAAACGTCGCCTATTTCCTTCGCTCCATAGATGCTGCTGCACCCGCTGAGTTTCTCCAGCAATTTTGTGTACCTCCAAGCTATATAGACTTGGGGGCATTATTTTTTACGACTATGTGCAGTCTGTGTGGAGCTTGCAGGTTCACCCTATGACCACGTGAGTTTCCTTCAGGTGCTACAATGTCCTCCCACATCCCAAAGACTTGTGGGTTTGTAGGTTAATTGGCCCTCTGTACATTGCCCCCTAGTGGTTAGGGAGTTGATGCATAAGTGTGATAAGGGAATCAGTGTGAACAGGTAATCAATAGTTGACTTGGTGGACTAAAGGGCTTGTTTGCATGCCGTATGTCCAAACTAAACAAATTGGATGCACCCAACCCCTCCATCAGAACCCTTTAGATATTTAGATAATTTCGGCATTGAACTACTTACATATTGGAGGACATGCCTTAATTTCAGCTGGAAAGGAATAGAAATAGAAAATGACCTCCCATAGAAATTCCAGTCATAACTCATTATTAGAAGGCACCTTATGTTTCTAATGATTAAATGTTTTGATAAATATTACCGATCTTGCTGTTTACCTTGTCATGAGGTCAAATAATGTCCTTCCTCTGAGGAAGGACATTATTGCCATAGAGGGAGTGCAGAGACGGTTCACCAGACTGATTCCTGGGATGTCAGGACTGTCTTATGAAGAAAGACTGGATAGACTTGGTTTATACTCTCTAGAATTTAGAAGATTGAGAGGGGATCTTATAGAAACTTACAAAATTCTTAAGGGGTTGGACAGGCTAGATGCAGGAAGAATGTTAGGGAATCCAGGACAAGGGGTCACAGCTTAAGGATAAGGGGGAAATCCTTTAAAACTGAGATGAGAAGAACTTTTTTCACACAGATAGTGGTGAATCTCTGGAACTCTCTGCCACAGAGGGTAGTTGAGGCCAGTTCATTGGCTATATTTAAGAGGGAGTTAGATGTGGCCCTTGTGGCTAAGGGGATCAGGGGGTATGGAGAGAAGGCAGGTACGGGATACTGAGTTGGCTGATCAGCCATGATCATATTGAATGGCGGTGCAGGCTCGAAGGGCCGAATGGCCTACTCCTGCATCTAATTTCTATGTTTCTATGTTTCTAAATGGGCCATGAGGTCAAAAGATTATGAGAGAGTGGAGGTACACAAAAATGCTGGAGAAACTCAGCGGGTGCAGCAGCATCTATGGAGCGAAGGAAATGGGCAACGTTTCGGGCCGAAACCCTTCTTCAGAGATGCTGCTGCACCCGCTGAGTTTCTCCAGCATTTTTGTGTACCTTCGATCTTCCAGCACCTGCAGTTCCTTCTTGAACACGATTATGAGAGAGTGTCTGAGTGAATGTAGTGATGAGGGGATTAACATCTCTGTGGAACAGAGATGTTGGAGTGTTGACAAACTGAAGGGTGCAATGGGATCGCTGCTTTCAAAGATTTCTATGGTGGGATCCATAGAGACCATTTTCAAGTCAGTTGCAGGAAGCAGAGGAGATTTGTGGAGCAAAGGTGCAGGTGGTGGCAGCGGTGACACAGTGGTAGGGTTGCTGCCTTACAGCGCTTGCAGTGCCGGAGACCCGGGTTTGATCCCGACTACGGCTGTGCTGTCTGTATGGAGTTTGTATGTTCTTCCCGTGACCTGTGTGGGTTTTCTCTGAGATCTTCGGTTTCCTCCCACACTCTAAAGACGTACAGGTATGTAGGTTAATTGGCTTGGTGTATGTGTAATGGCATGGTGTATGTCCCTAGTGTGTGTAGGATAGTGTTAATGTGCGGGGATCGCTGGTCGGTGCGGACTCAGTGGGCCGAATGGCCTGTTTTAGCTGTATCTCTAAACTAAAATAAACTAAATAGGCAACAAGGGAGGATATGGAAGAGCGGGATGGAATAAAGATGCAGGGAAAGAGAGGAAGGTGAAGAACAACGATGAGAGAGAAGAGTAGATATTTGGAAAGTGAGAAAAGATGGGAAAAGTTGATAAGAAACAATTAAAAAAAGAAATCTTTGTGATTCCTCTGAAGACTGATATCTGAAACCTTAAAAAAAAAAAAAAACATTTTTCCACACAACTCCACAAAGGAGCCTATAAATCTCACGGGTATCAACGTTTTTATTTTGATATAGTAGTCCTTGAAATGAATAAATCACACTTCCCACAGAATGCCTGGGGCATGGTTTGAGGGATTTTTGTTTGTGTCAATGAAAATCCTGAAGTGTAAGCAATGTGAAGAAATAATAACGAGGAAAATAATCTCCTTTAATAGTGAGAGTGGTCTTGCAGATGGGATCAAATGTAAGAGTGAGATCCTGTGTCTTGTTTTTCTCAGCTGGAAGGGGAGAGCAGGCAAGGACATCACATTGATGAGAATATTCTTTGTGGTTGAAATGGTGGAACAACCTACCTCTGATATAGTAGACCTGCATCCCTCACAGTGAGGCTCATCAATAAGTTTTGCCAAACTTCAGAAATATTTATGTGAGTATTGCACGGGGCCAATGTATGTGGAATGCTGAAGAAGGGTTTCAGCCCGAAACGTTGCCTATTTCCTTCGCTCCATAGATGCTGCATAGAGTCTCTCCAGTACCTGCACAAAAAGCTGTTGGCTTCTCCGTGGCCTTCATGCAAAAAATAAAATGAGTACAAGAAATGCTTGTGTTTATATGATGCTGATCAAGACGTCCTGATGCCTGGAAGTGCTAAGGACCACCTTTGAATCTTTCAAGTGTTACCTCAGCTGTGATTTGTGAAATACATTAACCAGTTTCCTCACAGGAAGCGTTTACAAAGTGTAAGGCGATAGTTACTGGATGAAAAGTGTCTTCTGTTCCTTGTGTTAAGCACAATAAATTCATGTTCATAAGTGATAGGAGCAGAAATAGGCCACTCAGACCATTAAGTCTACTCCATCATTCAATCGTTCTTAGAATAAAGGGGAGGCCATCTTAGAATAAAGGGGAGGCCATTTAAGACTGAGATGAGAAAAAAACGTTTTCACCCAGAGAGTTGTGAATTTGTGTAATTCCCTGCCACAGAGGGCAGTGGTGGCCAAATCACTGAATGGGTTTAAGAGAGAGTTAGATAGAGCTCTAGGGGCTAGTGGAATCAAGGGATATGGGGAGAAGGCAGGCACAGGTTATTGATTGGGGACAATCAGCCATGATTGCAAAGAATGGCGGTGCTGGCTTGAAGGGCCGAATGGCCTCCTCCTGTACCTATTTTCTATGTTTTTATGTTTCTAATCATGGCTGGTCTATCTCTCCCTCTCTTAACCTAATTCTCCTGCCTTCTCCCCATAACCCCTGACATCCGTATTAATAAAGAATCCAACTATCTCTGCCTTAAATATATCAATTGAATGCACAAAGAGATAAAGCGCTGGAGATACTCAGTGGGTCAGGCAACATCCTGGGGAATAGGTTGGACATGTGTATCACTCATATATGCAATAATTCAACTGGATAGCATGCAAAGAACATTTCTCACTGCATCTTGTTACATGTGATGATAATAAACCAATAGCCTTCTCCCCATAACACCCGCATTAAACCAGAATCTAGGAATGAATGAATGAATGAATTAGTTTATTGGCCAAGTATGTACTCATACAAGGAATTTGCCTTGGTGCTCCGCTCACAGGTAACAACACGACATACAATAAGCAATTACGAATAAAACAAAAACATTAAAACATTAAGAATAAAACATTATAGTTTTTATATCCATCTATCTCTACCTTAAAAATATCCACTGACTTGGCCTCCACAACATTCTGCGGCAATAAATCCCACAGGTTCACCATCCAGTTACTCCAACATATTGTGTCCTTTTCTGTAAATCAGCATCTGCAGTTCCTTGTGTCTCCATACAAAGATCTCTGTGGAGACTCCAGCAATCTCCTCCATAGTCTCCCTATGGGGGATTAGATTCAATAAACCCAATAAAAGTAGTCGCTTCAAATAGAAGCTGATTGCAATGGAATGGTTGCTTCTCTGACTGGTTCACAGGGAACCTCCTTAGACCCTGGTCAGCAGAAGTTAACATCACCAACATCCAGTTCCACTGTCATTCCTCGCCAGATGCTCAACACATCTGTCACACCCCGGTACAATAAAAATGTCACCAATATATGAATTCTGTGCTGTTATTTCCTCTATCTCTGACATGTTGTTTTTAGCCCATGTCTCACAGAACATAGCACAAGTTATGCTTAATTAAAAAAATTGATGCAATAAATCGTCTAAATATGTCCTCAAGAGAATGTCCCAACCTCTACCATACAGAAATACAATAAAAATTCCTTTTTGGTTATTGGGAAGAGCCTTGGCTATTTTACATTTTGTTCTGTTATTTCAGGAGGTTATATTTCTTTAATTTGCTGCTTTACTTGTACAAGATGTTGGTGAGGCTACATTTGGAGTATTATGTTCAGTTTTGGTCACCCTGCTACATGAAAGATGGCGTTAAGCTGGGAAGAGCGCAGAGAAGGTTTACGAGGATGTTGCCAGGACTTGAAGGCCTGAGCTATAGGGAGAGGTTGAGCAGGCTAGAACTTTATTCATTGGAGTACTGGAGGATGAAGGGCGATCTTATGGAGGTGCATAAAATCATCAGGCGAATAGAAATGGTGAATGTACAGCCTTTTTCCCAGAGCAGTGAAATCATGAGCTAGAGGGCAAAGGTTTAAGGTGAGAGGGGAAAGATTTAAGAAGAACCTTTTCACACACCAAGTAATAAGTATATGGAAAGAACTGCCATAGGTAGATGAGGTCAGTACAATAACATTTAAAACACAGTGTTTAAGAAGGAACTGCAGATGCTGGAAAACCGAAAGTACACAAAAATGCTGGAGAAACTCAGCGGGTGCAGCAGCATCTATCGTCTGACGAAGGGTTTCGGCCCGAAACGTTGCCTATTTCCTTCGCTCCATAGATGCTGCTGCACCCGCTGAGTTTCTCCAGCATTTTTGTGTACCTAACATTTAAAACACATTTGTGTAGTAGCCATATAGCTTAACTCAGTATGTTATAACTATAACCAGTTACCTTTAAATTTTATCTGCCTGTAATTACGCGGGTGGGATTTTTACGTCTTTGTATGCGTGATTGCGGCTGGGATCCTCGTACAGATGCCCTAATAATTAGTTTAGTTTAGTTTGAAGAAGCATGGGGGAGAGGTCACAGCTTTCCACCATGCACAAGTTTGACTGAGTAAGATCAAAATGTACTTAAACAAGAAGAAGTTTGGATGAATATCTTACTGGTTTTACTACTGCTATAAAGACTATTAATTATTAATCATTAACTATTAATTAAGAGACTGTTTTTAAGATTTATCTTTCGACGGCATTGAATGTCTCGTGGAGAGCTCGTAAATGCGTATCAATTTATCTCTTTACCCCTGTCTTCAATGATAGCGACTGGAGGAAAGGTTCCTTGAATGATATAAAAATCTGTCACAACTATTTGGACAGGTACACTGACTGGTTAGCATGCAACAAAAAGCTCTTCACTGTACCTCGGTACACGTGACAATAAACTAAACTAAACATGGATAGGAAAGATTTAGAGGGATATGAGCCAAATACCAGCAAATGAGATGAGAATGGTTGGCATGGACAGGCTGGGCTGAAGGGCCTCTTTCCCGGCTTTATGACTATGACTCTCCAGGTCCACCCTCTGGTGTTACTACAGGTCACCTGTTAACGTCTGTGGACAGCATGGGTGGTTGCGTAGATGAATGAGCTGTCTCCATGACTTCAGAAGATAGACACAAAGAGCTGGAGTAACTCAGCGGGTCAGGCAGTGTCTCTGGAGAAAAGGAATAGGCGACGTTTCGTGTCGAGACCCTTCTTCAGACATCGGCTTCAGCGCGAATGTCAGGCAGGTTGGTCACTGGACTGAAGCGGCTGGAGAGTGACATAAACCCCTCTGTGTCACCATTCCCTCTGCAAATCAAGTGAACAGCAAATCAATGGCAAAACCTTGTAGCAGACCGAACATGGCTTCAAATCTGCACGAACTGGAGAGATTGCTATTACAATTTTAGATTTAAAACTATCCAGGTATCCCCCAGTCAGAGATATTGTTCATTATGCTCCACACTGACCCCCTGCCTGGGAATTATCATTGGCTCCTGTGTCTTGTGCATGATGCACTCTGGGGTATTTCATATATATATATATATATATAAATCCCTAGCTCTGCATTCTGCTATCTGTTGAATCAGGAAGTAAAAATCGAACCTCTATGATATCTCATTACAGCTGGTCACCCTGCTATAGGAGAGATGTCTAATGACAACTGGAAAGAGTGCAGAGGAGATTTACGAGGATGTTGACAGGATTCGAGGGCCTGAGCTATAGTGAGAGGTTGGGCAGGCGTGGGCTTTATTCCTTGAACGCAGGAGGATGAATAGTGATCTTACAGAGGTGTATCAAATCATGAGAGGAGTAGACAGGGTGTATGTATACATGGAGACCCGTACCCAGGGTATGGGCATCAAGAACTAGAGAACATAGGTTTAAGGTGAGAGTTTAATAAGATCCGGAAGGGCACTTTTTTGTCGAGTGTGGTGGGTATATGGAACGAGCTACCAGAGGCAGCAACAATAACATTTAAAATACATTTGGACAGACACACGAGCCTAAATCTCACGAACGCAAGAGCATTGTAGTAGCACTTTAACCAGAAGGATGGCAGTGGTTCTAGCAGGCAGCTCATCAGCACATTTTCAAGGCAAGATGAGGATGCATATAGCTTGCTGTGGGCCTCATTAGAAATGCCTATATCTGCCCGTGGTACAATGAACTACAGAGATATATACATTGCTGGGTGACCAGTTTACAGAATAACTTAATCTCTAGCCTTAGTCACTATCTCAACCCATCTGCCAATCACCACCCCCCACCAACTCACCTGTATTCAGATTCAGATTCATATTCAATTTTAATTGTCATTGTGAGTGTACAGTACAGAGACAACGAAATGCATTTAGCATCTCCCTTGAAGAGCGACATAGCAAACGATTTGAATAAAAAATAATAAGTGTCCCGGGGGGGGGGGGGGGGGGGGGGGGGGGGTGGTGATTGGCAGTCCTTAAGTATATCAAAACTTTAGGGCAACACTGTGGTGCAGCAGTAGAACGTCTGCCTCTCAGCGCCAGAGACCCGGGCGCTGATTGGCAGTCACCGAGGTACGTTGTTGAGTAGAGTGACAGCCGTCGGAAAGAAGCTGTTCCTCGACCTGCTGGTTCGGCAACGGAGAGACCTGTAGCGCCTCCCGGATGGTAGGAGGGTAAACAGTCCATGGTTGGGGTGAGAGCAGTATCCATCTGTCATTTGAAAGGCTTTATCCTACTCCCACCTCTCTTTTCCAGCTTTTCCCCCATATCAGTCGGAAGAATGGTCTTGTCCAGAAAGGTCTTTCCAAAGGTACCTCTCAAAGGTGCCTTTAGAAAGATGAGGGGGAACTTCATTAGTCAGTGGCTGGGGAATCTGTGGAATTCATTGCTACAGACAGCTGTGGAGGCCAAGTCAATGAATATTTCTCAAGGTGGAGATTGATAGATTCTTGATTAGTACCGCTGTCAGGGGTTATGGGGAGAAGGCAGGAGAATGGGGTTGAGACAGAAAGATAGAATGAATGGCGGGGTAGACATGATGGGCCAAATGGCCTTAACTTTGCTTCTATAATTTATGAAATAACGTCTGTCCATTCCCTCCACAGATGCTGTCTGACCCATTGAGTTCCTCCAGCATTTTGTGTTTTGTTCAAGATTCCGGCACCTTCAATTCCTTGTGTCTTGCGGAAGCAGTCTGAGGCTTCCACAAGCCTTCTTCCCGTGTCTTGCATGCTAGCGGAGGTCCTGGGTTTGGGAGGTGCTGTGAGTGAGTGTGGCTGAGAGGTTACTATACATTAGCAACCATAGTCGTGGAATTAGTCGCGAAACTAATTGGACGACCGGTTGTCACAAAATGGATTGTCCTGCCACTTTTATCTTGGAGCAATAATGGGTTGAAATTCTTTTCATTAAAGATTAAAATAAATTACTTTTCCTCAGGCAACTGTGGATAACAGCGAAAAAAAACTCTTAGCAGAAGCAGTTATCTCTTTCAGAATGAAAATGGATAACTATCTAATTGGGCAGAAAGTGTTGATGATTACAAGGATAAGTGCAGAATCAGATGAATGGGCAATGATCTATATTGGGAGAGGGTGGGGGTGAAGGGAAGGCTGTGGAAGGTTGTGCCTGATGTCATTCAGTTTCTCATTGTATCGAGAAGGCAGGAGAATGAGGTTAAGAGGGAGGGATAGATCAGCCATGATTGAATGGCAGTATCGGCTCGATGGGCCGAATGGCCTAATTCTGCTCTTATCACATGACCCTATGACCCTACCATGGATGCTGTCCTCCCCACCATTGAAGGGAACGACAGGAAGCACTGCCTTGCCCTGTCCACCTTTGTGCCCCGGGGGTTACCTCCCACATTCAACCTTGAAGATGCGGAAGATAAGGCCCTGGTTCACCAGCCTAGCTCCTCACGTCTGTCATCGCTGACTCCCTCCTCTCTGGTCTCTCTGTTCTTCAGGTAGACAAGTAGGGGCTGGTTTGGCAGCTTCCCCCTACAAGTCATGGCCCGCTGTGTCTTCTGCATTCTTTGCTTGGGTCTACTTTGCACAGAGGTTGTCCACTTTGCACAGAGGTTGTCTGACCTGCTAGATCCTTCCAGCATTCTCCATTTTGTTCCAGATTTCCTGCACGTGCGGCTTTTAATTATCTTCATTCTCTTCATTCCTTTCACCATCTGTCCCCCATCCCATCCCCATCTCTGCATCAGCAACAAACTTGTTTTCTGATGAAAAGCCCATGAAACATTAATGGAATTTACCTGCTTCACCTGCTAAGTATTGCCAAAACCTTCTGTTTTTATTCTTCCCTCCTCGTTGAGGTGAATGTCAAGAGTCGAAGCTTTTCACTGTACCTCGGCACATGCGACAACAAACTAAACTAAAAAATAATTGTTATTAGGTATCCACAATGTTTTGATTAGTACGGGTGTCAGAGGTTATGAGGACAAGGCAGGAGAATGGGGTTAGGAGGGAGAGATAGATCAGCCATGATTGAATAGCAGAGTAGACTCGATGGGCCAAATGGCCTAATTCTACTCCTATCACTTATGATCTTATGGTCTTATGACAATGGAACAATTAATTTCTTATTTGCTGCAGCTTAACAAGTCCATTCATTAAATAACTCACATATACATATATAATAATCAGTAGCACTAGGTAACCAGAACAGAGCAAAACCAAAGTCTGTAATGCAACCAAAGACACTGTCCACTGAAGATCATAGTTGCTGAGGTTAGTGTTGTGCAGTGTTCAAGAGCGTGATAGTTGCTGGGAAGAAGCTTTCCTTGAACCTGGAGGTTCAGACCTGTACTTCTTCCCCATGGTAGCAGCGAGATGAGAACATAGCCAGGGTGATGTGGATCTTTGGTGATATTAGCTGCATTTTTGAGGTAGCGCCTCCCACAGATCCCTTTGATAGTGGGGAGGTCAAGAATCCAATAACCAATATTTAAAGACAAGTAGGTCATTCTGAGATGCTGCTCAACATTTTTCTCTCAATTGATGCATTCGTTAAACCAAAACAAAACCTTGCAGATGCTGCAAATCTAAAATAAATATAGGAAGTGCTGGAAACACTGAGAGGGTCAGACCGCACCTGTGGAAAGAGAAACATTCAATACAAAATTCTGGAGTAACTCAGCGGGTCAGGCAGCATCGCTGGAGAAGAGTCTCGACCTGAAACATCTATTCCTTTTCTCCAGCGATGCTGCCCGGCCCGCTGAGTTTCTCCAGCAGCATTGTGTGTCTATCTTCAAGGGCCTGTCCCACTTGGGCGCCATTTACGCAACATCCTAAAAGTTGGTTGGAGCGTCATGACGCATGGTGAGGCGTGGTGGCGTATGCAGTGACGCGCGGTAATGCGCGGCGTCCCAGGATTTTGGAATGCTCAAAATCCTTGCGCGCCTCCTGCATGACGTATCCCTTGCGTACGCTGACGTACTGATGGGGTACGTGTAGCGCATGGTGACGGATGGTTACGCACGAACATTGCCTATGCTAATTTATTATGCGTCACCGTGCATCAACGTCCACAACCATACACCGCCCGTATGCCGTCGGCGCGCAATTTTCACATCATTTGAGCGTCGCACCACGTGACCACCCGGGTATAAAGCGTGCGTAGTTTTGAAATTTTTTCACTGGGAAAATACTTGCCACGGAGATTGGACTGAGTACGAACGACATCTCAAATGGCTCCCAAAAGAAGCAGGGCCCTCAAGAGCACTTGGCGTGCGACTGTCGTACTGCTGGACGATTTTCGCGTGACAGTCACTACCGGCTTGTCGCGTAAATGACGCCCAAGTGGGACAGGCCCTTCACTGTAAACCAACATCTGCAGTTCCTTCCTACACATCTGAAACATTTAACACTCCAGGCCAAGGCGTCAGAAGAACATTTTAAACTGGTCATCTCTCAGGTTTATTGTTTGAGTGTTACTGCTTGGAGGTTTTTCCCCACAATGCTCACACTCCCTCTTCCTAACTGTGAATACCAGATAATATTCCTACTGGAAAGCCCTTTCATCCCTCTGCTTTGTCCGGGCTAACTATGACATTCCTGCCTTGGAGCCAGTGCAACCATCCTTTTTTTAAAAAAAAAAAACAAAGATAGACACTGCACATCTGAAATAAATATAGGAAGTGTTGCAAATCTGAAATAAATATAGGAAGTGCTGGAAACACTCAGAGGGTCAGATTGTACCTGTGGAAAGAGAACCATTCAACACAAAATGCTGGAGTAACTCAGCGGGTCAGGCTGCATCTCTGGAGAAAAGTAATAGGTAACGTTTTGGGCCAGAACACTTCTTCAGACTCGTATTTGAAAACGTTTCCTTGCACCTGAGTTTGTCCCTCTCTCTTCGTATCATTTTTAATTTGCATACAAATTGTGTCCTAAACCATTTCTGAAACCAATTATTCGTCAAATAGCACACGTATTGCAGCAGAAATTATCCTTGGGCTCTGATCTGCAGTAATAGTCGGTGATGTATTATAAAGTAACACTTTGCTCAATCAGTTAACATTACAGTTGCTATGGGACTTGAGAGAAGGCAGGCAGTCAGTGATTTGTTCAGCACAAGACAACATTTGATGAAAATGGTGCACTTTGCAATCCCAATTACCTCGTAAAAACGGAATCACTGAAGGAACCAAATCTAAACTCATTCAAGCACAAGCTCAAATAAGCAGTTCTTGATTATCTGTATCTCCATGCATTATGTTAAAAATTGGAATTGGTTCTTTCAGGAAATCACAGTTTGCTACCATTAACTGTCTGTAATTAATATCACTGCTGTAAAAGTGATTTAAAAAAAGACATTTATAGGATTA
Source organism: Leucoraja erinaceus (assembly GCF_028641065.1). Classification (NCBI taxonomy): domain Eukaryota; kingdom Metazoa; phylum Chordata; class Chondrichthyes; order Rajiformes; family Rajidae; genus Leucoraja; species Leucoraja erinaceus. The sequence continues at coordinate 7,955,777 of NC_073408.1, forward strand.
AAATAATACTTTTTGCTCTCTGATGTTTTAATCCATGTTTTGTTAAGGGGAAGTTTACTGATGAGATAGATGGAGCACGTTACAGAATCAATGTGGGCCTTGATCGGGCTTGCTACAGAGACTGAATGCGGGCTGTACAATGTGAAGTTTGACGGTCTGCTGGTTTACCAGCATGTAAGGAAAAGTGTGGCAAATAATATTGACCAGGTTTATAATTGATAAAACTTGCAAAGACAATAAAGGCCTAAAGAGTAAATTGCCTGGGAAAAAGCTGGGTCACACACGCACGGCACTCACACACATACACAGGCACACACATACCCACACACACAAACACACATATACGGATACAGACACACACACCACTCACACACACACACACCAGTCATACCCATGCGCACACACCCATGCACACCAACACATACACACACACACATACACACACTCACACACACATACATACACACACACACACACACACCAACACATAAACACATACACACACACACACACACACACACACACCAACACAAACATCCGGTGGCGCTGTTGAATGGCTGCCTCTGCCTACAGTCTGTTTGTCTTTTAATCTTTTTTATTTTTAGTATGTTTAAAGTATGTTTTGGGTTTTTATTTTTTTATTTGTTAGTATTTTATGTGGGGGAGTGGGGTAGAGTAAGGGGGAAACTGTCCTTCAGTCACTTCCTGGCGAGGATGCGACTATTATCCGAGTTGCACCCTTGCCCCCCTCCTCGCGGCCTACCAACTGGATTGGAGCGGCCTTTCCTGCCGGGACCGGACCAGAGCTTCAGCAGCAGCGGCGCAGTGCTGGATACATCCCGGAGAGGGGAATGCCTTACCTGGGATCGCCGTTTGAAGCTCCAGAGGGCTGGGCCTGCTGCATCGACATCGAGGAGCTGTGGTTTGCGGAGCTCTCAATGCGGGCGGCGCTGACCAACATCGCGGAGTCCTGGGACCCTTTGCCGGGGGCCGCCAACGTTGAACCTCCACCCAGCTCGACCTGTGGACTTCGGAGCCGTGGACTCTGGTGGGAGGTGGCCGATTCAGAGGTCCAGGCCTCTGAGGATGCTCTTTCATTTGACGTCAGGGTTCCATCGTTCCCGGCGAGAGGGCCTGAATATCGGGCCGCTCGTAGCGGTGACTGCGGTGGGCTCGTGAGGCCACGACCATGGGGGAACATCAGCGAGGAGGTTGACTGGACTTTGGTTCCTTCCCTCACAGTGGGGAACTTTGGTGCCACTGTGGGGATGCTTGTGTTGTGGACTATTGTGTTCTGTGTTTTTTTGTTTTTTTTATTCATATGACTGTATGGAAATAGCATTTTGTTGTCTCTCACTTGAAGACGATGACAATAAATTGAATCAAATCAAATCAAATCAAATATATACATACACAGACACACACACACACCGCTCACACTCACACACACTCATATGCCACTCACACACATGCACACACGCACACCACTCACACATACACACCTGCACCACTCACATGAGCACACACATGCACATATACCACTCACACACATTTACAAACACAACACTCACACTCATGCAGACCACTCGCACTCGCGCACACACAGACATACATGCACACGCACACACATGCACATATACCACTTACATACACATGTACAAACACAACCCTCACACTCACGCACACAGACCACTCGTACTCGCACACACTAACATACACGCACACACACAGACTCAATTTCTAAATAACATTATACTTCAATTAAGTTCCCTTAGTTTTAATGTGGTTAATTAATTTTAGAAGTGTTTATAGACATTAAGGACCGATTTCCGATGTCTGTGAATTCTCGACCATTGAGCTATGAACGTGTTCACGCTGCATTGGGAAGAGACTATAATTTACTTCATTCCTCTCTGACTCTTAAATTCCGCTCTGAGATCTGAGAACATGATTGACACTAATATTTCCATGCAGTCACTTCCTGACGAATCAAGCGCAAGTTTGCAGACATTAGATAACTTCTCATTCACTGTGAAGTTGCATGTGAATAAGCACTTTGTCTGCACCAACTGATCCGAGGGGCGAAATGATTGATTATTGGCAATGTTGAGAGAAGAATATTAACAGAAGACAAGGGGAACCATCTACTTGTCTTTGAATGCCACCATTAAAGGGATCTACAGGAGGCACTGCTTCAAAAAGGCAGCCAATATCATCAAAGACTCACACCACCCTGGTCACGCTCTCATCTCACTGCTACCATTGTGATGAAGCTGAAAACCTTGACCTCCAGGTTCAAGAACAGCTTCTTCTCAGCAACCATCAGGCTCTTGAACACGACACAACACTAACCTCAGCAACACCGATCTTCTTTGGATTTTGTTTTGGGAAAAATACCGACTTCTGTTTTGCACTATTGTGATTACCCAGCATTATAGTTATTAATGTATTATACTATTGATTATTATATATTTATCTGCGTGTTATTATGTGAATGGGCCTGTTAAGCTGCAGCAAGCAAGAATTTCATTGACTGATGCCAGCACATATGACAATTAAAAACCTCTTGACTCTTTGATATTTAACAGTCTTCACCTTCATCCAAACAAGGAAAGTTGTCTTTAGTTTAGTTGAGTTTTAGTTTAGAGATAGAGTGTGGGAACTATCTCCCTTCAGCCCACCGAGTCCACGTTGACCATCGATCACCTGTACACTACTTCTAACCTACACACAGGTGACAATTTCCAGAAGGCAATAAACCTACAAACCTGCACGCCTCTGGAATGTGGGAGGAAACTGGAGCACCCGGAGAGAACCCACACGGTCACAGGGAGAAGGTGCAAACTCCGTACAGACAGCACCCGTAGTTAGGATTGAATCTGGCACTGTAAGGCAGCAACTCTATCGTTGCACCACCGTGCCATCCCACCTGATTTTACAGGTTCATCCAATGTTTCAATTATTGGTTAACCAGTGATCCCTTAACTAGGCACTCAATTATCAGCACAACCGTCTGCTCGGACTCTCGGTTTGGAGATTAAAGATGAATGTGACTCGTGTTAAAAGCTGTTATTATAATGTTTAAATATAATGTTATTAAATCTTAATTAGCTGATTTTTCACTCTACTTCAGTAATAAAGCTGTCCAAAGCAAGTTGCAAAATACAGCATTGCTGGTTCTTTATTACAGGCCAATTTAGTTGGTAGGGAATCTGCTAAAGACTAGATAATCAAAGTGGAGGAGATAAGGAAGGCAAACATGAACAATCATTGCATTATCAAGGGTTTAAACTAATTTTTAATTATTTTTTTGGACATTATATAACTAGGATCTCAGAGTTGTTTGATACTTTCACCAGAGTATAATTGGGTGAATTATAATCAGTAGGCAAGAAGGGTTTATCCACCCGAAACGTCGCCTATTTCCTTCGCTCCAGAGATGCTTCATCACCCGCTGAGATTCTTCAGCATTTTTGTCTAACCTTTTATTTTTATTAATATGTTTTGGTTTGTCTTGTATTATTATTATTAAAATGAACGTATTTAAAATACAAAAGAGTAAGAGAAGATTCAATGAAATAATCCTCCCCGACTGATGGCCACAGTTGAAACATCATGAGGGCTATTTTAACAGAACAATGTACATTTTGCAGTATATCTAATTTAAGTTTATTGGATGCAGCCTTATTAGATTACAGCTAACTTAATGCGGCATTCCAACATGAAAAGGTTCCCCACCCGTGGTCTAGCCTGTGGTGGGTAAAGGCAAATAAAGTTGTATCTGCATCTGTAGAGCGTAGGGCCAAGTGCCGTCAAAGTGGCACTTACCACTGAAGCGAAGAATTTAAGGAGATAAGAAGGGGAACATGAGAAGGACAATTGTCTCGCGACCTGCGAGTTCAAATGAAAACGCAAAAGAAATTTATGAAAAATGCTCATCATTCCTCATAGTAATTGTGTGGCTGAAGAAAATGAAACGTCTTGCCTCTTGACTGTGAATTACAAGGATTATTGGCTCCAGAGTGTGGGTCTCAGTTCACACTGCAATCAAAAGTACTAAAATGTTGCCATCTGCACAATCTAGCCTCAATGAATCCAAGCTCCCCATTTCAATTCAATATAGGAATCGACAGAACTCTCGTAATATATTTTGGATGTGGGCATTGTCATAATCCTTATGATTTTTAATCTAACATGTTGCAGCCAGAAGGGAGAGTATAGCGAGCGACAGCATTGACTACAATGCATCAAGGAAACGGACTCAAGAGAGAGGCAAGGGTGTTTAATTGTCATGTCTACTGAAAATAGAGCAATGAAGTTCTTACTGCAGCAGCATAACAGGCACCCACCATCACACTCTGTGTAAAACACTTGCCCGGCACGACTAATTTAAACTTTCCTCCTCTCATCTTAAAGCTATGCCCTGCAATCATTGACAATTCCACCCTGTGAAAAACGTTTTTGCACAGCTAGCCTATCCTCTCATAAAGTTACATACTTCCATCAGTTCTCCCCTCAACCTCTAGAGAAAACAATCCAAGTCAGTCCCACATGTCCCTATAGCTAACAAGCCTTAATCCAAGCAATACGTGACTAATATTTTTCTAAGCTCAGGAACTGAGTGTAGTGTAGTGAATCCTTGGTATCTTTGAGGAGTTGACACTTTCACCCAGTGACTGCGTGGAGGTTTGTCTGGATGCTCTGGTTTGCTGCCATGCTCCAAAGATATGACGGGCCTTCAGTACACTGAGTCCATGCAGACCATCGATCATCTGTACACTAGTTCTAGGTTTTGTCACTTTCACGTCCTGCGCACAAGGGGGCAATTTACCGAAGGCTAGTAACCTACAAATCTGCGCATCTTTTGGACGTGCAAGGAAAATGGAAAACCCAGGGAGGGATGAGTTATTGGCCAAATGCAGGCAAACACGAACAGCCATCCATGCCAACTTGGTTGGAGTGGACATGATGGGCTGAAGGGTGTGCTTTTGTGCTGTACATTTTCTTTTGGGATAAACATATCTCAGCTTGGGTGGGGGGGGGGGGGGGGGGGGGGGGGGGGGGGGGGGGAGAGTCAGATAACTCCAACGAGTTGGTGTTGTTCAAATTCCTCTGCGAAAACATTGGGCAGATGGCTGAAAAAGGCTGACAATAACAAAAAAAAACCATTTCAGTGATTACAAAAGATGAGAGATTTACAGCTTCCAGCCCTTTGGTTACATAATGGAGCTGCTGTCCATGCAACACAGGCTGAAGAAGACAAACAGGTGGATAATGACAGTGAAAAATAACATTACCAGTCCAAAATTAACATCAGCATCAACACCTTGGGGCTGTTCTGTTTCAAAATCTGGTCAGACCAATTGTTTGGTTTGGGGAAAAGCTCTGCCCAAGACCACATTAAATTGCAGACAGCTGTACATGTACCCAGGTCCATCACACTGACCAGCCGCCACCATTAACACCATTTACTTTTGATGCTTTCTCGGAAAGCAGCCAACAGATCCTGACCCACCTCGGTCACTCTTGCTTCTTCCCATTGATGAGATGAGTTAGAAATGAAATAGGTTTCAGAGTAATGTAGGAGGGCAGAGAGATTAGGAGGGAAGGTCGGAAATGAGTGAAGCTCTGGATGGTGTTGGCTGAAAGACAAAGAGTTGTAAACAGGAGGTGAATTAACTAAAATAGTCATAGAGCTGTACAGCATGGAAACAGGCCCTTCAGCCCACCTCGTCAATGCTGATCAAGGCACAAACTGGGCTAGTCCCATTTACCTGCATTTGGCCCATATTCCTCTAAACCCTTCCTATCCATTTATCCATTCCTCTAAATCCTTCCTATCCATTTCAATTGAATTGAATTGAATTTTATTTTTGTCATTCAGACCTTTTCGGTCTGAACGAAATTTCGTTGCCTTGCAGTCATACATATAATTAAAATGACAAAAACACACAATAAACACAAATTTAATATCCACCACAGTGAGTTCACCAGGCACCTTCTCACTGTAATGGAAGGCAAAAGTCTTAAAGTCTCTGTCTGTTCCCACCTTGTTCTCCCTCGGCGCCGAGGCGATCCAGGCTTCGGATGTTGTGACTCCGCTGGGTGATGGTAAGGATTTTTGCTTGGGGGAGAAGCAAAAAATATAATCAATTGTGAGGTAGCAGGTTATCTGAAATTGTATTCAATGTTAATCCCCGAAGGCTGTCATCTGCCCAGATGGAAGTTAAGGCATTGCTGGTTAAGTTTACCTCAAGCTCAGTTGAAAAAAGGTGGGAGACCAAGAGCAGAGGGCAGAGTGGGAATAGGGTGGAGAATTCAGGAAACTGCCAAGTAGAAGCAAGACTTCAACTCAGTAGACAGACTGGAGTTATTCTGTAAACTGGTCACCCAGCAATGTATATATATCTGTAGTTTATTGTACCATGGGCAGATATAGGCATTTCTCATGGGGCCCACAGCAAGCTATCCCTCCTCATCTTGCCTTGATAATGTGCTGATGAGCTGCCTTTTATAACCTCTGCCATCCTACTGGTGAAAGTGCTACTACAATGCTCTTGGGTTTGTGAGATCGAGGGTCATGTATCTGTCCAAATGTCTTTCTTTTAAATGTTATTGTCCTGCCACCGGTAGTTTGTGACTCTGGTAGCTCGTTCCATATACCCACCACACTCGACAAAAAAGTGCCCCTCCGGATCTTACTAAATCTTTTCCCTCTCACCTTAAACCTATGTCCTGTAGTTCTTGATGCCCATACCTTGGGTATGGATCTCCATGTATACATACACCCTGTCTACTCCTCTCATGATTTGATACACCTCTGTAAGATCACTATTCATCCTCCTGCGTTCAAGGAATAAAGCCCACGCCTGCCCAACCTCTCACTATAGCTCAGGCCCTTGAATCCTGTCAACATCCTCGTAAATGTCCTCTGCACTCTTTCCAGTTGTCATTAGACATCTCTCCTATAGCAGGGTGACCAGCTGTAATGAGATATCATAGCGGTTCGATTTTTACTTCCTGATTCAACAGATAGCAGAATGCAGAGCTAGGAATTATATATATATGAAATACCCCAGAGTGCATCATGCACAAGACACAGGAGCCAATGATAATTCCCAGGCAGGGAGTCAGTGTGGAGCATAATGAACAATATCTCTGACTGGGGGATACCTGGATAGTTTTAAATCTAAAATTGTAATAGCAATCTCTCCAGTTCGTGCAGATTTGAAGCCATGTTCGCTCTGCTACAAGGTTTTGCCATTGATTTGCTGTTCACTTGATTTGCAGAGGGAATGGTGACACAGAGGGGTTTATGTCACTCTCCAGCCGCTTCAGTCCAGTGACCAACCTGCCTGACATTCGCGCTGAAGCCGATGTCTGAAGAAGGGTCTCGACACGAAACGTCGCCTATTCCTTTTCTCCAGAGACACTGCCTGACCCGCTGAGTTACTCCAGCTCTTTGTGTCTACCTTCTGAAGTCATGGAGACAGCTCATTCATCTACGCAACCACCCATGCTGTCCACAGACGTTAACAGGTGTCCTGTAGTAACACCAGAGGAGGGACCTGGAGAAGCATAGATTCATAAAGCCGGGAAAGAGGCCCTTCAGCCCAGCCTGTCCATGCCAACCATTCTCATCTCATTTGCTGGTATTTGGCTCATATCCCTCTAAACCTTTCCTATCCATGTTTAGTTTAGTTTATTGTCACGTGTACCGAGGTACAGTGAAGAGCTTTTTGCTGCATGCTAACCAGTCAGTGTACAGTACCAGTCCAAATGTCTTTTAAATGTTATTGTACTGACCTCGTCTACTTCCTAGGTCCATATACCTATTACCATGTGTGTGAAAAGTTTCTTCTTAAATCTATCCCTTCTCACCTTAATCCTTTGCTCTTTAGCTCATGCTCTGATTTCACTGCTCTGGGAAAAAGGCTGTGTGCATTTACCTTATCTATTCCCCTCATGATTTTATGCACCTCTATAAGAACATCCCGCATCCTCCTTTACTCCAATGAATAAAGCTCTAGTCTGCTCAACCTCTCCCTGTAGCTTAATGCCCCTGTCCCACTTAGGAAATCTGAACGGAAACCTCTGGAGACTTTGCGCCCCACCCAAGGTTTCCGTGCGGTTCCCGGAGGTTGCAGGTGGTTGCCGGAGGTTGCAGGTAGTGGAAGCAGGTAGGGAGACTGACAAAAACCTCCGGGAACCTCCGGAAACCGCACAGAAACCTTGGGTGGGGCGCAAAGTCTCCGGAGATTGCCGTTCAGGTTTCCTAATTTGGACCGGGGCATAAGCCTTCAAGTCCTGGCAACATCCTCTTGAATCTTCTCTGCGCTCTTCCCAGCTTAACGCCAGTTTTCTTATAGCAGGGTGACCAAAACTGAACATAATACTCCAAATGTAGCCTATCCAACGTCTTAATAATAATAAATATCTTATTTATATAGCACATTTTCAGTCAACTTGCATTGACCCCAAAGTGCTTCACATAATTACATTACATTACACACAGGCAAAGGTGGGTGAAGTGTCTTGCCCCAAGGACACAACGACAGTATGCACTCCAAGCGGGGTTCGAACCGGCTACCTTCCGGTCGCCAGCCGAACACTTAGCCCATTGTGCCATCTGTCATCTTGTACAATATGCATGTGCTCAGCTACTGCTGGTGCTTCAAGTGTGGCCTCACCAATGTTTTTACAAACAAAGAAGCAAATTAAAAAATATAACCCACCGAAATAACAGAACAAATGTAAAATAGCCAAGGTTTGGCCCATTAACAAAACAGGAATTTTAATTGTATTTTTTTCCTGATGGTAGAGGTTGGGCCATTCTCTTGATCATATTTAGATGATTCATTGCATCAAAATGTTTAATTAAGTATAATTTGTGCTTTGTTCTGTGACAGATGAGCTAAAAACAACACGTCAGAGAAAGAGGAAATAACGGCACATAATTCATATTTTGGTGACATATTTTAATTGTACCGAGGTGTGACAGATGTGTTGAGCATCTGGCGAGGAATGACAGTGGAACCAGATGTCGGTGACGTTATCTTCTGCTGACCAGGGTCTAAGGAGTTTCCCTGTGAACCAGACAGAGAAGCAACCATTCCATTGCAATCAACTTCATGCTGGGAGTACTGTGTTCAGTGTTGGTCATCCTGCTATAGGAAGGATGTTGCTAAGCTGGATAGAATGCAGAGATGTTTCACAAGGATGTTGCCAGGATTTGAGGGCCTGAGCTATAGGGTGAGGCTGTGGAGGCTAGGACTTTATTCCTTGGAGCACAGGAGGATGAGGCATCATCTTAGAGAGGTGTACAAGATCATGAGGTGCTTAGATAGGGTAGATACACAGAGACTTTTACCAGGAGTAGGAGAATCAAGAACCAGAGGTCAAGGGTGTGAGGTGAGAGGGGAAAGATTTAATAGGAACCCAATGGGCAACTTGTTTAACACAGGTGGTTATATGGATTGAGCTTCTAGAGGAGGTAGTTGATGCAGGTACTATGATAACATTTGAAAGACATGTGGATAGATACATGGATAAGAAGGGTTTAGAGAGATATGGGCCAAATGCGAATAGGTGGGACTAATGTAGATATGGCATCTTGGTTGGCATGGGCAAGTTGAGCCGAAGGCTGTTTCCATGCTGTATAACTCTACGATTCTATCTGTCACCCATTTTCCAGGGTAGCTGAGAAGAACTTTTGTATACAGAAGTTGAATAAATTACCAATGCCTTTATTTGTGCTTCAAGTATTTGTACAGATGGTACTGCGCAAATCTGTATTATTAATATTCTGTCAGTATTTGTAAGGTTACTGGCAAGAGTTTCATTAGAGAAGTGTTCTCTTCTAATCATATGTTCCCGTTGCTCTTTGGTGGGAGAGGCCAAGGAGGTGTGTAGGCACAGAGTGTTGCTGTGATCAGGGCTGCAATCTGGAGATGAAGGTATAATTAGCAGTAGAATGCCGATGGGGCGGGTCGAAAATGTAAGTCACATTACACTTAAGTATTGTCTCAGTTACATATCTGGATGTCTGGTATTATAAACGTATCAAATGATCTGAAAAAATAATTCTTAGCCGAACAATCAGCCGCAAAGCTTAATGTAAAAAAGAGCTTGAGTTTCTCACCACCTGTTTAGCTAAACTATAATAATATTGTGATATGCAAATACAATTTCCTCTATCCTGTCAAAAATCAAGTGTATTTCAGCAGCTCCAGAGATGAAGCAGAGAGCCGAGTCTCCATAGCAACTGTCAGTTAACATATAATCAACTGTGAAAGTGTTAGGGCAAAATTGTAGTGCTTCATAAATTGTGGATCTCTCAGAAATATTGTCGACTGTGAAGGGAAATCAGGCAAAGTCACATTTTACACATGTTGATCTTCAGCAGGCAGCCCTGCAGAGAAATGCAACCGGTTGCAGTCTGTTGCAGTTCTTGACTAGTACAGCTCTGCTCTGATGTGCAATGCAGCATGTGAGGTCAAACTGAACCAAACTAAACTAAACTAAATTAAACTAAACTAAGCCACGACTTGGAGTTCAGAAGCAGGAACAATGTTGTCCAGAGCTGAGGCCCCAGATACGTGTTGTATCTGGACCTAGATACCTCCAGGAAAGGCAGGGAGCATGGAAAGAGACCTCATTCATTTGATAAGTTGGCTGGTCATAATGAAAGAGGTGATATTATTTTACTTAATTCTAATATTTTTAATTGATTGAGAGCACACAATGTGTGTGGAAGTGAATTTTTATTTTCAAAATCCATGTTCTGAAAGTCCTCTGTCTATCGGCCATGGGGATGGAGTCTCAGGATCTGATGCCTGGTTTTCTTTCATGGTTCACTCTACCCCAGTTGGGGTAGTCAGGCCCCGAGCTTGGTTTGGTTTGCATGAACTCAATATGTAATTGGAGCCGCACCTATTGCAAACGGGAGATAAACCGTCAGCCTGGTTGGAACCAAAGGGCCCAGAGTTTGCTTCTCTGCTGGCAGAAATGCTGCCTCACAGTTCCAGACACCAAGTTCAATCCTGACCTCGGGTGCTGTCTGTGTGGAGCTTGCCTATTCTCCCTGTGACCACGAGGTTTTTCTCCCACATCCCAAAGGCGTTGTGGGTTTGTAGGTTAATTGGGCCTCTGTAAATTGCCCCTAGTGTGTAAGGAGTAGATGCTAACATGTGTTAACATAGAATTGGTATAAATGGATGATTGATGATCGGTATGGACTTGGTGGGCTAAAGGACCTATTTCCATGCTGTATCTCAAAACTAAAATTAAATGGGAGAAGGTCAAACTTTTCATCAGTTAAACAATATATGTACTTGGAGAGCTTTTTGGAGTATTGACCTAATACTGGAAGGTAGGGTCAGACTCTGAAACTCCTTACAACCAGTGTAGGTATGATTGGGCAAACCCCCACCTTGGAACACACTGAAGATGTGATTAGGCCAATGTCTGCTGTCATGAACGGATATGATTGGACCAATGCTCACCTTCATGTGGGACTTGATTGGACAACTGCCTGCCTTCCTGTAGGAGATGATTGGACAACTGCCTGCCTTCCTGTAGGAGATGATTGGACAACTGCCTGCCTTCCTGTAGGAGATGATTGGACAGCTGCCTGCCTTCCCGTAGGAGATGATTGGACAACTACCTGCCTTCCCATAGGAGATGATTGGACAACTACCTGCCTTCCCGTAGGAGATGATTGGACAACTGCCTGCCTTCCTGTAAGACATGATTGGACGATTACCTGCCCTCCGCACCATAACTTTTCGATAATCCTGTCATATTTAATGGAGGAGTGATGGAATTATTAAAGATTTCATCTCCAGTTTCACAACCAGCCTTCAGGTGTAATAGCAGCAGGGCCTGCGAGATGCACAAAACCGAGTCTGTGTTTTATGGACCCTGCAGTATGTTTTTCTCTTTCAGGATGCAGTTAAATTTTGATTTCCAATCTGCAAGCGGAGCGAGCAGAAGTGTTTTGTGCATATTGCATGATTCCGTTTAAAAGGTAGTCCATGCAACATTCGTCCTGGTGCACATTACATACCTGCTGTGATGACCCTAGAGTGAATTAAATCGATGATTACAGTAATCAGCATGTGGCTGCTAACTGGGTGGGGGTCTGGTGGGGGAAGTGATTCATGAACGGCTTCAAGAGCCACACCTAATGTACGGGGTGGTCGCTGGTCGTCATGGATTCGGTGGGCCTTGTTTCTGAGCTGTACCTCTAAAGTCTACATAAACACAGGGCTGATGTTGTGAGTGCACTCGACACATCAATGGCCTTGTTTCTGTGTCCTATCATTCTTCGACTCTATGCTAACAACAGCCAGAAACTGTAAATTATTTTTAAAAATCAAAGTAGCACCATGTGATGGATTTCGAATGCAATTTTGCTGTATTTGAATTTCAGATTCCTAATCCTTTCTTTCATTAGTGGGTGATCAGCCTACACTGCCCTGACAGACTGCATCAATAGACAATAGACAATAGGTGCAGGAGTAGGCCATCCGGCCCTTCGAGCTAGCACCGCCATTCAATGTGATCATGGCTGATCATCCCTAATCAGTACCCTGTTCCTGCCTTCTCCCCATATCCCCTGGCTCCGCTATCTTTAAGAACCCTATCCTCACAGTGAATGAAAAACCTCACAGCCCAACAACTAAAATATTCATCTATTAACAAGAGAGTGATTGACTTTTTGCACTTACCTGTAAAACAATAGCTGCTTGATTAAGTTATAAACTGTAATCAGTTGCAGCGCGGACTGTGTGAGACACCTCTTGAGTGCTTTGCAATTTCTTGCATATTACATTTACAAGCATTGCTGCAGTAAGTGTTAAAGGCAAGCAAGTTTGCCAAGGCCTATGGGATCTCCTGGTTGCCAACCATTTCAACTCCCCTTCCCATTCCCATAGTGACCTCTATGTCCTGGGCCTCCACCATTGCCAGAGTGAACACCACCTCATATTTTGCTTTGGTAGCTCAAAACCCAGCGGTATGAACATTGAATAATCTAACTCCCATTCCACTCCCCCTTCCACCCTTGCCCCCTTCCTCCACTCTCGTCAGTTAATCAGTTCCACAGTTCACCACATTGAATCCCTCTTGAGATCACACCTTCCCATGCCAACAATGTGCCTACCAAGGCACCACCCTTACTGAGGTCATTTGTTGCCGACCCTGCTGGTCCTTGTCTTTCCTTGCCTTCAGCTTTTCACTTTATATACTTTGAACACTGCATTTCGTTGTCTCTGTACTGTACACTGACAATGACAATTAAAGTTGAATCTGAATCTGAATCTGAACATCTGGTGATACACAAATCTGTCCTTAAAGGAAAATGACTTCACATGGACTTATTTCTCTGGAACATTGGAGGTTGAGAGGAGACTTGACAGAAGTATGTCAAATTATGAGAGACATTGATAGTACAGGCAGTCAGAACCTATTTCCCAGGGTGGAATTGCCCAACACTAGAGGACACTAAGGTGAGAGGGGGACAATTTAATGGAGATACATGGGGAAGTTACACAGAGTAGTGGAGGCCTGGAACGCATTGCCAGGGGAGGTGGTGGAGGCAGATACAATAATGGCATTTAAGAAGCTTTTAGATAGGCACATGGAAGTGCAGGTAATGGAGGGAAAAGCTAGTGGATATGAAAACGATGTTTCCAGTAATGGGGGAGTCTAGAACCAGAGGGCATAGCCTCAGAATAGGACACACCTTTAGAATGGAGATGGGGAGGAATTTCTTTAGCCAGAGGATGGTGAATCTGTGGAATTCATTGCCACAGTCGACGGTGGAGGCCAAGACCTTGGGTATTTTTAAGGTGGAGATTGACAGGTTCTTGATTATTAAGAATGTCAAAGGTTAGGGGAAGAAGGCAGGTGAATGGTGTTAAGAGGGAAAAATAAATCAGCCATGATTGACTGCAGGAGTAAGTCAATTGGCTGAATGGCCTAATTCAGCTCCTATGTCTCATGGTCTTATGTGCAGGCACGTGAGATTGGTTTAACTTGGCATCATGTTTGGCACAAACATTGTAGGGTGAAGGTCCCTTTCCCGTACTGTACTGTTCTACGCTCTATGGGAAGAGTGCTGACATAGGGCATGAAATTAGATGAGGTCGATAAATACTGACTCCAAGGTGTTGTGCACAAGGATTTAGCGAATCTTATTAATGTAAACTGGATCTTCAAATCAATTTTGACATGATTAGTTTCAACACATTATTATCGTTCATTAAAGTGATTGCAGATTCTTTCAAAATTCTACATTTCCATAACTAAAACTAGTCACATTTTTATTAATTTAAATCCAATCAATTTTATGATGCATTTAATGATGAATTTAAGAATTTAGAAAAATCTCCATGAGGCAAAAGTTTCTGGTATTTTATTCAGCTTGTGCAATATCAACTTACCTAGAAGCAACACATTATCAAGGTAAATTGAACCAAGTTAATTTGCTTAATGTTATAATTCTTACTGTACCTTTCTTGAATTAGAAATGTATTTTTCTTGTATAGTTGACTGTCACATTGAGGAATGTTAGTTTAGTTTAGAGATACGGCGCGGAAACAGGCCCTTCAGCCCACCAAGTCCGCACCGACCAGCGATCCCCGCACATTAACACTATCCTACAAACACTAGGGAGAATGTACACATACCAAGCCAATTAACCTACAAACCTGTACGTCTTTGGGGTGTGGGAGGAAACCGAAGATCTCAGAGAAAACCCACGCAATCTCGGGGCGAACGTATAAACTCCGTACAGACAGCACCCGTAGTCGGAATCGAACCCGTGTCTCTAGGTATGAACTCTACCGCTGCGCCACTGTTACTGTAAAGGAATTCTACATTTGGACGTTCATGCACTCAATGATCCCTTCGGCAAAAAAAGAGAGTAGTTGTAGGAACTCATGGAGTCAGTCAAACTAGATGAGAGGTCTCAACACCAAACGTCAACTGTCCAAGAGTCAGGAATCAAGAGTGTTTTATTGTCCCAGGTAGAGCAATGAAATTCTTACTTGCAGTGGCACAACAGAATATGTAAGGCTGACAAAGTGTACAGTGGGATATAGATCAGGTGCAGAAATGGGCAGAGAAATGGCAGACGGAATTTAAATCCAAACAAGTGTGAGTTTTTACACTTTGGGAGGTCAAATGTAAGGGGAATGTATTTTGTTAATGGAATAATCCTCAATGGTCTTGGTGTACAGAAGGATCTTGGGGTCCAAGTTCACAGCTCATTTAAAGTGGCAACGCATGGGAATAGAGTATAAAAAGATGTATAGTACATTTGACTTCAGTGTTCAGGCCATGAAGTATTAGAGTCAGGATGTCATGTTTAACTTGACATCATGCTCGGTGCAGATAATGATGACTGTTCCATGTTCTATGATCAGCACTACAGCATCTGCAATTTCTTCTGCCGTAGTTAATCCTGGGTTAGGTATGAAAGTGAAATAACAACAGATATTGTCCAGAGAAATCTCGAGTGCAATTGCCAATTTATTGTTATTTGGGGGAAGTTACTTTGTGCATGAGTATTCATGTCTGAAAGAGAGCTCATCTTTAATATTCAAATCTTACAAATAAACCTGTTGCACAAGAAACCCATTGTGAAAAATACATCTTGTAGATGCGCTGGGACGCATCCTCAGTGATGTGACCTGGGGTCATCGGGTGTTTCGGGTCTCACGACATCAGACACCCTCGCCCAGGCGACCCAGCGGGGGTTGTTCAGGCCCCGACTTGCGTCCCAGCACCAACCGCCCATGGATCAGCCATCTTAGTAACCACTCTGCAGGGGTTGGGAGATTCTAGTGTGTGGAGGGACTGGGCTCTGTGGGGTGAGTCCTGGCCGGGCTCCTGCTGCGTCTCACCAGGTTCAAGGCCTGTGCGCTGCACCCCTTTCTCCTTCTCTGAGCATTTCATTCTCGCTTGATGGATTTAAAAATATTTAAATAATTTCATTATTTTTTTTAGTCCATGGTGGTTCATTGGGCCTTTCCGTAGCTTTATTGGGTGACTTTCTCACGAAAGACACAGACTGGGGAGCTAACCCAGCCTTTCCCAGGTGCCGTCTTTCCGTGCTGTCAACTATCCATTAAGTCGTCACCAAACTATTCTTGGTTGTCACCCAGTCTATTCCTATGTGCTACTGGCTGATTTAATCCTAATGAATTTATTTTAATTCATTTCTTCTATATCTCTATATCACCATCTATATCTCTCTCGTTTCCCTTTCCCCTGACTCCCCAGTCCGAAGAAGGGTCTCGACCCGAAATGTCGCCTATTCCTTTTCTTCAGAGATGCTACCTGACCCGTTGAGTTAACTCCAGCTTTTTGCATCTTTCTTCTGTTTATTTTCATTGTTGTGGTGAATCATAAATCGCACATTTAGTTCATAAACTTTTCTACAACAGAAAATAAAATGCACAATTCCGAATGTAAAAGGGTCAAGGAAGTTCAAAGGACACAAATTATGTTTTTGGTCCATTATCGCTATTCTTCTCAAATGTAATCGAAAGATATTACAGATGTGTATATAGGTCAGCATGGATGAGGTGGGCCAAAGGGCCATTTCTGTGGTAGACACCAATGTAACTCCATGAATCTAAGGTTATTGAAGCTCATGGGAATTCTCAAATTCAACCCAGATCACAACAAAACATTAACTTGAGAGAAGCTGGAGATATGATCTACTGCATGAATACCAAAATTATTTTTGGATAAACTAACTATATTAATGCTGAGTGCTTGAGAGATCTCATAAACGTGTCAGCCATTCTCAATTGATCTCAGTCAAGAAGCCACACTAGTAGGAGCCTGATACTGGGTCTATATAGTTTTTAGTTTAGAGATTCAGTGCAGAAACAGGCCCTTCGGTCCACTGAGTCTGCGATCCCCGCACATTAACACTATTTACACACACTGAGGACAATTCACAAATTTACCCCTACAGCTTTGGAGCGTGGGAGGTAACCGGAGATCTCAGAGAAAACCCACGCGGTCACGGGGGAGAACATACAAACTCCGTGCAGACAGCACCCGTAGCCGGGATCGAACCCGGTTCTCCGGCGTTGTAAGGCGGCATCTCTACCGCTGTGCCATTAATTCAGTACAAAAGAATTGCCCCAGCAAAAAAAGAGGAAAACCCCTACATTTATAATTCTATCTACCTGTACAGCCACTTCCAGGGCCTATGGACGTGATCCTCAAAATCATTCTATACATCCCACAGGAAGTAAAAGGCATGAATGTTGACTCACCTATAAAGACAAGTAAATGCTCTTGAAACTCCAGGAACTGGTAAATGGTTAGTCTTTCAAAAGGCTGAATTTTATAACCTAGTGTGTTTTTTTTGGACTGCCTATGTAATGTTGCTTAACATTAATCTTTAAGCCTAGCGATTGAAAAATAATAATGCTTTTATCAGTTGAAGCTTGATCAGAATTAATTAATGTTGCAGTTTAAAATCCCAGAGAGTTCACAAAGGCTGCACATGGATGAACAGGTACTAGATCGTTGAATTGCAAAATGCCATTATGGTAATGGACAGTTAAACAACATTGCACTTTCACCCAATGAATTCCATACTTAGATTGGAACTTTTTTTTTTTTTTTTTGCTGAGCTAAATAAAATTATTGCACATTCACTTTGGAAATTGGCTTTGGAAGAGCTTTCAAGCATTTAACCGCTCGCAGAAGCTGAAAAGTAATGCCCCTGTCCCACTTAGGAAACCTGAACGGAAACCTCTGGAGACTTTGCGCCCCACCCAAGGTTTCCGTGCGGTTCCCGGGGGTTGCAGGTGGTTGCCGGAGGTTGCAGGTAGTGGAAGCAGGTAGGGAGATTGACAACAACCTCCTGGGAACCGCACGGAAACCTTGGGTGGGGCGCAAAGTCTCCAGAGGTTTCCTTTCAGGTTTCCTAAGTGGGACAGGGGCATTACATTGAATGTAGATAGTTAAAACTGCTGGAGGAATTCAGCGGGTCAGGCAGCATCTGTGGAGGTAGATGGATGGTCAATGTTTAGGGTTTAGACCTTGCATCAGGGCTCCACAGATGTTGCCTGACCCGTTGAGTTCCTCCGCAGTTTGTATTTTGCTCCAGATTCTACCATCTGAAGCCTTGTGTGTCTTCTGATTAAAACTTTGTTGTCAGAATAAATAAACAATGTTTCTACTTTGAACATCTGGTTCTTGTAATGGCCCTGTCAGGGATTAATGATCATAATCAAGTTTAATGAAACTCAGCATTGATCAATACATTGACCATCAGCTGCTGGTGTGGAGGAGTGAACTAGGAACTGGCAGAAGCTGCTGGACAATTTGCATCCTCCACTCTAATGGCCCTGTCCCACTGTACGTTCATTCAAGAGTTCTCCCGAGTTTGCCCTGGTTCGAACTCGGAGATTTACGGTAATGGCCGCTTGTATGTACTCGGGGCTCTTGTGGACATTTTACCGCGTTTCCCAAGTACCTGCCGTTAGCGTTACGAGCCACTAAGAGACTTCCCCGAGCTCCGACGTACCCGCTACGTTCATTCTACATGCTTACCACGAGTTTGATTTTTTTTTTAAACTTGGGAGAGCTCTTGAATGAACTCGTACAGTGGGACAGGGCTTTTAGGCTTCCAAAGACAGCAGCTTGCCCTGAGACCCATTGATGGTTTTGAGAGGCTTTATGGGCTTCTGCATTAAACACAGTGTGGAAAGTCAGAGGCAGCCTCTCACAATTTTAAATATTTCTATCTTTATAACTTTATATTTGTAACTACTGCAGAGGCAATTTACAGAGGTCCAAATAACATTAAACCCACCCTTTTTTAGGATGTGGGAGGAAATCAGAGGACCCAGAGGAAACCCACGTGGTCAAACTCCACACACCCAGCACCCTTGGTCAGGAGCAAACCCGGGTCTCTGACGCTGTGAGACAGCAGCACTACCTGCTGCGCCACTATGCTGTCTTCCATCAAACCACAGACCTTTCATCATTCTACTTTATCTTTGAATAGCCTCAGTGATCTCATCTCCACCACCCTCTGAATTTCCAGGGATTCTTCCCCTCTGTAGGCAGACGTTCCTACAAACCTTGATTTTAAATCTTCTAACTCTACCCCCTTGCAAAAACGGAATATACGCTTGATTGTAAACAGATTTTGGAGTTTATTCCAAAAAAACAATCCTACTGTGAACTCCGGTGTGAGAGCTACATTGAAATCTTTGGTACCTTTTCTGGCTCACAGCTGTTGATACTTGCAATTTTAACCCAAGACTTGCTGACAATGAGACATCGACATAACCACTGATGGACTGAATGGAAAATGACAAAAATACTCAGCAGGTCAGGCAGCATTAGGAAGGAGAGAACCACAGTGACACAGCTGATAGAGATGCTCCCTCACAGTGCCAGAGACCCAGGTGCGATCCTGACCTCAAATGCTGTCTGTGTGGAGTCTGCACATTCTCCCTGTAACCCCGTGGGTTTCCTCTGGATGCTCCGGTTTCCTCTCACATCCCAAAGACGTGTAGGTTTGTAGGTTCATTTGCCCCTGTAGATTGTCCCTAGTGTGTGGGGAGTGGATCCAAAAGTGGGATAACATAGCACTGGTGTGAACGGGTGACCGATGGTCAGCGTGGACTCAATGGGCTGAAGGATTTGTTTCCATGCTGTATCTTTCAATCAATCTTCAATCAAAGATACAATTTCAGGTCTAAAATGAAAGCAATGAAAATGTTCATATTTGAAGATTGCCAAATGATCTCCCCACGAAATGTTAAGCAAGTGGACCCCTAAATCCCCCCCCCCCCCCCTCTCCCACATCTCCTAAGGAATCCCCTCAAAATGGCAGCCAATATCATCAAAGACCCACTCTACCCTGGCCATGCACTCGTTTCACTCCTACAATCGGGAATGACCTCCAGGTTCAAGAACAGCTTCTTTGCAGCAATTATCAGGCTCTTGAACGCTGCACAACACTAACCTCGGCAACTATGATCTTTTGTGGACTGTCTTTGGTTGCACTAAGTATTTTGTTTGTTTTTACACGAATGTTGTGATTATTAATTTGTGAAATTTTAGGTTATTGTATATATTCTATATATAATGAGTATGATGGAGGGTAAACACTCTCATGTCTATGATCTTCCATGGACTGTGTCTCTGGTTGCACTACAGATTTGGCACTGTTATAGTTATCCAGTATTTCATTGAGTTTTTTTTCTATTATGTATTTATCTGTGTGTATTGCATTCACAGGCCTCTAAGCTGTTGCAAGGAATTGTTTCATTGTTCTGTTGTCAGTACATATACAATTAAACAACTTGGCTCTTGAGAGGGGCGGGCAACATCTGTGGAAAGGGAAATAGAGATAATGATATAGGTGAATGAACCTCCTCGTCAGAATTGTTCATTGTGTTCCTCTCACCACAGATGCTGCCTGGCCTGCTGAGTTCTTCTGATATTTTTTCTTTTAATTTCAGATGTACAGCATCTGAAATGTTCTGTTAGAACGTCAGGGTTGATGCTCTTCATTGGAATGATCAGGCGAGGTCATGAGGCCTGCTGAAGAATCGTGGAACTGAAATATTGGCACCATTTCCCTCCTGAATCTTGGCTGGCTCGCTGAACATTTCTTGCATTACCTGCTTTCCCTTCTCTCAGCGAGGCCCTTTGGAAAAAAAACCTCCTAAATCCATAATTGAATTGGAGTCTTAAATCAAAATCGAAGTTATATCCAGCCATTGAACCTACTGCATTAAACCACCAGAGAGCAGAAGGGTTCAGACAATCATTTGATAGTACTTGACCTTTTGCTTTCACACCCCGTGCGATTGGAAGCTTTCCTAAGCTTGACAATTGGACATCTATCGCCTGCACATCTGGCTGGCTTCTCTGGAGAACGGAAATTGTACCCCTCCAGCCCTCTTCTTCATCACAGCTGGAAGATATTACAAATGAGCAGAGCCCGTGATGGAACAGTAGGAGATGAAGGAAGAGGAAGGGAGGCAGAAAGATAATTCTCTGAATTATTGAAACATAATATAAGATTGTTAAGGATTTGGACACGCTAGAGGCAGGATTCATGTTCCCGATGTTGGGGGAGACCAGAACCAGGGGGCCACTGTTTAAGAATAAGGGGTAAGGCATTTAGAACAGAGACGAGGAAACACTTTTTCACACAGAGTTGTGAGTCTGTGGAATTCGCTGCCTCAGAGGACGGTGGAGGCCTGTTCTCTGGATACTTTCAGGAGAGAGCTAGATAGGGCTTTTAAAGATAGTGGAGTCAGGGGATATGGGGAGAAGGCAGGAACGGGGTACTGATTGGGGATGATCAGCCATGATCACATTGATTGGCGGTGCTGGCTCGAAGGGCTGAATGGCCTGCTCCTGCACCTATTGTCTATTGTCTATTGAGTGAGGTGGAAATAAGTGAAGACACGGATACAGATAATTGGGAGGGGGGGGGGGGGGGGGGGGGGGGGGGGGGGTGTGATAATGGCATAAGACAAAAAGCGATGGGATCTGAGAAGCTCGATGAAGTCAGAAGGAATAGGAGGGGAATTAGGCTATTCGGCCCATCAAGTCTACTTCGACATTCAATCAGGGCTGATCTATCTCTCCCTCCTAACCTCATTCTCCTGCCTTCTCCCGCTAACCTCTGCCTTCTCCCCATAACAACTCCATGCCAGGTACATAGAGAATATGAAATGAATATAACAGGTTGTCAATATTAATTACATAGGAGCAGCACTAGACACTCAACTGTCAGCTCCTGTCAGTATAGTATCTGCCTCCATCACCAACCCTACAAGCACGTTCCAGGCACCCTACGTAAAAACTTGCCCCACACCTACCCCCTCTCACCTTAAAGCTTTCCCTTCTAGTCTAGTCATAGTTGTAGTCAAACTTTTTAAGAGCATTGAAACAGGCCCTTTTTCCCATTCGTCCATGCCAACCTAGATGCCCCATCTAAGCTAATTACATTTGCCCTCATTTGGTCCATAACTCTCTAAACCTTTCCTATCTACATCCAAGTGTCATTTAAATGTTGTTATTATACCAGATTCAACTACCTCTACTGGCAGCTCATTCAATAAACCCACCACCCTCTGAGTGAAAAAGTTGTCCCTCAGGTTCCTAATAAATCTTTCAACACGCATCTTAAACCTAAGTCCTCTGGTTATTGATTCCCCTTTCCAGGGTAAAAGACTCTTGTGCATTCGCCCTATTAATTCTCCTCATGATTTTATACACCTCTATATGATCACCCCATAGCCTATGTTGGTCCAAAGAACAAGGTTCTAGTTTGCCCAATCTCTCCCTGTAGCTTTGTCATTTCCACCCTGGGAAATCAGTCTTTGTCGATTCCATCCTGGAAAAGGGTTCTGATTGTCTACCCTATCTATCTATGCCTCTCATAATTTTATAGACTTCTGTCAGATCTAACCTCAAATTCCGACGATCCAGATAAAACAATGCAAGTGAGTTGGGATATCTTGCTCAATATGTACCCCTGATCATTAGAACAACAAAATATTAACCTCGGCCATTATCACGTTACTGTGGGTGGGACCTGCATCACCAACTGGTTGCCGCTGTTCCTGCATTACAACAGTGACTGGACTTCCAAAGTGCTCGTTGAATTGTCCCAGATCCAAAACATTACTAAATCCCTTCCCGCAGCTGCTGCCTGACCAGCTGAGTGTTTCCAGCATTTTCTGTTTTCAATACATAAGTTACAAGTTCAAAATACATAGTGAAGCTATAAAAGATGCTGTAGAAATGTGTCTTTTTGTGCAATGATGAAGGAAGCATAATTCACAATTTGGAAGTACGGGAAACTGCGGATGATACGTTATAAAAGAATACACAAAGTGCAGGAGTAACCTGGGCTACAAAAAAGACACAAAGTGCTGGAGTAATTTGGCGGGT
The DNA here is from genome assembly GCF_028641065.1 of Leucoraja erinaceus. Taxonomy (NCBI): domain Eukaryota; kingdom Metazoa; phylum Chordata; class Chondrichthyes; order Rajiformes; family Rajidae; genus Leucoraja; species Leucoraja erinaceus. The sequence continues at coordinate 7,978,742 of NC_073408.1, forward strand.
CAGGCAGCATCTCTGGAGAACATGGATAGGTGAGGCTTCAGGTCGGGACACTTCTTCACTTGAAATATCATCTATCCATGTTGTCCAGAGATGCAGCCTGACCTACTGAATTACTCCAGCACTTTGTGACACAAATCATAATTTGTTTTGACTCTGATTGTGCATCAGCCGATTGCAAAACAACAGAACGATAGCCTGTCGTCTGAACAAACTTTCTTTTAAAGAATCCTCTGCCTTTCCATTGAGTCCATGGTAGAGGATGACCCTACAATGTATTCCATGCACTGTCTATCCAACCAGTCACTGAGCTATCAATATGTACGCAAGGATTGTCTAACCTAAGGCCATGTCCAGGATGGGACGATTCTGAAGATAGACACAAAGTGTTGGAATAACTCAGCGGGTCAGGCAGTATCTCTGGAGAACACGGAGAGGTGAAGTTTTGGATCGGGACACCTCTTCAACTGAAATGTCACCTATCCGTGTTCTCCAGAGATGCTGCCTGGCCTACTGAGTTACTCCAGCACTTTGGGGGAAAAAAGGGATATCTGGACAATCTCTGGGAAAAGAAAGATGGGCGACGTTTCAGGTTGGGACCCTTCTTCAGACGATTCTGAACTCCACCAGCCTATAATCACTTCCCTGATGGAACTGTACATGTTGGAGGTGACTGTAATCTGCAGCCGCTCTCACTGCATCAATGAACAATCAAACTTGTGCCCATTACTTTAAGTACAGCTGTGCTAAAGCACAAGTCCTCACGGACTGTTAGACAGCCTTGGGTGCTACTCTGAGTAGTTTCTTGTGCCAATACTAATGAATTATAAATAATAAATAAATGTGAAGTGCAGTATTTCCCAATCCCAGCCCGGCCACAAGCTTTACTGAGGATTCATTAACCTTGTGGCCAATTGCATTTAACTTGGTTAATCTTCAGATCCTGCAGTCGAATCATCTTGGAGAAACAAGGAATTGCAGTTGCTGTTTCACACAAAAGTACACAGGGTGCTGTAGTAACTCAGCAGGTCAGACAGCATCTGTGTAGCACATGGATAGGTGATGTTTCAGGTCGAAACCCTTCTTCAGACTGACGGATGTGGAGGCCAAGTCAATGGATATTTTAAAGACAGGAGATTGACAGGTTCTTGATTAGTACAGATGTCAGGGGCCATGGGGAGAAGGCAAGAGAATGAATGGTGTTGAGAGGGAGAGACAGATCAGCCATGATTGAATGGCATAGCGGAAAGTCCGAATGGCATTTTTTCTGCACCTAAAACTAATGAACTTATGGACATGCCTGCAATTGAGGGAAAGTTACAAAGGTTCACCAGATTGGACTTCAGGAAGGTTGGGTTTAGCTGAGAGCAGGTTTCAATCAGATTCAAAGAGAAGAAACATCTTCATTTCAGAGATGAAAGATATGCAAAAAGGTAACGATGATTGCTGTTTGCTTACAATGGCCTGTTTCCTTTATCATTGTTACTTTTTTTGCATATCTTTCATTCAATGTTCTTTATCTCTCCACATCACCGTCTATAGCTCTCGTTTCCCTTATCCCTAACCAGTCTGAAGAAGGGTCTTGACCTGAAACGTCACCCATTCCTTCTTTCCAGAGATGCTGTCTTTCCCACTGAGTTACTCCAGCTTTTTATGTCTATCTTTGGTTTAAACCAGCAGCTGCAGTTCCTTCTTACACAGTATTCAGATAGAATCAGATTCCTTAAATGGCACACTGGCCTCCACCTTGAAAATTCTTGCCATGCCACACACTAACTGCAGGCCGACATAGAATCAGGTGCTACTTGGTCATTCACAAAGACTTCATTGGTGAGACCACCGTCAGGGTACTGTCTGCAGTTCTGCTCACCTCACCCAGCTATAAGGAAGGATGTCATTATGTTGGAAAAGGTATGTAAGAGATTCACCAGGATGTTACCTGGACTTGTGACTTGAGTTATAGGGAGAAGTCGGACAGGATGGGACTTTTCCTTTGGAGCGTAGGAGGCTGAGGGGTGATCTTATTGAGGTGTACGAGGGGCATGGATAAAGTGAACACACAGCCTATTCCCAGGGTAGAGGATTCAAACTCAAGAGGGCATGGGCTTAAGGTGAGAGGGTGGAGGTTTAAGAGGGGCGTCAGGGACCACTTTTTCTCTCAGGGGGTAGCCTGTATCTGGAATGAGCTGCCAGAGGACACTGTGGAAGAGGACGGAAATACGACTTTTAAAACAAATTTGGACCGATATATGGACAGGTTGGGTTTAGAGGGCAATGGGCCAAATGCAGTTAAATGGGACAAGCTCCACAAGCCAACTTGGGCTGAAGCCGAGATGGGCTGAAGGGCCTGTTTCCGTGTTGTTCAGCTCTGACATCTGTGACATCCCCGATGATATCTCATGTCCCCCCATGACACGTCAGGGAGATGAGACCGTGACAATGATCTCCACACATTCTCTGGAGGAATTGGGAAGCTCAGTGTTCAGAGGACCTTAGTTGTTAATGAGGCACAGCGTCTTCACAGCGATACCCATCTGTGCAAATCTGACTTAATCCCCTCATTGCATAATTCAACTTTTTCAGCACTCTCGACTGTTTTCCCTGCTTTACACGTGTTAACATATTTGTAAAAGATTCAGTACAAATTTGATGACATGCTGTGTAATGTTCCTCAAGGAAAAATAGCTGTAAAGTCTGTCAAAATTTAAATCAGTGCTTTGTCAAACGTCCTCTGAGATATGTGCCACTTTGCAGGGACACTGTAAGATCCGAGCCCGTCTCACAAAGGCTTCGGAGCCAAGAGACAACCAAACACATGACAGCAGATGTGGGAAGTTCAGGACACTGGGATAGAAGCAGGCCATTCATCCTCACCTCTGTTCCCATTCCAAAGCTTCATTTTCAATCCCTGATACCAGGGGACTCAAGGAACTGCAGAAGCTGGTTTACGACAAAAGTCACAGAGTGCAGGAGTAACTCAACAGGTCAGGCATTGGTCTCTGGAGGGCATGGATAGGCAACACTTCTTCAGTCTCGAGAAGGGTCTTGATCCGAAACGTCAACTACCCATGTCCTCCCATCAAAACCCCTGTATCCACCTATCACCTGCCAGGCTTTGTCCTTCCCCCACCCCTCTTTGAGTTTTTTCTCCACAGACCTCATCACAATCAGTCTGAAGAAGAGTCCCGAACTGAAACATCACCTATTCTATCCATGTTCTCCAGAGATGCTGCCAGGCCCGCCGAGTTACTCCAGCACATTGCGTTCTTTTTCTGTATACATGCCTTTCTACCACAACAGCAATGTCATTTGTAAGTTCAAGGAATACCTGTTTAACATGGGTATTGACGTCCTTACCATCAGACGGATCTACAGGCGACACTGCCTCAAAAAGACAGCCAGTATCATCAAAGACTTACAATACTCTGGTCATGATCTCATCTCACTACTACCATTGGGAAGAAGGTACAGGAGCCTGAAAACAGTGACCTCCAGGTTCAAGAACAGCTTCTCCCAGCAGCCATCAGGCTCTTGAACACTGCACAACACCAACAATTACCTAAAAAATTATGATCTTCTATGGTATTGCACTACAGATTTCAGTTTTGCACTTTATTGGTTATCAAATATTGCTGTTATTAATGTTTGAGTATTATGTATTTATTGGTGTGATGTTGCATTCACAGGCCTGTTAGGCTGCAGCAAGTAAGAATTTCACTGTTCTGTTGCCAGTCCATATGCCAATTAAACACTCGTGACTTGGCTCTTGAACAGTTGCTTGGCACCAAGGCACCCCTGAACACCAGTACGAGGATGGTAGGAATGTGAATGGCTAGCACATAATGGCCGACCCTGTGTTCTGTCCTCCGCCACTCAAACCAGTTTCAGAATCAGGTCACATCATCCCTTCGATTCCAATGCGTGTCATCTCTTGGCAACAATCCCCGAGACAAACGTAATCAAATCCCTTCCGCAAACCCACAGAGATTCAGCTGCCCGCTACTTTGGTTAATCTTTTCTCATCATTTCCTGATAACACATCACATAGTCTCCATTATCCTGAAAGAAAGGTATAATTTGCGACACTACAGTGCAAGTCAAGAGATGGGACGTGGCTCCTCACCACTTGATTTTCCCCATCACTTCTCCCTGATGTTGTGTCACCCCATTGTGTTCTGATTGTCTGCTGCAGAACCACACGTAATGACAACAGAGTGTCTGATTCAGGCTGTGTGGCTGAGGAGCCACTCCAGTGACCACCTCACTGTCCACCCATGGTATTTATGGGTTAAGTGGGGAGGGGCTGGGGGCCGGAACAATGCTGCCAGCCATTACTCTAAGTGTGTGGCACAATGTGCTTGTGCATTCTAATCTTCCAAACCACAGATGCAGTGAGTGTATCGAAGTGAAGCAGTGGAATTAAACCAGCTGCCGCCATTATATTGGGAATATTGCACAGTGATACACAATACGACACCTCGCACCTTGGTTTGGGAAAAACTCTGCCCCTGACCACAGGAAAATGCAGAGAATTGTGGATGTAGCCCAGTCCTTCACATGGACCAGATTCCTGACTCCAATCATTGACTCCTTCTGCTGCCTCTCGAAAGCTGCAAACGTAATCAAAGACTTGTCCCGCACCGATCATTCCGTCTTCTCCCTGCTTCCTTCGGGCAGAAGATAAGAGAAGCTTGAAAGAGCACACCCACAGGACACCTTCTTTCCCCTGTCAGGTAGACACAACGTGCTGGAGTAACTCAACGGGACATGGGTGATGTTTCGGATCGAGACCCTTCTTCAGACTGCGAGTCAGGGGAAAGGAAAACAAGATATGTAGACGGTGAGTGATATGGAGTGATAGAACAAAAAAATAAAGAAAGACGTGCAAAAATGTAATGATAATCATGGAAACAGTGTATTGTTAGCTGTGGGCTAGGTGGAAATGAGTTATACAAACAATGAAACTCACCAGAACACCAGTGAAACTTGTACAACTTTCCCCTGTTATTAGATTATAGGCAGAAGGCAAAGAGCGGGAATAAAGGAGACTTTCTTCTGGTTGGCTGCCAGCGATTATTGGTGTGTTGTTGCATTAACAGGCCTGTTAAGCTGCAGCAAGTAAGAATGTCATTGTTCTTTAGCCAGTCCATATGCCAACTTAAACTCTTTTGACTTGGTTCTTGACCAGTTGCTTGGCACCAAGGCACCCCTGAACACCATTAGGAGGATAGTGGAAATGTGAATGGCTAGCACATAATGGCCAATCCTGTGTTCTGTCCTCCGGCAGTCAAACCAGTTTCAGAATCAGGTCACATCATCCCTTCGATTGCAATGCGTGTCATCTCTTGGTAACAATCCCCGAGACAAACGTAATCAAATCCCTTCCGCAAACCCACTGAGATTCAGCTGCCTGCTGCTTTGGTTATTCTTTTCTCATCATTTCCTGATAACACATCGCATAGTCTCCATTATCCTGAAAGAAAGGTATAATTTGCGACACTCCAGTGCAAGTCAAGAGATGTGGCGTGGCTCCTCACCGCTCCTCACGTCTCTGTGACGTTGTGTCGCCCCATTGTGTTCTGATTGTCTGCTGCAGAACCGCACGTAATGACAACAGAGTTGTGGCTGAGGAGGTCGGTGGTGGGGCCACTGCTCTTCACGTTGTATATCGATGAGTTTGATGAGGGAATTGAAGACTATGGGGCCAAGTTTGCAGAAGGTAAGAAAAGATGGGTGGAGCGTCAAGCAGTGTGGGGAAAGCAGGGGCTCTGTAGAAGGACAGGTTGGGAGAGTGGGCAAAGAAGTGGCAGATGGAATACACCATGGCAAAGTGTGGAGTCATGCATTCCGGTAGAACGAATAAAGGCGTAGACTATTTTCTAAATGGGGAGAGGATTGAGGATTGAGAAATCGGTCGTGCAAAAGGACTTGTGAGTGCTGGAGTCCTTACAAGGAGTTTGTAGATGAACTTCCATGGGGTTATGTGTTGAAGGTGGCTGTAGTTAATAAATAGGAGTCTGACTTAGGTGCCCTTGTTATCTAGATGTTCCAGAGATGAGTGTTGGACCAGGAGTGTAGCGACTTCAGTGGAACTGTTGTGACAGTAAACAACCCCTGCAACGGCGACTTCTCCCGCCCGAGTTGCGGGGTTGAAGAGCACCTGGAGCGGGGCCTAACATCACTGCCCCGCGCGGCTTGGAATGGCCGCGGGACTCTGCGAGCGCACGCCGGGGGCTCTAACACCAAGACCCGGTGTGCGACCTCGCATCACCCGGCGTGGCTTTAATGGCCGCGGGACAATCGCCATCGCCAGCCGGGGGCTTTGACTTTGACTCTGACATTGGGGGGGAGAGTGCAGTGGAGAGATAAGTGTTTTTGGCCTTCCATCACAGTAATGTGATGGATGTTTATGTAAATTATGTTGTGTCTTGGGTCTATGTGTTCGTAATGTATGGCTGCAGAAACGGCATTGCGTTTGGACCTCAAGGGGTCCAAATGACAATTAAATGTATCTTGTATCTTGTTTAGTGGGTCAAGTCTGGCTGGGAGGCTGGAGTTAATGTGTGCCATAACCAGCCTAGAGACGCACTTCATGATAGTGAATGCCAGAGTCACTGAACGGTACTCATTAAGACCCACTACCTTGCTGTTAATATACTCTCACATGACTGGTGCTGTACAGATGTCGATCTCTACTCTTGGCCAACCCCAATTCCATTCTCACCCCTACTCCCTCCATGTTAGATTTAAACAAAGCTCATGGAAAGTTATTTATACTCCCACTGAAATCAGCGGGAGAGGTTCCGCTGAACAACCGTGAAAAATTACATGCAGATGTTTATCAAATAATAATCTAGAATAATTTCAATTATGTGCAATAGATTTAAAGATCTCCTCTGTGATAAAGTGCTTCACTTGCCTTCTCCAACCTTTGTGACTTCTCCAGCGGAAAATATACGTATTGTTATCAGCGAGATAGGTGCCAAAGGAAAAAGGTTGAATTTTATTTTCCTAAATATTTGCAGATTGCAGGATATGCTGATCCTGCATCAGATGCATGGAATTGCAGATGCATGGAATTATGCTCTGGCAGGTACTTTCTCCCCAATCCTATCTTTTACACATCAGGTGGTGGGTGCCTGGAACAAATTACCAGGGTTAGTGGTTGAGGCAGATACGATAGTGGCATTTGAGTGACTGTTAGAAATGGCCATAGATATACATGGAAGGATAAGGGTGATGTGCAGGTTGATAAGAATTGATGTTGGTATCCTGTACGCACAATGTGGGCCGAAGAGCCTGTTCCTGCACTATACTGAGTAGGAAGGAACTGCAGATGCTGGTTTAAACCGAAGGTAGACACAAAATGCTGGAGGAACTCAGCGGGACAGACAGCATCTCTGGAGAGAAGGAATGGGAAGCATTTCTGCAGGTCTGAAGAAGGGCCTCGACCCGAAACGTCACGCATTCCTTCTCGCTAGAGATGCTGCTTGTCCCGCTGAGTTACTCCAGCATTTTATGTCTATCTCTTGCACTGTACTGCTCTATGTTCTATGTAACTGTAGAGGCAGATTTATCATCAGAATCTTGGAATAACTGAAATTAAATCATTTTCTAGAATAAGCAGAAAATATTTGAAATATTTCTCTTTGTTTGATAATGAAAGACATTTCAACTTCTTTCATTTTGTGGAATCTTTTTGACAAACTTCAAGGCCAAATTGAGACACAAACAGGGGCATGGCGGTGGAGTTGCTGCCTCACAGCGCCAGAGACCCTGACTACAGGTGCTGTCTGTGGGGAGTTTGTACGTTCTCCCCATGACCGCGTGGGTTTTCCCCAGGTGCTCCAGTTTATTCCCACACTCCAAAGATGTCCAGGTTTGTAGGTTAATTGCCTTTGGTAAAAGCTATAAAAAATGTCCCGTGTGTAGGATGCAGGGATCACTGGTCAGCGCGGACCCGATGGGCAGAAGAGCCTTTTTCCCGTGCTGTATCTCTAAGTTAATAAACTAAACTAACCAACCATGCTGTCACCCCCCCCCCCCCCCCCAGACCCCACCCCACACACACAAACACACATGCACACACACACACCCACACACACATGCACACACACACACACGCACACGCACACACACACATAAATGATTAGTAAAATGCCCTTGAGTTATAGTTACGACTATGGACAAAAAATATTGCACTGGTTGTACAAAGGAATAAAAGATGGATTTTTCAGAAAAAAATCAAGCCACTCTCTGAAGCTCAGAACACATCTGGTTATTTTATAGTCACACCAAGCAGTGTTCAATGAATGAAAGGAAACAGCATTCAAGGTAACGGATTGCACTTAGAATGTGGGAAGAATGGAACTGTGAGAAGAAAAATTCTTCACAACTTTTTATGGTGCTATAGTTATGATGTTTTCTAGCTTTCTATTATTCATCCCAAGGATGTTGCCATTGTCTGTACTTTTTGCTCAACCCAGCAGAGCAGCAGTAGTTTGGGCAGGATAGATAGATAGTTAGGAGATAGATAGATAGAGAGATAGATAGATAGATAGAGAGATAGATAGATAGAGAGATAGATAGATAGATAGAGAGATAGATAGATAGATAGATAGATAGATAGATAGATAGATAGATAGATAGATAGATAGATAGATAGATAGAATTACTTTATTAATCCCCTTATTCAGGGGAAATTCAGATGTCCTTGCAGCACACTAATAAAAATACAACATAGCATTCAAGAAGTTTAACATTAAAACATAAAAACATCCCCCCACAGTGGTTCCCAATGTGGGGGAAGGCACAAAGTCCAGTCCCCATCCTCAGCGGCTTGGGGGGCCAGTAACAGCCGCCCTCCTACCGGAGACCGCGGCCTCACAAGCCAACAGACCGCGCCGGACGAAGCTCCACGCACTGGTGATCTCGGCGAGAGATCCCCGGCTCCGGGATGTAAAGTTCAGCGCCGCAGCTGGCCGCTCCACAGAACCGCGGCTCCACGATGTTACTATCGGCGGTCCCAGCATACTGGAGCTCCAGCGCAGCGACCCAGGCAAGGCATCGCCCGCTCCATGATAGCGCTCCAGCGCTGTGCCGCCGCCAAAGCCGAGGTTCTGGCCAGGTCCCCTCAGGAAACGTCGCTCCAGGACCCGCTGGTAGGCCGCGAGGACAGGTCGAAGGTGCTGCTCGGAGGAAGGCAGCCTCTCCGACCAGGTAGGGACTTGAAAAAGCAGTTTCCCCCTTCCCCCCCACCACCCCCCCACACATAAAAAGATTAGACCCCCCCGACTACACACTTTTAACGTACTAAAAATAATAAAAAAGAAGTGAAAGAAACGGACAGCTGCAGGACTGGCAGCCGTACAGGACAGCGCCCCCACTAAGTTGTTCCCACATTTGTCAGGGAGTGGGTTCCCGGGTGTGACACAGTGGTAGGGGCCTGGAACATGCTGTCAGGGGGCAGTGGTGGAGGCAGAGATGCGATAGTGGTGTTTAAGATGCTTACAGGTAACGCCATGGATATGCAGGGAATGGAGGGGTGTGGGTAATGTGCACGCAGGTGCTGAAGGCCATAATGTATGCTATAATGTTCTATGTTCTTTGTCAATGGTGATGGTGATGTTGTAGATCTTGAGCTAAACAAAAAAGTGCTGGAGGAATTCATCGGTCAGACAGTATTATTGGAGACGTTTGTAAACGCTGATTGGCCATTCGCACCATAGATGCTGCCAAACCCACAGACTTCTTCCAGCACGTTGTATTTTGTCCAGAATAAGGAAGCTGGATGCACAATGATGAAGGAATAACATTTTAGGTTCAGAAATATCTCCATTGAAGCACCCCAATATTTTGCCGGGGTGGGAGATTGCAACCTTCACGTGGTCCGCCCTGTTTTGACGGATACAATCAACCCGGCATGCACAATCAAATACGATCAAATAGAACGAGTTGTCCTACAACTTTAGGCTGTGCACGCTACATGCAAGAAGAAGAAGAAGAAGAATATTTTGCACGTCTGAACAATGTCATTGTTGCTCTGCAGGAGCTCTGTTTGAATTGAACAGGAGAAGAAAAGAAAAAAAACCCATCGGGTTGCGTCTCAGCTTGGTTTTGGAAACAGCTCTGCCCAAATCCTCAAGAAAATGCAGAGTTGTGGATGTAGTTCAGTCCATCACACTGGCTACATTCCCCACCATTGACTCCATCTATACTCCCCACCATTGACTCCATCTACACTTCACGTTGCCTCAGAAACAGCCAACATAATCAAGGACCTTTCCCACCTCGGTTTGGGTTTAGGTTCATTATTGTCTCAGGAACGGTAAATATCTTTGTTTTGCATGCTGCTCCAATCAGATCAGATATACATCAATGCAATTAGGTCACATTCAAGTACAATAGATAAAGGGGAAGACAAACCTCTCACATTGTAGCGCATTGTAACACATCAGTTCCATAGACAACGTCCAATGTCCTCAATGGGGGTAGAGGTGAATCTGACAGTACCCTAGCTAATCGAAGGACCATTCGGGCGGCTGATAACGGAGGGGAAGATGCTGTTCCTGAGTCTGGTGGTGTGCACTTTCAAGCTTCTGAACCATCTACCAGGATGGAGCGGGGAGAAGAAGGGATGGCCAGACTCTTCCCACCTTGGTCCTTCATTCTTCTCCCTGCTCCCTACAGGCAGACGATACAGAAGCTTGAAAGCAAACACCACCAGACTCAGGAACAACTTATTCCCCTCGGATATTGGGCACATGAACGATCCTTCCATAAGCTGGGGTACCGTACGAATCACCTCTACCACACTGCGGACATTGGACTTTGTCTTTGGAACTGTGACGCTACAATGCTGAGAACTATATCCTGCACTCCTAGCCTTTCCATTCACTCTACCTAACGTCCTTGAGCTCAACTAGATTGTATCTATGTGTAGCTTTATCTGATTTGATTGTATAGCGTGCAAAACAAAGCTTTTCACTGTATGTTGGTGCACGTGACAATAATAAACATGAACCGAAACAAAAGAGTCTCGATGGGTTGGATGAGATTATATATCGCTGTCTCAAAGCCTGGTCCGTTAGCCTTTAAAGCCAACTAACTCACTCTAACATAGCAGATACTCCAGGGACCACTGGACCATATCTATTTAAATATAATTATGCTCCACTACATTATTCATACTCCAGCAGGGAGTAAATAATGTCACAGCCTCTTCTGAGACTCAGCAGTTTTTATTTTGTGGTGACCAAAGCATAGCTTTATACATCTCTGCTCTTTTACATATAATCCCAGTGGTATTGGATGATGGGCTGCCGATTCGAGTTATTGTGTAACAGCCCATTCCACTGATAACCTGATGGATGATCTCGCCTTAAGTATGATATCTTCTCCAGCTCATTTTGATGCCGTATTCTTACCGTGGCCTCTGCTTTGTTCCACATTCTACCTCGCTGTGTCTTCGGTGGGTTCAATCAGTATTTTGTCATTCAAAGTTTCTCACACGACACAGGGGGGTCTGTGGCAAGAAAGGAGGCTGTTTAGTTGATCACGTCCATGTCAGTCAAACAGCTTAATCCCAGAAGAGATTGTAATATTAATTACTTAAATTTGGTGGAAATGAATAATGCAGCACGGTATAATTTTATATATATTTGATATATAGAACAAGCGTCCGTGGAGTATCTGTGATGCCGGAGCAAGTTAAATATCTTTAGAGGCTAATGAACAAATTCCATACTCCCGCAGGTTGGCAGTTCTTGCGCATATCCAGGTACACTTGCAAAGTAATGAGGGTTTCCAGCTCAGCATCCTGTCAGGCAGACAGTTCCAAATGTTCTCTGGGTGAGAAATATTTTCCTCGTCTTCTCTCTGATCACCCCGCTGTGGGAAGCACGTCATCAGGCCGGAAAGAGTGCAGAGATAGTTTACGAGGATGGACACAAAATGTCCGAGTAACTCAGCGGGTCAGGCAGCATCTCTGGAGAGAAAGGAGAGGTGACATTTCAGGTCAGGTCAGGACCCATCTTCAGGATTGACCCAAGACATCACCTATCTTTTTTCTCCAGAGATGCTGTCTGGCCCGCTGAGTTAGTCAGACAGCTCTTTGTGTCCCTCTTTGGTATAAACCAGCATCTGCAGTTCTTTGTTTGTACAGGTTTATAATGATGTTGCCAGGATTTGAGGGCCTGAGCTATAGGAAGTGGTTGGACAGGCCAGGACTTTATACCATGGAGTGCAGGAAGCTGAGGGGGGTATCTTATAGAGGTGTATAAAATCATGTGGGAAATAGATAGGGTGAATGCCAAGAGTCTTTTACCAGAGTAGGGGAATGAAAAACTAGAGGACATAGGCTCAAGGTTTAAGTCCACCATTGCTGAAACCCACTTTGTTCCCCCTCCACTCACTGCTTCCAATACTTCCCTTGCACGTTCCATCAGCTTGAGTTCATCCAGAGCCTCCTCCGCACTCTCCCTCACTCCCATTTACACTGACAACTTGTTTATGTAAATTATGTTGTGTCTTGGGTCTATTTGTTTGTAATGTATGGCTGCAGAAACATCATTTCGTTTGGACCTCAAGGGGTCCAAATGACAAATAAATTGAATTGAATTGAATTGAATTCATGTCTTGGCTTTCAAGTGCATGATGCTACAGTCTCTCCCCACCACTGCATCCCCTCCAATACTCCAACTCTCCCAGGCCATCGAGTTTGTCTATTTCACGATCTTGAACACCCCTGATGTGGGTCGCTCCCACGTGGATAACCTGTGCCTTCATCTGTCAAGACCTGAAGCTCAGAATATTCGCCCCTTCTCCTCTCCCCATTTCCCTCTCTGCTTCATCCTGGCTGCTTGTTTCAATATATCCATGCGCAGTGAGATGTTTTACTTCACTGAAGATGCAGTGTTAATGTAAGTTGTTTGTGCTAATGATGCATGCTATATAATTATTTAGTTGTTTTAGTTCATTGAACATTCTGCGAGATATAATCTATATTCCAATCCTGTCGTCTTGCTGCTTTCCCTCTCTGCCACTTGAGTTTCTCTTTGACTTTATAATATCTTCATTTTCAATTGACTGGGTTTTGAACTCCACAGGACTCCTCTCCAAAGCTTGTTCCCCACACCCCCACTCCGTGACGGGGCAACGTAACGTGCTCAATGTCCAGCACCTCCCTCTAACATTCGTCACAACAAGCAGCGCATTTCTTTGGACTTTTCTAATTTGATTCCCAATTTGCTCTTTGCTGTGGACATAAATTGCATTAAAACATTGCAGATGCTGAGATCTTGAGCAAAACACAAAGTCCTGGACGAATGGTGGCAGCAGGGTGGCGCTGTGGTAGAGGTGCTGGCTCATAGCACCAGAGACACGGGTTCGATCCTGACTACGGGTGTTGTCCGTACGGACTGTGTAGGAGCCATTTATGCTTAAGTTAGTTACTGTTAGTATATTATAGCCATGTCTCCATATTTATAGCTGTATCTATTTGTATGCTTGTGGGTGGGATTTGATACGTCGAAGGGCGTGTGATGAGTTGACATCCTGGGCAGATGACCAGATGGACAGATGACATCTGAGGAGGCTGGTGTAGCCACAGAGAGTGGGCTGGTTAGTTTAGCCTAGAGGGATGGATGAGACAACAGTTTTTACCACATGATGCCACACGACACGACACGGATTAAACAGATGTAAGAATGAAAAGTTACAATTTGTATTGGAATAAGAAATATCTAGACATGGCTATAATATACTAACAGTAACAAACTTAAGTTAGATTTACTATCTGCGAGTGCGTAAGCTATATCTCTTCTATATGTCCGAGTCAAAAGTTGGACATTAGAAAGTTAAGAAATTGCCCTTAAATAGTTTGGCCGTTCTCCCCGTGACCTGCATGGGTTTTCTCCGAGATCTTCGATTCGATCCCACAATCCAAAGACGTACGGGTTTGTAGGTATAATTGACTTGGTATAAATCTGAATTGTCCCGAGTGTGTGTAGGATAGTGTTAATGTGCGGGGATCGCTGGCCGGCGCGGTGGGCCGAAGGGCCTGTTTCCACTCTGTACCTTTAAATCAAACTAAACCAGACTCAATGGGTCAGGCAGCATCTATGGAGAGAAAGGGCAGATGACATTTTGGTTCACGGCCCTTCTTCAGACTGATGGACTAGGGGCGAGAAAACTGGAAAAGAGAGGTGGGGTTAGGGTGTTAGGGTCTTCCTCCCTCATACTCCATCAGTCCGAAGAAGGGTCCCAACCCGGAACATCTTCTGCCCATTCACTCCACAGGTGCTGCCTGACCTGCTGAGTTCCTCCAGCACTTTGTGTTTTGCTCATTGCTGTCATGTTGTGGATGGGAGACTAATGATACAGCATGTGGAACAAACCTTTCATTTCTCTCAAATGTTCCACTTTCAAATTTTAACACAATGAAAGGTGAAAATTAAATAATCCCATCATATGCTTGGGTATGAAAATGAAGTGGTGCACTATGTAATCATTTTAATTTCAATGTGAAGAATTTGTATTCCAATTATTGTAAAGGAAAGTTGTAGGCAGTACAATGCCGTACTCAGCCCATAAGTTATATGTGCAGAATTAGGCCATTAGTTCCATCAATTCTACTCCATCAATCAATCATGATTGCTCTATCTTTCCCTCTCAACACTATTCTCCTGCCTCCACATAACCCCTGACACCCGTACTAATCAAGAATCTATCAATCTCCACTTTAAAAACATCCACTGGCAATGAATTCTACAGATTGACCACCCTAAAGAAATTCCTCCTCACCTCCTCTCTATATGTTTTATTCTGAAGCTATGGCCTCTTGTCCTGGACTCTCCCACTAGTGGAAGCATCCTCTTCACATCCACTCAATCCAGGCCTTTCACTATTCGGTAAGTTTCAATGAGGTCCCACCTCATCCTTCTAAACTCCATCGAGTACAGGCCCACTGTCATCAAACGCTCATCATGCTGAAGGCAGTGAGGGAATAAACAAGCAAATGCTATGGTTATGGTTGGGAATTTTAGGTCAGGATAGAGCAGCATTAATCTCCTTGCTCTTCTCTTCATTCTGATGGATCACGGGCATCAGAAGAGATTAGTTTACTTTAGCACCATGTTCGGTACAGACACGGTGGACTGAAGGGCATGATCCTGTGCTCAACTGTAATGATAGAAATAGAATGAGGCCATTTGGCCCATCAAGTCTACGCCAGTCAATCATGTCTGATCTATCTCTCCCTCCTAACCCCATTCTCCTGCCTTCTCCTCATAACCTCTGACACCCGTACTAATCAATAATCTATCTATCCCCGCTATGTTTCCACTGACTTGACCTCCACACCCTTCTGTGGCAGATTCACCACCCTTCATTCCATGATGAAAGGTCACAAAGATCCAGTGAACTTGAGCTTGGGCCTATTTATAGATCTTGTAGTCGCGATACCTATTGGGCTGGTACATTTTGAGTTTATGACTCCCAGGGTATTGAAGATGTAGTCTTGTTATTCATCTGTTCTATCTCTCTATATCACCGTCTATATCACTTGTTTCCCTTTCCCCTGACTCTCAGTCTGAAGAAGGGACTCGACCTGAAACGTCACCTATTCCTTTTCTCCCGAGATGCTGAATTACTCCATCTTTTTGCATCTATCTTCGGATGAACCAGCATCTGCAGTTCCTTCTTACATATGCAGTCGATGGTTTTTCCGTTGCATATCAGGAGTAAATAGCAGTGAACCATGACTTTTAGCCCATTTGATTAACTGGATGAAACTTGTGCAGTTTTATATTGGGAGTCACGGAACGATGATTCATTAGGTCCGGGCAAGACCCGTGAGAATTTTGGGTCCAACATAATTAACTGGTTGAAATTTAGGTCAGAGAGTTGTAGATTGGTTGCTGGAAACATTGCTGGAAAAGTTGAGCTATTCATTATATTAAAATATTAAATGCAAATGGTTTTCAGAGGAAGGTCTTAATCCATTAGTATGGGCTAGACTCCGTATTGAAACCCAGAACTGTTGGGCAAGCTTTGATGCTTCTGGTGATTTTAATTTACAGTTCTCGGGCTAATAGATCATCGGCAGTTTGAAATCACCCAAGATGAGAATTGGATTGTAAATTGAAAGAAGTCGTGGTGACGTGACAAGATGGACACCAGCCTCTCCTGATGACGCTTCCCTTGACGAATAGTGATACAAATTCCATCAGCGTGCCCATACCTCACAACGCTACTGATGGGTCTGGTGAAAATATTCAGCGGGAGGAGTAAAAGTGCAGGGACATTCAGAAAGTCAACGGTGTCACAGTCACACAGCACGGAAACGGGGCCCAATCATCTAAACCAGTTTACACGCATTTGGCCCATATCTCCCTAAGCCTTTCCCCTCCATGTACCTGTCGAGATATCTTTTAAAAGGATGCATAGTGGCTGAGATAGACTTGCTGCCTTACAGCATCAGAGTCCCGAGTTCGATCCTGACTACGTGCGGTGTCTGTATGGAGTTTGTGCGTTCTCCCCGTGACTGCGTTGGTTTTTTCTTTGAGCTCCACACATTCTAAAGATGTACAGGTTTGCAGGTTGATTGACTTCGGTAAACAATTTAAATTGTCCCTAGTGTGTTGGATAGTGAAAGTGTACAGGGATTATTGGTCGGCATGGACTTGGTGGGCAGAAGAGCCTGTTTCCATGCTGTATCTCTAAACTAAACTAAATGATGTTATTGTACCTTCCTCAAATACCTCTTCTGGCAACTTGTTCTATATAACCACCACCCTATGTGTGAAAACAATTTCCCATGAAATCTTTCCCCTCTCACCTTAAAACTTTGACATCTGGTTCTTAATTCCCCTGCTCTGGGTAAAGACCCTATCTAATCCCCTCATGATTTTATACACCCCAATAAGATCACCCCTCAGACTCCTGCGCTCCAAGGAATAAAATCCTACCCTGCACAACCTCTCCCTATAGCTCCAGCTAAATTTTCCATCATTGAAGCTGGGATTTTTTTAACCGGAGTTTGATTATAAATGGGAGATTTATCTAGTCCCTTTATTAGGTCCAACACATGCATAAGTGGTATTACGCCTCTCCAATAAATGTAAAGTGTGCTGTACTAATTATGCTCTCTTCTCACAATATGTGAAAGTTCTTGTCAGTGTTTGTGTGCTGCCTACTGTCCTGACTTGCCGGTCTCAACGCTAACGAACGTCAAACCATCACCACACATGCCAATTGGCGCTGCCTCCAAAGCAGCACAAGCAGAGGCTGACACACAAAGGGAGCCGTCACTCGTGGGCTCAGACTTGTGGCCAGCAGATTGCTTGTACAACTACACCGATCACTTCAGGACCACATTTGTTTTCTCAAAATGGCTTCCGATTAAATTGCAGCTGAGCCAACAATACCAGCGGCTTACTTGGTCAGCCACAGTCCTTATTCTGAAAATGAAGATTAAAAAAGAATTAAAACAGGCTTTGAGAAGAATAAGAAGTAAATAATAACACGGATTATCTATGGGGGTCTGAGAAGTGAAAGTAATTAAGTTAACCATTGGTAGATGTACCTCTGACAGTGTGTCTGGTGAGTTAGATGACATGTTGTTTTACCATGACAGGACTGTTGTATGATATAATACAATGCAGGAGATTTGCCCCCAGGGTGTTCTGTCTGTTGGGAAATGTCAAAACGTTGACTAAATTAGTGGGAGAAACTTGTCTGAATTTTCTGAGTTGTGCATTAACCCACAGCAGGTGCAGAAGAAAACCATTCAGCCCATTGTGTGTGTGCAAGCCTAAAAAGTTTCTCCGATTGAAAGGCAGTATGGAAACAGGCCCTTTGGCCCACCAAGTCCAGGCCGACCATCGATCACAAGATTCTATTTCTCTTCCCGTAGATGCTGCCTGACCAGCTGAGGGGTTTCCAGCATTTTCTGTATTCAGTTCAAAAGTTTCAAGTTCAAAAGACATAGTGAAGCTATTTTATACCATGGAAAGGTATCTTTTCCACAATGATAAAGGAGGCACAATTCATAATTTGGAGGCACAAGGAACTGCGGATGGTGGTTTACAGAAAAAGACACAAAGTGCTGGAGGAACACGGGCTACAAGAAAATACACAAAGGGCTGGAGTAACTCAGCAGGTCAGCCAGCATCTCTAGAGAAAAAGGTGATATCAGGTGATCATTTGATCATACCAGTTCTATACTATACTATTTTCTCAACCACTCCATATGCACCCGGGACAATTTACAGGAAGCCAATTTACCTAGAAACCTGCCAACCATCTGTGGGATATGGGAGGAAACCAGAGCACTCAGAGGAAACTCACAGGGCGTTTATGCAAACTCCACTCAGTCAGCTCCAGAGGTCAGGATCGAACCCGGGTCCCTGGTGCTTTGAGGCAGTAGCTCTACCAGCTGCACCACTGTTGATGCTGCTTCCTAGCTCTTGGTCTGAGGACTGCTTGGCCTTCTATTACCAACAATCTTTAAGCAATCACTATCAACAGAGAGAAGTTGCAGGAAAAACTAATCGATAAATTACCTGGACCCATGCCTTTAAATCTAGGACTTTAAAAGAAGTTAGCGAAGAGTTAATGGATGCTTCGGTTGTGATTTTACAAAATTCCCTAGTTTCCCTAGTTTCTGGAGCGATCCCTGTGGGCTGGAAAACTGCAGATGCAATGACTTGATTTAAACATGTATATAGAGCGCAAGAAACAGTCGGGTGAGGCAGCTGTTATGAAAATGCTCAAATTCATTATTAAGGAAAAGGAGTCAAGAGAGTCAAGATTTTTTAATGATCATATGTACCAGCAACAGAATAATGAAATTCTCACTTGCTGCAGCTTAACAGACCCAAAAACACAATTCCTGGGCAAATCTCAGGAAGAGAACCTTCACTGCCTGTATTCATTTGGATTCAGTAAGGTGCCACTTAAAAAAGAGATAACAGCTCATGACTCTGTGAATAACACAGATAATATATAATAATCAATAATTCAATAAATTAATAATAGTAATAACCAAGGTTACCATAATTGTGCATCCAAAGACACAGTCTATAGAAGATCACAGTTGCTGAGGTTGGTGTCGTGCAGTGTCTAAGATGGTTGCTGGGGAGAAGCCATTCTTAAACCTGGAGGTCACAGTTCTCAGGCTCCTGTGCCTTCTATCCAATGGTAGCAGCGAGATGAGAGTGTGGTCAGGGTGGTGTGGGTCTATTATGATACCGGCTGACTTTTTGAGACAGTGCCTCCTGGTGGGGAGATCAGTACCCGTCATATAGTCTACCACTCTCCACCACATGGTCTACCACTCTCTGTAACCTCCTTTAAACAAAGTCAACACAGTTTCATGAAAGGAATGTATAATGTTGATAAAATCATCACAGTTAAACGAGAATGCAACAACCAGGGTGAATAAAGGTGTTCGGTACAGTGTCTCTGTATTACCTCTGCCCTGATCAAAGAAAATCCAACTTCACACCCATAGCTTTATCAAGCATTTTTCAAGCGAGTAATAAGGAATAAGAAAATATTTCATGATATACAGTTTATCAATCACTGGATACAGTAGATATTTCTTTAGTTTAGTTACGAGCAGTGTGATGATGATTATTTGATCGTTAAATTATAGGCAGTGTAGAGCAAAATGATATGGAGTCCAATGGGAAAATAGGCATTGTGGATTTTCAGAGACTTTAACTTACATGCAATTCTCAGGAATAGTATCCTCGTTAACCCGGAGACTGCCATGTATTTATTTGGATTTATTGAGGTGCCACTTAAATGGAGATAGGAGCTCATGACTGTGAATAAAATCCTAACATGGATGGAGGATTGGCTAACATAAATGGAGGGCCAGAATAAATGGGTCATTTTTATGTTCATAAGTTCTAGGAGCAGAATTAGGCCATTCGGCCCATCATGTCTACTCTGCCATTCAATTATGGCTGATCCATCTTTCCCTCTCAACCCCATTCCACTGCCTTCTCCCCATAACCCTTGACACCCTTACGAATCAAGAACCTATCAATCTTCACCTTAAAAATATCCATTGTCTTGGCCTCCAGTCTTCCGTGGCAATGAATTCCACAGATTCACACCGTCTAAAGAAATTCCTCCTCATCTCCTTTCTAATTTGCTCCTCATGTCCTTTTATCCTTAGGGTATGGTGTCTGAACCTAGACTCTCCCACTAGTCGAACCATCCCCTCTACATCCAATCTATCCAGGCCAGTCTTCAACTGACTTGCTGTAACTATTTGGAACCCAAATAATTTTGGCTATTTGCAAACTATATTAAAGACAGGTTTTTAGTTTCGAGAAACAGGCCCTTCAGCCCACCGAGTTCATGCCGACCAGCGATTCCCGAACATTAATCTATCTTACACACACTAGGGACAATTTACATTTATACCAAGCCAATTAACCTACAAACCTGCACTTCTTTGGCTTGTGGGAGGAAACTGAAGATCTCGGAGAAAACCCATGCGGTCACGGGGAGAACGTAACACTCTATACAGATAGCACCCGTAGTCTCTGGCACTAAAAACAATGTAAGGCAGCAACTCTACCGCTGCACTCCGTGCCGCCCATTAAAATGCAGATGCAGGATCCAAGTGCATTGCAGTCAGTCAAGCAAACCACTGTGGGTTTGGTGTGCAGAGGTGTACATAGGGCAAGGAGAGTCTCTGAAGGTATAGAAGGTGAAGAGCACGGTTAAACATGTGGATAAAGGTTTGTCAGATGGGATTCAATCTGGGCAGAACAGAAACGTGGAATATTGCTAAAGTATAGCGAGACAAGAGAGTGCTGTTATACCAAGATATCTGAAACTCTCAGTACATGAAAACATCAAGATAGCCAGCAGGTGAAGCAAGTAATTTGGACGTTAAATGGAATATTGTTTTTTATTGCAAGTGGGTATGGAGTATAAATCTTGCTACAACAGTACAGGATGCTGCTGTAACTCTCCCTGCAGTATTGCATGTAGTTCTGGTCTCCTTCATAAGGAGCAATATGTTTTCATTGGAGGTAGTTGGGAGATGATTGATTCCTGCAGTGGAAAGGCTTAGCAAGTTAGGGCTACATATTGGAGGTGAAGTGTGCTCAATCATAAAGACGCTGAGGGGCATTGAAATTGTAGATGTTTAGAGAATGCCTTTGAGACAGTCTGAACTTCTGTGCACGGTTCAGCTCTTTGGGTTAATGCAAAGGTGGGGGGTGAAATTCAGACAATGTTCAACGTTTTGATATTTCTTGAAGGGGACCATAACGTCAAATGAAGGGATTCTCCAGTTAAGATGGCGGTGAGGTTTAGATGGATATGGGGCAAATGCAGCCAAATGCGATTAGGTTAGATGGGGGGAATTTCGGTCGGCACGGATGAGTTGGGCCTGTTTCTGTGCTGAATATGTTTTGATTTCTCATCTTGGAACTTTCTATCTGTGGAGGCCGAATTTTAATACATTCAATTCTCTGGAGTGTCAGAGGCTGAAGGGAAACCTGATAAAAAGTTTCCAAATTTCTGAGCGGCATTAACAGGATAGGATGTTAGAATTGTTTTCCCAAGGTGGAAATATGAAAAACTAGAGAGCGCAGGTTTAAGGTGAGAGGAAAGTTTAAAGGAGATGTGCGGGGCATGTTTTTATGTAGGGGGTTGGTGGACAGCACTGGCAGAGTTGGTATTGGAAGCAGATACAATAGTGGCATTTAGGAAGTTTTTTGGTAGGGACATTGATATGCAGGGAATGGAAGGATATAGATATCCTTGGTGTGGATGTCTGTGGTGTCTACGGCAATGGTTCGACTGCAGTCCGTCTGTCTTTTTAAAAAAAAAATTCTTGTTAATTGTATGTTTTGATTCTAGTTTTTTTTATTTTTTAGCTGTGTATATGTGGTGAGTGGAGGGGAGGGGAATGTTTAATCTCTTCCCTGTACGGGGACCTGACTTTTTCCCTGTCGGGTCTCCGATGTCGTTGGGCCTAACATCATGGAGCTGATGAAGGCCTCAGGCTTGGAGCCAACCTAAGGGCTCCAGTCGCGGAGCCTGCGGACTTGCTATCGATGGTCAACTTTGGAACAGGAAGAGCTGTGGTGACGCGTGGTTGCAAACCGACTTCGGAGTTTCGGAGGCTCCGGCTGCAGGCCCGGTGGACAGGAACATCGGGAGCTCGCAGGGCCCTGGTGGGAGGCAATTTCTGTAATCTCCTCTTTTTCCACAAAAAGTATGAGGAGCTTGCTGTGAAGCTCAATGCCAAGGCTACTATGTGCTTTGATAAAAGGATTGTCTTTGTGATTTTGGCCTATTTGATGGTAGTGATTGAGTCACAACTTGGTCTTAAAGCAAATAAACCCAAATGCTGCAAATCTGAAATATGGAAAATGATGATGAGAAATCATCATATGAAGTATTAAAATAAGACATGCTCTGTCCTGAAACGTCACCTGGCCATGTTCCCCAGAGATGCTGCTTAACCCACTGAAATACTCCAGCACCGCCTTTTACTGTAAACCAGCATCTGCAGTTCCTTGTATCCATATAAAATATGAACTTTGTTTCTTTCCCCACAGATACTGCCTGATATGTTGAGCTACTACAGCATTTTCTGCGCTTAACACTTTATATTAGATTATATACGTATATAAATTAGTGGAAAGTTCTACGGCACAGTGGCACAGCGGTAGAGTTGCTGCCTCACAACGCCAGAGACCCGGGTTCAATCCTGATTACAGATGCAGAATTCCGTACGGAATTTGTATGTTCTACCTGTGACTATGGGTTTTTCTCTGGATGCTACAGTTTCTTGTCACATTCAAAAGACGTGCAGATTTGACTTCCGTAAATTGCCCCTCGTGCATGGGCAAGCAATGGTCGATGTGTACTCGCTGGGCCCAAGGTCCTGTTTCCACACTGTATCTGCAAACTAAATATAATGCAGTCCCATGTAAGACTATCTTCTAAAAATTGCTGGTACTTTCCTTAAGGTTTTTAGACCTGTGGGTTAAATTCTTATATTTGAGAGTGTTTGTTTGGTGTGGTGTGTGTAATATGGTGCACAGTAGTTTTTTTTATTAGTTTCAGTTTAGTTTATGCTCATGTGTCACAAGGTACAATGAAAAGCTTTTGTTGTGTGCTAACCAGTCAGCAGGAAGACAACACATGATTACAATCGATCCATTTACGGTGTAGTATTATTCAGGACACACAGCAGATCCTAACACAGTTTAGTCACAGTCCTCAGAGATAATTTTCTTGAGAAATTGGTAGTTGACCCCATTTGAACCATCCCTTCCTCCAGAGATCTCCATTGACGATGCTGTCACACCAAGCTGATGTACTGCAGGCTAGCTTCTGCACCTATTTGGTCAGGCCCAGTGCTTATAACATCAGGAGAAGTGGCAGTCAATTTAAACTTGATAATGCTTCCCAATCTCTGGAGGTGTTTTGACTTAGCCTTGTCCATAAACTCTCGCAGGAAGCCACTCTGCTCCGAGTCGCAGTTTAACTGGAGAATTCGCTCAGGATTAAAACTAATCATGGAATAGGATTGCTACACCTTCTGCCCTCTTAGAAAAAAATCAGCAGTGAAAGGTTTTGAAAAATGTTGCCAAAAATCAGCAAATAATGTTTTTTGTGGTTGTTAGACACAGAATGCTGCAGTAACTCAGCGGGACAGGCAGCATCTCTGGATAGAATGAATGGGCGGGTTTCGGCACAAACTGAACCTTTTGAAACTGAAGAAGGGTCTCGACCCGAAACATCACCCATTCCTTCTATCCACAGATGCTGCCTGTCCTGCTGAGTTACTCCAGCATTTTCTGTCTATCCTCGGTGTGTACCTGCATCTGCAGTTCCTTCCTACACATTCTGTTGTGGCTGAGTCGGTGACAATGTTCTCTGTGTGTTGGTAAGGTGCATGCATGCAAAAACAATTAGGGCTGACGTTTAAGAAATAACATCTGTGTAGATAGAAAATAATATTTTGGGTTTAGGTTTAGGTTCATTGTTGTCATGTGCAGTGAAATGCTTTGTTTTCAGATTCAGATTCAGATTCAGATTCAGATTCAATTTTAATTGCCATTGTCAGTGTACAGTACAGAGACAATGAAATGCATTTAGCATCTCCCTGGAAGAGCGACATAGCAAACGATTTGAATAAATAATAATAAGTGTCCGGGGGCAGGGGGTGGTGATTGGCAGTCACCGGGGTACGTTGTTGAGTAGAGTGACAGCCGCCGGAAAGAAGCTGTTCCTCGACCTGCTGGTTCGGCAACGGAGAGACCTGTAGCGCCTCCCGGATGGTAGGAGGGTAAACAGTCCATGGTTGGGGTGAGAGCAGTCCTTGGCGATGCTGAGCGCCCTCCGCAGACAGCGCTTGCTTTGGACAGACTCAATGGAGGGGAGCGAGGAACCGGTGATGCGTTGGGCAATTTTCACCACCCTCTGCAATGCCTTCTGGTCGGAGACAGAGCAGTTGCCATACCATACTGTGATGCAGTTGGTAAGGATGCTCTTGATGGTGTAGCGGTAGACGTTCACCAGGATCTGAGGAGACAGATGGACCTTCTTCAGTCTCCTCAGGAAGAAGAGACGCTGATGAGCCTTCTTGATCAGAGTAGAGGTATTGTGGGTCCAAGAGAGGTCATCGGAGATGTTGACTCCCAGGAACCTGAAGCTACAAACACGTTCCACCTCCACATTTCCACACTATGCAATCAAGTCAGATCATACTATAGATAAACACAATCGAGTCTAACTCAATTACAGTAGGTAGAGCAAAAAGGGAAGTTGCAGGGTGCAGAATGTAGTTCTCAGCATTGTGGAGCAGCAATTCCATGGTCAAAGTGCAAGTCTGCAATGGGGTAGAGGTGAATTGGACAGTACCTTAGCTTATGGAAGGACCGTTCAGAAACCTGATAAATAACAGAGGGGAGGCAGCTGTTCTTGAGTCTGGTGGTGGGCACTTTTAAGCTTCTCATTCAATCAGAAAGATTAACAATGCTTCCCATTCCACAGACGCTGCCTGCCCTGCTGAGTTTTTCCAGCATTTGTATCTCAGCGAATGCAGCTTTCAGTTCTTCAGTCAGGGCCAAAATTCCAAAGCAATGCAGCACGGTTGAAGTTGCAGATCCTTGGACTCAAATCTTATATTTCACTCTGTGGTGCATGCAAGAGATGAAATAGCACTATTATGAAAAACAGGGAAGTCCTCCCAGATGATCAGGCCCACATTGATCCAGGGTCATTGCCTGGGGAAAGGTTCGTAGCCCACTATTCACTCATTACCGGTTGAGAAAGTTGCTGAGTACATGCTGAATGTGCTGACACTGCAATACAACAGTATATACTTCAAAAATACCTCATGGGCCATAAAGTGTGTTGGAGAATGTCCTGAAATGTTTTAGTTTAGTTTAGAGATACAGCGTGGAAACAGGCCCTTCGGCCCACCCAGTCCGTGGTGACCAGCGATCCCCGCACTATCCTACACACACCGAGGACGATTTATATTTATACCAAGCCAATTAACCTACAAACCTGTGTTCAAGAAGGAACTGCAGATGCTGGAAGATCGAAGGTACACAAAAATGCTGGAGAAACTCAGCGGGTGCAGCAGCATCTATGGACCGAAGGAAATAGGCGAAGTTTCGGGCCGAAACCCTTCTTCAGACTGATGTTCAACCTTCAACCTACAAACCTGTACTTCTTTGGAGTGTGGGGGGAAACCGAAGAACTCGGAGAAAACCTACGTGGTCACTGGGAGAACGTACAAACTCCATGAAGACAGCACCCGTTGTCGGGATCGAACCCGGGTCTCTGGCACTGTAAGCACTGTAAGGCAGCAACTCTACCGCTGCGCCACCGTGCCGCACTGTGAATCATGAACGGGACTTTAGAAATTGATGTTTTAGTTTCAGAGTGGAGCAACTACTGACTGAAATGTTATTTTGGCCTTCAGAAAACAAATTGTATGGTTTTGGCCATTTTTAAATTAAGCTCTGAAAGGACAATTAGATATCCAGATTTGTTTTTTATTCAATTATAGTCCGAGGGAGACCCAAGTGGAATGTGAGGTGCTCTTCTTCCATGGAATCAGCACTGAAACATGCCTTTCGGCCCATCTTGTTCATGCCAAGCTAGTTGCCATTCTGGGCTTATCCCATTTGACTGAATTTGGCCCATAGACCATCTCAGCCCTTCCTATCCATATATCCGTCCAAATAAAGCTCTTCAAATATTTCAAAGGTTAATTTATTGCCACATGTACCAATTAAGGTGCAGTGAAACTCGAATTATCTTTTGCAAGTGGTAATTGTATCTGCTTCTGTACCTCTGACAGCTCATTCCAGTTACAGACTAGCCTCTGATTGAAAAAGTTGCCTCAGAGTTCCATCTCTTAAATCGCTCACGTTAAGCCCATGCCTTTTTCGTTCAGTTTAGAGATACAGCGTGGAAACACGTCCTTTTGCCCATAGAGTCCTCGCCAACCAGCAATTACCTATACACTAGCTCTATCCTACACACTGGGGACAATGGACAGAAACCAATTAACCTAAATACCTGTTTAAGAAGGAACTGCAGATGCTGGAAAATCGAAGGTAGACAAAAGTGCTGGAGAAACTCAGCGGGTGCACCCACTGAGTTTCCTCAGCACTTTTGTCTACCTAAATACCTGCACCTGTTTGGAATAGGGGAGGAAGCCACAGCACCCAGAGAAAACCCACCCACACCTACAAACTCCATGCAGACAGCACCCGTAGTCAGGATCGAGCCCGGGTCTCTGGCATTGTGAGGCAGCAACTCTACCGCTGCGCCACCGTGCCACCCTTGTTTTGAACTTGTGAGTATTCACCCATTTAGTATGTTCTGTGTGTGCTGTCTTTGCAAATACACTAAAACCACAGTCACACGAGCTCTCAAATTACCTAACAAAATCTTGTGTGCCATCTCATTGAATGTCTTCAGCAAGTCCAAATATTCTGCATCCACTCGTTCCCCTTGATCCAACCACCCTGCTCATTACACCTCAAGAATGTCAAAAATATTTGTCATATATTTCGGCTAATCAGCATTTCAATGCAGCATGTCACAGAGGAGAGTTGACGCTTCCCCTTAATTGTGCTCACAATAAAATATGTTCTGTGTTATATAAAAACATTATTCTTTTAAACAATGATACGCCAGATAATTACAGCTGTTTGCAATGTAGCAGAATGCCAGTTCCAGATTGAAATGACTGAAAAGTCGCCCAAGGCTACCAATAGCATTGCACTCAAATCACCACACAAGATCATATTGGGTGACATCTGTTCCAATGGAAACCAGCAGTCTGCTGATTTAATATTATCCATATATATCTTCCCTTTGTTGATGAACTGAAGGTACCTTAATGCACAATATTTCGGAAAATTGTTTTGAGATTATTTTCAATCACGAAATTTCCCCTCCGATAATTATTCACACGGACCATGAAACAATGTAGATGAGACAAGTCAGAAACTTTTCAATGATGGATTAACCAGCAATATCACCTGCTGTTGAAAATAGAATGCACTTAATTCTCCACTTCCATCATAGTTTATACTGTATAACAAGGCCAAGTAACAGGCTTACAAATTTAACACACAGCAGGTTTTAATATAACAGGGATTGGGGGACTCATGGTTAGTAAATCACTACGACTTGTAGCTCAATGATGTGTTTTTTTATGAGGATATCATTATAAGAACCTTCCTCCAAGCATTCTTGCTTCTGATGCTCTTTATATTCGACCGAGAGGGAGTCTTTTCTGTAGACAAATGAAAGCTTTTCATAATTCCATTATATACATCTTGTTGCTTTCATTTCACGGGGAAGGGCTGTAATCCATTTTGCAGCCATGCATTTTGTACTTCACACCTTAATAATCCAGAAAAACAAAAAGAACTGCAGGTGCTGGAAAGCTAACATTTAAAAAAAATAATAATAATATTGGTAATGATCAGCAGGTTGGGCAGCGTCAGTGGGAAGGGAGACAGAGTTAATGCCCCTGTCCCACTTAGGAAACCTGAACGGAAACCTCTGGAGACCTTGCGCCCCACCCAAGGTTTCCGTGCGGTTCCCGGAGGTTCCGGTCACTCTCCATGAGTCACCAGAGGTTTTGGTCATTTGCCTGGAAAGCCTCGACCGAAGTGTGAGCTGCATCTACTGATCAAAGATCCTGTAGGATCTTTGTTACTGACCCCACACACACACACACACACACACACACACACACACACACACACACACACACACACACACACACACACACACACACACACACACACACACACACACACACACACACACACACACACACACACACACACACACACACACACACACACACACACATTGAGAAGATGGGGGCCAGGGACAGCGGAGGAGCGCTGTCTGCGCGATGAAGAGGAAAGTAAACGGCTGCCACAGAGCACGGTAAGTCATTTAGAGAGCGTGGGAGGGAGATAGAGAAGGGGAAAGAAGGGGGGAGAAGGGGAGAGAGAAGGGGAGAGAGAAGGGGGGAGAGAAGGAGCGAGTAGGGGAGAGAAGGGGAGAGAAGGTGGGAGAAGGGGATAGACCGGGGGGGGGGGGGGAAGGAGTGAAAACAGTTTTAAGAAGTTTAATCAAGTTAGCGGGCATTTTACCTTCCGGCGGATCTTCTAGGTCCTGAAAACTCCAATGAGCCAATCAAAATGGCTGGTCAGCGAAGGAGATTGCCTTCGACTGCCTGTAAGTAAATAGCAACCCCAGTCCACTGGCTTCAACCAAACGGCAACCTATTTTTAGTCGAGGCTGTTTTTTTTTTTTTTTAAATACTCGTAGGAACATAGAAGAAGCCTCGACTACGCGGAAACCACTTTCCACCATTAGGGAGAGTGACCGGAACCTCCGGGAACCTCCGGGAAACTCACGGAAACCTTGGGTGGGGCACAAGGTCTCCAGAGGTTTCCGTTCAGGTTTCCTAAGTGGGACAGGGGCATTAATGATTCAGGTCACAGAACCTTTGCGAGACTGGGTTAGGCCCAAAAGAGGCCCGTTAATATGCCCGGGAGGGTTGGAGCGGGACACTTGACTAACAGTTCAACTTGAAATATCGACACACTGCGCAGCGGTAGAGTTGCTGTCGTTCAGTGTGATCCTGACTGCAGGCACTGTTTGTACATTCTTCTTATTACCGCGTGGGTTTTCTCCAGTTGCTCTGGTTTCATTGCACATTCCAAAGACGTGCGGGTTTGTAGGTTAATTGACATCTGCAAATTGTCTCTAGCGTGTAGGGTGATCTTTAGCTGGCGTGGACTCGGTGGGCCAAAGGGCTTGCTTCCACGCTGTATCTCTAAACTAAACTAAGCTAAACTAAGTCCTCCCCTCCCATAGATTTCCTTTCTGAGGATATCATTGTAAGAACCACCCTCCAATCATTCTTGCTTCTGATGGCCTTTATGCTGAGCCATGAGTGTGCCTTTCCCATGGACAATTATTAGCTTTTCATAATTCCATTATTATTTTTTTCTTTCAAGGAACTGTAATCTATTTTACCATCTCACCAAGCCTTGAAACTCAAATGCCTGCAAGTTTGTGAAATTCTGCTTTCAGCCAACTCTGAGTTAAATCTTCATCTGTAGGATTGTGAAACAGCAGCCCTGCCAGCTCATACACCTGATGCCATGACTGACTTAATTCAACTCATTATTTTCAAGGTTGGCTTCCAAGTCAGAAGCTATGACAAGTCATTTGAGATGTGCTTCTGTGAAACAACCTGCAAGCTATTGGGAAATAATTTGTGTTGCCGTGTCACACAACTTGTCTACCTCTTTTATTCTGTCTTACTCAAGTGATACATACTCAATTGGGCTCAGCTCTGCATGCAAAGGGAACAAGGCTGGTTGGACTTCACTAAACAATAAGGCCGGAATATGACAGGTGATGACCAATGTTTCCCAACTGCCTGTTAAACATTGGAAGTATCACGCATTATTAGGTGAATTGCTCCGTTGCTAAAAGAACCAAAGATGTTTGGAGATGAGTGTTAATACAGGTGCAAGGAACTTTAACCTTCTCAACAAACCCACTATTACTATTCCAGGGGGAATGAAGATCCAACGTTGTAGGAAGGAACTGCAGATGCTGTTTTAAACCGAAGATAAATACAAAATGCTGGAGTAACTCAGCGGGACAGGCAGCATCTCAGGAGTGAAGGAATGGGAGATGTTTTGGGCGGAGACCCTTCTGCAGACCCAGGCGACTGTTTGTGCGCTGGTCACAGAAGTGGATCTGCATACGTGCATTGCCATCGCGCCACTCTTTTAAATCTCGACTCCGGGGTCAAGGAAAGAGCGTTCACGTCACAGCCCTGTTTCCACCAATCTTTCCACCGCCATGCACAAGAAGAACAAGACGGACACCATTGTGTGCAGATGCCGAGAAGTGTGTTCAGCTCTAGCTGAGCAGCTTCTAACCTTGTGTGTGGATTCGATAAGACTCCGAGGGCACACCTCTACTCTGGTGGCTCGATTGTAATCATGCATTGTCTTTCTGCTGACTGGGTAACACACAACAAAAGCTTTTCACTGTACCTCGATACATGTGACAATAAACCAAACTGGAATCACTCTCCTTGCTCCACTGAGCCCCTTTGTCCTTTAATTTTACTCAGCAGCCAATTTGACGCACCAATAAACCTCGCAACAAAAGTAATTTTGTTGCTGTCGATCACCTATGATTCTAAATAAGATGGAGCTGTGCTTTAAACAAATAAAAACAAGTGCATTGTTCACTGAGAATTATGTTTGGAATGAAGGCATGGAATTGGGAGAGTTCAAGGAGAGGTGTATAACTGGCTGCTTCTGTTAATGAAACACTCGACAAAGTCAGGTGGGTAAACATATGATTGGAATTTCGCTTGGTTTAAAAGCACAGTGGCAAGGTAAACGATTATTTAACTGTGTTTGATCCTTTGCACATTTTAATAAAAGGTTATAAGTATCGCAGATTTTTAATATATTGCCCTGCCTTTCATATAATTGTTGGCATTTACAGGAATGGCTGCAACTCATTAAAAACTGGTTATTTATGGAAAGCAGATAATTAGGAACTAATTAACAACAATTATGCAAGCACATGAACATTTTTGTATAATTAAACTCTTGTTAGAATGTGCATTCTCGACAGAAAGGTAGCTGGTACTGTCATGACATACGAGGACTTGCCCACCATGTAATGTACATTATTGTTGAATGCTATTTACATTTCATTGAGTAGCAAACCTATTTAATTAAATCTGTGTTACATTGCTATCTTAGGAAATCCCTCAGGATCAATGATGATTAGCTGACGGTTCTGAAATGGATGATAAAGGCAGTGTGGGAGCTGTAGACTTTGGCACTGGTGGCTTCAACAGCTCAGTAGGCCCAGAGGCTGCATGGCACCGTGTGGTGTTGCCTGGGTAACGGTGGGATGACGAGATCCCGAGAAAGCCAAATCCCATCAACTATTCAAACACAACCAGCTTTTCATTCCCTGCACAGATGCTGCCTGGCCCACTGAGTGACTTGCACTTTCCATTTTTGCTCAAGATCCCAGCAAATGCAGTTTCTTGTGTCTCTAACCTTCAATTCAACCTCTAACTTAGGGCGGCATGGTGGTGCAGTGGTAGAGTTGCTGCCTCATAGCGCTTGCAGTGCAGGAGACCCGGATTCGATCCCGACTACGGGTGCTGTCTGTATGGAGTTTGTACATTCTCCCAGTCTCTCAGTCTCCAAAGATGTACAGTTTTGCAGGTTAATTGGTTAATCGCTAGTTGGTGTGGACTCAGTGGGCCTAAGGGCCTGTTTCGGCGCTGTATCTCTAAACTAAAACTAAACTAATAATTATTGGCCAGACTGTGCTGGCACATACCAGCTGCCAATGATCATTCTCAATGATCCCCCACACTCCATCGTAGCTGATCTAGAGATTTCTAGAGGAAATGGATGGATGAGGATTACCTGCAGGCAGAGGAGATTAGTTTAACTTGGCATCATGTTTGGCACAGACATTGTTAGTTGAAAGGCTTGTGCTGTATGGTCTATGTTCTTACTGGGGTTTGGATAAACTTGCACCCACAAAGGAAGAGTAGGATTGCCCCAAATAGAAGCCCCAGATGACAAGGTGTGTGGAGGGTAGGGTTAAACACAAAAGGCAAACAAGGGCAAGAAAACAAACTGCAAAGGAAATCAGTGGGTCGTGCTGAACCTATGAAGGAGAAGAAAGTAGAGTCATACCAACACAGAAACAAGTCTTAGACTTGATTTGAGATACAGCGTGGAAACAGGCCCTTTAGCCCACCGAATCCTCTCCGACTAGAGATCACACCATCCGCTAGCGCTTTCATACACACTTGGAACTATTTACAGGTTTACCGAAGCCAATTAACCTACAAACCTGCAGGTCTTTGGAGTGTGGGAGGAAACCGGGGCACCTGGAGAAAACCCACTTGGTCATGGGGAAATGTACAAACTCCGTACAGACACCACCCTTAGCCAGGATCAAACTAAGGCAGCAACTCTACCGCTGCGCCATCGTGCGATTGCAATCACGCACAGTCTTTCTGCTGACAGGATAGCACGCAACAAAAAAGCTTTTCTTTGTACCTTGGTGTACGTGACAATAAACTGAACTAAACTAACCTAAGCCAATCTAACAGTAACACTATAATGCTGTGACACAATATTCTTCTCTGGCACTTCTCTCTTTGCATCACCTGTTGTGTGTGTAGATGACTTGAATGTACTTGGGTACAGTGTGATTTGACCAGATAGCACACAAACAAAGGTTTGCTCTGTATCGTGGTACTCATGCCAACAATGAACCAATATTCCCACCAATGTCCTTTGCTGTGGGAACGTCTTCACTGCATAAGTGGCTCACTGCCACTTTCTGAACATTAATCAGCGACAGGAATAATGGATGTTTTGCCAGTTATGTTCACAACCTAGATATGAATAAAGAACGCTGATTAATGAAGACTGTCCATGCTGTAATATTGTTAGTAACCCTGGCAATTTCACCCAGTGTAACTTGACTTCTTTTAGGAGAGCACTGTAATCGGCACAATTATTACATTTGCCAATTAAAGCGTGCACTCTCTGAAGTCATTAATCCGTTGGATGTGACCCGTGCCAACGTGTTTCTGTCAGTGTAAGAGATATTGCAGCAGAAATTGCCATGCTTTCTGACCTGTGCAGGATGTGACAGCTGAGCCTGATTCACCCTGTGCCTGCAACAAGCCTTCTTCAAGCAGGGCGCCGCGCGTTAACTAGGGGCTGGAACCGCAGGTGATGTACTGCCGGAAAAATGAATGAGCACGCTAAATGGTATGAAGATAAAGCGGGTGTGTAAAAGGAGGGTGGAAATGGGTGCTGCTACGATAGGTGCAACATTATGTGGATACGGTGATTAAATTCAAGGGCGACAAATCCAGAGTCATAGGCACAGAGCTGTACAGCGGGGCAACAGGCCCTTCGGCCCACCTTGTCCAAACTGGCCAAGTCTAGACCCATTTGCTAGCATTTGCTGTCTAAACCTTTCCTGTACATACAACTGTCCAAATGTCCCTGTGAGAGGCACAGTGGTGTAGTGGGAGAGTTGCTGCCTCACAGCGCCGGTTCGATCATAACCACGGGTGTTGTCTGTACAGCACCTTCTCCCTGTGACCACGTGGGCTTTCTCTAGGTGCTCTGGTTTTCTCCCACCTTTCAAAGACATGCAGGTCTGCAGGTTAATTGGCTTCTGTAAATTGTCCCTTATGTGCAGGATAGAACTTGCGTAAGAGTGATCAATGGTCGGCGCGGTTTCAGTGGGCCAAAGGGCCTGTTTCCATGCTGCATCTCCAAACACAACTAAACTAAAAGTCATATCCATACACACTTCTGTATTTCCTATGGCAGCTCATCCTGGAAATGGACTACCTCTGAGTGAAAAAGTAATTCTTGATAAATCTTTCCCTTCTTCCGAAGCCGATGCCCTCTAGAATCCCCTACAATGGGAAAAAGACAGTGAGCACCCATTTTATCCTTGCCCATCCTGACCTTGTACACTGCAATAAGGTCACCCATCAGCCTCCTACACTCCAAAGAAAAAAGTCCTAGCCTATCCAACCTCTCCCCATTACTCAAGCTCACAAGTCCAGGTAACATCTTGGTGAATCTCTTCTGCATCCTCACCAATGTAATGATATTTTGCTATAGCTAGGTGAACTGGAGATTGAACTAACAGAAACAGAAGTTCAAAACACACCTGCTGTAAATTCAGTTCATCATCTGCATTTTATGAAATGGCTAGATTTACGAATGCCTATCATAAGACTACTGGGCTGTCACAAAACCCACAGGGATTTTTGCCAGTAGGAAGCGTACTGTCTCTGCCTAAAACACAAGAAGTCAGGAACGAGAGAAACTCAGTGGGTCAGGCAGCATCTTGGGAGGGAATGGACAGATGGCGTTTTGTGTCAGGACCCTTCTCAAGCCTGATTGAAGGATCCGAAACGTCGCCTGTCCATTCCCTCCAGAGATGCCTCCTGACCCATTAAGTTCTCCAGCACTTTGTGTTTTGCTCAGGATTCCAGGATCTGCAGATGCTTGCATGTCCTGCCCCTACCCAGCCCCTGACCAATATCTGATCACAGACCCTGCAATGTTGTCAACTTTTTCAATATCTCAATTCCAGGGCAGTCAGAGATGGGGCCAAGTTCCCTACAAAATCAGATATTGGAAAATAAGGATCAAAAGAGCACACGGAACAACAACCGGCTCCTGTCCCTGCGCTGTAGAACGGAGCGGTTCAGGAGATCTTTCACCCCTGCAGCCATTAGATTTTATACTACTGACCGCTAGGCTGTATGGGGGTGCTTTCCATTTTTAATAGTTAATTATTGGGTCTTTGTAAGTATTTATTGCTTTCAGGTATTGTCCATGTTGTATTTTATGTATTTTTTGACTGCTTTCGTTCTGAATGTGTGGGTGTGTTGGTTGTTGGCTTCTGGACATCTGAATTTCCCTGAGGGGATCAATAACGTTTATTATTATTATTATTATTATTATTATTATTATTATTATTATTAAGTTAGTTCAGGCCATTCTGGAGTTTAGTTTACAGCACGGAAACAGTCCCTTCAGCCCAATAGGTCCACACTGACCAGCGATCCCTGCACACTAACACTATCCTATACGTAGAAGGAACAATTTACAATTCTTACCAAAGACAATTAACCTACAAACCTGTACATCTTTGGAGTGTGGGAGTAAACCAGAGCTCTCGGGGAAAACCCACGCTAGTCACATGCAGAATGTACAAACTCCATACAGACAGGAACTGTAGTCAGGATTGAACCCGAGTTTCTGGCGCTGTAAGGCAGCAACCCTACCCCGAATATTTTGTTATATTTTATCTATTTACACAGACATTCCTAACATCTATTAGGCACCCATTATCCATGGAAGCAGATAAACACATTGGTATGTACATCTGGTATAAACCACAGGCTTGACTGGATTTCCTTCCAAATGGACATTAGTGAACCAGATGGACTTCTTAATGACAGCATAGTACTTTTATGGTTACATTACTGAGATAGTTTTTCAATTCTGGATTGATATAATTACTTGAATTTATCTTCTCCAGCTGACATACAGCGATTTGAACAGTACTAAACCGCTGGGCAAATGTAGTATTCCACATTAAAAATGAAGGTATAGATGTTGTAAAGCGAACATATGGACTTGAATGGTTCCAACGGCGAGAGATCATATTTAGAACAATAAGTAGCACAGGAACAGCCCCACAATTTCTGTGTTAAACATGATGCAAATTAAATTAATCCCTTCTGCCCACATGTGATCTATATCCCTCCAGTCTGCATATCCATATGCCTATCTTAACATTTCCTAAATGCCATTATTCTATCTGCTTCCACCACCACCCCTGGCAATGTTTTCCAAACCCCAGCCATTAGACCAGTGGTTCCCAACCTTGTTTAGCTCATGGCCCCCTTGGGTTCTGTGCCCCCCCCCCCCCCCCCTGAGATTATTAGCTGAAAAAAAGTACTTCAATATTATAATACCTCCCATAAAAATATCAGTGTCTATTAATTGCACATATATTCTCTTTTATTCTATTCCACAAACATCAAAAATATTTCAACTACATAGATTTAAATTTATTAGAACTGAAATTTAGGAGGCAACAGGGTGGTAGCTCTGTGGCCCCCTTCATTGAACCCGTGGCCCCCTAAATCCCCAAATTTGTCTGTGGCCCCCCTGAAATTTGCCATGGATATGGCCCCAGGTTGGGAATCACTGGATTAGACAATAGACAATAGACAATGGGTGCAGGAGGAGGCCATTCAGCCCTTCGAGCTAGCACCGCCATTCAATGTGATCATGGCTGATCATCTCTGTGTAAAAATCTTGCACTGCACATCACCTTAACATTTCCCCTTGTGACCTTAAAGTTATGCCCTTTAGTTTGGGCATTTACAAACTGGAGAAAAGGTTCTGACTGTCGACCCGATCTACTGCTCACATGGTTTTATAAACCTATAGGTCTCCCCTCAACCTTTGATACTTCAGAGAAACCAATCCAGGTCTGTTTAACCTCTCCTACAGCTAATCCAAACTACATCCAAGCTACATTTTAGACTAAACGAGATCCTAGTGTTGACACAAAGAATTGCAGATGCTGCTTAACGAAAAAAGACACAAAGTGCCGGAGTAACTCAGCGGATCAGGCAGCTTCTCTGGAGAACATTGATAGGTAATGTTTCAGGTCGGGACCCTTCTTCAGACTAATTGTAGTGGGGGACGAAGGTGGGGGGGTAGAAAGCTTGGAGAGTGGACAAAGCCAAACAAGTGATATGGATACAGGTTACTGTGTTAGCAGATTAAAATTGGAGAATTCAATTTAAAAACTATATTTTTGTCCAGCTCATTTAATAGAGGTCCCAGCATCGACTCCCGTGGGACATTAATTGTCACAGTCCACCAGTCAGGGGAACATCCTTTGAACCTTGGTCTTTTATGCGAAAGTCAGTTCTGAATCAAAAGAACCAAGTTCCTGAGGGTCCCACGCATCCTAATCTTCTGGATCAGCATACCCATATAGTCCATATAGTCTTGTTCAAGAAGGAACTGCAGATGCTGGAAAATCGAAGGTAGACAAAAATGCCGGAGAAACTCAGTGGGTGCGGCATCATCTATGGAGCGAAGGAAATAGGCAACGTTTCGGGCGTCGGTCTGAAGAAGAGCTGCCTATTTCCTTCGCTCCATAGATGCTGCCGCACCTGCTGAGTTTCTCCAGCATTTTTGTCTAGTCCATATAGTCAACATCCACTACTTTATATCCTCAGCAATTACCTTCATCGTCACCTCCTCAAAAAATGTTCTGAAGTTTGTCTGGCATCACCTGCTGTGTACATTGCCAAAGATAGACACAAAGTGCTGGAGTAACTCAGTGGGTCAGGCAGCATCTCTGGAGAAATTGGATGGGTGTACATAGTCATGTTGACTGTCCCTAATTAGACCATTCTCTTCCAAATGTGCTTTGACATGGAATATGTTGTTCTCCTGTGACTGGTAAAGATTTGATAGAAACGCAGAACATCTCAGTTCCTGCTGCCGCAATGTTATTTATTTTCCAATAAGTACCGGGCATTGCCAGTAATGACCAAACACCACACCTGAATAAGTAAAGCGTTCAATTGTTCAGCGATTATTTTTGTCACGATACATTGGACACCCATCTTATTTCTGTGCTCTCTCTCTGTGACTCTGCAGCGTATCCAAACAACTAACGCGTTGAGTTTTTCATCACATCTTCACACTCCGTGAGTGCACAACCCTCGGTATTCTTCCAAATGGTTTATTTCCCACTGTTACCGGCACAAAGAAAGACATTCTAAAACCTCCAATCATTTCAGAAACCTGAATGCTTTCATGTATGCTCTGCAACACGTTGAACAGGAAGCGTGCATTGTGCATGCACCGGAGGAGAGAGCATAGTGAAATCACTTCTCCAGGTATAAAATGTCATTTAATGGAACATCTTGTGTCGCAGGTATTTAGTCAATAGGAATGATTTAATGGGCATAGATAGAAAACAGTTTCGCATTTTCAATTTGTGTCTGCTCTTCAGGTAAAATTGCACTTTGCAGCATGGAATGGTTTAGTTGTTGTAAACAATGACACACACTCTCCCATTGTGGCCGAACTGGTTCATATACTACAGTATTCATGTAACTAAAGGAAAAACAACACATTGTACATGAAATCATTCAACTACATTGCTTTGTTCTTTTTGATACATTTACAATGCAAAGACCTTACATATGGAATGTTCCATTTAAGACAATAGTCAATAGACAATAGACAATAGACAATAGGTGCAGGAGAAGGCCATTCGGCCCTTTGAGCCAGCACCGCCATTCAATGGGATCATGGCAGATCATCCTGCCTTCTCCTCGTATCCCCCTGACTCCACTATCTTTAAGAGCCCTGTGTAGCTCTCTCTATAAAGTATCTTATCTTATATATAAAGTATAATAATCTTATATGTTTCAATAAGATCCCATGTCGTGCTTCTAAACTTCAGAGTATACAAGCCCAGCCGCTCCATTCTCCCAGCATATGACAGTCTCGCCATCCCGGGAATTAACCTTGTAAACCTACGCTGCACTCCCTCAGTAGCAAGAATGTCCTTCCTCAAATTAGGGGATCAAAACTGCACACAGTTGTGGTCTCACTAGGGCCCTATACAATCGCAGAAGGACCTCTTTGCTCCTTTATTCAACTCCTCTTGTTATGAAGGCCAACATGCCATTCGCTTTCTTCACTGCCTGCTGTTACCTGCATGCTTACTTCTATTGACTGATGAACAAGGACCCCCAGATCCCGTTGTACTTCCCCTTTTCCCAACTTGACACCATTTAGATAATAATCTGCCTTCCTGTTTTTGCTACCAAAGTGGTAACCTCACATTTATCCACATTAAACTGCATCTGCACACTCATCCAACCTGTCCAAATCACCCTGCATTCTGATAGCATCCTCCTCACAGTTCACACTGCCACCCAGCTTTGTGTCATCTGCAAATTTGCTAATGTTTTTTTGAATCCCTTCATCCAAATCATTGATGTATATTGTAAATAGCTGCGGTCCCAGCACAGAGCCTTGCGGTACCCCACTAGTCACTGCCTGCCATTCTGAATGGGACCCGTTAATCCATACTCTTTGTTTCCTGTCTTCCAACCAATTTTCAATCTATATCAGCACTCTACCCCCAATACCATGTGCCCTAATTTTGCCCACTAATCTCCTATGTGGGACTGCTGGAACTTCTGGAAAGGTTAAATTATCTCATTTTCATAAAGAAAAAAAACATGTTCCACTGAGTCTCAACTTGAATGGAATAAACGATACGTTACATTTGAGTTTCTTTCCTCTTGCGTTGAAGCTGCATGTTCTTTGATTGTTTTTTTTCAGTGAATGCTTGCATCAAGCATCTGTGGTTTATTATTGTCATATGTACCGAGATACAGTGGGAAACTTGGTGCTGTGTGCTCTCAGCAAATAGAGTTATACAGTGCAGACACAGGCCCATCATTCCAACTCGCCCATGCCAACCAAGATGTCCTATCTACGCTTATCCCATTTGTCAGTGTTTGTCCCATTTCCCTCTAAACTGTTCCTGTCCATATACTGGTCAAAGTGTTTTTTTTAATGCTGTTATAATACATTTCTCAATTACCTCCTCAGCTTGTTCAATATACCCACCAAGCACAGAGTGAAAAAGTTGCCCCTCAGATCCTATTAAATCTTTCCCCTCTCACCTTAAACCTATGGCCTCTGGTTCTTGATTCCCTTGGTCTGTGTAAAAAAACTCTGTTCATTTGTCTATCACTTCCCCTCATGGTTTTATACACCTCTACGAGATCAGCTTGATACATGAGGCAGTGTTAAAAGGAAAAACAAAACACAAATCAGAAGAATATTTTGTTACAACTTAAGAGAAAGTGCAGTTTAAAAAAGTACCAGGGCTTCAATGAGGTAGATTGGTAGATCGGGAATCCATCTTCAGCTTGTGAGCTGACCATTCAGTAGTCTGATGACAGTTTTACTTGAATCTGGTGGCAGATGCATTCAAACCTTTGTGTCTTCTGCATGACAGGAGAAGGAAGATGGAGGAATGACCAGAGTGTGACAGATCCTTGACTATGTTAGCTTCTTTATAAAGGCAATGTGAAGTGTAGGTGGGGTTAATATGGGAGGCTGGTTTGTATGATGCATTGGGTTGTGTTCATAACTCTTGCAGTCCTGGGCAGAGCAATTACCAAACCACGCTCTGATGCATCTGGATAGGATGTTATCTAAAGTGCATCTGCATCACATTTTATCATATGTTGATGGTTATACTGTGATATTGATAAATAGAAAAACTCAAAGTCTTGGAATCAGATTACATGATATTATTACTTTTTGGTGTTCTGAAAATTGAGGATTTTTTTCCTCCCTGAAATGAAATATGATGATTTCTTTCGGGTCATTCCTCATCAGTCAAGATTCAATCAGCCACTTACTCTGGACAAATATCTGCCTCATCGCCACTCAAGAATTTGGGACCAGATTGGCCCACGGAATCCATTGCTTTGCATTTAAGGGAATTTTGGTATTGGCTTAAAACTAGTGTTAAACCCTGAGGCCTGAGAGGGTACCATCTAGGTACCCACTCCAACGTTAAGGTATTCCTCCAACCTTCCGCAATCTCATGTCCTCCTGACCCTCCAATTCCCCTGCTCAATCTGTTCAGCACATCCCCTACTCCAGTCCCACCAGCCCCCCAGCCATCTATTAGTTGTGTTCCTCTCCAACCCAGGGCAATGTGTTCAGTTCTGGGCACCATGTTATAGGAAAGATGTTGGCAAGCTAAAACGGTACAGAGAAGATTGACAAGGATGTTGCCAGGGCTAGAGGGTCTGAGCTATAGGGAGAGGTTGAGTAGGCTGGGTCTCGATTCCTTTGAGCGCAGGCAGATGAGGGGTCATCTTATTGAGATGTATAAAATCATGAGAGAAAGTGATTGGGTAGATGCACAGTCTCTTGCCCACAGTAGGTGAATCGAGGACCAGAGGACATAGGTTTAAATTGAAGGGGAAAAGATTTAATAGGAATCTGAGGGGTAACTTTTTCACACAAAGGGTGGTGGGTGTATGGAACAAGCTGCCAGAGGAGGTAGTTGAGGCTGGGACTATCCCAACATTTAAGAAACAGTTAGACTGGTACTCGGACAGGACAGGTTTGAAGGGATATGGACCAAGCGCAGGTATGTGGGAGGAATGTGGCTGGGACAAGTTGGGGCCATCCTCTCTTCCCAAAATTCATGCAGTCGATGTTTCATGTAGCGAGCCTCAGACGGATGTAGGTGAATTTCCTAGCCAGTATCTCAGAGACGTAAATTCAAATGAATTACTTTTAATCGGAGGCATTAACCTTTCTTTCCCCTTCCTCACGCTGATAGATCTGCACTTTGTCTCCAGCCTTTTATTTCAGTTTTTATATTCGCGTTTTTTTCATTCTTTTCATGTTAGTGAAACATTCCCTGCTCTTCTTCTTTGATCAGAGTCTGAGTCAAATTCAAACGACTACCATCTGTGCCAAAGGATAAAAGCAGTGCAGTGGTGTACAGTCAAGGCCATCAGAATATCTCCATTTCTCTGACTTTCTCTCCCTCTCTCGGTGGGCACAATGGTGGAGTTGCTGGCTTACAGCGCCAGAGAACCGGGTTAGATCCTGACCTAGAATGCTGTCTGTGTGGAGTTTACACGTTCTCCCTGTGTCTGCGTGGGTTTCCTCCAGGTACTCCAGTTTCCTCCCGCATCCCGCAGACATGCGGGTTTGTAGGTTAATTGGCCCTCTGTAAATTGCCCCTAGTGTGTAGGGAGTGGATGTGAAAGTGATATAACATACAACTAGTGTGAATGGGTGATTGATGGTTGGTGTGACTTTTCCATGCCGTATCTCTTAATTGAACTGAAAAAACTGAATGCATGTTTTGTGGGCAGAACGTGGAAATAGGTGGAGTGCAGAATGGATACGTCCTGCCCGTGTCCTTCGTGGAACTTGCAGCAAATGCATGTCGCAGTTTCTGCTGCTTGCTCTGGTGCAGCCCAGCAAATGTGTCAGTGCAGCTGCTGGTGA
This sequence comes from Leucoraja erinaceus, assembly GCF_028641065.1. NCBI lineage: Eukaryota > Metazoa > Chordata > Chondrichthyes > Rajiformes > Rajidae > Leucoraja > Leucoraja erinaceus. Next base: position 8,021,005 of record NC_073408.1, read on the forward strand.
TGCCAGCACGTTTAGATGAGGTGGCTAAGAGGTCCATTTATTCACCATCAATATGCTTGCTGAGCCTTAATAATCAATTTTCAATTTAATATCTGTAATTTTGAACAGAGCTGTGAAACGTTAAAATTGGATGAAATAATCGATGCAGCTCAGTCACTTTGAAAGAACTCCATAATTCTTCTCAGTGGTTTACCCGGGGCATGGTAAATGGCTGAGGAGGAATGGATGATGTTTAGGGTCAAGAAAGGTCTCATAAAAACATCGAAAATAGGTGTAGAAGTTGGCCATTTGGCCCTTCGAACCAGCAACGCCATTCCATATGATCATGGCTCTTCATCCAAAATCAGTGCCCCGTTCTGGCTTTTTCCCCATATCCCTTGATTCCGTCATCCCTAAGAGCTAAATCGAACTCTTTCTTGAAAACTAGAGAGTTCAAAAGATAACCGCTAAGCTGTTCAGGTAGCGTCTCAGGAGAACGTGGGTAAGATAGGATGGTTCGTGGCACTCTTTTACTTCTGGGATGAAAATCTAAACATTGAACTCTAATAATGGGACAAAGTAGTCAGATTTGTGGCCTTCCTCTTCTCCTTGTGTATGGCGTGCACAGCCTAAAGTTGTAGGACAACTTGTTCTATTGGATCTTATTTGATTGTGCACTGCGGGTCGATTGCATTCGTCGAAACAGGGCGGACCACGTGAAGGTTGCAATCTCCCTCCCCAAGATTTGTGATAACAGGGATGGATATATCCCTGCCCCCCGTCATCTATTCCTTCTCTCCAGAGATGCTGACACATTTTGTGTCTGTCTTCGGTTTAAAACAGCATCTGCAGTTCCTTCCCTCACATGGTTAAGGAAACCAGTTGGGTCGTTTTTAAGGACACGGCCTTTCAGACAGGTATTTTTATGTTGAAGATTTACTGATATGCTCAAGACTGATCTTCCATTACATGTGGTTCAATAGTCTGGTAATAGCGGGGAAGCAGCTGGTGGTGCGTGCTTTGAAGACTTTGTATCGTCCACCTGATGGGAGAGGGGAGTTGAGGGAATGACCTTGAGGGGTGTAAATAGTCCTTGATTATATTGGCTGCTTTCCTGAGGCAACATGACCTGTGGATGGAGTCGATAGGGCGGTGGTTTGTATGTCTGATGGACTGGGCAACATCCACAACTCTCTGCAATTTCTTTGGTCTCAGACAGACAGTTGCCAAACCAAGCTGTGATGCATCGCAATAGGATACTTCCTACGGTACATTTATTAAAGTTGGTAAGAGTCGTTAGAAGCATGCCGAACATCAGTTTCAGTTCAATTCAGTTTCAGTTCATTTCAGTTCAGTTTCAATTTAGTTTACTGTCATGTGTTACTGAGGTCCAGTGAAAAGCTTTTGTTGCATGCTAACCAGTCAGCAGAAATACAATACATGATTATTGAGCCATTTACAATGTATATATATATGATGACATTTAGTGCAAGGTAAAGCCAATAAAGTCCAATCAAAGATAGTCCGAGGGTCACGTGCTTTCTTGGTTGTGGTGGTTGGTCCAGGATTGAACCTGGGTCTCTGGTGCTCTCAGGCAGCAGCTCTGCCAATTGGATTGGTCATGATCTGACTGAAGCTTTTGGGGGGGGGGGGGGGGCCTGAGCTGACACAACTCTTGCTAGAGTTGCTGCCTTACAGCTACAGAGACCTGACGGCCCGATATTTGACTTCTATTATTGTTTACATTTGTGACCTTTTGTCACAGTTCTCACTGCAATTATTGTTACGGAATATAGGAAACACAGGGGAAACGATGCAGCATAAATCTTCTATGCACTGACAGGACCCATAGGTCCGACACTGAACCTAAGGGTCTCAACTGAACTTTCTCTCAGGCAGAAGCTCTACCATAGTCATTGGCATTTCTGCCAAGTTGGATGGTCATGATTCTTGATGGGAAAGGTGTGCTAATGGTTTTTTGGGGGGGGGGGGAAACCTTCCATTCCTACATGGTGTTTTGTTGTCACAATGAGTTATTTGCGACTTCTTTATTAATTACACTTGGTGGAAAACATTTATTTGGGGACACAGAGTACACTGCAATGCTGTTACAGAAAACACAACGTACTGGCTGCAACTGTATGAAAAGCATGCAGCAGGGAATGGATATATGAAATTCCTTTTAAATCTTTCCCCCTTCACCATGAACCCATGGTCCTCGATTCACCTACTCTGGGCAAGAGACTGTGCATCTACCCGATCTATTTCTCATGATTTTATGCACACACCTCATCCCCGTGCGCTCCAAAGTATAGAGTCCCAGCATTTCTTTACAAGTAGAATGACAACATGTAATTCTTGATGGGCAGTATTGTGCTAATGGTTTTTGCTTCTTAAGAGTGAAAGATTCCAAGGAGTGTTTTGTTATCATTTAAAGTGCCTAAGTTATGTTGCGACTTCCTTTAAGAGTGGAAAACTGGGTGGAAAACATTTAGATTGACTTGGGGGACACAAGGAACTGCAGATGCTGGAATCATGAGCAAATCACAACGTACTGGAGGAACTCAACTGGTCAGGCAGCATCTGTGGAGGGAATGGATAGATGAAATTCCTTTTAAATCTTTCCCCCTTCACCCATGAACCCATGGTCCTCGATTCACCTACTCTGGGCAAGAGACTGTGCATCTACCCAATCTATTTCTCATGATTTTATGCACACACCTCATCCCCCTGCGCTCCAAAGAATGGAGTCCCAGCATTCTCATCCCCTCTCTACAGCTCAGACCCTCTGGTCCTGGCAATATCCTCGTAAATCTTCCCTGTACCATTTCCAGCTTGAAATAGAAGGAGAAATCATTCAACACAGGGCATCATTAGGAGTTGCTGTCATTACTATAACTTCATCTGATTGGACTTATTCCCAATGTATCCACCTTACTGGGTTTGCCCAAGTTGCTGGCATGCAATAAGGCAGCCAGTCCAAAATTCAGGATGAAAATAGGATCAGGGCAAATGGTTATCATATACATTGCTTTGCTTTGTACAGAGCAGGGGGGAGCAGGTGAGGTCATGATACAGTTGTACAGGACATTGGTGAGGCCACATTTAGAGTATCGTGTTCAGTTTTGGTAACCCTGTTGAAGGAAAAATGTCTGAAGAAGGGTCTCGACCTGAAACATCACCCATTCCTTCTCTCCAGAGGTGCTGCCTGTCCTGCTGAGTTATTTTTGTGTCTATCATAGGAAAAAATTTGTTAATCGGGAAGGGGTGCAGAGACGAGTTATGACGAATGTTGCTGGGATCGAGGGACTGAGCTATAGAGCGAAGTTGAGCAGGTTAGGACTTTATTGCTTGGAGCATAGGAAGATGAGGGGTGATCTCATAGAGCTGTATAAGATCACGAGAGGAGTAGATAGGAACCAGAGGACATAGATTTAAGATGAGGGTTAATAGGAACCTGAGGATTTTTTTTTACACGAAGAGAGGAAGGTTTATGGAATGAGCTGCCATAGGAGGAAGTTGAGGCAGGTATTAACATAACATTTAAAAAATATTTTGACAGGTACATGGATAGGATAGGTTTGGAGGGATATGGCCAAACGCAGGCTGGTGGGACTAGTGTGGATGGGGCATGTTGTCGACATGGACACGTTGGGCCGAATGGTCTGTTTCCACACTGTATGAACTCCCTATGACTCTAATTCCATCTATCATTCACAGATTAATTGGCAAGGCCAATACTTGAGTACAGACCAGAGGTCAATGAGTCTGCTGTCAAATTCCGACCACACCGGGTAAGGATGCTCTCTCCCTTGACATCAGTGGGCCAGATGGGTTTAACAACAACTGTGGGGCATAGCGTTTCACGTCCAGATTTAATTAAAGGAATTGAAATTTGTCAGTTGCTGTATTGGGATTTGAACAGATGTCAATAGTGCAGCGTCTGGATTTTTTTAGTTTAGTTTAATTTAGAGATACAGTGTGTAAACAGGCCCTTCAGCCCACCGTGTCCGCGCCGACCAACAATCGCCTGTACACTGCACACATATGGGGCAATTTTACAAAAGGCCAACTAACCTACAAACCTGTACGTCTTTGGAATTTGGGTGGAAACCAGGGCACTCGGAGAACGCGCTAGTCCAGGAACGTCACCACTGCGACACTGTATCTGCCCTGTGTATTACTGCACTCTCAGCACATGAGAAAAGTTTTCAGCCTTTCCATTGGGCATAAATAGCAGCAGCAAATGTGTTGGTTTTGTATTGGGCTTGTGCAGACTTTTAACTGACCATCCTTGGAACAATCTGGATAATGTGTCAAGAGAGCAAATATCACTCCAGCTCCTCTTGTATTTTTTTTAACAAGAAAAAAACTTATTTAAATGTACCCAGAGAGTATTCTGTATTCATTAGATTTCATGGTATAGTGGCACGTGGAACAGTTCATTTCAGAGATGGCTGTCAGTGTAACGGAATCTATTTTAAGATTCAATTAAGATGTTTTGTGTCTCTCTTCATTGCTTTTTCTTCAGCACCAGATCTTCATGTGTACTGAGGTGTGACAGCTGTCCTCTTCAACATAATTGTTCCTGTGCAATGTATAATCCATGCACGTCTAAACATTTCTCATATAGCTGAAAGAATAATTGATAAAATTAACATCCCGTATTGGGGAGATGGTGAGACTTTGGCTTCCTTGAATCATTTCTCGCATGCTGGCAGATTTTCCATCTCTATGCAGATTGATTATACACTATGTTGCCTTGATAGAGATACCATCAACAAAGTTTATCCTAAAGCCTCGCAGACAGCAAGTGGAAGGTGTGAGGAACTTTGCATCAGAACTTTTAACGTGCCATTTAACCTCCAGAGTACTCATCCAACACTGTGCACAGTCTGAAGAAGAGTCACAACCCAAGACATTATCTATTTCTCTCCACATCTAACATGTCCCACTTATGAGGCATCTTGGTCAGCATGGACTAGTTGTGCTGAAGTGCCTGGTGACTCTCTATATGACTCTTTGACCTAACCCAATGCGTTCCTCCAGCATACTTGTTTTCTACTGCAGTTTCTTGTGTCTCCACTGTAGTGAGGTAGATAGCAGCGCAGGACCACTCTCTTGTCGTTGACAGGATGATTCATTTACATGATAACAGCTGGGATGGAACTGTCCCTGAATCTGGAGGTATGCATTTTCACACTTCTGTCACTCTTGCCTGATGAGAGAGGGGAGAAGAGGGAGTGGCCGGGGTGCGACTCGTCCTTGACTATTGGTGACCTTGTTGAGGCAACGTAAGGTATAAATGAAGTGTTTGACCACAAATTTCACTGTACCAATTGATACATGTGACAATACATGTCTTGTCTTGTCTCTTGTCTCTTGTCTCTTGTCTTGTCTTGTCTTGTCTCTTGAGTCAATGGAATGGAGGTTGGTTTGGGCGATGGATAATTCTCTGCCATTTCCTGCAGTCTTGGATTTCTAGTGTTTCCCAACAAGATACATTATGCAGAATAAAAGAGCACCGTTTCACTGTAACTTATTGGGTAGTTCAACTCAAATGCAGCTGTACATGCTGGAATTTTCATTTGAAGCCTCTCCCCATACAGCAGATCCATTTATCTCATTAGAAGTGGGACGGTAACCAGTTATTAGTTCCTTAATTGATATCAATGCTCTTCCTTTGACCTGCTGTGGAAAATTTACATTTTGATGGTCAGGATGGCTAGTTCAGACTCTGTTCAGCATTTCATTAGTTCTTTCAGCTGGGGGTAAATTAGACCTTGTCTAACTTGGAAAATAGTTAAATAAAAGTTGTTCTTCTCCAATGATGGTAAATGGAAGTAAAGATCCAAAAATGAGTTGGAAGGCATCATAGGAATTTTAATCTTATATCGTCTCTGTTCTGGCCAGAAAATGGGCAATCGTAGTCAATTTGGTACGATTAAAGGGATGCTAGAAATCTAAGGTTTTTTTTTAAAGGGTAGACAGTAGATTGACTCAGCAGGTAGGGCAGCATCTGCGGAGAGAGAATCAGGGTTTCAAGTGATGATTTATGTAATGAAAGGTGATGACATTATCAGTTTAGAGTTTAGAAATACTGCATGGGGACAGGCCCTTCAGCCCACTGAGTCTATGTTCTACGTTATCCCACTTTTGCATTCTACTGAGAGGAATAGATCAGGTAGACACACAAAGTCTCTTGTCCAGAGTAGGGGAATCGAGAACCAGAGGACATAGGTTTAAGATGAAGTGAGACAGATTTAATAGGAATCTGAGGGGTAACTTTTTCACACAAAGGGTGGTGGGTGAATAGAATGAACTGCCAGAGGAGGTAGTTAAGGCAGGGATTATTGCAATGTTTAAGAAACAATTAGACAGGTACATGGATAGTGTAGGAAAGAACTGCAGACGCTGGCTTAAATTGAATGTGGACATAAATGCTGGAGTAACTCAGTGGAAGAGGCAGTATCTCTGGACAGGCTGATGGAAGAAGGGTCTTGACCCGAAACGTCACCCATTCCTTCTCTCCTGAGATGCTGCCTGTCCCGCTGAGTCACTCCAGCATTTTGTGTCTACCTTAGGTACATGGATTGGACAGGTATAGAGGGATATGGGCCAAATGCAGGCCGGTGGGACTAGTGTAGATGAGACATGTTGGTTGGTGTGGGCAAGTTGGGCTGAAGGGGTTATTTCCATGATGTACAGTATGACTATCTCTCTGACTCTATATGACAATTGAATACCTTTGATGCTCTTGACTTTGTTAAGATGTACATTTCAATGTGATAAAATGTTATGTGCCTCTCACCTAGAAGATATCGACCATGTCCAGACCATGATCTAAGCAGGGTCTGATTTTCATGCTGCGATGTTGTTAGATTTTACTTTGATCATGTTTTCTCAACAAATTTCAGCAATTCATAGCCCCGAGGTAAATTCAGGCCGATTCTCAATAATTTGAGTTTCTTGGTTGCCATTCCACCGTCACAACATATCAGTGGGTGTGTGGAAAGGAATTGCCGATGCTGGTTTAAACTGAAGATAGACACAAAAAGCTGGCGTAACTCAGCGGGTCATACAGCATCTCTGGTGAAATGGAATAGGTGATGTTTCGGGTCGAGGCTCTTCTTCAGACTGAGATTCAGGGCAAAGGGAAAGATAGAATGTGATGTAGAGAGAGATATAGAACAAGTGAATGAAAAATAGTAACAATGACTAAAGAAATACGCCATTGTTAGCTATGTGTTAGGTGGTTTAGCTGATGCACTGCGCGCTGTGAATTTAATATATTTCAACCTATTTCACCCAACAGAATCACAACCCATAGATCTGAAAATATAATGAATAGATCAACTATCCTTCAACATGTAGATACAATAACTTTGGGACAATCAAAGAAGTCTGGTTACTCTAAAGATATTTGTCGGTGAATTATTACATTCTACCTTTCCCAGGGACACATCACAAGTTCTCAACTCAATCTCTCAGCTATTGTGTCCCAATTTTCTCTTTTATTTTTCCAATATAACTCACAGCATGGTGCCTGATGTGGTGCCGTGTGTTTTTGAAGCAACATGAAGTAGCTCTAGAATGAGAACTTTTGAACAAAATATAATTTTTTGTGTGCAGAAAAGGTGGAACAAAGACCAATTGACTCAACTGCCTGTAATTCTACTCGCCCTTGAAGTGCCTTTAAAGTGATGACGCTGAGCTAGTCGAATGAAATATACAATGACAGTTGTACGTGGTGGATACCTGTTCAATTCTTCATAGATTTTTATTTGTGAAAAGAAATAAAAACTCATTTTCCCTTTCGGAGCTCATGAACTGAATTGCCTTTGTCAATATTTAATTTCAGATTGGAAGTACAAGATGAACATTGCTAGGAAAAATTAATTTGACAAATGCATTAGGTCTTTTTGAGTTTGTAACAAGGAGAATGGACGAAGTGATGGATGTGGTAAATCAGATGCCTTTCCACACGGAATTAATAACCAAAATTAAGCATAAAAATAAATAAAAGCAGATGGAAATGGGCAAAATATATTGGGCAGATTGGGTTTAAGGAATAGCATCAAGTGTTAAGAGTCAAGAGTGTTTAATTGACACATTTTTAGTGTTTATTTTAGAGATACAGAGCAGAAACAGGCCATTCGGCCCACTGAATCTGCACCGGCCAGCGATCCCTACACATTGGATGCAACATAATTTCCTCAAACTCAACAGCGATAAGACAGAATTCCTCCTCATAGGCTCCAAAGCCACACTCAGCAAAATCAATAACCCCACTCTCACCATCGACGGCACCACTGTCTCCCCATCACCCAAGGCCCGCAACCTTGGCGTGATCTTTGATTCCACCCTCTCCCTTGAGCCTCACATCCGCCATGTCATTAAAACCTCCTTCTTCCATCTCCGCAACATCGCCAAACTCAGACCCACTCTCACACCTCCCGCTGCTGAAAGACTCATCCATGCCTTCATCTCCTCCCGACTGGACTATTGCAAATCACTTCTCCTTGGCATCAGCTCCACCTACATCAACCGACTCCAACTGGTCCAGAACGCAGCCGCCCAACTCATCACCCACACCAAATCCTGGCATCACACCACTCCAGTCCTCAAACAACTTCACTGGCTTCCCATCTCCCACCGGATCAACTACAAATTCCTGATCCTCACCTACAAAGCCCTCCACCATCTGGCCCCCCATATCTCACTGACCTCCTCTCCTCCTACCAACCCTCACGGTCCATCACATCAGCCGGTCTCCTCTCCATCCACAAGTCCAACCTCTGCAGTTTTGGGGACAGAGCCTTCTCCAGGGCAGCTCCCAGGCTCTGGAACTCCCTCCCCCAACTGATCTGCAATTCCGTGTCCCTCACCATCTTCCAGTCCCACCTCAAGACCCATCTCTTCACCTCTGCCTATCCTTAGCCCCACGTCCCCCTCCCTTTTCATATGTGCATTAATTGCCTCATATTGTGTTTTGTATTGAATTCTGTCTTTACTTTGTGTGTACTAGTCATGCTCTCTACTATTTATTTCATTCCCCTTACCATGTTTTTCCCTACCTGCTAAATTTTTGTAGGTAGCCCCACGTCCCCCCCCTCCCTTTTCATATGTGCATTAATTGCCTCATATTGTGTTTTGTATTGAATTCTGTCTTTACTTTGTGTACTAGTCATGTCTCTACTATTTATTTCATTCCCCTTACAAGTTTTTCCTCTACCTGCTAAATTTTTGTAAGATGTCCTTGAGACTCTTGAAAGGCGCCCATAAATAAAATGTGTTGTTATTATTATTATTATTATTACAGTACTGCCCAATGTATTATCTGTACCAACAATAACAGTGACATTCATGCTTGCTACAGCTTTGCAGGCTCGTGAACGCAATAGCACATGAATAAATGTACGTTAATTAATACTACAATAAATGAACATGATAATACAAAATACTGTAATATCGTTAAATCAAAGACACAGTCCATAGAAGATTATAGTTGTGAGTGTTGTGCAGTCTTAAAGTGCCCGCTAGTTGCTGGGCAGAAGCTGTTCTTGAACCTAGAGGTTACGGTTTTCAGGCTCCTGTATCTCCTTCCCAATAGTCGCAACGAGATGAGAGCATGGCCAGGGTGGCGTGGGTCCTTGGTGATATTGGCTGCCTTTTTGAGGCAGTGTCTAATAGTGGAGGCTTCGGAGAGATTTGAAGTTACCTTCAAACAAATTAATGGTTCAATGGTTCTTTGTATTAATTGCACAGTATGAATTGGGCAGTAAAAGCTGTTTTGGTATTGATCCCTCCCATGCAATGTGGGCTTTATCTAATCCATTAAAGCACTTGATCAATTAACTTCATCATTGACTTCATGCTTACAATTCAGAGTGGCCAGCATGAATCTTAATTTAACCCTTTAGTTAGTTACCGGTGAGGGTCTTTGACAGTAGCTGCAGAGTTTGAGTTTGCGGCTCACAACATTAGCCCCTTTGAATACCAGTGATAGGAAAGACACTGCAGCCAATGCTCATTGACTTGAAGATACTGTTACTGAAGATACTGAAGAATAGGAAGATACTGTTATCATGTGCTCAAAGGTTGAAGGAACTCTTGTCCTTGGAAGAGATGTCAATCCCTGAACATCTGCAGATCCTGACAATTAGGTGGAAAATTCATAGAATGGATTGGATGAATGCAAACCAGACATACACATGGTAAATAATGTTGCAAAGCTTTACTTTGCTGAATGTTGATTGGATTAAGTATTTAGCCTTGTCTGGTTTTCTTGCATATCAGGGCACATGTTGCGATGTTTGTTTCCTCTGAGAAATGTATTAGCCACTGTATTATTGGATTAGGGAAATGTCTGTCATGTATGGGGTTAATCGATATCTGTAATTGGATTGTAAAGAGACCACCCCCATGTGGTTCGGCCCCTCGAGGTTCAGGGACCTATAAAAGTCCGTTACCACGAGGTCCTGTGTCGATCTTCTGGGAAAACGCTTGGGACTGCGTGACCTTCTGGAGTGTCTCTGTTTGAGCGAGGCCTAGAGGACTTGATCAGGCAGATACAAGGATCGAACCCGCGGTGGTTAGGTACAGTAGTGGGAACTGTAATTGTGTTTTGCCAAGATAAAGTTTAGATGCGCAAGTGCTTAACTCAGTGATTTTTGACTGAAACTAGACTGGGGGGAAGCTTAGAACGAGCAATTTACAATCATTGGTTACATTATCAAGTTCACCAACTTGAATGTTCGGGAACAAAGGAAATCACAAAATGTGGTGGTTACTGCCTAGTCTGTCACGGGTACCAATGTCCCCACCATCGAAAGGGATCTGTTGGAAGTGCTGCCTGAAAAAGGCAGTCAATATCATCAAATATCCACACTACCATTGGCAATGCTCTTATTCCTCTACTACCTTCGGGAAGAAGGTACAGGAGCTTGAGAGTCGTGACCAGTGGGTTCGAGAACAATTCCTCCTCAACAACCATCAGGCTCTCGAACATGACACAACACTACTGATGTACAACCGACTGTCTTAGATTGCACTATGGATCTGGGGCTTTTTTTGCACTGGCATGGTTTAATTAATAGATTGATTATTTTTGTTTATTACATATTATCTATGGGTATTGTGCAATGGATTTGTTATGCTGATGTAAGTAAGAATTTCATTGTTCCATTGTCGATACATATGACAATTAATGTCTCTTGACTCTTGATGGAAAGACCAGCTAATCCCTTCTGCCTGTACCTGATCTGCACCCCTTCATGCCCTGCATATCCAGGAATAGCATAGAAACTGGAAGGGCAGGAGCGACAGAACCGCTATTGAAAATCCAGAAGATATTCAAGAGTCAATGTTATTTCCCACTGTTAAGCAAATAAACTAGATTACAATTAAAAAAATGAAATTGGCGACACAGCAACCTTGACTACACAGTCCTCTCATAATAAAGAAAATAGACTAAGATTCTTTAAGTAGTAATTTTTTTCACTCTGAGGATGATGTAAACATGGAATGTTTTTTTTCTGCAAGACAAAGAAAACATCTTTTCGAAGGGACAAATTTAAAAAGAGAAAATATCCAGGTTTTGTGACGTTGAGAGAAATCAAGACAAAGGCACACAGGCCAACTGAGCTGCCTCCTCTTGCAGCGTTTAACTGGCTTTAATAATCATATTTTATGACGTAAATTCTGAGATTGCACCATAAGGTTGAAAAAGTGGTCCCATCTCAAATGCACACTTTGCTGATAGATGGTGTGCATCACAAAGCCACCTTTCTGTCAGTAAGCACCTTGCTGTCAGTGCTGTTAGAGTCGTAAAAGTGCTACTTAACTCTGCAAAGCTTTATCTATGTCCTATGCAGACACAGCCTGTGTAAGTAGTTTCAACAGCATTCAGGAGGGAGAGGTTTCACTGGGAGAGGTCTCACTGGCTCTGTTGGCAGGTTTAGCAAGCTGCTGGCCCAGTCACCACGCCACAGAATCCTTCCCACTTGATGTTCATGATCTTTTTCCCACAGTAGAGGATTCCACAACTACAAGTGAGAAGGGAGGGTCTTATGAATGACTGCAGGAGCTACTTTTTCAGTCAAAGTATAATCTGTAGATGGAATGAGCTGCCAGAGGAAATGATAGGAGCAGATACCGATCATGACTTTTGAAAGACATTTGGGCAGAAACATGGATAGAACGGGTTTGGAGTGATATGGGCCAAATGCAGGTACAAGCCCAAGAGAATAGCCCAATACGCAAGTTGGTCGGCATGGACACGTTAGGCCGAAGGGCCTTTTTCTGTGCTGTACAACTGTATTGGGCTAGTTAGAAACTTACAAAATTCTTAAGGGGTTGGACAGGCTAGATGCAGGAAGAATGTTCCCGATGTTGGGGAAGTCCAGGACAAGGGGTCACAGCTTAAGTATAAGGGGGAAATCCTTTAAAACCGAGATGAGAATAACTTTTTTCACTCTGGAACTCTCTGCCACAGAGGGTAGTTGAGGCCAGTTCATTGGCTATATTTAAGAGGAAGTTAGATGTGGCCCTTGTGGCTAAGGGGATCAGGGGCTATGGAGAGAAGGCAGGTACGGGATACTGAGTTGGATGATCAGCCATGATCATATTGAATGGCGGTGCAGGCTCGAAGGGCCGAATGGCCTACTCCTGCACCTAATTTCTAATTTCTATGTTTCTATGTATGACTATAACATTGTGAGGGAGTCTGAGACCAAAAAGAAGGTGAATTTCTTCTCTCAGAGGCTTTGAATATTTGGATTTCTCTTACCCGATGTTTTTGAAGGCTAAGTCATTCTATATATTCAAAGCAGAGGTGGATAGAGCATTGGAATACAAGGAAATCAAGGAAAATAATGTTTGGGGAGGAATGTGCTGAAGTAAGTCAGATTGAAGAGTCATAGAACTGTACAGCACAGAAGCAAACCATTCGCCCATCTTGTCCAAGCTAATCAGGTTGGCATATTGGGGTCATCCCACTTGTCTGCATTTGGGTAAGCACCCTCTGAACCCTTCCCGCACATATATTTTTCCAATTACTTTTTAAAGTGAGTGGCGCAGTGGTATAGTTGAAGCCTTATAGCGAATGCAGCGCCAGAGACCTGGGTTCGATCCTGACTACAGGTGCTGTCTGTAGGGAGTTTGTACGCTCATCGTGGGTTTTCTCCAAGATTTTCGGTTTCCTCCCACACTCCAAAGCCGTGCATGTATGTAGAGTAATTGGCTTGGTAAATGTAATAATTGTCCCTAGTTGCTATAGGATAATGTTAATGTGTGGGGATCGCTGGTCGGCGCGGACCTGGTGGAACGATAGGGCCTGTTTCTGCGCTGTATCTCTAAACTAAACTAAACTAAGTCACAATTGTACCCGCTTCCCTCAATTTCTCTGGCAGCTTCTTCGAGATACGGACTACCCTTGAGTTCCGCATTACAGTTGTCTTTTAATGAGGATCCCAGTCCACCACGCAAACCAACCACCCTTCCTTGGACCCCATCTACACTTCACGCTGCCTCGGCAAGGCCACCAGCATAACCAAGGACCCGTCTAACCCTGGTCACTCCCCTCTTTGCACGTCTCTCATCAGGCAAGAGGTACAGAAGTTTGAAAACACATACCTCCGGATTCAGGGACCTTTTTTTCCCAACTCTAACTCATTGGAAACCTTCGAACTACAGTATCTTTAATAGGACTTTACTGGACTTTATCTTGCACTGAACCTTATTCCTTAAATCCTGCATCTGTGCACTGTGGACGGCTTGATTGTAACCATGTAGTCTTTTCACTGACTGGATCACATACAACACAAAAACATTTCACTGTACCTCAAGGTACCCGACAATGACAAACTGAAACGAAACCTAAAGTTTCTTTTCCTCAACTTAGCACAAGTTATTTCCAGCTCTTCTTCCTTTCAAAAGTGAGTAGCAATTCTTAAAGAGTTAGTGCTGTTTAAAGCCTCATAAGTGAGGTGATTTTTAATGAACAGCAGCTGTGATACAGCAATATCTATTTAGTTCTTAAGACACCGCTACAACTTACTAAGTGGCTTTGATTACTACACTCTTTCTTATGTCACGCACAGTTGCAAAATTCACCATTGGAACTTAATCAACAAGAATTCACACAAGGAAAATTAATTCTCGGCCACAACAGAGCAGGGACTTGCGAGTGTGCTGGAGTTTATTCCTATCATAAATAAGACGCCTGGTGAATATGTGGCATTCTTTGCCCCTGACGGCTCTGGCCAAGTCAATGGATACGTTTAAAGCAGAGATAGATAGATTCTTGATTAGTGCAGGTGTTCAGGGGTGTTGGGGAGAAGGCAGGAGAGGATAGATCAGCCATGATTTAATGGTGGCGTAGACTTGATGGGCCAAATGTCCTAAATCTGCTCCTATTGCTTATGACCATATGACGGGTTCTCTGTGACATCAAAGGATGTGGTGTTCTGGTGGTGACCGATGGATTGGTGCTCTGTGATCTTTAGGGAATATTTGCACCCCATCCCAGAGTGGTGGTCCATCTCATTAACATTCAGGAATTTGTGTTTACGGCCTGTTTCCACGCTGTATCTCTGAAATAAACTAAAACATTTTTGGCATCATAGGGTCATAGTGGCCTTTAGCCCAACTTGCCCACACCGACCAAGATGCCCCATCCACTTGTCCCACCTGCTCCCCATACCTCCAGTGTACCCCTCCCTGACTTAGTCTGATGAAGGGTCTCAAAATGGAACTCACCCATCCCTTCTCTGCAGAGATGCTGCCTGACCCGTTGCGTTACTCCAGCATTTTGTGTCCATCTTCGGTGTAAACCAGCATCTGCAGTTCCTTATTACACATGATCTCTGATGCTGTTCATGGGCTAACATTCAGCTGCATCGAGAGGGTTTTCATTCCAGTGGCTAACTTTATTAATAGTCGACGCTGTAAAAAGGCAGTAAGCACTTATGTCAATGGTCTGTGTCAACAGCAGTGTATCTCGGAACAGCTGCAGCAGCCGCCAGTCGCGTGGAGCACGTTCTTTGTTTGCACAGCTGTACCGCTTGGATTCCAATTTCCGTTTATTGCTAATACTGATCTAATCTCTTCCTCTCCCTTCCCATGTGTTAAGGATTGTCCATGATAACAAGAAAAACACATTGTAACGTCAGGACACATTCCCTAAAGAGCCCGCTATGTTCTGGTGTAAATTTGATCAGTTCAGTTTGGTTTATTGTTGCGTGTACCGAGGTACAGTGAAAAGCTATCCAGTCAGCAGACATGATTACAATCGAGTCATTTACAGTGTATAGATAGATACATGATAAGGGAATAACGTTTCGTGCAAGGTAAAGGACATTTCTTTAAGAAGATGAGGAGAAATTTTGTTAATCAGAGGAGGGTGAATCTGTGGAATTCATTGCCACAGACGGCTGTGGAGATCAAGTCAATAGATATTTTTTAGGCAGAGATTGATAGATTCTTGATTAGCACGGTTGTCAGGGATTATGGGGAGAAGGCAGGAGAATGGGGTTAAGAGGGAAAGATAGATCTTTCCTCATATGACAGTCCCACCATCCCGGGGATTAACCTCGTGAACCTCAATAGCAAGGATGTCCTTCCTCAATTTAAGAGATCAAAACTGTACACAATACTCCAGATGTGGTCTCACCAGGGCCCTGTACGACTGCAGAAGGACCTCTTTACACCTAAGCTTAAATCCTCTCATTATGAAGGCCAACATGCCATTAGCTTTCTTCACTGCCTGCTGAGGCTGCATGTTTACTTTCACTGATTGATGTACAAGCACACCCAGGTCTCGTTGCACTTCCCATTTTCCTAATCTGACACCTTTGAGATAATAATCTGCCTCCCTGTTCTTGCCGCCAAAGTGGATAACTTCACATTTATCGACATTATACTGCATCTGCCATGCATCTGCCCACTCACTCAACCTGTCCAAATCATCCTGCAACCTCCTAGCATCCTCTTCAAAGACAGATGGTCAATAAAGATTGCAGCGTGACCAGTCAAATAAAAAACATTGTCTGCGTTGGAGATTGTCATATTGATTATTGTAGTTGACGCTGGTTTTGATAAGTAAAATTATTTTATTCTCGCTCACTTTTCCCAGAAGTGTTATTGTTAGAAATAAAGGAAAAGGCTATCTTAAGTAGCATGAATAACAAGAAGAATTTTGATATGAAAGCAAAATGCTGCAGATAATGGAAATCTGGATAATCTATACATTAAAAACTTAAAGGTGACAATTGTATTGCTTGCTGAGTAACAGGAATATTATCTTGTGCTTATTTTAAGCAGTTTCTCAGCATGAGGGGAATATTTTTTTCAAACGATGGTACAGCATCGAAACAGGGCCTTTAGCTCACCGAGTACTTGCGGATTGTTGAACATGGGTGGCATGGTGGTGCAGCGGTAAACCGCTGCACCATCGAGAGCATCCTTACCAACTGCATCACAGTATGGTATGGCAATTGCTCTGTCTCCGACCGGAAGGCATTGCAGAGGGTGATGAAAATTGCCCAACGCATCACCGGTTCCTCGCTCCCCTCCATTGAGTCTGTCCAAAGCAAGCGTTGTCTGCGGAGGGCGCTCAGCATCGCCAAGGACTGCTCTCACCCCAACCATGGACTGTTTACCCTCCTACCATCCGGGAGGCGCTACAGGTCTCTCCGTTGCCAAACCAGCAGGTCGAGGAACAGCTTCTTCCCGGCGGCTGTCACTCTACTCAACAACGTACCTCGGTGACTGCCAATCACCACCCCCCCCCCGGACACTTATTATTATTTACTCAAATCAGTTGCTATGTCGCTCTTCCAGGGAGTGGCTAAATGCATTTCGTTGTCTCTGTACTGTACACTGACAATGACAATTAAAATTGAATCTGAATCTGAATCTGAATCTAAAATTGTTGCCTTACAGTGCCAGAGACCCGGGTTTGATCCTGACTACGGGTGATTTTCTGTACGGAGTTCACGCTGTGTGACCTGCGTGGGTTTTCTCCGGGAGCTTCGGCTACCAAGCCAATCAACCTACAAACCTATACATATTTTTTTTTTTTTTTAATTTATACAAATACTTTTATTTGTTCTTTAAACAAAAAGACGCAAAGCAACACGATTAAAACTGCCTTTGTGGCAGTTTACAAAACAGCAGTCATCAATTTTAAAATAAGGTCATCATCATCAGTGTTACACATGACCACCCGCGGCATTCACGGAAGGCCTCCGAAATCCCCGTGGAAACGTCCTGTTCCCTCTCCAGGGACACGCGAGCACGGAGGTAGGCCTGGAAGAGGCGCAGGCAGCCGACCCCGGTGTGGCTGTCGACTACCCGCTGCCTAGACCCGCGACCTGTACGTCTCAGGAATGTGGGAGGAAACCAGAGATCCCAGAGAAAACCCACGCAGGTCACGGGGAGAAAGTACAAACAACACCGTACAGACAGCACCTGTAGTCAGGATTGAACCTGGGTCTCTGGTGCTGTAAGGCAGAAACTCTACCACTGCGCCACCGAGCTTAATTTCAATAAGAGGACGAACAAAATGCCAGAATTAGAGGAATGCAGATATTGTGAGGGGAAGCAGTAGATGTCTCTGCGAATCTTTTGAAGAATGATATATTCTTGTGAAGAACATTAAGCTCCAAGGTAGAACTTTAAAGTGGATCATCGCTTGTTGTACTCTCAAGGTGTAAGTGACTCAAAAATGTTCAGCTACAATTGAAAGGCGAAGACAGAATGACTCATCCCTGATAAACAACATCCTGGCATCAAGGCAGCAATTGTTTACTGAAATGTCAACCTAACCTTAAGATTTGTTCACGAGCAAGAAAGAATTAATCCCAAGGACAAGAATGTCAGCCCTGAAAGAGTGACTTATCTTTTAGAACGGTGTCAAATTCAATCCTGGTGTGCAGTTATCTTTCCCAGAGATAAAGCATGATCAGGCTTTGCTGAGCAACAAGAGAACACAAGGCACTTACTTATCACATGAGGCACCACTGAAAGCTCAGTTTTGAGTGAAGGTGTTGAAAACAATAGATGTCAGAGCTACAGGCAGCAGAGTAGTGCTCCAGGCACCTGTTCAGTGGCAGTCTCAATTCCCCCCCTTGGTGTCTGGTTCTTGTGCTAATTTTCTCCCTCCTGCATCTGTCCGGAACTTGGCCAGAGCTGCTGTCATACTTGCCTCATTCCACAGGAATTCCGACACCAGTCTCCAGTAAACCTGTGATTCACTGTGTAGGAATGAACTGCAGATGCTGGTTTAAATCGAAGATAGACACAAATTGCTGGAGTGACTCAGCGGGGACAGGCAGCATCTCTGGAGAGAAGGAATGGGTGAAGTTTCAGGTCGAGACCCATGATGTCTGAAGAAGGGTCTCGGCCCGAAATGTCAACCATTCCTTCTCTCCAGAGATGCTGGTGCAAGGCAACTACCACTGGGAACATGCTACAGGAGCCTGAAAACAGCTGCATCCCACCAGCCATCAGCCCATTGAACATCGCACAACACTAACTACAAATCTGCCTCGGCTACATTCTACTATGGAGTTTATTTTATTTGCACGACCAACTGGTTTTGCACTATTATCATCTGGTCACCGAGTATTACTGGTTGCTAATTTATCGTATTTTTAGTTGTTAAAAGAGCAATCCATCCAAGACCTCGACGGTGGAACAGGCGGAGGACGATGGCTGACCTTAGTGGAGCGTCACAACGGCTGGGAAGGCGGATGAAGGTTACAGCAGAAAAGGGTCTCTGGTTGTCTTCGACTCCATGCCACTGGATCCTGACCCAGATCTGTCAAGGACCGTGTGGTGGCTGTCTGTGCACCAGTCTCCCCACGTTAAACAAAGTCATGCACAGGTGTCCTCCAACCCTCGAGACACCCATGGCCAGCCATGACGGAGGGGGGGCCTAAGAAGGTATTATACATTATCTATGGGTATTGTACAGGCCTGTAAATATGCAATCAGTGAGAATGTCATTGTTCCATTGACCAGTATATATGACAATTAACCTCTTTTCATTCTGATTTCCTGTGCTGTCTCTGTGGAGTGTGCATGTTTCTCCCGGTGGCCACATGGGTTTCTTGTTACACATGTGGATGAACTTTCCCGAACACACGTGAGACGGTGGGTGAATTGGGTCAACAGTTCTTTATCATCACATGTGCACAGGTACTGTAAAATTATTTATGCATACAGTTCAGTAAAGCATTGCCATTCCTCAGCGCAAACCCTGATCAGTACAAGGTGCACAGAAATAATCCACTGAGACTGCACGCAAGAGTCGCCAGGTTTTGCTGCCATTTTCAAAGTCCATCTGTTCGGCTGTTTCAAAGTTCGACTGTTTATTTCCCTTGTGACTTTATACACCTCTGTAAGATCACCCCTCGGCTTCCTGAGCTCCAAGGACTAAACTTGGACAGGACCCAAGGTCATGATCAAACCAGGATTCCCGGAACTTAGAGGCAGCAGCTGCTGCTCTTTAGAATTGCATTTTCCCTGCTCTTCAAGGGTTCGATCCTGACTAAAGGGACGCTGTCTGTACGGAGTTTGTTCGTTCTCCCCGTGATCATGTGGGTTTTCTCCAGGGTGCTCCGGTTTCCTCCCATACTCCAAAGAAGTGCAGGTTTGTAGGTTAATTTGCTTGGTAAAAATTGTAAATTTTACCTAGTGTGTAGGGCGGTGCTGATGTACGGGGTGATCGCTGGTCCACGTGGACACGATGGGCCGAAGGGCCTGTTTCCACTCTGTATCTCTAAACTAAACTAAACTAAACACCAGGTGTATGTAGACAAAAATGCTGGAGAAACTCAGCGGGTGAGGCAGCATCCATGGAGCGAAGGAAATAGGCAACGTTTCGGGCCAAAGCCCTTCTTCAGGTGGATGTGCCTGTATACAATTCATGTCAAGGAAGGGGAAGGAACAGCTCAACAATGGATGAACTGGAACACAGAACACTACAGCGCAGGAACAGGCCCTTCGGCCCATATAGTCCATGCCGAACATGATGCTAAATTACGCTAATCTCCTCTGCCTGCATGTGATACATATACCTCCATTCCTTGCATAACCATGAGTCTATCTAAAAGCTTCTTAAACACCACTCACTACCTGTTAAAACCAAAGGATTTGTAAAATAAGAAATAAAGCAACAAATCTGGAATATATGAGGTAGAAAAAATTAATCTTTTTAAAATCTCCGGTGAAATATTATTTCCTGGAGTGCCAAGACCTCAGGTTACAGTAATTTCCTTTCTCTGCTGAAGGGATGAACAGTATTACAAGAGCATTAATCTCCTTATTAAAGTGGCCTTACAAACTGAAGTACAATTCCAGATTTTCTCTGGTGAATTTAAGTTACTTTTACCATGCAGCGATTCCTGGATTCCCACGGAGTGTTTGGATGGTGAAATCCATGGAGCAATAAGACTCATCCGATAATTTATCTTTGCATTAAGTTCTTTGTGCACTGATTAAGAGGGCACGTTAGATTTGTGATCACATTCCCAGCAAGTCCTCGCCTGTTACAAAAGGAATATTTTCATCTTGTTAGATTCACCGCTGGTGGAGAGTTATAATCCTAAGATTATAATCATCAGCATGGAAACAAGCCGTTCGGCCCAACTTGCCCACAGCAACCAACATGTCCCATCCACACTACTCCCATCTGCCTGCATTTGGCCCATATCTAAACCGATCCTATCCATGTACATGTCCAAATGTTTTTTTAAATTGTGATAGTACCTGACTCAACTACCTCCTCCTGCAGCTCGTTCCATGCACCCACCACCCTTTGTATCAAAACATTGCCCCCCAGGTTCGTATTAAATGTTTCCCTCCTCACCTTAAACCAATTGGTTCTTGATTCATTACTCTGGGTAAAAGACTCTGTGCATTTACCCTGTCTATTCCTCTCATGATGCTGGAGTGCCAGAGGAACTCAGTGGGTCAGGCAGCATCTGTGGAGGGAAAGGCCAGACAACGTTTAGGGTTGGGACGGATAAGACGGTTGACTGAAGGATAAGCATTAGCAAAGAGTGTTAACCCTCTGTCATTTTCAAACTTTGTACCACGGGATCTTTTTCCATCAGTCTGAAGGAGAGGATTTTCACACAGAGAGTGGTGAATCTCTGGAACTCTCTGCCACAGAGGGTAGTTGAGGCCAGTTCATTGGCTATATTTAAGAGGGAGTTAGATGTGGCCCTTGTGGCTAAGGGGATCAGGGGGTATGGAGAGAAGGCAGGTACGGGATACTCAGTTGGATGATCAGCCATGATCATATTGAATGGCGGTGCAGGCTCGAAGGGCCGAATGGCCTACTCCTGCACCTAATTTCTATGTTTCTATGTTTCTATGATGGGGCTCAATTTAACACCTCAGCCAAAAATTGCACTTTGACAGTGTAGAATTTCAGTAGCCCTGCATAGTGACACAGCAGTAGAGTTGCTGCCTTACAGCATCAGGGACCCAGGTTCAATCCTGACCTCAGGTGCTGTCTGTGCAGAATTTGTATGTTCTCCCTGTGAGCTGTGGGATTCCTCCAGGTGCTCCAGTTTCCTCCCACATCCCAAAGATGCACCAACTTGCAGGTTAATTGGCTTCTATAATTTTCCCTGGTGTATAGAATCGAAGTAGTGCATGGGTGATTGTTGGTCAGCATGGACTCGATGGGCCGAAGTGCCTGTTTCCACAATCTCTCTCTAAACTGGGCTTGGTTACCAGGCTGGGATTTTGCACTGACATCTCTGGGGCAACTCTTGAACTTACAATGTTTAACTTTCATGTCAGAATGTTTTAATTGCACCACATCTGGTCGCGTTTTATGAAGAGTCATGTTTTACTGGAAACTAATCCATTCAAAATAAATGTGCTGTTTCATTTTTAATGCTCTGCTCGCTTTGGATTCAAAGATGCATCACATTTACTTTCTATCCCATCAATGTTGTCAATAATTAACTTTGATCATGAGAGACTAGATAGAGTAAGTACACAGAGTAGAGTCTTTGACCCAGAGTAGGGGAATCAAGAACCAGCAGTCAGAGGTTTAGGGTGACTGAAAGAAATTAGTGGGATATGGGCCAAATGCGGGCTGGTGGGACTTACTTAGATGGGGCATCTGGGTTGGCATGGGAATTTGAGCCAAAGGGCCTGTTTCCATGTGGTATAACTCTATATTAGTAACAAGTCTTTCAACCCAACTATTCCATGCTGCCCCATCTAATCTAGTCCCGTTTGCACGTGTTTGGCCCATATCCATCTAAACCTTTTCCAATTGTGTACCTGTGTCTTTTAAATGCTGTTACAGTACTTGTCTCAACTACCTCCTCTGGCAACTCGTTCCATATACCCACCAACCTCTGAGTGAAAAAGTTGCCCCTCAGGTTCCTATTAAATTTTGCCCCTCTCTCCTTAAATGCATGTTCTCTGGTTCTTGATTCCCCTTCTCTGGGGAAAATACTCCAGGCAAAGGTTCATGGAATAAGACATCTGTGAAAGAGATTGTACCCTTATAAATTAGCTTGATTCACTGACACAATCAAAGAGCAATTGTTTTTAAATTTCCATTATGTTTCTCTAATTTTGTTCCAAAACCTTTCCCCCAAAAATGTCACCGTCATATCTGCAGGAACTCGCACGGATCAACAGTCAAACGAATGTTTGTGTTTTCGCTAAAAGGAATGATTGCTGCGAGTATAAGAAATAATTGCAATGGTCGTTTAACAAGCGAGTGTAGATTAAAAAGATTCAATTTTCAAGCATCTATTTGTGAAATACTCAAAGTTTCAAATACATTTGTTCTGCACTTGAATACGTTACCGGACTCTTGAAAGCCCATGCAATGTAGGATGTGATCGGTTCGAGTTACAGACTCTCTGCAAAGTTGGCAGCTGAATGAATGTCATTAGAGAATTTTCCAGCGTTTGAACAGTCCAGCGCCTTCATGAGTATCGGCTGTTTAATTGGCCGTAAAAAGACTCAACGGTGCAAATTTACCTTTTCACAGGCAGACAAGAATGAATTTATGTGTCAGAGGGATCTTGTGCACTGGCCATGTGTGCAAAATCATTTCTATCTTGACTCTTTTTAAATTCCTTTCGTCCAGGCACATTGATAAATAGTTTTGCGGTCTGCTTAGTGAGGGTGAGTATAGAAGAAGAGTTTCCAGTTATTGATGACCAGTTTCATTTCATTCTCTCCACCAGCAATGCTATTCATCTCGTTTTTGTTGTTGGCTGTAGCTGGTATATCCACCTCTCGCCCTTGACCACTGAAGTTCTGCAGTGCAGCACTGAAGGAGAGGTGGTCTTGAGTTATGGAGCGGATCTTGAGTGGATGGGCTGGGACTTTTTTCTCTGGGGCATTAGAAGCTGAGGGGTGACCTTATTAAGGTGTACATGCTCATGGGAAGCATGGATATAGTGAACGCTCACAGTCTTTTTCCCAGGGTAGAGAGTTCTAAAACTAGAGGGCATAAGGTGAGAGGAGAGATTTAAGAGAGGACCTGAGGGGCAATATTTTCTCTCCGAGGTTAGTCCATATCTGGAACGAGGTGCCAGAGAAAACTCCAGGAGCAGATTAAATTAAGACTTTTAAACACATTTAGACAGATATATGGATAGGAAGGGTTAAAGATATCAAGGCCAAATGAGGGAATTGGAGCCAGCCTGATATGCCAAATTGGTCAGCATGGACAAGATGGGCTGAAAGGCCTGTTTCCCTGCTGTTGAGCTCAATGGCCCTGTGACTGGTCATATGTGCCGGCGAGGGAACAATTAAACGTACCTACTGTATCTTTACATGACCATTAATGCAATATCACACAAATAAATATGAACTAATCAATAACACAATAAATTAACCATCAGTAAGACTAGGTAACTGATGATTAAATTATTTGTGTGGAAAAAAACTCAAGTCCGTAGAGCAACCAAATCACAATTCATAAAATATCACAGTTGCTGATGTTAGTGTTTGTGCAGGGTTCGAAAGCCCGATAGTTTAGTTTAGTTTAGTTCAAAGATACAGCGTGGAAACAGGCCCTTCGGCCCATTGAGTCCACGCCGACCAGCAATTCCCACACACTAGCACTATCCTACACTAATAGGCTGTCCTGTCCTACAGCGATCCCCTCTACACACTAGCATTATCCTAGGAATAATTTACAATTTACCGAAGCCAACCAACATACTAACCTGTGCGTCTTTGGAGTGTGAGAGAAAACAGGAGCACCTGGGGAAAACCCATGGGGTTATGGGGGGGAATGTACGAACTCCATACAGACAACACCCATAGTCAGGATCGAATGTATCTGGGTCTCTGGCATTGTAAGTCAGCAACTCTACCGCTGTGCCGCCATGCCACCTTCTACCAGTTGTCGTTCCCCTCTCACCTTAAACCTACACCCGCTGGTTCTTGATTCCCCAGCCCAGAGTCTGTGCGTTCACCCTGTCTATTTCCCTCTTGATTTTATACACCTCTGTAAGATCACCTCTCGGCTTCCTGTGCTCCAAGGACTAAACATGGACAGGACCCAAGATCATGATCAAACCAGGATTCCCGGAACTGAGAGGCAGCAGCATGACCTGCTGCACCACCAGCTGCTCTGTGGAACTCCATTTTCCTTGCTCTTCAAGGGTTGGATCTTGACTACGTTGCTGTATGTACAGAGTTTGTATGATCTTCCTGGGACCGCTTGGGTTTTCTCCCGGTGCTCAGGTTTCCTCCCATACTTCACAGACATGCGGGTTTGTAGATTAATTGGCTTCTGTAAATTGTCCCTGGTGCACAAGATAGAACAAGAATACGGGTGATCATTGGTCAGCACCGGCCCGCTGAGCCAAAGGGCCTGTTTCACCTTGTATCTCTGAAACTTATTGCCATTTGATTCCCAATATCTTAAGGTGAGAGGGGAGAGATTTAAGAGGAGCCTCAGGGGCAACGAGCTGCCAGTGGAAGCTATAGAAGCATTTACAATCATGACTTTTAAAAAGCATTTGGACAGATATATGGATAGGAAGGGCTTAGAGAGCAATGGGCCAAGCGCAGGCAAATGGGACTAGCCCAGAATGCCATCTTTGTTGGCATGGGCAAGGTGGGCCAAATGGCCTGTTTACATGCTCTACAGCTCTATATATAAAACTTTATTTCAGACACAGCTCCATATAACACATCATACAGTATAAGGAGATACAAAAAATACATTAAAAATTGCATATTAGCCTATAAGATATACAAGCTATTGCACCAATGCCATCTTAGCCTAGAAGTGAATCTATAGCAGCTTTTCAGAGGGCTGACTAGGGCTTCAATTATGTGGTTCTCTGACTAGTCCAGGCGACACATAAAACTAAACATCAGCTGTCTTAAGAGTGCCTCACAGGTCGGCACTCTAGTGGACACAAACAATTGACTGGCACTGTGCCACCTAGGGACACGCAGCAGCAACCTCATTGCATCATTGCATGCTACCTTGAGCCTCTGCATACTCTTTTTCTTATACTTAGACCACAATTGAGCAGTATATAACGGTGTGATATAGGTTCTGAACAAGGAACACTTCACAGAGTCAGAGCACATAGAAAACTTCCTTATAAGTATGTTAGCTTGAAAATAAATTTTACAGCGCTGTCGGTAGAGATCTTTGACTACATGGCTCTTGTTATCTATCCAATCTCAATGCAATAGTATGAATATAACAAATGAACAGCCATAGTGATGAAAACATTCATTGAAATTAACATAGAAGTTTGTTTAAAAATATGAACCACCGTTTATATGTATTTGCCAGCATTTATATAAATGTGGGTTTCTGAAATCATCCCCAACCTGCCCAGTAAACATTTTGACATTAATGTAATGACTATAATTAAGTATAATTCCCATAATTACTTACTTTTAACATGATAAACAGCTCAGCATATTTGGATGTAAAATGTTGATAAAACTGACTTCCACATATGTCATTAGGATTTTAATCAGAATTTATACTGTGGTAATAAAGTGCTGGAGGAACTGAATGGGTCGGGCAGAATCTGTGGAGGGAATGGACAGGTGACGTTTTGGGTTGGAGACGTTATTCAAACTCTTGGAGTGGGTAGGGGGAGAAAGCTGGAAGAGAGAGGTAGACACAGGGGAAAATAAATACTTTACAGGTTTCTCCCCACATTTCGTCTCAGTCTGAAGAAGACTCCCAACCCAGAAAATTGCCAGTCAATTCCTTCCACAGGTGCTATCTGATACACTGAGTTCCTCCAGCACTGTGCGTTTTGCTCAGGATTCCAGCACCTGCAGTTTCCTGTACCTGGATCTCACCGTGTTGATGTTTCTTAAGAGGCAGCTTGGCACTGTGTTTGAACTTGAAAGACAAGGGGTTGACTTCTTAAAGTGAGGACTTCTTAAAGCTGTCTGAAAAAAGCTCAGAGAATTGCTAAGGACAAACTGCACCCCCTCCACATACACCTGGATCTCCTGCCATCAGGCAAGAGATATCGAAGCATCAAAGCCTGGACTACAAGACTGCTAAACAGCTTCCTACCACAGGCTGCGAGGCTGCTAAACAGTCACTCTGTACTCACAGTCACTTGATTCTGCGGCTGGCACGGACACTTTAATAACTGGCACTGGCCACTCAAATCAGCTGTCCCGGACATTTTTATGATTGGTTTATTGTATTTTAACATTGTGTTTTACCTGCTTTTAACTATTTATACTGTTCCATCAGGGACTGGATTGTTTTTAGTGTTATTATGTGTGAAATGTTTTAAATTTCATGTGCGATGCTCCGCTATTCACTGGAAAACGTCTTTTCATTTTGCACTGTACAACTGTTGCTTGCAAGATGACAATAAAGGTTGATTGATTGATTGATTGATTGAATTGGCTACCCAGGCCAGGAAGCAAAGGTTTCAAAGGTCTTGTATTGTCACGTGTACCAATTAAGGTACAGTGATATGGGTTGAATGGGTATGGATGAGACAGATCAAGGGCAGCAATGGCCAAGAGGAGATGAAAGTTACGCTAGTTGGAGATGGGAAGTTGGCAGGAGATCTTTTGAATCACTGAACCTCATGTCAGCAAACCTATGGATAAGGAGCTGAGGCAGGAATCTTGGAACGGAGATGGAAGTGGACAGCTAGGGAAAGCACATCATCTTAAGATGGTGTCCCTGCTTTTGATTGAAAGATACAGCAAGGAATCAGGCCCTTCAACTCACCGAGTCTAGGCCTACCATTGCTTGCCTGTCCACATTAGTTCTGTTACCACACTTTCACATCCACTCCCTAAAGACAGGAGAAAATTAATCTACAACCCGTATGAATTTGGGATGTGGGAGCACCCGGAGGAAACCCAAACAATCAGAGGGAGAACGTGCAAACTTCACACAGACAGCACCCAAGGTCTGGATCGAACTTGGGTTTCTGGTGCTAGTCCACCAGCACGCCACTGTGTCGCCCGCTGAGATGAAACATTAAAATGGTTATTCTGTACAGAAGTATTGGCAATTATATATTTCCTTATTAAGCTACTACAAAAAAATAATTAATGAGTTGGGACTAATTTTTAGAGCCTTGTCTTCCAATGAAGAATTATCATCTTGCATTTTACCTAAGTGAATTTATTGTGGGTAGGACATGCTTGTGAATCTGTTAACAGCCACTCACACATTCCCTCCTGAGTCAGTCTGTCTGGATTTT
Organism: Leucoraja erinaceus; assembly: GCF_028641065.1. NCBI lineage: Eukaryota > Metazoa > Chordata > Chondrichthyes > Rajiformes > Rajidae > Leucoraja > Leucoraja erinaceus. The sequence goes on from NC_073408.1 coordinate 8,048,709, forward strand.
AAGTAGTCAAGTTGGAATTATTTTTAAGTCCAGATGTCTGATTTTACAAAACAAGGTGTTCTTGTCCACAGCTACTTCTGGGGTTTGGGATGCAATGAAATTGGTTGTTCAGGCTTAAAATGCAATTTTAATCGAAGCAACTTGCAGAATCAAACCACAAGACTTCACCACACCTGCCCAACTACATGTTATGTCAGACCCATCTCGAACTGTGCAATTCCCACAATATCTCGGCCATGCTCTGTAATGGCCAGTAACAGTGGCACAGAGGCACAGCTGCCTCACAGTGCCAGGGTATTGTACTTTTCCTCTGTGACCGTGTGGGTTTTCTCCGGGTGCTCCGGTTTCCCCCTCCATTCCAAAGACTCGCAGGTTTGTAGGTGAAGAAGGGTCTCGACCCGAAACGTCACCAATTCCTTCTCTCTAGAGATGCTGCCTGTCCCGTTGAGTTACTTGAGCATTTTGTGTCTCTCTTCGGTTTAAACCAGCATCTGCAGTTGCTTCCCACATAGTTGTCCCTAGTGTGTAGGATAGAACGAGCGTACAGGGTGATGACTGGTCAGCGCGCACACGGTGGGCCGAAGGTCCTGTTTCCATGCTGTATTTCTAAACCAAACTAAACTAAACAGCGATGGGAAGACCAGTTGCCATGGTAACAATATTGCACTGGCTGAATATACAGCATCCTCATTTATTTTAAAGTGTAGGAGCCTCACTGGGACAGCCCAGTTTGCTCCCTCCACTTGGTTTAGTTCAGTTTAGTTTAGAGATACAGTGAGGAAAGGCCATTCGGCCCATCGAGTCCGCTCCGACCAGCGACCCCAACACATTAACACCATTCCACACACACCAGGGACAATTTACACATACACCAAGCCAATTAGCCTACATACCTGTATGTCTTTGGAGTGTGGGAGGAAACAGCCGATCTCGGAGAAAACCCACGCCTTCACGGGGAGAACGTATAGACAGCACCCGTAGTCGGGATCAAACCCGGGTCTCCGGTGCTGCAAGCACTGTACGGCAGCAACGCTACCGCTGCGCCACAGTGCCGCCCACTTGGCCAGCATGGGATGGGGAACAAGTCTCTGATGCTACTCTTTCCCAACCACTGGCGTGTTTTCGGCGGATTCAGACTGTGTGTGGCTCCCACAGGGCTCGGATTCCAAACACAGACCCTTCCCCCAAAAAAACATCTCCAAATGCAGACCCTCCCCCCAAAATACCCTCTCCAAACGCAGACCGCCCAAAGCCCCCTCTCCAAATAGACTCTCCCCCCCCAAAAAAAAGCTTTACTAACACTGATCCCCTCAAAATACCATCCCCCACCCCCACCACCTCCCCCCCACTTCTCTCCCCCCCCCCCCCCCCTCCCCCCCCCCCCCTTGCCCTTGTGAGTGCTGCCCAGGTTGTGTCACTGTGTTTCATGTGAGTCCCTTTGTATTTACTTTAACACGTCTTCACGTTCTGCATATGCCAGTCAATGCTTTAATGCATAATATTTGTCAATTAAAGCAGCCAGCAGCAACAGGCTGGAGCCCAGACATGTCCCAAAAGCTAATTAATTCTTGTTTCTGAAGCTTTGTATTGCAGACGTCTGGTTGCTTAAGGTTAGGAGTTTCAGTGGCTGGGGAATGGGTTGGCCAGATCAGACCACACCGCCTCATGTTTTCCCTTCCACTGCAGTTCATTTTCAGAATGCAGGAACTACACTTGAACTGAGGAGCTTGTTCATTTAAGAATGAAAACATTAGGATTATTTTCCCCCTTATGGTCTAAGATTGAGGGGAGACCTGATGGAAGTATATCACATTATGAGAGGCATAGAGAGGGCAGAGAGTCAGAACCTTTATTCTTGGGGTGAAAATATCAAAGCGAAGAGGGCGTGGCTTTAGAGGGTGGAGGGCAAAAGTTGAAATGAGATGTGCGGGGCAAGATTTATTTCAATAGGCGGTGGTGGGTCGCACTGGCGGGGGGGGGGTGGAGGAAGATGCGATAGTCACGTTTAAGAGGCCTTTGGATGGGCTCATGGACATGTAGGGAATGGAAGGATATGGACCATGTGTGGGCAAAGGAGATTAGTTTAACATGGCATGGACAATGAGGGCCGAAGGGTCTGTTTCTGTGCTGTGCAACCCTCTGACTCTCCGAGAATCTCCAGCAGTTCCTGATTTTATTTTAGACCTCCAATATTGGCAGTTTTACTGATTTTCAATATCAATTATCTTTCAAGATTATTCCTGAATACATCAATTCATGTTTCATATTTCAGTAGGTTACTGGTGCTCAGTCATATCACTGGATCATGAACTGGCCTGGCAACTCGAATGCCCAGGAAATAGGCAGTGGTGTACACTGCCCGGTCCATCATGGGCACTGACCTCCCCACCGTCGAAGGGATCTACAGGAGGCCCTGCCTCAAAATGACACACAATATCATCAAAGACCCACACCATCCTGGCCACGCTCTCATCTTGCTGCTATCATCGAGAAGAAAGTACAGGAACCTTAAAACCATGATCTCCAGGTTCAAGAACAACTTCTTCCCAATATCCAACAGGCCCTTGAACATTGTACAATACCAGTCTGAGCAACTATGACCTTCTATGGACTGCCACAGAAGGCAGTGGAGGCCAATTCACCCAATTCATTGGGTGTATTGAAGAGATAGTTAGATTTAGCTCTTGTTGCTAAAAGAATCAAGGGGTATGGGGTAAAAGCAGGAACGGGGTACTGATTTTAGATGATCTTGCCATGATCATATTGAATGGTGGTGCTGGCTCGAAGGGCCGAATGGCCTACTCTTGCATCTATGTTTCTACATTTCTACGTTTCTTTGTGTCTTTGATTGCACTATGGACTAAGGTTTTACACCCTTATGGTTACTTATTATTTCTGATTATTTAATTATTGATTATTGTATATTTGTCTCTGTGTTATTGTATTTACGGGCTTGTTAAATTGCAACAAATAAAGATGTCATTGTACATATGACAACTAGACACACACTCCACTCTTGCTTATTTTGTAAAGAGTCGCACTGTAAATGGACTGGGCAGTGTCAGCTCACAGGCACCACTTTAAAATATTTTTTACAATAATTAATGTAATCAATTATTACAAGAATAATCCATACAATACAAAACTATATGAAACAAACCCACCACCATAGTACAAATCAAAACAAATATTCTTCAGTATCATATATACTGAGTATTAAACAACTATATTACAATCCCCATCGAGACTGACTTCCATCCCCGCACCTCTAACAGTCTTAAAAAGGATCGAAATGTCATCTGTCCATTGAAGAAGGTTCCCGACCTGAAACGTCAGCTATCCATGTTCTCCAGAGATGCTGCATACCCAGTCTAGTTACTCTAGCACTTTATTTTGTTTGTAATCCGGCATCTGCAATTCATTTTGCCTCCCACCAGAGATGCTGCTTGAACCACCAAGTCACTCCAGCACTTTGTTTTTTTTTCTTCTTTGAAACCAGCATCTGCAGTTCCTTGCATCTCCCTCCACCGATGCTGCCTGACCCGTTTAGTTCCTCCAGCACTTTGTGTTTTACTTAAGGGCCTGTCCCACTTTCACGACTTAATTCAAAACCTCTGCCGAGTTTAAACGGCCTAATAAAAAATCAAGATCGTGGTAATCTACGAACTCCCACGACCTTCCACGACTATGTTCACGAACTCCTACGAGTATGTCTTCGAATTCCCACGACTATTTCGATGCCCTCCTTACGAGTAAAAAGTTGCAATTTCTTTCATCCCGACCATTTTCTTACTCGTGGACATTTTTATTTATCGGGCTGGAAAAAACGTCCCGACTTACGTGATGCCACGAGTACCTGCGGCTAGCATAACGGGCCGCTACGATATATCTACGAACGCATACGGACTCGTTAACAAACATTCTGCGAGTTTGAATCAAGGGGAAAATTCGGGAGAATTAGTGAATTACCTAGTGAAAGTGGGACAGGTCCAGTTATACTACAGCCGCTGTGTACATAAAGCACAACGCTGCTATTTGCTCCAGTTCCAGAGGGCTGTAAACACATCTGGCCCGTGGGACTGGGAGACAGACTGTTATGAAGCTGGGAATGAAGCAGGCTTCTCTGATTTCACACCCAGCCCAGCTCTCCTGCCAGAGCTCTGTGCTGAATAAGCTCACAATCCATGTATTAGGCAGGTAATTTAATTGCTACAAAGGACATCTATTAACCCTGGGTAAAAGTAACTGTAAATGCTTGGAGATCATATTCAGCTCAGATCACTCTAATCCCGGCTGAAAGTGATATTTCAGTATAAATGTAGGTTTAGGTAAATAAGTACTGACTGACGTTTCTTGCAGTGTAGACATTTTTACTTGGAGAGCTTTGATACTCTTTCACTATTTGGCTGGTGTTGTTAGTATCTTATTGATAATTTATAAGGGAGAAATTGAGATGGATTAACTATTGTAGAGATGGCGTTGATGTACCTTGCAGTGAAAATACACTCACTGTAAGATTTTTCTGTTCATTGGTTCTCAGGTTTGACAGGAAGCTAGATGATGTTAAAGCAGTGATTTTTTGTGACAATACATCCCGTGTGGCGTGCTGACATGTCTAAAAATCTAAACATCATTGTAATGTAAGGGTTAAACAGGCAATTTCAGCTAAAGTGTAAACTGGAGTTATCAGCTAAATTAGCAGCTGCATAGCCCCTCGAAAACAAGATTCAAATGTACTATCTCCGAGAATTGACCTTGCAGCTGTGCACATTGTCTGGGAGGGTAGCCTTTCTCAGGCGATTCTGTGAGAAAGCATAGCGTTTGGGAATAAACGCAACAGCAATAGTTTAAAAAAAAATATGTATCCAAAATAATTTATTTAATTACAATCACGATACAAAACAAAACCGTGGTAACGAGCCCACCACCATAGTACAAAATCACCAAATTATCTAAATTTTCAAATAACTATCCTTACAAATATACTAAATAACTCCAATACAACTATGTCCCTCTCTAACCTTTCTTGACATCCTCTGAGTGAGGGCTATATGTGTGTATTTATGTATGCACTTAATCCATCAACCACTGTTGTATAACGTTAGTACCTTCACCAATGTAAAGCACTTTGCCAATGAGAGTTGTTTTTTAAATGTGCTATATAAATAAAAGTGACTTGACTTGACTCTCTAACACCACCCAGGCACGGATGTAACCCCGAAAAGGGGACAAGCATCTGGCTCGGGCAAAGCCCTCTTCCGGCTGGCGATGTGACTTGCGGATGGCCAGCTTGGCCAGGCCTAGGAACAACCCAACCAGGACATCTTCACCCCTGCCCACTCCCTAGATCCCGTCACCAGTCCTCCGGTCGCTGACAGCAGCGCCGCTCCTCCCCCTACGGCCCCTAGGTGGAATGGCAGTGCGCCTTGCCCTCCGCACCTTGGCCACAAGGGGCGCTTTACTGGTCCCTACAACAGCAATAGTTGGGCAGACCACCCGTGCCCCTTGCCGCTAGTAGCGTGGAAACGTTGCAGACAAGGGGGGCTTGGGGAGGGGGCAGTGGCATGGTCTGCTCTGATAAGAAATACCATAAAGGATAAGGTTGGCCAACCTGTCGGGTGAGAGAGACCCAGCCTTGGATCGTGTCCCAAACGGCGCCTGGTGATCAATAACAGGAACATCCTGCAATGTGCTCTGCCGTGTAGAGACAATAGACAATAGACAATAAGTGCAGGAGTAGGCCATTCGGCCCATCGATCCAGCACTGTCATTCAATGTGATCATAGCTGATCATGGCCTCAATCAGTACCCCGTTCCTGCCTTCTCTCCATATCCCTTAACTCTGCTATCCCTAAGAGCTCTATCTAACTCCCTCTTGAAATCATCCACAGAACCAGCCCGCACCGACTTCTGAGGCAGAGAATTCCACACCTGGGGTTTGCAAGTGCCTTCGGGGATATTCAGGGATACGCGAGTGTATATGCCTTATTTATTAGTGCAATATATTACTGACGGAATCAAACTCTGTTGTCCGAATCCAGTGATTTATCAAACACAACAATCATTATTTTGTTTTCCAGCAACTTGACACCCTACAAATTGGACGCAATTTTACAGGGGACAATTAACCTACACACCTGTGTAAGAAGGAACTACAGATGCTGCTTTACATTGAAGGTGGACGCAAAACGCTGGAGTAACTCAGCGGGTCAGGCAGCATCCCTGGAGAAAAGGAATAGGTGACGTTTTGGGTCGAGTCACATGTCACCTCTTCCTTCTCTCTTGACCCGCTGAGACCGACAAACCTGCACATCTATGGGATGTGGGAGGAAACCGGAGCAACCGGAGGAAACCCAAGCGGTCACAGGGAGAACGTGCTAACTCCACACGGACAGCACCCGAGGGCAGGATTGAACCCGGGTCTCTGGCACTATGAGGCAGCGACTATACCCGCCTGGCTATTAAGCCTCTGTTGCCGGAGGGTATGACAAGTAAAGGCTCTCTAGGAATGGTCAACTGGCCTGGCCAGAGCTGTAGAGAAGGAGAGTGTTCACCATCTAGGTCCATTGTCCTTCACTGATCCCTGTGAAGCAGTAATGTCTCCGTGATAATGGAAAATACAATGTGCTATAGAAACACCCATTAAGCAGAGTTTGTCATTTCAAAATGTTCACTGCTGTAATGATAAGTTTTTTTTATAATTACAATGTCAGTGACTGTCTCTTTTGCAAAAGAACTAGATCAAGGATATGGGTTTGTTTCTAAGTGCTCTCGATTTATAGTGCATGGTGTATTTGTCCACTAAATGGCAGTCAGCAAGGTGGGACCAATAATAAGTACAATTAGAGAAAATCAGAAAATAAATCGACCAATTTAAAATTCTCAGTAATTGTCCTAGTGATTTGCAGTTTTTTATAACAGCACGGTCGAACGTGTCAATTTAGTTGTAAGTAGATTGGAAAGCTCCAGGTTGCAGATAGCAGATATTCTCTGCATGTTGTGTTCTCAATCTATTTACATATTTGTTTGAAGCAGCTGATTTATTTTACACCCTGCAACGAGAGAATCTTCCCTTTGCTCGTCTTAGAGTTTTGGTTTTAGACATACAGTGTGGAAACAGGCCCTTCAGCCCAACAGGTCTATGCCAATAAAACGATCTCCCTTACACTAGTTCTATCCCACACACTAGGGACAGTTTGCGGAAGCCAATTCACCGACTGTACATAGTTACACTTTCTTTGGGATGTGGGAGGGAACTGGAGCACCCGGAGAAAACCTATGCAGTCACAGAGAGAACGTACAAACACTGTACAGACAACACCAAAGATCTGGATCGAACCCTGGTCTCTGCCGCTGCAAGGCAGCAACTCTACCGCTGCACCACTCTGTCGTCTCTTGCAGGTAATCGCGTGTGAGGGAGAGTTTTAAACCACGCAAAGAAACCATCATGACATCTCGAGACCCGATATACCCGAAGAGCTTCAAATTCACAGGCAAATAATAGACATCGTTACCTGATTCAGGTGTTTTACATTTCATCACAAAACGTGGGGCTCGAGTCCATAATTCCTTAGACGTAGAACAGGGGTAGTAGGTAGAAAGTATAGGGCACACTTGTCATGGTTGGGGCACAGAATATATAAGTTACGTTACATATTTACAAACTACTGGTTGGACCGCACTTGGAATATTTTGTGCAGTTTGTGTCAGCCCACCGAAGGAAGGATATGGTTACAGAGAAGAATCACCAGGATGTTGCTGCTTCAATGATTATTGTCAGCGATGGACCAGACAGTGTCCACCACTCTCTGTAATCCCCTTCATTCCTGGACATCTGAGTTGCTGAACCAGGCCGTGATGCAACCAGCCACCATGCTATGTACAGTAAACCTGTAGAAGTTCAATAGACAGTGCCATGTCTTTGGAGAAACTCACCTAGAGTCATAGTCATAGAGTGATACAGTGTGGAACCAGGCCCTTCGGCCCAACTTGCCCACACCGGCCAACATGTCCCAGCTACACTAGTCCCACCTGCCTGTGTTTGGTCCATAACCCTCCAAACCTGTCCTATCCATGTACCTGTCTAACTGCATCTTAAACGTTGGGAAAGTCCCAGCCTCAACTACTTCCTCTGGCAGCTTGTTCCATACACCCACCACCCTTTGTGTGAAAAAGTTACCCCTCAGATTCCTATTAAATCAAGAGACTATGTGAATCTACCCGATCTATTCCCCTAATGGTTTTATATACCTCTAGAAGATCACCCCTCATCCTCCTGCACTCCAGTGAATAGATTCCCCAGTCTAATCCATCTCTCAATCTGTTTACCAATGTCCTTCAGAGAAGGCATTCCACTTAACTTACCTTGTCTCTTCTACATGTAACTCAGGTTAGGTTAAGGACTGGGCAAGAAATATATTCTGGCTTTGCCAGCATATGTCCATCGGTGAACTTGGAAAGCATTGGATGGTATTCCTATCTTAGTTGCCGCAGTCCAGATGAACTATTTACTTCTTCTCGTGGTGCCTTGAAATCAACTTCACTTCTTTGGGTTTTGGTTTTGATTTATTGTTGTCACGTGTACCAAGGTACAGGGAAAGGCTTTTGATTGTGTTCTACGTAATCAAATTAGATCGTGGAGCACATGAATACAATCAAGCCAAACACAAGTACAACAGGTAGAGTGAAGAGAAAATACCAGAGTGTAGAATGTAATTTCTCATCAACGTACTTGACAGTTCCGGAGAAAAAGCCCGCAGTCTGCAATGAGATGGGTTAGAAAATCAGGACTGTGCCCTTGTTGATGGAAGGTCTGTTCAGAAGCCTGATATCAGAATGGAAGAAACTGTTCCATTCTGATGATGTGCACTTTCAAGCTTTATTATCTTCTGCCTGGTGGGAGGTGTGAGAAGAAGGAATGATCGAGGTGATCGATGATCAAGCCTTTGAATATGTTGGTTGCTTTCCCGAGGCAGCGTGAAGTGTAGATGGAGTCACTGGTCTGTGAGATGGACCGGGCTACATTCACAACTCTCTGTACTTTCTTGTGGTCTTGGGCAGAGCTGTTCCTAAACCAAGCTGTGATGTAACCCGACAGTGTGCTTTCTATGGTGCGAATCCAGTAGTTGGTAGGAGTTGTTGGAGATGTCAAATTCCCTCAGTGTCCCCAGGAAGTGCAGGTGTGGGTGTACGGTTTTGCATGAGGCCTCAATGTATCTTCAACAAAGCTGAGGAAAATAATTTCAACGTCATCGAAAGTTAACCAAGCACGGTGGCGCAGCGGTCGAGTTGCTGTCTTACAGCGCCAGAGACCCAGGTTCAATCCTGACTATGGCTGCTGTCTGTGCGGAGTTTGTATGTTCTCCTTGTGACAATGTGAGTTTTCTCCATGTATTCCGGTTTCCTCCCAATTTCCAAAGACGTACAGGTTTCTAGATTAATTGTCTTCTAGATAAATTGTCCCGTGTAGGATCGTGCCTGTGCACTGGGTGATCACTGGTCAACGTGTTTCCATGCTGTACCTCTAAAGGCTAAAGTCTAAATAAGCTAAAAGGGAGATAGCGGGTCAGGCAGCATCTGTGTTTGAAAGTCACACTATTCCTTATTTGCACTGATTTGTCACTGGCCTTAATGATTTCTCAAGCAAGTTAAGAGTTAATTCATTGCACGATATCATGAAATGATCTAACTTCAGTTACTGGCAATGACAACGATGGCCGAGAGGAAAATAGACTTAAATCCATCAGTGTTATGTGAAAACGTTGCCTTGTCACGCATAGTGGGAAAGAGAAAATGTCACCGCAGTCATGGCTAATTGTTTAAGTTGAAATGGTACTTATTGACACTTAGCTTCTTAAATCAAAATCGATAACTGAGTAACCAAGGAAATAGAGGTTCCCAAATGACATTCACTGATGGAGTGAGTACACACACTCTGAAGTTCCCTTGCAAGTGTCCACTAATTTCACAAGCTATTTAATTTGACGTATTGTCTCGTGTTGTGAGAGAAAAAATATCACTCATTAATCATCTAATACTTCGATAAAGTGTGTTCATGCCTCGTATGTTTCAGTCAAAAACATAAATGTCACTAACGCGTAGGAATATAATAATATATCATCAGACTCCTCGCATTTTTGGTCAGGGATCACAATGCAATGGGTTTGGCAACGATGTTTTGGTATAGAAGACTGACACAAGATGCTGGAGTAACTCGGCGGGGCAGGCAGCACCTCTGGAGAGAAGAAATGGGTGACGTTTCGGGTCGAGACCCTTCTTCAGACTACACGTGTTTTAGTTCAGGGGTGCCGCACGATTGGCAGCCCCGCCAGCAGTCTGTCTGTTTTTTCGTCTTTAAAAAAAAAAAATTGTGCGTTTCAAAAGTCTGTGTAAATGTTCTCCGGTTTGTTTTATGTTTCTTACCTTGCCGGAGATGTGATTGTTTTCTGGGTTGCATCTCCGGTTGCTCTGCGGCCCAACATCATGGAGGTGGAGGCCTGCTCGGGCTGACTTTGAGCCCCATCGCAGGACGTGGACTTAACAGCGGAGTCGATCCCTTTCCTGGGATCGCTCCAACTGCGGCCTGCGGACTTTACATCGAGAGCTCGCAGTCTCGGAGAGGCTAGTCGGGAGCTCCAGCGGCGCAGAGACCCCAACGTGGGGTCCGATCACCGGCACGGGGGAGCTGACATCCCCCCCGATGCAGGAGCTGATCGCCCCGATGCGGAGGGCCAAAACGCCGCTGGCTATGGGAGTCAAGATCGTCCCGTCAATGGAGGCCCCCACCAAACTTTTTTTCGCCTTCCATCACAGTGAGGAATGTGGAGGAGTCACTGTGGTGGATGTTTATGTGAAATGTATTTTGTGTGTTCCGTTGCTTTTTATTTGTATGACTGACTTGGCAAATGAAATTCCTCGTATGTTGCAAAACATATTTGGATAATAGAGTATTATTGTGATTGTGATTGTATAGTCAGACTTTCCTATAAACCTTAGAGAACAATGATCTGAGAGGTCGAGAAATACAGTGTGTGTTGGCAGGGTATCAGCACAGTACCTGTGACTGTAATGACAGCAAATGCCATCAGAATTGTTCATTAGCACTCAGTTAAAGCAATGGCAGCTTCAGGCCTTTCCCACATGTAATTTAACACGGAAATCTCACGGTGCTCTCTGAGATTTACTGCTCCACAACAGACTCTGCCACTCTGTAGCTTTCACCACTACTCAAGAGAAATCAATTAAATTGACCAGTGCCTACGGCATTTACAACTTATTCTTATGCCTTTGTACTTCATTGCAAAATGTCTGACACAGCACGATATGATTATAAGCTATGATATTTCAAACTTGTCGGTCATAAATTAAAAATATATCTAATGGATTGTAATTAGAGTCATGGGGTCATCGAGCTGTAGCACATTGAAACAGGCCCTTTGGCCCACCTCATCCATGCTGACCAAATTGGCAAATATTGGGCTAATCCCCTTTTCCAGCATTTGACCCATAACTCCATGGCCCATATGGTGTGGTGTGGTGGCACAGCGGTAGAGTTGCTGCCTAACAGCGCCAAAGACCTGGGTTCAATCCTGACTTTGGGTGCTGACCCCGTGGATTTTCTCTGCCTGCTCTGGCTTTCCCCCACACTCCAAAGACATCCTGGTTTACAGGTTAATTGGCTTCAGTAAAATTGTAAATTGCCTCTAGCGTGTAGGGTAGTGCTAATGTACGGGGTGATCGCTGGTCGGCACGGACTCGGTGGGCCAAAGGGCCCCCTTTCCGCGCCGTATCTCTAAAGTCTAACGTCTAAACCCCCTAAATCCTTCTATCCACATATATCTGGCCAAATGTCTCAAGGTAACAATATTGTGCTATTTTTGCACGCAAGCAATGATTGTGAATGACAGCAGTGATCTATAATACGCAAGTAATATTTCAATAATTACAGCTCTGGTGCCAGGAACCTGGATTCAAATCCCTGCTCAACTAACCTCCTTTCCCTGATTATTGCATTTGGGCAACTTTACGAGTTCATTGCTGAACTCCCCCCCCCGACTGAATGATCATTGAATCAAATGCTCAAAGACAAATTTGAAGGGACTTGACCATCTAAGTGAGGGTGAGTGTTTTCATTAAAAAAAAACATTGATCTGGTGTTTTTTCTCCTTTATACAGTTGATGATAAATAATATTGAAAGCCTACCCTTGCGTCCAGTACAACTGGCTTGATAACAACTAGAATTTCACAGCACCTTCCTAATCATGGAGCCGTACAGCTCAGATCCAGGCCCTTCAGCCCAACTCATCCATGCTGACCAAGAAGCCCAGCTGTGAAGGACTCCCTTGCCTGCGTTTGATCCATATCTCGTAGTTTAGTTCAGTGTCGAGATACAGCGCAGAATCAGGCACTTCGGCCCACCAAGTCCTCATCGACCAGCGATCCCCGCACATTAACACTACCCTACACACACTATGGGCAATTTTTATATTTATACCAAGCCAATTAACCGAAAAACCTGCACGATCTTGGAGTGTGGGAGGAAACCGAAGATCATAGAAACATAGAAACATAGAAACATAGAAAATAGGTGCAGGAGTAGGCCATTCGGCCCTTCGAGCCTGCACCGCCATTCAATATGATCATGGCTGATCGTCCAACTCAGTATCCCATACCTGCCTTCTCTCCATACCCCCTGATCCCTTTAGCCACAAGGGCCACATCTAACTCCCTCTTAAATATAGCCAATGAACTGGCCTCAATTACCTTCTGTGGCAGAGAATTCCACAGATTCACCACTCTCTGTGTGAAAAATGATTTTCTCATCTCGGTCCTAAAAGACTTCCCCCTTATTCTTAAACTGTGACCCCTTGTTCTGGACTTCCCCAACATCGGGAATAATCTTCCTGCATCTAGCCTGTCCAAACCCTTAAGAATTTTGTAAGTTTCTATAAGATTCCCCCCTTCAATCTTCTAAATTCTAGCGAGATCTCGGAGAAACCCCACGGGGAAGGTCCAAGCTCTGTACAGGCAACACCTGTTGTCAGGATCAAATCCGGGTCTCTGGCGCCGTAAGGCAGCAACTCTGCCGCTGCGCCACCGTGCCGTATTATCCTTTTCGTGTACCTACACAAAATGTCTCTTAAATGTGTATGTACAGGCAGATTAACCAAACAATGTTGTCCTTTTTAATATACAGCCCCTGTCAGATAGCTAGATGGAGTTACACAGCGTAGACCAGGCCCTTCAGTTAAAACACATTCTCACCAACCCATCTCAAACTCACCTGTGCTAATCCTATACTAAACTTGCACGTAGCATCTGAAACATCATATCGGGGAGAATTCCTTTCTTTTTCTTCAAAGCGGAGATTTTAGTTTAGTTTAGTTTTAGTTTTGAGATACAGCACAGAAACAGGCCCTTCGGCCCACCGAATCCGCACCGACCAGCGATCCCTGCACGTAAACACTATCTTATACCCCTGTTTTCCACTTAGGAAACCTGAACAGAAACCTCTGGAGACTTTGCGCCCCACCCAAGGTTTCTGAGCGGTTCCCGGAGGTTTTTGTCAGTCTCCCTACCTGCTTCCACTACCTGCAACCTCCGGCAACCACCTGCAACCTCCGGGAACTGCACGGAAACCTTGGGTGGGGCTCAAAGTCTCCAGAGGTTTCCATTCAGGTTTCCTAAGTGGGACAGGGGCATAACACACACTGGGGACAAGTTACACTTATTCCAAGCCAATTTACCTACATACCGGTACGTCTTTGGAGTGTTGGAGGAAACCCAAGATCTCAGAGAAAACCCACGCAGTCACCGGGAGAACGTACAAACTCCATTTAGACAACATCCGTAGTCGGGATCGAACCCGGGTCTCCGAAGCTACAATTGCTGTAAGGCAACAACTCTAGCACTGCGCCACCGTGCCGCCAAAAGTATCTTCAAAGCAGAGATGTTGGGTTTCTTTTGAGGATGTGGATGAGCAAAAAGGGCTTGGTTTTACAAAAATGATTTACATTTCTCTCCTCCTCTTCACTCATTCTCCAACACCATTTTGTCTCCTTTTCACCACCTGCATTTGTTACTTACCCAACCCTCCGCCCCCCTCACCTGTGTCCACCTATCCTGCCCTCACTTGTCTCTTCCAGTTTTTTCTCCCGCCTACTCCATCAGCATGAAGGAGGGTCGCGACCCGAAACCTGAAACGGTCGCGATCCTTCCCCTCTACAGATGCTGCCTGACCACAGAGTTCCTCCAGCACTTTGTGTTTTGCTCAAGATTACAACATCTGCAGTTCCTTGTGTTTCCAGCTTTCTTCCCCCTACGACATCTCTCCAAAGACAGGCATTGCCCTAAAACGCTGTCCGTGAATCCCCTCCACCGATGCTGCTTGACCTGTTAAGCTCCTCCAGCACTTTGTGTTTTGCTCAAGATTCCAGCATCTGCAGTTCCTTGTGTAACTATTCTTCTCGCTGGGATTTCTCACTTTGTGACATTTGTTTATGAAGGGAATCCGATGGAAGGCTCAAAAATCAGAAAGAAACATTGACGAACACTCTTTCTCATTTCATAAACTCCAAGTAATGTTCAATTTAATGAGTTAGTTCAGCACATCAAATGGAGACTGGATTCTACTTGTTCCCATTCAAACCCCTGGCTGTACAACAAAACACATGAAATATGGTTTAAACGAACATATTTCGATATGCAGTGTAATAACATGTCAGAAACCTAAGATGCATTTAGACTTTCTTGTGGAATGGCTGCCTTCGACTAATCACTCAATGTAGTGAAATAAAAATTGTTCTCCGTAAAATGGAAAAAACTGTTTATAAAATGAATAGTTTGTGGATAATTATTCTGGCTCTAAACCCAGCTCGAAGGGCTACTATTGATGGTGCTTGCATTTAATAAGTCATATTTCTAGTTACAGAATCCATTTTCCAGGCAGAAATTGAACGAATTGGGAGATTGTGTTTGTTTGGTTCGAACTTAAATTGAAACTTTGAAGGTGAAAGTTGTTTATTACAGTTTAATTAAATGCTTCTTCACCGACGAATCAATGTTTGAATGTTGATTTTAAAATTATCTACGAAAAGTGGAGCTAATGTCTTGTATTCTGTCCAACAACTCACAAAGGGCAGGCAGATGCTATAGTTACCTCTTCCGATGAACATCTTCCCCGATACACTGTGGCTGCAGATGCCATCAGTGAATCCTGGACCTGAGTAATGATATGTTCAGGTTTGGTTGGGTTAACACAGTATAATTGCAGTACAGTTCTCTGCTCCTCTGAAAAACACACAAACACAGCCATTAAGCTGGAAAGAGATCAGAGAAGCTTTACACAAATGTTGCTAGGACTCGAGGGTCCGAGCTGTAGGGAGAGGTTGGGCAGGATAGGACTTACTCATAGAGAACGTACAAATTCTGGACAGACAGCACCTTTGGTCAGGCTCAAACTCAGATCTCTGGTGCTGTAATGGGGCTGTCCCACTGTACAAGCTCATTCAAGAGCTCTCCCGTAGCGGGTACGTCGGAGCTCGGGACATCTCTTAGTGGCTCGTAACGCTAACGGCAGGTACTCGGGAAACGCGGTAAGCTCGGGAAGACTCGTGAAGATTTTTCAACATGTTGAAAAATGTCCACGAGAGCCCCGAGTACCTACAAGCGGCCGTTACCGTAAATCTTCGAGTTCGAATCAGGGCAAACTCGGGAGAACTCTTGAATGAACTTGTACAGTGGGACAGCCCCATAAGGCAGCAACTCCACTGCAACTCTATTGCTGCGCCACTGTGCCACCATGCGCTGTTACCCCGGCACTTTAAGTCCTTTTGTAAAAATCAGCATCTGTAGCTCTTTGTTTCAACAACTCATTATCCCAAGTGGCTGAACTACTGGGGACTATGTCTGATGGGAAGATAATTGATGTTGCATCGGCATGTGTAACATCAAAGTCTTCCCCTCAGCATGAAACACTCCTGTTGTTGACTCTAACTTCAGATCCAGATTAAGAACATTTCAAACATACACTGCCTGCACAGAGTGTGGCTACCAGAATAACACGAGGTTCACAGCGTGATTCACATACATTTATCTCCTCAAATCCACAGGAGTGCTGGTAGATTCCATCCCAGGAACTTCAGAATTTGCTCGATATTCCTCATCAACATTGCTAACTTCCCTTAAAGTTGCAACTTGCTGCCAAAGATAAGCCTTGCCAAGAACCTTCTTCACCACCCTTATCTACCAGGATTCTCCTTCTCCTTGTGTTTGAGGCAGCGGAGGTTATGTGACGCCCTCCAGGTGCTGTCGCCAGTTCAATGTGCCGTTGTCGAGGGCCATGAGGTCTACCACTCCACCAAGGGGGTGGAGGAGAGCGCAGTCGAAAATGACGTGCTGCGCTGTTTGCTGGTCTGCTCCACACACGCAGGCTGCTGATGAACGCAGCCCCCAGCGGCGCAAGTTGGCGTTGAACCGGCCGACCCCTGTACAGAGCCGGTTCAGGGCGACCCACTCTTTACGGGTGTAGGTCCGAGCCGGGTGGGGCTGCGGTGTTCGGTGCAACAGTGAATTGCGGAGATCGTCAAGTCTGTTCCAAGCTGGTCTCCATGCTCCTAGTGTGTTGAAACCGGAGCCACAGAGGGTCGCTGCGTGACGGGTGAAGGGGCGACGAGATGACAGGCGTTGAGGTCCCAGATCCTTTCAAGAATGATTCACATACTCCGAGATCCCTCTGCTCTACATTACTTGCTCCTCCTCAAAGTAAGTGAGGAAATGATGGTCTCCAGTGTCTCAATTTATGACACAAAGCGATGGAGTAACTGAGCGGGTCAGGCAGCATCGCTGGAGAACATGGATCGGTGACATTCCATGTCTTGACCCAAAACATCACCAATCCATGTTCTCCACAGATGCTGCCCGACCAGCATCTCTGACATACGTCAGCACTTTGTTTTTTTTAAATTACTAACCCAATACCCGCAGTTCGCGGTGTCTATATGTTTAATTTAGGGTCTTGCTTAGCGTGTTTACTTCAGTTTAGCTTTGTTTATTGTTATTGTCATGTATACCAAGGTACAGTGAAAACCTTTTGTTTGCATGCTATCCAGTCAAAGAAAAGACAATACATAATTACAGTGCATGGACAAAGGATGAAGGGTACAACATTTAGTGTAAGATGCAGTCCGATAAAATCCAATTAAAGATAGTTCAAAGGTCTCCAATGAGGTAGATGGGAGGTCGGAACCACACACTCTAGCTGATGAGGGGAATGTTCAATTTTGCCTGATAACAGCTGAGAAAAAAGCTGTCCATGAATCTGGAGATATATGCGTTTTCAAACTTTCCAGAAGGGAGAGGGGAGAGGAGGGAGTGTCCAGGGTGAGACTGGTCCTTGATTATGCTGGTGGCCTTGCATTATTGTGCACTTGTGATGTTGCTGCAAGCAAGGTTTTCATTGTACCTATACCTCATCCTACTTGTGCATATGACAATAAACTACACTCAACTTGACTTGACTTGACTCTGCCCTTTGACCTACCGAGGTCACACCAACCAGCTATCATCCATACACAAGATCTATCCTACATACTGGGGACAACTTACAGAAGCCAGTGAACCTACAAAGCTGCACATCTTTGTTATGTGGGGGGAGACTGGAGCACCCAGAGGAAACCCACACGGTCACAGGAAGAACGTACAAACTCCGTATAGACAGCACCCATAGTCAGGATCATATCTGGGCCTCTGGTGCTGTAAGGCAGCAACTCTACCGCTGTGCCATTGTGTCACCTACTGTGCTGTACAGCTCCATGTTCTATTTTTTTGGTCTATGATTCACCTTTCACGATTAAGTTATTGACTAGGTGAATTCTGGTAATTTATCCCCACACCAACCCTGGCCTCACCCATCAGAGATAATCGCTTAGCTCTGGCCTATTCCTTCCACACGTCCTATGTAATTTAAAACCAACTCGCTTTCTTTCCTTCCAGATTCAGGTGAAGTTCCATCGACCCAAAACGTTGGCTGTTTATCTCTCTACTAACCTGCTGATTCTGTCCAGCGTTTTACATTTTATTTCACTTTGCTCTGTGGAGTACCTTGGGGCATCCTGTATTGAAAAGAAGGCGCTATTCGAAATGCAATCATTTCTTTGTTGAATCAGCTTCATGGACTCGCACAGAGAACAAATAGGAGTCAATAGATACTTTAGCTTGAATATTTAATGCTCCCAGGTGAAGCTTCTATTTTCTTATCTATTCGCGCTTTAGAGTTGGGAGACTGAAACATCTAGCCCAGTGTGATAACATGTTTAAAAGAGTGCAGGCAAAGCAGAACACCTCCAAAAGATGTGGTCTGCATTTATGGACTTACTACAAGCATAAGGTGCAATAGTAATTTAAAACATAAATGGTGCCAAGATCTGGTAACGGGGGGGGGAAAATATGGTTGGTATATCCCTTTTTGCGGAGTTTTTTATAATAGAGCGTTTGTTTCTCTTTCTTTCTTTCTTTTCTAGCGTCTATTTCTTAACTTTCTTCTCTAACTCTCATTCTAATGCACTTTCTTTTCCCAACACTTTCCTGCACTATCACGACTCTTTCTCACTTTCCTTACTTCTTTTATTTCTATCTTTCTTAAAGCTCAAAAAATGAAGGGGTACAACAAATGTAATAAGATATATGTGGTGTGTATTACTGTAACTTATTGCACTTCTAATAAAAATAAAATTATAATTTTTTTTTTAAAAAGAGTGCAGAGTTCTTGCAGTGGTCTGCTGTGCAGAGAATCTCCAGGGATGCATTGTCAGGGACGATTCCTCAAGTAGTGCCAACAATTCCTAATCAGACCAGAGACCTATTAGCACGATGTGATAACACGTTTTCAAATGAAATAAATTGGCCTCTCTCCTCAGTGTTTTTTCTACTGAGCAAAGATGGTGGTATAAATGAGCAGACGCTTGATATTATGCCTCTACACATGGTACAGCGTTGACCATAGCATGGTCATGAAGAATCAATGGGCTTGATATTTTAGATACACATAATTACTTTTGTATAATGAATCTATTTGCAGGGAAAGCTACGTCAGTTCAAAGAGGGTTTGGGGAAATGAAAGGGCTTCGCTCCTGCCTTTCATCCACTTCCTTGGGGATAGTTAATAAGGTTGAGAACTGTTTTCCCTCTAATGAGCCCCAGATTATGGTTTCAATGTATAATATACATCCAATTACAATCACACTGTCAGTTCCAGCTACCATGAGGACAGGCATCGATTTACTCTTTGAAATAACTAATATAGTTTTTAAATGGACACAGGGATCATTTTAATTCTGATCACCTTTATGGAAAAATAGAAACATAGAAACATGGAAAGCAGATGCAGGAGTAGGACATTCAGCCCTTCGAGCCATTCAATATGATCATGGTTGATCAACAAGAATCTGTACCCCGTTCTTGCTTTCTTCCCATATAACTTGATTCCATTAGCTCTACGGGCCATATCTAACTCCCTCTTGAATACACCCAGTGAATTGGCCTGTGGCAGAGAATTCCACAGATTCACAACTCTCTAGGTGAATTGTTATGCTACAAAAGAAGGCCATTCAGTTCATCATAATGAACATAACCGCGAATCTATTCCTCCTCCTGCCAGGCAAAAGATAAGTAAGCTTGAAAGCACGTGCCACCAGATTCAGGAACAGCTTCATTCCCTCTGTATTCCCTTTTTCACACAGAGAGTGGTGAATCTCTGGAACTCTCTGCCACAGAGGGTAGTTGAGGCCAGTTCATTGGCTATATTTAAGAGGGAGTTAGAGATGTGGCCCTTGTGGCTAAGGGGATCAGGGGGTATGGAGAGAAGGCAGGTACGGGATACTGAGTTGGATGATCAGCCATGATCATATTGAATGGCGGTGCAGGCTCGAAGGGCCGAATGGCCTACTCCTGCACCTAATTTCTATGTTTCTATGTTTCTATTAAAGATTACCGAACTGTCCTCCCATAGACGAGGGTGTAGTCCTGATCTTCCAACCTACTTCATCATGGACATTGCACTTTGTTCTCTAGAAGTATTATGCTACAATACCTGTTGTTTTTGTGAATGACTCAATGTTATTCATGTATAGTATTAACTGATTTGAATGGATAGCATGCAAAAAAAACTTTTCACCGTATCTCGGTTCACGTGACAATAATAAACTAATACCAATATCAATATCTATACTGGATGTGTTACCTGTTCTCCCACCCTTTCCCTTTAATTCTGCGAGTAAGTCTCTATCTCAAGGGCATGTGGGTCTGTCGGTCCAATGTGTTTGGGCGGCACAGTGGCACAGCGGTAGAGTTGCTGTCTTACAGCGCCAGAGACCCGTGTTCGATCCTGACTATATTTTAAATGCATGCAGTCCCAGAAACAGTGGGCATTATGGATTTTAGTCCCAAAATACCCTTTAACGAATGCATAAATCTAATAATTTTAAGGAGAATTTTAGGGGTGAAAATTTGTGGAATATCCACAGAACAAGTCAACGGAAAGTCAGCATCAGAGTAAAAAATTAATCGTCTGAGTTTTGTTTCTTTCTCTGTCTTGAGAGACAATTCTTAGTTTCTGCGTCCTAATTTACATGTAAAGTGCTATTTCCAAAACTCCTTAATTGAATAAACATTTAAGGAACCCATTCTTTCTTCCACGAGACAGTGATATATATTTACTTGTATAAATTGCCAGCTCTTTGCATAATGTTTCTAAAGTTGTTTTTTTTTCAGCCTTGTAGTCTTGGCTGTTGGTCAAAATTATGTAGCATCAGAATCCTCTGGAAATTGTCCAATTTGCATACCAATCATTCATCAGTCTTGCGTTAGCATATTTCACATCAACCTGTTGTTGACACAAAGGTTGTTTGCATACTTCAATCATACTCAATGAACAAAATGGCATCTATTTTGATTTATCTATCCGAAACCCCTTTTTAATGCTGCAGGAATGTGTGATTTATGAATGCACATGATATTTTTTTTATTCATTTACATAGTGTGGGCATTATTGGTAAGGCCATTATTAGTCACACATTCCGAATCACCCTAGAGTCATCTTTTTAAAAATGATTTAAAATATTTACAATACAATATAAAATGAAACAAAACCCTCCACCATAAAACATGTCAAACAAACATACTAAATAAACTCCTATACAACTATATTTCAATCCCCATTGAGGATGACTTTCACCCCATGCGTTGCCCAACGGAGCCGGAAATCCACCTTGGAGCCCGTGGACAGGGCGTAGTCCCTCTCTAAAACCACTCGGGTGCGGATGAAATCCCGGAAAAGGGGAGGCAGCCGGCTCGGGCAGAGCCTTCTTCTGCTTGGCACCGTGACTCGCCGATGGCCAGCTTGGTCAGGACTAGGAGAAACCCAACCAGGACATCTTCGGCCCTACTCTCTCCCCTACGCACAGGGTGTCCAACAGTGAGGACTAGAGTCATCCTCTTGAACTGCTGCAGTTTATGTACAGAAAGTACTCTCACTGTGCTGTGGGGTGAAGATTGTGAAGATTCAGACTGAAGAAAGATGGGAGAATATTTCAAAATTACGAAGGTGGGAGACTTGGAGAGAAACTTGTAACCCTCAATTGGTGGACATTTAGTGCTGTCAAACTTACCTTGCTTCGTAAATATAAAGCACTTTATTTGTGATTTATGTGGATAATGAATCTTTATATCTTAATCTTTGCAATATTTTACAAACCATGCACTTATGTCACAGTCCTGAGTCATAGGGTCATTCAGCACGGTAACAGGCCCTTCAGCCCAAATTGTCCATGCCGATCAAGGTGCCCCATCTAAGCTGATCCCAATTACCCACATTTGATCCACATGTACCGACCGGTGTAAATGTCTGTTAAATGTTGTTATTGTACCTGCCTCACCAACCTCCTCTGACATCTCGTTCCACTTTCCCACCACCTTCCAGTGTGTGTAGGATAGTGTTAGTGTGCGGGGGTCGCTGGTCGGGTGTGGACTCAGTGGACCAAAGGGCCTGTTTCCGTGCTGTGTCTCTAAACTAAACTAAAATGTGAGGTAAAATTTTTAAAAAATTGAAAAAAACAAGACTTTATAAGAGTTATCAGTCTGCTTCTTGAAGCTCTATTTCTGTTGAATACATCAAGCTCTCTTTCATGAGCTAAAACAGTGTTTTATCCATGACGAGATATCAGTCACATAGTTCCTAGGTGACAAATCGCAGAATCTATTAATATAACTTGAGTGGCAGGTGCTTCACAGCGCTCCTGCTTAAATCAATATGGCTCTCTCCAGCAAGAGGTGATCTTGATTGGATGTAACATTGTAGGGCAGTGGTTCGAGATTGCTCTCGTTAACGTTATTTCTGAATAATTCCATGACAAATATGGCCCAGTGGAATAGCTGAGTGAACCTGCCTTGATCCTTTTAATTTGATGTAAACTGTTTGGGTTTGGTGACTTCCACCTATGTCATAACTCAAGTCTGCCAGATGAGCAGTAGCAGATTAATTCAAGAGTCAAAAGTCAAAGATGTTTTACTGTTGTTTGTATCGGAATGAAACAATGGAATTCTTACTTGCAGCAGCAGCAGCAGCAGCAGCAGACCAGAGTTGGAATAGATAATATAATTAATAAACAAAAAAAAAAAATGTTTGATCAATAAGAAGACCCGATATAGTGCACAAAATAGCCCGAAAACCCTGGTACAACCAGGCAGTTTGTATTTCAAAGTGTAGTTGGACTTCATTGTGTTCAATAGCCTTGGGGTGGGAGATTGCAACCTTCTCGTGGTCCACCCTGTTTTGACAAATGCAATCAACCCGGTGTGCACAATCAAATAAGATCAAATAGAACAAGTTGTCCTTACAACTTTAGGCTGTGCACGCCACACGCAAGAAGAAGAAGAAGTGTTCAATAGCCCAATGGTTGTTGGGAAGAAGCTATTCCTGAACCTGAACGTTACAGTTTTGTAGGCTTCTATATCATCTTCCCGATGGCAGGAATGAAATGTGAGCGTGGTCAAGGTGGTGTGGATCGTTGATGATGCCGGCTACCTTTTTGAGACAGCGCCTCATATAGATTCCTTATAGATGGTGGGGAGGTCAGTACCTGTGATGGACCAGGCAGTGTTCACCATTTTTTTATTCTCCTTTGTTCCTGGGTGTTTGAGTTGACTAGCCAGGCCGTGATGTAACCAGTCAATATGGTCTCTACCAGACATCTGTAGAGGTTTAAGAGAGTATTCATGGAATACCAACTCTCCTCAATCTTCGAAGGAAGTAGAGGAGTTGATGGGTTTTCTTCCTGATTGCATCAATTGGCTGGATCCAGGACAGATCTTCGGAGATATGCACGCCCAGGAACTTGAAGTTGTTGACCTCCTCCACCACCGACCCATTAATGAAGACAGGTTTGCGGACCCTCGGCCTTCGTCGTCTAAACTTACCAATCTGTTCTTGTGTTTTGCTGGCTTTAACTAAGAGTAAGGCTGTTGTTCTGTCACCTTTGAATCAGGCGATCGATCTCCCTCCTATACTCCGACTCATCACTATCCATAACTTGTCCAACAACGGAGGTGTGGGCAGCAAATTTAAAAATGAACTTGGAACTGTGTCTGGTTATGCAAGGCACAAAATGCTAGAGTAACTCAGCGGGACAGGCAGCATCTCTGGAGAGAAGGAATGGGTGACGTTTCCGGTCGAGACCCTTTTTCAGTCTACACTGGCTATGCAATCTTGGGTATAACATGAGTAGAGCAGGGGACTGAGCGGTGGTTACAGAGGAGGAAGTGTTGCTGCCAATTTGTACCTGTGTTCTGTTAATGAGGAAGTCGAGGATCCAGTTGCAGAGGGATGTGCAGAGACCCAGTTCTGTGAGCTTGGTATCAAATTTGGGAGGGGATGATGTTGTTGAATGCTGAGCTACAGTCAATGAACAACAGCCTGAAGTAAGTGTTTTTATGGTCCAACTGGTCCAGTGGAGAGTGGAGAGCCAGCAAGATCGCATCCCCCGTTTATCTATTGTGGCAGGAGATGAATTGCAGTGGATCCAGATCCTTGATGAGGTTGATGAATTGCAGCATAACCAACCTCTCATTGGTATTGGTTTATAGTTGTCACTTTTTTTCCCCAGGGTGGAAATGTCCGACACTGAAAGACACGGCTAAATGGTGAGGGGCACAGTTTAAAGGAGATGTGCGGGCCAAGCTTTTTACACATAGAATGGTGGGGGGTCTGTAACGCACTGCGGGAGGTGGTGGTGGAGGCAAATACAACTGTGGCAGTCAATAGTCAATTGATATTGCAGATAATGGGGGGATATGGTTTATATGCAGGTAGATAAGAGATGGTCTTGGCATCTTGTTCAGCACATGTGTTGTGGGCTAAAGGGTCTGATTTTGTGCTGCGCTGTTCTGTTCTATGTTCGATACTCTATGTTCTATGGCACATGTTACAAGGTACAAAGCTTTTATTTGTGTGCCACTGTATATCCAGCCTAATCAAACAATCGACTAAAATGGAAGTACTCCCAGCTGCAGGTAATATTTTCTTCATATTATAGATTTTTTATTGATTTGCCGTGATGTTCAATATTACACATCATCTCAGGAACTCCCCCGCCAAACGGTTTGTCTAAACCACAAGGTTCTGCACAACTGTGCTCTTGTCCCAAATGATGGGCTGTTACAACTGTAAATCTCCTGGAGCAGCTCCCCTTCCAAACCCTCGGTCCTTGATGTCCGCACTCGCTGTTTGTTCACTGGGGTCCACGCCGCCATTCCGAGACACCACACCAGAGACACAAAGGAATGGAATTCCCAGAAAGGAAAACAAGTAATGGAATTTAGAATTACCTCCAATTACTTACCTCAGTTCTTCTCCTTTCCACCCGACTGTTCCCATCTCACGCCAGCCTGCCACACTTGTGTGAGCCTCGCACTTGTTTCTGTACACATAACAGTCGCATTTTTGTGGGGAAATCAGATGCGGTAATTGAAAGCGCTGGAACTATCCTGTGGGTCAGGCAGGATATGTGGAGAGAGAAACTGAGGTTAACACTTTGGGGCAATGACCAGTTTTCCAAAGTATTAACTCTGCTTCTCATCCACAGATGCTGCCTGACCTGTAAAGGTTATGGACAAGGGAAGGTTAGTTCCTGCCACAAACTAGCAAATGCAAGTTGTGTATGCAAGCTTGGCAGAACCACAGGAGAGAAGGGATAAGGATAATGACCAGGTATCCAAATAGACATGATGCTATAATGGGATTCCACAGAGAACTGTGTCAGGACTGCATTTATTTACTGTATTTACAAAATGACATCTGAAGGGCAGAAGGAATAAGGGAAGTATGCCAATGACAATAACAACTGTGTCATTGACAGAGAAGGGTAAGATTAAATAGCAAAACAAATGTCAATAGATTGAACAAACGGGGAAAATCACCTCAAATAGATATCGATGAAGGCAAGTATGATGTCTCACAGTGAGGCATAAATGAGACACAGTGCGAAACCCTACCATCCTACCAACAACAACAGAGTGATCCTGAGCTATTATCTACCTCATTGGAGACCCTTGGACTATCTTTGATCGGACTTTGCTTTGCACTAAACGTTATTCACATAATTCCTTTCATCTTCTTCTTCTTCTTCTTCTTGCGTATGGCGTGCACAGCCTAAAGTTGTAGGACAACTTGTTCTATTTGATCTTATTTGATTGTGCATGCCGGGTTGATTGCATTAGTCGAAACAGGGTGGACCACGTGAAGGTTGCAATCTTCCACCCCATAATTCCTTTGATCATGCTTCTGCACACTCTGGATGGCTCGATTGTAATCATGTATTGTCTTTCCGTGACTGATTAGCATGCAACAAAAGCTCTTCGCTGTACGTCGGTACATGAGACAATAAACTAAACTCAAACTGCGCGGTGAGACATATTTGCCTTCATTGATATATATTTGAGGTGATTTTTCCCGTTTGTTCAACCTATTGATATCTGTTTGCGGTTTAATCTTCCCCTTCTCTGTCTACAATAACATCTTTGTTTGTGTCATTGACAAACTTCCTTTTGTGCCTTCTGTCCCTCCAGATAAGTCATTTATAAATACAGTCAATAAATGCAGCCCTGGCACAGCCCTCTGTGGAATCCCATTATTACATCGTGTCTATTTGGATATCTGGTCATTATCCTCATTCCTTCTCTCCTGCTGCCCTGCTCGTTTCCTAACTAGCTTACTAAGATGCTTCCAATTCCATTAGCAGCATCTTTATCAAATGAAAGCACCGATTAGATTATCCTTTCACCTTGTAATTTCAGGGAACGCAGCGCTAGATTGTGTAACAGATTGTCGTCTTTGGTTTAATTTAGAGATACAGCATGGAAGTAGGCCCTTCAGCCCACTGGGTCCATGCTCACCCATATATCACCCTTACACTAGTTCAATGGTATCCAACTACATTGGAGGGATATGAAAGCTTTGGAGAGGCTGCAAAAGAGGTTTACCAGGATGAGGCCTGGATTAGGCGGTATTAGCAATGACAAGAGGTTGGACAAACTTGGATTGTTTTCTCTAGAACACAAGAGGTAGAGGGAAGATCTGATAGAGACATGTAAGATTATCAGAGGCCTAGATAGGGTAGACAGTCAGAACCTTTTATCCAGAGTGGAAATGTCAAATACTAGAGGGCACAGCTTTATGGTGAAAGGGACAAAGTTTAAGGGAGGTAAGCAGAGCAAGTTTTTTACACAGAGGTGATGAGTGCCTGGAATGCATTGCCAGGGATGGTGGTCGAGGCAGATACGATATTGACATTCAAAGGACTTTTCGATATGTACAGCTACACAGGAAATAGAGAGACATAGATCACATACAGGTGGCGGAGATTAGCTTGAGCATCATGTTCGGCACAAACATTGTGGGCCAAAGGGCCTGCTCTTGTGCTGTACCTGTTCCTGTGTCTATATTCTGTGTTCTATGAAAGGAAGTAGAGGATTATAGTGACCGACAGAGGAGGAAACAAAGGGGGAGCATTAGTGGTAAAATTCAGGAGTTGACCCAAGCAGTCTCTCTGTAATCTTGGATAGTTGTGGAAGTCTTTCCCTTCTCCCCTGTCCTCTTCCACCCACCCCTCTCGCTCAGGCATTACATTTCACACCTCTTCTATGGTGTGCACAGCCTAAAGTTGTAGGACAACTTGTTCTATTTGACAGTCTTTTCTCTTCTTATCTGACAGACTTTTCTCTTCTTTTCAATTCTAGCCTTTGTCACTTACTACAGCCTTCAGGCAATCACCTGCACCTCATCTGTGTCCACCTGTAACTCGCTAGGCTTTATCCTGCCCATACTAGGCTTTCTCCACCCCCCCCCCGCCCCCCCAACCACTACAACCAAACTGAAGAAGGATCCCAACCCGAAACATCGTTTGTCCATTCCATCCACAGATGATGCCTGGCCCATTGAAACACACATTGTGTTTTGTTCAGAACATTATAGTTGCCGCATCTTCCTTCCAACCCTTTAATAGAATCCATCTCATACCAGGAACCTACTACTTTTTTCTATTTTGAGATTTCTATGTTAGTGTTGGCGAATCTCTGTCTTTGATCCAATGTTAATTTTCTCTAGATGCGCAGAATATCATGTCACCCCCTGCTGTAGATACTGATGCCAACTAATCGCTTTTCCCATCTTTGACTTTCTTATTATTTTCTTATTTTTAATTGACAATGCCCCTTCTATCTTTTAGCACCTCGCTGCGTCCCCGGCCCATTCCTGTTCCAAATTGAAAAATCATGTTTGATAATTTTTATTTTCCATGCAAACCTCCTTGCATATTTTGTTATCCATTCTAATTGCATGCCTTGAGTTAATCTCCAGCTGAACATTTTAACAATCCCATTTAATTTAATGACATGTGTGAAACCACAATTTGAAAAATCAAAGCGTTGTACTATTAACTGAGACAGTTACTATTGCAAATGCAATTTTTTATATATCCATGGCACTAGAATGTATCATTGTCTGATTGTACCCATCATTTCTCTTTGACACCACAATCCAATAAAACTATTTTCTATTCTTATCTCTGACTGTGTAGTAAAATCCCATCAAAATATAACAGAATGAACATGTTCTTGATGTCTTCAATTCTGACAACTTGTTTATATAGTATAATATTTGGAGGATTTTTTATTCTGTTGTGATAAGAATATTGGATTTATTCCTCATCACATTCTTATTAAAAAAAGAGCCTTTCCCACAGTGTAACTCAAGTTCAATTATTGATTGTGTTTTTGGTATTATTGATATCGTTGGCCATATGGATTGTAAGGATTGTTTGACGGATGAGCTCCAAAATAGATCATTTATTTACAACTGCATTAGCATGTTGCTTTGAGGATGATGTAACATGGGACATTTTTGCTATTAATTTTTATTTTATGTTCTGTCCACCTCAACTGTTATACAATTCATTTGTATGGTGTGCTTCAGTTCCATTCAAAGATGGACTTTGTTTCTGTTTTCTAGTTTCCAACTTGACTTAGTGCCCCCCCTGACTACTAATGGCTATCTTCCTGCGATCATCACTGACCCATTGCAAATACAAAGCTACCTTTCGTGGACTTGCTGGTAGAAAATGAATAAGCTGCGTGCGTACACTAGAGACACACAAAGTTCCGGAGTAAATCAGTGGGTCAGGCAGCATCTCTGGAGAAAATGAATAGGTGGTGTTTCGGATCGAGACCCTTCTTCAGACTCCGACTCGGATCTCCAGAGATGCTGCCTGATCTGCTGAGTTTTTCCTGCACTTTGGGTCAATCTTTGGTATAAACCTTCTCTATTACATTAATCCACGTACACGGTATTTTAAAGAACTTGACAAGTAACATGCACCTTAACCAATCAGAATATAAAAAACATTCCGATACATTCAAACCCCAGAATCATTTGAACACAATTGAAAATCAATTAACATTTCCCAAAGTCTTCATGATTTTAAAAATAAACAAAAACATGTTCAAAATAATTAAAATCACTTCGCTGCACTCAATTAATTAAAAAGGTTGTAATGCTGTATTATTTACATTCATGCAAATAACTTCTCCTCTCCACTGTAATGGCTTGTAGTCCCTTCAATAGTTGAACAAGTCTTAAATACCTGAAAGCTGGACTCATAGAACATCGAAAATACAGATAGGAACAGGCCCTTCACCCCACAATGTCTTTGTCAAATATGATGCCAAGTTAAACTAATCTCCTCTGCCTGTACGTGATCCATATCCCTTCATTCTCTGCATATCCATGTGTCTAAATGCTTCTTAAACACCACTATCGTATCTGCCTCGACCACCATCCCTTGCAATATGTGCCATTCTCTGTGTAAATAAAACTTGCCCTGTACATCTCCTTGAGATGTTGCATTTTGGGAAGTCTAACAAGGGCAGGACCTACACATCTAGGAGTGCAGGTGCATGGTTCGTCGAAGATCGAGTCACAGGTAGATAGGATGATCAGAAAGGCGTTTGGCACATTGGCCTTCATCAGTCAGAGTATTGAGTATAAAAGTTGGGAGGTCATGTTGCAGTTGTATTAGCATTGTTGAGGCTGCTTTTAAAGTATTGTGCTCAGTTTAGGGCACCATGTTATAGGAAAGATGTTGGCAAGCAGGAAAGGGTGAAGAGAACATTTACAAGGATGTAACCAGGCCTAAAGGGTCTGAGCTATAGGGAGAGGTTGAGTAAGCTGGGAGGATGAGGGGTGATCTTTTTGAGGTGTATAAAATCATGAGAGGAATAGATCGGGTAGACGCACAGAGTCTCTTGGCCAGAGTATGTGAATCGAGAAGCAGGGGACATGGGGAAGTGGAAAAGATTTAATTGGAATTTGAGGGGTAACTTGTTCACACAAATGGTGGTGGGTGTGTGGAACAAGCTGTCAGAGGAGTTAGTTGAGGCACTATCCCAACATTTAAGACATTATCCCAACATAGACAGGTACATGGATAGGGCACGTTTAGAGGGATATGGACCAAACATGGGCAGATGGGATTAATTTTGCTGGGACATATTGGCTGGTGTGGACAAGTTGGGCCGAAGGGCCTGTTTCCACACTGTATCACTCTCTGACGTTGGTGAATTTATGCTTGAGCTGTTCAGAACAAATGTTACTCTAATTTTGACCAGCTTCACTCCACTTTTTGTGCAAGTAATTATTTTTTAACATTAAAAACAAAATAAGCCAAACGTTGACAAAGTTAAAGGGCATTGTCAATGTATAGTTTCCACATTTCTTGAAGAGAGTTTCTGTGCTGTGAAATACTGTTTCAACACTGTGATGTTGGTTGTTACCACGAGGTCTAGATCTGTGCAGTTGACATTTAAGAGTTGGAGGGGGCGGAAGAGATCAGGCAACATCTAGCAGTGGCCTGGAAGGATTCAGACATGCATGACATCTCTAAAGTAAAGACTTGACAGACTTACATTTATCTAGTTCCATTCATAACCTCCAGACCTTCCAAAGGCAATGAAATACTTTTTGAAGTAATGTCAAAATTGCAAAGCAGAAAACGCACCATTCGGTTTGTACACTGCAAGCTCGAACAAGAAAGCAATCCAATAATGTCCAGTTACGAGCCGAGATATTGGATTTATTGGTATTAATTTAACAAATTCTGCAATGGACTTGGTGGAGAGAATCAACTGCTTTAACTTTCTGCACATGCATAATTCTGAAGATCTGTCCAATACCCAGCACATTGATGCAATCATAACCATGATCCATCAATGCCTCTACTTACTAAACGTTTTCAGTTTAGTTTAGTTTAGTTTAGAGATACAGGGCGGAAACAGGCCCTTCGGCCCACCGATTACACACCGACCAGCGATCTCCGCACGTTAACACAGTCCTACACACACCAGGGACAATTTTGCTTTTATACATTAATACCAAGCCAATTAACCTACAAACCTGAACATATTTGGAGTGTGGGAGGAAATCGAAGATCTCGGAGAAAACCCACGCAGGTTACGGTGAGAACGTACAAACGCCGTGCAGACAAGCAACCATAGTCAGGATCGAACCCGTGTCTCTGGCGCTGTAAAGCAGTTGCTCTACCGCTACGCCACCGTCAGAGTTAGGATGTTACCAAATATTCTATTGAACATCTACAGGTGTACGGTAGAGAACATACTGAGCGTTTCTTTTTGTCACGGCCTGATTTAGAATCCCCAGCAATGAGGGAGGCTGCAGAGAATGGTAAGCATTGCCCAGTCCATCACAGGTACTGAGCTCCCCACCATCGATGAGATCTATAGGAGGCGCTGCCTGAAAAGGCAACTAGTATCATCAAGATCTACCCCACCAGGCCACTCTTTCATCTCACTACTACAATTGGGAAAAAGGTACAAGAATAAGGCTGGAAACGGTGATCTCAGGTTCAAGAGCAGCTTCTTTCCAGAAACCATTAGGCTCTTGAACACTACACAACACTAACCTTGGCAACTACAGCATGACCTTCTATGGACTGTGTCTATCGGTGCTTTGTTTTTTTTGCACTATTTTGGTTTTCTAGTATTATGGTTAATAATGAGTGTATTATTGAGTATTACATATATGTAGCTGTGTGTCATTCATTGCATTAACTCAAAGTTTTTTATTTATTTTAGGTTTAGGTTTATTATTATTACTTTTACCGAGGTACAGCGGAAAGCTTTGTTGTTCGATCAGATTAGATAATACAATAAGTAAATCCATTCGGCAAATTCAAGTACAATAGGGAAAGGTACAGTGTGCAGAATATAGTTCTCTGCATTGTGGAGCATTAATTCCATAGACAAAGCCCAATGTCCTCAAAGGGGCTGAACAGAATCAGAGAGTACCCTAGCATTTGGAAGGACCATTAATAAGCCGGATAATAGAGGGGGAAAGCTGTTTCAACGTCTGGTGGTCCGTACTTTCAAGTTTTGGTATCTTCTGCCTGACAGGGAGAAGGGGAATGACTGGGGTGGGACACTTCTTTGATTATGCCTGCTGCTTTTCTGAGTCAACATGCAGTGTAGATGCAACTGAATCATCCTACCATAATCAGAGACCAGTGCTGAACTACTATCTACCTGTTTGATGTCCAATGGACTACCCTTGACTGGGCTTTGCTGGCTTTATTTACCTTGCACTAAATGTTATTCCCTTATCATGTATCTATGCACTGTAAATAGATTGATTGTAATCATGTATTGTCTTTCTGCTGACTGGTTCGAATGCAACAAAAACCTTTTCACTGTAACTCGGTACACGTGACAAATAAACTGAACTGGAGCCAGCATGTAACATCCTAGTGAAGGTATATGATGCATCTGGAGCAGTGGATCCCAACCTTTCTTAGCTCATGGCCCTCTTGGGATCTTTTAATTTTTCTGTGCCCCCCCCCCTGACATTATTAGCGGAAAAAAAGTACTTCAATATTATAATACCTTCCGTAAAAATATCAGTGTCTATTAATTGCACATATATTCTCATTTATTCTATTCCACAAACATCAAAAATATTTCAACTACATAGATTTAAATTTATTAGAACTGAAATTTAGGAGGCAACAGGGTGGTAGCTCTGTGGCCCCCTTCATTGAACCTGTGGCCCCCTAAATCCCCAAAATATTCTGTGGTCCCCCTGAAATTTGCCATGGATATGGCCCCAGGTTGGGAATCACTGGATTAGACAATAGGAGGAGGCCATTCAGCCCTTCGAGCTAGCACCGCCATTCAATGTGATCATGGCTGATCATCTCTGTTCCCATCTTTGGGGCTCATCTATGGCCCCAGGTTGGGAATCACTGATCTAGAGTACCAGTGCAAGTAATTCCTTTGTAATCACATCATTCCTTTGTTTATATTTGCTCGGTGGTAAGTGTAATCTATTCCCCGGCAATTCCAGCCCATGCCGTCGTCATCCGGTTTTCAAATCCAGATTTAATGGGAACGTTAAACTTCCCCTTTGCATAATTGTATTTCAGAAGGCAAACTTATCATTCTTGACTGCCATGTGCAGGTGTTATTCTATCTGTTGATAGCTTGTTCTCAAATGTGGGGCGTTTGATCTATCTCTCAACTTTTCCTGCTGATTCCTTGTTTCCCTCTGCTTTCTCTCCTGTTATTGGGTTATTTGTCTTGTACCTTTTCTCTGACAGATAAGTGGATGGAATATTATCGCTCGTCGTGATGTAGAGCATCTCCACAAAGACATTAATCATAACCATTCCACAATCGAATTCACCCAAGAAGGAAGGAAGCAAAGATGTCTCTTTGATGTACTAACAATATAAATGAAGAAATAGTTTTATAAAAATATTTCTGTAAACCAACAGATATTATGAAATATAAATCAGAAGCACCGTGGGGAGTAAAATGATGCTGAACACATTTATTCCAATAGTTCAACTTAAAATCTCATGGAGAGTAAATTAAAACTGAATTCATTTCAAGTACAATGATATTTTTTGCAGGATTTATGTGGGGCAGTTGTGATGTGTTATTTATTATGAAGGGTGAGTAAACCGAAATATTACGTTTTATATTTGAAGAATAGGCAGCGGAGTTACACATCAGAGAGAACTGCTGTCTCTCAGCACCAGTGGCTCAGGTTCGACCCTGACCTCGGATGGTGTCTATGTGGAGTTTGCACGTTTCTTCCTGTGACCACGTGCGTTTCCACCGGGCGCTCTGGTTTCCTCCCGCATTCCAAAGATATGAGGTTTGTAGGTTAATTAGCACTCTGTAAATTGCCCATAGTGTGCAGGGAGTGGATGCAAAAGTGGGATAACGTAGATAGTATGAACGGGTGATCGAGGGCCGGCATGGACTCGGTGGGCCGAAGGGCCTGTTTCCATGTTGTAGTGCGTAGTTTCAAGATAAAAAGACGTGCAATATAACAGGATAGTTTTCTCCCTGCAATAGGCAACAACGTCTATCCACAGTAAAAACTCACTGAAACACTATCTAACCTTAAGGAAGGGGTTGAGAAATTGCAGGACATCTTCACAAATACAGAGATCTGACAGAGAGCGGCCTTCAGAATAAATGGGGAAAATACTTGCGTTGGGACATAATAAAATTGAGCTCATCAGGAAAAAGACCAAAGGTTTGGAGATGTTTGTTTTGTGAAGGTATGTTACAATAGGGGCAGAATCAAAAATTCCTTCTGTAAAGAAGTGGAGAAAGTCGTCGAGTTACTAGATGTTAAAGCGATATGTGGAAAAGGAGTAGGAATTAATCTTTTACTTAGGATGAGTCTTACAGGGAAACATCTAAAGACAAATGGCTGAGTTGATTTCCACAAGTGCGGCATGGTGGCGCAGCGGTAGAGCTGCTGCCTCACAGGGCTAGAGACCCACATTCAATCCTGACTATGGGCACTCTCTGTACAGAGTTTATACGTTCACCTCATGGCCTGTGTGGGTTTTCTCGGGGTGCTCCGGTTTAAGTCACGCACTCCAAAGACATGCGTGTTTGTAGATGAATTGGCTTGGTAAAATTGTAAATTGTCCCCCTAGTGTGTGTAGGATAGTGCTAGTGTGCAGGGATCGCTGGTCGGTGCGGGCTCGGTGCGGGTGGGCCGAAAGGCCTGTTTCCGCGCTGTATCGCTAAACTAAACTAAGGTGCTGGAGAAACCTACCCACGTTCTCCCAGCTGTGAGACCGTCTGAGGTTGATTCAGATGGAGTGCAAAGAAGCCTGGGTGAAGATTTGTGACTTGCAATGCCTTTGCTGGCCATACTGCAACAAAGTCTACGGGTCTCCGCTTGGCTCCATCAGACACCTCGAGACCCAGAGGAGTGGAGTGGAAGCAGTCATCCTCAACCCACTGCCATCTGCAGAGGAGGATTATGATGCGCTTCACATGGATCATTGGCGAGTCTTGATTGTGTGACTCTAGGCTCCTCCAGTTCATGTGGCGGTAACATTTGTTTTCCTGGGACTGATTCCAAGTATTGATTCGGTGCATCCCTCTCTGCCGCTGGTGTTCTGCTCCACTGCTCTGTGTCTTAGCATCTCAGTTTGATGTTGGCAGCTTCTTATTTTACTGCCGTGCTGCAAGAAATCCATGAGCACCATGGCTAGTCCTGTAGCTGTTTTGTTTCCTTTCTGCAACTTTCACTGTATCCTCATTCCTCTGTTGAACATTGGATTTGTGAACGTCTAACTCTGTCCCCCACTACCTCCACTCCCAAGAATTATAAATAATTATTTGCAAAATTAAAGCCCTGCCCCACAGTACGAGTTCTTTCCAAGAGCTCTCCCGACTTTAAAAAAAATCAAACTCGTGGTAAGCACGGAGAATGAACGTAGCTGGTATGTCGGAGCTCGGGGACGTCTCTTAGCGCTAACAGCAGGAACTCGGGAAGACTCGCTAACGGCAGGTAAGCACGGGAAGACTCATGAGGATTTTTCAACATGATGAAAAATGTCCACGAGAGCCCCGAGTACCGACGAGTGGCCATTACCATAAATCTCCGAGTTCGAATCAGGGCAAACTCGGGAGAACTCTTGGAATGAACTCGTACAGTGGGACAGGGGTTTTACTGCTCCTTGCCTCTTTAACGTTCAAAATAGGATTTTTTTTCTTTGGAATACAGGAGGCTGAGGGGTGACCTTAGTGAGGTGTACAAGAACATCAGGGGTATCGATTAAGTGAATGCTCACAGTCTTTTTCCCGGGATAGAGGATTCTAAAACTAGAGGGCATAGGTTTGAAGTGAGAGAGGAGATATTATCAGTGACTATACGTGGAACGAGCTGCCAGAGGAAGCTATAGCGGCAGATACGGTACAATTATGAATTCTAAAATACTTTTGGACAGATGTATGAATAGGAAGAGTTTAGAGGGCTATGGACCAAATGCAAAAAAATGGGTCTGACCCAACATGCCAATTTGGTTGGCATGGACAAGGTGGGCCGAAGCGCCAATTTAGAAACATAGAAACATAGAAAATAGGTGCAAGAGGAGGCCATTCGGCCCCGGGCCAGCACCGCCATTCATTGTGATCATGGCTGATCGACCCCAATCAATAACCCGTGCATGCCTTCTCCCCATATCCCTTGATTCCACTAGCCCTTAGAGCTCTATCTAACTCTCTCTTAAATCCGTCCAGTGAATTGGCCTCCGCTGCCCTCTGTGGCAGGGAATTCCACAAATTCACAACTCTCTGTGTGAAAACGTTTTTTCTCACCTCAGTCTTAAATGGCCTCCCCTTTATTCTAATTTCTGTACTGTACAGATTTGTTAGCCAAGACTCTAAGCGACAATGTTTTATTTTATACACCTAACGTATGAACGGCCAGGATACTTTAAATTATGACCTGCTCTGATCACATTAACTGCATTCTGCCCCCACTAGTGTGACCTGGTGTGTTAAGTATTTGCGGTTTCATAAGCATTCTCTGTGTCCTATCCACCCCTTCCCCATCCTCTTTGCAACATGAAACTAATTTTTTTTTCACATTTTGTTTTTAACTTGTTTTAAATGTTAAGTTCTCTAATTTAAAGTAACTTCTACTACTCCCTTTCCCTCCCCTTTCCCTCCCCCCCCCCCCCCCCCCCCCCCCCACTGCCTCCACCCTAGTCATTTAACAAATTCCACAGTTTGCCACGATGTATCTCACTTTAGATCACCCCTTCCCCAGCCAACAATGGGCCTACCAGGGCACCACCCTGCCTGAGGTCATTTGTTACCAATCCTGATTTGTCCTGCTCTTTTCTCGCCTCTAGCCCTTCCCATTTTCAGATGTGGATGGGATAGGTTTTGACGATATAGGTAAATGCATGCAAGTGGGACTAGTGTAGTTGGGGCATGTTGGTCGATGTGGGCAGGTTGGGCCATAGGGTCCGTTTCCACACTGCATGACGTTATGACTCTATGACAGGTGGATATATGGAATTTCATGATGGGTACAGAGTTTGTATGTTCTCCCTGTGACCGCGTTGGGTTTTCTCCGGGTGTTCCAGTTTCCTTCCACACTCCAAAGACGTACAAGTTTGTAGGTCAATTGGCTTCGGTAAAAATTATAAATGACCCCTAGTGTGCAAAGGATAATGTTTGCGTATGAGGATCGCTGGTCGGCATGGGCTTGCTGGACCGAAGGGCCTGTTTCCACGCAGTATCTCTGAACTAAAACTAAAACTCATCCAAGCATTATCGAAGTGGGTTAGCTTCCTCAGAGAGTGCTGTAGCAAGATTTGCATATCTATCCTTTTGTTTTATATCAGCCTGAATTTCCCACCGAGGAAGACAGTAACTATGGTGTGACCATGACAACAGGAATAGCCCACAGAAGGATGCTTTCTGTAATATAGATGCTCTCCGCTGTGAGCTAAAGTTACATCACCTCCTGGTGAAAAGAAGCAGATTTAAAGCCCGGGCTATTCAGGGAATGACAAGCCTGGAGAAACCCTTTCCAGCTCGGCAGTCGATGTTACTCAGCAACTGGTGTTCTGCTACAGAGAACGGACACTTGACTTATTCTGCTTCTGTTTCAAACTTGATTTCTAGTCTCTCCGCCACTTCTCAGTAAGATCGTGAATTGTAGTCAATCACAAACGATCTTTACCATGCATTATGGCCGCGGTTCCGGCAGCAACTCTACCGCTGCGCCACCGTACTGCCCTGCAGTTCCTCTACCCCTTCATGAGATGAGGTGTCACTGACGTCAGATATCACCCTTTTCATCCTAAAAAGGG
Organism: Leucoraja erinaceus; assembly: GCF_028641065.1. Taxonomy (NCBI): domain Eukaryota; kingdom Metazoa; phylum Chordata; class Chondrichthyes; order Rajiformes; family Rajidae; genus Leucoraja; species Leucoraja erinaceus. Next base: position 8,086,464 of record NC_073408.1, read on the forward strand.
TCACAGACTTGACACGTGGACCCCGCTGGTGGTGTCTGACCTACTCAGTGTTTCCAACCTCCTCTGTTTTTATTTCAGATTACAAGCCCTGGCATTTTTTAAATTTTCACTTGTTGCTTATTCTTTATTGATCTTGAATTCAGGTCTGCTGCGCCACTTCATAGTGCCATGAAGAATCAACTACTGTATTGCAAATCCAGATTTCCTAATTAAAGATTTATTCAGATCTAATAAGGGTCTGAAGTTGGGCTCCGACCTGAAATATCACATCCATAGATAGACTGGCCGGCCCTGATTAGTCCTGGTCTTTCCTTGCCTAGGGTGCTTTAACCTTCCCCTCCCACCCCCGACTTTCTGTCCCAAGGAGGGTCCCAACCCGAAACGTCACCCATCCTTTTTCTCCAGAGATGTTGCCTGTCCTATTGAATTACTCCAGCACTTTGTGCCTTTCCTTGAAAAAACAGCATTGGCGTTTCCTTGTTATTACATTTTTTTATTTTTTTTAAAAAAATTTTTTTTTATTAGAAGTACGGTAAATTACAATACTACACAACACATATATCTTAATACATTTTTTGTACTGCTTCATTTTTTTTGAGCTTTAAGAAAAAGGTAGAAGTAAGGAAAGTAAAGAAAGTGCGCGAGAGTCGTGAAGTGCAAGAGTGTTGGGAAAAGAAAGCCCCTTAGAAAAGAAGTTAGAGAAGGAAGTAAAGTGAGAAAATAGATCCTAGAAAAGAAAGAAAGAGAAAATAGGAACAATCGCTCTATTATAACATTAAACTCAGCAGAAAGGGGACTACAAACCAAGTCTGTTTTTGTTGTTTTACCTCCCTGTTACCAGGTCCTGATACCACTTATTTATTTATTTGTTTATTTAAATTACTATTACACCTCATACTTGTAATAGGTCCAGAAACATAGACCACGTCTTTTGGAATTGGTCTGCTTTACCTGCTAAGAGGAATCTCATCTCTTCCAGATGTAATGTTTCAAACATATTTGATATCCACATTTTTATTGTTGGTGTGGGCGCATTTTTCCAGAATTTAAGTATAAGCTTTTTTCCCATTATTAGCCCGTAATTAAATAAATTCTTCTGAAACACGTTTAGTTCCGGGTTATTACATTTCTTAATAAACCTTTTGGAGGCTTTTAGATAGGCACATGGATATGCAGTGAATGGAGGGATATGGATCAGGTGCAGAGCCACTGTCAAGATCCACGATCTCCAGAGATGCTGCCTGACCTGCTGAGTTACTTCAGCAATCTGTGTCGTCTTACTGTCAAGTTAATCTTCTGAGTCTGCACCTGACACATATCCCTCCATTCCCTGCATCGTGTTTGGCACAGACATTGTGGGCTGAAGGGCCAGTCCCCTTGCTGTACTGTTCTATGTTTTATGTTTAGTGGGTAACAAGGGCAGGTTGACACCTCCCATCTCTGCATCATTCGTCCAAGCCTCTGAGTTTATTTGTGCATCACGCCAGCTTCTGTCTCACCATCCCTAATATCCATTGAAACGATTGTTAGGAATCGAGCCAATAACCTCCGAGAAATGAAAGTAGCAGCTGAAACCGGGCTGTGGTATGAACATCAAAAGTGTCTCAAAATAATTTTCTATTAGCCTTGCATGCCCATATTTCATTGTATAATACTGTTTGATCAAACCATGACATTGTTAATTCTGCATAAAAGAAGCATAATTTGGAAGTCATTTACCAATCAATGGAACACCAGCAGCTTGTGATTAGTGTTTGATAATGAAAGTGAATAACCATTTAATGGTTGGTGCTTTGTAGATTTTTTTTACCCTAGGAGGAATATCTCCAGGCTTTTTGCAGTATTTGAGAATAAAATCAATTATTTTTGCGCATGATACTATACCTTGCCATTTAGTTTAGTTTAGTTCCCGCTTCTAACATTTCTTTGCACGCTGCCCATTGCATAAAGTTACTTGTGAATTTTATTTGATTGCTCAAAATTAATTCATTCATTCTAGATTTGCTGCCTTACAGTGCCAGAGAGCCGGGATCAATCCTGACTATGGATGCTGCCTGTACTGAATGTGTGTGTTCTGCCCGTGACCTGCGCGGGTTTTCTCCGCTTTCCTCCCACACTACATTAGCGTGTAGGCTAATTGGCTTGGTATAATTGTAAAGTTTCCCTAGTGTGTAGGATAAGTGTGTGGGGACCGCTGGTCGGCGTGGACTCGGTGGGCCGAAGGGCCTGTTTCCGTGCTGTATCTCTAAACTAAACTAACATTCTATACATATTCTTTGTCAACATTATAATTATGGAATCAATAATCAAAAGTCTTGCATTCAATGTTGACTAACACTGAATGATCAGTTCAGTGTTGGTCAGGAAAAAGGTAAGCCAATTAACCCAATCAATAGGTTGGTGGCTCCTGTCAATTAAAACTTCACATTAGAAAAACCCTTGCCTTTCTCCAACCTATTCTTCATTGATCCAACAAAGAACTAACAGACATGAATTCAATAGTGGCAAGTTCAGATTAACTTCTATTTATTCCTTTAATTAGGCCAGCTAGCTGTAAGTATTAAAAATCATTATAGCTGCAAAATGGTTCTGTTAAGCACGAAAAAGAACTTGGCTTTTTCCAGCGACTCTTAACGGGGTAAAACATCACAATAAGTCTGAAGAAGGGTTTCGACCCGAAAGGTCACCCATTCCTTCTTGCACATTGCAGCAAAGTTCACAGGAGTATTATCGAATCAAATGGAATACTGAGCCATGGAGCAATAAAAGGACATGCTTGTTAAAGTGATAGATTTCAAAGAGGATCAAGAAAGAGGTGAGCGACTGATGTTTAGAGAGTAAATTCATTCAGTTAGGAATCTGGCACAGAAGGTGTATCCTCTATAGCAAGGATTTTTTTTTTTTTGCATCAGTATTGGTGTCATTAATGAATTACATTTTTCTTTATCATATGTTATCTCCGTGTACTGTGTTTACAGGCCTGTTATGCAGGAAATAAAAATGTCAGTGTTCTGTTGTCGGTACGTATGACAATGAAACACTCTTGGCATTCAGCGTTACAGCTTTGTAACGTTGTCAGCACCGTAGGTGGCTTCTATTTGTATACATTGTACATTCAAGCAAAGAATCTCACTGTGCCTAGTCACATGTGACAATAAAGTATTCCTATTCCTATTCTTATTATTAGAGGTGAGCAGTATCAGGGGTGTTCAGAACGCAGAACTAGTGTACGGGTGAACATTGGTCGGCGCAGACACGATGGGCCGAAGGGCCTGTGTCCACACTCTATCTCTAAACTAAACTAAACCTCAGAGGGCTGAATTCTCTGAGTGTTTTAGCACAGAAGAGGCCAAATGAAGAAATGGAAAGACTTGAAAGATGACGAAGGTTGGAAAGTCATGTGAAAGATAGACACAATGTGCTGGAGTAACTCTGCGGGTCAGGCAGCATCTCTGGAGAAAATGGACAGCAGGCGTTTTGTGTTGGGTCCCTGCTTCAGACTATAGTTTTGTAACATCATGTGTCGTTCAACCAAAAATAAGCCTCGGTCAGTGGTCAAGATATATTGGTTTAGTCACTGGAAGCAGTGGCGGACTGGCCAGGGTGTCAGCTTGACCGATGGAAAGTGGGCCCCTGATGAAGTGGGCTCCCTATATCAATGGGCCCCTGATGAAGTGGGCCCCCTGATGAAGTGAAGTGGGCCCCCTATATCAAGTGGGCCCCTGATGAAGTGGGCTCTCTTTGTCTCCTGGCAACCAATATTTTTAGACCCAGTCCCCCACTGACTGGAAGTGCCATGGTCCTAGACCATTGACCCAAAACAGGATGTTTCCATGGAGATTAGGGACTCAAATAAATAAATAAATAAATGTTAACTACAATGCAGGTGTCAGTGTAGTGATCGTGAAACTGCAAATACCTGTAGGGCTGTGAGTGATATGTAGTGAAGGAAATCTTGACCTGGTCTACAAGTGACTCCAGCTCTCCACCAGTGTGGGTGACTCTTGAGGGGGGGTGGGGGGTGGGAGACAAGAAACTGAAACGCGGGGTAACTGTGTTTTTTACCCAGAGGGTGCTGAGTGCACGGAACATGTTGCCAGGAGTGGTGGTGGAGGCAGATATGATAGTGGCGTTTTGAGGCGTTTCGGTAGAACATGGATATGGAGGGCTATGTGGGCAGGCAGAGGAGATTGATTTAGCTTGGCATCTTGTTCGGTACAGACATTGTTGCCCGAAGGGCCTGTTCTGCATTCTACTGTTCTATGGTGTATGTTGTAGAACTAGCCCAGGTTCATAATCACTGCACCACTTTGTTACTTCTGATTCACAAAGTATTGCTATCCATTGATCCTTGCGACAATCATTAAATTGATTCAATATTAGAAACCAATAAAAAGAGCCCTGTGTACGATAGTTACGCAGAGAGCGTTACAAAGCTGTCAGTATAACTGTGCTGCTAGACTGTATAATGTTAATCGAGAAACCGAAGGAAAAATTTGCTTAGATGTATAATTATAACATGACCTAAGGTTGACCTGATTGCAGCCGAGTAGTACCTGGCCTAGTTACTTAATGCAGTAATTTATCCGGTCCAAAATAGACCCGTCTTCTCCATCCCAGCTAGGTCACGTATACTGCACACACCGTACAGCTCTTGATCCTACAGGGCCCTCGCTAACATTGAATAGGACATGTATTTATAGAGCGGTGCATCTATTTATAAAGTGCTGAGTATTAACAAATTTCTGAAAGAAAAGCTGAATGCAGTCTCAGCCCTATGTACAAGAGCGAGACAAAGTGCTGGGGTAACTCAGTGGGTCATGCAGCATCTCTGGAGAAAATGGATAGGTGAAGTTTCTGGTGAGGACCCTTCTTCAGACCGTCCTGACCCGACACGTCACTTATCCTTTTTTTCCAGAGATGCTGCCCGACCCGCCAAGTTACTCCAGCACTTTGTGTCTATCTTTGCTATAAACTAGCATCTGTAGTTCCTTCCTATTACATTTCAGCCCTATGCTTGCGACTGAGTATTATTGTGTAGGTTAGGTTGCAGGGTCAGGTATATGGTAAAGTGCCTCACACCATTTTATCAACCGATAGATTCTGACATGCATTGGTGTCTACGAGTTTGCTGAAGCACCTTTGACCGTCCCCCCCCCCACCGTCCCTTCACCCTCCCTAATGTGTCTTCCACAAGCAATTCTAATTTGGCGTAAAGCACAAAGTGCTGATGTACCTCAGCAGGTCAAGCAGCGTTTGTGGAGGGAACGAACACACACTTTGGGTAAGGACTCTTCTTCAGAACCATGAAGGATCCGAAGAAGATTCTCGACCTGAAACGTCGCCTGTCCATTCCCTCCACAAATAAGTTCATTAGTTGATGTCTTTGAAGCAGAGTTGACCATTCTCCTGCCTTTTCCGCATAAACCCTTACTAATGAAAAATCATTCAACCTCCCCCATAAAACTACTAAATTACTTGGCCTCCACAGGCTTTTTATGGCAATGAATTCCATAGATTCAACGCCATCTGCCTAAAGAAATTCCTCCTCATCTTTCTAAAGTTACGTCCTTTTTTTCTGATGCTATGCCCTCTGATTCTAGACTCTCCCAACAGTTGAAACATCCTCTCCACATCCACTCTATCCAGGCCTTTCAATATTCAGCAAATTTCAATGAGGTCCCACCTCATCTTTTTAAACTCCTTTGAGTAGCAAGGAACTGCAGATGCTTGTTTAAATCGAAGATAGACACAAATGCTGGAGTAACTCAGCAGGTCAGGCAGCGTCTCTGGAGAGAAGGGATGGATGACGTTTTGGTTTGAGACCCTTCTTCAGACATGTCAGGGGAGTGAGCGGTGGGTGCATAGGTAAGGAAGTTTATAGATAAGGAAGTGTAAGGTGTGAAAACTGGAGAAAGGGAATGCAGATCAAGGAACATGTAGAATAGATCATTGTTAGTTGGGAGAAGGCAATAACGAAGCAAAACAAAGCAAACAGCTACGTCAAACGCTCATCATACGTTAAGGATGTTGCCTGACCTACTGAGTTCTTCCAGCTTCTGCAGTTTGTGGTTTACTCAAGATTCCAGCGTCTGCAATTCCTTGTGTCTCCATTGACCAGGACAGAGCTGTTTTCTTTGGCTCAATGGAGGTTGAGAGAGAAATAATGGAGACATAAAATGATAACAGGTCTTGACAGCTGGAAGAGGAAGAGCCTATTTTCCCTCGTGGACTAGTTGATGACTAAGGGCTATAACTTTGGAAATAATTCAAAGTCAAATAAAAAACACAGATGCTAGAAATCTGAAATAAAAACTTAAAATGCTGGAGAATAATCAGAACAGTGTTGAATTCAAACTGTTTCTCCTTTCACAAGACTGCCTGACGTACTGAGTGCTTTCAGGTACATTCTATGTAGAGGTGTTTAATTAACTGCTTGAAGGCATGTTTGGTTTAGTTTAGAGATCTGTAGCATTGAAACAGGCCCTTCGGCCCACCGTGTCCACACTGATCACCGATTGCCCATTCACACTAGTTCCCTGTTATCCCTCTTTCCCATCCATTCCTTTACACACCAGGGGGCCGATTAATCTACAAACCCGCACTTTCAATGGAATGTGTGAGGAACAGTTGCAGGGAGAACATGCAGACTCCACACAGACAGCACCCAAGGCCAGGATTGAATCCGGGATTCTGGCATTGTAAGGCAGCAGCTCTACCCGCTGTTGAAGTTTGAAGAAGACAAAGTATTCTCATTGCATTTAAATAGGTCCAGGGTGAACACTTGGTGTGCCATAACACATTGACCATAGACCAAGAACTGATAAATGGGATTAGGATGGATAGATGGTTCAATGGTGCTTTTTTCAATGGTCCAATGTCCTTCAAGGTGCCAGTTAATATCCATACTTCGATAGAGGTTGTATGTTGGGAATACTCAATATCCACCAAAACATCCATGGAATTTTAATTCTAGGTAATTAAATTAAGTAATAAAAATTTAGTACCAGTAACTGGAAATGAAAATGTGTGTGAAAAGAAATCCACCTGGTTTACTAAATCTCTTCAGGGAACGGAAGCTACCATCCTTACCCTTCATGTATATCCAGCAATATGTTTGACTTTTAGCTGCCTTACAAAATGCCCCAGCAAACTATTCAGTTCAAAGGCAATTAGGGAAGGGCAGGAATTGCTGGCCTTTACATCTGTGCCCGCGTCTCATGAATTCATTCAGCAAAAAATCAATGGGACGGTATTGGTTTTGAAATGATGCTGAGGAAGAAGAGGCATGATAAGAAATTAACATAGCACAGTACCCCCGGGCTAATCCTGATCCTTGATTCTCATTTGGAGGCCCAACACTACCAACATCAATAGTTAATCTGCCTAGGGTTCACTGTTTAACATAAGCATATCCAGAAATCAACAAAAGCTGCAAATGCATAACCAAAGTTAGCATTTTCTATAATTATTTTGCAAAAGTGAATCCTGTTATAAAGATTTGCACCTCAGTGACCCTTGCTTTTTTTCTGAAGACTCATGAATGCCTTCACGATAAAACGTATCTTCTTAAACTATTTAGTTTAGAGATATAGCACGGAAACAGGCCCTTCGGCCCACCGGGTCCGCGTCGATCAGTGATTCCCCGCACGTTAACACTATCCTACACCCACCAGGGACAATTTTTACATTTGACAAGCCAATTCATCTATAATCCTGCACGTCTTTGAAATGTGGGAGGAAACCAAAGATCTTGGAGAAAACCCACGCAGGTCACAGGGAGAAAGTACAAACTCCGTACAGACAGCACCAGTAACTCGGGTCTTCAGCGCTGAATGCTCTGTAAAGCAGCAAACTCTCCTGCTGCACCACCGTGACTGCCCAATCCATAATAGATACTGACCATCCCAACAGCGAAGGGATCTACAGGAGGTGCTGGCTCTAAAAAGACCATCATTTTTACACAGTGGGTGGTGGGTGTACGGAACGAGCTGCCAGAGGAATTACTGTAGTTGAAGCAGGTACTGTAACAAAACTTAAAAGACATTTGATCAGGTACATGGTTAGGAAAGGTTTAGAGGGATATGGGTCAAATGTATGCGTGGTACCAGCATAAATGAGGCATTTTTGGAAAATTTGGCAGAAGGGCCTGTTTCTGTGCTTTAAGACTTTAAGATTCTGACATGTCTGCCAGGATATGTCAGGCCACTATGACATGTCAGGCCACTATTATCTGAATGGTGGCCGATTAGGAAAAGGGAAGATGCAACGAGACCTGGGTGTCATGGTACACCAGTCATTGAAAGTAGGAATGCAGGTGCAGCAGGCAGTGAAGAAAGCGAATGGTATGTTAGCATTCATAGCAAAAGGATTTGAGTATAAGAGCAGGGAGGTTCTACTGCAGTTGTACAGGGTCTTGGTGAGACCAAACCTGGAGTATTGCACACAGTTTTGGTCTCCTAATCTGAGGAAAGGCATTCTTGCCATAGAGGGAGTATAGAGAAGGTTCACCAGACTGATTCCTGGGATGGCAGGACTTTCATATGAAGAAAGACTGGATAGACTTGGCTTGTACACGCTGGAATTCAGAAGATTGAGGGGGGATCTTATAGAAACTTACAAAATTCTTAAGGGGTTGGACAGGCCAGATGCAGGAAGATTATTCCCGATGTTGGGGAAGTCCAGAACTAGGGGTCACAGTTTAAGGATAAGAGGGAAGTCTTTTAGGACCGAGATGAGAAAATCTTTTTTTACACAGAGAGTGGTGAATCTGTGGAATTCTCTGCCACAGAAGGTAGTTGAGGCCAGTTCATTGGCTATATTTAAGAGGGAGTTGGATGTGGCCCTTGTGGCTAAAGGGATCAGGGGGTATGGAGAGAAGGCAGGGATGGGATACTGAGTTGGATGATCAGCCATGATCATATCGAATGGCGGTGCAGGCTCGAAGGGCCGAATGGCCTACTCATGCACCTATTTTCTATTTTTCTATAATGAAAATGTTCAGTCCGAAGAAGGGTCCTGACCCGAAACATCGTCTGTCATTCCCTTCATAGATGCTGCCTGACCCGCTGAGTTACTCCAGCATATTATGTTTTGCTGGTTTGATAGAACTAAATGGCTTTGCACAGAGGTTAAGCATCAGTCATGTTAGAGTAGGAGCAGTCATAGATTAGCCAAAGCAGGGGAAGGTGATAGATTTTGCTAGCAAAGGCATTGCTTTAGTAATGGAGAAAATTGGTTCGCTTATTAAAAATAGACACAAATGCTGGAGTAACGCAGTGGGTCAGGCAGCATCGCTGCAGAAAAGGAATAGGCAATGTTTTGGGTCGAGACCCTTCTTCTGACCTTTATTAAATGTGTAGGAAGGAACTGCAGGTGCAGGTTTAAACCGAAGATAGACACAAAATGCTGGAGTAGCTCAGCGGGACAGGTAGCATCTCTGGAGAGATGGAATGGCAGACAGATTCTGTTCACATGAAAATATGGGGACCATCGTTGAATCTAATGGTGTCCGTCAGCAGAAGGTTTTCGATTACCTGAGCCTGCAGAGTGAGGTGCAGAGGTGGATTCATCATTTGACGAGTGCCAATACCCAAGGTCGGACTACAACGTGGGCCATCTTCCATCTCCAGCTTGTGAACACACAAATTCAGCGGGCGGGAGGGGAGGGTAGTGTGGGGGTGCAAGTTGCCCTTTGGACAACTGCATTGATAATTCCACGGACATCACAGTCCGAAGACGGGTCTTCACCCATTCCACAACGTCACCCCTTCCGTCTCTCCAGAGATGCTGCCTGTCCCGCTGAGTTACTCCAGCATTTTGTCTCCACCCTTATTAAATATGTCAACATTAGCAAATACAGATCCTTTGGACATTCGGGATTAACAAAACAAAAAAAGCATAATTGCCAATTAATAGTAGCTGAATTTACAGTCTTCTAAGTGACTCCAATTGTACTGTCTCCAGGTGTTAAACTGACAGCAGCCATAAATTTATTTCCCACAGTGATGTTCAAAGCACTGGGCCAGCATTACTCAACGTACAATGTGTCCACCTGCATTCTGCTGCTGACTGATGCACTGGTCCCCTCGTTGGCAGTTTCATTCATTCTGCTGCCAACGTACAGATAGTTCTATGTTGTGTCTTTCTTCGGTTTAAACCAGCATCTGCAGTTCCTTCCCACACATTGTTCTGTTTTGTTACGTTTGACAATTAAACCCTCTTGGCTTGTTTGGTGCAAGGTTGATTTACTGCTTGAACCCCCAGCAGCTTCAGGGGAATTAATTTTGGGGGCAAGGTGGACTCTCTTTGACCATCTTGCACTAACAATTGGGCTACATTCTGGTGGTCTACAGTCACTGAGTTTGTGATCATTCTTTAGACTTTAGGAGATGCAGTACGGAAACGGGCCCTTCGGCCCACCGAGTCCATGCTGACCAGCGATCACCATGTGCATACTAGCACTATCCTACACACTGGGGACAATTAACAACTTTACCAAAACCAATTAGCCAACAAAGTGGGAGGAAACCAGAGTGCCTGGAGAAAACCCACGTGGTCACAGGAAGAATGTACAAACTCCGTACAGACAGCACATGTTGTCAGGATTGAATCCAGCTCTCTGGTGCTGAAAGACAGCAACTCTACAGCTGTGTGAAGTTTGCACGTTCTCCCTGAGAGCACGTGGCTTTTCTCCAGGTGCTCTGGTTTCCACTCACGTCCCAAAGACATTGCAGGTTTGCAGGTTAATTGGCCTCTGTAAATTGTCCCTAAAGTGCAGGATGCAAAACTAGGTTAACATAGAACTAGTGTATCCATGATCGATGGTCGGCGAAGACTCAGTGGGCCGACGTTTTCGCACTGTATCCCGAAACTGAAGTTGACCCTTCCCTATTTCTCTTCATCCTTGTCAACACTGGTGGCAACCCGCACACTGAGAATCGCCCGCTCTCCGGGAATCTGTGGGAAGGGACGCTGCACACAGGCAGCCTCGGCTCTTCACAGACACACAGACAGTTTAAAATCGGTTCTCCGCCTAACACGCTTGAATCCACTACAACACCGTACCTGCAATACTCTGAGCATGTCAGGATGATATCACCGTGGCTGCTTGACTTCATGAGATAATTATAATGTTAGAAACTTCATCCCACCCACTCTAATTAAGGCAATTACTGTTCTGCAAATTAGATACAGGTGGGACAAGACGGCACCTTGAATGATATCCTGAAACTCATACTTCAGGCAAATTGATGTAATGCCAAAGTCCAGTCATGCATTATCTTAATACACACAATATGACATTTAATTATGTTTTGAGCACCCACATTATAACTCACTCTTCTAATTTTGACTGGCCCTTTTAATTAGAAATCTTCAGGCAGGCACTTGCCGTCTTTGTTTGTTAAAATAGAGTGAAGTGCTGAAGGTGGTGTGCAGTGGATCGACTTAAAGTCCCTAATTTGATGAGAACAGTCTACCGTCGCGAGACCTGGTGGCCCGAATGCCGTGGAAAAAAATAATTCACTTGATGGGTGGAGCAAAGGGGAAGAAAGGTTAGGCACAGATGTTACTCCCTGCACTGGTCCACTGGGTGGGTGTCAGGGGTTATGGGGAGAAGGCAGGAGAATGTGGTTAGTATGGAGAGAATGATCAGCCATGATCGAATGACAGAGTAGACTTGATGGGCCGAATGGCCTAATTCTGCTCCTTATGACCTTATGGGAGTAGTGGTAAAAGGTTGCATTAGGTGTGTTTGGTATTGGTCAAAACAAAAAGTGCTGGAAGAACTCTGCGGGTCAGGCAGCATCTGTGGAGGGAATGGACAGGCGACATTTTGGGTCGGGGCCCTCTTCAGTTTTTGTTTCTGTCTTATCCAGCTAAACTGTGCTGTACATGAGTACATTCAAGCCATGAACAAGTACAACAGATACAAGTTGAAGGAAAATGTTACAACTCTCTGAATTGGGCTGATATTGTGACACACATTGCAATTTAGTCCATTGAAGGAGTGTGTGATTAAAACTAGATTGAGGAGATTTGACATGTCGATGAAAACTCTCTATAGGTGTACGATAGAGAGCATTAATTAGTTGTATCGTGGCCTGGTTTGGCAACTCGAATGCCCAGGAATGAACGAGATTACAAATAGTCCTGGGCGCTGTCTGGTACATCACAAGTACTGACCTCACCATTGATGGGTTCTTCAGTAAATGTAAAATTGTCCCAAATGTCTGTTTGAGAGTGTTCTTGTGCGGGGATCGCTGGTCGGTGCAGACTCAGTGGGCCGAAGGGCTGTATGTCTAAACTAACTACACTAAACCAAACTCAACAGGCCAGGCGGCATCTCTGGAGAAAAGGAATACATCATATTCTGCGCACAAAAACATGGTGCTGAGAGTGAGTGCTACATAGTCACAGGTAATGAGAATTTGTCATTGTTTTAAAATTTAAAAAAAATATATCTTTTGATGTCAAGGCAGCTTTGAGCTTGCCTGAGGGGACATGGCTCATGAGCTGTCGAGCTTACCCTTTGATCATTTATTCACTGTTATGGTGAGGGAAAGACTACATGGCAAGAAGCAACTTGGTTTAGCTTGTTCTTCCAACAAGACTTATCGCAGCAGGGTTTACAGGGAGAAAAGAAAACATTTATAAAATAAATACTAGACTGAAAATGGAAGGAAATATCAAGATGTTGTATCACACAAGATCCTAGTTGTAAATATTGCCGACAATATGTTCCTCGTCCAACCACATTGATGCTACAGGCAAGAAAGCATACCAATGGCTCTGCTCCTTTAGAAAGCTGAGGAAATCCTGCATGCTTTCATTGACTTTTACCAATTTATATAGAGGCACCATAGAAAGCATTCTACTCTGAAGCATCACAGCTCGGTATGGTAACTGCTCTGCCCAAGAACATGAGAAACTGTGAACACAGCCCAGCCCATCATGCAAGCCAGTTTTTCTACCCAACTCTTTACTGACCTATCGTTCACACTGCGTCGGGAAAGCAGCCAACGTACTCAAGGACTGCTCGCACCCGGTCATTCCTTCTCCTCCCCTCTCCTGTCAGGCAGACGACACAAAAGATGCCTAAATACCAGATTCAGGAACAGCTTCTTCCCCACTGTAGTCAGACAACTAAATGTGCCTCTCACATGCTAAAAATGTAGCCCCCATCTTCCAATCTACTCAGTTGCTGCCCTTGCACTTTTTTTTAACCCGTACTTTCTTTGAAGATATGCGAGGTGCAAACTCCATACAGGCAATGGCCAAGTTCAGGGTTGAACGTGGTTCCCCGATGTGGTGAGACGGTGGATCTGCCAGCCTCACCACTGTGCTGACAATCTTATAATCTACCTCATTACGGACCTTGCAGTTTTTTTATCTGCAATTTCTCCCCCGCTCCCAACTTCTGCACTTCAAAACGTCTGCTCGTGACGATGGTTTAGTTTAGCGATACAGCACGGAAACAGGCTGTAACAATATGGTACACAAAAATGCTGGAGAAACTCAGCGGGTGCAGCAGCATCTATGGAGCAAAGGAAATAGGCGACGTTTCGGGCCGAAACCCTTCTTCAGACTTCAGTAACAATATGAGTATGGCTACTGCATGTTGAAACACTCACTGTTTCACTTCCCACAGATGCTGCCTGGCCTCCTGAGTTTTTACAGCATCTTCTGCTTTTTTCTTTTAATTTCAGCTTCTGCAGTTTTTTTTCATTGATTGCAAACGCGTTTTCAATCAAGGTACAAGATGATTCCAAGGACTGTGTTGTGCTTATATTTCATTCAAAGATATCTCGCCTGCAGGGGTTAGTTCAGCCTCAGTAGTGAACTCGGACTTTCAACCTGGGTTGCAATGGCTGTTCCCATCACCGTATCACCTCCCTCCATCACATTATCCGAACACCATCACCGTGCAGAAGGATTCACTAGAAACCTGCCTGGATTAGAGAGCATTAGCTGTAAGGGGAGGATGGATAAACTTGGAATCTTTTCTTTGGAACATTGGAAGTTGAAGGGAAAAGCAGATAGACGTTTATAACGTTATGAGAGACATGGGTAGAAGAGACAGTCAGAACCATTATCCCATTAAATTAGAGGGTAGACACAAAATGATGGAGAAACTCAGCGGGTGAGGCAGCATCTATGGAGAGAAGGAATAGATGACGTTTCGGGTTGAGACCCTTCTTCAAATTAGAGGGTATAGCATTAAGGTGAGAGGGGGAAAGTTTATAGGAGATGTGTAAGGCAAGTTCTGTTCTGTAGAGCAGTGGGTGCCTGGAACATGCAGTTAGGGGTGATGGTGGAAACAGATATTATAGGGGCATTTTTAAAAAACTTTTAGATAGAGAAATGGATGTTGAGGGACTGGAGGGATGTGGAGCATGTGCAAATAGCCGAGGTTAGTTTAACCTGGCATCATGCTCAACATGGACATTGTGGGCAGAAGGGCCTCTTCCTGTGCTGTAGTGTTCTGATGTTTTACTGTAACCTCCCGATCAATGTAATCTCCCCCTCCCCCTGTCAAATCAGCCTCCCCTCCATCCATTACTGCACCTTGCATTACCACGACTTTCCAACCCCCCCCCCCCTCCTAATCACTAAAACCCCCCCCCCTTAATGGTAACCTCCTCTGCCACTGCATCCTTTCCCCATCACCATTGGGTCAGCATGGTGGCGCAGCGGTAGAGCTGCTGCCTTACAGCGCCAGAGACCCGGGTTCGATCCTGACTATGGGTATTGCGTTCAGAGTTTTTTTTTTTTCCCTGCGTGGGTTTTCTCTAAGATTTTTGGGTTTCCTCCCACACTCCAAAGGCGTACAAGGTTTGTAGGTAAATTTGGCTTGGTGTAATTGTAAATTGTCCCTAGTGGGTGTAGAATAGTATCAGTGTGTGGGCACCGCTGGTCAGCGTGGACTTGGTGGGCTGAAGGGCCTGTTTCCGTGCTGTATCGCTAAACTAAACCGTCGTCATCAGCAGACGTGTTGAAGTGCAGAAGTTGGGGGCGGGGGATTTAAGAACCGTTGCACTGTAGAAGCCCAAAGGTGCTTTGCAATGCAAAACCCACTCACCAGCAGGCACTTCCATCATTTATCCCAGCAAGTTCTGCTGTCGCTCAGATGATTATTCAAATTATTCAGAAGGAAAAGAGGATGAGTTAAACAAACATCCACTTGAGTGTCGTTCCTCAGTCAGCCTGTCCACAGCCCCAGTGCCTGAGCCAGCTACATGCACAGCATTGATTAGAATAAATTTATCATCACGGATCGCATAATTCTGCGCAAACATCAAGGTGCAAGTCTCTCGTCGCCTCTTTCTTTCACGTACCTTTATCTTGCTCACTTCTTGTTAAAATCAAAGGTCCCTGTGGAAATGCCATGTCTGTCTCTATTAGAGGCAGTGAAACACTCCACCATCCGCAGTTTAATCTAATGTCTATCAGGCTGGGCATCTTGTAGGTGTACTCATGCACAGATTGTGAAACCATGGCCTAGTCTGCTATATGGGGAGACCCTATACAACCGTGGAAATATTCTCCTTTTCTGAATCGCTTTGCCAGCAATTCGGTTGGGGGGTGGTGGGTGGGGGGGGGGGGGATGTGATATGTGGGAAAGCTCTGGTGATGAATGGTAGTTTTTCCATCAGACTCCGAGCAGAAACCAAGTATGGCCAGGCATCCCAGTTCTCCCACGAGTCTTACTGTCTCCGTCTACATACTCTCCCGCCCCCTCCCCTGACATCAGTCTGAAGAAGGGTCTCGACCTGAAATGTCGCCCATTCCTTTTCTCCAGAGATGCTGCCTGTCCCGCTGAGTTACTCCAGCATTTTGTGTTTTTATTGTGTAAACCAGTATCTGCAGTTCTTTCTTACACATGAGCCCCACTTGGCAGGTCCCTTCTTACCGCTGTCTTACGTAAGAATGCTGTTCATCGATTACAGCTCAGCATTCAACACCATTATACCATCTAAACTGATCACCAAACTCGGTAACCTGGGCATCGACCCCTCCCTCTGCAACTGGATACTGGACTTTCTAACCAGCAGACCCCAGTCTGTTAGGTTAGACAAGCACACCTCTTCAACCCTCACCCTGAACACCGGCGTTCCACAGGGCTGTGTGCTGAGCCCCCTCCTCTACTCCCTCTTCACCTATGACTGCACACCTGTACATGGTACTAACACCATCATCAAGTATGCAGATGATACAACGGTGATTGGCCTCATCAGCAACAATGATGAGCTGGCCTACAGGGAGGAGGTCCAGCACTTAGCAGCATGGTGCGCTGACAACAACCTGGCCCTTAACTCCAAGAAGACCAAGGAGCTCATTGTAGACTTCAGGAAGTCCAGGGGCGGCACGTACACCCCCATCCACATTAACGGGACGGAGGTGGAACGTGTTTCTAGCTTCAGGTTCCTGGGTGTTAACATCTCCGATGACTTCTCTTGGACCCACAATACCTCAACTCTGATTAAGTAGGCTCACCAGCATCTCTTCTTCGTGAGGAGACTGAAGAAGGTCCATCTGTCTCCTCAGATTCTGGTGAACTTCTACCGTTGCACCATCGAGAGCATCCTTACCAACTGTATCACAGTATGGTATGGCAACTGCTCTGCCTCCGACCAGAAGGCATTGCAGAGGGTGGTGAAAATTGCCCAACGCATCACCGGTTCCTCGCTCCCCTCCATTGAGTCTGTCCAAAGCAGGCATTGTCTGCAGAGGGCGCTCAGCATCGCCAAGGACTGCTCTCACCCCAACCATGGACTGTTTACCCTCCTACTATCCGGGAGGCGCTACAGGTCTCTCCGTTGCCGAACCAGCAGGTCCAGGAACAGCTTCTTCCCGGCGGCTGTCACTCTACGCAACAACGTACCTCGGTGACTGCCAATCACCCCCCCCCCCGGACACTCCTCCCACAGGAAAAACACTATGTCTGTATATATGCTAATGTAAATATTTATTCAAATCATATGCTATGTCGCTCTTCCAGGGAGATGCTAAATGCATTTCGTTGTCTCTGTACTGTACACTGACAATGACAATTAAAGTTAAATCTGAATCTGAATCTTGAAGCGATGAATAATGCGGCAAAGTTCTCCGTCAATGGTCGCTCATCTTACAGCACAAAGCTAAATCGAGGGTATGGGATCAGAGTGCCATGAGAGCTCGAGGGTGGAGAACCTTGAGTTTGGTGGCATTGCCTGGTTCTGGAGCCGGCAAGAACTTGGGAATAGCTCAGTCCATCTAGCCCTACATGATCTGGTTGCCAAACACTTTAACTACCCCTCCCATTCCCATACTGACCTTTCTGTCCTAGATCTCCTCCACTGCCAGAATAAGGTCAAACGCAAATTGAAGGAACAGCACCTCATATTTTGCTTGGGCAGCTTACAAACCAGTGGTATGAATATTGATTTCAAATAACCCTTGTTTTCCCTCCCCACCCTGACTTGTAGCTTCCACTGTCCTGTTTAATTCTATTGATTATAAGCCTCCTTGTCACCTTCCCCTCAGCCAACAATGAACCATTCTACATTTTCTTAGCATCGTCTGCTTTGATCAGTCGTTTTCACACCTTACTCTTCCATATCTCTAGACTCCCTCTCCCCTGGCTCTAAGTCGGAGGAAGGATCTTGACCCAAAACATCACTCATTCCTTCTCTCCAGAGATGCTGCCTGTCCCTCTGAGTTACTTCAGAATTTAGTGTCTATCATAGAAATAGAGGTGTAGGAGCCAGCCATTTGCTTCTTGCAATTTCATCCACACTCAATGAGACCAAAGCTGGGAGTCCAGGGTCATGAATCCTTGAGTCAGATGGACAGAATGGTGAAGATGGCATTTGGTGCACTTGCCTTCATTGGCAAGGACACTGAGGGCAAAAGTCAGGACATCATGATGCAAATGTCCAAGCTGTTGGTGAGACCACACTTGCAGTATTGTGTCCAGTTCTGGTTACCTAGCTACAGAAAAGATGTTCTTAAATAGGAAAGGATGCAGAAAGGACTCACCATAATGTTACCTGGGCTTGTGAGCTTAAGTTTTAGGCATTCTGGGCAAGTCCCATTTTTCTGCATTTGGCCCAAAGTTGCAGATACTGTCAACCGTATAGGCGTTACAGATTGTACTCCGCAACACAATGTTGAGTGGTAAAAGAAAAGCTAGTTTAAATTGCAGTGGAAATAGACAACAAACACAGCCGCAGAACCATCAGAAGGTGCTCATTTCTAAGGTAGTAACCGTGGCAATGTGTGTGAATTGGTACCACAAGGCACACAATGGAGTTCATTACACACTTACAATCAAGACTGTGACCAAACTGAACAGCTCTCAGTTGGGTAACTATTAATAAACACTCACCTGCAAGAAGGATTTTTGGTGTGTTTAAAGACATTCTTTGCGAAGTACACTTACTATTGTAATGTAGAAAAGACAGCAGTCATTTTACAGAGGTCAAGTGTTTAATTGTCATGTGTGCCAACCAAAGAACAGTGAAATTCATACTTGCAGTTGCATAACAGGCCTGCAATCTTGATAGCCTTGGATATTATAATCCACATGAATAAAAAATCAATCATTTGCACACAAAAATGATAACTGAAAACACACAATCATTTGATGCGTGTAATTACTTATGGTAACTCGTTGTTCATGCAAAGTAAAACAACAACTTTTTGTTCTTGCCATTATAGTTTTTAGAAGACATTTAGAAGACATTTGCGTAAGAAGAAACTGCAGGTGTTGATTTAAACCGAAGATAGGCACAAAAAACTGGAGTAACTCAGCGGGACAAGCACATCTCTGAAGAAAAGGCATAGTGACGTTTCGGGTCGAGACCCTTCTTCAGCCTGAGAGACAGAGGAAAGGGGAACAAGAGATAAAGACGGCTATATATCATTATATCATTGCTTTTTAGCATATCTTCATTCATTTGTTCTATGTACCATCTATATTTTTAATTCCCCTATTCCATGACTCGCTGTCTGAAAAAGGGTCTCGACCCGAAACGTCATCTATTCCTTTTCTCCAAAGATTTTTCCTGACCCGCTGTTACTCCAGTTTTTTGTGTTTATCTTTGGTTTAGTTATTTGGAAAGATATAAGGATAGGAAAGGTCTAGAGGACTATGGGCCAAATTCAGACTAATGGGACTAGCCCAGTATGCAAAGTTGGTTGGACTGGACTAGATGGGCTGAAGGGTCTGTTTCTGTGTTGTACTGCTCTGTGATTTTATGCCTCTCTCCCAATTGTTAAAATACGGTAACCACCAGGTGGCGCCAGCAATGGCTGCCCCGCCAACAGTCTGTCTGTTCCTTCCTGCTTTGTGTTTTAATAGTATGTGTTAAATGTATGTTTTTAGTGTTCTTTAGCTTGTTTTATGTGGGAGGTGGGTGTTGGGGGAAACTTTTTCTAATCTCTCCCCTCGGCGGAGATGCAATTTTTTTCCTTATTGTATCTCCGTCTGCACTGCGGTCTAACATCGAGGAGTTGGCGGCCTTTGCTGGAGACCGACTTTGGAGAGCTCCACCGCGGGCAGCCTACGGAACTTTAACATCGCAGAACCCGCGATCCCTTTGCCAGGGATCGACCTCGGAGCTCCTACCGTGGGTGCCTGCAGACTTAAACATCACGGAGCTCGCAGTGTCAGGAACTTCGACCGCTGGCTGCGGGAGCTTTGATAACCCCGACGAATGGTTCGACTACCCCAACCGCAGGAGAATAGAGAGGAAGAAGATTGGACTTTTTTGCCTTCCATCACAGTGAGGAATGTGGGGAATCCACTGTGGTGGATGTTTATGTTAACTTTTAGCGTTGTGTGTCTTGTTGCTTTTTTTTCCCATATGGCTGTAAGGTAATTTGCATATCACTGTACCTTAATTGGTACTTGTGACAATAAAATGACCTTTGAACCTTTGAAACCTTTAGTCAAAAAGATACACTGATTTAAAAAGGAAAATATAAAGTTTTCTTAAGAAAAAAAAAGTTATAAAATGGGACAAAAATAACATGACTACGAAACAATCAAATTGTAGCGGCACCAAACGTGGTCAGGAAAAGGCCAGACGTCAGGCAGGTCCAAACAGTAGTTTTATTCAGGTGTTACATGTTAGTTTGGTCCGCTAAAGTAATTGTCATTGCTGCTGTTGCTGAGCGAGGTTGTTGTCTCAAGCTCAGCAATCTCTTGCAGACTCCTCTGATGACAAGAAGGACACTGTTAAAAATACCTCCCGAAGCACCTGGCTCCTCGCCTTCATTATGGGACTATCGCCCCACAAAATAATATTTTCTTTGTGATGTTGGCAGGGCATTAATATTGATCCATGGCAGCACACGGAACTGTCCTATCCTTTGAAATAGCGCCATGCAACAGTCTGCATTCAACTCAAAGAACAGGTTTGTAATGCACCAGGGAGACCAGGTTCAGATTTCATTCACAAGACAGACCCTCTGACACTGCAGCACCCCATCAAGACTGCCCTGAGGTGTCTGCCTGGGTTTCCATTCTCAAATTTCTCGCCCCAGGTGCAAGACGTGAGGCTTTAATGTTCAGACGACACGACTGCTGATAGTGAATGGAAATTCTTCAACCCCACTGACAACCGGAACAGCCTGGCTGAGAGAGATATGTACAATTGAACAGGAGAGGCTGCACATCAATCACGGCACTTCAGAAACAAACGCATGCTTGTAAAAGTTATATCGGGGAAATCAGTTCGAAACAGCAAGCCAGATCATTAATTATATCTGAAATATTAGATTAGTTATCACACAGAAAAAGCGATGCAGTTTACTAACCCCTTCATTAAACGCATCCTTCCAAGGACAAACCATTGCCTCTTGATGCAGACAATATGATTGAAGACTTTGCATCTCCGAGCCTTGGCTGCAGGAGATAAAAACCTTCCTATTCCATGGACGTTTACCTTGAATCTTGACACAAAACCAATGAGGGAGTCAGTCGACTCCGGTTATTCATTCTCCCGTTTTAGTCCAGAAGAAAATTGTGTTTTTGAGCCCAAAAGAAAAAAGAATAATCATCTTAAAATCATTCGCAAAAGATGTTCAGCGCCCTGTGCATTGATTGAGGACTAGATCGGAAGGTCATGTACAAGAAGCAACCATTTTGTTGGTTAACAATGATCATAGAATTGTGATGTAGTTACATAGTGAAAGTTTACAATGTGAAATACAAAGTCATTGTGAGAGACACAAGCCCATTGTATGGTAGCTGCAATTGGCCCATGTGAATGTTATGTCATTCATCACATCAATTGTGACTGGAGTTTCAATTATCGGAGTTAGTTCATTCTTCTCACGTGAACCAAGATGCAGTGGAAAAAAAATGTTTTGCGTGCTATACAGCCAAATCAAATCATGCCTTACTCCATCCTAGGGGTGAATTAATTGGAGGTGGTCTTGGAGGGGAGGCTGCTCATTAAACTGCGGACCATCTTGGACAATACAACTCACGCTGGTCAACCTGAGGAGCACCTTCAGCAACAGACTGGTTCCACCAAGATGCAGCACAGAACGCCACAGGAGATCCTTTTTCCCCAGTGGCTATCAAACTGCATAATTCCTCCCCCTTCTGTCGTGGGGTTGACTGCCTCCCCTTCACACCCCCACCCCCATTTCCCCAATCTTTGCTCATCCCCAATCCTAGACTTTTCACTTCTGACTTTAATTTCATGTTTTTCATGTATCTTGTTGTGGTTTTATGACTGTTGGCAGACCAATTTCCCTCCTGGGATGAATACATTTCTATCGTACCGTATCATATCGTACATGAGTACATAGGTTGTGCAAAAGGTGAAAGGAAGCAGACAGGAGTCCATCGTGTCCATTGTACCAACAACAGTACCATGAACGTTTTACATGTGCAGCTTAGCAGGTCCACTAACATGAGGTTTGGCCCATAATTTAGCATCACTCCAAGTGCCCAGCAATCTCTGTTCCCTGCATCAACTGCATGAAGCAAGGTAACAACTTCATGTTGCAACCTGATCTAAACTGAAAATGAATTTCTGAGCCCAAACTGGTGGTAAATCAGGGCAAATGGTGAAACCTAATTGAACAGAAATTCAGTTGCTTTCCGTGAAATACAATTGAAAAGGTGCAGATAGGCAAATTTCTTTGCTGGTGAATTATCAAACTGTATCAATCAATGTGCATCTGGCCTGCAGACTGACCAACAGTTCATCTGTAAATACATGTTTACCAGTGTCAATACAGCTGGCATATATTTCCTGCCAATAAAAAAGCTTTGGCAATGAGGTATTGTAACAGTATCAGCTTGTAGAGGCTACATTAGATAAAAAGAATAAACAAAGAAAAACAACGTGCCTTGAAAGGCATTAGGACAGATATATTGACAGGAAGGATTTTGAGGGAGATAGTCCAAATGCAGGCAAATAGGACTAGCCCAATATGCCAACTTGGTTGTCATGGACAAGGTGAATGAAGGGCCTGTTTCCGTGCTGACGTTCGTGTTTAGCTTAGTCTAGTCTAGTCTGGTCTAGTCTAGTTTAGTATTGTTACGTGTATCCAGATACAATGAAAAGCTTTTTTGTTTGGTGCTATCCAATCAGTGGATATACATGATTACAATCAAGCAGTCCACAGTGTACAGATACAGGATAAAGGTGGATATATGCTCTTTCCAAGCTTCTCACCAGTTTAGGTCAGTCAATAAACCACTGATTCAAGCACTGGACCAACTAATCTTTATTTTTGGATAGCACAACAAATTACCCTCTACGATACCTAAACCACTGCAGGTTCAACCCTTGTATCTACCTGGCCAAGCCTGTAAGCCTTGTGCAAGCAGAGACACTCCAAAAGGTCACGCAGTCCCAAGCGCTCTTCCA
The DNA here is from genome assembly GCF_028641065.1 of Leucoraja erinaceus. Lineage (NCBI taxonomy): Eukaryota > Metazoa > Chordata > Chondrichthyes > Rajiformes > Rajidae > Leucoraja > Leucoraja erinaceus. The sequence continues at coordinate 8,109,341 of NC_073408.1, forward strand.
GAAGATCGACAACGGACCTCGTGGGGGCCGCCTTTTATAGGTCCCTGAACCATGAGGGGCCGAACTATAGAGAGGTGGTATATTTACAATCCAATTAAGTACAACAAATTACAATAATACATTACTGACAGGTAGTCAGGCCAATTACAGAAACCTCTTACAGTGTTGCAGGTGAAGCTTCCAGAAGGGGCTAACAGAATCTTGAATATGCAACATTTACCCTGGGATTCAAACAAACCAGACAGTGCTTAACATTTCAACCAATCAACCCTTAATAGGGTACCTGTCTCACAATGTTATTTACAATATGTACACTTAGTTTGCATTTATCCAATTAACCTCATGCATTTCCCATTTCCCATGATGTCTCCTGCAAAAATCCCATCCATCTGTCAATTGAATATGCAACACTGATCTGGGCCACAAACTTGCTGGCATCATTCAGAAGCTTGTCCTGATCCTACAGAGCACACCAAACGTGACCCAAATGGCTTAGCAATACATGAGTCCTGATTAAAGTTTGGGTACTATGGCAGCTCGGTTTCAGCCAGGATTAACAACGGCATAACAGTCCGTGATAGATAAAGCCCAGTAAAGTCCAATTAAATATGTCGAAGGTCTCCAATGAGGTAGATGGTAGTTCAGAACCGCTCTCTAGTTTGTGGGCGGATGGTTCAGTTGCCTGATAACAGCCGGGAAGAATTTATCCCTTTCACGCTTCTGTGCCTCTTGCCTGATGGGACCGGGGCGAGACTAGTCTGGACCTCTCTAAGTGTAGGTGATTCTCCACTTTATGCTCAGTAACAACTGTTGTGCTCCCAAGGTTTGACCTGAACATCAGCAACTGTGCTAATGTCTCGGCCAATTTACTGTCTCTCAGTCTGAAGAGTGACGCAGTTTAGATCCGTCCCGATCCCTTTGAAATCAGGGATCCCCATGACGAGGAAAGCATTGGTGTAAATGTGCTCATCAGCAGAAGCCATCAGCTGTTCTAGGAAAGATAATGTCAAGCTTGAAAGGGTTCAGGGGAGATTTACGAGGATGCTGCCAGGATTAGAGGATGTGAGCTATAGGGAGAGGTTTAGTAGGCTATGTCTCTATTCCATGGAGAGCAGGAGGATGAGGGGTGATCTTATTGAGGTGTATAAAATCATGAGAGGAATAGATTGGGTAGATGCACAGAATCTCTTGCCCAGAGTAGGGGAATCGAGGACCAGGGGTCATAGGTTCAAGGTGAAGGGGAAAAGATTTAATCGGAATCTGAGGGGTAACTTTTTCACACCAAGAGTGGTGGGTGTATGGAACATGCTGACAGAGGAGGTAGTTGAGGCTGGGACTATCCCAACATTTCAGAAACAGTTGGATTGGTACATGAATAGGACAAGTTTGGAGGGATATGGACCAAATGCAGGCAGGTGGGACTAGTGTAGTTGGGACATGTTGGTCGGTGTGAGCAAGTTGGGCCAAAGGGCCTGTTTCCACACTGTACCACTCTATGACTAATAGACCTATGGTATAAGGGAGTAAAACTAGTGAAAGGAACAGCTAATACCAAAGGACATTAGAGCAAAATACTTCTGTAGGAATCTGTTTGCAGATCTCACATCTTTATTCACATAATTTTCAAATTAAATTGAAATCGGGTCATGAGCCAAAGATAAAGATAAAATGGAACTTCAACCAAGGCGATGATATAAGAATAACACTAGATTAAAAATGTGCTAATCAAACTTTAAATGTCAATTAAAATTTTATATGGCATTTTTAATATTATTTTCCTTTATGTTGCAATGACCAGTGGTGATTTTTTTTAATGTTAATTTAATAATTTTCTATATAGTATCTTGTGAATGGCTTTTTAACTACTCAATCCAAATATCATATCCTAACATGAATCCATTAAAGCTACTGCAAGTCTCATTTGTTTAATAAAAAGGTCAGAGGGAAGTAGTAATAAAAATTTGATTGGTCTTCTGGAGCCAGATCACAGATAGAATATGTTTATATTGAAAGTGTGGGAAGGAACTGCAGATGCAGGTTTAAACCGAAAATAGAAACAAAAAGCTGGAGTAACTCAGCACGACAGACTGCATCTTTGGAGAAAAGGAATAGGTGACGTTTCGGGTTGAGACCCTCCCTCAGACCCAGAAACATCACCTATTCCTTTTCTCCAGCGATGCTGTCTGACCCGCTGAGTTACTCCAGCTTTTTGTGTCTATCTTATGCTTCTATTGAAGGCAGTGCAGAGAGATTTCGTTGGATTAGTTTCCAACGCAAAGGGTTACGTTATAAGAAAGAATAAACTAATTGTGAAAAATGAGAAAATATCTGATAGAAACATCTATATAACGAAAAGTCTCATCTTGACCACTTCCTGTCTGCGCTGGATATTGATTTTAGAAAAAATGCTACCATATATCGTTACGATATTTGGCAATCTTATTCACAGTCCTCCTCCACTGAGGCAGCCCCGAGGATTTTTCTGATCGTGCGGAGTTTGCATGTTCTTTCTATGACTACGTGGCTCCTCTGGGTGGCCCCCGTTTCCTCCCATATTCCATTATGGATTAATCGATTCTCTGTAAATTGCCCTTAATGTTATCTTGAATGGATAACGTAGAACTGGTGTGAATGGGTGATCGATGGTCAGTTATGGACTAGATGGGCTGAAGGGTCTGTTCCCATGTTGTATCTTTAAACTGCACAGTTTGTGGGAACAGACTGCAATGTACAGACATTGGTAATCATAGGCATGCAAGGTAATCTAAATTCTATGTGGGATTTTGGTTTCAATATGTTGTACATTGAGATCAATATTAATATCAATTCTGATGTTTTATCCAGTGAATAATACTCCTGTTTCTAATTCCATACAAAAATTACAATACAAAACATAGTACATAGAACATAGAGCAGTACAGCACAGAAACAGGCCCATTGACCTGTAAGATAGTCAGTCTGAAGAAGGGTCTCAACCCGAAACTTCATCAATTTCTTCTATTCAGAGATGCTGCCTGTTCCGTTGAGTTACTCCAGCATTTTGTGTCTTTTTTTGGTTTAAGCCAGCATCTGCGGTTCCTTCCTACACTATTGGCCTGTAATGGCTGTGCTGAACATGATGCCAAAAACGAACACTTAATTGCCTGTATATAATCCACATCCCTCCATTCCCTGCATTTCAAAAGCCAAAAGTCTGTTAAATGCCACTATCGTATATACCTCAACCACCACCCCTGGAAATGCATTCCAGGAACCCACCTCCATACAGACAGCGGCCATAGTCAGGATCAAACCCGGGTCACTGTCGCTGTAAGGCAGCAACTCTACCGTTGAGCCACCGTGTCTTCCTTGGTGGAAGAGGTCATGGGTTTGGAACATGCTGTCAAGAGACCTTGAGCAGAACACAATCCACCTTTTGCATGAGCTACACTGTAGCCACCGTGATGGAAAGAATGAATGTTTAAGGCGATGGATAGGATGCATCTGACCTTGATGATGGCAAACTTCTCGAGAGATCTTAGCACTGGCTTCATCGAGACCAGCGGAGAGCGTTGCCTGCCGCTCCCGATATATGTCACTGGACATTGGCAGTGTCCAACCACCCAACTTCTAATGCAAATAAACATGTAGCTTCTTAGCGTTGAATTTTGATAATACAATCAGAAATTGTCACCTAAATTTAATAAACCGTCTTTAGTCTAACAGTCTTTTGCCAGCTATCATCTTACTTATTTTCCTCAGCTAGCAAGCAGAGATCATATCATGTTGAGTTATAGTAATGACTATGTTGTCCAGTAAGACATAGAACCGTGTAAAACTTAAAATATCCCACGTGCTCTGACATTCCTATTTTTTCTTCTCCATCCGTTATTTTGGTTAAAAACGAGGCTGTTTCTGCAACAGATGTCCTGCCTTGAACAGCCTTCAGCATGCGGAGATGCAGGGGCCCAAGGGCTCCTCCTGGTTGTTGCATGCCCGTCTCCGGAAGTGGCAATTTTTCGAGCCAGACTTGATGCATTCTCCAGATGGTTGTCAAGGCAACACATTGCGTGGTGGAGCTGATATTTTTTCTCATCGTCTTGTTGGCCTTGACAATTGCACTTTTATGACACTGCATGAAGAGAGGGGATTTTTGTTCTCCAGGCACCTTTGTATGTGTGACACTGAGGCAGTTCTTCTGTAGCTGTGTGAAAAGTTTCTTAACGTTTGTTATCTTCTGTTCTGTGGGTGGGTGTATTTTCCTTATGTATGCTTTAATGAGTCTCTGCATGTGTGTGTATATGTGTGCATGTGTGTGTGTGTGTGCACGTGTGTTGGTATGTGTGTGCAAGCATGTTGTGTGGGTGTGCGCATGTTCTGTGTGGGTGCATAAGCATGCGCATGTGTGTGTGCGTGTTTTGTACATGCGTGTGCGTGTGGTACTTGGTTATTTCTGAGATACATTGAAAAACGTTGGTGTGTTATGCAGCCAAATCATGTTGTACATTAATACAATCAAAACATACACAAGTACAACACTTGTGTAAAGAGAAAAACACCTGAATGCAGAATATAGTGTTACAGCAATGTGGCATTACAGTTCCAGAGAAATTGCAAGGTCTGCAATCAAGTAGGTTGGAAGATCAGGACTACCCCCTAGCTTATGAGATGACAACTCAGTAAACTGATAACAGTGGGGAAGAGCTGTTAGAAGATTATTAAGGGTTTGGACGTGCTAGAGGCAGGAAACATGTTTCTGATGTTGGGGGAGTCCAGAAATAAGGGCCACACTTTAAGAATAAGGGACAATCCATTTAGAACGGAGATGAGAATTCCACAGAATCACACAGAGGATTGTGAATCTGTGGAATTCTCTGCATCAGAAGGCAGTGTAGGCCAATTCTCTGGATGCTTTTAAGAGAGAGTTAGATAGAGCTCTTAAAGATAGCAGAGTCAGGGGATATGGGGAGAAGTCAGGAACGGGGTACTGATTGTGGATGTTCAGCCATGATCACAGTGAATGGCGGTGCTGGCTCGGCTGAATGGACTACTCCTGCACCTATTGTCTATTGTCTATCGTATCTTCTGCCCATGGGGATGTGAGGAGGGTAGAGCCTATTTTGCCTCTTTTCATCATAAAATCTGTAAATACACCAGGTCACAGTGTAAACTCCTCTTAAGTATTACTCACTACATCCACCGCCATTGGTGTTGATGTTGGTTTATTATTGTTCGAATACTGAGATACAGTGAGAACTTTGTGTGCCAGCCATTCAAATCATGCTGTACATGGGTACATTACTAACAAGCCACGCACAAATTCAACAGGTAGTGAAAAGACAAGAATACCAGAGTGCAGAATGTAGTGTTGCAACATGATAGCATTACGGTTACAGAGAAAAAGTGCACTGTCCATAATGGGGTATTTTATTGAATTTTTGTTTCTCATATATAATCTATGTGTATTGGGGTCAAGGAAAGAGCGTTCACGTCGCAGTCCTGTTTTCACCAATCTTTCCACCACCATGCACAAGAAGCACCAAGACAGACTCCATTGTATGCAGATGCCAAGAAGTGTGTTCAGCTCTGGCTGAACAACTTCTAATCTCGTCTGTGGATGCGATAAGAAGAAGATCCATGTGTATTGAGTTTGCAGACCTGGAGCGACTGAAAATGTCATTGGCCCATCATGGACACATTTGACAATTAAACACTCTTGACTCTTGATAGACTAATGGGGATCTCTGACTTGTTTCGTGCCCATCTTCCATGTTTCAGATGTTGACATCACTGTCAACATCCGTCCTGAAAAGGACGCAAGCAACCGGCGACTATCAGTGAGTTTCATCAGTAAATATTTCTAGGCTGCAGAGTAGAAATTCTATGGTTTAGAGACTTGGGTTGAACCCAAGTTCAATTTTATAGAAACAATATCAAAAATAAATGTGCATACCCTGCCTGAATAGTTAAAGAATTCGATCTCTCTATATATTACAAGAATAATATTCCTCTCATCTATTGTCTCAGGTTATCTCCAGTTGGACCAGAAGTGAAAAGGCTGGAATTTGGAAGGACGAGAAAACATCATTTGATCAATGCAGACCAAGACCAGGTTCATATTACTGAAAGATGGACTTAATGTTAGAAAGTTTCTTCACCCACCAAGTTTGATCAACTTTTCAATGGACTTTGGCTTAGTTTATTTGGTATAGGTTTATTATTGTCATGTGTATCGATATACAGTGAAAACCATTGTGCCACCCAGTCAAATCACACTATGCATGAGCACCATCAAGCCATCCACAAGTACAACAGGTAGTGCAAAGTGGAAAATACCAGAGTGAAGAATTACAGTGTTACACGTTCTGCATTGAGGTAGATTGGAAGATCAGGACTACACACTTAACTGATGGGAGTCCCGTGAAGCAGTCTGATACCAGAGGGGAAGAAGCTGTTTTTGAATCTGGCGATACCTTCTTTGAATCTTCTGCCCTATGGCAGCATGGAGTAGATGAAATAACCAGGGTGAGTAAAGTCATTGATTATGTTGGCTGCTTCCCCGAGGCAGCGTGAGGTGTAGATGGAGTCGGCAGTAGGGAGTCAGGACCGTGGCGGACGAGGGTACATCCACAACTCTGCAATTTCCTACTGTCTTCGGCAGTAAAGTTTCCAAACCCTCTTGGAGCAAAGAAAATAAGGAATGATGACTTATTCAAGTGAATTGAATGCTGCAAACAGAAACGATTATATCTTTCTTTCGTGATGAATGAGCCAAGATCGATTCTGAGGAAGCGTTATTGACCCAAGACATTGATGGAGTTTGTCATTCCGCAGTCTCTGCCGCTGCCATTGCACTTTATTTCAGACAGTACGCAAACAGTGACCTCGGCCCACCAAGTCCGCGCCGACCAGCGATCACCTCGTGCAATAGTGTTAAAGAAGGAACTGCAGATGCTGGAAAATCGAAGGCGCACAAAAATGCTGGAGAAACTCAGCGGGTGCAGCAGCATCTATGGAGCGAAGGAGATAGGCAACGTTTCGGCACGAAACGTTGCCTATCTCCTTTGCTCCATAGATGCTGCTGCACCTGCTGAGTTTCTCCAGCATTTTTGTGTACCTCGTGCAATAGCACTGCCCTACACACCAGCGACAATTTGTAATTTTACCGAAGCCGATAAACTTACAGACCTGCACGCCTTTGGAATTTGGGAGAAAACTGGAGAAAACCCACGTGGTCACAGGGACAACGTGCAAACTCCTTAGGGACAGCACCCGCAGTCAGGATCAAACCTGGGCCTCTGACGCTGTAAGGTGGCAACTCGACTGCTGCACCCTATGTTCTAATGTTCATTCAGTCCATTGCTTTTCCTCTTGAATTATGATTTATGCCCAAAAACTTCCATCTTACTCCCAATTACGTTCCAGCGTGCCACATTTATTTCCTGCTTCGACATCCACAGCCTTTAAACGAATAACAGTGGAAGCAAACATGCCAGGTTCAATTAAGGAGAAAGACAGGGCATTAAAAAAAAAAAAATCCCTGCTTACACCAGGAACGAAGTAAAGGTTAACTAAATCCACAGGACACTTCTGACATCTTTTCTATCAAATTATATATATTTATAGAGCATGCCAGCCAATGTCTGAATGGATTCACAGGACTACAGAATTATCAAAAGGAGGAAGAGAGTGCTACTGTTTCAGTGTTAGCCAACATGTTCAAAGTTCCTCACTCGAAAGGTTATTTGTCAAGTGCTTTAAGGCAGGCAACAAAACCTTCCGAATCGATCTACAACACAGAACCCAAACCGTCTCAGGTTGGCCTCATTAGCAGGTGGCCCCCTGCTGTGTGAAAGAGTACTTCACGGGCTGGCGAATGGAAGGAACATCCAGCTTGGAGCTGGTTGTCCTGTGCTTCAGACTCTCCGCTAAAGGTCGGTATTTGCTCAGGTTCACTCATTGTTCCTGCAGTTTCTCGGGTGTTGTGTGTGGCCACGCCGCTCGCTGTGGCTGATATACGTGTGCCGAGGTGCAGTGAACAGCTTTTAGTTGCTTGTTATCCAGTAAGTGAAAAGACTACATGTTTACAATGAAGCTGTCCACAGTGTATACAGGATAAAGGGTTATATGTTTAGTGCAAGATAATGTCCGATTAAAGATGGGTCAAAGGTGTCCAATGAGGTAGAAGGGAGGTCAGGACTGCTCCCTGGTTGATGACCAAACGGTTCAGTTGCCTGATAAAAGTTGGGAAGAAACTGTAGGTATGCGTTTTCGCACTTCTGTACTTCTTGCCTGATGGGAGAGGGGAGAAAAGGGAGTGACTGGGGTGAGACTGGTCTTTGATTATGCTGGGGATCTTGCCGGGGCAGCTTGAACTGTAGATGGAGTCAATGGAAGGGTGGTCGGTTTGCGTGACGATCTGGGCTGCGTCCACAACTCTCTGCAATTTCCTGTGGTCTTGGATGGAGCTGTGATGCATCCCAATAAAATGCTTTCATGCCAAAGTTCCCAAGCCTTCTGAGGCAGTAGAGACTTTGGTGTGCTTTCTTGGTCCACCAACATATCTACCATGAAAGGAGATGCATTTCCACCTTGTATAACTCTAATGAGCCTGTCCCACATGCAACTTTTTCGGCGACTGCCGGCACCCATCATAGGTCGTTGCATGTTGCTGAAAATTTCCGACATGTTGAAAATCTAGCAGCGAAGAGAAAGATGCTACGACTCTTAGGGCGACGACACAGGCGACATGTCGCGGGGTGACGCCTGTATGGTCATGAGTAATCACCCAAAGAATCGTACCTTGTTCTGGTCGATGCTGGATTGTTTTAGAAATCCTCATGTTTCTAGAAATCCAGGCTCAATCTTGACCTTTATTGCTTCCTGTGTGGAGTTAGCATGTTCTCCCTATGACCTCTAGTTTTTCCACTGGGTGCTCCGGTTTCCTCCTAAATTCCAAAGACGTGTTGTCTGGTATTTTAATTGGCCTCTGTAAATTGATCCCAGTGAGTCAGTGAGGGGTAGAATCAGTGTGGGGGATGGTGGGAATGTAGCGAGAATAAAATAAATGGGATTAGTGCAAATGGATGCTGGGTGCTCCAATACATTACTCCCCAGAGTCAAACATTTCTCATTTTGTTTGCCAATGATTCCAGTGACACTTAGATGCACCATACTGTCTGGATGCAGCACAGATTGGTTTTGGAACAGCTCTGCTCAAGAGCGCACTACATTGCAGAGAGTTGTGGATGTAGCCCAGCCCATCACAGACCAGACCATTGACTCCATCTGCACCCATGCTGCAGTGGAAAACCATTGAACATAATCAAAGACTTGTCCAGCCCCAGTCATACCTTCTTCTTCCTACTCCCGTCAAGCGGAAAGTACAGATGTTTGAATGCGTGCACCACCAGACTAGGGAACAGCTGCTTCCTCTCTGTTATCAGGCTTCCGATCGGTTCTTTCATAATCTGGGGTACTGCCCTTTTCACCTCTACCCCATTGAGGACATTGGACTGTCTATGGAACTGACGGGCGACAATGCTGAGAGCTATATTCTGTACTCTGTATCTTCCTCTTTCCTCTATCTATTGCAGTTGTGTTTGACCTGATTGTACTTCCAGAACATATGGTATATCTGATTTGTTTGGCTAACATGCAAAAAAAAGCTTGTCATTGTACATGTGGCCATAACAAACCCAAACCAATGACCTTGCCTTGTGTAACTCCAGCTCCCCCTCAACGAGTACTGTTTCCTGCATTCAGACTTGAATCATAAGTTACTAATCCTTTTTCGAGGTTTCAGTAAGTAGGAGAAATCTTTCTAATAGCACTATAAAGAGACACTGTACTTTATCTCCAGATAAGAGAGATTCGATTATCGCTGTCCAACACCTGCTTGCTGAAATAATTCAAAGTGTTAGAAAATATGAATATCTTGATGAACACAGAATGAGTGCAGCACAGCAACAAGTTTCCATTATGATATTTTCTAAAAAAAAAGAATATAACTTAATGAACTTCATAGAGAATGCACAGTCTTTTTCCCAGTGGAGGAGGCATCAAGAACTAGAGGCCACAGGTTTAAGGTTGCATGGAAAATATTTAATAGGAGCCAAGGGGGCACCATTTTCACGCAGATAGTGGCAAGTATATTGAATGAGCTTCCAGTGGGGGCAGAAAGAGCTGGAGTAACTCAGCGGGTCAGGCAGCAATGGTACAGCGGTAAAGTTGCTGCCTTAAACCCCTGTCCCACTGTATGAGTTCATTCCATGAGTTCTCCCGAGTTTGCCCTGATTCAAACTCGGAGATTTACAATAATGGCCGCTCGTCGGTACTCGGGGCTCTCGTGGACATTTTTCATCATGTTGAAAAATCTTCACGAGTCTTCCCGTGCTTACCTGCCGTTAGCGAGTCTTCCCGAGTACCTACTGTTATCGCTAAGGGACGTCCCCGAGCTCCGACGTACCCGCTACGTTCATTCTCCGTGCTTACCACAAGTTTGATTTTTTTAAAACTCGGGAGAGCTCTTGGAATGAACTCATACCGTGGGGCAGGGCTATTACAGTGCCAGAGTTTGATCCTGACTACGGGTGCTGTCTGTATGGAGTTTGTGCGTTCTCCCTGTGACCATGTGGGTTTTCTCTGGGTGCTCCGGTTTCCTCCCACACTCCAAAGGCGTACAGGTTTGCAGGTTAATTAGCTTCTGTAAATTGTAAATTGTCCCTAGTGTGTAAATTGTCCCCTAGTGTAGTGTGTAAATGGGCGAAATGGACAGGCGATGTTTCGAGTTGGGACATTTCTTCAGGCAAATTGGTCTGGGTCAAAACATGGTGGAAAAGCGAGGGAGCAGCAGGAACAGTGGGGGAGCAGTGAGATGGGGGTTCACAGAGACAAACTGTACACTGCAAGGGCCAGGAAGTGAGCAGGTAAGATCATCTCTGACCCCTCTCACCCCTCCGGACTCCGGACTGTCAAAGCTGCCACAGCCAGACATAAAAACAGCTTTCTTCCACGAGTAGTAGCTACTCAATTACCAAAAGTCTGTAGCTACCTTTTGCTCTGGCATTTAATTTCATTCCCATGTTTAAACTATAATGTTTTATAATTAATGTTTAATGTTTTGTGTCATTCTTAATTGTTACTGTATGTCGTGTTGTTACGTGCGAGTGGAGCACCAAGTCAAATTCCTTGTATGTGTACGTACTTGGCCAATAAACTTATTCATTCATTCATTCATTCATTCATTCATAGAACGTCTGGCAGAGAGGGGAAGAGAACAGAGTCATACAGTACAGAAACATGCCCTTTGGGCCATCTTGCCCATGCCGACCAAGATGCCAACCATCAAAGTAGGCACACTTTAAGGGGAAGCAATAAAATGGAGTCACATGAAACTGCAGATGCTGGAATCTTGTGCAAAACACACAAAAGTGCTGGAGGAACTCCGCGGGTCAGGCAGTATCTGTGGAGGGTAGATACAAAATGCTGGAGTAACTCGGCGGGACAGGTAGCATCTCTGGAGAGAAAGAATGGGTGGCGTTTCGGGTCGAGACCCTTCTTCAGACTCATCTGTGGAGGGAATGGATAGACAATAGTTTGGACCGATTCTTCTCCAGACTCAAATAATCACACGACTTCTGTGGGGACACGGCAGCATGTAAACGTCAGCAATGACTCACACACTTCCGACCTTACTGAACGTTGCCCCTGGCAACGTGGCCTGAACTAGTGTCTGTATGAATCACACATCAGCTCCCGCGATCGATTACATTGGCTGTTTGGTGAACAAGGTTATTTCAATTAATATTTTGGTGGATAAAAGGAAGATTGTATCTCATGGTAGGAGAGGGTGAGATGGTAATCTTCAATATAACTCTGGCCCAACAGATCTGTGCTCTTTGATGGATCAACTTGTTTTGAAATGTGCATCCTGTTATCATTTTAAAAATATGGGAACAGAAATGACTTTAAATATTAACGTTCTGGGAAATCCAACAAGTTGCTTTCTGCAAAAGGAAACATCAATGAACATTGATTGGATCGCTGTCTGAACTGCAGAGCAGAAGGAGAGGCGGACTGGTCTATCAGATCTCTTCCTGACCTTTAGTTTAGTTCAGCTTAGTTTATTGTCACGTGTACCGAGATACTGTGAAAAGCTTTGTTGCATGCTAACCAGTCAGCAGAAAGGCCATGTGTGATTACAATCGAACCATTTGCAGTGTGTAGATACACGGAAGCGAATAACGTTTAGTGCAAGGTAAAGACAGCAAAGTCTGATCAAGGATAGTCGGAGGGTCACCAACGAGGTAGATAGCAGCTCAGCACTGCTCTCTGGTTGTGGTAGGATGATTCAGTTGCCTGATCACAGCTGGGAAGAAACTGTCCATGAATCTGGTGGTGTGCGTTTACACACTTCTATACCTTTTTACCTGATAGGAGAGGGGAGTAGATGGAGTGTCAGGGCATGACACGCCTTTGATTATTCCGCTGACCTTGCCAATGGAGTCAATTGAAGGGAGGTTGGTTTGTGTGATGGACCATATGCTCCACACCTATCTCCTTGCATCCTTCATCTCTCGGTATATCCAACTATTTCCCTCTCCGTCGACTGCTCACCCAGTTTCCTCGTTAAAGCCCTTCACCATTCAAGCCAGCACACTCTGTGACGAGCTGTTCCCCCTGGCGTCATCATTGGAAATAACATTCTGAAGTCATGAGCCTAATTTTGGACTCGATCACCAGATGGTTTTTTTTAATTGACGGTTATTACATGGCAAATAGATAATAGCACAGAGTGCATGGTATAGTTCTCAGCATTGTAGGGCATCAGTTCCAGAGATAAAGTCCAATGTCCACAATGGGGTACAGGTGAATGTACCGTTCCCTAGCTTATGAACAAACTGTTCAGAAGCCTGATAATAAAGGGGAGGAAGCTGTTCCAGAGTGATGGTAAATGTTCAGTTTAGACATACAGTGCAGAAACAGGCCATTCGGCCCATCGAGTCCATGCTGAGCAGTGACCACCCCATGCACTAATGCTATCCTACACACTTGGGCCAACTTACAATTTTTACCAAAGCCAATTAACCTACAAACCTGTATATCTTTGGAGTGTAGGAAACCAGAGCACCTGAGAAAATCCACACAGTCTCTGAGAACGTATATACTCCATACAGACAGCACCCGTAGTCAGGATCAAACCCGGGTCTCTGGCCTTGCAAGGCAGCAACTCTACCGCTGTGCCACACTGTGTCGACCATTCAACTGCAAATGATGGTGAATGATAAGTTTGACTTTATTGTCATGTGTGCAGGTACAGAGAGGCACAGGCACATAGACTCAGAGCACACACAAGAAACTAATTATACTCAAGAAAGAAGACTGCAAAGAAAAAGCAAAAACATAATTAGAAAAGAAAAAAAGTCCATAGTGAGTGCAAGAAGTGGTCCGAGGTCATGGTTGGATTGGGGTTGTGCAGATCGATCCAAGAACCAGATAGATATTGGAAAGCAGCTGTCCCTGAACTTCTTGGTGTTACACATCAGGCTTCTGTACCTCGTGCCCGATGGAAACAGTGAGCAGGCGATATGGTCCGGTTGGTGGGAATCCTTGATCATAGAAGCCACCTTCTTGAAGCAGCTCCTCAAGTAGATGCATAACTCTACGGAAGATGATCGGTTATCCTGCAGTGATGCTCTAATGCCAGGACAATTGATCTTCAATTCCAATACATTCTTCATTTGCGAGAGGGGTAAGTCCAGCCAGTGATCGGTCTTTCTGTTGATGTTCCTTACTTCTGCTGTCCCAAGAATTATTGATACAACTCCTGGTCAAACTGTGCCTTGATGTTCAAGGCGATCAATCTCAGCTCAGCTCCAGCCATCAGTGTTTTGGTCAGCCGAAAGGTTTAGTTTAGTTTGGTTTAATTTAGAGATACAGCATGGAAGCAGACATTTCAGCCCACCGCGTCCACACTGACCAGCGATGCCCGCACATTAACACATTTATACCAAGCCACTTAATCTACAAACCCATACCTCTTTGGAGTGTGGGAGGAAACCGAAAATCTTGGAGGAAACGCAAAATCTTGGAGAACGTACAAACTTCGTACAGACAGCACCATAGTCAGGATCGAACCCAGGTTGCTATAAGGTTTGGGGCCATGTTGTCTTTACAAAATCCAAACTAGGCTTTGGTAAGCAAGCTCTTGGTGTGGAAACAGTTGACAGCATTTGACAGCCTAGTGCTGATGCAAAATCATAGATGTTTCTTTCCGATGCTATCTGACCAAGTAAATATTTGCAACATTATCTGCTTCATTTAATATGGTGGGTACCAAGAACAAAGGAGACTACAAAGAGTGGTAGATACTGCCTGATCCAACACAAGTACTGACCTCCCCACCATCAAAGGGATCTACCTGTACGTGGATAAATAGCTTCCTGTCGGGTCGAAGCCAGAGAGTCAGAGTGGGCCATCACACATCCACGGCCCTCAGCCTCAGTACCGGCTCTCCACAGGGCTGTGTACTGAGCCCCCTGCTCTACACCATCTACACGCATGACTGCACCCCCGCCCACCACAGCAACACCATTGTCAAATTTGCGGATGACACTACAGTGGTGGGACTCATCTCCGCGGGGGACGAGTACGCCTACCGGGATGAGGTGGAGCAGCTGACAGTGTGGTGCGAAGAAAATAACCTGCTCCTCAACACCTCAAAGACGAAGGAGGTAATAATAGACTTCAGGAAAAAACAAAACGGACATGGTACCACTGACCATCAGAGGGGACTGTGTAGAGAGGGTGGCGGATTTCCGCTTCCTGGGAATCCACATTGAGGAGGACCTGACGTGGAGCGTGAACACCACTGCGCTGCTGAAAAAGGTCCAGCAGAGACTGCACTTCCTGCGGGTGCTCAGGAAGAACAACATCACTCAGAGGCTGCTGCTGTCCTTTTATCGGTGCTCCATTGAGAGCATACTAACATACTGTGTATGCGTGTGGTACACCAGCTGCACAGTGGCTCAGAGGAAAGCGCTCCAGAGGGCCATTGACAACGCCCAGAGGATTGTCGGCTGCCCTCTCCTTACCTTGGAGGACCTACACAGTTCCCGCTGCACCAAAAAAACCCAGAATATAATAAAGGACATCTCCCACCCCGGACACTCCCTGTTTGAACTGTTGCCGTCAGGCAGACGGTACAGATCCACAAGGACAAGGACAAATAGACTACAAAACAGTTTTTACCCCACTGCTATAAAAGCACTAAATGTGGCCGCCAAGGAACGCAGGGGCGATACAGACTAAGGGACTGTGGTAACGGTGAAATCGACAGAAGGATGGAGGGTTGGGTGTGTATGCGTGCTTTGTCTGTGTTTTTTATTTATTTGCTTATCTTTATTATTTTACCGTGGATGTTTCGTTAGCTTTAGAAATGTTTGAATGCTGCACTGACTGGCTGACATTTAAAATTTCGTTGTACATGGCCCATGTTACAATGACAATAAAGAAACTATTCTATTCTATTCTATTCTACAAGAGTGGCTGCCTCAAAAAAGCAGGCAATATCTTCAAAGACCCATACCATTCTGGCCACGCTCTTCTCTTGCTCCTACCATGGGGAAGAAGGTACAGGAGGCTGAAAACTGTGACCTCCATGTTCCGTGACAACCTCTATCAAGCAGCCATCAGGTTCTTGAACATTGCACAACACTAACCTCAGCAACAAAGATCTTCTATAGATTGTGTCTTTGGCTGCATTACGATTTTCTCACTATTAACAGACACCCATGTTACAGTTATTCATTTATTGTATTATCTATATATTACTAAAACTCTCATCTTGTTAGTTTCTATGCGTGTCTGTGATGAGTGTGATCCTGAAATTATGCTAAAACTGTACACGATAGCGCTATAATTTTTGGCCCACCTTACTCACCATTGTCCTGCGGTGTGCATTACTTAAGGTTTGTTCAGATTGATGGTATATTTTACAAGTTATTCACATTTTAAACTTTACCAAAAAACAATTGACAAAAATCTCTTCCATCTGCACTGGCAGTTAGCAACGTGTGACATCACAATGGGATCTCATTTACGTAAACTGCCCATCAGCAGTGTTCCACTCCACAATTACATCACAATGGGATCTCATTTACATTAAAAAAAAACTCCTTTTCAAAAAACACAGCAGCTTCTACCTCACAATGATGTCAATGGGGGTAGGGAGGGGAGAGGGGATATGGAGGGAGGGAGGGTGGCTGAGGGTAGGGGAAAAGAGACAGGGGGGAAGTGAGGAAGGGAGCTGGGAAGAGGAGGAGAGGGGAAAGAAGAGGGAGGGTGCAAAGGAGGAGGAGGAGGAGGAGGAGGTAGTTCTGGGGATGAGGGGGAATGGAGGAAGATAGGGGTAGGAAGAGGGATGGTGAGGCACACTTGGGGAGAGTTGCCGTGAGTTGCGTCACAACGGGGATCTCTGGCATGACAATGGGAACCCATCAGCCAAGCCTGCGCTGTTGGGGGCTATGGGTGAGTGGTGGAATATTGAATTTGGGGACCAGTCTCTCCGTGTGATAGGGACCCAACGGGTCCCACTTGGCCTAGTTATTATACTTTATATGTGAGTTATTGCATTTGCAGACCTGCTAAGCTGCAGCAAGTAGGAATTCCATTATTACCTTGTCGGCACTTATAACAATTAAACACCATTGACTTGATTCTTGACACTTAACCACATATTAACACATAGTAATTAATGTAACATGAAAACACTCTGCTAAATAGAGAAGGAAAATCATCAAAAATCTGAAGACTCAAAAATCTGTCTAATTTTTTTTGTCCAGTTCAAGTGATAGATCAGAGAATGTGGGAAAAATAATCATCTGAGATTATGTTCACCAGTACAAAGTGGCTAATTGTTTTTTGGGCTAATTATGAAGGTTTTTGAATTGGCATAATTAGTTTAGTTTAGAGATACAGCGTGGAAATAAGCCCTTTGGCCCACCGGATCCGTGCTGATCAGCGATCCCCACACATTAACACTATCCCACACACGCTAGGGACAATTTTTACATTTACCAAGACGATTAACCTACAAACTTGTACATCTTTTGTAGTGTGGGAGGAAATGGAAGATCTCGGAGAAAACCCACGCAGGTCACGGGGAGAACGTGCCAACTCCATGCAGGCAGCACCCGTAGTCGGGATCGAACCCGGGTCTCTGGTGCTGCATTCACTGTAAGGCAGCAACTCTACCGCTGCCCAACCATGACTGAAAAATTAGTATTGAAGATCTATGCGTAAACTGACCAGAGGGATAAACATTAGGTTTGAAGAACACACTGACTGGCTGACATCTTTAATTCATTCGTTTAACACAAGAAGACCCAAAGTGCTGGAGTAACTCAGCAGGCCAGGCAGCATCTGTGGAGAGCATAGATAGGTAATGTTTTAGGTTGGGACCCTCAGAATAAGGGTCCCAACCTGAGGAATGGGTGACGTTTCGTGTCGAGACCCTTCTTCAGACTGATGTCAGGGGAGGGGGCGGGACAAAGATAGAATGTAGTCGGAGACAGTAAGGCTGGTGGGAGAACTGGGAAGGAGAAGGGAATGGAGAGAGAAAGCAAGGGCTATCTGAAGTTAGAGAAGTCAATGTTCATACCATTAGGTCCCAATCTGAAGCATCACCTATCCATCGATAGACAAAAAGTGCTGGAGTAACTCAGCGGGTCAGGCAGCATCTCTGGAGAAAAAGGATGGGTGAGGTTTTGGGTCAGACTGGAAGTAGAGGCGAGGGAACTGGAGGTAAGAAGAGGCCAGAACAAAGCAGGGCTGACAACAGATGACTACGGAAGGATGGAGTCCATTATAGCTCATCGTTGGCTGGGAAGAGGTGATAACGAAGAGATACAAGGATGCAAACAGTGGAACTAATAGGACATCTAGGGTGGGTGAGGGGGGGGGGGAGAGAGAATGTCGGGATTACTCAAAATTGGATAAATTAACATCATTTTGCTGGGTTGTAAATTGTGCACCACCTTATCCATGTTCTGCAGAGATGCTGCCTGACCCACTGAGTTACTCCAGCACTTTGTGTCCTTTCGTACGAACCTGCATCGACAATTCCTTATTTCTACATTATTTTAACTCAACTGGTTAGCAATAATGCTGTTGTGGAGAAATGAGTAATGATTGAAACAAGCAATTTCAGCAGTGAAGGTCGGTACTGTACATGGCAAAAAGGTGAACGGTTGCAGCTAATTCTGTGAGCATCTAACCAGATTATGCATGGAATAACTCACTCTGTAACGATGGGGATAATGGGCGAGTTAGGTTCAGAGGATTGCTGGTGAGGGAAGATGCAACACCTATCAAAAGAATGAAATAACAACAGGTGGTAGATGATTCAAACAGGATGGGTTCAAATTAGCAATGATAAAAATTGCACAAGGTAATTGGCAAATGCTGGCAACTGCTGATTCCATGAATACGATAGCTAAATCACAAGTTGCTCGGTGAATGAGCGAGGCAGCAGGAAATCAGGAGGTATTTCAATATCCTGGAGGTGTAGTGGACCGCAGGAGCCATCGTTACCCGCATCATGAAAGTGAGACCAGTTCAGCAAAGACAATAGACAGCATTCCCTTAGAATATAACGTGCAGCAGGATATTCCAACAGAAGCCAAATTCATTTAATATTTAAAAGTCTATCATCAATTATTCTTTCCTTGAAGGTGAATGTAAGCCAGCTCAGTTTTTATTCCATATTAGATTTGGCAGCGAAACTTAAATTATGACAACTCAGAATGCATGCAGGAGAACCAAATTTTAAGTTACAGTGCACAAAAAAGAAATCTTTTTAAACACGTTATCACTTCCTCGAGGCATCTCAAAACATTTCATACCGAATGAATCACTTTGTGAAATATATTCACTGTTATGTAGGGAAGTGTCAAAGTCGATTTGTGCAGTAAAGGTCTCAAATGAAGCAAAGGGAGGGCATCAGCAATTACATTGGGAGGTGTGAGGACAATGAAAAGAGCTTCGGATAAATTAGAAATCTGATTGCTGTCTTGAGAGATTTAGACAAGAGGGTTTGTCGAAGAAAACAGCAAGATCTAGACAACAACATTGTCGACCAATGTGACTGTGAGACGGAGATTTCCTTACCGTAGAGGGGCTCTTACACTCAAATATTCTTCCCACATCAGCGAGAAAAACCGAGATGACTAGTAATGGTTAAAATGAGGAGCAGCAAATTGCAGGTAGGGGCAGCGTCAAAGATTAAATAATTTAAAAACTTGTATAAAGCACAAGGAAAGCCGGAGACTAAATTGTGTTGCAGGAGCTCTGAATGGGTGCTAAATCTTTCACCACGATTTTCATGAAACGGCAGATTCCAAATCCTATCAAACTGGCATAAAAGTAAATGATAAATGCACCAATCTTTAGGACACACGAGATGCAGAAACGTAAGGTGATTAAAATGGATAGGAGGATTGTCAGAAATCCTCCAAGCAATGATGGAGAAAGTTGTTGAAATGGTGGATAACAGGTTTGCAACAAAATTACCTCGGGAAAATGAAAGCACTTTTAAAATTAATAAAACATCACATTAAAGGAAGAAGACTGGTACTTACTTCTACGACACCTTTCAAGGCCACAGGGCACACTATAACATACTTTGCATTCCGTGAAGTATCTTTACAAAGTGGGAAAGTAGCAACCAATGCACACAGAAAGCTCCCAAATTGGAATTGGGATAATGAAATGATAACAGAAACACAAAAATGCCGCAGATGCTGTAACCCTGAGCAAAACACAAAGTGCTGGAGAATCTCAGTGGGTTGGGCAGTCTCCGTGGAGGGAATGGACAGGCAACATTTCGGGTCAGGATCTTTCATCAGACTGAATATTTTGACTCCTTCTGAAGAAGGATCTCAACCCGAAACTTTATCTGTCTATTTCCCTCCACAAATCCTGCCTGACCCACTAAGTTTAAGTTTTGTTAGTTAGTTGGCATCTTCCATTTATGCTAGAGTTGATGGTATAGGATTGACATTGCCCTGCTTCGAGACAGGAATGTTTCATCCGTGGTCGCATTCCCTGCTGTGGTGAGAACACACTGACTGGCTGACATCTTTAATTCATTCGTTTAACACAAGAAGACCCAAAGTGCTGGAGTAACTCAGCAGGCCAGGCAGCATCTGTGGAGAGCATAGATAGGTGATGTTTTAGGTTGGGACCCTCAGAATAAGGGTCCCAACCTGAGGAATGGGTGACGTTTCGTGTCGAGACCCTTCTTCAGACTGATGTCAGGGGAGGGGGCGGGACAAAGATAGAATGTAGTCGGAGACAGTAAGGCTGGTGGGAGAACTGGGAAGGAGAAGGGAATGGAGAGAGAAAGCAAGGGCTATCTGAAGTTAGAGAAGTCAATGTTCATACCGTTAGGATGTAAATTCTTTGTATGACTATGAGTCTAAGTAAGACTTTGTGACGCAAAGACTCTATTTATGACTATTGTATGAGTCTATAACTTGATGTCTCTGTTATATGTCTCTATAGCGTTATTCTATGACTCCAATGAAAGACTCCATGACTGTGTATTATTAGGACTCTGACTGGAATTATTTGCATGGCTCTATGGCTCTGTTGTATGACTTTGACTCGATGGCGCTGACTGTATAATTCCATGGGTCTCCGGTATTGAGTTGCAAGGAATGGAATGAATTCTGCACAACCTGAATTGCTAATTCCTCAGGAAGTGGAAAGTGAATCCAGAACCTGGTGTGCACTAAGACACGGCGTGATGTACTGCTGAATTCTACCAAGATGTATTTTAATGAAAGGCAACAGTTAGCAAAATACCCAAGTGACAGATTATTTATTAAGATGCAGGATGTACGGCGTAAAACAAACAAATGTTCCGTGAGTTCTCAGAGTGCTGGTCTGGAGCCTCAATATCTTTGACAGGCATTAACATGTTGTCAGTACTTGTTCATTTTAAATGGTAATGTGAGGCTGGAACAGAGCAGCCTGGTGCCGTGCAGCAAATTGCAGCACCGTCCAGAATAGCAACATCGGCACAATGACGCAGTTTGTGGACCCGCTGCCCCACAGCGCCAGGGGACCTGGGTTCGATCCTGACATTGGGTGCTCTCTGTGTGGATTTTGCACGTTCTCCTACAGGTTTTAGTCCTTCATATCCTTGAGTGGGAGTTGAACCCACGACCTCCTGATTTAGATGTGAGAAAAGCACTAACTGAGCCAAAGCAGACACATGCACTCTGTGTATGTGTTATATGGTTTAATGAGCAATTCCACTGTTTTGACACCTTTATTAACATAAAAAAATGCAATTACCTGCAGGTATGATGCAAAGCAACAGTAGCGGCCAGAGAAATGCTGAAATTCCGAGCGGTGAAAGCAAACCTTGACTCATTCTGTCCCTGTAAACCAGTCAGCAGGACCATGAAAGGGCAGCAGTCCAGTAAATAATCAATCCTGTAAGAACAAATGCAGTGTTGGCTGATCTGAGCAGTACCTCTGGTCATAGACTGAATCCCACAACTCATGTGGGGAATTAACTGGCCCTGTTGCTCTTGCTTGTCATTGCCCCTTGTGAATGGGAGATGTTGAACCTTCTGAAGCCATGCATCACCTCCTAGGCAGGAGACAAAGGCACCAACTTGTAGCCAACTCTATTCTGGGCTGGTACTGTATGTGGGAAGGGCCTAGATGACATGAGCTCAGATCTAACGACTTTAGACTTTAGACTTTTGAGAGATAGCGTGGAAACCGGACATTTGGCCCACTGAGTCTGCACAGTCTAGCGATCTCCCCCGTACACTAGCACCATCCCACACACTGGGGACAATTTACAAGTTTTACCAAAGCCAAGTAACCTACAAACCTGCACATCTTAGTAGCGTGGCAGGAAACTGGAGCTCCCGGGGGGAAGACCCACACAGGTCACAGTGAGAACATACAATCTCCTTACACACAGCAACCATGGTCATGATCGAACCCAGGTCTCTGGCGGTGTAAGGAAGCAATGCTACCACTGCACCACCTTGTAGAGTGACCATGTTTCTGCAGTTGTGCAGCTGGGAAACAAGAGGCAATGTAACAGGCTAAGCTATGTATTTCTCTGGTGTGTCCTATCTAGAGGTGTACTGTCGATAGTCTAGACAGTTTTTCCCAGGATGGAAAATCATATACTAGAGGTCATAGCTTTAAGGTGAGGTGGGGGGGGGGGGGGGGGACAAAATGTAAAGGAGATGTGCAGGCCATGTTTTTTTAACACACTAGGTGACAGGGGCCTGGAATGCGCTGCCAGGGATGCTGTTGGAGGCAGATATGATAGTGATGTTTAAAAGGTTTTGAAGAGTCGTATGGATGAGCTGGGAATGGAGGGAACATGGATCATGCTCAGGGAGATAAGAGTTGGTCTTGGCATTATGTTTGGCATAGACGTTAAAGGCTTTTTGCTGTGCTCACTGTTCTGTGTTATATGTTCTTCCATGCTGTAATGAGTTGTGGGTTACAGGACTGCAGCTGTTAGGTTGTGGGATTATTATCCAAAGGTCTGGATTTGGAGATGGCTCAAACCCTGCCACAGGAGTTGTGGACTTTCAATTACATAAACCTGGAATAAAATGTAGTCAAGTTGATCATGAAACCTCTAGATTGTTACATTCAGAAAATAAAATCCATCATTGTTGCCTGGACTGCTGTGGGACTCAACCCAGGCCCAGGTACATTTTAGACTTCCAGAAGATATATGGACAGATATGTAGATAGGAAGGGTTTAGAGGACTACAGGCCAAATGTTGGCAACTGAGACCAGTGCAGAATGAATGAATGAAAAAGTTTATTGGCCAAGTATTCACACGCAAGGAATTTGCCTTGGTGCTCCGCCCGCAAGTGACAACATGACATACAGCGACAGTTAGGAATGACACATAAAATATTAAACATAAATAATAAAACATTTTTTGATTAAACATGTGAATTAAATAAAATACCAGAGCAAAAGGAGGCTACAGATTTTTGGTTATTGAGTAGAGCTACTACTCGTGGAAATTTTTTTTATGTCTGGCTGTGGCAGCTTTGACAGTCCGGAGTGGCCTTCCAGAAGGAAGTGATTCAATGCCGACTTGGTTGGCATGGACAAGGTGGGCTGAAGGGCCTGTTTTCATGCAGAACATTTCTATGACTCGCTTAAAGTTTTTGACCCATTGGGCTTGCAAGCCAATACGGAATGGGCCTTGAAGGCTGGCCTTGCGAAGATAGCGACACCCTATAAACAAATAAAAACCCACAGTCAACCGAATACCTGCTAATTCTGTGGAGGGAATGGACACATGTTGTTTCATATCGGGACAGACCCATAATGTCATCCGCCCACTTCCCTCCGCGGATGCTGCCTGACCCACTGAGTTCCTCCAGCACTTTATGCGTTGCTCAAGATTCCAACAACTTTAGTGCTTTGTGGCTCCGTCTTTCAGTTCTGGTAATGGTTACCATCCTCTCCAGCAATGTCTGCTTTAGTTTGTTTTAAGTTAGTTTAGTTTAGTTCAAGTTCAAGTGAGTTTATTGTCATGTGTCCCTGTATAGGACAATGAAATTCTTGCTTTGCTTAAGCACACAGAAAATAGTAGGCATTTACTACAAAACAGATAAATGTGTCCATATACCATGATATAAATGTATACACACATGAATAAATAAACTGATAAAGTGCAAATAGCAGAAAGTGGTTATTAATAATCAGAGTTTTGTCCGAGCCAGGTTTAATAGCCTGATGGCTGTGGGGAAGTAGCTATTCCTGAACCTGGTTGTTGCAGTCTTCAGGCTCCTGTACCTTCTACCTGAAGGTAGCAGGGAGATGAGTGTGTGGCCAGGATGGTATGGGTCTTTGATGCTACTGCCAGCCTTTTTGAGGCAGCGACTGCTTTAGTTTAGTTTAGTTTGGTTTAGTTTGGTTTAGTTTAGTTTAGTTTAGTTTAGTTTAGTTTGGTTTTGTTTCGTTTAGAGATACAGCGCGGAAGCAGGCCCTTCGGCCCACCAAGTCCATGCCGACCAATGATCCCCACACACTAACACTATCCCTCACATACTTGGGACAATTTACCAAGCCAATCAACCTACAAACCTTTGTTTAAGAAGGAACTGCAGATGCTGGAAAATCGAATGTACACAAAAATGCTAGAGAAACTCAGCGGGTGCAGCAGCATCTATGGAGCGATGGAAATAGGCAACGTTTCGGGCCGAAACCCTTCTTCAGGCCTACAAACCTGTACGTCTTTGAATTGTGGGCAGAAACTGGATCTCCCAGAGAAAACCCATGCAGGTCACGGGGAGAACATACAAACTTGGAAAGAATGCATGTACGTTCATTGGCAAAATAGGGGTTTTGGTAACTTGAGCGGTACTTTAGCTTTCGAATGCAAAATGTAATTGAGTTATCAAATGATGCATGAACCGCTTCCCACACAGGCCGACCATTAGTGAGTAGAAAACTACACTCTATAGATAGCTCCTGAGCACGGTCTCTAGAGATCAGCAGGCTCACTTGCAAAAAAGCTAGCTCTGGATGCAATACCTATTGATGTTTCTCAGATATTCATCATTTTAGAAAGTTATATAAAATTAGTAGTTGGAATGAAATGTTTAATGTGTAGGAAGGAACTGCAGTTGCTAGTTTACACGGAAGATAGACTCATCTTCAGAAGAAGGGCCTCGACCCGAAACGGGTCATCTATTCCTTTTCCCCAGAGATGCTGCCTGACCCGCTGAGTTACTCCGGCACTTGGTGTCTATTAAATGTTCGATGTTGTGTAGTGTGGTAGGATTTAGCAGGTTGCCTATGGGTCGAGCACATGAGATATCCTTCCCAAATCCTCCAGTCAGGGGTAAGTAAGATAGATGACCATCCATCCCGTCAGTGAATAGAGTCACTTTGTTCACTGGGACAATTACAAATAACCTGTTCTTGATCCAATCACTGCACAATTTAATCATCATTCACTTTCCGTCATTAATTTAAATTAATCCCAGTTGTCTTACATATTGAGAATTGAACGTTTGATTTTGCATTCCTTTATTTTAGTCGGGGATATTGTTACATGGGAGAGAAGCAGAATTTGCATTTTGCAATTCAAGATTTCACTTTTGAATTTTTTCGTGCAGAGAAAGTCCGAATTGGATAGCGGATAATGTTCTTATTAACTTTTCACAAAGATGTATCATCTCAGCTACTGCACATTGTCCCCCATTGCAAGCATCTGACAGTCCAATTCTCACAATATTTGTACTGTGTTTCCTGTTTTCTTTCTTTTCTTTTTTTTATTAATGGTGCCAAAATTGTAATGACTTTGTGGTTGTGCTAAAGAATTTCACTTTGCTGTGCATAAGTGATAGACAATAAAGAACCATTGGTAGACAAGAAAGCTGGAGAAACTCAGCGGGTGAGGCAGCATCTATGGAGCAAAGGAATAGGCGATGTTTCGGGTTGAGACCCTTCTTCAGACTGATGTCATGGGGGGGCGGGAAAAAGAAAGGAAGAGGCGGAAACAGTAGGCTGCGGGAGAGCTGGGAAGGGGAGGGGAAGGAGGGAGAAAGCAAGGACTACTGGAAATTGGAGAAGTCAATGTTCATACCACTGGGGTGCAAACAACCCAAGCGAAATAGGAGGTTTATTTACATTTAGCGGTACTACAATTATCCTGGTGTCTGATGAAACGTTATTTGAAGCATCACATACAGTTTTAGCCTCGTCTATATATTTATGGTGCAGATACACCAGAATGCATAACGCATTTATTGCCACAGGTGGCTGCGACTTTAGACTTTAGAGATACCACACGGAAACAGGCCCTTCAGCCCACCAAGTCCACGTGGACCAGCAATCACGCAGTTTACTAGCACCATCCTACATACTGTGACCAATTTGCAACCCACTGAAGCCAAGTAACCTACAAACATGTGTCTTTGGTATGTGGGAGGGCACTGGAGGCCAAGACATTGGGTATTTTTAAAGTGGAAACTGAAAGGTTTTTGATTAGGAAGAGCATCAAAGTTTACAGGGAGAGGCAGGGGAATGGGAGATAGATAGATCAGTCACGATCAAATCGTGGAGCAGATTTTGATGGGCTGAATGACTTCATTCTACTATGTCTTATGGTAATGGAATGTGGCGATTGAACAATGAAGAGAGTAAGATTGTTGTAAACTCACCAAAGCTCAGAAGATTGAGCGGTAACCATGAGAGGGATATTTTAGTGGTGTTTCTCAAACTGGAGAGTTCAAACCAAGTGATGTTGCCTTGAGATAAGAGGGCTGGACATTCAGAATGGGAGTGAGGAGAAATGTCACCACTCATTGTGTTGTTAATCATTAAAATTATTTGCCCAAGGGATCCATGAGGGATGTTGATGGTTACAGTCAGGGATGGATCAGATATGCTTTTGGTCATAATGCCAAGGAACAAAGTGACTGGTTCAACAGTGGATGATGCAGAAGATCTACGGTCTAATGTAATAGCTCAGCTAAAGTGTTATATTCCAATCTGGAAAAAAATGTTTCATTAAATATTCCAAATGAAACTCATTCATCTTAAAAATGTCACAGAATCTGCTTGGAGAAGTACTGTCTTCATGCTGCTATCTTGCAAAGTGACTGATATACAATCTGCAAACAGATTGAGACGTAACCTATGAACTGCGCACACACAAAAAACAGCAGCAGAAAGGATGAGCATTTCTAAAAGAGAGGAGACCAGTCTCAACCCGGTCACTCCCTCTTCTCCGCACTCCCATCAGGCAAGAGGTACAGAAATTTGAAAACGCAAACCTCCAGATTCAGGGACAGTTTCTTCCCAGCTCTTATCAGGCAACTGAACCATCCTCTCACCAGGAGGTTACAAACCCAGAACTGCTTTTTCCCTAATTGGCTCAACCATGGGTTGCTCTAAAAACCCGACTCAGAGCCATTCCACAAATTCCTTCTTTTTGGGATCTTAGGGTCTATCCGAGCCTGAAACCTCAGATGAACAGGAAGAATCGCTCTCTGCTAAAGTCTGAATCTGAGGCTTTCATTAGGGATGATGCTGCAAAAAGAAAAAAGGTTTTGTCTTAATCTTGGTCCTTTGACAGATGCATGGGTCTGGTTTGCCTTTCCAAGACGGATTGCATGTAAGCTAATAAATGCCATAACTATTGGGAGCATGAGAACTCATGTAAGTTATGATAACTTCCAGATGTGATGGAAATATGGACCAGACTCTCAGACCAGGCTGAGCAAAGGGTTGTAAATGAGAGGTGTGTAGAAAGGAAGATAGACACAAAGTGTTCTAGTAACACAGCAGGTCATGCAGCATCTCTGGAGAAAAAGGATGGGTGACGTTTTGGGTTAGAACCTTTCTAAGACTGGCTAAGACTAACCCTTCTTCAGTCTGATGAAGTTCTAGGAGCAGAATTGGGCCATTCGGCCCATCAAGTCTACCCCGCCATTCAATCAAGGCTGATGTATCTTTCCCTCTGAACCCCATTCTCCTGCCTCCTTCCCATAACCCCTGACACCCGTACTAATCAAGAATCTGTCAATCTCTGCCTTAAAAATATCCACTGACTTGATGTCCACAGCCTTCTGTGGTAATGAATTCCACAGATTCACCACCCTCTGACTAAAGAAATCCCTCCTCATCTCCTTCGCAAATAGACGTCCTTTTCTCCAGTGATGCTGCCTCACTTGCTGAGATAATCCAGCACTTGGTAAATGAGTGGATTGGACCTATGCTGCTGTGTTGTATAAAAACAATAGATGCCATTAGCCCAAGGAGTCAATCTAACTATACAGGGAGTATGAAATCAGACGTAATGGGACATCTGCTTCCATTGACCAGATAACATTAGGTGAGGGGTTATTTCATCATTTATTAAGTTGGAGAGAGAGACTTTCTCTCCAAGTACAGGTCAGCGGTTTTCCTTTGCCTTGAGCCAAACAAAAAACAACATTTCTCTCTTTCTCCCGAAACAAATGATAGTATCTCGGCCAAGACTCTATTTTTCAGTCTTTAGTATTTCATTAATTGGTTGCAGGGAGAAAGAGATATGGCTCGGTTTTACTGGCCTGTTGCTGTTTCGATCTCTGTATCCAGAGACCATTTGTCTTCCCAGGAAGATGGATCTGGGCTTCACAGATGTAGCCAACATGAAAACACAGGTGCTGCATGTGAGATAATGCAAAGGCTAACAACCCCGCTGTTACTTCAGCGTTTAAAAGGTGATCAACCTGTAACTCTAACCCTGTTTCTCTTGCCATGGATGCTGTCTGATCTGTTTAGGTTTCTGTTTAGGTTTAATGTAGTCACGTGTACAGAGGTACAGTAAAAGGCTTTGTGTTGCATGCTGTCCAAAACAGATCAGATATATCACACATAGAAACATAGAACATAGGTGCAGGAGTAGGCCATTCGGCCCTTCGAGCCTGCACCGCCAATCAATATGATCGTGGCTGATCATCCAACTCAGTATCCTGTACCTGCCTTCTCTCCATACCCCCTGATCCCTTTAGCCACAAGGGGCACATCTAACATCTAAAACTGAACTGGCCTCAACTAAATATAGCCAATGATTCACCAACTGGCCTCAACTAAAAATTTCTGTGGCAGAGATTTCCCCTCTTTCCAGAGATTCTCTGTGTGAAAAATGTTTTTTCCTCATCTAGCCGGTCCTAAGAAAAGTTTTTAAGACCCCCCTTATCCTTAAACTGTGACCCCTTCTATTCTTTTCTTCATTCCCCAACATCAGGAACAATCTTCCTGCATCTAGCCTGTCCAACCCCTTAAGAATTTTGTAAGTTTCTATAAGACCCCCCCTCAATCTTCTAAATTCGCGAGTACAAGCCGAGTCTATCCAGTCTTTCTTCATATGAAAGTCCTGACATCCCAGGAATCAGTCTGGTGAACCTTCTCTGTACTCCCTCTATGGCAAGAATGTCTTTCCTCAGATTAGGAGACCAAAACTATACACACCTGTGTGAAAAAGTTACCCCTCAGATTCCCATTAAATCTTTTCCCCTTCACCTTGAACCTATATTCTCTGGTCCCCTATTCCCCTACTCTGGGCAAGAGATTCTGTGCATCTGTGCACCTGTCACCTCTCTTTCAGCTTCTCTCCCCCCTACTACAATCAGTCTGAAGGAGGGTCCCGACCCAAAACGTCAGCTCTAACTTTTTTACGTAAAGGGTGATAGGTGTATAAAACAAGCTGCTGGAGGAGGTAGTTGAGGCAGGTACTATCACAAAATTTATGAAATATTTAGACCGGTACATGATGGGATGGGTTTGAAGTTAGTTTATTGTCACTTGTACCGAGGTACGGTGAAAAACTTTATCTGCGTGCTAACTAGTCAGCAGAAAGACAATAGATGATTACTATCCACAGCCATCCACAGTGCACAGATAGATGATAAAGAGAATAACGTGTGTAACATTTAGTGTAAGATTAAAATCCAATCAAAGATAGACCGGGGGTCTCCAAAGTGGAGATAGTATTTCAGGACCATTCTCGAGTTGTAATTAGGATGGTTTAGTTGCCTGATAATAGCTAGGTAGAAACTGTCCCTGTGGTGTGTGTTTTCAAACGTTTATACATTGTGGGTTTGCAGGGATGTGGGCTAAAAGCCAGCTGGTGGGACTAGTGTAGTGCGGCATGTTGATCGGGGTGGCGCATGTTGGGTTGAAGGAGTCTGGTTCCACACGGTATGACTGTGCTTGTTTTAAGTAGCTTTCCAAGTGAGATCAGTGATCTTGTATATTCTGCAAAACATTCCTAGATCTCTCCGTGATACTCAAAATGCATCATATTTTTACAGCTTACACAGTGCTGTAGAATGTCACGCCACAGCTAGGACAGCTTTTTAACCGATACTGCAGTCAATGTCTATTAATTTCTGCATGTGACAATCAGTGAGTGTACTTTAATCTCTTCATATCCAAGTCAGCTGGAGGTTCTGCAGCAAAGACAATAAAATATTCTAGATGCATCTGAAATGTTTTCACAGCCTGCTGTGCTACCGTGATTAATGCAGAGAAAGTTTTGTCTTACTTTTTGAACTGGCTCTTAAGAAAATACTGATTAGGAGTTAAAAGTGCAGCGCGGTTTGTAATCTCATGGTGATGATGGTGCAGAGCACAACATGGGGGGGGGGGTGAATTGGAAAACAACTCTGAAAGTAATAGATTCACGCTATTCAAAGAGCACAAGTTGTTGCTTAATGAGGTGAAACTGTTTGTTCAAAAGAATCATTTTAAAATGTCGAAGCTTATGAACGCTGAGGTTTTCCCCAATTTTAGTGGAGACATTGAGTTGATGCACTGAGCGTCCGAAGAAGGGTCTTGACCCGAAACGTCACCCGTTCCTTCTCTCCACAAGGGAAGAATGAGGGGGGACCTCATTGAAACGTACAGAATAGTGAAAGGCTTGGATAGAGTGGATGTGGAGAGGATGTTTCAACTAGTGGGAGAGTCTAGGACTAGAGGTCATAGCCTAAAGGGCCTGTCCCACTTACGCGTTTTTTTCGGCGACTTGCCGGCACCCGTCATAGCCGATCACAGCAGGTCGCCAAAATTTTCAACATGTTGAAAATCCAGCAGCGACCAGAAAAACGTACGACTCTTTGGGCGACCACTCACGACCAAACTGGCATCACCCCGCGACATGTCGCCTGTATGGTTGGGAGTAGTTGTCCAAAGTGAGCAGGTCAGTTAAGTTGCCATTCTAAGTTCAGTTCAGAAAAATCGTGAGCCAAAACGTCATCTATTCATTTTCTCCAGAGATGCTGCCTGACCCGCTGAGATATTCCAGCCTTTTGAGACTGTTTCTGTGCTGTACCAAATACTGACACTATGATATGAATGATTAAAATCTTGGTAAAATCTGGCCAGCTGTTTCTCCACCAGAACCTGCTGCTCAATTGTCGATCAGAGTCATGGACTACTGACAAGTAGACCTCCACCGAAAGCAGTTTGTTAATTATTATGGTAATTGTAAATTTTCCACTTAGCTACAGAGATGCTCCCTATGGAACCTGAACTACTTCATCAACCTCCTGCCTAAATGAGCTTTCCTGGTCCATCAACAGAAGATGATTGCAGTAGATCTTTAAAGTTTGCTAAGTATCCCATTCAATTAAGGAATAAAATTTTAAATCAGGTAGAATAAGAACAAGTTGCAACTGAGCGAATGTGTCAGAGGGGATTTCAAGCAGTCATAAAAAGTCTTAAAATTACACAGTAATTCAGATAAATAATACTGGAAAGGATCGTTAATTTTATGCTGACTCCCAGGCAGTTTGGTTATTATTGTAATGATTTTTACTTCATTGATCTGTTGCAGACTTTCCCAATGGAAATGAAAGTTGCTAAAATAATATCCCATCAAGATGAGTTTCCTTTGTACATCATTGGTGACTTAAATCCCTGAGAGGCGCATTAAATCCCTGAGAGTCGCTGTGGGTTTGGCTTAAGTTTTTAAAAAAAACACATTGATAGAAGCGGTGTAATGGGAGGTAACTTTGGTTGCGAAAAATTTGACTTTAATTGGCTATAATTAGGCTATTTCCCTGAAAGTAGAGATGACATGTTGCAGAGAAGATGCTCCGAGCTTGTCTTCAGGCACATGGTTTCGTATCCTGTAGGAAATGTAGCTAAAAAAGCCTGCTAACGATTAAGGTACCTCCTAGGCAGTACAATACCACACAAAGAATTGTCCTTGCCATTATTTATCACCCTGATCCATTGAACTTTTAATGAGAATGGAACTGAAAATTTGTATTTGTCTAATTGTTGTCTGTCAATGTGGCTCAAATATCTGCTGGCGTATCCCAAATTCAATGAGTGGTGAAGTTCGAATGATTCCCTCCAGCCAGTCTATTTCCAGTGTTTTAACTTTATGGTTGACAGAAGCAGAGCTGGTCTCCACTGGCTGTTTAATTTTGATGCTTTCCAATCTGTTTTGACTCAAACGGTAACACCATCATCTCTGAGCCGGAACTGTGGATTAAACAATGAAGTTGAGCAGATAATTGCAGTCGACATTTCAACACGGGGTGGGCCACGTTGTCTAGGATACCAGCTTTCACATTTATTGAACTATTTTGTTAACTTCTCTGTAGGGCTGCATCAAAAAATGTTCCCTCAGCTGGTTGTATTGAACAAGCAGGGGGAATCCAGACTCCCTGTTGTCTCCTGCATCTGAAATGTTGCACCACTGTAATCATTGCGGTGCGGTGGTGCTGTGGTAGAGTTGCTGCCTTACCACCACACCAGGTCCTGACTAAGGGTGCTATCTGTCAATAGTTTGTACCGTCTACCCGTGACCGCGTGGGATTTCCCCGGGTGCTCCGGTTTCCTCCCACACTCCAAAGACGTACAGATTTGTAGGTTAATTGGCTTGGTATAAATGTAAATTGTCTCTGGTGTGTATAGGTAAGATTGTGTTAATGTGCGGGGATCACCGGTCGGTGCGGACTCAGTGGGTCGAAGGGCCTGTTTCTGCTGTATCTCTAAACTAAACTAAATTAAACTCCAAAAGATGTGTAGGTTTGCAGGTAAATGGGCTATGTTAAAAATTGTAAATTGTAACTCGTGTGCTAGTGGACTGGGATCGTTGGTTGGCATCGACTCGGTGGGCCGAAGGGCCTGTTTCCGTGCTGTATCTCTAAACTAAAGTAAACTAAATTAGAAATGTGTTTGCAAAGTGGAAATTGCTCCAGTACTATTGGCTGTTTTGTGCCAGTAAGTCAGGAGGTATTTTGATACAACAAACATTATTGTATCAATAGTCTGAAGAAGGGTTTTGGCCCAAAACGTTGCCTATTTCCTTCGCTCCATAGATGCTGCTGCACCCGCTGAGTTTCTCCAGCTTTTTTGTGTACAGTTAATTACCAGAGTTGTGTTGCACCATATTATACTTGTATCAAACCAAGTTGAATTCATTGTCATACGCACACATTCTACCTACCTTGTCCATGTTGATTAACATTGCAGGACACATTTGTCTGCTTCTGGCCCATATCCCACTAAACCCATCCTATACATATATCGGCACAATCAGAGAAAAACTTCATTTTCTCATTCTCTCATATCTCAGTTCATTCTCTCACTAATACTAGCTTTTAACTGTCTATAATTAATTAATTGAATGTTAAATTCCCTCAGTACCATAATTGGGATTTGAACTAATGTCTTCCGATCAGGAGTTTAGGCCTCTGGTTTAATTTTTAATTTAATAATTTATCAAGATCCGGGTGTCACAGAGAGACCAGGATTTAATGGCCGTGAGGAGATGGCGATGTGGGCCTTTGATGAAATTGGCTCTCTTTCTGACCTACCATAGATCCCTGGGAAGGCTGATACCTGTGGAGAAAGGAACTGCAGGTGTTGGCTTATATCGAAGATTGACACAAGTGCTGGAGTAACTCAGCGGTCAGGCAGCACCTCTGGAGGAAAAGGATGGGGGAATGCTTCGGATTGCTCTTACCTCCAGTTCCTTCCCCTCTACTTTCAGTGGGAAGAAGGGTCCCAACCCAAAATGTCATCCTTCCTTTTTCACCACTGTTATCTGCTGTTACACAAGCACTTTGTTCCTAGTTCATAAGTTCATAAGCTCATGAGTGATCGGAGCAGACATCAGCATTTGGCCCATCAGGTCTACTCCGCCATTCAATCATGGCTGATCTATCTTTCCCTCCAAACCCCATTCTCTTGCCCTCTGCCCATAACACCCCTGACACCCATACTAATCAAGAACCTATCTCTCTCTGCTTAAAAAAAATATCCATAGACTTGGCCTCCACGACCTTCTTTTTTTTTAAATGTTTTAATTTAATTTTTATTAGTAGCAATGTACAGTCATATAAACCATGGTATGTAACATAATACATTTTGTGTACAACTTCTCGTTTTACATTTAACAATATAAAAATAATAGACGCAAGAAAAGAAGAATGAAGAAGAGATTAAGGAAAGTATTGATGTGTAGGCCCGAAAAGTGAACAATTTGTAATTTGTGGATAGATAGAAAGAGAGAGCTCATAGAGATGTAGAAAAAAAGAGCCCAGAAAGGAAGAGCAAAAAAAAAAGAATTATATTTTAAAATGTTTTAAAAAGGAGAGAAAAGAAAAGAGAAAAAAAAGGGAAGAGAGAAAACAGAACAGAAAAGAAAAGGGATATACCTACTTCATGTTTTTCCACACCCCACACCTAGTTCTGAAATGGTTAATTACCAGAGTTATGTTGCACCATATTATACTTGTAATAAATTTGTGTTTCTTTGTGTGTCTTGTGTGAGGGGTGGTGTGGGGAAAAATCTGACATGACTTCAGAATTAAGGGACAGAAGTTTAGGGGTAATATGAGGGGGAACTTCTTTACTCAGAGAGTGGTAGCGGTGTGGAATGAGCTTCCAGTGGAAGTGGTGGAGGCAGGTTCATTGGTATCATTTAAAAATAAATTGGATAGGCATATGGATGAGAAGGGAATGGAGGGTTATGGTATGAGTGCAGGCAGGTGGGACTAAGGGGAAAAAAAATTTGTTCGGCACGGACTTGTAGGGCCGAGATGGCCTGTTTCCGTGCTGTAATTGTTATATGGTTATATGGTTATAAATCGATGAAAGGAGACCACATCATTAAGGGCCTCCACGATCTTCTGTGGCCAATCATACCTGTGATGGATCGGGCAGGGTCTACCACTCTCCTTTGATCCTGGCTTGGTTCGGGTTTGCTGACCCAGGCAGTGTGTCCACTACACCGTGCATCTGTTGTAGTCCATCCCCCCTTCAAGAGCCGGAGTCCTTGTTCAGTTTAGTTTATTGTCACGTGCACCAAGGTACAGTGAATAGCTTTTTTGCTGCGTGCGAAAACCAGTCAGCAGAAAGACGACACATGATTACAGTCGATCCATTTACAGTGCACAGATACAATACAATACAATACGGGTTTATTCGTCACATTGCACATAAAGTGCAAGTGAAATGAATTTGTCAGCAGCGGTACAATGAGAAAGAACACACAAAACACAATAAAAATTGAACACAAACATCCGCCACAGCATTCATCACTGTGGTGGAAGGCGCAAAGTTTGGCCAGTCCTCCTCCATTTTCCCCCGTGGTCGGGACCAGAGTCCAGAGCCAGTCCATAGTCGGCACTTCCCCATCGGAGACTGCGGCATTAGGTTGGTGTAGGCCGCAGGCCGGCGGTCGTAGATTTAAAGTCCCCGCCACAGCCAGAAGCACCGCAGACCGCAGGGCCGGCGGTCGAAGCTCCCCCTCTAGGGGTGATGGTAAGTCCACGCCGGGTCCGCGGTAGAAGTTGGCCGCGGGCCGGCGGTGGAAGCTCCTTCTTCTCCCGGGTCCCCCACGAAGGATCTGCGGACGCCGCGCCAGCTGGACTCTGCAGACCGCGGCTTCAGGCTGCCGGCTGCCGCTGGCCAGCAAACGGAGCGCTCCCCTCCAGCGAGCCCCAGCGAGGGCTCGCCCGCTCCACGCCGAGAGTCCACGCTGCGCCCGCCGCTGAAGCCCCGGGTGCGTCTCCGGGAAAGGCCGCCCGATCCTCGTTGTTAGGCCACGGGGGAGGCGACCTGGAAAAAGTCGCCTCTCCGTGGAGGAGGCAACCAAAGCGGTTTCCCCCTCCCCCCCCCCACACAAAACACACAAAGAAACACAAAAAAACATACTTTAAAACATACTAAAAAAACAAACATACTTTAAAACAACGTTTTAGTAACGTTTAGGTGGGAGCACCACCACCTCTACTGTTCCTCCAGCCACCTACACCACCTTTGTCCTGGGGACAAGGATCAGACGTCACATCGCCTGTAGCACGCACATCCCAGCAAGAGAAGTTTTTTTTTAATTGCTTCACATCGCATCATTTGTTCCAGATTTAATCTGTCAAAATTCATCAGCCTTTCTGCAGATATTTCATTTGAAACACATCAAATTGCAGTACCACAGAAAGAAGCTTTAGGGCTGCTTCAGACATTGAACTAATTACAATGTTCGAGATACATTCAGAATTGTTTTTCTTTTACTTTATTTCAATTCAATCATTTTGGGTTTCAGATCAACCTCTTCCTGGATATCCTTTTATCAACCTCTGCCCAGCTACCGACAACTCCAACCAGTCCCCACCTGTAAAATCTAAATCAGGTCTGGAGTTCTATGAAGTAATGAAACAGCATTCGGGCTGAATTCAGCAATTAATGTATCTCACCTTAATCAGCTTTATTTTTTCCATTACCAGCCATAAGAAAGCAAGATAGACACAAAATGCTGGAGTAACTCAGTGGGACAGGGCAGCATCTCTGGAGAGAAGGAAAGGGTGATGTTTCAGGTCGAGACTGAGGTAGGATCTGAAGAAGCTTTTTGTGTCTATCTTCGGTTTAAACCAGCATCTGCACATAAGAAAGCAAGGGTCACTATGGACAACAATATCTTAGTCATTCATGCAGAAACAGGCCATTCAGCCTAACCTGCCTGTGCTGCCCCATCTAAGCTACTTCCATTTGGCCCATCTTTGGCCCATATCCCTCTAAATCCATGTACCTGTCCAAATATATTTAAATGTTGTATAGTACCTGCCTTAACTACCTTTGCTGGTAGCTTGTATCATATACTCACCGTGCTCTGAGTAAAATGTTGCCCCTCATGTTCCTATTAAATTTTTCCCCTCTCACCTTAAACATGTGTCTTCTCGTTCTTGATTCTCCTACCATGGATAAGACTCTCTGCATTTACCATACCTATTCCTCTCATGATTTCATACATCAACTAGAACCCGTTGGGTCCCGTCTAGTTGATGGAACCCGTCACTGACGTCACTCACAATGCGAGCAGAGGCTGGCAGTCAGATCCATTGTGACGTCATCAGTGAGATCATCTCATTTATTTTCCAAGTTATTTGAGATTTATGACCATTTTCATAAATAACTCGAGAAATAATGCTTGCTTGAAATTTTCAGACAAGGCGATTTTTGACATGTGGCGTAAATCTCTATCGGAATATGTAAAAATGTCACCATTAGCGCGTCGCGCTTTCGAGGAGATGTGAAATGCACACGAACATCACACGCACACACGCAAATACACACACATCCAAGATCAGAGTTTTATAAGTATAGAGATACGATCATCTCTATAAGATCTGCAAGATTCTTCTGTCTGTTGTAGTTTCCTTGCAGTCTCAATCCCAATACATTGTGATTCACTTCATGTGCATCACAACATCCCCATCTCCCTCCCGCAGTTTCCACCTTCATTTTCCTCTCACTTTTCTAATTATTCACTGTTCACTGTTCCAGTTTCACACTGCTGATCTGATGTCTCTCTCGCCATTCCCAATCTCTGAGACCAGGCTTGGATAGAGTGGATAGGGAGAGGATGTATCCACTAGCACTAGAGTTAATCGCCTCAGAATTAAAGGATGTTCTTTTAGGAAGGGGATGAGAAATGTCTTTAGTCAGAGGGTGGTGATTCTGTGGAATTCTTTGCCACAGAAGGCTGTGGAGGCTGTCAGTGGATATTTTTTACGGCAGAGATAGATAGATTCTTGATTAGTACGGGTGTTAGAGGTTATGGGGAGAAAGCTGGTGAATGGGGTTAGGAGGGAGAGATAGATCAACCATGATTGAATGGCGGAATAGACTTCATGGGCCGAATGGCCTACTATTCCTTACGACATGATCACAATGAATAGCAGTGCTGGCTCGAAGGGCCGAATGGCCTCATCCTGCACCTATTTTCTATATTTTCTATGTTTTCTATGATGACCAATTCCCATCTCCCTCTCACTGTTCCCATTATTCCCACCATACTTTTACTGCTCCCACCTCTCACTCATTGTCCCCGTGGAAGGCAGCATTCTCTATAGTGCGTTGGAGAGGTTACTGCATGGATCAGAGGGTACTGCATGGATCAGAGGGTATCAGGAGTTCAGTGTAAACTTGGAATGGTTTCTCTAGAAAATCAGAGACTGAGAAGAGACCTGATTGAAGTACATAAAATTAAGAGCGGCATAGATAGGGTAGATAGTCAGAACCTTTTCCAAGGTTGGAAATGTCAAAGACCAGAGGATATAGCATTGAGGTGAGAGGGGCAAAGTTTGAAGGAGTTGCTTGGGGCAAATATTTTTTTTAACACAGTGTGGTGGGTGCCTGAAATGCGCTGCCAAGGGTGGTGACGGAGAGATACAATCGTGGTATTAAAGAGCCTTTTGGATAAGCACATGGACATTCAGGGAAAGGTGAGAAATAGATCACATGCATGTAAGGGAAATGAGTTTAACTGGGCACCATGTGCGGCATGGACTTAGTGGGCTGAAGAGCCTGTTCCTGCACTGTACTCTTCTCTGTTCGCAGGTCCAGGATTGAAGGTGTTTCCCTCCTGATGCTTGCACTCTAGATCCCCGCTATCTGATTGCAGTTCTGCCATCTTTATCAGCTATCCCAGCCCCTTGGCCTCACCTCCATAAACACCCTCGTTAAACAGAAAGGATGTCTAATCACTCTCTTAACTCATTTTCACCAGAGACTACATCACGAAGGGAGAACTATCACTTTATTCACAGTTGGCTGTTCTTTACAGTCTGAAGAGCGAAACTTCCAGCTCACAGCTCTGTGTAATTAACTATTTAGTCATGTTAGGAGCACCACCGTTTTCACTTTGAAGTCCAGCGCGGGTAGTTCAGAGCTAATCCACGAGACAAAAATACTATAGGGACAAATGAGATGTAACTGCAAAAGGAGTGAAATAAATTATCTGACACTGTTGCCCCATTGAATCCCTTAGTTCACTCCTATATATCTGCACACAGACTGCACCAACTCTGAAATGAATGTGATGCGAGTGTTTCTTCTGTAACAGTTGACGGTTGTGGGGAAAAAAAAGAATCAGAGATTCAGTCCAGTGATTTATCTCCAATTCACCATTATGCAATTAACACTTTTTAAAAATCTATTTCTGGTTGATGCCATTCCAACTCTCGGCAGAGTTAATCCCTGCATGCGTTTTAACTTTGTGGGGAAGAAAAACAA
Source organism: Leucoraja erinaceus (assembly GCF_028641065.1). Lineage (NCBI taxonomy): Eukaryota > Metazoa > Chordata > Chondrichthyes > Rajiformes > Rajidae > Leucoraja > Leucoraja erinaceus. The sequence continues at coordinate 8,148,420 of NC_073408.1, forward strand.
ATGAGGCTTTTATTGAGTTGAATGAGATCCAGTTTGGAAAACAGAGCAGCACATCCATAAACAGAGGGCAGTGTAAAATGTAGGTCATGCAGGAACGAGGTCAGCCTTGTGGGATCTGTTTGTGTGAAGCTGTCAAATAATCCTGGGTGATGCAAGGCTGCATGACCAGATTAACTCAGTCTGACTGAAGCTGATCATTAAAAAGCGGGGAAAATCTAGTCACAAGGAACTGCAGACGCCGGTTTACACAAAATGCTGGAGTAACTCAGTGGGTCAGAAAGCGTCTGTGGAGAATGTGGATTGGTGACGTTTTGGTTCGGGGTCCTTCCACCGATGAATGAGTAAACAAAGAACATGTTATATAATACATTGACGCATAACCACATATTGCAAATCATGAAACTCATATTAGAAACATAGAAACATAGAAATTAGGTGCAGGAGTAGGCCATTCGGCCCTTCGAGCCTGCACCACCATTCAATATGATCATGCCTGATCATCCAACTCAGTATCCCCTACCTGCCTTCTCTCCATACCCCCTGATCCCCTTAGCCACAAGGGCCACATCTAACTCCCTCTTAAATATAGCCAATGAAGTGGCCTCAACTACCCTCTGTGGCAGAGAGTTCCAGAGATTCACCACTCTCTGCGTGAAAAAAGTTCTTCTCATCTCGGTTTTAAAGGATTTCCCCTTTATCCTTAAGCTGTGACTCCTTGTCCTGGACTTCCCTAACATCGGGAACAATCTTCCTGCATCTAGCCTGTCCAACCCCTTAAGAATTTTGTAAGTTTCTATAAGATCCCCACTCAATCTTCTAAATTCTAGAGAGTATAAACCAAGTCTATCCAGTCTTTCTTCATAAGACAGTCCTGACATCCCAGGAATCAGTCTGGTGAACCGTCTCTGCACTCCCTCTATGGCAATAATGTCCTTCAGTTCAGATTTGGAGACCAAAACTGTACGTAATACTCTGGTATTAATCTTGTGCATACCAGCCTGCATCTTGTTTCTAAGGTACAGAGACGCAGAGTTTTGTGAGGGTTGCACCTGTACAGCATGTCAATATGTATCAATAAAACTTTAAAAACTACATCTGTGTACTAACACCCCTTTTCGACAAAAAAAGCACTGAGGGGAATAGATATTACTGTACTCTGTTGTAAACTTTAGGAACAGGTGAATGCCTTCCAGCCCCTCACACCTGTGATGCTATCCCATTTAATTTTGTTTAAAGATACAGTGCAGAAACAGGTCCGTTCACCCTCTGTGTCCACACCAATCACTAATTTTACCTTATCCCACATTCCCTGCACACCAGGGGCAATTTACGGAGGCTTTGGTATGTGGGAGGAAACTGGAGCATCCAGAGGAAAGCCTCACAGTTACAGGGAGAACATGCAAACTCCACGCAGACAGTACCTGAGGTCAGGATCGATCCTGGGCTTGTGGCACTGTGAGGCAGCAGCTCTGGCAACTGCGCCACTGTGCCGATAGGGGCTAAACGCAAGCTCACGTTCACAAGTTATAGGAGTAGAATTAGGCCATTCAGCCCATCGAGTTCACACCGCCATTCGATCATGGCTGATCTGTCTCCATATCCCATTTTCCTGCCTTCCCCCATAACCCTTGACACTCGTTCTAATCAATAATTTGTCCATCTCTGCCTTAAAAATATCCACTGACTTGGCCTCCACAACCCTCTGTGGCAATAAGTTCCACAGATTAACCAACCTCTGGCCAAAGAAGTTCCTACTCATCTCTTTTCTAAAAGAGCGCCCTTTAATTCTGAGGCTATGACCTCTGGTCCTCGACTCTCCCACCAGTGGTACCATCCTTTCCACATCCACTCTATCTATGCCTTTCAATATTGTGTAAGTTTCAATGAGTTCCCCCCTCAACCTTCTAAATTCCAGCGAGCAGAGGCCCAGTGCTGTCAAACGCTCGTCATATGCTAACTCACTCATTCCTGGAATCATTCTTGTAATCTTGTTATCTGTTATCTAATTCTACACTAGGAAGGTTGGATATATAAATATTCAATGGCAGCATGCATCGATTTCCATCTGACACCTCACACCCTTCTCTGGTAATGTCCCTGACATGCCTGCATCTGATTGTCAAACAACTTCCACCTGAGAATAGACACAGAATGCTGGAATAACTCAGCAGGTCAGGCAGCATTTCTGGAGAAAATGGAATAGGCAACGTTTTGAGGTCTGAAGAAGAGTCTCAACCCCAAACGCCACCTCTTCCTTTTCTCCAGAGTTGCTGCCAGATCTGCTGAGTTACCCCAGCATTTTTTGTCTCTCTTTGGTGTAAACCAGCATCTGCAGTTCCTTCCCACACGACTTGGACTCTGGAACGAAGAATGGAACATATTTTCTTCTGTTCATCTCAAACTACCCCTTGGCATCTGAATTCCTTTCTTACTAGGGTGCAGAAGAGGCCATTTGACATATGGAGTCATGTCAACCCCAGCAGCTCCTTAATTCCCTACAGCCACACAGTACAATGCCATCATCATAGACCCAAAATGCTGGAGTAACTCAGCGGGTCAGGCATAATTTCCAGAGAAAATGAAGCAGTGACGTTTCTAGTCAGAACCCATCTTTGGAAACACCCTTCATAGTCATTGAGCTGTACAACATGGAAACAGGCCCTTCGGCTCATCTAGTCCATGCCAACCAAGTTGACATATTGGGCTTGTCCAATTTGCCTGAATTTGGCCCTTATCCCTCTAAATCCTCCTGATCCATATATCTGTCGAAATGTGTCTTTGAAGTCCTGATTGTACCCACTTCCTCTGGCTGCTTATTCCAGATACAGACTACCATCTGAATGACAAAGTTGCCCCTGAGATCCTTGAATCCTTCACCATAAGTCTATGTCCACTAGATTTGAATTCTCCACCCTTGGGGAACAAACTTCCTACACCTCGTGATCCTGTACACGTCAATAAGGTCACGTCTTGCCATCCTATACTCCATTAAAAAAAATATTCATCCTATGGAAACTCTCACCATAATGCAGTTTGAAAACATAGAAAGCTCCGGGGATCAGGATCAAACCAGGTCACTGCAGTTCCAGAAGAGCAGTGCTAATTATATCTTAAAAACTTACGCTAAATTGTCTTGTAACCCTCCAGAGGCATTGAGTCATAAAGTCATACGACGTAGAAACGGGTCCTCGGCTGAGTACCTGTATAACGGGGGAGGGGACACCTCATTGAAACTTACCAAGTAGTGAAAGGCCTGGATAGAGTGGATGTGGAGAGGATGTTTTCCAGGCTAGATGCAGGAAGATTGCTCCCGATGTTGGGGAAGTCCAGGCCAAGAGGACACAGCTTAAGGATAAGGGGGGAATCCTTTAAAACCGAGATGAGAAGAACTTTTTTCACACCGAGAGTGGTGAATCTCTGGAACTCTCTGCCGCAGAGGGTAGTCAATGCCAGTTCATTGGCTATATTTAAGAGGGAGTTAGATGTGGCCCTTGTGGCTAAGGGGATCAGAGGGTATGGAGAGAAGGCAGGTACGGGATACTGAGTTGGATGATTAGCCATGATCATATTGAATGGCGGTGCAGGCTTGAAGGGCCGAATGGCCTACTCCTGCACCTAATTTCTATGTTTCTATGTTTCTATGTTTCCACTATTGGGGGAGTCTAGGACCAGAGGCCAAAGCCTCAGAATAACTGGACGTACCTTTAGATAGGCGATGAGGAAGAGTTTCTTTAGTCAGAGGGTAATGAATCCGAGGAATTAATTGTCACAGAAGGCGGTGAAGCCAAGTCAATGGATATCTTTAATTCTGCTCCAACAGTTTATGGACTTGGCCCAGCTTGCTCATGGCAACCAAATTTCCCCATCTACACTGGTCCCAACTAAACCTGTCCAATCCATGTACCTGTCCAAAGCCACACAAACACAAAGTCTGAAGAAGGGTCTCAACCCGAAACGTCGCCTACTTTTCTCCATAGATGCTGCCTCACCCGCTGAGTTATTCCAACATTTTTGTCTACTGTCCAAAGCCACACATCTATATAACTAAAAATCTCATCTTGACCACTTCCTGTCTGCACTGTATATTGATTTTAGAAAAAAACGCTAACCGAATGGGTCCCACTTATTTTAATTCTTTTTTTAAATGTTCCTGGTAATTTAGCCACTTTTCAGTTCAGTTCAGTTTAGTTTATTGTCACGTGTACCAAGGTACAGTGAAAAGATTTTGTTGCTTGTGAACCAGTCAGTGGAGAGACAATACATGATTACAATCAAGCCATTTACAGCGTATAGATACATGATGTTTAGTTCAAGGTAAAGCCAGCAAAGATCGATCAAAGATAGTCCCAGAGTCACCAATGAGGTTGATAGTAGTTTCGGACTGCTCTCTAGTTATGGTAGGATGATTCAGTTGCCTGACAACTGCTGGGAAGAAACAGTCCCTGAATCTGGAGGTGTGCGTTTTCACACATCTATATCTTGTGCCGGATGGGACAGGGGAGAAGAGGGAGTGGCTAGGGTTGGACACGTCCTTGATTATGCTGCAGGCCTTGCCGAAGCAGCGTGAGGCTTAAATGGAGTCAAAAGAAGGGAGTGTTTCGGAAGGAACTGCAGATGCTGGTTTAAACCGAAGATAGCCACAAAATGCTGGAGTAACTCGGCGGGACGGGCAGCATCTCTGTAGAAAAGGAATGGGTGATGTTTCGGGTCAAGACCCTTCTTCAGACTGGTCTGAAGGGAGAAGGGAGTTTGGTTTACGTGATGGTCTGGACTGCGACTACAATTCGCTGTAATCTTCTTGCGGTCTTGGGCGGAGCCAGGGGCGGAAAACCCGGGGGGGGGGCCAGAGGGGACATGTCCCACCCATGTTTTGAGAGGTGGGGGACATCCCCCCCCAAGTTTTTGTGATCCCAATTTTAAAATCTCCGCTGGATTGAGCCTCCGAAGCCTCGCGCGCGTGTGTGCGTGAGTGTGCGCATGCGCGCGTGGCCGCCAAAAAAATGTGTACCCCGTCCCCTCCATGTTTTGATAGCGAGTTCCGCTCTTGGACGGAGCTGTTCCCGAACCTTGCTGCAGTGATTTGGGAACCGAACTGATGCCCTGGCGTCGGTCAGATAAATCAATGCCGCAATCACCCCAGGGTAAAACATTTCCCTCAGAAATCGTGGCTGCCGCATGTCTCACTGTGGCCCAGGTAAGTCAGTCTAGACCTCCATGCGAATTGGGTTTCATGGATGAACCTCACGCTGTCTCAAGACTTGCCAGTATGTTCAGCCTCATTTCACAAACGAGGTGTTAATAAAACTCCGGGGGGGGGGGGGGGGGGGGGGGAGGCAGGGAGAGCGGGGCCATTTTCAAAGATGATCTAAATGAGAAAGATTCAGGCAGGCACTGAATCACAGAGCCACACTTCCTGTAATTTGCAACTATGGAATCGATCTAAATTTGAGCATATGGTAATTAGGCGCTCCGTACTTTGGCACTGCTTTCTTACATCTGGGGATTCCTGTTTATCTCACTGTAAACATGGAATTGACAGATGAGCTCAAGTGAAATTATATAGCATTCTAAATCACAACCACAGCACGCATTCAGTACGCACAAGGGACTCCACATAAAAATATATTTTGTAATCTGAAGCACTGGAACTGGGAGTTAAATTATAGGTGTGGGATAGCAAAGTTTGAGTCAATTGGGTACCAGCTGTTGGAAAATGGATATTAATTAAGTCCCATGTCATGGGACTTCTCTTCAAATGATGTACCTTCACTCCCAAGAAGCTGAACAGGGGACTGAGCTGCTCTCGATTTTTCTCGTCGGTTTGAAAGAGCTCCTTGTTTTGAAAGTCCCCCAAATCACTATGCTGCAGCAGATAGAGCTGCTGCCTCACAACGCCAGAGACCCAGGTTCGATCCCTGGCCTCGGCTGCTGTCTGTGTGTGTGGAGTTTGCACGATTTCCATTTTGTAATGGGACCGATAGACTGTCTACAGCTGATGCCGACAGTCGAATAGTGAAAGGCCTGGATAGAATGGATGTGAGAGGATATTTTCACTGGTGGGAGAGTCTAGGACCAGAGGCCATAGCCCCAGAATAAAAGTATGCTCCTTTAGGAAGGAGATGAGGAGGAATTTCAGATTCAGGTTCAGATTCAACTTTCATTGTCATTGTTAGTGTACAGTACAGAGACAACGAAATGCATTTAGCATCTCCCTGGAAGAGCGACATAGAATATGATTTCAATAAATAAATCTATTTACATGCATACAGTCATAGTGTTTTTCCTGTGGGAGGAGTGTCCGGGGGGGGGGGGGGGGGGGGGGGGGGGGTGATTGGCAGTCACTGAGGTACATTGTTGAGTTGTGTATAGTTGTTTCATATTGTTTCTATAGTCAGAGGGTGGTGAATCTGTGTAATTCATTGCCATAGAAGTCTATGGAGGCCAAATCAATGGATATTTTTACGGCAGAGATAGATAGATTCTTGATTAGTATGGATGTCAGGGTTTATGGAGAGAAGGCAGGAGATTGGGGTTAGGAGGGTGAGATAGATCAGCCATGATTGAATAGCGTAGTAGACTCGAAGGGCCAAGTAGCCTAATTCTGCCCCTATACCTTATGAATTTATGAAGATTATTGCCATGCATAATTACACTCCCCGATTAAGTTACGAATGTGTAGAAACCCCTCTGAATCTATATGCAAGAGTTGTCAGGCCTAATTATGCTCCTATTACTTATTAAGATGACATTACTCAGTGGGTCCAACCTCTGCATGTTGAGATACAACACTTTCATTCTTTACAGATGTTTACCTGTGCTCTGGGCAGGCTGCCGAGAGCGCAGATGAATGATTAGAATTCTGGTCACACCCGATCCAGAGTTTGCTGATCCTGCCTCCAGCTTCCACCTCTCCTTCCTTCATTAATTCCTTCCCACAGCTGTCTCCAGTCCACCCAACTCCCTGCCCTGCTCCCAACTAACAGCACTGTTCACAGCTGCTTCAAATCCCGTGGTTCACCAGCACATTGTAGTTCAGTTAGTTTTGGAGATACAGCACGAAAACAGGGCCTTCGGCCCCACCTCCGTGGGACGAAACCGATGATCTCGGAGAAAACCAACGCAGGTTACGGGGAGAAGGTACAAACTCTTTCATTGCAAGCTTGGCATTAGCATCAGGAGGGATATAGGCTGCAGTCACAACAGTGGAGGTGAACTCTCTGGGCAGATAGAACGGTCTGCATCTAACCAAGAGGAACTCAAGGTTAGCTGAGCAGTGACTCTCGATGATGGTGGAGTCCGTGCACCATGCTTTGTTTACAAACTCCATACAGACAGCACCCGTAGACAGGATCAAACCCGGGTCTCTGGCGCTGTAAGGCTGCAACTCTACTGCTATGCCACCGTGCCACCCCTAATTGTTTCAATTATACATAGTACAAACATATTACAGAACAGCACAATGCAGGAACAGGCCCTTCTGCCCACTGAGTCCATGCCAGCCATCAACCACTCATCTATAGTAGTTACAGAACACTGTAGGATCCTGATTCGAAAATCACCTATTCATGTTCTGCTGAAATGTGGTTTGATCCACCGAGTTATTCCAGCCTTTTTTTTAAACAGTACAGGCCCTTCTGCCCACAATGTCCATGCCAAACACAACGCTAGGTTAATCAAATCTCATCTGCCTCGTTCCAGGTACACTCCACCCACTGTGAAAAAAAAACGTGCCCCATACATTTAATTTAAAGTTTGCTCCTCACACCTTAAAACTATTCTCTCTACACGTTGACATTTCTACCTTGGGGGAAAAAATGCTCTGGGTGTCCACCCTATCTCTGCTTCTCATAGTTTTATAGACTTCTAAAGAACTTTAAAAAAAATAATGTTAGATCAGAAAAAAAAAATTTAGAAAATCTTACTAGATATTTCTTTCAAACAAAATTCTTGTGTTTTTAGTTTAATTTGATTTAATATTGTTATATGTACAGAAATACAGTGAAGAGTGGAGTGAAACACAAAGTGGTGGAGGGACAACGGGTCATGCAGCATCTGCGGAGGGAGTGCACAGATGTTGTTTCAGGTTAGGACCCTTCTTCAGATTGTCCATTCCCTCTTCAGATGCTGCCGAACCCATTGAGATCCTTCAGCACTTTGTTTTTTGCTCAAGATTCCAGCATCGATAGTTTCTAGTGTCCAAGTGATATGCTTGTTTGGCAAGTTATCTGGTCAAATCATATTAGAAACATAGAAACATAGAAGATAGGTGCAGGAGTAGGCCATTCGGCCCTTCGAGCCTGCACCGCCATTCAATATGATCATGGCTGATCATCCAACTCAGTATCCCATCCCTGCCTTCTCTCCATACCCCCTGATCCCTTTAGCCACAAGGGCCACATCTAAGTCCCTCTTAAATATAGCCATGAGTACAATGGATCCTTTTCTGGAACAGCATGCAGAGTCGCCATGTTGTGGCTGCATTATATAACAAGTCTTGGCCAAAGGATATGTGCAGTTCCTTATTACCTCCGAGGCGGCTATGGTGGTGCAGTGGTTGAGTCGCTGCCTTAAGGGCCTGTCCCACTTAGGCATCAGGGACAGGCTTTTACAGCGCTTGCAGCGCCGGAGACCCGGGTTCAATCCCAACTACGGGTGCTCTCTGTCTGGAGTTTGTACGTTCTCCCCGTGACCGGTTGGGTTTTCTCCGAGATCTTCGGTTTCCTCCCGCACTCCAAAGATGTGCAGGTTTGTAGTTTAATTGGCTTGGTAAATGTGAAAAATTGGCCCTAGTGTGTGTCGGATAATGTTAATGTGCGGGGATCACTGGTTGTTGCGGACTTGGTGGGCCAAAGGGCCTGTTTCCACGCTGCATCTCTAAACTAAACGAAACAAAATGAAACCAAAGGCATTTTGACTGCCCTATCTACCTGTGACACCACTTTCAAGGAACTATGTACCTGCACTCCTAGATCCCTCTGCTCTACAACATTCCCCAGTGCCCTGCCATTCATCCTGAAGATCCTGCCCTGGTTTGACTTCCAAAAAAAAATGTTTCTGCATTAAACTCCTTTAACCATTCCAAGGCTCACTTGCCTAACTAAACAGGATCTGCTGTAATTTTTGATAGCTGTCCTTTCTATCTATGATAACACCCACTCCAGTGTTATCTCCAAATTTATTAATCATGCCTTGTACATTCTCATCTAAACTGTTTGTATAAACAAATATTTATATGAGCAGCAAGGTGGACATAGAGGTGCTGGTAGAGTTGCTGCCTTACAGCTCCAGAGACATGGGTTTGATCCTGATTACGGGTGCTCTCTGTACGGAGTTGCTACATTCTCCACATGAGTTGTGTGAGTTTTCTCCGGGAGCTCCGGTTTTTACCCACACTCCAAAGACGTGTAGATTTGTAGGTTAGTTGGCTTGGCATAATTGTAAATTGTCCTTAGTGTGTGTAGGGTGGTGGTAGCGTGCGGGGATCGTTGGTCGATGCGGACTCGGTGGGCCAACGAGCCTGTTTCCGCACTGAATCTGTAAACTAAACTGAACTAAATGTCTAATACAAAAGCATATCAATGAAAAGAAATGGTCTCATTTGTCGAAAGATATCAAAAGAACATGCAAAATTCAAACCACTTCTTCGCTACCATCCTTTCACAGGTAAGATGTGTTGATATAATTAGGTACGTTTCTAGCAGGAGATGAGTTCACAATAGCACACTGACCTGGATCCAGCACTAATTGGTCCTAATTCAGTGAGCCTACTGTGAGACAATGGGGACATAGAGTATTTAAGGAATAGGAAGGTCCTTCAATTACAGGAGGAGGTCACATTTTGAAGTAAATTGCTAAGACACTGCTGAGAAGAGACTTGTGGTGCACCCGAATCAGGCAATGCATAGCAACAATAACATGATCACTTTATATACCATTAATTCCATTTTCACCCAGAATATTATAGATTTTATTAAACTGCATGTTCAACTTTAAATACAGCGAGTTTTGATAAAGTACGCCCCTCCCCTGCTTTACAACTAAAAGCCAAGTCTTAATCTCTCTAATTAAAATAAAATCCTCTGAACATTCAAACTAATCAAAAAATTAATTTCCTGACAGATCTTTTATACACACTTAATTTTTGGCACTGAAATCTGTTCATTAAGTCTAGTACTGGTACATGATGCCACATTTGACTTTTTAATTTTCAGTAAGGTGATGGATTTTTGAGGATTTGGAGATTTAAAACCCCTTTGAGGGTTAGCATTCAGCACAAGGGTAGAGTGTTGTCAGCAGTATCTCCCGTCAAAGTTCAGCAAACTTCTTGTACTTATTCCCATTGTTACAGCGGCACGGTGGTGCAGCGGTAGAGTTGCTGCCTTACAGCGCCAGAGACCGGGGTTCGATCCTGACTATGAGTGCTCTCTGTATGGAGTTTTCGCATTCTCCCCATGACCACGTGGGCTTTCTCCGGGTGCTTCAGTTTCCTCCCACACTCCAAAGACATACAGGTTTGTTGGCTAATTGTCTTGGTAAAATTGTCCCGTGTGTGTGTGTGTAGGATAGTGTTAGTGTGCAGAGATCTCTGGTTGGCGTGGACACGGAGGGCAGAAGGGCCTGTTTCCGCGATGTATCTCGAAATTAAACTGAGCAGCAGGACTGATCAGTTGGTCATTGATACATTGAGCAAAATACAAAGTGCCGGAAAAACTCAGCGGGTCAAGCAGCATCTGTGGAGGGAAATGCATAGATAATGTTTCAGGTCAGCACCCTTCTTCAGACCCGAGCTGCGAGGTTGTCTGTCCATTCCCTTGCAGATGCTTCCTGACCCTGCTGAGTTCCTCGAACACTGTGTGTTTTGCTCAAGATTCCAGCATCTGCAGTTTCTTGTGTCTTCACCAGCTCCTTGTTAGGTAATTGATTTTGTTGTGTTCATCTAAATGTGTATAATTGTTTTTTAAAGTGTTTTCTGGTGGTTCATGCACTTTTTACTAATGTAATTAAAATTAAATTAATTGTAAGTGTTTTTAAATGCAAATCTCTTTAATAATTTGACAGCCAGCAAAGTTTTGATTCGAGTCAGGAATTGCTGCATGTTTAGAAAGTTCCCGCTTTGTGCTGGGTCCCCGATCATCTGGGTGATAACTTACTTGCTGGGGATCACAGCCATGGAGCAGCTATACAGAAAAATATGCCTTGCTGGCACTAAAATATGTGGGAAAGCAAGTGGGACGGAGATTTAGAGAATGTAGATGCTGGACTCCAGAGTAAAAAATGACAGCATTGCAATTCACAGCTCCTCGATCCTGTCTCACGCTGTCTACTTTTAGCTCTGACCTTTGTTCAAAGCATCTGCCTATCCAATACCCCTCACCTGCATCACCTGCATCACCTGCATCACCTGCATCACCTGCCGCGCTTTGGCCGGCTTAGTTTAGTTTATTATTGTCACAGGTACCAGGGTACAGGGAAAAGCATTTTTGTTGCATGCTATCCAGTCAGCGGAAACACTATATGTTATTACAATCAAGTCGTCCACAGTGTTAAGGGAATAACGATTAGTGCAAGATAGAGTCTAGTAAAGTCAGTTTAAAGATAGACCGAGGGTCTCCAAAGAGGTAGATGGTGGGTCAGGATCACTCTCTAGTTGGCCTCTAGAGAGTACGATTCTGTTGCCTAATAGCTGGGAAGAAACTGTCCCTGAATCTGGAGGTATGCGGTTTCAAACTTCTGTACCTCTTGCCTGATGGGTGAGGAGAGAAGAGGTAGTGAGCGGGGTGAGACTGGTCCTTGGTTATGCTGGTGGCCTTGCTGAAGCAGTGTGCGTCTGACCTTTTCCAACTTTCTTTCTTTCACCTCACCCCCACCACCCCCCCCCTCACCCCTCCACCACAATCAGTCAGTCTGAAGAAGGGTCCTGACCCGAAACGTCACCTATCCATGTTCTCCAGAGATGCGGCCTGACCCGCTGAGTTACCCAAGCACTTTGTGTCTCGTTGCGTTGCTGTATTACAACGCCAGAGGCCCAGGTTCGATCCTGACCACGGATGCTGTCTGTCCGAGGTTGTACATTCTCCCTGTGACCACGTGGGTTTTCTATGGCTGCTCCAGTTTCTTTCCACACTCCAAAGACGTACAGGTTTGAAGGTTAATTGGCTTCTGTAAATTGTAAATTGTCCCTGGTGTGTGAGATAGTGCTGGTATATGGGATGATCGCTGGTCAGTGTGGATTTGGTGAGTCGAAGGACCTTTCTGTGCTGTATCTCCAAAGCCTAAAGTCTAATGTACCCCCCTGTATAAAAGTATTAAATCAGCATATGTTCAAAATTAAACATATGTAAAATATACAATTATACACAAAAAATGTAAACCTTTGAAAATCTAGTTTTGAAACTTTTTTAGAGGTACCGCTTTGCTATACTGACAGGTATATTCGCTAAAGAAGGTCTGATTGAGTCTAAATCAATGATTCTTTCGGATTTCGTTTCCCTCAGAGGAGATCGCTGTAACTAAAGTGTTTTATTCTTTCCTTTAATCTCTAATCTTGATTGATTCAATCCAGTCTAAATTAGATGAGCTGCATCTTTAATAAAATGTATGGAGTTGGTTGGAAAGAAATAATTTCCTGGCTTTCATTTATCTATATATTCTGTTTTGTCAAAGAAATACTTAACGCAAATAGATATCATTAATTGTGGACGAGTTACCCCAAAGCGGATCCTCCATTCTAATTTCCAAATCAAATAGGTTCTTATCCTAAAAGTTGCTATGATTCCTACCTTCCACTTTACAAGTAGATATCCTACTTCTTCACAGGCATAACTTGAGGAGATTTCAGGACTTTATTCCTTGGCGCGCAGGAGGATGAGGGGTGATCTTATAGAGGTGTACAAGATCATGAGAAGGATAGATCGGGTAAATGAACAGAGTTCCAGTTTCCTCCCACACGTAAAGGTTTGGATGCTAATTGGCTTGGTAAAATTGTCAAATGTCTCTAGTGTGTGTGTAGGATAGTGTAAAGGGCATGTCCCACTGATGCGACCTTTACAGGCGACTGCCGGCACACGTGATAAGTCGCCAAAATTTTCAACGTTGATAATTCAGCAGCGACCAGAAAGACGTTGCGACTCTTTGGAGACTCCTCACGACCATACATGCGACCCCTGGTGACATGTTGCGGGTGACCTCTCACGGCCATAGTTGACCTCTCACGACCATACAGACCATATCTCGTGCGAGGTCTCCAAAGAGCTGTTGCGTCTTTCTGGTCACCGCTGAATTTTCAACATGTTGAAAATTTTGGCGACCTATCACGGGTGCCGGCAGTCACCTGTAAAGGCCATGCAAGTGGGACAGGCCCTTTAGAGTGTGGGGAATGCTGGTCGGCATGGACTCGATGGGCCGAAGGGCCTGTTTCTGCGCTGTATTTCTAAACTAAACTAAACTGATGTGCCACAAGGCTGAGAACTATATTCTGAACTCTGTATCTTCCCCTTTGCTCTATTTATTATACTTGAGTTTGACTTGATTGTATTTATGTATTGTATAACCTGATCTGATAGGATAGCATGCAAGGCAAAGCTTTTTACTGGACCTCAGTAAATATTCAACAATAAATCTAAATCTGAACCTGCGCATCGGCAAACTAGTTGCTGTGTTTCCCATGGCAGTGTCTACATAGAAACATAGAAACATAGAAATTAGGTGCAGGAGTAGGCCATTCGGCCCTTCGAGCCTGCACTGCCATTCAATATGATCATGGCTGATCATCCAACTCAGTATCCCGTACCTGCCTTCTCTCCATACCCTCTGATCCCCTTGGCCACAAGGGCCACATCTAACTCCCTCTTAAATATAGCCAATGAACTGGCCTCAACTACCCTCTGTGGCAGAGAGTTCCAGAGATTCACCACTCTCTGTGTGAAAAAAGTTCTCCTCATCTCGGTTTTAAAGGATTTCCCCCTTATCCTTAAGCTGTGACCCCTTGTCATGGACTTCCCCAACATCGGGAACAATCTTCCTGCATCTAGCCTGTCCAACCCCTTAAGAATTTTGTAAGTTTCAAAGAGCTGTCCGCTGGGGGGAAGGAGCTTTGGGATGTGCTGATGGAGATATGAAAGGCATGAAGGAATTGTACAGTGCAGTGCGGAGCTGTTACCATCAGATGTGTGGAAAGGCAAAGCCTGGAGCTGAACCTTCCCATTCCTCACAGCTGCTGACTGATCCATTGAGTATTTTCAGCGTTGTATTTCTGTTTTTGGTTCCTGAATACTCCATTGGCTTTCCAATCATTTTGGATTGTTCCGAAGAAGAGGTACTCTATTAATGTTATCTCCCTGCCTTTTCAATGGAAAACTGGCCCAATTTATTCTGCAATGAGTTAACACCTCAGATAATGTAGGAGATAAATGAATTTCAGGCAGGCACTCACATGGCAACGTCCCGCTTGGTAATTTCAAGGTTGTTGAATTTTATTGTCAAATGATGACAGTATTATTCCCAGAGGTATTTCTTTGAATGGCAAGTTGAGGAGATCACAAAATAATCATGGCTACAAGTCAATAGAACACTATTCGAAGATCAGTAGATCTGACCTAAATATCAGAAGATAGCATTCTGTGTGTATATATAGGATTTAAAAACCTGAGTGTTATTATTCTAATAAGGAAATTTGCTTTTCAGAATTTTTAAATCCTTCTAAATAATTCATTGTTCGGATATGTATTGTAGCCTAATGGAAATCTTCACTCTGTTTTCTTGTGCAATATAAAATATTCATCTTTACCAACTGGTGAGTAAATACCAACTAGCGGTTATTAAATATGATAAATTATTTGAGAAGCCATTATTTTAAAACTTTCTTTGAGCGTTATTGATTTTGTGTAATGGTATCTATGGCATCTTAAATGAGTGAACAACTGGAATCAAATGCCCGAGACATGTCTCTAAACAGCAATTCTTTGGGCATTTTAATATAGGCCACCCTGCACTGACAAAGTCCTCTCAAAAAGTTAAAAATGACTGGGAATTAGCAGCAAATGAGTCCAGGAGGCCCTGATGCTGAAGCACAAATTAATTTTTTTTGCAGCTTTCTGAAGGTCAAAGTGGTAAGGCGGTTGGCATTCACAAATAGCTTTAAGTCGCAATAAATTCAGAAAACACCATTTCAGATGGTAAAGATAATGAAGAGACTTCCAATGTCAATTTATGTTCCAAGGTACAGATTAAATCAATCAGAACACCACTTGAATTCCTGCTGTAATACTTGTGCATGCTCATAAATTCTTGCTCACTTGAAATATCTATTAAAATAAGGAGCACAAATGTAGCACAAGTAGTCTCCAAAATCTAAGATGGTTTAGATTAAGCTAGTCATGTAACGGTCAGTAACTTTTTGCTTGGAAGGATGTTGCTGGTTCTGGTTCACTAAACGTGGCTGTCACACGCACACACGATACAGAGGAGCACACGCCTTGTTGTCACACACACACACGGTGCAGAGGACCACGCCTTCCCACCCCACACTCAGCAGCAGGCTTGCTTCCTTACAGCGCCTTCAGACTGAAAAAGGGTCTCGACCCGAAACGTCACCCGTTCCTTCTCTCCAGTGATGCGGCCTGTTCTGCTGAGTTACTCCAGCTTATTGTGGCTATCTTTGGTTTAAACAACCATCTGCAGTTCCTTCCTACACATTTGATCCTACTTGTGATGCTGTGTTCCATTTTATGGGATGGAAAGGTTGAGAGGGATATGGGCCAAATGCTAGCAAATGGAATTAGCTTAGACGGGGCATCTCGGTTGGCATGGACGAGATGGGCCAAAGGGCCTGATTCCGTGTTGTATGACTCAATGACTACCAAGCCTCAGTTCCATTCTCTAAGTGTCTGTCATTGCTGCTTGAGAGAAAATGTATAAGCAAGGCCTTGTAGTAGCATAGAAACAAATAAACAGGGAGCAGGAGTAGAATAGGAGCCTGGCCACTCTTCAACATGATCCATTGACTACCCTGTGGCTGCATTCCCCACACATCCTTCACTCCATTTAACCATAATAACCACATCTAACTCCCACCAGATTACTGTTCATGAGTTGGCTCTCGATTATTTTCCGTGGCAGGGAACGGCACAGACCTGTGACACTCTGTAGGTGTAGAGATCATTCCTTATTTCATTCCTAAATGTTCCTCCTTGTGCCCCGCAGACTGTGGACCCCCCTGACCATCAGGAGCATCTTTCATGTCCGGAAGTAGAGACCCAGTCATCGGTAGATAACTCCGATAACTCCAGATGGAATGACCCAATGACTTGACCTCCATTGCCGTGTTGTGGCAATGAGTTCCATTGATTTGCCGCCCCCTGGATGAATTAATTCCTCCTCATCTCCATTTTGAAGGTAAATATCAGGTCGAGATATTCTTCAGACTCCGCAGAGGGGGAGAAGGGAAAGATGGTCTCATAAAACTCAGTTCCCGATATCTGAAGGGTCCCGACTTGAAACGTCACTTATCCATGTCCTCCAGAGATGCTGCCCGACCTGCTGAGTCACTTCAGCATTTTGTGTCCCTTTGAAACAGATGGGGGATATTGCAGTGCAGAGGTCTTCCAATTATGTTGCTAGGTTTCAGTCCAGATTAATGTAATTCATTGTCCAAATTGAGAATGCCATTCAGGTTATTTAATTTAATACTTTGGATTTATTTACCCAAGTGCAACTCATGCTGCTAATGCTTAAGTTGATACTCTGCCAATGTTATGGCTGATCTGTATTTGTGGGAGCTCCTTTGTTGATTGAAATATCTTACTGATAAATATGACCATAAGGTTGAAATCGATTTGACACCAATCTTCTTAGTGCTGAGCACATACTCTCTACGTGGTGGAGTGGTGACCAATGTTGCTGGCCACCATTTTGAAGAACATCTCCATTTAACCAACAAGCAAGCCCAAATTTCCAGACATTCGCCAGTTTAATCTGGTGTTTAATCTCATCTTCACTCATCCTCGGCCTTCAACACCGAGCTGCAACAGCAGCTGAAGTAGCAAATTATAGGCAGAATGCTGAGTTCAACAATTCCAGGTAATGATTCTAAATTTAGATGAGGAGATACAGCGCAGAAACAGGCCCTGTCGGCCCACCGAGTCCGCGCTGACCAGCGATCCACGCACACTTACACTATCCTACACAGACTAAGGACAATTTACAATTATACCGAGCCAATTAACTGACAAACCTTTACGTCTATGGAGTGTGGGGGGAAACCGGGGATCCTGGAGGAAACCCACGCAGGTCTCAGGGGAAATTTACAATCGCCGTACAGACAAGCACCCATGGTCAGGATCGAACCCGGGTCGCTGGCACTGTAAGGCATCAACTCTACCGCTGTGCCATCATGCCACCCTACTTCCCATTCTACTTCCCTACATTTATACCTTTTCCTAATCCAGCTTTAGTTTCACCACTTGTCCTGCTAACATTTGGGAAGGCACACTGGCACAGCAGGTACATTTTTTTGTTTGCATTGCATTTGCCTTCCTTATTACTGATGCAACTTGCAAATGAACATTTTGGGAATTTTTGGCCATTGTCTTACCTGCAGCCTGGACTCAGCACCGGGCCTGAAGTTTCCACACGGCAGATTCCCACTCCCCCTGGGTTTGACTGCGCTGGGTCCTAGTGCTAGGTCCCCTAACCCTGGTAATCTCAGTGGCTGTTCCACTGGGTCTTCCCCATTCCTCTCAATCCATGTGACCCCAGCTCCTCCACACCCTCTGCCCTACAGTCCTCATACCCCCCTACCCTCTGACCACCCACCACCCCTCCACCAGACATCGCCTCGGCCTCAGTCCACTCACCTGCCTTCCTCCGGCCCCAAACCCCATCCCTGCCACAGTCCCAACACTCCAGCATCAAACGGCGATCCAGGTAACGCACCGCCCGCTCCGTGGTGAATCCAATATGTATTTTAAAACAAACTGTTTAATGACAACATACAGTCGGATCTAAAAAGTGTCACACTGTCACTGTCGGGTAGTCATGGTCCTCTAGTCATGGGGGTTGGGGGTTGGGAGGGGGAGGGGGGGGTTCACAAGTGAAATAGTTTAGGGCGTCTCTTCATCTAAATCCGCCCTGCCTGTTTCCCTGCTGTACGACTCTATAGCTCCAAATGAACACAATGCTCTAAATGTGGCCTCACCAACTTCCTATACATCCACACTGCAGTGTATAAATACTGCATCTGCAGTATTTGGATTTTGGCATCGGACTTAATCCCAGGTGATCAGAGGATTTGCAAACAGAAGGATTTCTTACTTGTGTTAAGGAACAGGTTTTACCGCAGCAGCAGCGAAAAACTTGTAATATATTTAATAAAATGATTACCTACTTCTGTGGCCACTTTGACATGTTGGGTCCCCTCAATACTTTGATACATCATTATGTAATATCCTTGATATATTGATCGTTATCTATCGGGACTGAACTTGGTGATGTAATTACAGCTGCGGGGAATGCAAGAATTCAGCAACTTTTCTGGGCAGGTTTTAAGGTCTGTGTCGGTATGAATCTAACAACCAGGAGTGTAATCCTCTTTATTACATACAGCCCACACATGAAATGTCACAGAGCATCAGGGAGGCAGAGTAATAATCTTCGTAATGTCACATTCTCCTGGGTTGAAGTAAATATATTGTCAATCCTTTCCATCCCAATTTTACAAGTTGTTGAAGGTAGCACTCACTAGAACCACATCCTCAAATGCAGAAATAAAAGAACTCAAAAGAATCGGGCCCTTGAGGCTGCTGTGTCATTCGAGAAGATCACGGCAGACCAGTCATTTCTGCCCCATCTCTCTTCACTAATCCCACATTTGTGAGGATGTTGCCAGGACTCGAGGGCCTGAGCTACAGGGAGAGGCAGGACAGGCCAGGACTGGCAGGAGGGTGACAGGTGATCTTATAGCGGGTGTACAGAATTATACGGAGAATTATTCCTCGGGTAGTGGAATCAAGAACCAGAGGGCAGAGGATTAAGGAGAGTTGGCAAACGTTTAATAGAAGCCTGAGGGGGAAACCTTTTTACACAGAGGGTGAGGTGTATGTGGAACTATCTGTAGAGGAAGTAGTTGAGGAAGATTTAAAGACAATATTTAACATATATTTGGATAGTCATATGGATAGGAAAGGTTTAGAGGGGTACTAGACCAAGTGCAGACCCGTTGGGTCTGCTCCCCCAATGGTGTGATTCCCCCAACCCAATATTCCACCATGCACCCGTCTCCTCCAATGGAACTGAAGCCGTTGCCAAATGTAAGTTTCCAGCACTCCCCTGCCTCCCTCAATTGCACCTCCCCTGCCTGCTACAGCAGTGAAAAGTTCAGTGTTCCTGTCTTGCAACACTGTTTCGAAGTGTGTTGGAAGCTGATAGGAAGGAGCAGCCGTCAACGAATCAAAAGGCAGGAAGGGATCCGTACTGCAGGCAGACGTTGGTTGGATTTGAGTTTTATATATATATAGAAGATAGGTCAGGGACTGGTAAATGAGACTGGCTTCGATGGAGGATCTCGGTCTGCACGGACAGGTTGGGCCGAAGGGCCTGTTTCTGTGCTGTGTGCATCTTTATCCTGATTCCTATTATACCACAAATCCTCGTGCTATTTGAAAGTGTTTAGAGATACAGCATGGAAACAGGTCCCTTTGGCCCACTGAGTCCACACCAATTATCATTCACACCTTTGCACTAGTTCCATGTTATCCCACTTTCTCATTCACTGCCCCCCCCCCCCCCCCCCCCCCCAAACTAGGGACAATTTGCAGAAGCCAAGTAAGACTTTATACGTCAGACTGTGGAGATACTGCATGGAAACAGGTCATTTGGCCCACGGTGACCAGCAATGGCATCATACACTGGCAATATCCTCCACACTAGGGACAATTTACAATCTGCAAATCTGTACGTATTTGGAGTGTGGGAGGAAACCGGAGCACCCGGTTTAATCCCCAACGCATCAGGTTAGAGTTTGATTTAATCACCCCCTTGGTCCTTTGCCCACCAACATCGTTTCTTCAGAGTGTGTTCGAAATTGTGCATCTGTTAGACAAGTTGTTTGGTTGGAGTTTTGCTTCAGTGGACTGAATTTCACAAGATGCTTATTGACAAGGAAAACATTTTAACCTACAATAATTCACTCATCCAGAAAGATTCTACCGCGAGGCACAGCATTGTTTCTGAATGCATCTACAGCCATTAACACCCTCCCTAAATCAATGTAGTTAGAAAAATAACGTTGTAGGTTAGGTTACAAATTTACTGATATTAGCAAATGCAAACTTTAAACTGTGGAAACAGGCGGGGTAAAACTGTGTTATGAAGAGGCTGGTACACAAAAAAGCTGGAGAAACTCAGCGGGTGCAGCAGCATCTATGGAGCGAAGGACAAAGGCAACGACAGGCTGGATCTGTTTTATTTTAGTGACTATGTGTGGTTTGTAAGTTTATAAAGGTCACAAAAGCTAGTGGTGTTGTGGAAAGTGTCCAGCACCATAGCATTATTTATAGGGCAGCACAGTGGTAGAGCTGCTGCCTCACAGCGCCAGAGACCCAGGTTCGATTCTGTCCTCGGGTGCTGTCGATGTGGAGTCTGCACGTTCTCCCTGTGACATCCCGTAGGCGAACTGATTTGTAGGTTAATTGGCCCTGTGAAAATTGCCCCCTAGTGTGTGAGGGTGGATGTATCAATGGGATAGCATAGAACTAGTGTGAACGGGTGATCGATGGTCGGCACGGACTTGGTGGGCCGAAGGGTCTGGTTCCATGCTGTATCTCTGAACCAAACAAAACCTGTAGATCAGATGGAAAATTAAGCAGAGCATTGGTAGATAAAAGTGTGAGGTAACGCACAAAAAAATGTGGATGTTGCAGTCTTGAGCATTACACAAATTGCTGGCGGAACTCAGCAGATCAGGTAGCATCAGTGAAAGGAATGGAGAGGCATCTCGGGTCAGGACACTTCTTCATAATGGGTGTTTCAAAGTGCGAGATGTTGCGTTTTGAGAGGTCAAGTAGGATGGGACATATACAGTTAATGGTAGACCACTGGGCAGTGCTGATTAACGGAGTTTGTTCGGCTAATTGGCCACTGTAAATTACTGTCTCATAGTGCAGGTGAGCAGCAGAATCTGGGGGGCCTTCATGAGGAACGTCAGAAAAATAGAAAATGGGATTCAAGTAAAAACCGATACAAATGGGTGCTCGACAGTCAGTGTGGACTTCATAAGTTCATAACTTCATAAGTTCTTGGAGCAGAATTGGGCCATTCGGCCCATTAAGTCTACTCCGCTATTCAATCTTGGCTGATCGATCTTTCCCTCTCATCCCCATTCTCCTGCCTTCTCCCCAGAACCCCTGACCCCTGTACTATTCAATCCTACTAGTCAATCTCCGCCTTAAAGATATCCATCAACTTGGCCTCCACAGCTGTCTGTGGCAATGTATTCCACAGATTCACCACCCTCTGACTAAAGATATTCCTTCTCATCTCCTTTCTAAAGGTACGCCCTTTTATTCTGAGGCTATGGCCTCTGGTCCTAGACTCTCCCACTAGTGGAAACATCCTCTTCACATCCACTCTATCCAGGCCTTTCACGATTCAGCAAATGTCAATGTCCCCCCTCTCCCTCATCCTTCTGAGTACAGGCCCAGTGCCTTCAAACACTCATCATATGGTAGGCTGAAGGGCCTGTTGCCTGCTATCATCCAAATGCTACTCAGCCAATACTGAGTGTTGGCCTATAAACCATATTATTAATTGGTATTTGTTGGCAGTGATTGGATTCATGGCATGATGTAAATGGTTTTGGATCAAATGAAACTAATGAACTATACTACGAAACAGTCCTATTTAATAATTCAACAAGTATTGGATGTCTGGAATAACATGATAGTGTTTGACATCTTCAATGCTGCATGAAGACATTAACTAGACAGGCCGGCCTTTAATGAAACAAAGCTGCTCTGTAACGGACATCACTCCAATCAAAATCCACATCGTTCATTGTTTAATTCATCATCTTCAAGCTCCCTTAACCTCCCACCCAAGCACTTCCCAAGAGCTTCCACAATCTCCTCACAGGATAAACATATGAGCAGTGGTGCATCTGTTAGACACACTGCCTCATTTCTCCAGAGGCTCGGGTTCAATCCTGAGCTCGGGCGCTGTCTGCGTGGAGTTTGCAAGTTCTCCATGTGACTGTGTTCGGTTCCTCCGAGTGCTCCGGATTCCTCCCACATCCCAAAGATGTGCGGGGTCTGTAGGTTAATAGGCCCTCTGTAAATTGTCCCCAGTGTGTGGGGAGTGGCTGCAGAAGTGAGAGAACAGAGAATGGGTGATCAATGATTGACAAACTGCAGCCGAGATCAGGGTTAAACATGGGTCTCTGGTGCTGAGAAGCAGCAACTCTATCAGTTGGGGGGGAGCGGAATTTTATTTTGTGAAACTGTCGTCTTGAATCCGGCAGTTCTAAATAGAAAGTATATGGTTGATGGCAAGACCTTTCACAGCATCAATGTGCAGTGGGATAGTGGAGCCAGCTCCATAACTCCATGAAAATGTCAACACAAGTCCATGGAGTGGTTAGGAAGACATACTGTACTCTTGCCTTTAAAGGTCAGGGCATTGTGTCAGGAAATACACATTGCAGCTTTCTAAGACTTTGTTTCGGCTGAATTTAGAGTAATGCTTGTAGTTCTGGCCGTCCCTACACAGGAAGGATGTGGAGGCTACTGAGAATGTGCAGAAGGGGTTTAGCATGATGCTGCCTGGATTAGAGAGTGGTCGGTAAAAGGAAGGGTCAAGGAAAGAGCGTTCACGTCGCGGCCCTGTTTCCACCAATCTTTCCACCGCCACGCACAAGTAGCGACAAGACAGACATCATTGTATGCGGATGTCGAGAAGTGTATTTACCTCGGTGATTTCCAATCACCCCCCCCCCGGACACTCCTTCCACCAGGAACAAATTGCACTACTATGACTGTATGCACGGAAATATATTTATTTATTGCTCATATTCTATGTCGCGCTTCTAGGGAGATGCTAACTGCATTCCGTTGTCTCTGTACTGTACACTGCACAATGACAATAAAATTTGAATCTGAATCTGAATCTGAATTCAGCTCTGGCTGAACAACTTCTAATCTTGTATGTGGACTCGATAAAACGAAGAGGCTAAAGGGAGAGGTTGGACAGACGTGGACTCTTTTCTCTAGAACGAGGCAGAGGGGAGACCTGATAGAAGTATATAAAATTATGAGAGGCTTAGATAAGATAGGCAATGAGAACCTTTTTCCCAGGATGGAAGTGTCCAAGAGAGGGCATAGCTTGAACGTGAGAGAGACAAAGTTTAAAGGAGTTATGAGGGACAAGTTTTTTTTGTACACAAAGATGGCCGCCAGGAACGCACTGTCAGGGGTGGTGGTGGAGGCAGATACGATAGTGTCACTTAAGAAGCTTTCAGATAGCCACATGAACGTGCTTGGAATGGAGGGATATAGATCTTGTGTACGTAGATGAGGTTAGTTTATCTTGGCATCAAGTTTGGCACAGGAATAGTGGGTTGTAGGGCCTGATTCTGTGTTGTACTCTTCGATGTTGTATGTACTAAACTAAAACCAAAGATGGTTGCCATACACAAAGGATGGAATAATTCAAGAAAGGGGCACTGTCTCTCAAGTCATATTGCATATCCATTATTGGTAACTCCACACTTTAGTGCTAATTTGGCCATATTTGCTATGCTGGTTGGAGTAATCAAAAGCTAATGACTTTGCTGTTTGTTTTTCATCTCTTTTACTTGTCCTCAGGGGATAAATCCCTGTAGATATTAGACAATAATGTAACAGATAGGAATGTATTCTTCCCTTCCGTTGACAAAGGGCAGTGGTTCCAAGGCAAGGATATACTGGTTGAGGGTCAGGAATCAAGAGTGTTCAATTGTCAAATGTACCAAAAACAGAACAATTAAATTCTTACTTGCTGAAGTTTAACAGACCTGTAAATGCAATGACATGCAGATAAAGATACAATAATCAATACGGTATGTACATTAATAACCGCAATACTAGGTAACTATCACAGCGCAAAACCAAAGTTCATAGTGTAGTGCAATCAAAGACAGTCCATTGATCATAGTTGCTGAGTGTGCAGTGCAGTGTTGTGCAGTGTTCAAGAGCCTGATGGTTGCTGGGAAGAAGCTGTTCTTGAACCTAGAGGTTTTCAGGCTCCTGTACCTTCTCCCCGATGGTAGCATTGAGATGAGAGCGTGGCCAGGGTGGTGTGGGTCTTTGATGTTATTGGCTGCCTCTATGAGGCCGTCCCTTCAGTAGATCCCTTTGATTAAATATTGGCTTAATTATTGTTCTTTTAAAAGAACCCATGAAATGTAAGAATTGACACTTTCTATAAAGCAATAGGAAATGTAGAGGTGTGTAACATCATGATGGGAATATGTAGGGTAAATGCACAGAGTGGTTTACCCAGAGTAGTGGAATCAAGAACCAGAGGGCATGGATTCAATGTGGGAGGGAAACAAATTAATAGTAACCTGAGGGACAACTTTTTCACACAAAGAGTGGTGGGTATGTGGAATGAGCTGTGGGAGGAGGTAGTTGAGGCAGGTACTATCACAACACCTAATATACATGGGGAGGAAAGATTTAGAGGGATATGGGCGAAATGCAGGCAGGTGAAACTAGTGTAGCTGGTACATCTTGGTTAGTGTGGGCAAGCTGGGCCATGGGACCTGTTTCCGTGCTGGAGACTCCATGAGTCTATGAAAAGAAAGTTTGAGATATCCTGTCAACAGATAAGTATTTGTAAACGGCAAAGATGGGTTCCTTCTTCTTCTTTCGTGTGGCGTGCATAGCCTTGTTCTATTTGATCATCCGTTTGTGCACGTCGAGTTGATTGCATTAGTCGAAACAGGGCGGACCACGAGAAGGTTGCAATCTTCCACCCCAGATAGGCTCCTCATAATTTGGTACACCTTGTTGTGTCTTCGAATCCCCAGGTTACCTTTACTGTGTTAATCCACCTTGCTTCAGTTCATCCCAGTAACCTGCAATGCATGTTGCTTCTTGTGTGACCTGTTCCGTAAAGGGCAGGGGTGTGACCAGCAGCGTTCAATCCAGCTCCGATAGAGCCACGCATCTCACAGCAGTTGAGTTCCGCAGCTCCTACCCACTATGTCATTTGATAGCTTTTCAGAAAAGCTTTACTACTACAAAGCAATCTTTCACTTTTCTTGGCATTTTATGGCTGATTAATTTAACAGTCATGAATAATTTGTCAAACCTTCTGCACAATATCCTTCAAAATACAGAACAATATTGACTCCAACAAGACATCCTAAAATGGTTAATAGTTAAACAAAGCAGAAACATGGTGAATTAGACTTGCGATCACTGTAATTGGCATATCAATGTCCATTACACCTCGTAGGGTATTCAATTGCTATGTTCAGATCTGGTTAATGGGCCTCCATATACATAGCTCTTCTGAAATAGTTTGAGTTCGTTTTTTCCAGTATAATATAAGGAATTATACAACCACGAGGGAGCAAGAATGAACCATTCAGCCCCTCGAGTCTATTCTACCATGGGTGATTTTCCGGCTCAACACTCCGTGCATGTTCACCGTATCTCCTGGTGCACTTGGTATCCAAAAATAAACTATCAGTCGCTGTCTTGAATGTTCTCAATGACCGAGCAACACTACTCTCTCAGAGGAGTGAGACAAAGATTCACACCCTTTTAGGTGAAGACATTTCTTCTCACAATATCTAGCTCGTTATCGCTCACCTCTTATGCCAACATGTTGACTCCAATGTCAATGGGAGCACAAGGAGCTGCCGATGTTGAAATCTTGCGCAAACCACAAGGTGCTGGAGGAACTCAGCGGGTCAGGCAGCATCTGTGGAGGGAATGGACAGACAACATTTCTGGGTGGGGCCCTTCTTCGGTGATGGAGTGGGGGTGGTGGGGTAGAAAGCTGGAAAAAAGAGGTGGGGGTTGAGGCAGAGACTGGCAAGTGATAGGCAGGTACAAGTTAGGGAATGATTGTCAGATGGTGGGGTAAGTGACAAAGGCCAGAGGTGAAAATGAGACAACAGAGGGTCACAATTCTAAGAATTAGTGTGGTGAAATTTAAAAAAAAAAGAAAGAAATATTCAACAGGCCACACTGTGGATAAAATGAATCAATGGCCTTTCATGAATGATCATCATTAGTGCCATGCATCCAAGAAACAGGCCCTTCTGCCCATCAAACCCAAGCCAACCATCAAGCACTCATGGGCACTAGTTCCATTCACCTGGGGGTCCACAGCCCCCTCCTCACCTGGCAAACCAGATGGGGGAGACGGTTTAGTCGCCGATGGAGCAGGTAGCAGGTAGCACAGGATTACATGGTACCCATGGTGGGGGAAACCTCTCCCCCGACTTAGCCTTCTTAACTTTAATTTCTTAACCTAGGGAGAAAAACGAGCCTTCAAGGACACGATATACCAGAAAGTGCACAGGATACTGAGAGGACATCTCCCTTGATTGGACAAACGTGCAGGGTGAAGTACTCGACATTAGCACCAAAGAGAAAGGGGCCCCTTCACTCAGTTATAGGTTTTTGAAATTCTCTGCCTCTAGAAGACCAAGGAGAATATTTAAGGTTAGAATCCGGGGTTTCATGGAAAACATGGATTGAACACCAGAGATTGGTGAAAGATTGGCTATGATCGTGTCAAATAGTGCAACAGTTCCCAGCACCACAACCCCTCCTTGTACTTGCCCATAAACCTTCCCACAGTGCGGCACGGTGGCGTGGTGGTAGAGTTGCTGTCTTGCAGTGCTTACAGCACCAGAGACCCGGGTTCGATCCCGACTACGGGTGCTGTCTGCATACAGTTTGTACGTTCTCCCAGTGGCCACGAGCCTTTTTAGCAGAGATCTTCGGTTTCCTCCCACACTCCAAAGACGTACAGGTTTGTAGGTTAATTGGCTTGGCCTAAATGTAAAACTGTCCCTAGTGTGTGTAGGATAGTGTTAATGTGCGGGGATCGCTGGTCGGAGCGGGCTCGGTGAGTCGGTGGTTACTGCGCTGTATCTCTAAAAATAAAAACCAAAACAAAATATTCCGGGTTTTATGAGATATGTCTATATAGAACTCCAATAATTCTGCTTTCATGACAGCGATTATCAAATGACTCATTTTATTAATTAGCCATCAAAGTTTAAAATCTGATTTACTTGGTGTTAATATAGGGCCAAAGGGATTCTAATAAACTTTAATTATTTCTTTTTTATTGAAGGGTATCTTCTTTCCTGATTGGAAGTGAATGGCTTTTGTTTACTATTTCCCTGGTGCCTGGTTCCTTGCCACACATCCAGTTTGTCTTACCCCTTGAAAGTTTACTTCTTCTTCTCCTTGCGTGTGGCGTGCACGGCCTAACGTTGCAAGGAAATTTGTTCTGTTTGATCTTCTGTTTGTGCACGCCAGGTTGATTGCATTCGTCGAAACAGGGTGGACCACGTATAGGTTGCAGTCTCCCACCCCGAAAGTTTGCTCAATAAAATGGACTTATTTGGCATCATGTTCGGCATGGTCATGAAAGGCTAAAGGTTTTGTTCATGCTCTACTGTCCTACACTCGACTATTCAACACTACATTGTTCTGTGTTCATTTAAAAAAAATCAAAAATCATTTATTCAATTGTTATAAAATTATTAACAAACCATAACAGTGGGGGGAGGTGTTAACAAACCAAAACACACCCACCGCCATAACACAAAAATCACCAAATTATCTATATCACTAAATTTTCAAATTACTTTTGTTAAAGATTCCTCGTATGTTGCAAAACATACTTGGCTAATAAAATATTATTATGATTATGATTCCACCCCTGCAGTGTCTGACGGTCCCGAAAATTCCCCAGGGTGCCCGTGGACAGCACATATTCCCTCTCAAGTACCACTTGTGCGCGGACGTAACCCCGGAAAAGGGGCAGGCAGCCAGCTCGGGCAGAGCACTCTTCGTGACTCGTGGATGGCCAGCTTGGCCAGGCCCAGGAGCTACCCAACAAGGACATCCTTGATTCTGACGTTCATTTACGCAACAAGAGATCATTTCCAGCCCACAGGGTCAATAAATTAGATTATTTTGGAATTGATAGCTTGACGAACTGGGCATAAATATTGCCCTGTGACACAAACATGAAATTAACTTCAGCAGATCTTGACATTCTGTCTGAACCAAGTGAATGAAACAGGCTAGAAATCCCCTCCTACAACATGGGTACAACAATACACAACTTCTCATAGTTAACCTTC
This sequence comes from Leucoraja erinaceus, assembly GCF_028641065.1. NCBI lineage: Eukaryota > Metazoa > Chordata > Chondrichthyes > Rajiformes > Rajidae > Leucoraja > Leucoraja erinaceus. The sequence goes on from NC_073408.1 coordinate 8,176,789, forward strand.
CAACCTTCCACCCAGGGTGGAAATGTCCAACACTAAAGAGCATCTCTACAAGATGAAAGGGGGAAGGTTGACTGGGGATGTGCGGGGAAAGTTTTTTTTTAACACAGAGATAGATAGATTCTTGATTAGTGCAGATGTCAGAGGTTATGGGGAGAAGGCAGGAGAATGGGGTTAGGAGGAAGAGATAGATTACCCATGATTGAATGGTGGCATAGACTTGATGGGCCGAATGGCTTAATTCTACTCCTATTCCTTATGACCTTATGAGAGTGATGGGGCCTGGTGTGCATTGGCAATGGTAGAGGTGGAGGCAGATACAATAGTGTAGTTTAGGAGGCTTTTTGACACGGAGTTGCAGGGAATAGAGGGATATGGATCATGTGCAGGCAGACAAGATCAGTTCAGCTAGGCATCATGTTTTATGTTCTAACACACACACACACACGCAAGACGCGCACACACAGGAACACCAGGAGGAAACCCACACGGTCACAGTGAGAACGTGCAAACTCCACACAGACAGCAACCATGGCCAGGATTGAACCCGGGCCTCTTGCACTGTGAGGAAGCGGCTCTGCCCGCTGCACCACTGTGCTGCCTTGCCCGTGACTCCATGCGCGGTGACAGAATATATTTAAGAACATGGTGAAGAGGGAAATGACGGCGAGTCATTGTTAACCAACAGAAAGTCCTGTCTTTGACATTCAAAATGACAGGAAATATTCTCCAACGCTCCGTGATTTTAATGTTACAACCACCCCGTCCTTGCTTGGCAGAATGGGTAACAGAGACACGTAATTAGCTCTTTGTCCCTTAAAATATTTCCAACTATAACTTACAAGCTCAGAGGTGTTTCTATGTTGAAGGTGGATCTTCACGAACCAAGCTAAGCCAAATTATATGAGTGCTCAAAACACACTCGGAGGCTGGGAATTTGCATCCAACTGATTGGAGACTTTGTACAGATGGGTTTCAATTATATCCAAATGTTACACACATGGGCTCGTTGAAATCATTAACAAAAAAAAATTTCCTATTAAATAGGGAACCTGATAAATTTTGGCCATTTCAAATATTTAAAAATATCTAATTGGAAATGTTTTTATTTAATTCTCCCTCAGTCATCAAAAGGTATTGAAATTTCATTTTAAAGTTACTATAGCAAATAGAGACTGGGAGGAAACACAAAGGCCATTTTGAAACGAGTCTAGTGAAACTCCGGTTATTACTGTGGAACTAATTAATTGAATAATATATACTTGTTTCGCTGGATCCCAGCTTTTAATTAGTACGGTTGTTTTCACTGCGTTTCAGAAATCTAACTTGTGTTAGAACGTTAATTTAGTAAATGTTATCGAGATTCCATTGAAGGTAGAGGCGAAAGCAACTGCTCAAGAGCTTTGCGAACCCGTCAAACCTCTCTGCTGCAATTTACTGCCTACATCATTGAGCCTTTTCACTTTAAACATGGTGTTGCCTAAACTCTCGCTGTCCCTCACAAGCTGCCACTGGCTCTGCCCCTCGTGTCCACTTGCCTGACACCCAGGCTCGAGAGAGAGCAGCAGCAACCTCCAATTAAACCCACGCATGTGACAACCTTCAGCACCTGCCACTAGTGTTTGGGTTCGCCTAATCCACAATCCCCTGGGTCACGTCTGCTGCCTCAACGAGACTACATGCACATTCAGGGCTTGCTGTTTTCCCAGCTAATCCATCAAGAGAAACTTGCCTTCTGCAGGGCGGCGTGCATTCCTTTCAAAACAGCTAACCACGAATTCTCTCATTTTAGGTAACACCGCTCCCCCCTTTTTTCCCCCAACCCCTCTTTCTCCTGCACCCCATCTCCAGCCTGGTGTGCACCTGTTTGTTTTGTTTAGTTTAGTTTACAGATACAATGCCCGTCGGCCCACCGGGTTCACACTGACCAGCGATCCCCGCACATTAACGCTGAATTCCTACAAACACTAGGGACAAGTTACATTTATATCAAGCCAATTAATCTACAAACCTATACGCGTGGGAGGAAACCGAAGATCTCAGATAAAACCCATACGGTCACGGGGAGAACCTACAAACTCCATACAGACAGCACCCTTAGTCAGGATCAAACTCGGGTCACTGGTGCTGTAAGCGCTGTAAGGCAGCAACTCTACCGCTGCACCACCATACCACCCGCCCACTATCTGGCACCCCAATTTTCCCCGCACCATCACCTGCCCCCCATATCTGCCCTCTTACATAACATTTCACTCCTCTTCTTATAATAATAAATAATAATAATAATTTTATTTATAGAGCACTTTAAAAACAAACATAGCTGCAACAAAGTGCTGTACATCACTAATCATTGACAAAAAAGTTAATACACACCAAAAATAACAATCAAAAGAAATAGTAGGAAAAGACAAGTAAAATAAAGAAACATCAAAAACACCACAAACAGAAGCAAAGCCTCAACATCCTTTTGCCTCCTTTTAACTTCCAGCCTATGTCACTTACTCCACCCATCTGCCATTCACCACCCCCTCCTCACCTGTGTTTGTCCAGGCTTTGGCAAGCCTCCTCTTAGTTTCCAGCTTTTGTCCCCCTACTACAATCACCCAACCCAATACATTGCCTATCCATCCTACACTGATGCTGCCTGACCTTCCGAGTTATTTTGCATTTACTCAATATTGTAGCATCTGCAATAGAGACTCAAACATGCTGGAGTAACTCAACTCAGACTGACCCGTTGAGTTACTTCATCATTTTGTGTGGTTAGACAAAAATGCGGGTGAGGCAGCATCTATGGAGCGAATGAAATAGGCAATATTTCGCATCAAGACCCTTCTTCAGACTGATCTGAGGGTGGGGGGCAGTCTGCACCCCAGCGGTATGAACATTGACTTCTCTAATTTCAGGTAGTCTCTACTTTCTCCTCCCCTTCCCAGCTCTCCCTCATCCCACTGTCTCCACCTCTTCCTTTCTTCTTCCCACCCCACCTTCACATCAGTCTGAAGAAGGGTCTCATCCCGAAACCTTGCCTATTTCCTTCGCTTCATAGATGCTTCCTCACCCGCTGAGTTTCTCCAGCATTTTTGTTAACCTACGATTTTCCAGCATCTGCAGTTCCTTCTTAAACATTTGATCATTTTGTGTATTCTGTCTAGAGTAGGGTCACAACCCGAAAAGTTGCCTAGCCATGATCTCCAGAGATGCTGCCTGACCCACTGTGTTACTCCAGCAAGTTGTGACTATCATTGATATAAACCAGCATCTGCAGTTCATTTTTATTACATAGTGCAGTGCAGCACAGGAACAAGCTCTTTGACCTACAATGCTCATGCCAAACATGACGCTAAGTTAAACTAATTGTTTTTGCCATGGTCCATAATCCCTTTAAGGTGCTCCATATCCCTCTAATCTCTGCAGATCAATGTGCCTATCTAAAAGCCTCTTAAATGGTCATATCTGCCTCCACCACCAGTCATGGCAGCGCGTTCCAGGCACCCAGCACTCTCTGTGTATATAACTTGCCCCACCAACTTCTTCTAACTTTCCCCCTCTCACCTTAAAGCTGTGCCCTTTAGTTCTTTGAATGATTAGTTCCCTCCCCTGTGGTCTCCAGCATGGTCGGTGCTTGCAGTGCGGGAGTTCTTTACAGAAATGTTTACCACCCACACACTGTGCACTTTAAAAACATTGTGTGGGAATATTTATTTCATTTCATATTACAACATTGAGCATCCACCATGCATCGGCTTTGGTTTGCCATTTCAAAGTCTTGCGTCTTCGACAATATAAACCCCAGTATGTAAAACAAATAATGGTGCGTTAGCATGTTGCAGGTACAGCAAGGGTTAACGAGATAGATCCAGAGACTATTGGCTGTCCTTACTGCTCACCTTCACCTGGTTATTTTGCCGTCAATTGTTGCACTTCTCGCCAGAAGCATCATTTTCCCCAGCCGCTAAATAATAAACTTAGCCACCTGCCACTGTTGTCTTTGTTAATTTGCTTCACACATTTCCAAAGAGTACAAGCTATTATCTGTTCCCTAGATAGTACGGAAGGCTGGGTTATACAATACTGTGGTTTTGGCAACAGGGGAAGGGCAGCGCGGGCATTCCGTACACACAGATACTCAGACGGGCCAGATATTTCAGAATCATTTAAAGGTCCTGATCGGAGGCTCTCTGCATAGAGGGATTGGATTTTGCATAGTGTGAGATGGCGGAATACTTGACGGCTTCTCTCTCCAACCTGCAACAAACTGAACACAATGCAGCCCATAAAGCACACTCAGCCGTCTGATCGTTTATCCAGTGGTCTCGCTGCATTAAACCACGTTGGGAGATCATCTCAACAATTGCTGCACGGAGCGGCGGTGGAAGGAGCTGACGGCATCGCGCTGGGCCAGGCCGACCCCGACTTCACCAATCCCGGGACACCGGGCCTTAAAGTGAGGAAATAAGAAACTGCAGATCCCCTTGGGCCAAGATCAGACTTGGAAGTTGCAAGATGGCGTGCTGTTCCAGAAAAGCATCTATTGTGCTCCTGAATGTTGCGATTTGACTGGATAGCGAGGAGAACAAGCTTTTCACAGCATCTCTGGACACACGGCAATAAATAAACCAAACTAATTAAACTGAAAGATTAGAGTTTCAATGGAGCACTAATTCCAAGTAGTCCTTCAGATTTGTCTTGTATTGTCTTTCCGCTGACTGGTTGGCACGCAACAAAAGCTTTTCACTGTACCTCTGAAAAGTGCTTCTGAAAAGTACTCAGAACACTTCACTTTAATCTTTTAAAATTAGATTCCTGGCATAATCGATCATTTAATCAAATTGTCTGAATTCTTAGATCCATTATTTTGGTTGTGGTATTAACAGTCGTGACGTATTTTAGACAAACACAGCAGTGATATGCTGTGTGACCGACCACATGAGCCTAAATCCCCTCTATCAAATGATGGAAATCTGGCATTTACTTCAATTGAAAAGTAATCTTGTGCAAATTCAAAATTGATTAATTTAACACTATGTAAATCCAACAGGAAAGTTAATTTTCCCGTTACGTTACATCTGAAATTATTTGTTACTAGGAGTTGATGAATGAATGACTCTACCTCGGAGAGAGTGAACATCCAATTTTACACACTAGGTGGAATTGGTTTAATCCTGAGTATTTATTTGTTCACCGGTACTTTCAGGATTGTGGAAGATATCAAGTTAGAGTCATAGTCATTGAGTCATACATCACGGAAACAGGCCCTTCTGCCCAACTTATCCATGCCGACCAAGTTGCCTCATCTAGGTTAATCCTATCTGCCCATGTTCCTGGGACATGTGACAATAAAACACTCTTGACTCCTGACCCATAGCCCTCTAAACCTTTCCTATCTATGTACCTGTCCAAATATCTTTTAAATGTTCTCATAGAACCTGCCTCAAATACCTCCTCAGGCAGCTCACTCCACACACCCACCATCCTCTGTGTGAAAAAGTTGCTCCTCAGATTCCTATTAAATCTTTCCCATCTCATCTTAAACCTATGTCCTCTGGACTCCAAGGAGTAACCTAGCCAACCCCCACCTATAGCTCTGACCCTCAAGTATTGGCAACAACGAACATTGGACTATGAAAGGAGTCGACACTTGCTGGAAACCATTGGGAAAAATACCCTTTGCCAGACAAGAATTTTATAGAATCGCAAACTAAATGGGATGCTGATGTGGAGAATTTGAGAAATATCTCAGAATAATCGACCCAAATAGTTTAATATATATTTTAGCAATTTTGTCTGCTACATCTTGTGCAGAGAATGGTTAAAGCTTTAGAAGTTCAGAAGCTATCAGCATCCCAGTTTTTTTTTTACTGAGCCTTTGTTCTGCAGAATGAAGTTTTCATACCGGAGGCTTCTGATCAGTGCAATACATGTGCAGGCAGGTAAATGGTCCTAGGCATGATGTTTCAGTACAGACTGATTGTCACACTGTTCTATGTTCTATATTCTTTGAATAGTGCATGAAGTTCAGAAGCTATCAGCATCTCACACTGATTTGTTCTGCTGAAGTTTTTAACCGGAAGCTTCTGAGCAATACTGGACACAGAACGCCCATTGTCATTAGGGAACAAAGGAACTGATCTTCCCTCTCTCTACCCCATCCACAGTCAGTGCCCAATCTTCGGTGAAAGAGTGCTTCATCCTCCATTGCAGGAACACACAGCATTCTATTTCTGAGATATGCAACCAAACAAAAAGAGTAGTAAAAATAAATTATTGCATATTATATATTATATATATATATGTATCGGATATGGCTTCCCCTATCATAGAGTCATCGAGCCTTACAGCATGGAAACGGGTCCACCAGCCCAACTAGCCCATGCTGACTAATATGCCCCCTACAGTGGTCCCACCTGCCAGCGTTTGGCCCAAATCCCTCTGAACCTGCCCTACCCAATGATGGTTGTGTGTCATCGGCAGGAGGGGGTGAGCAGATGGGGGTGGGGGTGTGGGGTGGTGTAGGAGAAGGCATTCTGGGCTGCGATTGACAGGGGTATACATCATTGAGATTGAGGCAGAGACGAGTGCCTGTCTAAGGTACAAGGCTCATAGAAGCTCAGAGAAACTGGAGCAGGAGTAAACCTTTGAGCTTGCTCCATTATTCAGTATGGTCATTGTTGATCATTCAAATTCACTTCCCATTCCAAGACACCCTGCAGCCTTCTCTCCTCAATCAGAGCTTTATCATGTCCATGTACATCCATCTGTGCAGCTAGGTTGCCCATCATATTGTGAATGTGTTGAGATAGAAAGCCTTCAGGCTTGTATACTTAATATTTTGATTACAAGAGAACTAGGCACAGCTAGCGAACTGGATACAGAATTGGCTTCATAGAAGGAAGCAGAGGGTGATGGTGGAAGGTATGTGAAGGAACTGCAGATGCTGGTTGAAACTGAAGATTGATATAAAAAGCTGGAGTAACTCAGCAGTACAGACAGCATCACTGGAGAGAAGGAACGGATGACGTTTTGGGTTGAAACCCTTCTTCAGACTGACCCGAATGACACATGTTTAAGGGGAGAGGGGAAAGAATTAAAAGGAACCTGAGGGGTAACTTTTTACTCAGAGCATGGTGAGTATATGATACGAGCTACAAGCAAAGGTAGTTAAAGCAGTTACTATACATCTTTTAAATATAATTGGACAGGTACATGGATTACGAGGGATAAGGACAAAACACAGGCAAATGGAAGTAGCTTAGATGGGGCAGCACAGGTGGGTTGGGCTGAATGGCCTGTGTATGACTCAAAGGTATTGTTGTCCCTAGTGACCCTTCCCTTCTTATGTGCGGTTGCTGGTTTAAACCGAAGATAGACACAAAAAGCTTCTACAGTCCCATCATGAAATGTCACCCATTCCTTCTCTCCAGAGATGCTGCCTGACCTGCTAAGTTACTCCAGATGGTGGAAGGCTGTTTTTCGGACTACAGGCCTACAACTAGTGGTGTTCCTCAGGGTTCAGTGCTGGCCCTATTGCTGTTAGTTGTTGATAGCAACAATTTGGCTGAGAATGTTCAACTCATGATTAATATGATTGCAGGTGACATTATAATAGGTGGTATTGTAGATGCTGAAGTTGATGATGAAGAATTACAGCATGACTTTGATCAGCTGGCCACATGGGTCAAGGAATGTCAAATTGAGTTTAATTCAGATAAGCATGAGGTGCTGCAATATGGAAGGTCAACCCTTCACGGTGAACGGAAGGACCTTGCAAAACGTTGCTGAGCAGAGGGATACAGGAGTACAAAGTTCCCTGAAAGTGATTCCAAGTCAAGTCAAGTTTATTCGTCACATACACATAGGAGATGCCACAGGTAGATATAGTGATGAAGAAGACTTTGGGCACACTGGCCCGCATGGTGGCGCAGCGGTAGAGTTGCAGCCTTGCGGCGAATACAGCGCCGGAGACCCTGGTTCGATCCTGACTACAGGTGCTGTCTGTACGGAGTTTGTATGTTCTCCCCGTGACCTGCGTGGGTTTTCTCCGAGATCTTCGGTTTCCTCCCGCACTCCAAAGGCATACAGTTATGTAGGTTAATTTGCTTGGTAAATGTAAAGAAAATGTCCCTAGTGGGTATAGGATAGTGTCAATGTGTGGGGATCGCTGATCGGCGCGGACCCGGTGGGCTGAATTGGCCATGCTGTATTTCCAAACTAAACTAAACTAAACTAAAAATCAATATATAGATATGGGATGTTTTGTCAAAGCTGTCCTAGACGTTTGTGAGTCTAAGTGGAGTCTCATGTTTAGTTTTGGGTTTGGAATGAAATGCACAATGGATCCTCCTGTTAATGAACGGGGGAGGGGAGTGATATAATTTTATTTTGTTGGAATGATACCTGACAATCAATCATTGACCTCAGGTTGGGAAATGCAGATTTATATCCTGCTGGAGGAGGTGGAGATGATTTTGAAGTGAAGAATACTCAAGCTTCAACAGATATGTGCATTCCCAGCACGATGGTCATAAATCATAGAATGCCTCAATGATGCATAAATGGAGAAAGAATAACTTAATTCTTCAAAAGATCAAAAAGACCAAAAAGTGAAAATCAAAAAAAAACGATAAAAGGCGTTGAGAAGTTTCTGCACCAAGGTCTGATTAATAATAATGCCTCCGTCTTAAACTTTGTATCCTTAGTTCACATCCTTCCATGATATCAGCCAAGCCTACCCCCTCTATGATCTCCTCCAATCCAACCACTCTCTGAGAAAGTTTAAGATCTCCTAACACATACACACAGATGCGCACAAATACACATGCACACAGGCAGATACACATACCTGTACTTGTAAACAGAAATGTATAATGCACCTGGCTATGAATTATGGAAAGGCATCACCTGGAGAAAATGCGGTCTCCAAAGAATCAAAAGTGTGATGGAGGACATTTGGCCCCAATCAAACATTGACGTGTGGTGGGTCTCAGCTCCGAGGCCCAGAATAAAAATTAGGCTCTCAGCTCAACCCATACTTTGTGCAGAAAGAACCAGTTTCGAGAGGGGATAGTATCATTGCAAGAGGCAGAGTGGGAGGAGGTCTAGTCCACATAACAGTGGGAGTCGGTGGGTTTGTAGTAGATGTCAGTCGATGGTCTGTCCCCTGCGATGGGGACAGAGAGATCAAGAAAGGGGAGGGAGGTGTCAGAGACAATCAAGTGAATTTGAGGGCAAGGTGTAAGTTACTGATAAAGTTGATGAAAATCAACGCGTTCTGTACCTATCACCTATTCCTCATCTCCGGAGATGCTGTCTGGCCTGCTGAGTTACTCCAGCATTTTGTGTCTATCTTTGGGGTAAACCCCAATGCAGTCATTAATGTATCAGAGGAAGAGTTGGAGGATGGTGCCAGTGTATGTTTGGAACAAGAACTGTTCGACCTCACCAACAAAAGGTCGGCATGGTTGGCTACACCTTTAACTTTTGTTTAGTTTAGAGATACAGCGCGGAAACCGGCCCTTCGGCCCATCGAGTTCGCACCGACCAGCGATCACCGGACATAGTCAGAGGAGTAAAAAGACTTTGACTTTGACTTCGGGAGAAGAATGGAGAGCAGGGGAGAGACAAGACTTTGCCTTCCATCACAGTGAGGAGGAGATTCACTGTGATGGATGTTTGTGTAAATTGTGTTGGTGTGTGTCTTGGTTCTTTTCTTGTATGGCTGCAGAAACCAAATTTTGTTTGAACTTCATGTGAGGTTCAAATGACAAATAAATGGTATTGTATTGTATTGTATTGTATTGTATTGTATTGTATTGTAAAAAGAAAGGTTGTTGAGGGTGAGGAGTATTTAGGCCAGGTGGGGGAGAGTGTTAGTAGAGGCAAATCACTTGGGTCTCTGACTATTATTGAAATATTTGCCACTGTCCAAAAACAATAACAACAGAGCTACTGTGATGAAAACCTGATCTAAATGGTCTACATGACACCAGTACTTCATTCATTAAATTACGTGCGTTAAATGGTTTCCATTTCCATTTCACACATTGATGCTAAGTTGTAAAACAGAACAGGAATTCACAGAACTCACTTCTTGTTTTCTTTGGCAAAAGAAAAGCCAAGCTGCTCCTCAGGCAATGATCATATCGTGCCGTTAACTGAAGTTTATTGGTACTGGTCACAAATTGTCCAGTTTACCTTCTGAATCCATCTCCCTACTCCATTTAAAGAATCGGCCTTGAGACGATGGATAGGAGAGGTTTATGTGGATATTGGCCAATGTGGGAAGTGTATACCAGCTTGGTTGACATCCATGTTGCTTCACTCTATCTGCAAGTTGCACTTGAAATGTGTTCAATCCTTCTGCGTTATTGGGCAGCACGGTGGCGCAGGTGGTAGAACTGCTGCCTCCCCTCACAGCACCAGAGACCCGGGTTTGACCCTGAGTTTTAACCTCAGCTGCTATGTGTAGGCATTGCACGATCCCACGATGGTGAGCGGCTACGTGGAGCAGCGGTAGAGTTGCTGCCTTACAGCACTTGTAGCACCGGGAGCCCGGGTTCGAACTCGACTCTGGGTACCGTCTGTACAGAGTTTGTAGGTTCTCCCCGTGACCGCATAGGTCTTCTCCGAGATCTTCAGTTTCCTCCCCCAATCCAAAGACGTGCAGGTCTGGAGGTTAATTGGAGGTTAACACTATTCTACACACACACTATGGACAATTTTTACATTTTTATACTAAGGCAACCAACCTCCAAACCTGTATGTATTGGGAGTGTTGGAGAAAACTAAAGAAAAACGGAGAAAACCCTTGCAGGTCACGGGGAGAACGTACAAACTCCCTACAGACAAACACCCATAGTCAGGTTCGAACCCGGATTTCTGGTGCTCCATCATTATGCCACCATGCCTTATCTTCCCCCCTTCAGGGTTGACGTTGATGTGCTTGGACTCTGGTTCAATGGGTTTGGATGCGATGAATGAGACCACTGTGGTGGGACATATGGACTAGCTAAGGTGGGACAGGTGATGTTTGATGGGTGGTTAGGGAGGCTCTGCCTTCCACTACTCTTTGAGATAGGAAAGATGTTGTCGAGCTGGAAAAGGTGCAGAGAGCATTCATGAGGATGTTGTCAGGAGTCAAGGGCCTGAGCAATAGGGAGAGGTTGAGCAAGCTAGGACTTTATTATTTGGAAAGCAAGGGGATGAGGGCTGATCTTATAGTGATGTAAAAAATCAAGAGAGGAATAGATCTGGTAAACTCTATCTACTTGTGTATGAGCATGGACTTCAAGATCTCTTTCTACATGAATGTTGTTCATTAGTTCATAAGACATATGATCAGAATTAGGCCATTCGGCCCATCGAGCCTCCTCCATCATTCGATCATGAATGATCCCCCTCAACCTCATTCTCCTGCCTTCTCCCCGTAACCTTTGATACCCTTATTAATCAAGAACCTATCCATCTCCATATTAATAATACCCAATGACTTGGCCACTGCCACTCTCTATGGCGATGCATTCCACTGATTCACTACTGTCTTGTTCAAGAAAGTCCTCTTCATCTCCACTCTATGCCCCTGTCCCACTTAGGAAACCTGAACGGAAACCTCTGGAGACCTTCCACTACCTGCAACCTCCGGCAACCTCCGGCAACCACCTTCAACTTGCATCACAACAGGCTTTGACTGAAAAATTACGGATTTTTAAAACGGCAACCTATTTTTAGTTGCGGACAGTTTTGAATTTTTTACAATAATCGCTGGAACATAGAAGAAGTGGAAACCACTTTCGACCATTAGGGAGACTGACAAAAACCTCCGGGAACCGCATGGAAACCTTGGGTGGGGCGCAAAGTCTCCAGAGGTTTCCATTCAGGTTTCCTAAGTGGGACAGGGGCATAGAGTGGATTCTGAGGCTGTGCCGTCTGGACTCTCCGACTACTGGAAAACATCCTCTCCACATCCACTCTATCCAGCCCTTGGGCCTGTTAAGTATTTTGCCACCAACCATATACCTCCCCCTCCCAAAGTACGACGTCTCACACTGGCTCAGTCAGTTTCAGAAGACAGTACCACGATCACACATGCATAGATGATCTAACGATTACACCCGTGGCCTTCCACAAACACTGTTCACTCTGTGGGAAATAAACGACATACCCAATTACAGCTGAAAGGAGATTTACACACCCCCTCCAGATGTGAGTGGTCTCCAGAGGAATTCCCAGGATTAATATGTTCTGTGCCATACTGATAGTTGATTCAGCATAAAGAAACATGCAATACTTCATCACCATTGTGCATGTGATTTTTTCCAGTCACAAAGGGATCTTGATAGATTCTTAAGATAGGCACACAGTGCTGGAGAAACTCAGCAAGTCAGGCAGCATCACTGGATGTTTTGGGTCAGAACCCTACTTCAGACTGCAGATAGGTACAGATGGACTCTTACTTACTTGGAGATATAGTGTGGAAACAGGCCCGGCCCACTCAGGCCGTGCCGACCGTCGATCACCCGTTCACACTAGTTCTAAGTTATCCCACATTCGCATCCACTCAACACGCACTCAAAGCTATTTACTGCAGCCAATTAACACAAGTCTTTGGGGTGTGGGAGGAAACCCGCTCACCCAGAGAAAACCCAGCAGACATAGGAGGAACATGAAAACTCCCCACAGGCAGCATCTGAGATCCGGATCGAAACGGTGTCTCTGGCGCTGTCTCTACCAACTGCACCACCGTGTGGCCCTATTGCGTCACAGAGTCACACGCCCATCAGCCCAACTTGTCCATGCCAACGAAGATGCGCCATACAAGCTTGTCCCACCTGCCTGTGTTTAGTCCATATCCCTTCAAACCTCTCCTATCTTCTACTTCTGCGTTTCCTTATGCATTCGAGAAATTAATTTTATTTTTACTGCTGTCAGTTTCTTCAAAGAGTTCACCATGTCAATGACTGAAATAAATATTATTTAATCTCCTGGGGAGAAGATAAGTTTGCATCTTATCAGATGTTGTTGAACATTTAGTGGAATTCCTTGAAGCTGACAGTGAGTTTTTCATGGCTTTTTCCCGAAAAGCATCCATTCTGTGCATGGGGCGGCACGGTGGCGCAGCAGCATTTACTGCCTTTCAGCGCCAGAGACCCGGGTTCGATCCTGACTTCGGCTGCTGTCTGTACGGAGTTCGTACATTATCCCCGTGGCCAGCGTGGGTTTTCTCCGAGATCTTCGGTTTTCTCCCACACTCCAAAGACGTACAGGTTATTACGGTAATTGGCGGGGTATAAATGTAAATTGTCCCTAGTGTGTAGGATACCGTTAATGTGTGAGGATCGCTGGTTGGCGCGGACACGGTGGGTCGCTGGGCCTGTTTCTGCGCTGTACCTCTGAACTAAATTAAATTAATGAATGGCCAGGTACCATTGTAACGTGTTTTAAAGCATTCGTGCTTTGGCAGTTTGTGCATGTTAACCAGATGCTTCACAACACAGCACTAAATATTTTATTAAAGAGTTGCATGTGTGTCCATACTTTAAAACTGTTACTGAGAACTGAAGCACATGTTACAAGCGACAAAGTTTCTCATGCAAGGAACGGGAAGTCACTGCTTTTTTTGAGTTGAGGTGGAATGATTCAAATATTCTCCATCGTAAATCAATAGAAGGATCCATTTGAGAAGCTATTGCAAGATTAATAATGAATGAATTTTCCTTTGCAAGTCCAACGGTGTTTAATTCATGCATTGTGCTGAAGTTCTTGAGGCAAAAATATTGCAGCTTCATCTATGATAAATTACTTAGTAGTTTCTGACATGCTGAACTCGATAGACACAGGACTAAAACTATGATTCAGTCGAAGAAAAATAGCACAGGGTTTTTGTATTCATATGCAGGTCTTTCTGTTCTAAACATTAGAATTCACCACTTGCGCCTGTCAATTATTTTGAGGAGATGTTATAGTCATTCGGTAACACTCATGCTGCAATAGTTTGATTGAGTGGCTGTTTAAAAGATACAGCGTGGAAATAGGACCTTCGGACCAGCGAGTCCACATCAACCATCGATCACCCGTTCACACTAATTCTGCATTATTCCACCTTTGCATCCACTCCCTTACACATTGGGGGCAATTTACAGAGGTCAATTAACCTATAAACCCACATATCTTGTGCTGGACTCTCCTATGTTCTATAGAGTCATAGAGTGATACAGTGTGGAAACAGGCCCTTCAGCCTAACTTACCCACACCGGCCAACATGTCCCAGCTACACTAGTCCACCCTGCCTGCGCTTGGCCCATATCCCTCCAAACCTGTCCTATCCATGTACCTGTCCAACTGTTTCTTAAATTTTGGGATAGTCCCAGCCTCAACGACCTCATCTGGCAGCTTATTCCATACACCCACCACCCTTTGTGTGAAAAAGTTACCCCTCAGATTCCTATTAAATCTTTTCCCCTTCATCTTGAACCCATGTTCTCTAGTTCTCGATTCCCCTACTCTGGGCAAAAGACTCTGTGTATCTACCTGATCTATTCCTCTCATGATTTTGTACACCTCTATAAGATCTCCCCTCATCTTCCTGCACGCCAACGAATAGAGACCCAGCCTACTCAACCTCTCGCTTTAGCTCACTCCCTCTAGACCTGGCAGCATCCTCGTAAATCGTCTCTGAACCCTTTCAAGCTTGACAATATCTTTCCTATAACATGATCCCCAGAATTGAACACAATATTCTAAATCTATGTTATCCTTCACTCTGAAATATCGTCGCAAACTCTGTACAAACAGCATCTGTAGTCAGGATCGAACCCGGGTCTCTGGCGCTGTGAGGCAGCAGCTCTACTGCTGCGCCACTGTGCCACCTGTTTGTTGACTATTTAAATCTGACATTATTTAGTTCCCATCGTTACTCACCCTTTACTTTGTATTCCAGGAACTTGTACACGTGATCAGCTTGCCCTCTGATCATTACTCATTTGGAGACCTCCAACACTGGATCTGGTCACTGGAGTTCAAAGCTGCGACATTGCAGTGGCTGCATTTGGGACCTAAATACAATGAAACTTCCAGTCGCCTTGGTCGCTGATTCTACGACACATGCAACGTACTACTGCGATGGACAGCTGTACATTACATAATGGTGTTATTTCAGCAAAGTGTAGTCGTTTGATGCGACTTACAGTATTAGCCTAAGCCCTCCATTGCAATCAACGCAAGCAGTGCTGGTTCATTCTACAGTCTCTGTTCATTTAGTTCCCCAGATACAGTTGAACGCACTTCCAGCATTGGATTCAGCACCCAACACCGAGCTTCATCTCGACAGCTCCACTTATCAGGAAATTGGATTAGCATTGGGCCAAATCCAAAAAGACTCTTCACAATCCAAATTCCTGAATGTAAACAAGTTTGCAAATACTTTCTCTATATCCTGGCAATATAATTGCAGTTTATTTCCTTTTAGAACTATTAAGAATTCAGAGAAAAGTGGAATTTGTAATCACAAATTTCCATCTGTGTGCAATGGAGGTTGACATTTGCATTTCATAGAATTAGCATACTTAACACAAAGTTGATACCCAGATACCATGAATCAGATTTATTTATGGACATTATCCACTGAATGTAGTTGAGAACTCATCCATTAATTGCATGGTTCAAGTAGGCACTATTAGATGCATTATAGTGCTGTGTCACCGTATAACGGGTGGCATGGCGGTAGAGTTTCTGCCTCACAGCGCCAGAGACCCGGGTTCAATCCTTACTACGGGTGTCTGTCCATATGGAGTTTGTACGTTCTCCCGCTGACTCGAGTGGGTTTTCTCTGGGAGCTCCGGTTTCCTCCCACACTCCAGAGACGTACAGGTTTGTAGGTTAATTGGCTGAGTAAAATTGTAAATTTCCCGAGTGTGTGTAAGATAGACTAGTGTGTGAAGATCGATGGTCAGAGCAGACTCAGCGGGCCTAAGGGACTGCTTCCATGTTGTATCTCTAAACTAAAACTAAACTGAAAGTGGCATAGATAAAAGGCACCAATGGTGTACGGCTGTTATCCACTGCGTAAATCATCGCTTGTGACCCGAACCATGCATCACAAATATTGACTGATCCCAGGCAGCAAGACTTGGGTGGGTTAGTACCACAGCGGTGGTAGTTTACATTGGTTTAGTTTTAGTTTAGAGATACAGCATGAAAACAGGCCCTTCTGTCCACGCTGAATAGCGATCCCCTTACACTAGTTCTACCCTACATACTAGGGACAACTTACAGAAGCCACTTAACCTACAAACCCACACTTTTTTGGGACATGGGAGGAATCCAGAGCACTTGAAAGAAACCCATGCGGTCACAGGGAGAATATGCAAACTCCATTCATCGGGCACTGGTTGTCAGGGTTGTATCTGGGTCTCTGACGCTGCTATGGGTCTGTCCCATTTAGGCGATTTTTCAGGCGACTGTCAAGTTGTCGGTAGTCGCCTGAAAAACCGGCAACTGGAACGACGACTGTCAGAGTGAAACACACACACACACACATCACTTCCTTCACCAGCCTGTTACGCAGGCGGGGGACAGGGCAAGCGGGGGGAGCACTGTCTGAGTTAAATTCACACGGTGCAAAGCCAAGGTGATACAGACACACACCGCGATGAACAGGAAGGTTGGTGCTGTAATTAAGATGGCTGAAGCACAGTGTACGGTGTCCTATAAAAGAGGGAGGGAGAGGGGGGAGAAGGAGGGAGAAGGGGGGAGAAGGAGGGAGAAGGTTTGGAGACAACTTTTAAGAAGCCAGAGATACACGGCTGTGGCTGCCATTGACATTAGCATACAGGTACAGCACAAAAACAGGCCCTTCAGCCCACCACATCCATCGGTAAATGTGATCCTAAATACCATTGAACCAGTGAAATGTTGCTCCCACACTATTGTGCGATGCTCATCTGAGTATCTTTGCAAGAAACCTGGGTGTGGACTGTAAGCAACGAGTTCATACACCAGAAGGAGATAGTCAGAGACTCTGGCCGATCAACTCAAAAATATTTCTTCATGAATTAAGCAATGTTGCCTTCATATGGTGAGAAAAATCTCACACACAGATTAGTTTGGTTTAGAGATGCAGCACAGAAATCATAGACAGTGTCAAAGAGATCTTGATAGATTCTTATTTACGTAAAGGTACAGTATGGAAACAGGCCCTTTGGCCCACTCAGTCCACACCGACCATCGATCGCCCATTTACCTAGTTCTATGCTATCCCACTTTCACATCCACTCCCGACACACTCGGGGCAATTTACAGAAGCCAATTAACCTACAAAACCGCACGTCATTGGTTTAGTTTTAGTTTAGTAATACAGCATGGAAACAGGTCTTTCCACCCACTGAGTCCATGCCAACCAATGATCCCCTTACGCTATTTCTATCCTACACACCAGGAGCGCTTAACCTACAAACCCATTCTTTTCTGGGACATAGGAGGAAACTGGAGCACCCGGAGGAAACCCACGTGGTTCACAGGGCGAACGTGCAAACTCCACAGCGAATGCGCCCGTAGTCAGGATCAACATCTCTGGCGCTGTGGGGCAGCGTGTTCTACCAGCTGCGCCACCGTGCCGTCCCGCAGATCAAAGAGCGGGAAGCATGGATAATAGCCTTGCTATTCATCACACTTTACTCCTTAAAAGACAGTGCAGAAAGATCTATTAAATAACTAACTTCTTTTGATGGGAACAACAGCCCCTGGTAGTGTAAAATTAAATGACTATGATAACAACCCATCCCTTTGAAATACTCATTTACTTATTGCAGTGAAATAAACAGGTTCTGTTTTTCAATCTAATTAGCAAACTCGCCCCGCTAAGACTTTTCCCCGTTCAAATTAATCTGCATAACATTAAGCAATGATAATTTTTAGTTTACGGTGATGATTGGTGTTACCTGATGAACACTGTCAAAAATGCAGAGTTTACTTGAAGGAATATTTTGTGTCCAATTGAAATCAGAAATGGCAGGAGCAAAGCCATCTCCGTGAACTCACGAGCGATGAAAGGATTTGTGTGGCAACAGAGTGCTTGGAGCCAATTGTTACATACAGAAATAAAAGCAAGGCTTGTAAGCCTGTCGATCATCTCAGATGTTGGCTGTGCCGAGCGTTCTGTTCTCTGACAATATTCAGGGCTCATTTTTTCACCGTTAAAAAAACTAATGAGAAAACACATCTCCGCGAATGTGTACACTCTTGAACGTGGGTTGTGAGAGATATGTGGAACGTTCTGTCACTCGTGAAACTTATTGCGTTGAATAACCAATTTGCTTGAAGGGCGATTTAAATATTACAATTTACAAGGGCAAATCAGAGAACGCTTGTGCCTCGAAGTACAGTTTATATTAATTCTCAAGGTCTGCAAAGCCAGCGTTTGTTGCCCATCTCTGATTGGCCTTTAAAGTTCATCTTTATAAGTAATAGGAGCAGAATTAGGCCATTTAGCCCATCAAGTCTCTCCGCCATTCAATCATGGCTGATCTATCTCTCCCTCTCAACTCCATTCTCCTGCCCTCTGCCCATAACCCCTGACACCCGTACTAATCAAGAACCTATCTATCTCTGCCTTAAAAATATCCACTGACTTTGCCTCCACAGCCTTCTGTGGCAATGAATTCCACAGATTCACCACCCTCTGACTAAAGAAATTCCTCCTCATCTCCTTCCTAAAGGAACGTCCTTTTATCGTCAGGCTATGACCTCTGGTCCTAGACTCACCCACTAGTGGAAACATCCTCTCCACATCCACTCTATCCAGGCCTTTCACGATTCGGTAAGTTTCAATGAGATTCCCCCTCATTCTTTCAAACTCCAGCGAGTGCAGGCCCAGTGCCATCAAACACACATCGTATGATAACCCAAGCAAGATGGTGAGTTGTTCCCTGGAAGGACATTCATGCCAGGCTGGTTTGTGATGAGGAAGGGAAGCTAGTGATAGAGTTGCCACGTAAAGTTTAGTTTAATTTATTATTGTCACTCGTACCGACATACAATGAAAAGCTTTTTGTTGTTGCTTGCTATCCAGTCAGCAAACAGACTATACATGATTACAATCAAGCCGTCCACAAAGTACAGATACAGTAAAAGGGATAAAATATAATAAAGTCCAAGATAGTCCGAGTTTTTCCAATGATGTAGATTGTAGGTCAGGACTGCTCTTTAGTTGGTGATAGGATGGTTCAGTTGCCTGATAACAGCTGGGAAGAAATTGTCCCTGAATCTAGAGGTGTGCGTTTTCACACTTCCATATCTCTTGCCTGATGGGAGAGGGGAGAAGTTCACGGAGATGGCCAGGGTGAGACCCGTCCTTGATTATGCTGGTGGCCTTGCCGAGGCAACGTGAAGTGTAGATGGAGTCAAAGGAAAGGAGGCTGCTTATGTGATGGGCTGGGCTACTCTGCATAACTCTGCAGTTTCTTGTGGTCTTGGATGGAGCTATTCCCAAACCATGCTGTGATGCATCCTGATAAAATGCTTTTCACGGCACATTTGTAAAATTTGATGAGTGTTGTTTGGGACATGCCAAACTTCTTAAGTTCTAAATGAATAGAAGCATTGCTGTGCCTTCTTGGCCATTGCTTTGAAACGGCTGGTCCAGGACAAGTTGCTGGTGATATTTACTGCAAACAACTTGAAGCTTTCAACAATCTCTATTTGTTGTTGTCAGTGTATCAGGGTATGTAAACCACTTTGCTACCTGAAATTGATCACAATGTCCTTTTTCTCACTGACATTAGCCCTATGGCCATTGTTGCTCTTGGTGGGAGAGTTCATGGTTGGAAAGTGCAGTCGGATTAGCCTAGGTGAATAACCACTATCAGTGTGTGAAGAAGGGTCCAGATCCAAAATGTTGCCTGTCCATTCCTTCTAAAGACGTTGCCCAGCCGGCTGAGTTCCACCAGCTCTTTATGTTTTGCAAACTACAATTTATTAGTGATTAACCAAAATCATCTACTGATAATTGATCGATTGACTGAAAGATACAGCATGGAAACAGGCCCTTCAGCCAACAGAGTCTATGCTATTCAAACGAGTTCTTTGTTGTCCCAATTTCTTATCCACTCCCTACACACTGGGACCAATTTGCAGACGCCATTTAACCTACAAACCTGTCAGAGATTCATATTTTGAGCAGTGGGAAGATGCAAACCTGATTTCCCACTCTCTAATATTCCAAAAGATCATTAAGCGGAGATCAGTATCAGACTTGATCTTACAGAAGCATCAAAAGCCTTGAGGTAAAGGTATGGATATTGTCACAGAAAGAGACCTGAAGTCCTTTTCATCTTTAGCCTATGTCCACCAATTTGCCAATCAACCAACCCCCCCCCCCCCCCCCCCCCCCCCCCCCCCCCCACCCTTTCACTCTGAACTCCTGGAATTCTATTAGAATAATTTAGGTTAGTTTAGAGATACAGTGCGGAAACAGGCCCTTTGGCCTGCCGAGTCCACACCGACCAGCAATCCCCGCACACTAACACTATCCTACACCATCAGGGGGGGGGGGATGAGTGCCATTTGACATGGGCCTCATGCCTGTCTGCTTCAAAGGGATCTTGATTTGAGGGCCTCTAAAATTGAAATTGGCCTGGGCCTCAGTTCGTCTATGAGAGGGCCTGTCCTACACACTCTTGGGCCAAATTACGTTAATACCGAGCCAATTTATCTACCAACCTGTACACCTTTGGAGTGTGGGAGGAAACCAAAGATCTCAGAGAATATCCACAGTGCCAGGCGAGAACGTACAAACTCCGTACAGGCAGCACCCATAGTCAGCATCGAACATGGGTCTCTTGCGCTGCAAACGTTGTAAGGCAGCAACGCTACCACTGCGCCACTGTGCCACCCATGGGATAGGATTGATTGGTACAGCGCTCGATGTGAAATGCTTGCTTCCAGTCTCTGGTGTCGGGTAAACCAACGATGTAGCCCCATGGATCAATGGCTGAATGTTCAAAGCCTTCCGTCTGGGAGTTGATGTAGGCAATGTTATACTGATCCTGCCAATGTTTAGATCCTTTTGTTGTCCTTTCTTCACACTATCCTTTCAATTCTCTCATTTTTATCCTCATGAATTATTTTTATTCTTTACCTTCCTCATATTCAATTCCACTCCGCAACAGAACAACTTAATATTCCTGAAAGATAAAATCTTATCTAAAGGGAGATGTCAAAGTCTGTGAGCACTAGAGACATGAGGGCAGTTATAACCACAACCTAACACCAAGCTCTGGGGATTACGATGCAAGATCCAAGGCAGAATCAATGACCAGTTGCAATTTAACCGGAGGCTATATGAAGTTCCTTTCTCAAATACCAAAGAATTCACAACCTTGTGTTCAATCCCAAGACAAAAATCAACTTCACACCGATGCCATTTCTGAAGGTCCCCATTGCCATCCCTGTGACATGATGTGAATCCAGACCTATCACATCTACAGCTAAAAATATTATCTACAGTTTTAGCCTAATTATAACGCAGAAGCAGGCCCTTCAGCTCACCGAGTCCACACCAGCCAGCAATCCCCGCCCATTAACACTATCCAACACACTTACTAGGGACAATTTACATTCATGCCAGGCCAATTAACCTACCGATCTGAGTTCTTCAATCCTGAGATTGTCCTCTTCCTCAAATGTGATCACAAAACCACTGGCAGTCGGACCCACGAAAGTGCGGCTAAACTCTGCTCCAATGCCATTGATTATTACTGTCCCTTTACAACTTCTTCTGGCAGCTCGTTCCATATACTCAAGAGTCAAGTGTCAAGAGAGTTGATTGTCATGTGTCTCTGACAGGACAATGAAATTCTTGCTTTGCTTCAGCACAACAGAACATAGTAGGCATTGACTACCCTCTGTGTGAAAAAGTTACCCAAAGTTCCAAATTAAATCTATGTGTGACTGTGGCTCATAAATGTATTACCTCATCATCGAGATTACAAGAAAGAAAGGGAATGATCATTTGATCTGAGCAATTGATCAAAAGTCTCCTCTTTAACCTTCTGAAGTTACATGCGCGAAAACATTTGAATCACCATTCCAGTTCTTCCTGCCTTTCTCTTTGAACGAGTTGGCAGCCGCTCTGTAAATGGAAGTTATCTACTGCGATCCAGATGCTGCACCCTTTCAATATTCTGGCCACAGAGGCGGGCATCTGAAGTCCTAATAATTATCTTGCTGCTTAATCTGCTTGTGCGAGTCAGTCTGGTCTAATGCTCACAAATCACTGTTGAAATATCGCCAAACACTCTGACTTTGGAGCATGTCAGTGAGTGCCATTGCCGATAGGTCTGTAGTGATGCCTCTGCTCCACACAGGGCTCTACCGCCGTTCTTCAGCTAACCCAGCGTCACTTCCTTCAGTTACCTCCTCTTCCGGCTGCTCTCCCTGACTCTGGTACACGGATAAGAAAGATTTCAAGAGATTTGGGCCAAGCGCAAGCAAATGGGATTAGTTTAAATGGGGTACCTTGATCGGCATGGATGAATTGGACCGAAAGGCTTGTTTCTCTGCTCTTTGGCTCTTTATCCATGTTCTATGGGTCTATGACTTTTTTTCAGTTCTAGGACTCGATGACTATCCATGTTCTATGGCTCAGTGACTTCTCATGGAGGGAGTGACGTTTTTCCCATCTGCCATTCCCAATGGGAATACACTAGGAAAAATAGTTTCTCCTGAACTTCCTACTGCATTTGTTGATATATTTAAAGCATTACGTGCTTCGGTCATAAATGTCTTTATCCACCCACTCTGGCAATTTTTTTGTAATAATTTTGAAAAGCTCTCTTCCATCACTCATTTTCCCAGAAGGTACAATGTCGGTCTAGGTTCCCTATTCGGTACCTCAGTTTTGTCGCCAAACTTTTATGTATCTTTCCCAGAACCAATAAATATTATATATTTATACTGTGATCTCACCAAGAAACATAAGTTCCATGCGTATCAATTCTGCAGCTCTCAACATTAAACCCTAGTTCTGAGCCTTTCTACAGTCTTTTTAAACTGTCGTAGTGATGTGTACACTAATTCCTCAAATCCTCCATCATATTAAAAATGTTATTAAAGATGTGTAGGAAGGAACTGCAGATGCTGATTTAAACTGCGGACAGACACAAAATGCTGGAGTAACTCCGCGGGACAGGCAGCATCTCCGGAGTGAAGGAATGGATGACGTTTTGGGTCAAGACTCTTCGTCAGACCCTTCTGCAATAGGGTCTCGACCCGAAACGTCACTCATTCCTTCTCTCCAGAACTGCTGCCTGTCCCACTGACTTTAATGTTACCTCCTTTCAGGCAAAGACTTTGATGAAGAAATGTATTGGGTGACTTTAGGTATTGTAAATTTATTGCAAGGTTTCTATTTGATGAACCTTGAAGGTTTGAGCAATGAGAATGGCTTTCTACAAAGCGAGTGAACCAAGGAGTTGCAGAGGGAGGGCTCTCCACAAAACATGGAACGGGATGGGTTGTTTGGAAAGTTGTGGTGGGCTCACGTCGAAGGTGATGGGAATGTCTATGTGATATGAATTGGCTGAATAGAATGGCAAATAAGGTTTTGCACTGCTTCTCATGACAATGATAAACCAATATCAATACCGTCAAAATGGAGTTGTCCTTTGAGAGAACCCACATTGGCCTTCAGGTAGAAGGAGTGGGTGACGTTTCGGTTTGGGACCATTCTTCAGACTGTCCATCTTCTGTTTAAACCAGCATCTGCAGTTCCTTCCTGCAGCATATTTGCCATTCAAGTATTATCTGAATGCCAGGTTTTGGAACATATTCTACTTTTTGCGTATGGCGTGCACTGCCTAAAGTAGTAGATCAAGGGTATCATCAGTTACTGGGTGGAAGGGTTTGATGCCCCCAGGGAAAAGCCTCAGTGGGCAGTCATTCACAACGTGTGGGATGGTCTGGTCTGGATGTACGCAGTCGCAAGCAGGGCTGTGTGACATATTTACCCAGGATCATGGAATTATTCAGAGTGCATTCCATGCAAAATATAAAACTCTTGCAATGTTTGCGAAGAGAGTGCAAACTCTAAGATTTGTTCTGAAAATGTCACGTTGCATTTTTCTATGTGAAGCACATGGGTCGGTTGCTTGTGAGATCCTGACTCTGTGAATGCCTCATCAAGATGATGGACAAATTGCCACTCTGCTAGATGCAGGGGAGTTCGCCTGAAAGCTACACAATTAATCAAATCACCAGAGCATCCAGCAAGGATAGAAGCTTTTATGTAAAAACAAAAATCTATAATCAATGCCCAGAAGACTTAAATGTGCTTTCACTGTGTCAGATGTCAATCACTGTGTCTTTAATAAAAGCAAACAACATCTGCTTACTCAAAGGGTTGAGTAAGATGTGTTGCTGAGTCAGTTTTGAAGCAGTCCCCGCTGTTTTTAGAAACATAGAAAATAGGTGTAGGAGTAGACCATTCGGCCCCTCGAGCCAGCACTCCCATTTAATATGATCATGGTTAATCATCTGAAATCAGTACCCCCGATCCTGCTTTCTCCCCATATCCCTTAATTCCATTAGTCCTAAGAGCTCTATCTAACTCTCTCTTGAAAACATCCAGTGAATTGGCCTCCACTGCCTTCTGTGGCAGAGAACTCCACCGATTCACAACTCTCTGGGTGAAAAGGATTTTCCTCATCTCAGTCCTAAATGAACTACCCCTTGTTCTTAAACAGTGACTGTAGACACAATTGCTGGAGAAACTCAGCAGGTGCGGCAGCATCTATGGAGCGAAGGAAATAGGCAACGTTTTGGGCTGAAACCCTTAACAGTGACCCCTGGTTCTGGACTTCCCCAACATCGGGAACATTTTTCCTACACCTAGCCCATTCAATCCCTCAAGAATTTTATATGTTTCTATAAGATATCCCCTCATCCTTCTAAATTCCAATGAATATAAGCTCAGTCTTATATGCCTTCTCGTCAGAAACATTTCACTGAAGATTTTACTCTACAGAGAAACAATGATCATGTGGCAAACAGATAAGAGTTGGTCTTAGCATTATATTCAGTACAGGCATTATGGGCCGAAGTGCCTGTTTTTGTGCTGTACTTCTACAAAAGGTCATCAGCCTACACCTCCGGTGGGCAGCGAGACTCACGTCGCAGTGGCCTCTGCAGTCCGTTTGTCTTTTTGTTATTTTTTGTCCCGTTTTAATGTAGTTTTTATTATTTTTTTGATGGGGTATGTGTGTGTGTGTGTGGGAGGCGGGGGGGGGGGGGGGAACTTTTAAAATCTTTCCCCTGCACGGAGAACCCGACCTTTTCCCTGTCGGGTCTCCGTTGTCATTGGGGCTGCAACGTGGAGCGGCCTCCAGCAGGAACGTCCTGGGGCTCCAGTCGCGGAGCTGCGGAGCTACTCACCATCCTGGAGCTGGCCGAGTCCGGAGCGGGTGGAGCTGTGGTGGCGCGCTGCTGTGACCCGACCCCCGGAGATTCGGAGGCTTACCGCAGGTCTGGTGGACAGTGACACCGGGAGCCCGCGGGTCCCTGCTGGGAGACCGCTTTTCGAGGCTTCTGCAACGGCGACTTCACCCGCCCGAGTCGTGGGGTCGAGGAGTGCCTGGAGCGGGGCCTTACATCACCGCCCGGCGCGGCTTCAACGGCTGCGGGACTTTGCTAGAGCCCGCCGGGGGCTCCATCAACAAGACCCGGAGCGTGGCCTTGCATCGCCCGGCGTGGCTTTAATGGCCGCGGGACAATTGCCATCGCCCGCCGGGGGCTTTGACTCCGACATCGGGAGGGGAATGGGGAGTGCAGGGGAGAGATAAGTGTTTTTGCCTTCCATCACAGTGAGGAAGAGATGCGCTGTGATGGATGTCTGTGTAAATTGTGTTGTGTCTTGGGTCTTATTTTTCATGCGTGTGTGACTGCAGAAACAACATTTCATTTGAGCCTCTATGAGGTTCAAGTGACAAATAAATTGTATTGTGTATTGTGTATTGTGTAACACTTTCTCGTCCTACTGTTCTTGGATTGTCCAACTTCTTATACCACTTCTCATCCATCTGTTATTTGACATCTCCTCCAGACAGAACAACCTGTCACCAGCCATTCTCAGTTGATACCCCACCACTTGTGCACTTGGCCTTGTGTCTGTTACTAACTTTCACTTTGTTCTCCCCCACCTTTATCCTGTCTCTGCAACTTCGAACATGCCTTACACCTGACTTTTAGTTTAATTTAGAGATGTGACAGCATTGAAATAGGCCCTTCACCCCAGGCCAAACATTGATCACCCATTCACACCGATTCTGTTATCCCACTTTCTCATCCAGCTCCTACACACCAAGGAACTATTTACAGAGGCCAATTAACCCGCAAACCAAAACATCCGGAGGAAACCCACAAGGTCACAGGGGGAGTGCAAACTCCACACAGACAGCACCAGAGGTTAGGATCGAACCTGCATCTCTGGAACTGTGAGACTGCAGCTCTACCAGCCGTGCCACTGTGCGCCCAGTATTCCTGGCCTCATGTCAGTAACCAGCATTTACATTTTCTTCGTTCCATCTTTTCCCATTCTCTGCGATTTAGAACTTGCCTCACTCCTGACTTTTCACCAGAACTAGGAAATGTCGACTTGAATTCTTAAGTTTCCCCTTATACAGCAAATTAGTTAGGAACAAGTCTGATAGGGTTTAGCTTATGATGGAATTCCAAATAAAACCATGATACATCAGAGATTGTAATGTTTTGATGAGAAACAGCTATAAGAGAGTGCATTTATTGACTTTTGTATCAGCTAGCAGGTTGGAGGCAGGGCAGGTTGTATGATTAACAGCGAACAGTCCTGTACAGCGAGTAAAGTCAACTTATTCAAAATAATAAGCATCTGTTTAAAGTCCAGAGGAATCATACTACAGCAAACTGTCAATAAACAGGGTAGTTTTTAACAAGAATTGCAGAGATGGGGATAGTCACATATGCGTAAGTTATCTGCACCAAATCAATATCGGACCATCAGCCACCAAGCTTGACGGATGGGAATTAGCTATCGTAATGGCTGACTGCAACATTGAAATTGTGCAGAGTTGGTATCTGGTTTTCACACAAAGTGTGGTTGGTGTATGGAACAAGCTGCCAGAGGATGTAGTTGAGGCAGTGACTATTCCAACAATGAGAAACAGTTAGGCAGGTCACTGGCACTGTGGTGCAGCAGCTTTACCACTGTGCCACCCTAATTAGAAAACTAACAGGCCATTGGTATCTTCATAAGTCTCGGAGAGTCAAGTCAAGAGAGTTTATTGTCATGTGTCCCAGATAGGACAATGAAATTCTTGCTTTGCTTCAGCACAGCAGAATATGGTAGGCATGAATACAGAACATATCAGTGAGTCCATATACCATTATATAAATATATACACACATCAATAAATAAGCAGATAAAGTGCAAATAAACAGATAATGGTCTATTAATGTTCATAGATTTGTTTCAGTTGAGTTTAATAGCCCGATGGCTGTGGGGAAGTAACTGTTTCTGAACCTGGACGTTGCAGTCTTCAGGCTCCTGTACCATCTACCTGAAGGTAGCGGGGAGATGAGTGTGTGGCCAGGATGGTGTGGGTCCTTAATGATGCTGCCAGCCTTTTTGAGGCAGCAACTGTAATAGATCCCCTCGATGGTGATGTCAGAGCCGATGATGGACTGGGCAGTGTTTACTACTTTTTGGAGTCTTTGCCGCTCCTGGCGGCTCAAGTTGCCGAACCAAGCCACGATACAACCGGTCAGCATGCTCTCTCCTGTGCACCTGTAGAAGATAGGGAGAGTCCTGCTTGACATACCGACTCTCCATCATCTTCTCAGGAAGTAGAGACGCTGATGTGCTTTCTTAATAATTGCATCAGATCAGACAAAATCCCATCGAGTCTACTCTGCCATTCAATCATGGCTGATTTATCTTTCCCTCTCAACTCCATTCTCTTGCCTTCTCCACGTAACCCTTGGCACCCTTACCAATCAAGTATCTGTCAGTCTCCAGCATAAAAAATACCCAATGAAGGGTACTTAAAAATACCTACCACCATCTGACGGCAATGAATTCCACAGATTCCCCACCCTTTGGGCAAATAAATTCCTCCTCAGGCCATTGAAGAGCATTGCTCAGGTTTGGTGGGAAGACACTGGTTTGTCTTGATCCTCTGGACTTCTTACTGAAGAATGGATGGATGGCCAAGGTGCAGCAGTGCAGACGGAGGATGTTGGGGCCCAGAGATGTGCCCATTGTACTGCGCAATTGGAAAGATACAATTGCAATGCATTGGAAGTTGTTGAATGCATGCTGACTGATTGAATTGTGTGTTTAGCCATTGGCATTGACAGTCATAGTCATTGAGTCTTTCAGCCCTGGAAACAGGCTCGTTGACCCAACTTTCCCGCACCGCCCAATATGTCCCATCTGCACTAGTCCCACCTCCCTGCATTTGGCCCATATCCCTCTATACCTGTGCTATCCATGTTTCCTAAAGGTTGCAATAGTCCCTGCCTCAACCACCTCCTCTGGCAGCTCGTTCCATACACCTACCACCCTTTGTGTGAAAAGGTTACCCCGCAGGTTCCTATTAAATCTCCCCCCCCTTCACCTTAAACCTATGACCACTAAATTCCCCAACTCTGGGCAAGAGACACTGTGCGTCTATCCGATCTATTCCTCTCATGATTTTCTACAGGTGATTCGCAATGATTAAAGGCTCATGAAATGCATTGCATACAAATGTTTAGTTTAGTTTCGAGATACAATTTAGTTTAGAGATACAGCGCGGGAACATGCCCTTCGGCCCACAGAATTGGTGCCAACCAGCAATCCTTGCACACTAACAAACTCCTACACATACTAGGAACAATGTACAATTATGCCAAGCCAATTAGCCTACAAATCTGTACTGTCTTTGGAGTCAGTGGATCAAATCCCCCCCATTGCTTTCAGGTGTGTGATCGTCAGATGCACAGCACGCTGACTTTGACATTTTTTGTTGTAGCGCTCTGATTTAATTCTAGTACACAACCACTTGTTTAAAAGGGAATAGATCTATTGAATAATTCAGCAAGCCATCCAGGAGGATCCTAATGGATTATGACAGCTTTCTGGTTCTGATGCCTTCGCGACAGCAGAACCAGACACGGTGACAATCAGTCGCCAAACTTTAGCAGCCCGCTACCTCCTCACATCAATCCACATTCCCAAATAGGACGTAATGGCTTTTGTCAACATACAATGGTTGGATTTGATGTGTCTTCTCTACCAACCTGACTTTGCATAAACCCATGGGGACTAGACAATTTCCAGCGCTGCTAACATAGGAGAGAAGATTTCCATTCCTGGAGCTCCTTTCACACTCATTCGAAAAGGGTAGGAATAGTTTAGTTCAGGTTAGTTTAGTGTCACGTGCACTGAGGTACACAGGGAAGCTTTTATTGCGTGCTAACCAGTCAGCAAGGTCTCCAACGAGGTAGATGGTAGACCTCTCTCTAATTGGTACTAGGATGGCTCAGTTGCCTGATAACAGGTGGGACGAAACTAAACTGTCCCTGAATCTGGAGCTGTGCGTTTTCACACTTCTATACCTTCTGCCTGATGGGACAGGGGAGAAGAGGTAGTGGCCTGTGTGTGAGTCATCCTGAATTATGCTGCTGACCTTGCCCAGGCAGCGTGAGGTACAAATGGAATCAACGGAAGGGAGGTTGGTCTATGTGATGGTCTGGGCTGCATCCGCAATTCCTAACAATTTCTTGCAGAGAACAAAATATTTTACATAGAACTCTGTGTGTAAAACCCATGTCCTGCACATCTCCTTTAAACTTTGCCTCGCTCGACTGAAAGCTTTGCCATCTAGTACTTGAATTTGCTAACCTGAAAAAAAAGTTAGTTACTCTCCATTTTATCTATGCCTCTCATAATTTTATATCATTCTGTCAGGTCTAACCCTCAACCTCTGATGCTCCAGAGAAAAAAAAATCCAAGTCTGTCCAATGTCTCCTTTTAGCTAATCAAAGATAGACACAAAAAACTGGAGTATCTCAGCGGGAAAGGCAGCATCTCTGGAGAGGAGGACTGGGTGACATTTCGGGTTGACCCCCTTCTTCAGAGAAAGCGAATGGTATGTTAGCTTTCATTGCAAAAGGATTTGAGTATAGGAGCAGAGATGTTCTACTGCAGTTGTACATGGTCTTGGTGAGACCACACCTGGAGTATTGCGTACAGTTTTGGTCTCCAAATCTGAGGAAGGACATTATTGCCATAGAGGGAGTGCAGAGACGGTTCACCAGACTGATTCCTGGGATGTCAGGACTGTCTTATGAAGAAAGACTGGATAGACTGGTTTATACTCTCTAGAATTTAGAAGATTGAGAGGGGATCTTATAGAAACTTACAAAATTCTCAAGGGGTTGGACAGGCTAGATGCAGGAAGATTGTTCCCGATGTTAGGGAAGTCCAGGACAAGGGGTCACAGCTTAAGGATAAGGGGGAAATCCTTTAAAACCGAGATGAGAAGAACTTTTTTCACGCAGAGAGTGGTGAATCTCTGGAACTCTCTGCCACAGAGGGTAGTTGAGGCCAGTTCATTGGCTATATTTAAGAGGGAGTTAGATGTGGCCCTTGTGGCTAAGGGGATCAGGGGGTATGGAGAGAAGGCAGGTACGGGATACTGAGTTGGATGATCAGCCATGATCATATTGAATGGCGGTGCAGGCTCGAAGGGCCGAATGGCCTACTCCTGCACCTAATTTCTATGTTTCTATGTTTCAGAGCTATATCCTAAGCTATCCTTATAGCTAATACTCTTGAATGCAGGCATTGTTCTCTTCTGCACCCGCTCTGAGTATCAGATGAGGCAATGAGACAGTTTGCAGGCAGCCACCAGCATCGCTTTCAAGTGCATCAGGACAATTATGCTGTGGGAAAGGTGCTACACAAATGGAGACTGGCGTTGTTGCAATGGCATAGAAGTGTTAAAAAGCCGCAGTGGCTTCTTGCAACAAACAAACATTGCCAGTTCTTGTCCCCACTGTTTTTCTGAGAGTGCATCTTAGTTCCAGTCTTAATCATATCCCCCTGTTACCTTTACTTAACATTTTTCACTTGCTGCCTTTGTGCTCCCTAATGGTCACTCAGTCAGCTTTGTTAATTAACGTCAATTTAGTGCCAAGTTATGGGACAAGAAATAATACGAGCTGGGAACTAGGTTGAGACGGCCCAAAATAATCTCATTAATGCCCTCAATTAACCATTAAAGAATTTCATGCCATCTGTCTTGGTTGGATTCAAATCCAGGTCCTGAGGGGGGTTAGCTGCAGTATGAACGTGAATTGTTGCAGCTCTCTACAGCGCCACAACCATTCAATCACATGTTCAGAGATAATGCCTGGAAACAAGCCCTACAGCGCCTCAAATCCACGCCGACCTTCGATCACCCACTCACACTAGTTCTGTTGTCTCACTTCTGCACACTAGTGGGCAATTTACAGAGGTCCACTCCCTGTACACTAGTGGGCAATTTAAAGAAGTCAATTTACAGAAGTCATTTAAACTTCAAAACCACATGCATTTGGGACATGTCTTTTTCACACAAAGGATGGTGGGTGTATGGAACAAGCTGCCAGAGGAGGCAGTTGAGGTAGGGACTATCCCAACATTTAAGAAACAGTTAGACAGGTACAGGTACATGGATAGGACAGGTTTGGAGGGATATGGACCAAACACGGGCAGGTGGAACCAGTATAGCTGGGACATGTTGGCTGGTGTGGGCAAGTTAGGCCGAAGTGCCTGTATCCACACTGTATCACTCTATGACTCGATGACTCTATGTGGGATGAAACACGGAGCACCCAACGAAAACCCACACATTCAAAGGGGAGAGTGTGCAAACTCCACACAGACAGCACCCGAAGTCAGGATCGAACCCGGGTCGATAAGCTGCAGCACAGTGCCGCACTGTTCTCATGCTTGTTCATCATCTCCAATGAAGATTAGACATGGATGTGGAGTGTTCAGCCCCACCTTGGCAACCTTGAGGTCCTGACCATTTATCCAATGATCTTGAAAATAATCGTCATATGGAGGAAGAGTAAATCTGTGGCCACAGTTTCCATAGTTTGAGTCATGGAGCTACAGGGATGATGGACGCAGAAGCAATAGCTGTTTTTAGATAGGCACATGGATATGCAGGGATTTGGATTATGCTCATATAGAAGAGATTAGTTGCACTTGACATCATGTTCTGTAAATACACTGAGGGCCTGTTCATGCATGTGTTGTACTGTTCTGTGGTCAATGCAGCATGGAAACAGGCCCTTCAGCCCACCTTGTCCATGCTGATCAAGTTGGTATCCTGGGCTAGTCCCATTTGCCCATGGCCCTCTAAAACCTTCCTATCCGTATATCTGCCCACACTACCAATCCCTGTGGCTCTGCAGGCAGGAGATTATGCGAATGTTGGTTTTATTTCACTGACATGACAACAGTGAAAGAGGTCGAGAAATAGCGGGTGATATAGGTCGAGAAATAGCGTGATCCTCCAAGTCACCTTCCCCATCTAGAGACCATTATAGTTGTGGATTCTGCTTCTCGCTCAATTCACTCCTGTTGGAGTCTTTGTTGTTTTAAAGTCTTCAGTCCACAGTCTTCATCGAAGAAAAGGGAAACAACCTATTTCCCAATGAATTAATTTCCTCGCTTCTGGTCACCCAGATACAGGAGAGATGTCAGTAAATTGGAAAAGGTGCAGAAGAGATTCACCAGGATGCCAGGTGAGTTGGGACGTTTTTCTTTGGAGTGAGGAGGCTGAGAAGTGACCTTATTGAGGGATACAAAATCACAAGGGGCACGGATAAAACGGACGCTCACATTCTTTTATCCCCTGGGTAGAGGATTCTAAAACTAAAGGGGCTTAAGGTGAGATGGGAGAGATTTAATAGGGATCTCAGGGGAAAACGTTTTCACTCCTTTGGATAGTCCATATCTGGAATGAACTGCCAGAGGAAGCAGATACATTTTATATATTTAAGAGACATTTGGACAAAGAAATATGGATAGAAAGGGCATAGAGGGCTATAGGGGCAAATGCAGACAGAATGGTTGGCATGGACAAGGTGGGCCAAAGGGCCCAGTTCTGTATAGGAAGGAACTGCAAATGCTGGTTTACACTGAAGATAGACACAAAATTCTGGAGTAACTCATTGAGTTTTGGGCTTATTTTTGTACGTTATAGCCCTATGACTTTAATATCCTTGTAAATCATTTATGGAACCTCACGTCCCTTTTGGTTAAACAAAGACAAAATATGCACATTATTCCAAGACAAGCTTAATGCATTTAAGTGAATCCTTTTGTATTTCAGGCTTATATTTTTTGATATGAACCTGTGTCTGGTTTTATTATTTGACCTTATTTTCAGCAATCAACCACATTATTGATTTATGAATATGCTGCTTCAGCAAGTGACTTTATAAAGGTGACCCTCAGTTCTCAGCGTGATAGATCAATGGTCAGTTAACTTGCCATTGTCTTGAAGTAAGAGTGAGGCCAAATGCAAAGTGGAGGAACAGCACCTCATATTTCGCTTGGGAAGCTTATGTGGTATGAATATTGATTTCACCAACTTCAAGTAACCCTTGCATCCATCCCCCACCCTAGACGTTGTACAAGTTCACACTGTTGTCCTGTGGAGTTTCACTGTCTGTATCTCATTATCACCTCGTCCACAGCCAACATTGGACCATTGTGGGCTCCACCTTTCCTTAATCATAGTTTATTTTAGCATATTGTTCATTCATTTGTTCTATATCTTTCCATATCACCATCTGTATCTCATTTCCTGTTTCCCCTGACTCTCAGAAGAAATGTCTCGACTCAAAACGTCACCAATTCCTTTCCTTTAGAGATGCTGCCTGACCCGTTGAGTTACGCCAGCTTTTGTGCCTATCTTCTAACAACCCAGAGAGTCAGATTAAAGGGGACTGATACTTTAGAATAGCTTTGCAAAGAACTAATTTTTGCCATCAGACATAATCTTTACATTCACACCTTTAACCAGATTACTCACTTCCATTGGAAGAGTAATTAAGCAGTTGGACAATTCCTTGAGTACACAGAGTATAGAACAGTACAGCAGGTGAGCAGGTAATCAAGCCCACAATGTCCATGCAGAACACAATGCTAAGTTACACTAGCCTCCTCTGCCAACACATTTCCCTGTACATCCATGTGCCTATCTAAAAGCCTCTTAAAAGCCATCTGCCTCCACTATTACTCTTGCCAGCCTATTTCATACAAAAAAAAACTTGCCCCCGCACATCACCTTTAAACTTTGCCCTTCCGACCTTAAAGCTATGCCCCCTAGTCTTTGACTCTTCCACCCTGAGATAAAGTTGTTGATCCAATCTATATTTCTCAGAATGTTGTACACTTCTACCAGGTTTCCCCTCAACACTAGAGAGTGGGAATAGAGAGGTAGTCTTCTCCCAACGACACTTACTGGACAAAGTATAATATCCACAAGGCCAGATTGGGAACATTGAGCCATTAATCTCAAACAGAGGAACGAGTGACTTCTCAGACTGTATTTCCCCTCAACACAACAAGAAGTCTGGTCACATCATTAAACATGGCAGTTTGACCCTTGGGACAACATAGTTGCTTATGTGTCAATTTGGAAATCAACTCGGGAAATAACAGGTGGATCTGCACACCAAGAAATCTAAAGCAAGGATTCAGGAAAACGCGGAGAAAGTTGTCAGACCCGACTTTAGATTGGCAGCTTGCACAGCTAATTAAAGTGGAAGAGAAAGCAATGTCCTCAGATGGAGACCGAGAAGAGAACTAAGACTCTTTCTCTGCCCTGTGCTTGTCCTGCTGAGTTTAACAAAGACCTGAGCTAGTTAATCATATTACCTATTGATTCTTGATGCTGATGGATGTGGAAGATTATTGCCATCGCGCCGGAAAAGTCTTGCCCCTTGGAGTACTAGTCACATCTTAACACAAATAAATAACCTTAACAAGACATCTAATTGTCCTTTGATTCATAAAGTTCTCTCACTGAAAAAATCATCTGAATTCTCTCATTCTAATGTATAATGACTGACACTAGAGCAATGACAGATCTTTTTATGCCCGTGTCTGACAAGGAACCAGTAGTAAACCATTAAATCACAGTCTGCTTTCAAAGTGTTAATATTGATCTTTTCAAGGGAGCTCTGGTGGAGGGACTGGAGCACTTAGTAGTAATGATCAGTTATTGAACTCCGAAAGTCCGTCAGCCACAGTGCATTCAGTGATTATTCCACGGATAAATATTTATTCTGCTGCAATCCTCTCTGGTTCTGTAGCTCCATTCACCCCCAACAAGGTGGAAACAATACTGAGGTTTACAAATATGTCAGAGGTTCTGTAATTATCTTTCTCTGTGTCTTCCGATAAATTCCCTCTACATCCAACCTATTACCTTTTCTTTTCTATTGCTGATCTTTTTTCACAAGGCCCCTTTCTCCAACAACCATCAACTTTTCTTATCTCCTTTCTGCAACCTTTGTTGACTGATACACTCTGGATTCTCCAAGTCCTTCTTACAATCAGCTTTTTCTTCCATCCAGCTTATCCTTCCTCAGTCTGTGCATCTTCACTTCTACATCTAATACTTCCCCCCTCCCCAACCACTTTCTGAAGAAGTGTCTCGACAAAAAACGTCACCTGTTCCTTTTCCTCCAGAGATGCTGCCTGACCCGCTGAGTTATTCCAGCCATTTGTGTCTATCTGCCAGCATCTGCAGTTCTTTCCTACACTTTTTTTGTAGTGTCCTGATTACAAATTCATTATTAATCATATCTTAAGTAAATAACAATGAGTTATCCTTTCCTTAATAGACTTCTGGATGAGTAAAGGTTAGGTAGATTCCTCCTTTTAAGATGAACTAGACAAAGTGGGACCCGTTGGGCCCTGTTCACACAACACAATATTCCACCACTCACCCGTTCCCCCAACGCAACCCATTCCCCCATAAATGAAACAGCATTTGCTGTATAACATGGATTGAGATCTGCATTTTCCACCTAAAGAAAATTGAAATAAGAATCAGTAATGACAGTTTGATTGTTGGCAAAGTGGTAAATCGTTGGAATTCTCTGGTTGAGGGTTTTTACGGGAAGATCAGTTATGTTGTTTCAGAAGGAACTGCAGATGCTGGAAAATCGAAGGTAGACAAAAATGCTGGAGAAACTCAGCAGGTGCAGCAGCATCTATGGAGCGAAGGAAATAGGCAACGTTTCGGGCCGAAACCCTTCTTCAAGCTGATGGTTATGTTGTTTAAAGGGGAATAAGGTAAATTTTGGAAAGATGGGGGAATTGATAGTTGTGGGGAACTGACCCAGAGAGGCCACAGCCCTGCGGCACATCAAACATAACATGTTGAATGGAGGAGTAGGCTAGAGGGGCCGAGTGGCCCATTCTGCTTCAACTTTCCGAAAGTCCATATGATCTACCTTCAAGAGTCAAGAGTGTTTAATTGTCCAATGTACCGGCAACAGAACAATTAGATTCACATTTGCTGCAGCTTAACAGGGCCGTAAATGCAAGAATACACGGATTAATATATAATAATCAATACTATAATACAGTAAATTAATAACTGATCAGTCATTCTCGGTAACCATAAAAGTGCAAAATAAAAGGACGTAGGGAAGACAAAACAAAGTCCACAGAATGTCACGTTTACTGAGGAAGAGGTTAGTGTCGTGCAGTGTTCAAGAGCATGATGGT
This sequence comes from Leucoraja erinaceus, assembly GCF_028641065.1. NCBI lineage: Eukaryota > Metazoa > Chordata > Chondrichthyes > Rajiformes > Rajidae > Leucoraja > Leucoraja erinaceus. Next base: position 8,213,597 of record NC_073408.1, read on the forward strand.
TGCTGGTAAGAAGCAGTTCTTGAATCTGGAGGTCACGGTTTTCAGGCTCCTGTACCTTCTCCCCGATGGTAGCAGTGAGATGAGAGCGTGGTGTGCAGGGTGGTGTGTGTCTTTGATGGAGTTGATGTAAATGCAGGCTCCCTGTGTGAGGCAGTACCTCCTATGGATCCCTTTAATGGAGGGGAGGTCAGTATCAGTGATGGACCGGGCAGTGTCCATCACTCTCCAGCCATCTTCGTTGCTGGGTATTTGAGTTCTACACAAGGTCCCCTCGCAACATAGCAGGGCTGGATTTGTGCGGATACTTGGTATGGCACTTAATTTGTCACATGTACCGAGGTACAGTGACATTCATTTTTGTTTACAGTTCAGTACGTATACAATACAATACGATTGAACTTTATTTATCCCAGGAGGAAAATTGGTCTGCCAACAGTCATAAAACGCAAGGTACATGAAACATGAAACTAACGTGATGCGTGGAAAAGATTGGGGATGTGCAAAGATCGGGAGGGGGGGGGTGGTGGGGGGGGGGGGGGGGGGGTGGGGAGGGGGGAAAGGGGAAGGGGGGGTGGAGGGGAGTCGGTCTACCCCACCACAGAAGTGGGAGGAGTTGTACAGTTTGATAGCCACGGGGAAAAAGGATCTCCTGTGGCGTTCTGTGCTGTATCATGGTGGAACAAGTCTGTTGCTGAAGGTACTCCTCAGGTTGACCAGTGTGTCATGGAGGAAGTATATCACTATATATAAGCACTTAGATACATATTAGATAAGCATCTCACATACAGTACAGACAGTATACAGAATCACCAGTTTGGTGCCATTTTCAAGTCCCAGTTGTTGTGAATGCAGGGATCCTGATCTGACCATTAAGGTCTGTTGTACTGGCGGCATAGCAGGGTCGGCCTGGCCAAGCAAAACCCTGGTGTCCTCCGCCTCTGCTCCACCGTCTGTTTGCAACACCAGCTCCTGCCTCTGTGGTGGTGCTCCCCATTGTCGGCTGGGTTTGTACCGACATCTTCCATTGCACGATCACGTCAGCGCTTGCGACATGTTTTAAATCGAGTGGCACTTCTGTGGATTGTTGACTGTACTGATCAATAAGGTACATCTGATAGAATCTCAGCCTTCAAGAAAGGCTACAATATTTGTGAGCATTGGAATTGTCAGATATAATTTCAATTCCAGCGCTCTTCCCAACAAAGCTGAGCTCCAAATAACAACATGTTGCAAACATGTTGAGTTGTACGTGTCACCAAATAAACCTCAAACAGTCGCTCCAACACACGGCACTTATTATTCAGTGGGAATACTCGCATTTTGGCTCAGACAGTGCGAATTTCATTAATTTTAAAAATGCAACAACAGCTGTCTATTTGATCGTGCATTCCACACGGCTTTTTTTTATGATAAGTAGGATCCAATTTTGTATTGAGTTTGCTCCCTAGCTATGGTCGAAATCAGTCTTTTCCGTTTGGAGAATGCTACTGATCACATTAGTGCATGTAAACCATTCAAGGTTTTAAATGGTTTCTTGTCGCAGTTGAAATACCAAAGCAATTTCACACAGACTCATTTTGTGCTTTTAGTTTAGTTTTTTTTTTAAGTTTAGATTAGAGATACAGCGCGGAAACAGGCCCTTCAGCCCAGCAGGTCCATGTCCACCAGCGATCTTCATGCACTAGGGACAATCCGACACTCCAGGGACAATGTACAATTTTTGCCGAAGCCAATTAACCTACAAACCTGCACTTGTTTCGATGTGGAAGGAAACCGGAGCACACAGATAAAACCCACACGGGGTGGAACGTACAAACTCTGTACAGGCAGGACCCGGAGACAGGTTCGAACATGGGTCTCTGTCGCTGCGAGCAGCAAGTGTACCGCTGCGGCACAGTGCGTCACTGTGCCGCCCATGTTCTGCAAAGATGGCCAAGATGAGAGAGATGCGGTTTACCATGACTGCACTAACAACACGGGAACACTGTTGTCTCGTCACAGCAACTCATCCTACGCGAGAGATGGAAAATGACTAGCTCTCTCTTCAGAACTACAGCAATGCAGAAGATCTGTGAACAACTCGAACAAAACCTGTCATTACTGTCAACAGTAGAATTCCACATTCAGAAATAAACCTAGTACCTAGCTGTTTGCGGTCTGGTTACCTACAAGTTCATAGTTTTGTCCATTTATTCTCCCCCCCCCCCCCCCCCCCTTCCCTCAAGAAGCACTAAGTTCCCTGAGGGTACAGCAGTTAGAGAGTCATACAGTTTGAAAACAGGCCCTTCAGCCCAATTGATCCATGCTGACCAAGATGCTCCATTTAAAATGGAGATGCAGCATTTCAAAGTCAAAGTCAAAGTAGCCTTTATTATCATTTATTTAAAAGACATTTGGACAGGTGCATGGATAGTAAATTTTGAAGGGATATGGACCAAACACGGGCAGTAGGGACTAAGTTCAGACAGCATCTTGGTCAAGTTGGGCCAATGAGCATGCTTCTGTGCTGTATGACACTTTGACTCCATCTAAGCTAGTACCATTCTAGAGGCCCAGAACCATCTTATCCATGTACCTGTCCAAATGTCTTTTAAACATTGTTAAAATGTTACCTGCCTCAATTACTTTATCAGACAGCTCATTCCACACACCCATCACCCTCTGTGTGAAAACAAAATGCCAACATCTTCTTATTAAATCTTTTTTCTCCCACCTTTAACCTATGCCTTCCAGCTCTTGATTCCCCTAACAGTGGGAACTAGATTTTGAATAAACTTATTGGAATGCAAACAAAGATAACGCACAAAATGGGGCCTGGGGAAAAAAGTTTTAAAAAAAAACTCAAGGCACAAAGAAGTCTGCATGTTTTACGTGGCTTCATATCGGTGGTTAAAATGTCAACAAAACAATTATTTCTTCTTCTGTGCAGGCATAAATTGGCGGGAAAACCTAATGAAAAGGCACCTTAGATCTCACCCTCATTGTCTTCTGTAATAGAACTGTAGTCGTTTCTTCACTCTTTGACAAGTTGCACAGATTACAACAAGAAATGGTGGCGGTATGATTCTGCATAGAGATCAGCAAAGTCACCCATAACCAATGAGGTCCTCACGTTACTCCGACAGATGACATCATGTTACCAAGTTTGCTGGATTTCTAAGTTTCATTCGTTTGATCACGGAATCATTGCATCGAGATTCTGGCCAATGAAACCACTCGCAGGTCAATGGGACAGTGAGATGCAGAAGGCCTTTGGCAGACTTGTCTTCATTGGGAATGGTACTGAGCACAAACACTGTGGCATCGTGATGTAACTGTCGAATTAATTGGTGAGACCACACTTGGGGTACCATGTGCATGCATTAGTGGTCGCCCAGCTAGACTCCTGCAACTCTGTCCCAGTGCGGGCCACCAAGGATAACGGGCCTTCGTGGAATTCTGACTTGCAAGATGGCGTCTAAAACGCAGCAACACTTGCGCACTGACTCAGTGTTGTCTACTGTCTTGCACTCTTGTACTTAATATGATTGTGCCTCATGTACAGTGACAACAAAGTACCGTTGAACCAGTGAAAGACAATGGATTATATTGAACCGTTGCCAAGGATCCTTTACTGATCACTTGCTTTGAGCCATCGGATGCTTACATCACATCGACAGGTTGCCAAGCAACAGAAACATGTTGCCAGTCGCATTGAGAATGTCTATTGTTGACGGTTCCTGGTCTTCGGAATTAATGTCCTAATTTGGTGCTGGAAATGAATAATATTTGCAGCTCAGGTGTAAGATGTAATCGGCCCATTGATCATACCAATGCACTGACATGTGTAAAATAAGCCTTAACTTGCACTGTTAACATGATCAGAAAGGTTGATATTACAACATTTATGCCGGTAACACAGCGAGTCCATGGGTTACAATATCAATAGGGATAGGAAAGGTTTTGAGGACTATGGGCCAAATGCAGGCAAATAAGACCAGCACAAGATAGACACAAAATGCTGGAGTAACTCAGCAGGATGGGCAACATCTCTGGAGAGAAGGAATGGGTGACGTTTCGGGTAAATATCCCAAATTGGCTGTCATAGACAAGGTGGGCCGGTTTCTGTGCTGTACGAGCTCTATGTCTCTATCAATGGTGTGGAAACGAGTAATTCTGAATGCTCAGAGTAATGGTGAGAGAGGAGGCATTCATACGGCAAAGACGGAACTTCACTTACAAAGTAATCTGAAATGTAATTACGGAGTGTTGGCAATGGTGATCATTGGTGCCAAAACCAGCCTCACTCACCAACGTCTTATAGGCAAAGGCATTTCTCGTCTTGACACAGTGATGAGGAAGGAACAACTATTTCCTGACAGGATGGCGGGTCGTCTGGAGGGGTGCAACCTGCAGGTGGCGGTGTGTCCATGTATCTGAACCTGGATCAACTTGGTGGCACAGGTAAGGGGTTTGGAGGTGCTTTGTGGAGTTTCTGTACTGTACCTTGTGTGTGGCAGTTGTTGCAACCACGGCACACCAATCATGGAGGGAATGACGTTTAGGGTGCTGGCTTGGATGCCTATCATGTGGATAGATGCCATTAGACTACACTGATCTGGAGAAATATTCAAGGACTCCCAAACTACCCAGTCACTTTGTAGACCGTTGAATTGTTTCCTTGTTTGTTCCCGCCCCCACAGTGCCTGATTCTCCCTATGTTTCCATAAGAACTAGAGCGCGGACTGTTCCTTGAAAACGGCACCAAAACCTGGCGTCTCTTGCAAGAGAGATCAGTAGATGATTTCTGCGCACGTTACTCATCGAGATGTGCTTAGGTATGGCAAATCTCTACTGTACTGTGTGTATGAAAAGAATTTCACTGTGCGTTTGCACATGTGACAATTAAAGCATTAATTCATTAAACCATTGATCCAATATAAACAAGGAGGTTTTATAAGGCATTGTTCAGCCCAGATTTGAAATATTGAGCAGTTTTGGGCCCCATATCTGGGGAAGGATGGGCTGGCATTGGAGAGGGTCCAAAGGATGATCCTGGGGATGGTTGGGTTAATGCACAAGGAACATTTGATGGCTCTGGGCCTGTAATCACTGGAGTTCAAATGGATGAGGGGGGATCTCATTGATACACCGAATAATGAAATATACCAAATAATGGCATAGTCGATATGAAGACGATGTTTCCACTAGTGGAAGAATCTAGGAACAGAGGACACAGTCTCAGAATAAAAATATGTATCTTTAGAATGGAGATGAGGAGGAATTCACTGCCACAGACAGCTGTGGAGGCCAAGTCATTTAAAATGGAGATTGATAGGTTCTTGATTAGTAAGAGTGTCAAAGATTAAAGCCCCCTATTACTGTCTAACAAACTGTGTGAAAAGAATGGCCAAAGTTTCACACAGACTTCTCCCCACACGTAAATGCATCTGGGGAAAGTACCCAATACAACATTTATTATTCTTTTTTTTACCTTTTCTTTGTCATGATGTACATTTTCGAACAATACATTTTCCAATTTTTGTGCCTCTGCTCTGATCACTTTGCACCTGGTGGGAGGGGAGAGATTTAATAGGAACCTAGTGGGGTAACTTTTTCACACACCGGGTGGTGGGCGTGCGGTATGAGCTGCCAGAAGGGCCTGTCCCACTTTCACGACTTAATCGAAAACCTCTGCCGAGTTTAAAGGACCTAAAAAAAAATCAAGATTTGGGTCATCTACAAACTCCTATGAACTTCACGAATATGCTCATGAACTGGAGTGACAGAGGTCAACACAGCTTTAGCATTTCCAAACTATATTTTCAAACCACATTAAGGGGGCATTGACAGGTCAGTAAAACCACTCACAGTTTAGTAGACATGTGTTCAGTGTTATTCACAGCTCAGACTGAGAGACGTGACCCTCTCGCTCCCCCATATTGCAGAGACTGACTGAGGCACTCAACACTTCCGGGTTTTATAGACCCTCTGGAAGGGGCGTGGCCTTCTGGAGAGAGAATCTCAACATTTTTCAAACACTAATAACTCTTTTATTTTTCATCGATGGGGGACTGAGTAAGATGGCCAAAAATCACAGCCGTAAGTGGCATCATTTTTTCTAAAATCAATATACAGAAGAACAGGAAGTGGTCAAGATGAGACTTTTAGTAATATATATATATTACTAAATAATATATATATATATATATATATATATATATATATATATATATATATACATATTCTATGCACATACACTCATACGTATATACATACATACAATAAAAAACAAGCAAACAATAATAGTGCAAAAAAATAAAATCAATGCTATCAAGTCTAGTTAGTTGTTGGATAATTTGGAGGTTGTAGTGTTTAATAGAAGCTATTCCTGAACCTGGATGATACAGTTTTCAGGCTCCTAAATCTTCTTCCCGATGGCAGGAGTGAAATGAGTGTGTGGCGAGGGTTGTGTGGGTCCCTGGAGACATAGGCTGCCTTTTGTGAGGCAGCAACTCCTGTTGATCCCTACAACGGTGGTGAAATAGTACCCATGATGGACTGGGCAGTGTTCACCACTTTTTGCAACATTTAAAAAGATACTTGGAAACGTACATGAAAAGGAGGGTATGGAAGGATACACAAAAAAGCTGGAGAAACTCAGCGGGTGCAGCAGCATCTATGGAGCGAAGGAAATAGGCAACGTTTCGGGCCGCAACCCTTCTTCAGACTGGGTTTGAAGAAGGATTTCGGCCCGAAACGTTGCCTATTTCCTTCGCTCCATAGATGCTGCTGCACCCGCTGAGTTTCTCCAGCTTTTTTGTGTAACCTTCGATTCTCCAGCATCTGCAGTTCCTTCTTAAACACAGGGTATGGAAGGATATGGGCCAACTACAGGCAAATGGAACGGCTAAGCTGGGGTACCTCAGTTGTAATGGATGTGTTAGGCTGAAGGGCCTGTTTCCATGCTGTACGACTCCAACAGCTTTCAGCTAGTCAGCCTGGATTCCCACACCTAGTTAATGTGCCTGCTCCGCCAGTGAGGCAGTGAGCTATGTCATATTTTAATGGAAGGGAATGTTTTTTGCACATATATAATTTAATGGCCATTAATTGTAACTCCAGTGACTGATCATTATCCTCGATGATGAATTCAACCTGCCGAGGGGAGAACAACACAAATCAATCTTTCTCCGCAGCCGATTAAATTCGGAAGGAGGGCTGGCAGGAGACAGAGGCTACCAGCAAAGGGTTAACCACTGTAAAATTGTATACTGCGTGAGTTCTGTAAAAGATGTCACATCCAATGAAGAATCAATACGTTCTCCCGACAGCAACCTTTGAGAAGCTCTAATTCGTTGCTATAGCAATGCAGAGCTGTAACTTTTCCCTTAAAGCATCGTTCTGTTCCTCCGTTTATTCAAAAGAGAGTTGAGCGGTGGCCCGTTTAGTAGATTCAGGCTTAGCATGGATGTGTAACCTTTCCAGAGCCCACTTAGAGGACAAAAATGAAGCAAGCAGACCGAAGGTGTAAGAAGCCAAGAGGAAACAAAGCCGACAGTCGTTACTCAAATGTACCGACTGGTCTGAAGATAGTACCTTGTTAAGCAAAACTAGTGACTGCCGTTTTGGAGGCAGCAGAAGCAGGTCATTTAAAATGTGTCTTGGAACTAGCTGGGACATTTATAGCCACTCTTCTTCCTCCAAATTCGGCCTTACACTGGGAGACACCCCCCTTCCCATTGCTCCCAGCAACCTGCTGCGGGGATTAGTGCTCCAGTCTATGACGGCTGGTATCCCAGCGATCACTCAGAGGAAGGTGACACAGTGGCACAGTGGTAGAGTTGCTGCCTCAGAGATTCGGGTTCGATCCTGACTGTACCGAGTTTACACGTTCTCCCTGTGACCACGTGGTTTTTCTCCGGGTGCTCTGGTTTCCTCCCACACTCCAAAGACGTGCAGGTTTGTAGGTTGATTGGCTTCTGTAAATTGTAAATTGTCCCTGGGTGTGTTGGATGGTGCTAGTGTATAGGGTCATCGCTGATCGGCACAGCCTTGATGGGCCGAAGGGATTGTTTTCACGCTGTATCTCTAAAGTCTAAAAGTCTCTGGTGGACGATATCTTAGTGATCGCTCAGTAGAATTTATAGGCCCACAAAACAAGGGTGCACATGCTTCAAGGAATTTGTTTGCTTTTAAAGTTACTGTCTCTGCTATGAAATATGAGTTTTATTTCCTATTTAGCTCACATCCTGGTTTGTGAAAAAAAACAACTAAAATGCTTATTTTGCTTCTCCTCGTGAAATCCCGTAATCCCCCTCTCCTTTTCCGTTAGAACTCTTTTTAATTTAGAATAAAAATGTGATTGTTGGCCACGACTCGATGGATCAAGTGGCCTCTGGGTCTGACTGTGAAATCTACCACCAGCTTCTCAATGCAACCTGAATGTTCGTTCTTCACTTGGAAGCCCTCGGGAGTCAGGGACAAGTCCAGGATTGAAAAGATCTTCACCCATGTTTCTTGCCACAGCTAATGACTGCTTCTATCCCTGGTGAGTTCATCCCTGTTCCTGGCTCCCACTGGGGGAAAAACCCATGGGTTTTTTCCTCAGATATATTAAAAGTCAGGCCTATCTCGGTTTAGCCAACGTAACCAAGCACCTCTAACACTCCTGTTATTCCCTCATTTCCATTCCCCCTTCGCGTAGTGGATGCAAAAGCTTGAATCCACATACCACCACTTTCAGGAACAGCTTCTTCCATGCTATTGTCAGACTTGCGAACAGCCCACCTATAAGTTTGGGTGCAGTGCCAATCTTCCAACCAACCTCATTGTGGACCTAGCACTTTTTCTCCGTAACTGTAATGCTACAACGCTGTAACACTGAATATTCTGCAATCTGTATCTTCCCCTTTGCTCTACCTATTGCACGAGTTTGATGTGATTATATTTTTGTATACATATATATATATATTTATGTATAGTATCTGATCCGTCTAGGTAGCAAGCAAAATAAAGTTTCAGTCTAAAGAAGGGTATCGCCCCGAAACGTCACCCATTCCTTCTCTCCTGAGATGCTGCCTGTCCCACTGAGTTACTGCCGCACTTTGCGTCTATCTTCGATTTAAACCAGCATCTACAGTTCTTTCCTGAGCAAAATAAAGTTTTTTATTGTACCTCGTTACACATGACAATAATAAAATATAAACTTGTGTACTGCTTGTTTATACTGACATAGAGTATGATTTGATTTGACTGGATAGCAGGCAAACTAAATCTTTTCACAGTGTCTTGATGCACATGGCAATAATAAACCAATACCAATATTCTCTCTGGCTTACCCTGTCTTGCGGTTGGCACATAAATAAGTCTAGCTAACTGTGTTGGACTGGGCGAAGGGGGCATGTCAATGCCCAGAGGCTTGAGAACAAGTCATAGGGATAGAGCTTACCATGGCCAATCACCCCAGCAGTGGAGGGGAGGGTCAATGGGCATTCTCTCCCTTCTTCATTTTCTTCTTCTTCTTCTTGCGTTTGAGGCAGCAGAGGTTATGTGACGCCCTCCAGGTGCTGTCGCCAGTTCAATGTGCTGTTGTCGAGGGCCGTGAGGTCTACCCCTTCACCAGAGGGGCGGAGGACAGCGCAGTCGAAATTGACGTGCTGCGCTGTTTGCTGGTCTGCTCCACACACGCAGGCTGCTGATGAACGCAGCCCCCAGCGGTGCATGTTGTCGTTGAACCTGCCGACCCCTGTACGGAGCCGGTTCAGGGCAACCCACTCTTTGCGGGGCAGGTCTGAGCCGAGTGGGGATGTGGTGTTCGGTGTAACAGTGAATTGCGGAGGTCGCAAAGTCTGTTGAAACATTAGCAAGTTTGCAGATGACACTGAAGTGGAAGGTATTGTAGATAGCGAAGATGATTGTCAAAAATTGCAGCAGCATCTTGATCAGTTGGGCAGGTGGGCTGAGGAATGGTTGATGGAAACCGAAGCACCTGGAGGAAGCCCTCACAGTCACAGGGCAAACGTGCAAACTCCACACAGACAGCATCCAAGAACAGGATCGAACCTGGAACTCTGGTCCTGTTTCCCGTATCGATTTCAGGCAGTGCTGTGTGTGTTTATAATGCAGTCTCACAACACTTTATGAGTAGTAAGGTCCACAATGTTACAACTAGCAAAATATAATGTTGATCAAAATATGATGTTAATAAGTTTGGTTCTTCATATCACCTGTCAAATATTTGCTTGGAGAAACATTCACTCAGTTAACTTTAATTCTAGGTGAAATCAAATTGACGCAACGGAAGGTGCATAAAGGAACAATAATCTCTGCATTCAAATATCATCTCTAATTTCCTGAATTCTATTCCTTGTAAATTCCTTGACTGTTTTATAACCCAGGAGAATTTTTGACAAAAGGTCTTGAACCCATTTTGTCGAGGTTTTACTATCTGTAAACATCACTTCGCGGTGGAATCTTGTTGGGACAGATGTTGACTGAGGACATATTTCTGCTGGACATTTAGCTGCAGGTTTGTGCAGAGCACACCTTTCACAAGGTAGATCGCAACCTGCCTTTGGTTCCTTCTCCCAGTTCAAGAATTAAGGGTGGCACAGTGGCACAGCGGTAGAGTTGCTGCCTTATGCCCCTGTCCCAGTTAGGAAACCTGAACGGATACCTCTGGAGACTTTACGCCCCACCCAAGGTTTCCGTGCGGTTCCCAGAGGTTTTTGTCAGTCTCCCTACCTGCTTCCACTACCTGCAACCCCCGGCAACCACCTGCAACCTCCGGAAACCGCACGGAAACCTTGGGTGGGGCCCAAAGTCTCCAGAGGTTTCCGTTCAGGTTTCCTAAGTGGGACAGGGGCATTACAGTGCCAGAGGCCCGGGTTCAATCCTGACTGCGGGTGCTGTCTGTACAGAGTTTGTACATTCTCCCCGTGATCTGCATGAGTTTTCTCCGGGTGCTCCAGTTTTCTTCCACACTCCAAAGACGTACAGATTTGTAGGCTAATTGGCTTGGTTAAAAAAAAATGTTAATTGTCCCTAGTGTGCAGGATAGTGATAGTGAGCGGGAATCGCTGGTTGGCGTAGATTCGGTGGGCCGATGGGTCTATTTCCGCACTGTATCTCTAAACTAAACGGAACCACTGAAACCTCTGCTGCGTGGTGTTTTCATTGGCAGTCTATGTGGGAACGCTGTGGTGATGTTCCGTCGATGTGAAAGGGAGCAGCATTTTGATGTGTTGTTGGAAGCTACCAGTGCTTTTCCATCTCTCCCAGGCAATTAAGGAAGATTAAAGGGAAGCAGTTGTAGACCGTGGGTTAGAACAAGCAACAATACATCGCATGCAGACCTCAGGAAAGGATTAAAGATACAAATAACAAACAATGCCGAGAAACCAGGACTAAATGTGCGCGCACAAAGACTTGCGGCATGTCATTGCTCAACTCTAACTGGAGCGCTTGGCAGCGATATGTGACCTAATTATGGCCCTTGTCATGAAGTACTAATTTACAGTTTTGCATCGACTGGGTCAATTGCCATTTTCAGGGGTTAAGATTTCGATAAATAGACTTTTTAATTAAATGGTGTCTGTCCATGTCTCCTTGTGTGTCACCACTTCCACTAAAAAGTTTTAAAAAAAAAAATTCCACTTTCCAGTTTTAGCCAAAGAGCTCAAACCCACCGTGACCAAGTGTGTCCACTTATAGGACTGGTTTTCAATCGTATTTAGAGACAGTGGCTTCTCCAACCGCAATGACACACACACACACACACACACACTGCAGAAGGTTTTGTTATCTCCAGTCATGCAGTCATCTGAGATGTGGTCTCGACTCCTCATTCCATTCCTCCTCCTCTCTGTCCCCTGCAAACCTCTGTCCCCTGGCCAAGTGGCCCCGCAAGCAACGGCGCCAGGCCGGTGGGCTCTACCTCTGCCTGCCCCTTTTCCAGGGGTTACGTTGCCCTGGGCTTAGAAAGGGAATACGCCCTGTCTGTGGGACAGTCAGTTTCGGGAACCGCTGGCCCAGGGGTTTATCCTCAACGGATTGTATCATAATGAGGAGTTTATTATGGAAATGTTTTTTCACCCTGGCTTGTTTTAGAGTTGGGAATCTGTGGAATTCTCTGCCACAGAAGGCAGTGGAGGCCAATTCACTGGATGTATTCAAGAGAGTTAGATATAGCTGAAGCCCATTTAGGACGGAGATGATGAAAAACGTTTTCAACCAGAGAGTTGGGAATCTGTGGAATTCTCTGCCACAGAAGGCAGGGAAGCCAATTCACTGGATGTATTCAAGAGAGTTAGATATAGCTCTTAGGACTAATGGAATCAAGGGATATGGGGAGAAGCAGGAATGGGGTACGGATTTTGGATGTTCAGCCATGATCATATTGAATGTGACTCGAAGGGCTGAATTGCCTACTCCTGCACCCTATTTTCTATGTTTCTATGTACCTGGTAATTGCTCGGCTCACTTCAATATTTTCTATAACCAACTGAAAGTGATATTTATACCAAAATTAAAAATGCGGCACAGTGGTGCAGCGGTAGAGTTGCTGCCCTGCAGACCAATGCTCCTCATATATTAGCACTATCCTACACATTAGATACAATTTACAATTCTTACCGAAGCCGAATTAAACTTCAGACCTGTACGTCTTTGGAGTGTGGGAGGTAGTCGGGGAAAACGCACGCGGTCATGGGGAGAACGTACAAACTCAACACAGGCAGTGCCCTTCGTCAGGATCAAACCCGGGTCTAAAACAGCGACTCTACTGCTGCGCCACCGTGCATTCACAGGAGACCACATGTCCATCGAAGGTCTATCGCGTATAACCTGCCTGGACGTATCATTAGGATCACTATGCTTTTCCAATCACCAGCAACGACCCTCTAATCAAAACAAAATTTGGATATGTTATTATGACTTTGCACTTGTTTCACTGAATAAATGGAGCATCTTGGTACGTCTATTGATTACAACAATTTTTAACTGTAGAAATCTCTATAACTGTTTGTAATATTTTTTATCGAGAAACTATCAATAATTAAAGAGACTAAATATGGAGACATTTTTTACTTTCAGCTTGATTGATTGCAAGATATGGCATGGCAACGGGCCCTTCGGCCCGCTATGTTCATGCTGACCCGCTCACACTTGTTCCATGTTATCCCGCTTTCTCATCCACTAACTACCCGCTGAAGGCAATTTATATTGAGGCCAATCAACCTGCGAACACACACGTCCTTTGGAAAGCATAGAACAGAACAGAACAGCACAGCGCAGGAAAGCACCTGCTCTCGGTCACTCAGGAGACCCACATAGCAGATGAGAGGGGGATTTGTACAAGGAGATAACATGAATTCATTGATGAAAATAATTTTGCTGCAAAGACCGGTATGGAGATGAAACCACATGTTGGCTCCAGTATAATGAAAACTCCACTGAAATAAATCCCTCTGCTGTAACCAGGGAGCTGCGAGGTTGTAGTTGGAGGAGAAGCCAACTGATAGGGCAACGAGGAGACTAATACTCCCGCTCCCAGATAGGTAATGCAATTAAGATACCTTAAGACGCTTGGCGCTGAAAAGATAAAAATCACAGACTGCTAAGTACAAATGGCTAAAGGGATGATTGAATGAGCCAAGAAGATAATTGCAATGTGGAAAAAAGCACATGAATGTGAATAAAGAGAAGGTTGAGCAAGTTAACAAGTAGCCAATGGAAAGTTTCCTAATTTAAACTATGATCAAAGCGAATCCATTTCCAGAGTTACTCCACACTCTGCTGTTCACTCATATCTTATTCCGTGTTCCTTCAATCACACTCAGATCAGGGAGAGAGGGGCTTACCGACTAGTGAACTTACTGAACAGTGAACTTACCGAATAGTGAACTTACCCAATAGAGAACTTACCAAATAGTGAACTTACTGAATAGTAAACTTACCGACTAGTGAACTTACTGAACAGTGAACTTACGAATAGTGAACTTACCGAATAGTGAACTTACCGAATAGTGAACTTACCGAATAGTGAACTTACCGACTAGTGAACTTACCAAATAGTGAACTTACCAAATAGTGAACTTACCAAATAGTGAACTTACCGACTAGTGAACTTACCAAATAGTGAACTTACCAAATAGTGAACTTACCGACTAGTGAACTTACCGACTAGTGAACTTACCAAATAGTGAACTTACCAAATAGTGAACTTACCGACTAGTGAACTTACCGACTAGTGAACTTACCAAATAGTGAACTTACCAAATAGTGAACTTACCAAATAGTGAACTTACCGACTAGTGAACTTACCGACTAGTGAACTTACCAAATAGTGAACTTACCAAATAGTGAACTTACCGACTAGTGAACTTACCGACTAGTGAACTTACCAAATAGTGAACTTACCAAATAGTGAACTTACCAAATAGTGAACTTACCGACAAGTGAACTTACCGACTAGTGAACTTACCAAATAGTGAACTTACCAAATAGTGAACTTACCGAATAGTGAACTTACCGACTAATGAACTTACCGAATAGTGACCGACTAGTGAATTTACCGACTAGTGAACTTACTGAATAGTGAAAGGCCTGGATAGAGTGAATGTGGAGAGGATGTTTCCACTAGTGGGAGAGTCTAGGACCAGAGGGCATAGCCTTAGAATATAAGGACATACCTTAGAAAGGAGATAAGGCGGAATATCTTCAGTCAGAGGGTGTTGAATCTGTGGAACTCATTGGCAATGAATGCTGTGGGGGCCAAGTCAATAGATATTTTTAAAGCAGAGATAGATAGATTCTTGATTAGTAGGGGTGTCAGGGGTTATAGGGAGAAGGCAGGATAATGGGGTTGAGAGGGAAAGATAGATCAGCCATGATTAAATGGCAGAGTAGACTTGATGGGTCGAATGGTCTAATTCTGCTCCTAGAACTGATCAGTTCCCTGCTCCACCAAAGCTCACTGTCACATTGATTAATGTGTACACTGTACAACATCCCCAGGCAAGTACTCAGCCCAGAGCAACCTCAACCTATACCACCTGTATGCAGGAGATCATGAGTGCAGCTCTGGGTTTAAGTAATGTCCCTTGTAGTGCCTGTCAGTTTGTTAAAATGATACAGGACAACGATGAGATATTATTTCTCATGAGAGGACTCTCTCGAACTTGCACAGTAGAGAGCATGCTGACTGGTTGCATCATGGCCTGGTTCGGCAACTTGAGCGCCCTGGAGCGTTATAGAATGCAGAAAGTTGTGACTATTGCCCAGTCCATCATCGGCTCTGACCTTCCCACCATCGAAGGGATCTATCGCAGTCGCTGCCTAAAAAGGGTTGCCAACATCATCAAAGACCCACACCATCCTGGCCACACACTCATCTCATCACTGCCTTCGGGAAGAAGGTACAGGAGCCACAAATCTGGTACATCCAGAATCAGGAACATCTTCTTCCACACAGCCATCAGGCTATTAAACATGGCATCAAACAAACTCTAAACTATAACAGCCCATTGCACTTTATCTGTTTATTTATGTGTATATATAGTGTCTATGGTATATGGACACACTGAACTGTTCTCTATTTATGCTTACAGTATTCTATTGTGCTGCAGCAAGCAAGAATTTAATTGTCCTATCTAGGACACATGACAATAAAACACTCTTGACTCTGACTCTTGACTATTTCTACCACTAACCTCTTTTCTCTTAAAGACTGGTTTTGTTTTTTGCTGATTTGTATTTACTGTCATATGTACTGAGATACAGTGAAAAGTTGTGTCTGGGTGTCATGTGATACTCAAGCCACTTACAACTACAACAAGTAGTGCAAAGAGAAAAATACCAGAGTGCAGAATATAGTGTTACCGTATTGTAACATTACAGTTACAGAGAAAGTGCAATTTTTTTATAAAGTGCAAGGTCCGCCATGAGGTAGGTTGGAAGATTGGGAATACACCCTTGCTGATGGTAGAACCGTTCAGTAGTCTGATAACAACAGAGAATAAAATGGGAAGTCTGGTGTTTTTAACCTTTTGTATCTTATGCAACACTAGGCATTTTTGAACTACTAATTTAACATGGAGTGCTGCAAAACACAGTCCATCCCCTCTAACGACACTGCACATGTGCATGCATCATATGATGTGTCACGCACCTACACACACTACAAGCATAACCTTTCAAAAGATAGCAATTGGATTGGTTGAGTCAGAGTATCTCAGTGTCAGAGCAACAGTTGGAAACTTCATTAGGCATCAGTTTAGTTTAATTTAGTTTATAAATACAGCGTGGAAACAGGCCCTTCGGCCCATTGAGTCTGCACTGACCAGCAATCCCCATACTATCCCACATGCACTAGGGACAATTTATACATTTGCCAAGCCAATTTACCTCCAAACCTGTACGTCTTTGGAGTGTGGGAGGAAACCAGAGAACCCGGAGAAAACCCATGCAGGTCACGGGGAGAAAGTACAAACTCCGTACAATGGCAGGATCGAACCCAGGTCTCTAGCGCTACAAGGCAGAAACTCTACTGCTGTGCCACCGTGCCGCCCTGAATTGGATGGTTGAGTGATCACAATTGGCTAATTGAGCAGCCAAAGAAGTGAAGGTAAGGTCTTCTTTGTGTGTCCATCTTGTTACAAATGTTGACCTCACTGTCATCGTCCATCCTGAAACAGGACACAAGCTTCTGGCGACAATCAGTGGAAGTCATCACTTGTACAATAGATGATGGTGGTAGTATAATTAGCTCAGGATACTTCCAGTTTCAAGCCCCGTGCTTCTGCTATGGGGCTGAAGGTAAGGTGTAACGGATTGTATAGATACATGATAAAAAAATTAAGATGTAGTGCAAGTTAAATCCAGCAAAGTCTGATCAAAGATAGTCCAAGTTAAATCCAGCAAAGTCTGATCAAAGATAGTCCAAGGGTCAGCGCCCTGGTGTAGTGGTATCACGCACTACATTTCATTGGCTATATTCAAGAGGGAGTTAGATGTGGCCCTTGTGGCTAAAGGGATCAGGGGGTATGGAGAGAAGGCAGGTACAGGATACTGAGTTGGATGATCAGCCATGATCGTATTGAATGACGGTGCAGGCTCGAAAGGCCGAATGGCCTACTCCTGCACTTATTTTCTATGTTTCTATGTTTCTATGGTCACCAAAGAGGTAGATAGTAGTTCAGCACTGCTCTCTGGTTGTGGTAGGATGATTCTGTTGCCTGAAAATGTTGGGTCGTTACAACCTTTACCATTAGCTGAGACTATGTTTGATCTTCTTTCATCGATACGTTCCTTCTCCTATACAAAGTTTTCCTCTCAGTGAAAGCTCATGACCCAAAACAATAACTGTTCCTCGCTCCACCATGCTGCATTTCCCTGCATTTTCTCCATTGATTTAGAACTTCTCTTACATTGCTGCAACTTGACAATGACTCTAGTACTCATCGTAAATGCCAGCAGGGTGAACTAACAAAGCTCTTCAACCTGCTCCTCTGGCAACAGACCCTTCACCTTCACCTCAATCCCCTCAAAAGGAAACGTTAAATGGAGAGCCTTCAAATGAACTGACAGACCAATCACAGCCAACGTGCTTGATTGGTGAAATGAAGAGAAATTGATGGGAACACTCATATTGGGTTGATGTGTGGAGAGAGAGGGATGGACAGACAGCAGAGAGAGAGATAGAGAGAGAGAAACAGAAATAAAGAGAGAGAGAGAGAAACAGAAATAGATGAGACAGAGAGACAGAGAGAAAGAAATAGAGACAGACTGAAAGAAAGAGAGACAGAGAGGGAGAGAGGGGGGGAAGAGACAGAAAGAAAGAGAGAGACAAAAAGAGAGAGAGCGGCAGATAGAGAGAGAGAGAGAGAGAGAGAGAGAGAGAGAGAGAGAGAGAGAGAGAGAGAGAGAGAGAGAGAGAGAGAGAGAGAGAGAGAGAGAGAGAGAGAGAGAGAGAGAGAGAGAGAGAGAGAGAGAGAGAGAGAGAGAGAAGAGAGAGAGAGAGAGAGACAGAAAGGGAGAGAGAGAAAAAGAGACAGATTGGAGTTCAGGTTTAGGATCTTATGATCATGAAAGAACATCTGATTGTGGGTGATAAATTCATAATTTAAACTCCATTTCACTGCGCAGATGTTTCCTGATGTGTTGATAGTTTCTGGTTTTATTGTGGATCTGCAACATTTGCAGTTTGCAATGACTCCTGGCGATATGATAATCAGTGCGTGGTGGATGTCGCTAAACTGGAGGTGTTTCAGCTGCCGTGCATGCCAATTGCATGAGAAGCCTCACTTCTTGACTCGTTGCCTACACAACTAGTTTGAGAGATCCCATCGCTCCAAGCTCGATCCTTTGAATGATATTAATGTGCAGATGGTTGAAGATATTTTCACAGAATGAAATTTAACACAATAATCACACGGTTGCTTTAATTGTTGAGTAGTTGAGATGTGTGGGAGTTGCACACATGCAGGATAGTCGAACCATCCAGAATATTCTGAAATCTAAACCCATTGCTTGTTAAATTATAGTAATTGAAGGAATATTGAAAGCTATTCCATATCTCAGTATCCCATTAAGGTACAATGTTAGGTTGGCGCAGTGGTGCAGCAGGTAGAACTGTGGCTTTACAGTGGCAAGGACTAGAGACCTGTGGAATTCATTGCCACAGACGGCTGTGGAGGCCAAGTCAACGGATATATTTATGGCAGAGATAGATAGATTCTTGATTAGTGCAGGTGTCAGGGGTGATGGGAAGAAGGAAGGAGAATGGAGGTAGGAGGGAGGGATAGAACAATCATGATTGAATGGCAGAGTAGACTTGCTGGACCGAATGCCCTAATTCTGCTCCTATCACTAATGAACTTATGAACATGTCTGATCCTGACCTGATTGTGTGGCAGTTTGCACCTTCTCCCTGATACAGCCTGTGCTTCCTCCAGGTGCTCTGGTTTCCACCCACATCTCAAAGTACAGAATTGTTGGTTAATCAGGCTCCTGTGGATGCGAAAGTGGGATCACTTAAAACCAGTGGGAATGGATTTATTGATGGTCGGTGTGGACTCGGTGGGCAAAGGGGACTGTTTCCATGCTATATCTCCAAACTAAATTAAATCAAATTTCAGAGGGGGCACAGAACCGGTCCCTAAATTCTCCATCAGAGCCTGTGAGCGCAGCATCGTGCAAGAATCCTGGGTCACAGATTATGCCAACATGTCTTTAATATGATTGTGTTATATAAAGATAACAGGGACTTGAATTCACATTGCCAATTACAGTGATGCGGTCAGTGGATTATTTGACACTGATGATAAAATCCACTTCAATTAATAAAAACCCCATAGAAAAATAATCTTAATGGCATTACATGCTCATGCATAAGTCACTGCCATTTTAAATTGTTTACTTACTGGGTACAATTGGACACAAGGAGTGAAGGTCATATGTGATACAATGCTGAGAACTACACTCTGCTCTCTATCTTTCCCTTCGCTCCACCTATTGTACTTGAGTTTGGCTTAATTTTAAATATATCTCATACTATCAGATCTCATTGGGCTGCATGCACAACTAAACTATTCACTGTACCTCGGCCATTTGGCGCATGGCGTAATGTCAACCTAATGTCTATCTGAGCTACTCCCATTTACCCATGTCCTGTTAAACCTTTACCTTTCTAAATGTCTGCCATATGTTCTAATTGTACCCGCCTCTACAGTTTCCTTGCATCCACCACTTATTGTGTGGAGAAAGTTGCACTCCTGGTCCTTTCAAAATTTTTTATATGGATGACATACCGCAGTGGATCCAAGTGTTTCCTTCAGAAGACTTCTCCACATAAGTATCAACTTTGAATCTTCAAGTTAAAATCAGATGGCTGGCATGAAGTTTGCCGGCCAATAGTGTGAAAGACTAAAGGGCCTGTCCCACTTACGTGTCCTTGGCTTGCAAATTACGCGACCTCGTGGTCGCGTTGAGCCGCAACGGTCCCACGAAGGTTGCGCGCGATTTCATGCGTACGCACAGCCATCTGCAGCGTGTGACGTCATTTGAAGATGGACACAAAGCTGGAGTAACTCAGCAGGACCGGCAGCATCTCTGGAGAAAAGGAATAGGTGACGACTCGGGTCGAGACTCTTCTTCAATCTGAAGATGGGTCGTGATGCAAAACGTCACCTTTCCATGTTCTCTAGAGATGCTGTCTGACCCGTTGAGTTACTCCAGCATTTTGTGTCTATCTTCAGTGTAAACCGGCATCTGCAGTTCCTTCATACACATCTCAGCTTGAAATCCTGGCAGAGAAAAATTTAACCCAAAACAATTCAGTGTCCTGGATTGAAAACTGCTGATCTTCTGATTCTAAATATCATTGTCTAAAAGCCCAGAGTAAAATGGAATGAATTTTAATAAAATGATATTTCTCTGGAGCCAAATAGTCCTCAACCTCAAATTAATAATATATGTTTACCATTAGTGAAATGCCTCCTCCAAGAAAACCTGCAATGTAAATGCCACCTAAAAATAGCATGCAATTCCTTCTAATGATAGTTGGTAGGTTATTGTCGTTGGTGCAATGGTGCTCTTATTGTTACATTAGCAATTGCACAGTGAAAATTTTTTCGCAGAAAATTACACACGCTGGTATCGTTAATATTGGCACCATTATTCAAAGTCCAAAGTCCATTCGGCCCTCGTTGGAACACTTCCCGCGAACCAACGTTCCCTCCTCACCCGACCATCTTTGTGTCCCGGGGGCACCTCCGTTACTTGGTGAGATGTGGGGAGAAGGCAGGAACGGGGTACTGATTGTGGACGATCAGCCAAGATCACATTGAATGGTGTGGCTATCTGGAAGGGCCAAATGGTCTACTCCTGCACCTATTGTCTATTGTCTATTGAGATATGCGTACATTGAAAATTTATAATTTGTCGAGCTACACAGCAGAGTGGAACCCACCAGAAAGATATTACAAAATTGCTAGAATAGGTAAGATGGGCAGAAGAGCCTCCTCTTGCAGTTCTGATTATTCCACAAAACTTTAATATAGTGTTTGCTGACAATTTTTGGTTAGAAGTGGAAAAGCTTTTTTTTTTTTTCGGGTCTATGAATGGGATTTTTAAATGCACCCGTGAGATTTGAAGGATTTGGTTCTTGGGCAGGTGGTTTATCAGAACTGGTTTAATCGTCATTTGTGGAAACACATAATGGAAGCTAAGGGGAGTATTCTGTCAAATTGCTCTGCAATGAATTGTCCCAGTAATGAGGCAGAGAAATGCAGAAACAAAAGCAGGAGGAGTGAGGCAAAGAAATAGTCGCGGGCAATTATTGAGCTGAATGAATGATAAATGCTTTCTGCAAAAAACGTAAGCATTGCCTGCTACCTGTCGACATGGTTTTAAACATATTGTCAGGGAGTACCTTGGAGAAATTAAAACAAAAGGTTCCTCCAACTTCACAATAATGAGTAATAGTTCCATTATGAAACTGTGTTGATAGGCTGCAAAAGATATAGCAGTCTCCGAGGTAACAACAGCAACAATTGTAAATTAAACCTGACAACAATATGTCCAACTTCACACGAAATATATATTTGAACAGACACCTGCACCACACAGCTGGAAGCAAGGTTTCTCAAATTGAAAATGACAGATTTTGTGGAGATAACAATGCTCTGTGTTCTAATCTACCCGGTATTTGTTCTTTTTTTGGGATTCCAAATAGCAAGTGTCAAATAATCACAAGGGTATATGAAAGTAAGGAGTTTGTATGCACCCATCACACCTCCTTCATCTGCCGTTAGACTTTGCAGAGATAACAAGGGAGTTTAGAAGTCACTTCATATTCAGTAACTACAAGGTAGACAGAGGGGGAGAAGTGTGCCTTTGACTGGCAGGCTCAGTATGTGAAGGAATATCTGACGTTGAATCTAGCACCTCGTGAAATTTGCTTCAAAGGCATGAATGAAAACAGCATTGCACAAAATGATTGCCTTGAAGCGTTTGCCTTGCAGTGCCAGAGACCTGGGTTCGATCCCGACTACGGGTGCTGTCTGTACGGAGTCTGTACTTTCTCCCCGTGGCCTGCGCGGGTCTTCTCCTAGATCTTCAGTTTCCTCCCACACTCCACAGATGTACAGGTTTGTAGGTTCATTGGCTTAGGTAAAAAAAATTGTAAAACTGTCTCTAGTGTCTAGGATAGTGTTAAGTCTGTGCGAGGATCGCTGATCGGCATGGACCCGGTGGACCAAAGGGCCTGTTTCTGCACCGTATGTCTAAACTAAATAAATATTCTCATCCACTCACTTCTTCAGTGATCCCACCTTTGAGGGCAGTGGAGTTTGGCTGTCCTAAGACCAGCATGAGAATATTGACTTGTCTAACTTCAAGTAGCACCCATAGTCAGGATCTAACCTGGGTCTCTGGCGCTGTAAGGCAGCAACTCTACTGCTGCACCACCATGCCGCAATGTGGTCGATAGAGAGTCAAACGTCACCATTGTTTATTTGTCTCAGGCATCAGATAGGAACCCGAACAATTACATTCTTGTGGACACAAGAAACTGCAGATGCTGGTTGACAAAAAAAAAAGACACAACATGCTGGAGTAACTCAGCGGGTCTGGCAGCATCTCTGGAGAACATGGATATTTAGTATTTAGTTTAGTTTATTTCCACGTTACCGAGGTACAGTGAAAAGCTTTTGTTGTGTGCTAACCAGTCAGAGGCAAGACTATACATGATTACATATGGTGATGTTTCAGTGACGACCCCTGTACACCCACCCATCCATGTTCTCCAAAGATGCTGCCTGACCCGCTGAGTTGCTCCAACGCTTTGTGTCTGTTTTCAATGAAATCCCTGCTTGCTGCAGCTTTACAGGAACATTAAACACAATGACAGCAACAAGAAATAGACACAAGGCCGGCCGCATAATCAAGGACGAGTCACACCCTGGCCACTCCCTCTTCTCTCCTCTCCCATCGGGCAAAAGGTATAAAAGTGTGAAAACGCACACGTCCAGATTCAGGGACAGTTTCTTCCAAGCTGTTATCAGGCAACAGAATCATCCAGCCACAACTAGAGAGTCCTGAACTACTATCCACCTCATTGGTGACCTTCGGACTATCTTTACTCAGACATTACTTGCACTAAACATTATTCCCTTATCATGTATCCATACACTGTAAATGGCTCGATTGTAATCATGTGTTGTCTTTCCGCTGACTGGTTAGCACACAACAAAAGCTTTTCACTGTACCTCAGTACACGTGACAATAAACTAAACTGAACTAAACTGAACTGATCTGAACTGAGAAGATTGTCAGTTACTCAAAGTGAAGTAAACAAAGTGGGCAAAATGTTAAAGAAGGAACTGCAGATGCAGGAAAATCGAAGGTACACAAAAGTGCTGGAGAAACTCAGCGGATGCAGCAGCATCTATGGAGCGGGTGCAGCAACATCTATGGATCTATGGTCTGTAGAAGGGTTTCGGCCTGAAACGTTGCCTATTTCCTTCGCTCCATAGATGCTGCCGCACCCTCTGACTTTCTCCAGCATTTTTGTCTACCTTAAACAAAGTGGGCTCCTGCTTCTGATTTCTGGTCACTGAATCCTACGGAAAGTTGATGTTCAGTGATTTAGGGAAGAGTTAAACTGATGGTCAGGCATTTCACATCTAAATACCATTCCAAGACCAAAGTTTGTCAGTTTTAGTTTTAGAGATACAGCGCGAAAACAGGCCCTTCGGCCCACCAGGTCTGCAACGACCAGCGATCCCCGCACATTAACACTATCCTACACACACTAGGAACTATTTTTTAAAAACATTTATCAAGCCGATTTACTTATAAACCTGTACGTCTTTTGGAGTGCGGGAGGAAACCGAAGATCTCGGAGAAAACCGACGAGGTCAAGGGGAGAACGTACAAACTCTGTACAGACGGCACCCGGTATCTTTTTGTTTTTTTTGTTTATTTTGTTATGTTAAAAGTGTATTTTTTTTTGTGTTTTTTTGGATCGAAACACGAGTCTTACGGGCGCTGCGACGCGCGGTGTCAGGCACAGCGGCAAGTCTACAGCGGCGGGATTGCGCCACTGTGGCGATGCCCAATGGTCTTGAGGGATCACGACACAGGATAGTAATGGGGTCCTGTGACTCTGGACCAGGATCACTGCAAATCAAGGCCAGGAGGACTTGTACAAACATGCATCCTGGAGAGCCAATGAGCCTGTGACAAAAGCAAGATGGAAAAAGCATGGTGGCACGGAGTTACTGCCTTGCAGCACCAGAGACCTGGGTTTAATCCTGACCACGGGTGCTGTCCATGTGGAATTTGTATGTTCTCCCTTTGACTGCATGGGTTTTCTCCGAGTGCTCCAGTTTCCTCCCACACTTCAATGACATACCGTTTTGTAAGCAAAAGAGTAAAGAGGTCCTTCTGCAGTTGTACAGGGCCCTAGTGAGACCACACCTGGAGTATTGTGTGCTGTTTTGGTCCCCTAATTTGAGGAAGGACATTCTTGCTATTGAGGGAGTGCAGCGTAGGTTTCCAAAGTTAATTCCCGGGATGGTGGGACTGTCATATGCTGAGAGAATGGAGCGGCTGGGTTTGTACACTCCTTCAGAAGGAGAGATTGCTAGATTGTTAAGTTTGGCTCTTAAAGAAATAGCAGAGGGGAGAAGGCAGGGCCACAGTTCACGGTAAGGAGTAAGCCATTTGGGGATGACT
The DNA here is from genome assembly GCF_028641065.1 of Leucoraja erinaceus. NCBI lineage: Eukaryota > Metazoa > Chordata > Chondrichthyes > Rajiformes > Rajidae > Leucoraja > Leucoraja erinaceus. Next base: position 8,238,317 of record NC_073408.1, read on the forward strand.
TTTTCGGCCAGAGATGATCACATTGAATGGCGGTGCTGGCTCAAGAGAGAAGATAGGGCTCTTAAAGATAGCAGAGAGGGGATATGGGGAGTAGGCAGGAACGGGGTACTGATTGGGGATGATCGGCCATGATCACATTGAATGGCGGTGCTGGCTCGAAGGGCCGAATGGCCTACTCCTGCACCTATTGTCTTTTGTCTATTGTCTATTGTAAGTTAAATTGGCTTCTGTAAATTGCAAATTGTCCCTAGTATGTAGGATGGCGCTAGTGCACAGGGTGATCGATGGTCGGCGTAGACGTGGTGGGCCGAAGGGCCTCTTTCTGCGCTGTATCTATAAACAAAACAAGATGTGCACAAAAAATTAATTGGGAAAAATGTTTTGCATAATATTTTCCCTGCGTTATCGAGTATTTTACAAAATAAACTAATTGTTAGTTGCATAACTTGCAAAGGCAATCTCCCAGGGACGGAATGCATACATCCTTTTAAAGCATTAAGCATAATTTTCCGACTAAAAATACATGAGCGATAATGAAGAAGCCAGTTTCTCTCATAATATAACTAATGAATTATGAATAAATCAGTATCCCTATTAATCAAAAAATAATTAAGTTGAAGATGATCCTGGACAATTTATGCATCGGAAGTGCATAGACTTTTCCCATTTTCTTTTCTTAATTTATGCAGATTAATTATTTTTTATTTCAAAAACCACTGGAGGAGCTCAGCAGGTCAGGCACCATCTGTACACGGATGCTTTGGGTTGAGAGCCTTCTTCAGACTGATGGAGTAGAGGGGAGAGAGCTGGGGAGAGAGGTGAGGGTGTGGGGCCAAATGTGGCAAGTGATAGGTAGATTCAGGTAAGGTGGGGAGTGAGGGGGGAGATAGGGATCAAGGCTGGAGGTGATAAGTGGAGAAGACAAACAGTTTAGAAAGGTGGAATCGGAAAAGAAAGAAAGGTGGGGAGTACAAATAGCAGGAGGAATGGTGGGAAGTAAGGAATGGGAGATGGAAGTTTAGTAATGCAGCATGGAAACAGGCCCTTCCCACCAAATCCACGGCCTGCTTCCACTTCCTGTATCTCTAAAACTGAAACTAAAAACAACATACTACTTTGTGGAAGTTCTGGCAATGTACAGGGCCTGGAAATCAGGCTTTGTCTCTGGAGAAAGCTAACTAGGAATGTACAAACCCTTTGGTCTTGGATTATTATAGTTACCTGATTATTAATTTCTGGTATTATTGATGATTGTATATTAATTGCATTGATGGGCTGGGAAGGCTACAGCAAGTAAGGATTTCACGGCTGTTGTTGGTACATCTAACAATAAAACACTCTGGATTCTTAATTCACTTGACTGTCAAGAGTTGATCGGTGAGTGAGGCAATCCCACAGTCTGCAAACACTCATTGCCCCTTGCTTCTATTCGTCTCTTTGTCTTATCTTTTCAAGTGAATGCCTTTTCCTTGATCCTGAATGACAAATCCTGAGGATTACATGATCCGACCGAACTGTTCATCAGTTGGGAACTCTGTTCGGTTTCCTCTGACTTTGTCACTTGAACAGCCTTCTCTACTTTTCTTCCGCCTTCAAAGATGTACGTATGTGACTCCTCAGAGAGAGCCATAGAGATATACAGCACGGAAACAGGCCCTTCAGCCCAGCTTGCCCATGCTGTCCCACAATAGTCCAACCTGCCCGCGTTTGGCCCATATCCCTCTACAACTTTCCTCTGGGCATGTAAATGTCCCTATCTATTTTAAATGTTGTTATAGTTTCTACCTCAACTACCTCCTCTGGCAGCTCATACCATTTACCTGCCACCTCCCGTGTGAAAAAGTTGCCCCTCAGACTCTGTGCTTTTACACTACCCATCCCACACCCCACATCTACCAGATATATTCCTCGTTTACAGATATTCTTTAGCTCTTATTGCAGTTGAGTAGTTGCCTAGGGCCATTGGTGAGACTGAACAGGGGAACTGGGTCCAGTTTTATTCTTTCCTAAGAAGTAGATATGATCACAACTTTTAAAAAAAAAGCACTTAGATGGACAAAATGAATAGGCATTGAATAGAGGGAAATTAACTTACTTCGGGCAGATGGGACGAATTAGATGGATATAACAGTTAGCGCAGATATTGTGGGCCAAAGGGCCTGATCCTGTGCTGTACCGTTCTAAAGGATGTATAAGCTGAGAGGGAGGGCAGTGATGATTCACCAGTTATGTTTGGGTCACCGTGAACAGTGGGGAAGCATAAGAGGAGGATTGAATAGACAGAGACCACACTCTCTCCAAAAGGGAGGAAGTCTGGTGAGGTACGTTAATAGAAAAGGTTGAGAGGGATATGGGCCAAATGCAGGCAAATGGAATTAGCATCTTGGTCGACATATATGAGTTGGGCCAAAGGGCTTGTTTCCATGCGATGTGACTCGATGACTGTGATTCAGTTACATTGTCGGTACATTGTGTCCTCTGACCATTAGTGCAGAAAATTTCCACTTGCTTTGATTTCAAATGTTATATGTCATGTTGAAGGTGAAACTGTTTGGAGCTCTTGCGATGGTGCCAGCTCATAGGATTACACTCCGAATAACCAAAGGGCATATTTTCATGCTGTATGACTATGACCCTTGGTGACTCAATCTCATCAAAACAATTCCTCAAGGGTTTGAAGGAGGGTCTCGACCTGAAACATCACCCTTCACTTCTCTCCAGAGCTATCCCGCTGAGTTACTCCAGCATTTTGTGTCTATCGAGGGTCTGACTCATTGGATGCAGGAATGATGGGTTCCCTGATCTAGGAGCTTTGGAGCAGGGGAACGGTTTGTAAAATAAGGATCGGGATTGTGACTAAGACAAATGTCTTCATTCAGATGGTGATCAACCTGTAGGGTTTTGAAAGTTAAGTAATTGTGTTCATTCAAGCAAGAGACAGATAGATTTAAGGAAACCGAGGGACATGGGGACAGTGCCAGAAAATGGCATTCATAAATTCTAGGAGCAGAATTTGGCCATTCGGCCCATCATGTCTACTCTGCCATTCTATCATGACTGATCTATCTTTCACTCTCCATTCTCCTGCCGACTCCCCATAACCCCTGATATCCTTACAAATCAAGAATCTACCAATCTCTGCAATAAAAATATCCATTGAAGGCCTCTACAGCCTTCTGTGGTAATGAATTCCACAGATTCAACTCCCTCTAACTAAATAAATTCCTTATTTTCTCCTTTCTAAAGGTTTGTCCTATTATTCTGAGGCTATGTCCTCTGGTCCTGGACTCTCCCACTAGTGGAAACATTCTCTCCCCATTCACTCTATCCAGGCCTTTCATTATTCGGCAAGTTTCAATGAGGTCTGCCCTCATTCTGCTAAACTCCAGTGAGTTCAGTCCCAGTGCTGCCAAACGCTCAACATATCTTAACCCACTCGTTCCTAATGTTGAGGTAGATAGACTGAGATCATGATGAATGATGGAGCAGACTCGAGGTGGGTAATGGCCCATCTGTGCTCCTCCGTTCTTACGTTCTTGCTCTATTTTGCCCAGTTTAGTTCAGTTTAGGGATACAGTGCGGAAACAGGCCCTTCGGTCCACCGAGTCCGCCAATTTACCTCCATACCTGTATGTCTTTGGAGTGTGGGAGGAAACTGGAGATCTCAAAGAAAACCCACGCGGTCACGGGGAGAACGTTCAAACTCCGTACAGACAGCACCCGCAGTCGGGATCGAACCCGGGTCTGCGGTGCTGCAAGCGCTGTTAGGCAACAACCCTACCCCTGTGCCACTGTGTTGCCCTGTTATTCAGCCGCACCACATTGCCCTCTCTTGCATTAGATATAACTTGCTAAATAACCATCCAGATCACCAGATTGTCCATATCTTCATTTGTTGCCACAATTCATTCTGTTTCCAAGTTCTGCCATCGCACACACTTCAAATGTCTCTTTAGCGTTGAATCCAGATCATTAGAAAGAGCAGCGTTCTCAATAGCAATCCCGAGGGACCAGGCTCCTGCAAACCTCCCTTTAAACTAATAAACACATGATCATTGCTGTTCTCTGCATTTCCTGAGCCTCAATGGCTTAGAAAAAAAGTTTGTTTTCTTTCTCTTTTTAAAGCTGTTCTTGATTTCTAACGAGCTGGTCTCACCACTGGATTGTAAAACAGGAATGTAAATCCAGGATAAAATACAAATTAATATTCCAGCCTCGTCACCTTTCAGCACTAATTAAAGGCAACTCCAAGTTTTACAACAAATTGTCGATGTGCAATACTAATCTCACTTCCCCCATCCATATCCCTTTAATACTAATGAGCCAAATTTGTAGGACGCAAGAACTACTGTATGTAATATCATCAGTCCATTTCCTCCACAGATGCTGCCTGACCTGCTGAGTTCCTCCAGTACTTTATCTATTGCTCAATATTGCAGAGTGAAGTTGCTCCGATCTCTATTTCACTGCAACACTCTGCAACGCTTACTCAGAAGAAGTTCACCGCCTCTCTCCACTGGGAGTTCTGTGAGAACCTCTCTCTCAACTCCACCTCCCTGATTCCTGCTGCTCGCCTGATCTTCAACTCTGTGAAGAAGGGTTCCGATCCAAAACAATGCCAATTCCTTTTCTCCATAAATGCTGCCTGACCCGCTGAGTTACTCCTGCATGATGTGACCACCTGTCCCTTGCCAGACTTTGTCCCACCCCCATCTCTCTTGTCCAGCTTCCCCCCCAACCCCCCCCCCCCCCCCACCCCCCCCTTCACCATTAGTCTGAGGGAGGATTCCAACGCAAAACAAGGTCTGTCCATTCCCTCCACAGATGCTGCCTGACCCATTGATTTCTTTGAACATTCTGTTTTTGCCTCAAACCTGTTACAATTATTGTAGAAGAGAGATGGGCAATTTTGAATAGTGGAAGCTGCAATCGTAACAGAAAACATTGGAAATAGTCACGAAGGTAAGCAGCATCTGTGGAGAGGAAACCAATTCAAGATGATTATCTTACATGAGAACTAGAACCTTTATGAATGGTTGGAGGTAATAATGGAAATGAATTGACAAATTTGTTGAGAAATTATATCATTTCCCTTGGTACATAGTTGAGATTCCCACCGATATGGGAGCTTGATCGGCCCGACGCGGAGAGCCCGACCGCCAGCTACGGGAGCTAAGATCGCCCCAACAACGGAAGGCTCGAGGCCCCCGACTGCGGGAGAACAAAGAAGGAAAGAGATTTAACTTTTTTTTTCGCCTCCCATCACAGTGCGGAATGTGGAGGAGTAACTGTGGTGGATGTTTATGTTAAAATATATTTTGTGTGTCTTGTTGCTTTTTATTGGTATGCCTGTATGGCAAATCAAATTCTTCTCATGTTGCAAAACATACTTGGCCAATAAAGCATGAGTATGAGTATGTTTATGAATATGATTATGCCAACTTTTAAGGCTTCAATTTGTCTCATGTTTTCAATGTTTAGTTAGGTTTGGAGATACAGCATGCAAAAAGGCCCTTCGGCCCACTGAGTCCATGCTGACCATCAATTACCCATTTATACTAGTTCTATGTTATCCCCCTTTCTCACCCATTCCCCACACAGTAGAGTAAATTTACAAAGGCTCATTAATCTACAACCCCGCATGTCATTGGGATGCAGGCTGAAACCGGAGCACCCGGATGAAACCCACGTGGTCATGGGGATAATATACAAACTCCACACAGACAGCAGCCAATGTCAAGATCAAACCCAGGTCTCCAGCACCGTAAGGCAGCAGATCTATCAACTTCACCACTGCGCCACCCACAGATGTATTCCTTCGACGGATATAAAGTTCTGGAGTAACTCAGCGGGACAGGTAGCATCAATCAAGAAGACTCTTCTGAAGAAGGATTCTGACCCAAAACGTCACCCATCCTTCCTCTCCAGAGATGCTCCACTGAGTGACTCCAGTACTTTGTGTCTATCTTTGGTATAAACCATCTTCTGCAGTTGCTTATTCCTGTATTCCTTGTTTGCTGCTGTCAAGATCATATTTACTTCTCATCTGAATTTACGCTAGGAAGTTGGTTGTGGGCTTATTGCGGCTTATAGTTGAGCTGCTTACAAGGCTGTTTTCGAGGCTATGAATTGTGAATATGCTCTTTTCTCCGATTCAATCACTCCATCGCAGCGCCCAGATCTTTAATATCTTAAAGAACATGCTGCTTTGCCCTTTACCACAGACTTTCTACAATCCTATTCCAACATTGCAATGATGAAAAGTCCACGAGTGTCGTCACAGAATAGAAGACACTGGCACTGAATGTTGGCACGTAGCAGAGGTCAGGGTAGTGAAAGAAAATAATAGGAATCATAGAGTCTTACAGCGTAGAAACATGCCCTTCAGCCCAGCTTGCCCACACCATTTAATATGTCCCATCTACACTAACCCCCAACGGCCTGCAGTTGACCCATATCCCTCTTAGCCTGTACTATCCTTGTGCCTGTCTAAATGTTTCTTAAACGTTGTGATAGTCCCCACCTCAACAACATCCTTTGGCAGATCGTTCCACATGCCCATCATCCTTTGTGCGAATAAGTTACTCCTCAGGTTCTTTCCTCACCTTAAGCCTATGCCCTCTGGTTCCCGATTCCCCAACTCTGGGCAAGAGACTGTGCATCTACCCGATCTATTCCTCCCATCATTTTGTACACCTCTGTAAAATCAGTCCTCATCCTCCTGAGCTCCAAGGCATAGAGTCCTAACCTGCTCCATCTCTCCCTGTGGCTCAGGCCATCTAGTCCTGGCAACATCCTCGTAAATCTTCTCTGCACCCTTTCCAGCTTGACAACATCTTCCCCATAACATGGTGCACACAACTGAACTCAGCACTCCAAATGCGGCCTCAGCAACGTCTTACACAACTGCAGCATGACTTCCCAACTTCTATACTCAAAGCTCTGACTGATGAAGCCATTGTGAGAAAAGCCTTTTTGACCACCCAATCTGACTGTGATGACACTTTCAACAAATGATGTACTTGTACTCCTATAACCCTCACTATTACAACACTCCCCACAGCCCTATCGTCTCGAAGGAGATTCGAAGTAACAATCAAAATTAAATGGCTGGATTGTGTAAATGTGGAAAACGACATCCTTTGAAAGTCGCATCAGATTGTACGATCACCAACACTACCCCTCCTCTCCTGACATTTGAAATAAATTGGTTCATCGAGACTTTCCGCATGCCTTTTTTAAAAAATATGTGTATATAACTATGATGAGTTTCACAGGGATACATTTTATTTCTATCTGGGAAATATAGAATATGTGTCATTGAAGAAGTTATAGCTTCACGCACTGAGAAAGATCTGCTTTCCAAATTGGCCACCTGTGTAACCCATCCACAGAGCCACATTGATCTTTCTGGTATCCTGTTGTGCACCACTCGTTCATTACGCCCTTTGCAAAGTTATAAAATTATATTTCATCTTTTCCCAGATTGTGCAGTTTAAGGAAGTCTTCCAAATGATTAATCCATCTCTTCAGAGAATTCAAAGAAAATTGATTAAAATTGCTCCTGCACACTGCAAAACTCAAAGAGAAATCAGTTGTTCGCCGTTGTCAGGCAGCTCAGAAAATGGGCATTAATTGCTGGCAGTTTACTATTGCCTCTCAGAACACTTACACTGATTGACTGAAAGCATTTGTTCATCAACGAACAGATAAGTTCTACATGTACATGTGCAAGGAAATGAATGACTTTCACAACAATGGTAAGTTTGGCTTGCTGTAGAAACCATGCATTGTCTTTCCGCTGAATGATTAGCATGCAACAACAGTTTTTCACTGTGCCTCGGTACACGTGACTACAAACTAAACTCAAACTCAGATTTTTATCCACTAAAAGTCTAAAGTCAAATAATTTGAAACTTAGATGAACTTCTAAACTACAAGGAAAAGTGAAAATATGAAGTAGAATAGAAAGATTAAACGAGAACTTACCGTTTGAAGTTTGATCTTTATTTTATGAGAAGTTGAAGTGAGGGAATACGTGAAGACCCCACCAGCCCGCTTACATGTAAATCTTCAGAGCAGCTGTATGAAACCACAGACTAGTTGCTGAACTTAAGCTTAACGACCTTAGAATTACCGAATAATCTTTATGAGAAGTAGGGTTGGGAGTGGAGGGCACGTTTTCCCTCACTTCAACTTCTCATAAAATAAAGATCAAACGATAAGTTCTTATTTAATCTTTCTATTTTATATCGAAGTCATGTGAGTGACTACGTGAAGACTTCAAAGCTCTGTGGTTTCATGCAGTGAACCAGTCTCTATGTAGACACACTGCCCCAATCGACCAAACATGGTTGAAAGAAACATACTTCATTGAAACATGATGTTAATTCGCAAACATGATGCGTATGCGGGCTGGCGGGCTCTTCACGTATTCACTCATGTGACTTCGATATAAAATCCCAGTACCTCGGAGTAGACAGCACTAAAGGTTAGTGAGAGTGTCGGCAACTTCAGACTCCTGTGCAAACACGAGTGCCCCTGTTAAGCTCTAGGCTAGATTTTGGGCAAATGGTGTATACCCATTAAATGCGACAACATTCTGAGATTCTCAAATTCACCCAAAACCTCGGTGGTAGTTGGAATGTTGAAGAGTAAGAGAATTACAGTGCATGTTAAATGCTTGGAGAAAAAAATATCATTTAATATTTCACGAGCCCATTAAAACTGAGATAAATGATTTGGTTTATTAAATGATTGTATCAGATTGATGCAACATTTATACAGGTACTCACTTACTCTTTCTTTATGAACCAACAAATGAAAATGTATTAAAAATTACCCAATTATTCCTTCGGACCAATTTATCTTCACAAGCTTATTAAGGGATTTTATAAAGTACTATAAATTCACTAATAAAAATGCAGAAAATGAAGAATTGCTGCTATTTTAAAAATATCTTTCTTTTCAACTTCTGATCGAATGGTTCAGATACTGTTAAAAAGAATGCTGCCCTGTAATCACCATGAAGGATGTTCCTAGAGAAAGGAGATGAGGAAGGATTGCTCTAGTCGGAGGTTGGTAGATCTGTGGAATTCTTTGCCACAGAAGGTTGTGGAGGAAAAGTCAATGGATATATTTAAGGCACGGATAGATAGGTTCTTGATTAGTACGGGTGTCAAGCTATGGGGAGAAGGCAGGAGAATGGGGTTAGGAGGGAGATATAGATCAGCCATGATTGAATGGTGGAGTAGACTTGATGGGCCGAATGGCCTAATTCTGCTCCTATCACATGATCATTGTGCCAGTGCAACACTAGTGCAACTACGACCCATTAAGGCATGAGGTAGGTGCATATTGATGATATCTTGCAGATTGCCTCAGGTTTGCACTGTAACTATGTGGAGTTTCATTGCCAGGTCTGACTCTGAAGAACAGTCCCCACCCTAGATGTGTCTGCCCATTACCCCACCCCGGTCATTCCATATTATCTCTTCTCCCGTTGGGCACAAGGTACAGAAACTTGATAGCGCACACCACCAGACTCAGGAACAGTTTCATCCCCTCCATTATCAGGCATCTGAACACTCCTTCCATAAACTAGGGTATCTTTAGAGGGATATGCGGCAAACACAGACAGGTGGGACTAGTGTAGATGTGGCATGTTGGTCGGTCTGAAGAAGGGCCTCGACCCAAAACATCACCCATTCTTTCTCTCCAGAGAAGCTGCCTGTCCCGCTAAGTTACTCCAGCATTTTGTCCCGCTAAGTTACCTCAGCACTTTGGTTTAAACCAGCATCAGCAGTTCCTTCATACACATTTGTATCTAATTGGCTAGCTCGTATAGATCCCGTGATCTAACTTTCCAGACCAGTCTACCATGCAGTGCCTTGTCAAAGCTCTTGCTAAAGTCCATGTAGATAATGTCAAAAGCACTGACCTCAGCAATCTTCTAAGTTACTTCTTCAAAGAAATTCGATCAACTTTGTGAGGAATTGTTTCCCATGTACAAAACCATGGCAACTATCCCTAATCAGTCCATGTCCATTGCATGTAGATTCTGTCTCTCCGAATCCCCTACAATAATTCATCCATCGCTGGTGTTAGGCTCACTGGTATGCAGTTCCCAGGTATTTCCTTGTAGCCTTTCTTAAATAGAGGCTCCAGTCTCCCAGCATCTCACTTGTGACGTGAGGATGCGAATATTCCTCGGATACACCTCGGATACACTTGATCAGGTCCTGGGAATTTATCTACTTAATGCATTTTAAGCCGTTCAGCATCTTAACGCCTCGCCCATCGCCTGTGGCTCCACATATAGTTGGCCTCATTGATCTTTAAGCAGCCATATTCTCTCCCTAGTTCACTCTTTTACCTTAATATACTTGAAGAGTCCCTTTGGATTCCCCTTAACCTCATTGCTAAAGCTATCTCATGCCCCCCTTTTTTTCCCTTTCCTAATTCCTAATTCTATGATGTTCCTAAATTTGATGCAATGTTTTGAATATTCTGCTAGGTAAACTGAAAGGCAGCAGGCCTTGGATGTCCAAGCCACTGAGGTTGGCCTCCCGTTCCAACGTTGGAGTCCCAACATCCCAGCGAGCGGGCCTGAGAGGCGGGCTGCCCATAATGGCAACTGTGGAGGGCTCCGGAGGCCCTGACCATGGGTGAACATCAGAGAAAGACTTTGGTGCCTTCCCTCACAATGGGAAACGTTTGATTCTGCTGTGTGTGAATGTTTTATGTTGAACTCTATCCTGTGTTGTGTTCTTTATTTTTATTGTATGGATGTATGGTGATCACACATTTCACTGTGCCAACTGGCACATGTGACAAATAAATGTATCTTGTATCTTGTATCCAATGGAGGCAAGAAACAGTACAGCAGATGGGGAAATGGAGTACACAGTGACCCAGCTCCTCTGCGGTTGTGGGGATGGACTCATTTCACAAATATGAATTGGAGACTTTTGAGATAGTTACACAATTTTGCAAGAAGTACAAATTTACAAACCTCCATCACTGTAGAATGTCTTAAACACGAGCATTCACAGTAGCTTCAAGTGATCGGCCTTGAGCAATGGATTGAATGAGATGATGGAGATACTGGATTGAACACCCCCTGTCCCTGATGCAACATCAAGAATCATGTTGGTAGAAGTGGAACTGCAGGGTCAGCATTGACCCGAAGGATTATTATTTTTATTATTATTATTATTATTAAATGGTTGAAAACATTAGTGACGCAGTGGTGCTGGTTTCCGACGGAGCAGAAGGACACAACCCTCAAAGAAAGGAGGCAGCCTTACATGGAAACGCTGGATCTGGAATTACCTTGTCCACTACAGAAGGTGGCTGAACCTTCCAACAGTAGCTCAGGAAAGGACAAGCCTTTTAATTGACTCTGTAGCTGGCCTTTATCCTCATGTTCTGGTTCATTTTTATTGTTGGGAACCGCGTACGTTCTTCACTCTGGTCCATTGGTGTGACAACGATATCGCTCTTGCATTCCTTGCTGATTGGCATCACTGCATTTTGCACAGTAGCCTCTACACAAAGGCATATCATGCACACAGTCAATTAGTTACACATTTTGCCCTTTGTGCATTCAAAGACACTGATTACATTTTGTGATCAAGCATTTCCATTCTGAAATGAATGAGTCTGAAGAAGGGTCTCGACCCAGAAACATCACCTATTCCTTCGCTCCATCGATGCTGCCTCACCCGCTGAGTTTCTCCAGCTTTTTTGTCTACCTTCAATTTTTCCAGCATCTGTGGTTCTTTCTTAAGCATTTTCATTCAGTTGCTTTGTGCATCAAAACATTGCAAGATGCAAGTGAATTTTCAGATCTCGATTTTTCAAAATGAACCAACCCAAAACTTTGTCTGTCCCTTTCCCTTCAGAGGTGCTGCCTGGCCCACCGAACACCTTGTTGAAGATTCCAGCATCTTCAGGCTCGCGTGTCTCTGTATCTGTCAGATATAGGAGGAACACAACAGCCCAGGGGAAGCTCATGTGAACACTGGGAGAACCTGCAAAGCAACAGAGATCAGAATTGAACTGGATCTCTGGGGCTGTGAGACAACTACAGTACATACAGTGTCGTTGTGCCAGCCCAGTGAATACATTATCTGAAGATAGACACAAAACGCTGCAGTGGCTTGGCCGATCAGGCAGCATCTCTGGATAGAAGGAATTTTCACCCAGAGAGTTGTGAATTTGTGGAATTCCCAGCCACAGAGGGCAGTGGAGGCCAAATCACTGGATGGATTTAAGAGAGAGTTAGATAGAGCTCTAGGGGCTAGTGGAATCAAGGGTGAAGGCAGGCATGGGTTATTGATTGGGGACGATCAGCCATGACCGCAATGAGTGGCGGTGCTGGGTAGAAGGGCCGAATGGCCTCCACCTGCGCCTATTTTCTATGTTTCTATCTTTCTATGAATGGGTGTCAGAGATGCTGTCTGGCTCGCTGAGTTTCTCCATTGTTCTGTGTCTATCTTCAATGTAAACCAGCAACTGCCGTTCCTTCCTACCCATTACATTATCTGAAGTGGGTTTACAGTACATGAGATACTTGCTGCTGACATGGCCTTGAACAGTTACATCACATACCAATCAAATATGGGACTTCTAAATGGTATTATTACCATGACATGGAGGCATGACATGCCCTTCCAATCATAAACCTCCCTATCTCAATCTCAAGAAACGTACAATACAATGGACAATTACCTTTACTGCATTTAACAAAGTTCCATAAAATTAGAGTTATTTTATTTCATTGTGGACCTTTGCAGGCTCCAGTTATTTACATTTCAAACAAATCAAATTAGCACACCAACCTAACCCCTTCAGCATCCTACAACCTACAATGGAAGTCAATAAGATAAACTCTTGATGAGATCACATCCCAGAAGAGTTTTGTTAAATTCAGAACCAAACTTGCCCTAAATGTATATAAAATGCCCTAAGGATTAATGGTAAGCAATCCGTTATCTAATTTCACTCACAGCACAAGCAAAGGCAAAAACATAACTAGATAGCAGCACTCACATGGTTAGTCAGCCAGATCGTGAAGAAAGAAGCACTTGCAAAGAAACCCTTAGAGAATAAAAGATGAAAGCCAGGCAGTGTAGAAGGCAAAAGTAAAATTCAAATGAATGAAAGAAGAGGGCACAAGGTGAAGAAAGAAAATACTGGTATGAAGTTTTAACAGTATGCTTGTGTTTTATTCATTATTCCTTTGTACTGTTTTCTTTTAAATTAATATTTTACAGTTCTTAAGGTACCCATAACCAAAACTTTAGCTTGCTAGTTCTGACCATAAAAGGTTCCTTGTCCAGTAGCGGTGTCCAGCAGTTTCTGTTTTGTTTTGTTTCAGATTTTGTTTTGTAGCGGCTGATTTCTTGTATTATTAGGTGAGCACTACTGATACAGGAGCACTACATTAGACCACTACTGATACAGGAGCACTATATGTCAGTACGAGTGCCAATAACTAATCAATACTAATACCAATACAGGGTTAAAATAATCTGATATGTCTTATGATTGGGTGTCCTTGAAATGCACCCTACGAGCTGGTTTATACCTTTGATGAGAGTCTCAAAAAGTATATAGAAACTAAAGACAAGACCAGAAGAATTAACTTATAACTGCCTATAATTTCACAGAAAATTCACGACAGTCATTTTTGTAATTTCTGCAAGCTTCCAACATACAATGTTGCAGACATAATAACAGTCAAAGCTTTATGGACACCCATGTGCTTGCCAATATTGTCTGCAAACATTCATATGAGAGTTTAGGTTTGTGGTCAGTGGCACGGTTGAGCAGCGGTAGAGTTGCTGTCTTACAGCGCCAGAGACCTGGGTTTGCTCATGAATATGGGTGCTGTCTGTACAGAGTTTGTACGTTCTGCGTGGATTTTTCCCAGGTGCTCTGGCTTCTTCCCACACTCCAAAGATGTATAGATTTGTCAGTTAATTGGCTGCGGTAAAAATAGTAAATTATCCCTAGTGTGTAGTACGTGCTATTGTAATGGGGATCGCTGGTCGGCACGGACTCGATGGGCCGAAGTACCCGTTCCCTTGCTGTATCTCTAACTAAACGAAACTCTGAATCAATGGCAGTTAAGAGTGCAACCTGTCACATGATCACAGTAGACAAAAGTGCAGGTGAAACTCAGCTGGTGCGGCAGCATCTATGGAGCGAAGGAACTAGGCAACGTTTCGACCTGAAACGTTGCCTATTTCCTTCGCTCCATAGACGCTGCCACACCCGCTGAGTTTCTCCAGCATTTTTGTCTACCTTCGATTTTTCAGTATCTGCAGTTCCTTCTTGAACACATGATCACAGTGAATGGCGGTGCTGGCTCGAAGGGCCGAATGGCCTACTCCTGCACCTATTGTCTATTGTCTATTGTCTGTCTAAATGTTTCTGCAACCAACAAGACTCCTACATTGGCCAGATGATCAGGAGAACAATTTGTTACCTAAGTGACCACTGGGCTCAGTTTACAACTTGTCACAAAGAACATGGAATCGAGATGGACCAGTTTTATTCTCTAGAAAAGTTGCAAGTGGAATTTGATGAGCTTTTTCTTCGGGCAGTGCTACATGTATTACAAGTAACAAGATAGGTGAATGTTAAAATAGATACGTGCTAAGAATCCATTTTAAATATTAGAATTTTTAATTTTTCCTGTTTTTCAATTTTCTTATGTGGTCTAATTGTACAGGAGATATATTGGTTGAGTCTTAATGTGGTTGTGCATACAGATAGTTCTGCCGTAACATGGTCATTGTGTTCTTTAGAAGCCTCTTGATATGAAAAAACCTACAATAAAACAATTGTCATGGGGAAAAGAGAAGGGCTAAAGAGTTTTAGACTCGCAGTGACAAAGGTATTTCTTCCACAAGATTTTTAAGTAAAGATTTTATCAGTTACATTTATTACTGCAAGCAGAATGTTCTAAAAAACTGTATGTTACATTGTTTAATATCAATTAACCCTTTACACCTTTTTACTTCTTTTCTACTTGTGTTTTCAGACTAATGGCATTTTTGGACAGTCGTCCTTCTTTTACGTATGTAATTTATGTATAATTTATGTACAATTTGGTTATTGTATGTTTGTCATATTCTTCCCTTATTCCACATTTACTGGTACCCTCCCCTAAATCCCCCAATTACTGGTGCCCTCTCCTAAATCCCCATTTACTGGTGCCCTCCCCTAAATCCCCATTTACTGGTGCCCTCCCCTAAATCCCCCATTTACAGGTGCCCTCCCCTAAATCCCATTTACAGGTGCCCTCCCCTAAATCCCCATTTACAGGTGCCCTCCCCTAAATCCCCCATTTACAGGTGCCCTCCCCTAAATCCCCCATTTACAGGTGCCCTCCCCTAAATCCCCCATTTACAGGTGCCCTCCCCTAAATCCCCCATTTACAGGTGCCCTCCCCTAAATCCCTATTTACTGGTGCCCTCCCCTAAATCCCATTTACTGGTGCCCTCCCCTAAATCCCCCATTTACAGGTGCCCTCCCCTAAATCCCCATTTACTGGTGCCCTCCATTAATCATTTTAAAAATTCTACCTCTATGTTCGAATTCACTTCATCCCCTTCTTTCATCCCATCTTGGCACCCAGTAAAACCAGTAAAACCAGGCTGAAGCTTTAGGATTCTCTGTCTTATTTTCATGGCTCTCCTGAACCCAGCAAGTTTTCTACAAGTTGTAGATGAGACCACACTCGGAGTACTCGATCGAAAGTGTGCAGAGATGATTCATGAGGATGTTACTAAGGACTGATGGCCTGAGTTCTAAGGAGAGGCTGGTTTGCTTGGGCACCGAGCTGTAGGGAGCGTTCAATAGTATTTAATTGTCACATGTACCAAGCTACAGTGAAATTCTTTTTCTGCTACCAATCTAGTAAAATCTTACAATGCACAAGCACAATCATGCTCAAGTACAAGAATTTAATAGTGACGCGGTGCACAAGAGTCACCAAGTTTTCGGTACCACCTTCCATCCTTCAAGTTTCAAATTACAGACACATAACTTGGCCACAAAGGCCCATTGTCCTGGCGGCAGCACTGGGTTGCAGTTGCAGGGATCGGCCTGGCTGGGCGATGCTGCTGGAGTCCTTCACCGCTGTTCCGTGCTACCTCAAGTTTAGTGGTTGCCATTAAACTGGAAAGGATGTAGAGAAGATTCACGAGGATGTTACCAGCGTGTATGGCCTGAGTTGTTCGGAGATGCTGGATTGTCTGGAGCTATTTTCTTTATAAAGCAGGGGTCTGATGGGTGACCTTCATAAGTTATAGGAGAAGAATTGGCTCATTCGGCCCTTCAAGTCTACTCTGCCATTCAAAGGCTGATCTATCTTCCCCTCACAACCCCTATCTCCTGCCTTCTCTGCATAATCCCCTGGCACCCTTACTAACCTTATAGGGGTATATAAAATAATGACAGGGGCAGTTAGGATAGATGGTCACAATCTTTATTCCTGGGCAGGGGAGTCTAAAACTAATGGTCATGGTGGGAGGGAAAAGATTTAAAGAGGAACTATTTTCACATAGAGGGGGGTTGGGTGCATGGAACAAGCAGCCATCGGAAGTTGTAGAGGATTGTACAATCACAATACTTAAAAGGCAGATTGATTGGCAAATGGATAAAGTGGGATGTAGGCCACAAGGAAGCCACTGGGACTAGTGGGACAGATATTTTAGTTAACATGGAAGTATTGGGCAGAAGGGCCTGATTCCCAATTGAACCTTTTCGTGACTTGTTTCCGAGGAGTTTTCTGATGTAGTTTGGTGCTTCCTGAAACCGCTGTGAAGATTTGAGGAGCACTTTGGCTAGCTTAGAATCTTAAAGGCACTATATAAACGGACTGTCCTTACACCATGCAAACAAGGGCATGAAAGCCACCTCAGCAAAGACTAAAACAGCTTCTCAGCAGAATGATTCCCAGACACAACAAATCACAAATATTCTGGGGACAGAATTTTTAAGCCTTTGGCAAAGTAAAATGAAATTTAAAACTTGAATCAAAATCCTAGTGCAGCGTCCGTATCTTATAGTTGGAAGAAGCTGTGACAGTGTTCAAAGGCAGCACAGTGGTGTAGCGTTAGAGCCGCTGTCTCACAGCGCCAGAGATCCCGGTTCGATCCTGACCTCGGCTGCTGTCTGTATGGAGTTTGCATGTTCTTCGTGTGACCGCGTGGGGTTCCTCCCACATCCCAAAGGCATGCGGGTTTGTAGACTAATTGGTTGCTGTAAATTATGCCTAGTGTTGAACTGAAGAAGGGCCTTGACCCGAAATGTCACCCATTCCTTCATTCCAGAGATGCTGCCTGTCCCAGTGAATTACTCCAGCACTTTGTACCTTTCTTCAGTACAAACCAACATCTGCAGTAGCTATCTGCACGAGTTAACTTTGGATGCGGAGTACAGAGAATGATGGCAGATGTCTAGGCTTTGATTTACAGACCACTTAGTTTTGTTAGTTGAGAGATACAGCGCGGAAACAAGCCCTGTTGGCCCACCGAGTCCGCGCCGACCAACAATCCCCGTACATTTACACTACCCTGCACACACTAGGGACAATTCTTCACTCCAAGCCAATTAACCTACAAACCTGTACGTCTTTGGACCGCTCTCTCGCTGCAAAAGATGCTGAGCAATTAGTCTGACTGGCTCCAACCAAAACGAGTGCTCCACAACATCGGCTGTGATGTAACGCTGGCCCAGATGTCGATGCTGTCAATGTCGAGTGTGATTCACTGCGAAACCGACAGCAGCATCTGGAACCTGCACACGCACACACTAAAACACGGCTTCCGTCAGTCTGAAAAAGGGTTTCGACCCGAAACGTTGCCTATTTCCTGCGCTCCATAGATGCTGCCTCACCCGCTGAATTCCTCCAGCATTTTTGTCTACCTTCGATTTTCCAGCATCTGCAGTTCCTTCGTAAACATTCCGTGTTTGTGTCCGTGTTACCCTCCCACACGCTCCAAGGAGAAGTCCCCGGATCAACTAATCAAACACTGGTCTCGTTATAACATCTCTTAGAAATGGCTCACACTGAATGAAATATCTGTCTTCACAGGCTTTCTAAGTTATTAAAGCAGCTGAACAACCCCTCTGTACACGGGAAACTGAAACTAAATGTACACACAAGTGCAGAGATAGAGTTGTAAAGAAGTCAGATGGTACGCTTGCCTTCATCAGTTGAGCATTTAGTATAATAGCTTAACAAAACTTTGGTGATGCCACGTTTAGAGTATTGTATACAATTCTGGTCACCCCATTACAGGAAGGATGAGGAAGCTTTGGAGAGGGCACAGGAGCCAAGCTGGAATTGTGGGACTAGTGCAGATGGGGAATGTAGGTCAGAGTGGAAAAGTTGGGTCGAAGGGCCTGGTTCCAGACTGTACGTCTCCAGGGCTCTGCTGGTTCCAGACTGTGTGTCTCCAGGATATATATATATTTTTTAATATTTATTTAAAGTCTGTAATTTTTTTTTCCTCACCCACCCCCCCCCCCCCCCCCCCCCCCCCCCGAAGCTATGCTCTATAGAGGTAGTTACTGGGAAAGGGGAAATTCTCCCACAGGCTGTTTTTTGTTGTTTTTTTATTGAGGTCATTTCAAAGCACGACTGACCCCAAAATCCATCAACAAAATCGGTCAGAAACTGACGCAAAGTGCTGAAGTAACCCAGCAGGTCAAGCTGCTTGTCTGGGGAACAGGGATAGGTGACATCTTGAGTTGGTCAGTCACATTTCAAGGTGATGTCTATGAAACAATGAACACAGTGTTGGCGTAACAAGATTGTTCACCAATGTAGCAGTTGCAACATGTGGTTGTTAGTGTAGTTACAGTAAAGGGCCTGTCCCACTTGAATGCGATTGCATGCGTTTGGCGCGACCAAACGGAAGCGGAGTTCGCGCTAAGTACGCGCTAAGTTCGCGTTAAGTTCGCGCATGACATCATTTGCGTCATACTCACCAATCAGCTGGGCAGGAGGCGGGCCGACTGAATTTGGGCGTCGCACGGCGTCGGACGGTGACGCTGCGTACGCCGTCAAGACGCTGTATA
Organism: Leucoraja erinaceus; assembly: GCF_028641065.1. Taxonomy (NCBI): domain Eukaryota; kingdom Metazoa; phylum Chordata; class Chondrichthyes; order Rajiformes; family Rajidae; genus Leucoraja; species Leucoraja erinaceus. The sequence goes on from NC_073408.1 coordinate 8,257,421, forward strand.
ACGACCGCAGTGCGCCTGCATGCCGACAGGCTATTGGCGCGCGAAGATTTCGGACACTGTCAGATTTTCGGAGCCCCGCGCGATGTCAGGACCAGCCCCGCACAACTCCGTGCTTCTAACTGGGACCGGCCCCGCGCTGCCATACGGTGCCCGTACGCCTCAAGCGACCATGAGGTCGCGTAATTTGCGAGCCATGGTCGCGTAAGTGGGACAGGCCCTTTACTCTGCCCCTTAATAGATGAAGAACATAAAGTGCTGGAGGAACTCAGCGGATCAGGCAGCATCTCTGAAGAACATGGATATGTGACGTTTCTGGTCATGACCCTTCTCTGGAGTATCTTACTAATTGTTGTCAGGACCTGTTAGAATAATATACTCTTGACTCTGCCTGACGCGTGTAAAATTAGGTGTGCGTCTTCCTCAAAGTTTATAAAACATTGATTTCTGCGTAAATCAGGGAAAATATTTCTGAAAGTTTCTCTCTCTGAATAGAAACGGTTTGTTTTTGACTGTGAACCAGACGCTCAGAACGAACCATATGTCTGTCTCTATGTAAGTGGTTCTATTTAAGAAATGATTCATTAGTTTAATTTACAGATTATCCTCCAATATCCTAGAAAGTGATGTTGATACAGCAACAGGAACATTTATTTCACAGTAACGCAATTTTGTTTTTATAGATAGGTGCTCATTAGGTTTGTTGATATAATGTCACGTCACCTTTGATAGAGGAATGAAGATCATAAGATGTGCAGGATAGACACAAAATGCTGGAGTAACTCAGCGAGACAGACAGCATCTCTGGAGAAGGAATGGGTGACATTTGGGGTCGAGAGTCTGGAGATGGCTGTCGACCTGAAAGGTCACCCATTCCTTCTCTCCAGAGAAGCTGCCTGTCCCGCTGAGTTACTCCAGCATTTTTGTGTCTATCTTCGATATAAACCAGCATCTGCAGTTCCTTCCCACAAAAGATGCGCAAGGCTGAGTTATCTAATTCAATGCATTGCTATTATTGCCACATGTACCGAGGTACAGTGAAAAGCTTTGTTTTGCATGCTGTCCAAACAGATCAGCGCAGTTCTCAAACCAAGCAGTGATGCAACCCGACTTTATGCTTTTTATGGCGCATCTGTCGAAGTCTGTAAAGGGCCTGTCCCACTATACGAGGTAATTCAAGAGTTCTCTCGAGTTTCCCCGATTCGAACTCGGAGAATTACGGTAATAGCCGTTCGTAGGTACTCGGGGCTCTTGTGGACATTTTTCACACTGTTGAAAAAAATTCACAAGCTTACCGCGTTTCCCGAGTACCTGCCATTAGCATTACGAGCCGCTAAGAGACGTCCCTGAGCTCCGACGTACCCGCTACGTACATTCTACGTACTTACCACAAGATTTGGGTTTTTTTAAACTCGGGAGAGCTCTTGGGTAAACTCGTACAGTGGGATAGGGGTTCCTGAGTCACCGGAGACATGCCGGATTTCCTCAGGAAGTAGAGGCACTGTTGTGCCTTCGTGGCAGTCACATCAATGTGACTGGTCCGCGGCAGATCATTGCTCATATTAACAACGTCAAGGAACTTGAAGCTCACAACCATTTTCACACATCGGCACCGTTGATGCTGATTGGGGCATGTACTCCGCTAAGCTTCTTGAAGTCAATAGCTAGCTCTTTCGTCTTGCTGACATTGAGGGAGAGGTTGTTGGCCAGGCACCACATTACCAAGTTGTCTATCTCCTTCCAGTATTCCATCTCGTCGTTGTTCGTGACTCAGCCCACCACAGCGATGTAGATGGAATTAGAACCATGTTTGGCCACACAGTCATGAGGGCACAGGACGTATACTAGGGGACTGAGAAACCATCTTTGTGCAGCAATGGCGTTGAGCATTATTGTGGAGGAGGTGTTGTCACCCATCCTCACTGACTGAGGTCTGAGGGTCAGAAAGTCGAGGATCCAGTGGCAGAAGGGAGAGCTGATTCCTGGGACCCAGGGATTGATGGGATTATGGTATTGAAGGCAGAGCTGCAGTTGAACATGAGAAACTAAAGTAGGAGCATGCATACTTCAGTTTAGCTAAGAACACCTTTTCATTGTTCACAAAGCTTCCAATATTTTCAAGCCTTGACCTTATATTTATGATACACAGGAGTTTTGGTCAAATTTTAACTCGTTTTTATCCCGGGCTTGGATGTTTTAATTTGAAGCCCTGACATTCTCGAGTTTTCCTTTAATTGTTCATAGAGGGAAGATTATAATTTCAGTTTCCACCACATTTACTCTCAATCTGTAAATGCTGGGAGAAACAACCAGTTTGACATTTCCACAAGCGTGCTGCTTGCTTAGTTGTGTTCAGTTTAGTTTAGAGACCAAGCGTAGGCTTCGCGATCGTTTCGCCCAACACCTCCGCTCAGTCCGCATTAACCAACCTGATCTCCCTGTGGCTCCGCACTTCAACTCCCCCTCCCATTCCGAATCTGGCCTTTCTGTCCTGGGCCTCCTCCATGGCCAGAGTGAGCACCACCAGAAATTGGAGGAGCAGCACCTCATATTCCGCTTAGGTAATCTGCACCCTAGTGGCATAAACATTGACTTCTCCAATTTCCGGTAGCCTTTGCTGTCTCCTCCCCTTCTCAGCTCTCCCTCAGCCCTCGGGCTCCTCCTCTTCCTTTCTCCTTTCTTCTTCCCGCCCACCCCATCCTACATCAGTCTGAAGAAGGGTTTCGGCCCAAAACGTTGTCTATTTCCTTTGCTCCATAGGTGCTGCTGCACCCGCTTAGTTTCTCCAGCACTTTTGTCTACCTTAGATAGATAAGGAAGTGTGGTGTGAAAACAGGGCAAAGGTTTAGCTGGGAGAAAGTAAGAACAAAGCAAACAGTGATAAAATGTAAGGTAGACATAAAATGCTGTAGAAACTCAGCGGGTGAGGCAGCGTCTATGGAGAGAAGGAATTGGCGATGTATCTGGTCTTGACCTTGTGTCTACCTTCGATTTTACCAGCATCTGCAGTTCTTAAACAGAGATAAAATGTAGTCGGAGACAGTAAGACGGGTCGGAGAACTGGGAAGAGGAGGGATGGAGAGAGAGGGAAAGCAAGGGTTACTTGAAGTTAGAGAAGTCAATGTTCATACCACTGCCCAAATGAAATATGAGGTGCTGATCCTCCAATTTGTAAGCTGTCCAAACTGGGCTAAATGTTGTTGCCTCTTACGTTGGCATGGCGGATATATCTCCGCAGCCGCCAGTTTGTTTGTCCTCTGCATGCCCCAGAACGGCATGGTGACGTTAAAGAATGCACGCTTGCAGCTGCACGGCTTCATCGTGGCACCTGCACCAAGCAACTGTCGCATTCCAGTGCCGCATCAAGGTCCCGTGCATTTTTCATAACGCCTATTTCAAGATGTGCTGCCATAACTAAAACAAAAGCTTCCGAGAGTGCCTTGAAAGTGCTTCTGTGACCCCTTGTGCTTCAACGCCGCATCAAAGCTGTGCAGCATGTGTGTTGCTCCACAGCTGTCTGAGGTTCAATTTATAAAGAGGTTGTGCTTTGGTCAGCATTTTGTTCAAAAGAAAAATGACAAATCAAAAATAATACACAGCTTAGTTGCACAAGTGAATCCATCTCCTCCTGCCGTTTTATCAGTCTGTGCTGCTTTAATTCACCGTTATAAACTGAAAGGGAGAATGCAGGAACAAGGAACTGCCCATGTTGGCTTAAAAAACACCACAAACTGTGCTGGAGTAACTTAGCAGGTCAGGCAGCATCTCTGGAGAACATCGACAGGGAATGATTCTGGTTGGGACCCTTCTTAAGACAGGCAGCATCTTTGGAAAAAGTACAGGAAGGAATTGCAGATGCTGGTTTACACTGAAGATAGGCACCAAAATACCTCAATAGGTCAGACAGCATCTCTGGAGAAAAGGAATAGGTGACGTTTCGGGTCTGAAAAGGTCTTGATCCAAAATAGCACCTATCGCTTTTCCCCAGAGATGCTGCCTGACCCGTTGAGTTACTCCAGCATTTTGTGTCTATCTTCAGCATCTCTGGAGATCATGGATGGGTGACGTTTTGAGTCGGGACCCTTCTTCAGACTGTAAATAGTGTCCCGACCCAAAACGTCACCTACCCATGTTCTCCAAAGATGCTGGCTGAAACCGAATATTCCAGCACGTTGTGTCCTTTTTAAAATAAACTAAAAGGGATTGGTTTCATTTTACAAGCTATTTTCAACATGGTTACAAATCCAATTGCAATAAACATATTATTTTTGCATATTTCATATATTAATTTAAAACTCCCAGGGCATAGGTTAAACTAATGAAAAGATTTGGCTTAAATAGCTGAGCGGGGGATTTTGATTGTAAACAGCATGGGATGTAGGTTCTTCTGAAGAGAATATGAAATAACAAGGAACATACTTATCCTTCTCAACACAGTAGGAATGGATAATCCATCTATGTAAAATCAAAGCAATTAAAATCAGTGTTAACATGCTTTTTTATTTCAATTCTTTCATTTCCTTTAAGCACAGAGTGTTAATGATCCCATCAGGATTGGCAGTGTGGCAAGATTATCTACCTGAACAAAGCAAAACAGACATATTAATTGCGGATGATTCAGTCATTAGCCAGGCTTTTGGCTGAACTGAGAATTAAATGTAATCTCACACCATCAAACTAACTCTTCCAAACCAAGTCTTGATGATACCCACTGTTGTTTGGGTAGTAATATTTAACATGCTGGGCAGAAGCATAAACTAGTTTAGTTTATTTTAAGAAAGAACTGCCAATGCTGGAAAAATTGAAGGTAGACAAAAAAGCTGGAGAAACTCAGCGGGTGAGGCAGCATCGATGGAGCGAAGGAATTTCTTTGCTCAATTGAATCTGCCTCACCCGCTGAGTTTCTCCAGCTTTTTTTGTCTACCTTTAGTTTAGTTTAGTTTAGTTTAATTTATAGCCATGTGTACCGAGGTACAGTGAAAAGCTAAAGAAATTCCTCCTCATTTCCTTTTGTAAGATAGAAAGTAAAAAGAAGGTAAAAAGTGATTTTAATAGCCAGACAAAACCTTTCTTATAAAAATGGGCAATAGAATTGCAATTGATATTGGCTTATTATTATCACATCTAGTGAGATACAGTGATAAGCTTTTGGTTGTGTGCTGTCAAGTCAAATTATATCGCTTCCCAGTACTCCGACCAGTCTTAGTGTCTCCGACTGCATTTCATCTCTGTTTGCTTTGTTGCCAACTTCCCTTAACTAACAGTGAAAACGATTCTACATTTTCCTTGATCTCCATTCCCTTTGTCCTGTTTTCACACCTTTCCCTTGCTTATCCACACACTTCCTTATCTATGTACCTCCCACTACCCTGACATCAGTCTGAAGAAGGTATTCGACCCGAAAAATCACCCATTCCTTCTCTCCAAAGATGCTGTCTATCCCGCTGAGTTACTCCAGCATTTTGTGTCTATCTTCGTTAAACCAGGACCTACATGGAGTTACTGATCCTGCACTCTCTTGAGTCTTGGATAATGGTGGTGTGGTCAGTGAGCCCGACCCACACGGACCCTCGCACTTGCCACAATGCATCAAATCAACGTTGGCAGCAGCCACTGGGCAAGAGATGGCAGGAAGAACGGTCTCACCTTCCACACCTTCAACTTTGGATGTGGGAGGCTCCTCCTCTGACACAAAGGTTGAAGATAGCCGGGCAAGGAGGATGGCAGTTCGCTGGACGGCCGGAGAGACCGGCTACAACAGACCTTTATGGCCAGCTTAAGCTGGGGTTGGTCATGTGCGGCACGATGGCACAGCGGTAGGATTGCTGCCTTACAGCGCTTACAGCGCCAGGGACCCGGGTTTGATCCCGACGACAGGTGTTGTCTGCGCGGAGTTTGTACGTTCGCCCTGTGACCACATGCGTTTTCTCCCAGATCTTTGGTTTCCTCCCACACGCCAAACACGTACATGTTTGCAAGTTAATTGGCTTAGTATAAAATGTAAATTGTCCCTAATAGGATAGTGCCAATGTGCAGGGATCGCAGGTCGGTGTGGAATAGGTGGGTCGAAGGCCTGTTTCCGCGATGTATCTCTAGACAAAACAAAATAAAAAACTAAATACTGACCGCTGGGCACCGCGGGCTTCTGTCTTTGATTGGGAACATGAGCAAAAGGACAAAAGGACGATGTTTCTGTTTGTTGATCTGACTTAGAAGATCAAATCATTAACGCAAGACTGAAGCATAGCAGGGGCAGCATCTGACAGTGCCTCTCCGCACCGCAGTCAACCAAAAGGCAACTTTGACTTTTGGAATGTTTGATGAATTTTGCAAAGACTTCTTTCATACTTCAGTGGCCACATGTAAATAAACAGAGGATGCACATGTCATAGCGAGCTAAGAGCGCAGTAAATATTTCTGTAAGCAAAGGCAAGGAAGGTCATAAATCGATTGCATTGATTTGTGAGTTAGGATGTAAATCATGCCAGAGGGCACAATGCTTCCACACTCAGTGGGTTGTTTTGCTCATCTTCCAAATGCCTTCCAGTCTGGTGGTTATATGGAAATGTTCCTGTTGGCACAGAGGGTTTAGGTTTAGGTTTATTATTGTCATGTGTACTGATGTGCAGTGAAAAGCTTTGTCCAATAAGGCCGGCACGGTGGTGCAATGGTAGAGTTGCTGCCTTACAGCGCCAGAGACCCATGTTCGATCCTGACCATGGGTGCTTGTCTGTAAGGAGTTTATACGTTCTCCCCATGACCTGCGTGGGCTTTCTCTGAGAAGCTCCGGTTTCCTCCCACAGTCCAAAGAGATACATAGAAACATAGAAACATAGAAAATAGGTTCCGGAATAGGCCATTCGGCCCTTTGAGCCTGCACCGCCATTCAATATGATCATGGCTAATCATCCAACTCAGTATCCTGTACCTGCCTTCTCTCCATACCCCCTGATCCCTTTAGCCACGCGGGCCACATCTAACTCCCTTTTAAATATAGCCAATGAACTGGCCTCAACTACCTTATGTGGCAGAGAATTCCAGAGGATTCCAGATATACAGGTTTGTAGGCTAATTGGCCTGGTGTAAATGTAAAAATTATCCCTAGCGTGTCAAGCCAACTCATGGTGGCAGAAGGATAAATAACTTCACTCCATCCAACGTACTGATGAACCTGCTCTACACTTTCTCCATTGCAGTCATCTCCTCTCTATAGAGTGGCAACCAAAACAGCACCATACTCCTGCTGTGAACTATAACATTGTGCCATGTTCTTATATATGATGTAAAGCACAAAGTGCTGGAGGCACCCAGCAGCTCAGGCAGCATCTGTAAAAGTAATGTATGATGATGATTCGGGTCGGGACTCTTCTTCGGATTGACTAGAGTGGGGAGCGGGGGGGAGAAAGCTGGAAAAGAAATGGGGGACGGGACAAAGTCTGGCAAGTGATAGGTGGATACAGGTGAGAGGAGTGGTTTATAGACAACAGACAATAGGTGCAGGAGTAGGCCATTCGGCCCTTCAAGCCAGCACCGCCATTCATGTGATCGTGACTGATCATCCACATTCAGTACCCCGTTCCTGCCCTCACCATATCCCCTGACTCCGCTATCTTTAAGAGCTCTATCTAGCTCTCTCGTGAAAGCATCCAGTGAATTGGCCTCCACCGCCTTCTGAGGCAGAGAATTCCACAGATTCACATCTCTCTGGGTAAAAAGGTTTTTCCTCATCTCCGTTCTAAATGGCCTACCCCTTCTTCCTAAACTGTGGCCCCTGGTTCTGGACTTCCCCAACATCAGGAACATGATTCCTGCCTCTAGCATGTCCAATTCCTTAATAATCTTATATATTTCAATAAGATCCCCTTTCAACCTTCTAAATTCCGGAGTATACAAGCCCAGCCGCTCCATTCTATCGACATATGACAGTCCCGCCATCCCGGAAATTAACCTCGTGAACCTCGTTATGGCAGATGGGTGGACAGACGCCAAAGAAGAGAAGGAGAGTGTCCGATACAGAGAGGAGAAGAGTGAAATGTAAAGCTGTAAGAATGGGATATAGGTGGAAGGAGATGGGGGGCAGGATCATGGAAAACATGGGTGCACGCTGGGATGGGGAGCAAAGTGTCACATAAAGAAAGAGGGAGGGAGTGGAATGTTTTACTGAAATTGGAGAATTCAATGTACATGCCATTGGGTTGTAAGCTATCCAAGTGGAATATGAGGTGTTGTCCCTCCAGTTTGTGTGCGGCCTTGCTCTGGTAATGGAGGAGGCCCAGGGCAGAAAGGTCAGTACGCGAATGAGAAGGGGAGTTAAAATGGTTGTCAACCAGGAGATCCTGCAGGCCTTGGTGGACTAATTACAAGGGTTCAGCAAAACGGTTGCCTAGTCTACATTTGGTCTTGTCGATGTGACGGAGGCCACGTCAGGAGCATTGGAATGTAGGAATTCACCCTCTGAGTTACTCCACCACTTTGTGTTTTATACAAGATTGCCGCATCTGCAGTTCTTCATGTCTCTGCATATATTTTTGAGTATTGGAGCAGGGAGGTTCTACTGTAGTTGTACGGGGTCTTGGTGAGACCACACCTGGAGTATTGTGCACAGTTTTGGTCTCCTAATCTGAGGAAAGACATTCTTGCCATAGAGGGAGTACAGAGAAGGTTCACCAGACTGATTCCTGGGATGTCAGGACTTTCATATGAAGAAAGACTGGATAGACTCGGCTTGTACTCGCTAGAATTTAGAAGATTGAGGGGGGATCTTATAGAAACTTACAACATTTTTAAGGGGTTGGACAGGCTAGATGCAGGAAGATTGTTCCCGATGTTGGGGAAATCCAGAACAAGGGGTCACAGTTTAAGGATAAGGGGGAAGTATTTTAGGACTGAGATGAGGAAAACCTTTTTCACACAGAGAGTGGTGAATCTCTGGAATTCACAGAAGGTAGTTGAGGCCAGTTCATTGGCTATATTTAAGAGGGAGTTAGACGTGGCCCTTGTGGCTAAAGGGATCAGGGGGTATGGAGAGAAAGCAGGTACAGGATTCTGAGTTAGATGATCAACCATGATCATATTGAATGGCGGTGCAGGCTCGAAGGGCCGAATGGCCTACTCCTGCACCTATTTTCCTATGTTTCTATATTTTAATGCCCCGGCTAATGGTTTGTCCGGGTTTATTATTAATTTCAATTCTTTTGAACAGAACAGACTTGGAATTTAGGAATATTTATCTTCAGGGATCCTATTCCAGAGAGTGTTAGACATATCATGTCTCATGTCCCAGACCCCCATACAGCTGCTGATCTCTCCACCATCAAAGGGATCTACAGGTGGTGCTGTCTTAAAGAAAGGCAGCAAACATCATCAAAGACCCTTACTGCCTTGGCCACGCTCTCATCTCATCTCGTGAAGAAAGTACAGGAGTCTGCAAACCGTGACCTCCAAGTTCAAGAACAGCTTCTTCTCAGCAACTATCAGGCTTTTGAACACCACACCACACTAACCTCAGCAACCATAGTCTTCTGAAGACTGTGTCTTTGTTTGCACTTTTCACGGGTTTTGCAATATTATGAATACCTGGTATTACTGATTGTTATTATCCTATTGAACATTATATACTTATTGTGTTATTGCATTAATAGACCGGTTAAGCTGCTGCAAGTAAGCATGTCATTGTTCCATTGCCAGTACATAGTTTAGTTTAGTTTAGTTTATAGATATGACATGTAAACAATCTTGACACTTGACTCCTTGCCTTAGAATTATTCTTTTACCACCAGATGGATTGGGAAGCAGTCATCTGATGTAGAATGCATTGGAAAGGTCACCAGCATTTGACACACTGAGAGAGCCTCCAGTTATAGGCAGGATTGCTCATGTACAACTGAAGTTTGTTGCCATCTCAATGAGTCCTGTATATTAGCGCAGAGAAGGCTAGAACAGCCTGCGCTGCGGAATCTGACAGCACCTTCTGCACTTCGATGGTTAACTCATTACGTTTGTAGCCCTGACAGACACATGTTGGTTTGCTAGGTGTGATTCTTATGGGCCTGTCCCACCTACGCGACTTTTTCGTCGACTTGCCGGCATAGGTCGTTGTAGGTCGCCGAAAATTTTCAACATGTTGAAAATCCAGCGACGACCAGAACATTGTACGACTCTTAGAGCGACTACTCATGACCATACAGGCTTCACCCTACGATATGTCGCCTAGGTGTCACCTGCATGTTCGTGAGTCGTCTCCTCGGTCGCCCAAAGAGTCGTAGCGTTTTTCGAGTCGTCGCTGAATTTTCAACGTTGAAAATTATCGGCGACCTATGGCGGGTGCCGGCAGTCGCCAAAAAAGTCGACAGGCCCATTAGAGAAGTAGCCAAAATGTGGGAAAGAGATTATAGCATGTCCAGGGAACCCACTGGATTAAATCCACAAAGAAGGCTCCTAGCCTGAACTGTCACCTATCCATGTTCTCCAAACATGCTGCCTGACCCAGAGTTACTCCAGCACTTTCTGTCTTTTATTGTTAACCAGCATCTGCGGTTCCTGATGTGTCTATGATTTAAGGGTGTACACACCAGCTGTGTTACCATTTGAAACTGATACCATATTAAACATTCTGAAACAGTATTGAACTACCCTTTCAGTGCATAATCCTCCTCGTCTAAGTGAATTCACTCGCATCTTTCTTCCCAAATCTGACATGAATAATAGGATTAAACATGTTGATGTTGTGAAGCAGCTCTCCATCGCACCGCTGTGCGAACAGTGACTGGGGCAGGGTTCTTAGTTTACACAGCGGTTAACGTTCTTGAATGGAACTGCGGTGTTTGTGTTGTGTCTAATTTAATCTGCTCTTACATTGCAAACATTTTCACTTCTATGCTTCACTGGGCCAATCTGGAAACACTTTGCGCAAATCCAGATATAAATAAGGATGCTGTTTGGGTCACTCAGCGACCCGGTTGCCAAATCACTAGAAAGATGAAAATGTACTTCGTCATTAAACCCGTAATGATATTATAAGACCGTCAAGAAAATAAATAGCAAGAAGGTGGCCATGCTGATGGCTCTCTAGAACATGTGTCTTTTGTGCCTTGGGTTATACGGTGAGAAGCACGGGAATGCTTTGAAAAAGCAGCTGCAGTTTCTCATGAAGTACTGAATAATTTATTTGCATCTGCCTGAAAGGTTTTCACATAATGATTAAGATTTTGATGTTCCCGGTGATTGCTTAAAGCTCTGAAAAATAGACTTGCGTTTATATAGTGCCCTTACTCACCTCGAGGGAGGGGGGGGGGGGGGGGGGGGGGCAGAGTGGGGTGGGGGGGGGTGGACGACAGCTTGGTGGGCTCCGTATCTAATGAAGCCCTTTTCTACGTCAGACAGGGAGTCAGTCGGGTACAGCAAGCTGCCACCTACTGCAAGGCTATGGACGGGAAGGGTTTAGACCGCCACGGGCGAAATGCAAGGGAATGATACCAGCTCAAGTATGACGACTGGGTCGGCATGGACAAGATGGGCTGAAGGGCCTGTTTCTGACTGTATACTGTCTCAGTGTACTACTGCTATATACACATGTATCGTATGTATTCAAGAGGGAGTTAGATATAATTCTTCAGGCTAATGGAATCAAGGGACATGGGGAGAAAGCAAGAATGCGGTATTGATTTTGGATGATCAGCCATGATCATATTGAATGGTGGTGCTGGCTCGAAGGGCCGAAGGGCCTACTCCTGCACCTATTTTCTATGTCTATGCTTCTATGCTTCTATCTGTGATGCTTATCTAATATGTATCTAAGTGCTTATGTGTAGTGATACTGGTACTGAACTGTATACAAAAATGAATTTCACTGCACATGTGAAAAATAAAGTGCCGTACATACCATACATACTACAGCTCCATGTAGAATGTCTGAAGAAGGGTTTTGGCCCAAAACGTTGCCTATTTTCTTCACTCCATAGATGCTGCTGCACCCGCTGAGTTTCTCCAGCACTTTTGTCTACCTACAGCTCCATGACTATATCCAGAAGCTTACAAAGGAATGGATAATTCATTGGTTTGACCTAAGGTATGATTTGGAATACATTGGCAAATAGGACGCAAAATAAAGATGTTGGGAAAAATAGCTGTTCATCTTGCGGGAATGAGGATGAGGAAGGTTAAGCTGAGCGGAGGTAGATTCTGATTGTAAGAAGAACTTAGAGAAAAAGTTCTTCTTGGTTGGCATAGATGAGTAGGGCCGAACAGCCTGTTTCTAAGCTCTATAACTCTATGGTTCTAGAAAAGAATGAGGCAGAGGAGATGAGTTTAACTTAGTGTTGTGTTCAGCACAGCCATTGTGGGCTGAAGGGCCTGTGACTGTGCTATAATCTTCCGTCTAGTATGCTCTGAGTTTCAATTCTGAATGACTGCTGTTAATCCAATCCTCTCAGCCAATTGTAAGAGGTTGTTTTCATAGAATCTTGCAATCATAGAAAATAATGGCACTGCAGGAAGCCGTTCAGCCCATCATGCCCATGCTATCCCACCTCCACTGTACTGCGCACAGTCAGTAGTTCATGGTTCCCGCCGGTTATCTGGATTAGTCTCCACCCTCCACCCTCCACCCTCCATCCTCCTGAGCACAGATGATTCTGCATCCAGAAACACCTTCCATTTGGATGACTGAATCTGACCCCAATTAAAATTAATTGGTCATCAGTCACCATGTTAAGCTACTTCAGGCAGAAAGGAAATGCTCCCATCCTGTGCAGTATACCACTCCACAAAACCAACAATGATTTACTTTCTCATTTCCCTCTTAGTGAGGCTGCTAATTGAGGTTTTCCTAGTGGGATTAGTTCATCCAAACTAATACGTCTTCCCAGGGACCATCAAAGTTAAAGAGAATATAGCCCTGTCCCACGGTACGAGTTCATTCCAAGAGCTCTCACGAGTTTAACAAAAAATCAAACTCGGGGTAAGCACGGAGAATGAACGTAGCGGGTACGTCGGAGCTCGGGGACGTCTCTTAGCGGCTCGTAATGCTAACGGCAGGCACTCGGGAAGACTCGCTAACGTCAGGTAAGCACGGTAAGACTCGTGAAGATTTTTCAACATGTTGAAAAATGTCCACGAGAGCCCCGAGTACCGACGAGTGGCCTTGACCATAAATCTCTGAGTTTGAATCAGGGCAAACTCGGGAGAACTCTTGGAATGAACTCGTACCGTGGGACAGGGGTTGAACTTTAAAAAAACAATATTCGGGTCCACATCAGGATCTGAAAGGACTCTGGGTGTAAAGTTAGTTTATTCTAAACTTTTTTGTTGGAGTTACCTGAACCATAGCAAAGAAAAGAATAAGAAAACATCCTTGAGTTTGTTCAATGTCAAACAACTTACAATGTACAATTGAAATGCTCTCACATTGCAAAGAAGGAAAGCAGAAGGGATAAAGTCCTCGCCTGCCCAATCTCTCCCGATGGCGCAAGCCCGCAAGTCGTGACAACATCTTAGTAAATCTCCGCATTTTTTCCAGCTTAATGGCATCATTTGTTACAGAGAAAGGTTGAACAAGTTAGGGCTTTATTCTTTGGAGCGCAGAAGGTTAAGGGGGGACTTGATAGAGGTTTTTAAAATGATGAGAGGGATAGACAGAGTTGACGTGGATAAGCTTTTCCCACTGAGAGGAGGGAAGATGCAAACAAGGGGACATGACTTGAGAATTAAGGGACAGAAGTTTAGGGGTAACATGAGGGGGAACTTCTTTACTCAGAGAGTGGTGGCTGTGTGGAATGAGCTTCCAGTGAAGGTGGTGGAGGCAGGTTCGTTTTTACCATTTAAAAATAAATTGGATAGTTATATGGACGAGAAAGGAATGGAGGGTTATGGTCTGAGCGCAGGTATATGGGACTAGGGGAGAATACGTGTTCGGCACGGACTAGAAGGGTCGAGATGGCCTGTTTCCGTGCTGTACTTGTTATATGGTTATTATATGGTTATATTCCTGCAGCAGAGTGACCAAACACAATACTCCAAGTGTAACCTCACCAATACTGTGTGACTGACTGTGTGACTGCGACTCCAGGGGGCAACGAGAACAAAAGCACCAGCTTGGTGAAGCATTGCATTATCAACCTTCCCGGTTGGACAATGTCTCTTGTCAATTGAATGAACAAACACATTCTGTTACAAAGGGTGGAGCGATCTGACTGCAAGAGGTTAACATTTTCGAGATACGGTGTGGAAACAGGCACTTTGGCCCACCAAGTCTGTACTAACCCACGATAAACCGTACACTAGTTCTATGTTATCCCACTCACATCCTACACACAAGGGACAATTTAGACAGAAGCCATTTATCCAGCACACCTTTATAATGTGGGAAGAAAACGGAGCAACTGGGGAAACGCCGTACGGTCGCAGGTACAAACTCTGTACAGACAGCACCCTTAGTCAGGATCAAACCCATGTCTCTGTTGCTGCCAGGCAGCGGCTCCATCGCTGTGCTACTGTGCAACAACAAAATAGAATCACTGTCTCAATAGATCACGTATACAATCACCATCAGTTGCCTTAAAAGAGGTTTTAGATGGAAAGGCAGGCTACTTGACAGAACAGCTACATACATCACTGGGAATTAGTTGCCCTTTCAAAGTGCAAGATAACAAACAAAGCGCTTTCTACCATTATTTTACCAATGCTGTTAGTAGGCAATCTCTTTACTTGAAAGAGGTTTGGTATTTTAAGTCAATTCGCTTAATAACCACTCTTACTTAAAAAGCCAATACTCCAGTAAATCATCTTGTCACGAGCACACAATGTTCCTTGAAATAGTTCCATACTAAAACCCACTCAGGCTATCTATTATTACCCTGTTCATGTCCGAAAGCTTGCCCGAATTATTTATACTCGCTCCAGTCACATTTTATGACCTTTTGGTCATTATTTTGCTCCATTTAATTCCTGTGCTTGTAGAGCTACAATGGTTCCCTATCAATTTTACAAATTCTCTTCCTCATTTTCAGACTGCTACATGGCTTCCCATTCCTCTATCATTCTGTCTCACTCCAGCCTTGGTGATCTCCCAGCTCCTCCAGCACAGCAGCTCTCTTGATCAAGTCAAGTCCCAAGTCTCAAGTCAAGTTAATTTGTCATAGACGCAGGAACGGTGAGTTACAGGTATAATAAAAAATCTTGCTCGCAGCAACATCACAGACACATGGACTCGCAATGAAAGGTAAATTATACATAAATTGCATAGAAATTCTGCAAGACAGTAAAAGAAAGAGTGTGCAAAATAAAAAAGACATTGGAGCAAAACACAATTATGCTTTTTGAGGCAGTACCTCCTGTAGATCCCCTTCGATGGTGGGGAGGTCAGTACACGTGATGGACCAGCCGATGTCTACCATAGCTGGGAACTGGCAGACTGCAGAAGCCATTAAGTAAAAGTTTAACTGGAACAGTCGCATAAGCAGACTTTTAAACGTTAGATAGAGTTATAGAGTCATTGAGTGATACAGTGTGGAAACAGGCCCTTTGGCCCAGCTTGCCCACACTGGCCAACATGTCCCAGCTACACTAGTCCCACCTGCCCGCACTTGTGGCACGATGGCACAGCTGTAGAGTTGCTGCCTTACAGCGCTTGCAGCGCCGGAGACTCGGGTTCGATCCCGACTACGGGTGCTGTCTGTATGGAGTTTGTACGTTCTCCCCGTGACCGCATGGGTTTTGTCCAAGATTTTCGGTATCCTCCCACTCTCCAAAGAGGTACTGGTATGTAGGTTAATCGGCTTGATGTAATTGTAAATGGTCACTACTGTGTGTAGGATGGTGTTAATGTGCGGGGATCGCTGATCGATGCGGACTCAGTGGGCCAAAGGGCTTGTTTCCGTGCTCTATCTCTAAACTAAATGAGGACCAATTTTTTACAATTTACCAAAGCCAATTAAGTTTATTGTCACATGTGCCGAGGTACAGTGAAAAGCTTTTGTTGCATGCTATCCAGTCAACAGAAAAACAATACATGATTACAATCGATACATTTATAGTGTACAGATACATGATAGGGGAATAACATTTAGTGCAAAGTCCGATCAAGGATAGTCCTGAGACGTCAAAGAGGTAGATAGTAGTTCAACACTGCTCTGTAGTTGTGGTAGGATGGTTCAGTTGTCTGATAACAGCTGGGAAGAAACTGATCATCAGCCATGATCATATTGAATGGCGGTGCAGGCTCAAAGGGCCGAATGGCCTACTCCTGCACCTATTTTCTATGTTTCTACGTCCCTGAACCAAGTGGTGTGCGTTTTCACACTTCTATGCCGTTTGGCTGATGGGAGAGGGGAGAAGAGGAAGTGGCCAGGGTGCGACTCGTCCTTGGTTATGTTGCTGGCCCTGCCGAGGCAACGTGAGGTACAAATGGACTGAGTAGAAGGGTTTGCAGTTGGTTTGCAGAGGGGAGTTTGCAGTCAGTCGAACAGTGACGAGTTCTGAGATTGACCTTAAAGGAAACCATGGACCTCAAAGCTGGGAAGAAAAGTGAACACCCTTTTCCCATACCAGCGCCTGTATGACAGAGATTAATTGGGATCTCTAGAATCCAGCAGTTACAATGGCAACAAACTGGCCAAGTGTTCAAACCTAGGAAAGAATTGTAGAGCCTCTAAACGAAAAATTTACAAAACATTGATAAACTTTTTATTTTAAACAGCATTAAATAAAGATTGGAACATATGATGAAATGTTGATGTGTTTTAAATCTACACCATAAAAATATTTGCAATTACATTATGTAATCATATATTTTAAGATATTTATCCTCGAGAATTAACACCTTCATACAAAAAGATAGCTTTCAGGAGCAGAAAGCTGAGCAGTATTAGTAGCTTACTGAGGGCATGAATATTCTATTAAATGTCACGCACAAATGCCTTATGTTTTTGATATCGTTGCAAGAATTCAAATTCTTTTCAAACCCCTTAACGGAAGAAAACATTTTGAGGCACTTCACAGAAGCAGCAGCAAATCAAACAAGTTTAAATGTGAGAGGGAATGGGCAGAAGCTCGCTTGATATGAGAGCTTTTCAACATCTTTGTGAAGGAGAAAAGAAAGGCTGAGAAACAGAAAGGTTTGAGGGAGAGGACTATCGGCAGCAGGAGACACGACTGCCAGAGGTTGAGTGATTAACTTCAAGGAACGTGGACTTGAGATGGTGGATGTTCTACCTTGAGCAAAGCCATTGAGGGGATAGAAACATAGAAACATAGAAAATAGGTGCAGGAGTAGGCCATTCGGCCCTTCGAGCCTGCACCGCTATTCAATATGATCATGGCTGATCATCCAACTCAGTATCCTGTACCTGCCATCTCTCCATACCCCTTGATGCCTTTAGCCACAAGGCTCACATCTAACTCCCTCTTAAATATAGCCAATGAACTGGCCTCAACTACCTTCTGTGGCAGAGAATTCCAGAGATTCACCACTCTCTGTGTGAAAAATGTTTTTCTCATCTCGGTCCTAAAAGATTTCCCCCTTATCCTTAAACTGTGACCCCCTTGTTCTGGACTTCCTCAACATCGGGAACAATCTTCCTGCATCTAGCCTGTCCAACCCCTAAAGAAATTTGTAAGTTTCTATAAGATCCCCCCTCAATCTTCTAAATTCTAGTGAGTACAAGCCAAGTCTATCCAGTCTTTCTTCATATGAAAGTCCTGACATCCCAGGAATCAGTCTGGTGAACCTTCTCTGTACTCCCTCTATGGCAAGAATGTCTTTCCTGTTTGGAAAGTACATGGTCAAAACTGGTATATTCAAGTAAGTTTCTCTTGTCAGCAGAGGGATTGAGGACCAGAGATACAGCGGCAGAGACACGGGTTTAATCCCGACTGTAGGTGCTGTCTGTACGGAGTATGTACGTTCTCCCCGTGACCGCATGACTTTTCTCCGAGATCTTCGGTTTCCTATACCACTGGGTTGTAAGTTGCCCAAGCAAAATATGAGATGATGTTCTTCCAATCTGCATTTTGCCTCACTCTAACAATGGTGGAAACCCAGGATAGAAAGTGGTATGAATATCGATTTCTCTAACTTCAAGCAAACCTTGCATCCCCCTCTCTCTCCATCCCTCCCCCACCCAAGTCACACCAGTTTCAAAGCCATCGTGTTGAGTTTCATTGTCTATACTTGTTTTCACTCAGGCTCCAGCTAACAATGGCCTTTTTTATTGTTACTTTTTGTCATTCTATTTTATATCTCTCCACATCGTCAAGTCAAGAACGTTTATTGTCATGTGTCCCAGATAGGACAATGAAATTCTTGCTTGCTGCAGCACAACAGGATATTGTCGGCATAAACACAGAACAGATCTTTGTGTCCATATACAATAGAATATATATATAAGTAAACAGATAAAGTGCAATAGGCTGTTATAGTTCAGAGTTTGTTAAAGTTGTGTTTAATAGTCTGATGGCTATGGGGAAAGGGCTGTTCCTGAACCTGGATGTTGCAGATTTCAGGCTCCTGTACTTTCTACCTGATGGCAGCAGAGAGATGAGTGTGTGGCCAGGATGGTGTGGGTCCTTGATGAGGCTGGCAGCCTTTTTGAGGGAGCGCCTGCGAAGGATCCCCTCGATGGTAGGGAGGTCAGAGCCGATGATGGACTGGGCAGTGTTTACAACTTTTTGCAGCCTTTTCCGCTCCTGGATGCTCAGGTTGCCGAACCAAGCCATGATGCAACCGGTCAGCATGCTCTCTACTGTACTCTTCTATATCACCTCTATATCACTGTCCATATCTCCAATTTTGCTTTCCCCTGTCAGTCTGAAGAAGGGTCTCAACCTGAAACGTCACCCATTCCTTCTCTCCAGAGATTCTGTCTGACCTGATGAGTTACTCCAGGTTTTTGTGTCTGTCTTAGGTTCGAGGACCTTGTTGCCCATCCCTGCTCCTATTTTCTTGTGTTTCTCCATTGTTGGAGATGTTCACCAGATTCCCACTTTTGTCATTCAAACATTACTTGTCTCTTCTCAATCCATGCCTGAACCTTCTCTTTGTACATAAGTTCATAATTTCTAAGAGCAGAATTAGGCCTTTCGGCCCATCAAGTCCACTCTGCTATTAAATCATGGCTGATTTATCTTTCCCTCTGAACCCCATTCTCCTGTGTTTACCCTATAACCCCTGACACCCTGACTAATCAAGAATCCGTCAATCTCTGGCATAAAAATATCCATTGTCTTGGCCTCCACAGCCTCCCGTGGCAATGAATTCAACAGATTCAGAGGCTGCAAACAGTTGTAAACACTGCCCACCCTCTGACTAAAGAATTTCTTCCTCGTCTATTTTCTAAAGATACGTCCTTTTATTCTGAGGGAATGGCTTCTGTTCCTAGACTCTCCCACTAATGGGAACATCTTCTCCACATTCACTCTACTCAGGCCCTTCAAGATTCGATGACTTTCAATGAGATCCCTCCCTCGTTCCTCTGTCCATTTGTCTTGCCCCAGGTATTCGTGGACTGTTTTATTTTCTCCCGAGTTGTGAATTACACAGAACATTTTGCAACCTACGGAATTTCTCCACCAAGCGCCCCGTTATTTTCAGCACGGTTCTTCAGCCTACCCACTTGTGACAGAGCTCCAGGTGCAATGGATGAATATCATCCTGTTAGTTTGCTTGAGTAGTGCACCTGCCTTTTTTTAATAACTAAGGCCAACCCTGAAGAACGTTTCCAGACGCAAGAAAAATCCGAACTGGTTTGCCGCCTTGGAAGGAAAACGTTGCAGAGTTACCCTTGAACCTCAGAAAATAAGAGCCTCCGGGAAAAAAACCCCACCTTATTTCATCCAGCGGTGACGATAATGGCCTGGAAAGTTACGAGAAAAAAAAAGAATGATCTCAGGACTTACAACAAGCGTATTTTATCGGGAGATATTGTGGCTCAAATAATTAAGGCATTCATCGAAAAGACCAGATGAATGATGGTGGGATTCCAGTTCAGAAGGTTGTTCACATTAAAGGTCGATGGAGCTGGAACTGCAGAACTGCTAAGCTTCTGCCTCGAGGCACCTGAACACTTTATCCCAGTTGAAGGGGACGTGCTTCACTCTGGGTGATTTAAGGGTGCTGAGGAGCTCGTGGTGAAGCCAACACAGCCAGGAGAGGAGCAGTCGCCGTTCCTCAAAGGTCACACACAGCAAAATGCCCCTTGGTTGTTAATGGACACCAATCTTTGCACAATTGGTATTTTATATCACCCTGCTCAGAGTGAAGAGATTGCTTGATTGAGGCAATATTTCCATTTCTATGGCCAGGGGAGAGAGAATAATTTAAGAGGCTCCACTGGAATGATTTCCTCACAGACACAGAATCGCCCTGAAGGGAAGGATTGGAGTTTTCAAGGTTAATGGAATAATAGAGCCGTTTATCTGTTAAGTGTCAACTGTTGAGGCGCCAGTGTGCGGTTCCCTTCTTTAAATCGTTACTTTATCCCACGTTTTCACTTGGAAATCAGTCTTCCTTTGCCGTCATGTTCAGCCGCTTCTGAGTGGGCTGGCGGCTCTCCGTCATCTTCAGCTGTGTGATCGCACAGCACACGTGGCTGCACAATGACTACTGTGTGGAAAATGCACGGGGCAGCACTTTAGCCCTGCAGTCACAAGCAGTGTCAGAGTTGGGATGCGTGTCACTCAGTCTTGCAGTCTGCCACTGGTTCACAGGTTCACTAGATCGCTAGTTATAGGCGTAGAATTAGGTCGTTCATAGAAACATAGAAAATAGGTGCAGGAGTAGGCCATTCAGCTCTTCGAGCCTGCACCACCATTCAATATGATCATGGCTGATCATCCAAATCAATATCCCATACCAGCCTTCTCTCCATACCCGCTGATCCCTTTAGCCACAAGGGCCACATCTAACTCCCTCTTAAATCCAGCCAATGAACTGGCCACAACTAGTTTCACCACTCTCTGTGTAAAAAATGATTTTCTCATCTCGGTCCTAAAAGACTTCCCTCTTATCCTTAAACTGTGACCCCTTGTTCTGGATTTCCCCAACATCGGGAATAATCTTCCTGCATCTAGCCTGTCCAACCCCTTAAGAATTCGGCCCATCAAGTCTACTCCACCATTCAATCATGGCTGATCTCTGCCTCCTCATCCCATTTTCCTGCCTTCTCCACATAGCCCTCGACACCCGTTCTAATCAAGAATTTGTCTATTTCCGCCTTAAAATTATCCACTGACTTGGCCTCCACATGGCAATGAGTTCCACAGATTAACTACCCTCTGACTAAAGAAGTTCCTCCTCAACTCCTTTCTAAAAGAACGTCCTTTAATTCTGAGGCTATGACTTCTGGTCTTTAACTCTGCCACCAGTGGAAACATCCTTTCCATATCTACACTATTTGTGCCTTTCATTATTCTGTAAGTTTCAAAGAGGTTCCCCCTCAACCTTCTAAACTCCAGCGTGTAGAGGCCCTCAAGCGCTCATCATATGCTAACCCACTCCTTCCTGGAATCATTCTTGTAAAACTCCTCTGGACCCTCTCCAGAGCCAGCACATCCTTCCTCAGATATGGGCAGAAGGCAGGAGAATGTAGCTGAGAGGGGAAGATAGATCAGCCATGATTGAATGGCGGGTAGGTTCAAGGGTTGAATGGCCAAATTCTACTTCTACGACGTATGGTCACATGACCTGCTCGGTCCATCACAGGTACTGACCTCCCCACCATCGAAGGGATCCACTTGAGGCACTGCTTCAAAAAGGAGCCTTTGCCATCGAAGACCCATACCACCCTGGCCATGCTCTCACCTCACTACTAAGAGTTGGGAAGAAGGTACTGGAGCCTGAAAACCATTCAAGAAGAGCTTCTTCCCAGCAATGGACTTTGGACTAAGGACTTTGTTTTGATTATACTATGGACTACAGACAATCCCTGAGAGGGAGTTTCAAGAGTAACCACCCCGACCTCTCCACCCCAACTTGTAGCTAAAATCTCTATCCTTGCAACCTCTCTGGTAAATCTCCACTGCACTCTAATACAGTGCAACTTGTTACACAATATATAACAGGTATACAAACTAACGTAGCTGTAAACAAATTGATTCAAACTTAATCCACTTCATTTGATTCTGGATTGTCCCAAATCAGACTCTCAGAAACATCCATAGAAGTAATAACCAGCAGAATTAGAAAACTGTTGGATTAATTTTCCCATTTGATTGCAGTAGTGTATTCCATTGGTTCGAGTGAAGCAGACTTCACATCTGCAATCTCAATACAGAATCACAAATATTGCTGTTAGATCTCTACTTGGATCTTGCCAAATCCAGGAGGTTGCACCTATCCCACTCAGGAGGACGTGTACGGCCCAGCTAAGATCCATGGACCACCTCAGAGTCCAGACAACTGGTGGACACAGAGGTTGACCAACAGATAGAAGCGAAGATCCCAACTGTTCGAAGGTTGATGTAAACTACTAGTGACTAAACAGTTAACAGATAAACAATCAACAACGAAATGCATCACCGCCTCCAATTTCCAAGCTCAACCATTAGTCATCTTTGGAAATGAATGTTTGAGGACCAAGATCTCTAACCTTGAGAGTTTATGGTCTGTTACGGGGCAGTGATCCTGCGTTTTGTTGTTTGTAACTTTTCATACCTCTAGTTTCCCTCTCCCCTGACTCTCAGAATCAGAATCAGAATCAGAATCACACTTTATTCGCCAAGTATGTTTTGCAACATACGAGGAATTTCATTGGCCGGGTCAGTCATACAATTAAAAGCACCAGATCACTCAAAAACTCATTTAAACATGAACATCCACCACAGTGACTCCTACACATTCCTCACTGTGATGGAAGGCGAACTAAAGTTCAAGTCGTTCCCTTAGTTCTTCCTCGGTCGTGGGCCCCGAGCCCCCGTTGACGAGACGATCTTGACTCCCGCGGCATTCGGGCCCTCCGCGTCGAGGCGATCAGTTCCCGCATCAGGTGGATGTCAGCTCCCCCTCGCCGGGAGATCGAACCTCGTGTCTGAAGAAGAGTCTTGACCCGAAACATCTCCAGAGATGCTGCCTGTCCCGCTGAGTTACTCCAGCATTTTGTGTTTTTCTTCGGTGCAGTTCCTTCCTACACAGCAGTGATCCTTGTTTGTATCTGAAGCACTATGCTGTTGACATCTCTAAGTACCGGAGATGGGAGAAAACACTGGGCATTTGCTGAGGGAACACACAAACCAACGTGTAAATACTGGAAGGAACATTCAATCAGTCCACAGAGCTGCAACTTCCAGGTCTAACTGCCTCACCCGTGGCAGAGTATGGACACCAGTTTAGTTTAGTTCATTAGTCTTGTTTATTATTGTCACGTGCTGAGGTCCAGTGGAAAGCTTTTGTTTGCATGATATCCAGTCAAAGGAAAGACAATACATAATTACAATCAGTCCGTCCACAGTGTACAGATAAAGATGAAGGGCGAAAAGGTATAACATTGAATTTGGATTAGAGATAGTTCAAAGGTCTCTAATGAGGTAGATGGGAGGTCAGGACCACTCTCCATCTGATGACAGGACCGTTCAGTTGCCCGATAACAGCTGGGAAGAAACTATCCCTGAATCTGGACATGTGTGTTTTCACACTTCTATACCTCTTGCCTGATGGGAGAGGGGAGAAGAGAGAAGGTGAGACTGGTCCTTGATTATGTTAGCGGCCTTGTGATGCAGCGTGAAGTGTAGACATGGTCAATGGAAGGTAGGTTGGTTTGGGTGATGGTCTGGGCTACGTCCAGAACTCTCAGCAATTTCTTGCCGTCTTGGATGGAGCTGTTCCCAAACCAGGCCCTGATGCATCCCGATATGATGCTTTCTACAGCGCATCTGTAGTCGTTGGTGAGGGTTGATGGGGACATGCTGAACTTCCTAAGCCTTCCAAGGAAGTAGAGGCATTGGTGTGATTCCTTGGCCAAAGCTTCAATGTATCTGGCCAAATTGCTTCAATGTGCCCAAGGTAAATTGGTGGTGGTATTTATTCCCAGGAACTTGAAGCTTCACGACCATCTCTACTTCGGCACCATTAATGCAGACTGCGGTGTGTGTGTGTGTGTGTGTGTGCGTGTGTGTGTGTGCGTGTGTGTGTGTGCGTGTGTGTGTGCGTGTGCTGCTTTGCTTCCTGAAGTCAATCACAATCTCCTTTGCCTTGTTGACATTGAGGGAGAGATTGTTGTGTTGGCATCAAGCCCCCCTGCCCTACAACTCTACGCCCAATTTTGTTAGCCCTTGCTGTCTCCTCCCATCCCTCAGCCCTCGGGCTCCTCCTCCTCCTTTTTCTTTCCTTCTCCCTGCCACCCCCCTATCAGTCTGAAGAAGGGTTTCGGCCCAAAACGTTACCTATTTCCTTCGCTCCATAGGTGCTGCTGCACCCACTGAGTTTCTCCAGCATTTTTGTGTACCTACAAAGTTCTCAATATCCTTCCCGTGCTCCGTATTGTCATTATTCCATATCCGGCCTGCGGATGAATCCACACTCAGGGTTCAAAGTGCCATGGAACTGGATTGCAAGTAACAATCCACGATCCTGATGGACTGCAAGAAGATTTGACGATTTCCACTTCACTGGTTAGAGTGCAACAGACTTAAGACGTGCGATTCTTAACAAAGAGGAATGAACATTGCTGCTTAGACACTTGCGGAACCTTGTCACCACCGATCAATTTAACTTTGTATTTCAATTGAGTCCAGTGGCACAACAAATAAAATATTCATATTCCCATCAGCAGCCTACTGACATGGTTATTTAGATTGTGAAATTTAAAATTGAACCCCATGAGTAGAGGCAACCCAGTCTAAATCCCTAGTACATGTCGCGTCAAGGGTTGTTGCCAATGATGGTGTTAGCAGGTTTATATAATGTACATCATGCTTCAAGAACAGGAAATCAATCGAATTTTTAGTTTAGTTTAGTTTAGATATACAGCATGGCAACAGGCCCTTCAGCCCATTGAGTCCAGCAATACACTAGTTCTATCCTACACACTAGGGATAAATTACAATTTACAAATGCCAATTAACCTACAAACCCGCATGTCTTTGGAACGTGAGAGGAAACCGGAACACCCGGAACACCCGGAGCACCTGGATGGGAAACCCGCGCGGTCACGGGGAGAACGTACAAACTACATACAGACAAGCACCCATAGTCAGGATCGAACCCGGGTCTCAGGCGCTGTATGGCAGCAACTCTACCGCTGCGCCACCGTAGCGCTAATGCTTCAATCACACTCGCATTTCAACATCAGCAGTGAGATGACTCTGTGAGCATCATGCCTCGGGTCACACAGGATGGGCTGCACTGTCTCAAGGACTAATCAGCCTCTCTGCATTGACA
This sequence comes from Leucoraja erinaceus, assembly GCF_028641065.1. Classification (NCBI taxonomy): domain Eukaryota; kingdom Metazoa; phylum Chordata; class Chondrichthyes; order Rajiformes; family Rajidae; genus Leucoraja; species Leucoraja erinaceus. The sequence continues at coordinate 8,282,784 of NC_073408.1, forward strand.
TCTCCATCGACGGCTGCCACGCGGCACGGAAAGGCATCACCATCAGCTCACATCGAAATGGAGGCATAAGGTTTTGTCTCTCAGTCCACTGATTCCGGATGGAAATATCAAACATAGAGATCATAATGTTAAGGCGAGAGGGGCAGAGTTTAAAAGAGTGGCGTGGGACAAGCTTCGTACACGGAGGATGGTGGGTGCCTGGAAAGACTGCCTAGGGTGAAGGTGGAGGCTGATATGATAGTGGGATTTAAGAGACTTTTGGGAAGGCACATGGATATGCGGGGAATCGAGGGTCATGGATTGTATGCTTGGGAATAAAGTTGATCTGGGTACCATATTCAGCATGGGGATAGCGAGCCCAAAGTGTCTGTTCCTGTGCTGCTCTGTTTAAACTGTTCTACGGTTAAGTTGGAAAGGATACATAGGCGATTCTTCAGGACATTTGCTAGGCTTGAGTTATAGAAAACAGGTTGGATAGTCTGGGACGACTTCCTTTGGAATGCAGGAGGCTGAAGGGTAACCTTATTGAGAGGCTTGAACACAGTGTTCTTTCCAGAGCGGTGAATCCTAAAATAGAGAGCACAAAGGCTTATGGTGAGCGAGGAGAGATTTAAGAGGAACCTAAGGAGGAGAGAGTAATACATATCTAGAATGAGCCCAGGGGAAGTTATAGCGGCTGATATAATTGTCATTTTTGGAACATTGAACAGTACTACAACACAAGAACAGGCTGTGCCGAACATGATGCCAGGACTATCATTTATGTACATGCACATAAACCATCGCATTCCATTCCCTGCATATCCATATGCCTATCCAAAAAATAATTGAAGTGCCACTAACATATCTGCTTCAACCACCATCCCCAAAAGTGCGTTCCAGGCACCAACCAGCCTCCGTGAAAAAAATACATCTCCTTTAAACATTGCCACTCTAATCTTAAAGCTGGGGAAAAAGATCCTGACTGTTTAGCCTATCCATGCCTCCCATAATTTTATATACTTCTAGCACGTCTCTCCTCAACCTCCAGCGTTCCAGAGAAAACAATCCAAGTTTATCCAATCTCTCCTGGTAGCTGAAACCTCCTCAGCACCCTTTCCAAGGACCACATCGTTCCTGTAAAGGGACAACCAGAACTGCATACAATATTCAAAATACGGCCCAACCAATGTCCTATAAAGCTGCATCGTCACTTCCTGACCCTTATTTTCTGAGCCCAGACCTATGCATACCATACGCCTTCTTGATCACTCTACTAACTCGTGGTGCCACTTTCAGGGAGTTATGGACTTGGAGCCTAAGATTCCTCTGTACGTCAATGTTGCCATTAATTGTATCATTTCCCCTTAAATTTGACCTTCCAAAATGCAACACCTCACACTTGCTTGGGTTAAACTCCATCTGCCATTTCTCTGCCCATTTCTGTAGCTGATCTAGATCCCGCTGTACACTTTGACTTCCTCACAGTCCACGACCCCAGTAATCTTGGTGTCATTGCAAGATTACTCCAGGTTTAGATGCACAGAGTCTCTTGCCCAGAGTAAGGAAATCAGGGACCAGAAGGCATAAGTTTAAGGTAAAGTGGAAAAGATTTAATAGGAATCTGAGGGATAAATTTTCCACACAAAAGGTAGTGGGTGTATGGAACAAGCTGCCAGAGGAGGTAGTTGAGGCTATCCCAAAGTTTAAGAAACAGTTAGCCAGGTAAATGGATAGGATAGGTTTGGAGGGGTATGGACCAAACGCAGGCAAGTGGGACTAGTGTGGCAGGGACATGATGTGGGCACATTGGGACGAATGGCCTGTTTCCACCCTGTATCACTCTACGACTCTATAATCAACCCGCCCACGTTTACATCCGAGATGTTTTAAAAGATGTTTGGGGAGATATGTGGATAGAAAGGGTTCATACGGACATTGGGCTAAATACAGGCTGGGGGGAAAGCCCAGAATGTCACCTTTGCCGGCATGGACAAGAAGGGCCGAAGGGCCTGTTTCTGTGATGCATCCCTCTATGACTCTACGGTGTCTCATTAGAATACTCTGCACTTCAAATCACCTTGGATGGACATCCCGTGTGTCTTTGAAGGAAAGAATATTTGAATGTCAAAACACAAATAAAAGAGTGCTGGAACAGTAAATGGTGAGTGCAGGGTCTGAGAGGTGAAGGCGGCTCAGTGTATCAGGAGACATTCCCCTTTGTTCACCTCCACAGACGATGCGATGTTGAGAGGGCTAGTGAGGTGATGACATGCATGATGAATGGAAGGGCCCTGGGGAGTACTGGGGAATAGTGAACATTAGTTTGCAGTCCAAAGGTCTCTGAGTTTGACACACAAGGTGATGAAGAAGGCATATCTGGCCTCATTAGTCAGCCAGGGTGTGCAATATAATTGTAGGGAGGTTCGGGCACAATGTTGGCCAGGATGCTGCCTGGGGTGCTGAATGTATTTCTGGTCATCGCACTGCGATTACTGCAGAGAGGGTACTTTGAAACTTGCTAGGATCTAGGAACAGGACCTCATATTTTAGCAATGTTACAAAATTTTGAGATTTAAAAAATCAAGTCTGCAATTTATCCCATCAGATAAAGCATAACAATAAGTTTAATTTGACACCTAATTCACTTTCATATCTCAAGTAATAATAAAGTTATGGCCATTTTCATACTCGGAAATTAGCATCTTGTTCCCTATTGATTTTCTATGGACATAACAAAAAAGCTGTGATCGTGGACAGTCAAAAGCACATAACCTTCTTAAAAATTAAGAGAACTGAATGAAATTTTCAGTTGTCATAGATTGAACCATTCTGAAACAAGTATAAAATAATCTAACTTGGATGACCTGAAATTAAAGCATATAATTAGTTAGTTACCCAATTGTAGCTAATTTCAAACTTCAATTTACTAGATCTAAACATCTATCCATTTCTTAATAAATGATTAACATTTTTAAATAGCCCAAGTGTCCAAATAATATTCACAAATAATTCACAATAAAACATGATTTTTAAATCTCATTACATCAATTTATAGGCCAAATGGAAGGAATTTAGTGTTCATTTGCTGTAAATTAAAGTCCAATTTAAATCGGCTTTCTAGTGGGTTCCTGTGAACGCGCTGGTTTAGAACGTTCACATTGCGCTGGATTTGTGCCCTCAAATGCCCAGAAAAATACTGCGGGATATAAAGAGCCCAAAATGAGCTACTCGCTATAGAAAACTTTATACACAGGGTTATATACATGCCCCATTTAATGTAAAAATAAGGTACATACCTTTAATTGTTTGCTTTATAAAACCCTGGGGCTGCGAGAGGTTGCGAGTTTAGAGAGTGATTTTTAAATTACTCTAACTATTTTACAAGGCCATAAAAACTAATAATACCTTTTGCGACGGGGTCTTTCAGCGATTTTCCGTTAATGATTTACTAGGCTGAACATTTTTGATTGCAACAGCCTAGTAAAAATCGCGTTTTAAACCCGCCCCCTCTAAACAGCGCCAAAATCACACACAAGGGGTGGGGCAGATGCTCAGCCACGATTCAGGTACGTTTTTGTAACGTACCTACATATTTCTTAACTTTCCTGGAACAGCCGAACTTGCTAGCAACAGGACCTCGTATCTCGCTTGGGCAAGCTTACAACCCAATGAACGTTGATTACTCTAACTTCAGGTAACCCCTGCAATCCCTCTCTCCCCCCAACCACCCCCCTCCCCAACCATTGCTGTCCTACTAGTTCCACTGTTCGCTTCCCTGCATCAGTGTGTAATGTGTAGGAAGGAACTGGTTTAAACCGAATATAGACACAAAAAAAGCTGGAGTAACTCGGCGGGACTGGCAGCATCTCTGGAGAGAAGGAATGGGGGATTTTTCGGGTCGAGACCCTTCGTCAGACTTTTGTTATCACCCCTTCCCCAGCCAACAATGGGCCATTATGGTTCCACCCTTACTTGGTCATCTAGTGCCAGCCCATATTAGTTCTGATCTTTCCCTACCTTCAGTCCCCCCCCCCCATTGATTGATTGATTGATTGATTGATTGATTGATTGATTGATTGATTGATTGGTTGATTGATTGATTGATTGATTGTGATTGATTGAAATCGATTAAACGATGCAGTATGGAAACGGGTCCTTCGGCCCAACGAATCCACGCCACCCATAATGAATCACCCATTTCATACTAGTTCTTTGTGATCCCACTTCCTGATCCTCTCTCTGCACACAAAGGCTATTTACACACGGGCAATTAACCTACAGACCTGTAGGAAGGAACTGCAGATGCTGGTTTAGACCGAAGTCTAACTTATGCCCAACACCAAAATGCTGGAGTAACTCAGTGGGATCTCAGGAGAGAAGGAATGGATAATGTTTGGGTCGAGACCCTTCTTCAGACTTCTTCAATCCGAAATGTCACCCATTCGTTCTCTCCTGAGATGCTAACTGCAGCATTTTGTGTCAACCTGCAAACCCGCACGTCCTTGGGTTGTGGGAGGAAACTGGAGCAAGCGGAGGAAACCCGCACGGTCACAGGGAGATCGTGCAAACTCAACACGGACAGCACCCAAGATCAGGATCGAGTCTGGGTTTCTGATGCTGCCGTTTTCTGCAAGCCATGAGCTTCACATTGGCCTTTCTACGTTAATTCCTTGTCTGATTTTACACCTTCCTCAGCAATACCACTTGGATGCAACCAAACTCTGAGACTTTAATCTTCACACGAGGTTGTCTCATGTGGAACAAATAATGTTGCTTCTGTAATTTTATGGCCTGCTTGTTGACTTATTCTGTCTAGCTTTGATTTTTTTTTTCTGCAAGACAATATTTTTCCTCCGTTCCTTTCAGATTGCAGAATAGTTGGAGCCATGATTTGATTTGTAGTAAGTGATTTGCTGACCATGACGCTCCTTTATAATCCCACTTAGGTACAGAGAGCAAATATAATGTACTTTAAAAATTATCCTTGTGAAATCAATTTACACAGGATCTTGAAAGTCAAATTCCTTGGAGGAACTGCTCTCCAAATTGTGCTGCTGTATTCACTTTGCTCAGCAGTTTTTTTAGTGTTTATTCAAAGAATTTGGATATTACAAGCAAAGTTAACATTCCCTGCCTATCTGTAACTGTGCCCATGTGTCTATACACTGTACATGGCTCGATTGTAATCATGAATTGTCTTTCCGCCGACTGATTAACAAGCAACAAAATCTTTTCACTCTACCTCGGCACGTGACATTAAACTAAACTAAACTACAACTGAATATGGTGGTCATCCTGAGCCTCTTCAGGTCTTCAGGAGGAGATGAGCTGGAAGGAACTGCAGATGCTGGTTTTCACCGAAGATTGACACTAAATGTTGGAATAACTCACCGGGACAGGCAGCAACTCTGGAGAGAAGGAATGGGTGACCTTTCTGGTCGAGACCAGTCTGAAGAAGACTACCAAATTAATGATGTTGGGCAGGCAGTGTAAGATGTACACACAGAGAAAATGGCTGAAAGACTATATTTTACCAAATCAAGGTAGTTGTGACTATATTTTAGGTTTAGGATTATTATTGTCCCATGTACCCAGGTACAGTGAAAATCTTTGTTTTACACGCGATTTAATCAAATCAGATAATACTATAAATAAATATAATCAAGTACAATACTCAAGAGTATTTAAGAATAAGGAGTAAGCCATTTAGAACGGAGATGAGGAAACACTTTTTCTCACAGAGAGTGGTGAGTCTGTGGAATTCTCTGCCTCAGAGGGCATTGGAGGCAGGTTCTCTGGATGCTTTCAAGAGAGAGCTAGATAGGGCTCTTAAAAATAGCAGAGTCAGGGGATATGGGGAGAAGGCAGGAACGGGGTACTGATTAGGGATGATCAGCCATGATCACATTGAATGATGGTGCTGGCTCGAAGGGCCAAATGGCCTACTCCTGCCCTATTGTCTATTGTCTATTGTCAAGTTTAGTGTGTAGAGCAAAAAGAGTTGTGAGGTGATCTTTCAATGGGAGTGGGCCAATGTCGAACCATAATTCAAATCTCCAGAGAAAGCAAACGGAAACCCAACATGATGCACATCGATCAGCACGTATTACAGAGCATTAGTTAGCGGCATGGTGGTGTAGCGGTAGTGTTGCTGCCTTACAGCGCTTACAGTGCCAGAGTCACGGGTTCGATCTTGGCTTCGGGTGCTGGCCTGTACGGAGTTTGTACTTTCTTCCATGTAATGCTGCCTGCACGACTGTAAGACATTGCAATGTGTGACTATGTCAGGAATGTCCCTTGCAATGCCATTTCATGAGCTGTGGTCAATAGTTAGCCCACAGCCTCACAATGAGGTTAGGATTAGGATTCCAGCAACTGGATGGAATATTACATCAACGCACCTGTGCCTTCATTGCAGTTCTCTGCCAATGGGACTAAACTACCAAGCAGTCATTTAGTTTGAGATTAGTTTAGGGATGCAGGGTGGGAGCAGCCTTTCGGCCCAACAAGTTCGTGCCATCCAGTGATTACCCCGTACACTAGCACTATCTGACTAGGGGGCAATTTACAGAAACCAATTGACCTACAAACCTGCATGCCTTTGGAGTGCGGGAGGAAACCAGAGCACCCATTGACAACCCACATGGTCGCAGGGAGAACGTACAAACTCCATACAGAGAACATGCATAGTCAGGATCCAACCCGGGTCCCTGGCGCTGTAAGGCAGCAACTCTACCGCTGCGCCGCCATGCCGAAAGGCATCCTTACCTTTTTTCTCTCATCACCTCTTTGATGCTCAGATAGCCATACCCTGACGATAGACACAACGCATCACCGGTTCCTCGCTCCCCTCCATTGAGTCTGTCCAAAGCAAGCGTTGTCTGCGAAGGGCGCTCAGCATCGCCAAGGACTGCTCTCACCCCAACCACAGACTGTTTACCCTCCTACAGGTCTCTCCGTTGCCGGACCAGCAGGTCCAGGAACAGCTTCTTCCCTGCAGCTGTTACACTACTCAACACTGTACCTCAGTGATTGCCAGTTCCCCCCCCCACCCGGACACACCTTCCTCCAGGAAAAAGAAAAAAAAACTATGACTGTTTGCATGTAAATAGATTTATTTATTGCTCATATTTTTGTTGCTTTTCTAGGGAGATGCTTAACTGCATTTCGTTGTCTCTGTACTGTACACTGCACAATGACAATAAAGTTGAATCCAAACCTGAATCTGAATCTGAATCTGAAAAATGCTGGAGTAACTCAGCGGGACAGGCAGCATCTCTGGAGAGAAAGAATGGGTGACGTTTTGGGTCGAGACCCATCTTCACATTTAAGTAATACACTTGGATTGATTCAGCTCTTCCAAAGATTCTTTAGCTGACATCATGTGCTTCAAAAAATGTAATTAATTCAATTAAGATGTACTTTAAGCAAAGAATCAATGTGATTCTTGAATAACGTTATTCCCTTTAATATGTATCTGCACCCTGTGAATAACTCGATTGTAATCATGTAATTGTAAACATGAGCACATTTCACACATTTTAGCCTCACTCCACTGGTTGCCTATTCAGTTTAGGATCCATTTTTAAATTATTTTATTTGCTTTTAAATCCCTGAATGGTCTTGCCCCGCCCTACCTATCTGAGCTTCTACACCCTTATACACCCGCCCGCTCTCTCAGGTCAGATAATCAGCTGCTCCTGAGTGGGCCTAAAACTAAGCTGAAGCTCAGAGGGGACCGTGCCTTTGCTGTGTCGGCACCCAAATTATGGAACGATCTGCCTCTCCACATTAAACAGGCCTCTTCTCTGTCTGTTTTTAAATCACTTCTTAAAACCCATCTCTTCTCCGTGGCCTTTAATACCCAGTAAGATGTCGACTTTATTTATTTACTTGATTTAATTTCTTATTTTTTGATTGCTTTTATTCCGTGGCTATTATTTTTACTCATGTTTTATGTCTTTTAATTTATTGTTGTATTTCATATGTAATTTTTGCGCCTCATGTGAGCTGTTATGGTGTCTGTTTATGATGTCTTGTTTATTCTTCTGTACAGCACTTTGGTCAACATTGGCTGTTTTAAAGTGCTTAACAAATAAAGTTGGATTGGATTGGATTGGATGTACAGTCTTTCCACTAACTGGTTAGCACGCAACAAAAGCTTTTCACTGGACCTCAGTACATAAGATAATAAACTAAACCAAACTTAACTAAACTAAAATAAATGTAAGCATGTGAGCTACTGAAAACTAAAGGCTTTCTCATCAAAAAGAAAATCAGGAAACCTTTGAGAAGATGCAGAGACACAACATAATTTGATTTACAAAGTGCTGTCTGTGGTTTTAGGCTAAGATTTAGTGGTCCTAACCCAAATTAGATCATTCTGAAGCTCAGATAGAAGGCAAACTGACCTGGTTTCTAATACTGCTACGCTCCGCCTGAACAAATCACACACAGCCACCAAAGAGGTTATTTCAGGAAAAAAAATCAATGTTCAAAAAACACCTTGCACGGTAGACAGCCTCTGGTGTAAATCCAAGTGATAACTAGTGGCGGCATGACTTACAAGCAGAATATTGGAGGTATCCAATATCGGAGGCGGTCTACCACATTCTATGTTAGGATCTCACTCTTGCAAGGAGCACTGACATTTCCATTGATGACCGTGTCAGTTGATCGTACACTCGTTATCTACAGCTCCCATTTAGTGCCGTTTCAAAGCACGCGTTCCTTCCCCTCTGCAATATCCTGCTGGCAGTTATCAACAGATGATAATCTGCAAATGTATTAGTGACTTGTCTTCTGCTCTGCTGTCTTTGGTAATTTTGTTCGTGTCCTTATCGAAGCAAACAGTCTCACACCCGGTGAGTGACTAAAATACAGAGAGAGGGCTTGCAGCTCCCATTAAGGAGCCTGGAGAGATTGCAGAACGTCAGAGAGAGGAGATTTGAATTTAGTAGCACTCGCCTCTGGTCGGGGAACATACCCACACCAAAGTTTTATCTCGTTGCAGTAAGGCAGGGCGGCACGGTGGCGCAGAGGTGGAGTTGCTGCCATACAGCGCCAGAGACCCAGGTTCAATCCTGGCATTGGGAGCTGTCGGTACGGAGTTTGTCCGTTCTCCCCGTGACCTATAGTGGAGTAGACTTGATGGGCCAAATGGCCTAATTCTACTCCCATCACTTAAGATCTTATGACCGTGTGGGTTTTCTACGTGAGTTTTGCCCGGGAGCTCCGGTTTCCTCCCACACTCCAAAGACGTACAATTTTGTAGGTTGAATTTCTTTGGTAAAAATTGTAAATTGGCCCTGGTGTGTAAGATGGTGCAAGTGTACGGGGATAGCTGGTTGGCATGGACTCGACGGGCCGAAGGGCCTGTCTCCGCACCATGTCCCTAAACTAAACCAAACTAAACAGTACATTCAGGCTCCGTATGGCACGCTGAGTGTGAAGATTTATGCATTAGGTTTTATTCCTGAAGGTGCTGTCTCCCTCCGCCCACTCTCCGATTCCCCATCCATTGGTCATCAACAAGCTCATCTCATTACTGAGACACAAGACCGTCTCTTCCAAGAACGCATGCTCAGATTTATTCTCCTGCTTCGAGCTGAAAGATAGTGACCAATTGGGACAAATAATGACCCTGACTCCAACCAGTCGAAGCCTTTCTTCAGACTGTGAGTCGGGGGAAAGGGAGACGAGAGATATAGCAGGCACACAGAACAAATAAATGCAAGATATCCCAAAAGCAACAATGATCAATGAGAGGTGGAACCCACAATGGTCCATTGTTGGCTGTGGGGTAGGTGATATCGAGTTACGCAGAGTGATACTCAACAGGACAATAGTGAAACTAGTATGACATCTAGGGTGGGGAGAGGGACGGAGAGAGAGGGGAAGAGTTAGAGAATTCGATATTCACACTGCTGGGTTGTAAACTGCCCAAGCGAAATATGAGGTGCTGTTCCTCCAATTTGCATTGGGCCTCACTCTGACAATGGAGGAGGCCCAGGACGGAAAGGTCAGTTTGGGAATGGGATGGGGGGGTTAAGGTGTTCGGCAACCGGGAGATGGTATCGGCCAAGGCGGGCTGAGCGGAGGTGTTCAGCGAAACGATCGCCCAGTCTGCACGATGGAATGGATCTTAGATTGTGTGCCAAGTCACCTGCTCGATTCAAACCTGCACTCTCAGATCTCGCTGCCAGGAAACATGAAGCAACCTGTCTGGAAGTAATTTGATGTGAAAAATAATACTGCAGCTTTTCAATGGAACAACGGATTCTCATTGATAGCTGATAACATTTATCTTTTAATCGGAGAACTAAGGAATGCTTTTACCCTGCTGGTGCTTGTAATATTAGTTTAGATGATTTGGATTCTTCCAAGCTCAAATTTCTTCATGTAAAAATATTTGAAATTTTGAACCCCAGAGGCATTTGCATGACATTTAATTTGGGTGGTATTTTTCATCTGTATCTGAAACATTGAATTGATTTTTTTTATTTTGCATTTGTTCCCGGTGTTTCATAACCTGAGGTTGAAGAAAGATTTGAGACGAACTTCATGTTCAGAAGCTCAGCCTCTGTCTCCTTCACATCCGAAGCCCATTATTCACCGACATCCCCAACACACTCCACTCTCACCATCTTACTGCCACACCTCCCATCAACACCCTCCTCCACACCCACCCATCTGACCTGACATTGCCCTACTTTCATCAGCAATTATACATTCATTATTTGTGGAGAGAGAGAGGGAGCGAGAGGGTGGGAGAGAGAGAGAGAGAGAGAGAGAGAGTGAAAGATAGAAAGAGAGAGAGAGAGAGAGATGGGGGAAAGAGGGAGGGAGAAAGAGAGAGAACAGAGAGAGAGAGCGAGAGGGTGGGAGAGAGAGGGAAAAGAGGGAGAGAAACAAAGAGAGAGGGAGAGAGGGGGAGAGGCAGAGAAAAGAGAGAGAGAGGGAGTGAGGGAGGGAGAGATAAGGAAAAAGAGGGAGAGAAACAAAGAGAGAAAGAGGGGGAGAGGCAGAGGGAGAGAGAGTGAGAAAGGTAGGGGCAGAGAGAGGCAGATGCAGAGAGAGTCAGAGGGGGAAAGAAGGAGAGGGAAAAAGAGGGAGGGGGAGAGGCAGAGGGAGAGAGAGAGGGGGGGAAAGAGGGAGAGCGGAGAGAGGGCGAGAGAGAGTGAGCGAGGGGGGAATAACTATTTACTGCACAGCTCTGTGTCCCTGACAAGATGCTGCCTGGTGCATACCTCATGCAATGTCTGGTGGAGGGGAATAAGTTCACCCTCAACTCACACTGACTGCACCGTTAAAAGTTTTAGGATTTTGAGGCTGAGACTGGTTAAGAATCAGGGAGGAACTACCGCAGGGCGAATGGAGCAGGAGATCTTAGATGCCCTTTCATTACTGTAACTTGAAACCAAGTCTGAATCCATCTGACAATCACCTTGATCAAAGCCTGAAGGAAAATATTTAATGGAAATCTACTTAAAAGAAAATTATCCTCCTTGGAGCTGGAGCTGGTAGGAACATGAAAAGGACTTTCAGGCCTTTGAGGAGAGACTGCCTTCCGTCTGAGACTGACTGATCTGTTGGTCTTCCCACTTTCCTGCCAAGCTCAGGTCCTGATGTGTGGCAGCCTTCATCTTTTAGGGAGAAAAATTCCTGGATTTCCACCAGCTTCTTTTAGACTTTAGAGATACAGGGCGGAAACAGGCCATTCGGCCCATCCAGCCAGCACCCTGTATACTAGCACTATCCTACACACTGGAGACAACTTACAATGTACAGAAGCCAATTAACCGACAAACATTCTCTGGAGTGTGGGAGGAAACAGGAGCACACAGAGGAAAACCCACCCGGTCACAGGGAGAACGTACAAAATCCATCCAGACAGGCACCTGTAGTCAGAATCGAACCCAGATACCTGGAGCTGTGAAGCTGCAACTCTACCGTTGTGCCACCGTGCCATCTACTTGTGTCTCCATTTAGTTCATGAACCTGTTCCACCATTCACTGAGTCTATCTTCACCTTCGTTTCTCCTGTATTTCTTGATATCCGTGAATTAGGAACTTGAATCGATTTCCATCTTTCAGCACGTCAGGATATTTCACAGGTTGAGGATGCATTTTCCTCTCATAGAGTCATCGTCATAGGGTGATACAAGCCCTTCAGCCCAACTTGCCCACACCGGCCAACATGTCCCCACCTATACCGGTCCCACCTGCCTGCATTTGATCCTTTCACCTCCAAACCTGTCCTCTCCATGTGTAGGAAGGAACTGCAGATGCTGGTTTAAACTGAAGATAGACACAAAAATCTGGAGTAACTCAGCGGGACAGGCAGCATCTCTGGAGAGAAGGCACGGGTGATGCTGTCTCGCTGAGTTACTCCAGCTTTTTGTGTCTCATCTTCTGTCCTATCCATGTGCCCGTCTAACTGTTTCTTAAACGTTGGTATAGTCCCTGCCTCCACTACCTCATCTGGCAGCTCGTTCCATGCACCCGCCACCCTTTGTGTGAAAAAGTTACCCCTCAGATTCCTATCAAATCTTGTCCTCTTCTCCTGAAACCTGTCTCATCCTCTGAGTGAAGCTCTCTGCTCCCCAATGCTGGAAAGAGACTCTGAATTTAAGACACTTCACTGGAACAGATTTAGCGTGGAAAATGCTCTTGTTCATACTGAAGGAGAAACAGGTTCAGCACGAGAATCTTCCAATGGGTGGATGAATCAGGCAAATGCTTACACAGGACGCGCTTATTAGTGAAAACAATTATTGACTCACTCAGTATGTTTAACAAGCAGTTTAATAATTAAGAATGCTCTATGCAAATAAACTCTTCTTGTAGTCTATGATTATGGTTAACATTTAAATGACGTTAATGACATTTAAAAGATAATTAAGACATCAAAACTATTCCTTAACTTATTAAGTTGAAATGGATTCTTGAAGTGTCATGAGATGGCAAAACATGATGCATTTATAAACCTGCCCTCAAAACGGCATGTCGAAATGTATATTATTCTTTCCTCAAAGTCAAACAGGTGTCTTCAGTCAAATCAGTCAAATCACCCATTCCTTCTCTCCAGAGATGCTGCCTGTCCCATTGAGTGACTCCAGCTTTTTGAGTCTAGCGTTTTGTCATGTGTACCGTGGTGCGGTGAAAAGCTTTTTGCTGCGTGCTAACCAGCCTGCAGAAAGACAATCCATGATCACAATCGAGCCGTTCATGGTGTGCAGATGCATGACCAAGGGAATAACGTTTAGTGCAAGGTAAAGCCAGTAAAGTCAGTTGAAAGATCGTTCAGCCCTGCTCTCTGGTTGTGGTGGGATCGGGAAGCAATGGAACTGAGCACTGAGAGCCGATCCTTCATTTTGCATGCAAGATCAAATGGCTGGTCCCATGTGTGTGTTTATAGAGATGTCACACTAACGGCGCTCCACAATGGGATTAGCTGTGCCTCAGTGAACATACTGTTGTCAACAACACAATAGGGATCTTGTACTAATGCAGTGTGCATCTCATTAACGTGCAGAAATGAAACTCCACTTGTCTGCATTTGGGGGATGTGCGGAACTGCCCCTCACCTGTATCCACCTATTACCTGTGCAAGAAGGAACTACAGATGCCGGTTTACATCTGACACAAGATAGACACAAAATGCTGGCATAACTCAGCAAGTCAGGCAGCATCTCTGGAGAAAAGGAATAGGTGACGTTTTGGGTCGAGGCCCTTCGTCAGACCCTTGCAATGTGATGAAGGGTCACAAGTTCCCAAGCTATAGAAGTAGAATTAGGCCATTCGGCCCATCGAGTCTACACCGCCATTCAATCATGGCTGATCTCTGCCTTCTAACCCCATTTTCCTGCCTTTGTCCCATAACCCTTGACACCCATTCTAATCTTGAACTTGTCCATCTCTGCCTTAAAAGTATCCACTGACTTTGCCTCCACTTCTCTCACTGGCAATGAGTTCCACAGATTAACTACCCTCTGACTAAATAACTTTCTCCTCACCTCCTTTCTAAAAGATCGCCCTTTAATTCTGAGGCTGTGACCTCTGGTCCTAGACTCTCCCATCCTTTCCACCTCCACTCTATCTATGCCTTTCATTATTCTGTAAGTTTCAGTGAGGTCCCCCCTAAACCATCTAAACTCCAGCGAGTAGAGGCCCAGTGTCATCAAACGCTCATCACATGCTAAATGTCACCAATTCCTTTTCCTCAGAGATGCTGCCTGACCCGCTGAGTTACTCCAGCATTTGGTGTATCTCAACCTGTTACCTGCCAGGCTTTGTCCTGCCCCATCCTCTCTTCCAGCTTCTCTCCCACCCCCCCACCACCACCATCAGTCTGAAGAAGGGTCCCGTCCCGAAAGATGTGTGGAAATCTTTCAATTCTCATTATTAAAGACACCCCATAACATTTGTCAAGGAACTTCCGATAAAGAGGATCCCTACTTCCATATCCCATTGGCAGATTATAACTTAACTCCTGAGGGTGGCAAATTCAATGGTCGCAAGCTATCAGAATCAAAAGTGACAGATCAGTAATAATTTAGTTTAGTTTAGTTTAGCTTAGAGATACAGCACGGAAACCACTGAGTCCACGCCAACCAGTGATGTCAGCACACTTACACTATCTTACACATACACGGGAATTTTACATTTTCAGCAAGCCAATTAACCTACAAACATGTACGTCTTTGGAGTGTAGGAGGAAACTGGAGATCCCGGAGAAAACACACTCAGTCATAAGATCATAAGGTCATAAGGAATAGGAGTAGAATTAGGCCATTCGGCCCTTCAAGTCTACTCCACCATTCAATCATGGCTGATCTATCTCTCCCTCCTAACCCCATTCTCCTGCCTTCACCCCATAACCTCTGACACCCATACTAATCAAGAACCTATCTATCTCTGCCTTAAATATATCCACTGACTTTGCCTCCTCAGCCGTCTGTGACAAATAATTCCACAGATTCTCCACCCTCTGACTATAGAAATTCCTCCTCATCTTCCTAAAAGAACGTCCTTTAATTCTGAGGCTATGACCTCTAGTCCTAGACTCTCCCATGAGCCAGTATCAAACCCGGGTCTCTGGGGCAGGAAGGCAGATACTCTACCACTGCGCCACTGTGCTCAAGATTCCAGCAACTGTAATCTCTCATGTATATGTCTGGTTCTTTCAAGACTTAATTGTTTTGGAAGTATTGCTTAATCAGAGACAGTGGTGCCTCTCCACCTCTGAGGGGGTTTGAATCAGCCGCTCTGACACTGAATGAAGCTGCTCATTAAATCTAGTGATTAAAACTAGGGAAGGTTTTATTAATGTTTCCATTTGAGGGGAAGAGCAAGGTAAAGGTGCCAAATATGAGATAGCCAGCAAGAACTGAGCTTCAGGTTGCCGAAGTGTGGTCTCACCACTGACTAGTACCGCCACACCTTGGCGTCCAAACCTTTGTAACCCTCATCCTTGCCAATGAAGGTTAACATGTGTCGTTGGCACAAAGTTGTGTCAGCAGATAAAATAAAATTTAAAAATATTTTTGGACAGTGCTTTAGAAGATTCCAAAGGATTTACCTTTAGAAAGGACATGAGGAGGAATTTTATTTAGCCCAAGTCTGCTGATACCATCTGATCTAAGTAACATTCTGGTCAGAAGAAAGGTTTCGGCCCAAAACTTTGCATATTTCCTTCGCTCCATAGATGCTGCCGCACCCGCTGAGTTTCTCCAGCAATTTTGTCTACCTAGCATTCTGGTAAACCTCTTTTACACCCTTTCAAATCCCTTCCTGTAATAGGCGACCAGAACTGCTCAAACATGGCTGAACCAAAGTCCTATAAAGTTGTATCATGCCTTCCTGACTCTTATACTCGATACCCGGAGCAATGAAGGCAAGCATACCATATGCCTTCTTTACCACTATCTACAGTGCTTGTGTTGTCACTTAGATACAGACTTGGATCCCAAGATCCCACTGTACATCAATGCTGTTAAAGAAACATAGAAACTTGTCATTACATAGAGGCTTGTCAAACATAGAGGCTTGTCATTAATTGTATAATTTCCCAGGTTCGATCCCGACTACAGGTGCTGTCTGTACAGAGTTTGTACGTTCTCCCCGTGACCTGCGTGGGTTTTCTCCGAGATCTTCAGTTTCCTCCCACACTCCAAAGACGGACAGGTATGTAGGTTAATTGGCTTGGTAAATGTAAAAATTGTCCCGAGTGTGTGTAGGATAGTGTTAATGTGCGGGGATCGCCAGTCGGCACGGACCCGGTGGGCTGAAGGGCCTGTTTCTGCACTGTATCTCTAAAATTGTATCTTAATTTTTGCACAGTCTTCTATCTTTTAGACATTCTGTGATTTATGTATAATGTATGTTATTGTGGGGTTTTTTGTGTGCTGTCTGATTCTAAGTAAAAAAATGTCCCTCAAGTGTGTAGGGTAGTGTTCATGTGCGGAGATCGTTGGTCGGCATGGACTTGGTATCTCTAAAATTAGCTACACTAAACTAAACTACATTTGACCTTTCACAGTGCAACCACTCACACTTGCACGGATTAAACTCCTCCTGCCTTTTCTCCATCTGTGAGGACGGCAGCTTTCTACCCTGGAGGACCTCGGTGAATGAGATGGGTTTTCACGGCTAATTGGCAACAACGCGATTATAATATCTGAGATGAGATTTCCTTTTTTTAACTTTGGATATATTCACTGGATTTAAATTCCCCAGTTGCATTTGTGGGATTTGAACTCATTGCTCAAAATCATTAGCCCAGAACACTGGCTGCTCGTTCAATAACTTAAACCGTTCTCTATTCCGCTCTGGGCAGAAAGCTGTGGCATAACTAAACGAGAATGGGTTTGGAAAAAGTCTTACCGGTGGAAGTACAACAGTTATCTGAAATTGCTGAACAAAACAAAATCCCCAGGCCTTTATTGAGGCAAAGTGAAGTCAAGGAGAGATAGGAACAGTTCAATGGTTCATTGGTAATATCTCATCACATAGCTATGTAAAGTGAAATCCCTTTGTGTACCATGCAGTGGAAACCTTACTATATATAGGCACAATCATATGTGCAAGAGTGTAGGCCTGGATAGAGTGGATGTGGAGAAGATGTTTCTATTAATGGGAGAGTCTAGGTCCCGAGGTCATAGCCTCAGAATTAAAGGATGTTCCTTTAGGAAGGAGATGAGGAAGCATTTCTTTAGTCAGAGGGTGGTGAATCTGGGGAATTCGTTGCCAAAGAAGGCTGTGGAGGCCAAGCCAATGAGTATTTTTAAGGCAGAGATAGATATTTTTTTGATTATTACTGGTGTCAAGGGTTCTGGGGAGAAGACAGGTGAATGTGGTTAGGAGGGAGAGAGAGATCAGCCATGGTTGAATGGTGTAGACTTGATGGGCCGACTGGCCTAATTTTGATCCTATCACTTCTGAACTTATGAATGTATGAATGGTAGTGGGGATGGAGACAACACACAAGTGGCGTCATGCCTTTTTGTCAAGTTCATGTCCAAAGTTGTTGGAAATGCAGGGTCTTAGCTAGGGCATAAAGATGGTGCTTTATTCACGACAGTACATAGAAACATAGAAACATTGAAATTAGGTGCAGGAGTAGGCCATTCGGCCCTTCGAGCCTGCACCGCCATTCAATATGATCATGGCTGATCATCCAACTCAGTATCCCGTACCCCCTGATCCCCTTAGCCACAAGGGCCACATCTAACTCCCTCTTAAATATAGCCAATGAACTGGCCTCAACTACCCTCTGTGGCAGAGAGTTCCAGAGATTCACCACTCTCTGTGTGAAAAAAGTTCTTCTCATCTCGGTTTTAAAGGATTTCCCCCTTATCCTTAAGCTGTGACCCCTTGTCCTGGACTTCCCTAACATCGGGAACAATCTTCCTGCATCTAGCCTGTCCAACCCCTTAAGAATTTTGTAAGTTTCTATAAGATCCCCTCTCAATCTCCTAAATTCTAGAGAATATAAACCAAGTCTATCCAGTCTTTCTTCATAAGACAGTCCTGACATCCCAGGAATCAGTCTGGTGAACCCTCTATGGCAATAATGTCCTTCCTCAGATTTGGAGACCATGCTACATGCCAGCACAGCACTTCTAAAATGCAAAAAAATTAGATTTTCAAATCTAATTTTGTTTCTAATGAAACAAAAAATATAACTGAAGTTCAAAAAATAAAACGTGATAATTAAATTAGGAGATCAGGCCATGAAACAGTTTAGATAAACAGCTTTGAGTGTAGGAAGGAACTGGAGATGCTGGTTTACACCAAAGATAGACACAAAAAGCTGGAGTAACTCAGCGGGGCAGGCAGAATTTCTGGAGAGCAGGAATGTGTGACGTTTTGGGTCGAGACCCTTCTTCAGACTACTATCTGAAGACTGCAGTCTGAAGAAGGGTCTCGACTCAAAAAGTCACCCATTCCTTCTATCCAGGATTGAAGCCTCCCACTGAGTTACTCCAGCTTGTTGTGTCTACCTTAGATAAACAGCTTCAGCAGCTTATAAGGACTATAATTTTTGGAGGATGATATATTGGATGCGGAGGCTGGTGGGGAGAGAGGTGAGGATCAGGTGAATTCTCCCCTTGTTCCATCTGGAGGAGGGGGGAGCGAGAGAGAAACTACAGGACAGGGGGAGACATTTATAATAACAGGGAAGAAACCACATCTACTAACTAAAGAAAATTGTCTTAGAATTGAAAGACTAAACCTCGCTGGCCATGATCTCATCTTGCTACTACCATCAGGAAACTGTGACAACCAGGTTCAAGAACAGCTAAGATAGACACAAAATGCTGGAGTAACTCATCGGGACAGGCAGCATCTCTGGATAGAAGGATTGGGTGACGTTTTGTGTCGAGACCCTTCTTCAGACAAGAACAGCTTCTTCCTTGCAAAGATCAAGCTTTTGAACACTGCACGACACTAGCCTCAGCAACTGTGGACTGTACCTTAGATAGCTCTACAGACTTCAGTTTTACACACTTATGGTCACCCGGTATTACTGATTATTAATTTATTGTATTGTTGATTATCACGTAGTTATCTGTGTGTTATTGCTTCAATGGACCAGTTGTGATGCAGCAAGTATGAATTCCATAGTTCTGTTGTTGCTGTATCTGACAATTAAACACTGTAGAGTCTTATCATGATGATCCCTGGAATATAATAGCAACAGGGAGGACAGAGAGGCAGAGAGAATTCTTCTTTGTTATCTTTGCCACAAATGTCGACCATGCACTCAAATTCACCTGGACCATCTCTGACACCTCTCCACTTTCACGTAGTAAGTCTAACTTTACTGTACCACTTGACAGCTTTTTTTTTAAATTGCTGTTTTTTCCCTTTTTCCTCCCGCCCACAATATTTAATATGTAAAAGAATATGTGATTCTGTTCCATTCTGTTTGTAGTTTGTTTGGTTGTTTGTTTGTTTGTCTTTTTGCATAATGTCCACGAGCATTGCCACTTTTCATTTCACTGCACATCTTGTACGTGTATGTGACGGATAGACTTGACTTGACTTGAACCAGCATCTGCAGCTCCCTGTTTCTGCAGTACATTATCACCAGTCTATGTTTGCTTGCCCCATTGCCAGGAATACTGCCACACGAGTAGCTACAGTGGGCGGCACTGAGGCGCAGCGGTAGAGTTGCTGCCTCACAGCGCCAGTCCCAGGTTCAATCCTGATTGCAGGTGCTGTTTGCATGGAGTTTGCACATTCTCCCTGTAACTAGCGTGGGTTTTGACCGGGTGCTCCGGTTTCCTCCCACATTCCAAAGACGTACAAGGTTGTAAGTTAGTTGGCTTTGGTATAAATAGTAAATTGTCCCTTGCGTGGAGGATAGTGCTAGTGTACGGGGTGATGGCTGGTCGGCGCGGACTCGATGGGCCGAAGGGCCTGTTTCTGCACCATTTATCTATGCAAAGCTAAGCTGAAACTAAATGTCTCATCGTGGTCAACAAACAGTGGAGAAAAAAAACAGTGTATTGTCAAGCAGTGCGTGTGTCTGATCCCCAGCCGACCCAAGAAAATTAAGTAAGAGACGAAAGGAGACAGTCTAATTTTGTATCATTAATTTCAATTTGCCTGATTGTATAAGTCTAAGAGCAATCAGTGTTAAGGATGTCCAAAATCAGGGCAGCTAATGATTCTCACAGATGTATAACCACCGCAGGCACCCGATACTGAACCTGGAGCAGCCACTGTGACAATCATTATTTCAACACTGAAAGGTTTTCAGACTGTTCGCCTCCTCTCCCACTAAACTCTCATCTACTTCTCGCCTTGTCAGGAGACAATGAGGAAGGGCACCCCACGCATACAGACAGAGCGTACCACACATTGGATCATTTACTCACTGACCATGGTCTGCACCTTCCTCAACTAAATGCTCCAATCTCTGCCAACTGAAAGGACTCATTGATCTAATTATTTTATTAAAATCCAGGGGACCAGGACAGAAGCCTCCTCGTGTCGATCCCCCGAAACGACAACACGATGCACTCTGTGACACATTGGGCGACCAATTCTGTCAACATGTTGGACGATGACAGAAGCCAACAGCGAGCTACACGTCAGCTGACACACGAGCAAACGAACGATTAAAATCTAGGAGGACGTTACATAAATTGTCATGGCCGTCCAAGTCGTTATTCAATTCAGTTTAGTTTATTGTCACGTATACCAAGGTACAGTTAAAAGCTTTTTTGATGCATGCTAACCAATCAACAGAAAGACAATACATGATACAGTTTAAGGATAAGGGGGAAATCTTTTAGGGCCGAGATGAGAAAAACATTTTTCACACAGAGAGTGGTGAATCTCTGGAATTCTCTGCCACACAATGCAGTTCATTGGCTATATTTAAGAGGGAGTTGGATGTGGTCCTTGTGGCTAAAGGGATCAGGGGGTATGGAGAGAAGGCAGGTACAGGATGCTGAGTTGAATGATCAGCCATGATCATATTGAATGACGGTGCAGGCTCGAAGGCCCGAATGGCCTCCTCCTCCACCAATTTTCTATGTTTCTATGATTGCAATCAATCAATTTGCAGTGTATAGATCCAGTATATGATAAGAGAATAACATTTAGTGCAAGGTAAAGTCCGATCAAGGTCCTACACCTATTGTCTATTGTCTATCTCGATACCTTTCCCCTGACACTCAGTCTGAAGAAGGACCTGACCCAAAACCTCATCTATTCCCTTTCTCCAGGGATGCTGCCTGTCCCGTTGAGTTACTCCAGCATTTTGTATAGATCATCAAACCTTTTAACCTATTTGCAGGATATTATTGTAATTGATTTATTGTAATATTGTCTATTATATATTATTTCTGCAGTATTGTATTTATGGGCCTGTTATGCTGATAGCAAGTAAGAATTTCATTGTTCCGTTGCTGGTTCATATGACAATTAAACACTCGTGACTTGGATACAAATGACTTTGGCAAAACCAATTACAACCAATCTCTGATAAACATACCATGGTATGGTAACTGGAAAGATGCAAGACTTTAACACCATTGTGTCCTAAGTTTGGGAGAGAGGGGGAGGTGGGTGGGCAGAGGATGTGGGTTCTCTGAGTAGCCACCAAGGCTAAATGCATCATTCCTGTTGTTACTTAAATCAGAACATTTTTAGAGAAAATTGCAACCTTCAAATCTATACGGCTTCATTAAAGCATATATTTAGATTTAGAATTCAAGAGCAGGAAATTATGTTAGAACAGTAAAACACACTAATTATGTTGCAGTTAGTCATGCCAGTACAGGCCAGCCACCATATTGCTAGAAGAAGTTCAGTTTAGTTTATTGTCACGTGTACCGAGGTACAGTGAAAAGCTTTTGTGCGTGCTAACCAGTCAACAGAAAGACAATACTTGATTGCAATCGACCCATTTACAGTGTACAGATACATGATAAGGGAATAACGTTCAGTGCAAGGTAAAGCTAGCAAAGTCTGTGATAATCCGAAACTTTACTGTACCACTGCAGCACTGCTCTCTGGTTGTGACGGGATGATTCCGTTGCGATTGTATCAGACTGCAGAAGATATTAAGAATGAGAAAATAATTCAGCAGGCCAGGCAGCATCTCTGGAAGGAAATGGACAGGTGATGTTCGGGTCAGGACCCTTCTTCAGAGTGAGTGAAGTGGGAGGGAGAAAGCTGGAAAAGACCAATCTAACGACTGCCCGTTACATTCCCCAACACTGCTCCGGTAACCTGCCTGTGATAACCCGCTGATGATAACATCCAGTTCAGGTTCACTGTTACATGCACAGGTGTGATAAGGTCCAGGTACAATGAAAATCTTGCATACAGCAGCATCACAGGCACATAGAATCAGTCAGCACACAAAAATAAATGATACATACACTATACATAAATTACACATAGAATGTCTAAAAGACAGAAGACTGTGCATAAAATAAGATACAGTTTTAGAGATACAGCTCGGAAACAGGCCCTTCAGCCCACTGGGTCCGCGCCGACCAGCGATCCCCGCACATTAACACTATCCTACACCCACTAGGGACAATTTTTACATTTACCAAGACAATTAACCTACAAACCTGTACGTCTTTGGACTGTGGGAGGAAACAGAAGATCTCGGAGAAAACCCACACAGGTCATGGGGAGAACGTACAAACTCCGTACAGACAGGACCCGCAGTCGGGATCGAACCCGGGTCTCCAGTGCTGCATTCGCTGTAAGGCAAGAACTCTACCGCTGCACCACCGTGACTGCCTGGTGAAGATATTAGTGCAGAAACATAATTAGAGAATAAAATGCAAGTAACTGGCAATGCAAGTGGATGGTCTGTGGTGTCCCATAGTCAAGGTAGGTTTAGGGATGTGTAGTTTGGTTTAAGAAACTGGTAATTGCAGGAAAATACAGTAGTTGTTCCCGAATCTGGTGGTGTGGGACTTCAGGCTTCTGTCTCCTGCCTGATGTTAGTAGTGGGAAGTGGGCAAGGTCCAGATGCTGGGCATCCTAGATGATAGATACCGCCTTCTCAAGCCAGCGCTTGCTGTAGATGCTTTCGATGGTGGGGAGAGCTGTGGCCATGATGGACTGAGCTGTGGCCACCACTCTCCGAAGCCTCTTGTGTTCCTGTGCGTTGGAATGGCTGTGTGATAACAAGTTAGGGTATGTCCCACAGTATAACTGTGGTGGCTTCTGAGAGTATTTTGTGACATGGCGAATCTCTTTAAACGTCCAAGAAAGAAGAGGTGTTGGTGATTGTATCTACATGCTAAGCCCCAACAGGTCATCATAGATATTCATGCCCAGTAATTTGAAGCTGTTCTCTCTCCCCCTCACCCCCCCAATAACTTATCGCCTGTTCTTCCATGAAAACACCCCACAGCACGGTGGTGCAGCGGTAGAGTTGCTGCCTTTCAGCACCAGAGACCCGGGTACCATCCTGAATACGGGTGCTGTCTATACAGAGTTTGTACGTTCTCCCTGTGACTGCAATGGTTTTCCCCGGGTGCTCCAGTTTCCATCCACACACCAAAGACATCCAAGCTTGTAGGTTAATTGTCTTCGGTAGAAATTGTAAATTGTCCCTCGTGTGTTGGATAGTTCTGGTTTACGGGGTGATCGCTGGTTGGCGCCGACTCAATGGGCTGAAGGGTCTGTTTCCGTGCTGTATCTCTAAACTAAACTCAACTCCTTTGCTGCTGGTGTTAATATCCCTGTGAAAATGCATCTGTGAAACACCTTTGGACAAGATGTACACTTGGACTGCACATCAAAGCCTGCAGATAAATCCAAAAGCACAAAAGACCTGAAAAATTAACTTGTGCTGCCTGACCTGCTGAGCTTTTCCAGCAGTGACTGCTGCTACTTAAATCCAAGTACCTGTCATCTAATTTCTCTATTTGATGTTAATTCATGTTGTTCTAATTTTTCTGCTTTCACTCCGCCTCTGTTGTCGTTTTTCATTATCCTGAGTCTCCTGCTGCCTGGGTAATCTCTCTCTGAGTCTCTCTCTCTCTCTCTCTCCCTCACTCTCTCTCTCTCTGTCTATCTCCTCTCTCCGTCTCCCTCTCTCCCTCTCTCCCTCCCTCTCTCCCCCTCTCTATCACATTCCTTCTCTTCACTCTCTCTCCTCTCCCTCTCCCCCTCTCCCTCTCTCCCCCCTCCCTCTCCCCCCCTCTCCCCTCTCCCCCTCTCCTCTCCTCTCTCTCCTCTCCCTCTCTCTCTCCTCTCCCTCCCTCCCTCTCCCTCTCCCTCTCTCTCTCTCCCCTCTCTCTCTCTCTCATTCTCTCCCCTCCTCTCTCTCTCTCCTCTCCTCTCTCTCTCTCTCTCTCCCCCACACTAACTCTCTCTCTCTCTCTCCCCCTCCTCTCCCCTCTCTCCCCCTCTCTCTCTCCCCCCTCCTCCCTCCCCCTCTCATCCCCTCTCCCCCCCTACCTCCCCCCTACCTCCCTCTCTCCCCCCCCCCCCCCTTTCTCTCTCCTGTGCTGATAGATAGACCCTGTTATCCCTCATCAACAGCAGGAACAGGCTCAGACGCCAACTAGTACATCTACAGAAAGCCCTGGACTAAAGATAAGTAAATAGGAAGCTTGTTTTTGTTCTACAGATGTCTTGATACTGTAAACTCACAGAAGCAACATCAAGCACTGGGTTTGCTGTACGCCCCAGCTCCCTTTGAACCTGGCTCCATGCGTATCAATAGATGCCAAAGAGTGAGCACTGAAGTATTGCAGGTGCATTAACATCTTTACAGTGCAATTTAAAGTCGACAGCTCACCAAATGCACAGTTAAAGTGCAGACCTGAGGCAAGCTGTGAGCTATCTTTAATATGCACCTACCCCGTACCTTAATGGGCCGTGGTCACACATTCTGCAAATTGCCTGTCATCGAGGCAGGAATAAAAGTGACTTTATTCCTTGTAAACACCTCCCACATATTGGACAAAGACACAAAGTGCTGGAGTACTGTTACGTATTGTCTTTCCGCTGACTGGTTAGCACGCAACAAAAAGCTTTTCCTGGTGCAGGTGACAATAAACTAAACTAGACTAAACTAACACAGTGGGTCAGGCATCATCTCTGGAGAACATGGTTAGAATCTAAGAGATGCTGCTTAACCCGCTGAGTTACTCCAGCACTTTGTGTCTTTTTTCCCCCCTGTAAACCAGCATCTGCAGTTCTTTGTGTCTTCCACTTTTTGGATCTTGCTTCCCTTCCACCAGCTTCTCCTAATGACCTTCACCAGGTCCTGCCTCTCGCTGTGGAAGCCTCCTTTCCCCCAGTGCAATGACTGACTTTACCATTTTCCATAGGTAGACAAAAATGCTGGAGAAACTCAGCGGGTGCAGCAGCATCTATGGAGCGAAGGAAATAGGCAACGTTTCGGGCCGAAACCCTTTCTTCAGACTAATGCGGGGGGGGGGGGGGGGGGGGGGAGTGTGGGGAAGAAAGGAGGAAGAGGAGGAGCCAGAGGGCTGAGGGAGAGCTGGGAAGGGGTGGAGACAGCAAGGGCTACCGGATATTGGAGAAGTCGATGTTTATGCCGCTAGGGTGCAGACTGCCACAGCGGAATATGAGGTGCTGCTCCTCCAATTTCCGGTGGTGCTCACTCCGGCCATGGAGGAGGTCCAGGACAGAAAGGTCCGATTCGGAATGGGAGGGGGAGTTGAAGTGCTGAGCCACAGGGAGATCAGCTTGGTTAATGCGGACCGAGCGGAGGTGTTCGGCGAATCGATCGCCAAGCCTACGCTTGGTCTCACCGATGTAGATCAGCTGACATCTAGAGCAGCGGATGCAATAGATGAAGTTGGAGGAGGTGCAGGTGAACCTCTGTCGCACCTGGAACGACTGCTTGGGTCCTTGAATGTAATCGAGGGGGGAGGTAAAGCGACAAGTGTAGCAAAAAAGAAAGTTCAGTGTGTGTATATGTACACATACAAATACTCATATATATAGATCATAAAAAAATATATTAACACACACATGCACACATACACGCAGACAAAAAAACAATCATAATCATAATCATAATCATAATAACACTTTATTAGCCAAGTATGTTTCGCAATATACTAGGAATTTGATTTGCCGTACAGTCACATCAATAAAAAGTAACAGAACACACAAAATGCATTTTACCATAATCATCCACCACAGTGACTCCTCCACATTCCTCACTATGATGGAAGGCGAAAAAAAGTTCAATCTCTTCCCTTCTTTGTTCTCCCGCGGTCGGGGGCCTCGGGCCTTCCGTTGACGGGACGATCTTGGCTCCCGTAGCCGGAGGCGTTTTGGCCCTCACGTCTGGGCATTCAAAGTCCTGCATTGGGGGGGGGGGGGTGAATCTCAGCTCCCCCGTGTCGAGCGATCAGACCCCGCGTCGGGGCTGGTCGAAGCTTCTGCGTCTATGGCATCTACGGTCTCTACCCGAGACTGCGAGCTCCTCGATGGTGAAGTCCCAGGCAAGGGATCGGCACCGACGGTAAGCCCACGTCCTCACGGTGGGGCTCAAAGTCAGTCCCGAGCAAGGCCTCCAGCTTCACGGTTAGGCCGCAGAGAGACCTGAGATACGATCCGTAGAACAATCGTATCTCTGGCCAGGAAATAGATTGAAAAAAGTTTCCCCCACCCCCCACATAAAACAAACCAGAGAACATTAAAATCAACTTTGAAAACACACTAAAAATAACAAAATAGCGACGTAAAGACGGACAGACCGTTGGCGAGGCTGCCATCGTCAGCGCCCCCTGGTGGTACAATGATAGTGCAACACTAACAACAACAGTCTATGTAGTTCAGAGCTTATTTGAGGTTGTAGTGTTTATTAACCAAATGGCTATAGGGAAGAAGTTGTTCCTGAACCTGGATGTTACAGTTTACCAGCTCCTGTACCTTTATCCCAATGACAAGGGTGAAATGAGTGTGTGGCCAGGGTGCTGTGGGTCTCTGATTATGCTTGCTGTCTTTTTGAGACAGTGATTCCGACTAGGGTCCTATTGATTGTACAACCTTCTGAGATTTAGACTTTAGTCTTCAGAGATACAACATGGAAACAGGACCTTTGACTCACCGAGTCCGCACCGACCAGCGATCGCCCCCTATACTAGCGCCATCCTACTCACTAGGGGCAATTTTTTACAATTTTACCAAAACTCTTTGGCGTGTGGGAGGAAACAGGAGCACCCAGAGAAAACGCACGTGGTCACAGGGAAAATGTACAAACTCCGTACAGACAGCACCCGTAGTCAGGATTGAACCCGGGTCTCCGGAGCTGTAAGGTAGCAAGTCCATCGCTCTGCCATCGTGCTACCCCGGCTTCTGAGATCTGGCTACACATCTGTTCTGTCTCATTGACTATTGGGAGACCTGTAGGTTATCCACATCATAGTAATCGCCCTATTCTTATTCCTAAATTCTACCCGTACACCCTCACAGCCGATCGCCCCAGGCCACCCTCCCTGAGTGCTATGGTAATGCTCTCTCTGATGTGCAGTGTAACCCCTTCCTCACAGAGCCACCATTCCTGCCCCTTCCCTCACTCATGTTTCTGTGACTGGGACAATATTCCAATCCTGTGTCATGATTCACACTCTCAGCACATCTGTCTCACCTCTGAGACTCTGGGGTATTAAAGTAAATGCAATTAAGCCAACCAACCCTCTGATGTTTCCCCCTCTGCCTCTCCCTACTCTTCCCACTGGACTTGCCTGTTCTATTTTCTTCACGTGAGTCAGCCGCCCCACCTGCTGCACTGTCGTCCTGGGTCCCACCGCCCCGCCTCACTGGTTTAAACCCCCCTGAGTAGCAAACCACCCTGTGAGGATAGACACAAAGTGCCGAAGGGCCTGTTGCCATGCTGTATCTCTAAACTAAACTAAACTAAACTAAACCAGGGGCGGGGAACCTTTTCATGTTGGAATGCCACATTAAGTTAGTTGTAATCTAATAAGGCCGCATCCAAGAAACGTCAATTAAGGGCCTGTCCCACGAGCATGTGACTCCATGCGGCAAGCGCAACCTAAAAGGCCGGTCCCACCAGCATGTGCCTGCATGAGGCAAGTGTGACTTAACCAGAAGCAGGAGCCGCATGGAGGTCGAGTGAATGACACGGCGTCGAGGTGGCTGCGGGCCGGCAGATCGTTGCCGCGCGGAATTTTTGAACACGGTCAGTTTTTCGGAGCCCCGCGCTATGTCGGGACCAGCTCCGCACAACTCCATACGGCTTCGGCGATCGAAGTGGGACCGGCCCCGCGAGGCCGTACGGCTCAAGCGACCACGTTAGGCCGTGCTTGCCGCCTGCAGGTGCATGCTGGTGCGACCGGCCCTTTAGGTCGCGCTTGCCGCATGGAGTCGCATGCTCATGGGACAGGCCCTTCAGATATACTTCAAAATGGACATTATATTGTTAAAATAGAGCTCGTGACTTACTAATGTTTTAATTGTGGCCGTCAGTCGGGGAGGATTATTTCGTTAAATCTTCTTTTGCTCTTTGGTATTTTAAATACGTTCATTTTAAGATTAAAATCAAAATAATAAAAGACAAACAAAATCTGAATAAGACTAAAAGGATTTGGATTTCAACAAAATTTGGATTCATTCAAAAGGCCGCACTTACTTAATGGCCTAACAGGCCGCATGTGCACTTAAGGCCGCAGGTTCCCCACCCCTGAACTAAACTAAACAGCAGTTAAAAGCCACTTGGCTCGATACATGGATAGGAAAGATTTAGAGGAATATGGGCCAAACATGGGCAAATGGGACCAGCATAGATGGGCACTTTGGTTGCCTTTGCACGGAAGGATCTGAATGATGCGCTGACTCCAACCCATTGAGTTTCAGTCACCGGCCAAGTATGCCTAGCAAACAGATCCCGCACCTCACAAAACAACCTCCGTAACCATCTGATGGTAATAAGTCACATTATCTCCGGTAGCCGATGGGTTAAGTCTTAATAAGTGAAGGAATAAGTATTAGCACAACCATTACCCAAGGGTTGGATTAATCTGAAAGTTTTGTGCAATCCCTACAATAATTGGCATAGCTTGGTACAAAGGAGTAGAGGAATGTGGTGATGATCAGTGAATTTGAATCACCTTCCCTGGCTTCAAGTTGTTTATTCAACTTGCGTACAGCCCAAGATGTGAATGAAAATCTCACTGTAGTTTGTGGCAAATTGGTGTCATTTCATTTCTGACTGCTCCTTCCACCGTACATTAAACTAAGCAGAACAGGCATTCCTCGTTATATTTTAAGACGCACTGCAGTTGTGAAACAGACTGCTGCAACATAAAGAAATGTGTTTATGTGTGGCATGGGTGGCACAGAGGTGGAGTTGCTGCCTTTCAGAGCTTGCAGCACCAGTGACTCGGGTTCGATTCCGTCTACGGGTGCTGTCTGTACGGAGTTTGTACGTTCTCCCCGTGACCTGCACGGGTTTTCTCGGAGAACTTCGGTTTCCTCCCTACACTCCAAAGACGTATAGGTCCGTAGGTTAATGGGCTTGGTATAAATGTAAATTGTCCCTAGTGTGCAGGATAATGTGATCGCTGATCGGCACGGACTCAGTGGGCCGAAGGGCCTGTCTCCATGCTGTATCTCTAAACTAAATTAAACTAAATATTATTCATGTGGGGTTGAAATCTAAATACTGCAGATGCTGGAAATTTAAAATGAAGCAACCAATGCTGGGAGCATTCAACAGATCAGCATCTATTGTGGAGAGAGGCAGAAGCTTTAGTGTATAAACTCTACATATTGGATGGCATGCATACAATGTTTTTCACTATGTCTCGGTGCATGTGACAATATTAAACCAATACAAATATTAGTATGAAAAGGTGCCACAGTATCACTTTTATGAAAAGCTTTCTGAAAGTCCAACTGAATCACATCTGGTATTCCTCATTCTCAGGGCACACAGTGGCGCAGTAGGTAGAGCTGCTGCCTCACAGCGCCAGACACCCAGGTTTGATGCCTGCATGGAGTTTGCACCTTTTTCCCTGGGACTGCGTGGCTTTCCGCCAGGTGCTCCGGTTTCCTACCACATCCCAAAGACATGCAGGTTTCTAAGTTTCTATTTAATTCTTTATTTCGAACAGAATAAAAGAATAAAAAGCAAGTGTGAAACAGCATACAAAAAACAAAACACGAATATTTATAAAGTGGCACAAACAATATCTATAATTAAATGAAATCGTATGTGTCCAAAAAGAAGCAGGAAGAAGCCAAAGCTTATTAATTCCCACTCCTTATTCAACTGCTTATAATTATCTTATACAAATTTAGCAGCTATATGTACACCATATGTACACCATCAGCTATATGTACACCATATGTACACCATCAGCTATATGTACACCATATGTACACCATCAGCTATATGTACACCATATGTACACCAGCAGCTATATGTACACCAGATTATTTACATTTATACACTAATCAAATATTTACAAAGCCATACAAAAAAAGAGAGAAAAAAAGAAAAAAGAAAAGAAAAAACCCTCATATACTATACAGTATCTCTTAGTCATATATACAACCCATCACCCTTATAATCACCCTTCCCTATACAATCAGTATAACAAATATCCCACTCACAATCACCTATCCTCATCCCAATATCCTTTTAAAAAAAGTGTTTTTGTACATCTTTTTAAACTGAATTATGTTTGAATTAAGTTTTATCTCCTGTTCCGGACCGTTCCACAAATTCACCCCACAGATTGCTATGCACATACTTTTGGCCTCTAGTTCATTGGCCTCTGGAAGTTGTCCCTGGTGTGTAGGGAGTGAATGACAAAATGGGATGACACACAACTGGTGTGAACTGGTAATCGATGGTCGCCATGGACTCGGTGGGCCAAAGTGTCTATTTCCACTCTCTTTCCTTCAATCAACTAATCAATTAATCCTGCTGGATACAACCATAATAAATAAATCAAATTTATCAAACATAGTGTCCCTTCCACTAATCCATGCTGACGCTGCCCGATGCAATTATTTATTGCGTGCATGTTTTCTGTAACCACTGCTTGACCACGGAAGCTGGCAATTGACTAACTACTCATGCCAGGGTACTTGGTCCCTAGATTCTTTCCCCTCTTCTCGTTCTGTCATGGCGGCATAGTGCTGTGGCGGTAAAGCTGTGCTGCCTTATAGAGCCAGAGACCTGGGTTCGGTGCTGTCTGTACGGAGTCTGTATGTTCTCCTTCTCCCCAGGACCTGCGTGGGTTTTCTATGGGAGCTCCGGTTTCCCCCCACACTCCAAAGACACACAGGTTTGTAGGTTACACAAAAAAGCTGGAGAAACTCAGCGGGTGCAGCAGCATCTATGGAGCGAAGGAAATAGGCAACGTTTCGCACCCGCTGAGTTTCACCAGCTTTTTTGTGTAACCTTCGATTCTCCAGCATCTGCAGTTCCTTCTTAAACACAGGTTTGTAGGTTATTTGGCTTCAGTACAAAGTGTAAAATTGGCCCTAGAGTGTAGGACAGTGCTAGCGTACGGGGATCGCTGGTCGGCATGGACTCGGTGGGCTGAAGGACCTGTTTCTACACTGTATCTCTAAACTAAACTAAACTTTTGTCCTTGCTTAAATCATGGGCTTACTTGTTGCCTTCCATCCTTCAGAAAACACTCCAAAGATGCAGGAATCTTGGACAGTGACATTATATCTATAACCCTTTATTCAAAACTTCAGCGACAGGGCATCAGTTCTTGGGCATTTATCAGTATTATGTTCCATTAATTTCTCCAATACTTTTCCTTTGCAAATGCTAATTTTTTTTGCTTTGCGTCAATTTCCTGGAATTTCTCTCTATCTTCTTGTGTGAAGACAGATGGCATATTTGCTTCATTTCTTTTATTCCCTGATATAATTTCTCCTGAATCAGTCTTTAAGGGACCTATATTAACTTTTGCTAATCTTTTCCTTTTTACATATCTGTGGAGGTTTTACTGCCTATTTTATATGTTCCTCGCTAGATTACTCTGTTTCTGCTTTCCTTTTCCTTATCAATTTCTTAATGCTTCTTTGCTGAATTCTGCAATTATCCCAGTCCTCGGGCGTATCGCTTCTTTTGGTCACATTATAAGTCGTTTCCTTTGATCTAATATTGTCTATAACTTCACATTAGCCATGACTGAGCTACTTTTCTTGTTGAGTTTTTATACCTTAACTAGACCAAGTGCAGACCCGTTGGGTCTGTTCCCCCAACGTGCGGTTGTGGGGGAGTGAGGCGGCATGCAGCATCACACACACTAACTATCTAGCGGGGGCAGCAGAGAGAATGGGGAATTTTGTAAAATCATTAATATCTCTGTCATATTTCATCGACGGGGAAAATCCTCAGCACACATGTGGCGGAGGGGGGCTCTGAGCGAGGTGGTCAAAAATGACAGCCGTAGGTGGCGGCGTTCTCTCGGAAATCGCAGCACAGATCGCCAAAACCGGTCAAGAACAGAGTTTTAGTAATATAATAGATAGAAGATGCGTTCATTATTTAAATATCAGCCATTGAAAGCTGGCTGGATTAGAGGGTCTCAAGGTAGAGTTTAGTTTAGCTTTAGAGCTACAGGCCCTTCGGCCCACCGAGTCCCCGCTAACCAGTGAACCCCACAGATTAACAATACCATACACACACCAGGGCTAATTTACACTTATAACAAGCCAAATAACCTACAAACCTTTACGTCTTTGGAGTGTGGGAGGAAACCGAAGATCTCGGAGAAAACCCACGTGATCACGGGGAGAACGTACAAACTCCGTACAGACAGCGCCCGTAGTCGGGAACAAACCCGTGTCGCCGATGTTGCAAGCGTTCTAAGGCAGCAACTTCACCGCTGTGTCTCTGTGCTGCCCCTGATCGAGGTTGGATAGACTTGGATTGTTTTCTCCGGAGTGTCGGAGTTTGAGAGGAGACTCGATAGAAGTATATAAAATTATGAGAAGCATGGATAAGGTAGACATTCAGAACCCTTTTCCCAGGGTAGAAATATCAAATACTAGAGGGCATACAGTAGCTATAAGATGAGAGGGGGAAATTAATGGAGATGCGTGGGGCAAGGGAACGCATTGCCAGGGGTGGTGGTGGAGGCAGATACGATAGTGGCATTTAAGAGGCTTATAGATCGGCACATGGAAGTGCATGGAATGGAGGGATATGGATCAACTACAGGCAGATGAGATCAGTTCAGCTCGGCATCATGTTCAGCAAAAAGATTGTGGTCTGAAATGGCCATTCCTGTACTGTTCTATAGTCTAGGCTCATCGCTTGCTTGCTGTTATACCCGTTTGTGTAGCCGTAGCCATAGATGTCGTATTCTACAAGTGCACACTTCCGGCAATACTATCATCAACAACTGTTGTCAGCATTCCCAAGATAGACCCTGCGTGTCATGAGAAGGAATAACACAAAAGCAGCGAAGGCAGCTATTAAATTCTGAAACAGAACTATAATTATTACGTTGGAAGGAACTGCAAAGATAGACCTTGAGTTACTCCAACATTTTGTGGCTATAATCATTATGTAATGAGGGAAATATTCATACAATGATGTGGTTGCAATGTGTCTCATGTTGAACTAAAGGATTTGGCATTATTGAAATGAAAACTCCAAAATGAAATTGGATTCGTAATCTGTGTGTCGATAATTGGCATATTGCACTGGCTTAAGCAATGTTTAGTTAGTAGGTGTAAGGAAATCATGTCAGACAGAGAGACATAGCTTCCCAGCTGTTTTCAGGCATCCTTTCACCAATTAGAGAGCGCTCCTGACCTCCCATCTATCTCATTGGAGACCCTCGGACTATCTTTAATCAGACTTTACTAGACTTTATCTTGCACTAAATGTTATCCTCTGTATCCTGTATCTGTACACTGTGGACGGCTTGATTGCAATCATGTATAGTCTTTCCTCTGACTGGATAGCAGGCAACAAAAACGCTTTTTGCTGTTCCTCGGTACACGTGACAATAAACTAAACTAAACTAAACTAAGCTAAAGTAAACTAAATGAAAAGTATCAAATTCTGAAACAAAACTATAATCATTGTGTAATGAGTAGGATATTCATATAATGAAGTGGTTGCAAACTCTCTCATATTTAACTTAAGGAATTGGCAATATTGAATTGAAAGCTGCAAGTGTAATTGGATATCTCTTAATCTGTGTTTAATAATTGGGATATGGCTCCAGCTTAAGCAATGTTTAGTTTGTCAGTGAAAGGAAAATCATGTCAGTCATAGAGCAGTAGAACATGGAAACGGGCCCATTGGCCCATCTTGTCCATGCTGACCAAGTTGGCATATTAGGCTAGTCGCATTTACCTGCATTTAGCCTATTGCCCCCTAAACCCTTCCTGTCCACATATCCGTCCAAATTACTTTATTAACAGTCACAATTATATCCCACTACTAGATATGGCTACCCTCTGGAAAAGCTAAATGTCTTCCCTTCACAGATATGCCCTCTACCCTCTGAGTGGCGCAATGGGCTAAGTGTTCGGCTGGCCCTAACGTAGCTGGTTCCCTCCCGCTTGGAAATCTCTTCACCCACCTCACTGTAAGCACCTTGGGGTCAATGCAAGACTAAAAATGTGTGCTATATAAAGCCTATTATTATTATTATAGTATTATTATTATTATAGTTTTAGAATCCTCTACTCTGGGAAAAAGACTGCGAGCATTCACCTTATCCATGCCCCTCATGATCTTGTACACCTCAATAAGGTCACCCCTCAGCCTCCTGTGCTCCAAAGAGGTCCCAGCCTATCTAACCTCTCCCTATGACCCAACCACTAATCCAGGTAATATCCTGTTGAATCACTTAAAATCTCCTGGAAGCTTTTGACAAATAATTCGTAGAAGAGCTTTATCTTTGGAGAGAATGATACAAAAGAATATGGGCAGCAATTCATTCAAGAAAGAAAGCACCTGTGTTTATGTTGAACTTTTCAAATTCTTAGATGTCTACAGGTGATTTTGATGAAGGTGCAACAGTTTCATTTCTGCATGAGTAACCCAGAGGCCTGGGCCAGTAACCCAGATACCTGGGCCAGCAAACTGTGTCCTGGGTTCATGGTCCACTGTGGACTTTAAATTCAGTTACAAATCTTGATTTTGCTTTTCAGAAAAGCAGCTGGTATTAGTCAAGATGACCACAGAACAAATGGATAGTTCTTGAAAGAAAAGTCCACCTAGGCCACAAAATGACTTTCATGGGGAAAAAATAATTGTCTGTACCTTGTCAGGACTGGTTGGGTATCCCAGACATACAAGAATGGATGGCCATCTACACTAACATTCTACGCTGTACATCGTTACTGATTAAGTTATTATCTACACCGACCATTGTTAGATTATCTAACTGACCATTAATACTGACCATCTAACTGATTATCTACACTGGCCATCTATAGACAGTAAATGCCGGAGTAACTCAGTTTCAGGTTGAGATCCTTCTCAGTCTGAGACATCACCCATTCCTACACATCTTAAATGAAGTGGCTGCGGAAGTTGATGCATTGGTTTTAATTTTCCAAAACCCTAGATTTGGGCAAGTTTCATTTTGATTGGCAAAATGGCAAATGAGTCTCTATTCAAAGAGTGAGGGAGTCAGAAAGCCAGTGAGCTTAATGTCAGACACAGGGAACATGTTAGACACTGCTATCAACAGGTTACAACAGGGTAACTAAAAACTCAAAGTACTCAGGCAAAGTCAATGAGATTTTATGAAAGGCAATTCGTGTTTGATCAATGTATTAAAGTTCTTTGAAGAAGTAACATGCTGTGGAATAAGGAAAACTGATTGATGCACAATGCTTTGATTTCCAGAAGCCATTTGATAAGGCAAAATATCAAAGGTTATTGGGGAAAATATAAGTTTACGGCACAGGGGGTAACATACTAGCATGGATAGAGGATTGATGACACCCTTGTGTCTGCAATCTTGATGCTGCAATCTTGAGCAAAACACAAAGTGCTGGAGGAACTCAGCATCGGTGAAGGGAGAGGTTGAGAAGGAGTTTTTTCCCAGAGGCAATTCGGACTGTAAACGCCCATCTCACCAGGGACTAACTCTACTGAACGTTTGTCCTTCCATTATTTATTATGTAAAAGAATATGTGTGTTATGATTGTGTTTATAATTTGTTTGGTTGTTTTGTTGTTTGTCTTTTGCACAAACGTCCGCGAGCATTGCCACTTTCATTTCACTGCACATCTCATATGTGTATGTGACAAATAAACTTGACTTGACTTGACTTGGAATGGACGGATGATGTTTCATGTCGGGACCTTCAGACTGAGGATAGGAGAATGGCTAGCTAAAGGCTCTGTCCAACTTGGCAATTTTTTTTCGGCAACTGCCGGCATCATTGACTGACGGCATCAGTCAATGAGGCCAGCAGTTGCCGAAAGAAATCACCGAAAAATCTGCAGCATGATGTGGCGTGATGCGGCGTGACGACGTATGATGTGGCGATGACGTGGCGTGGTGACGTATTGGCGTGCGGTGTTTTTCCAAGTGTCGCAACATTTTTTTTGTCGCCGCTAGATTTTGAAATGTTCAAAATCTTTTGCCGGCACTGATATGATGCCGGCAGTCGGCAATAAAATCACCAAGTGGAACAGGCCCTTAACTGAGTGCGTGCATAAATAGGTCGTTCTGGTTGTTGAGATGTGATGAGTGGTATACGCAGGGAACTGTTCTTGGGCCACAACTTTATACGATATATGTAAACTTAGATGAGAGCACCGAAGTTACTGTATGATTGCTACATTTGGTGACAACACAAGAATAGACAGGAAAGCGAGAGGACGTAAGGAGGCTAAATAGTGATATAAATAGATTCAATGAAAGTACAAAAAGTGTTGAGAAATGTGAATTGTCCATTTTAGTAGAAAATATATGAACCATTTTCTAAAGTTTGTGAGATTGCAGATCTCTGGAGGTGGAGAGGGATCTGTGTGTCCCAGTGGCTGATTCACAAATAGTTATTGTTCAAGTGCCGCAAGAAACCAGGAAAACCGAGAGATCTTTACTGCTGGGTGATTTCGCGGAAACAGGCTGTTCAGCCCATCAAGTTTCCACCAACCACCATTGGCATAGATTGGGTGGATAATCGGAAACTTTTCATTCATTTGTTCTATATCTCTCCATATGACTGCCTGTATCTTTTCTTTCCCTTTCCCCTGACTCAGTCTGAAGAAGGGTCTCGACCCGAAACATCGCCTCTTCCTTTTCTCTAGAGACACTGTCTGACCTGCTGAGTTACTCCAGCTTTTTGTCTCTATCTTCGGGATGCGTTGACAGTAATTGCACGTAGCTACTGCCCCATTGTTCAAATGCTGATTTGCGCATTTCCACTGGTAATTCCGTGTTGATGGCCCGTGAAAAGGAGCTGAAATCACCAAGTGTGAAGAACCTGTTCTTTTCTGAGTTTCTCCCTTAAAACCAGTGACTCGTTTTCACAGTGTGACACTCCCACATGGATAGGGGTTGCTCCAGTTGCCTGCTGCTCACTGGGCTGAGAGCAGCCGTAGCTTCTCCCAGAGAGTGAGATCAAAATCAAGTCCCGTCCCCGATCAGTCTGAAGAAGGGTTTCGGCCCGAAACGTTGCCTATTTCCTTCGCTCCATAGATGCTGCTGCACCCGCTGAGTTTCTCCAGCTTTTTTGTGTAACCTTCAAGTCTAATTTAGTTTATGTGTGGGAAAGAACTGCAGATCCTGGTTTAAATTGAAGTTAGACCCAAAATGCTGGAGTAACTCAGCGGGACAGGCAGCGTCTCTGGAGAGAAGGAATGGGTGACATTTCGGGTCGAGACCCTTCTTCAGACTTTTGTTTAGTTTGGAGATACAGAGCAGAAACAGGCCCTTTGGCCCATCAAGTCTATACCAACCTGTGATCAGCCTGTACACTAACACTATCCGACATGCTGGGGACAATTTACAATCTTCACTGAAGCCAATCATGACCCTAGGACTGTCCTTGATCAGAGATTACTGGCTTTACCTTGCACTAAACGATATTCCATTGTCATATATCTATACACTGTAAATGGCTGGATTGTAATCATGTATTGTCTTTCCGCTGACTGGATAGCACGCAACAAAAGCTTTTCACTGTACCTCGGTAGAGGTGACAATATCAGAATCAGAATCAGAATCAGAATCAGATTTTATTCGCCAAGTATGTTTTGCAACATACGAGGAATTTCACTGGCCAGGTCAGTCATACAATTAAAAGCAACAAACTCAAAAACACATTTTAACATGAACATCCACCACAGTGACTGCTACACATTCCTCACTGTGATGGAAGGCGAAATAAAGTTCAAGTCCTTCCTTTTGTTCTTCCTCAGTCAGGGGCCTCGAGCTCCCCGTTGAGAGGACGTTCTTAATTCCCGTAGCCAGAGGCGTTCGGACCTTCCACGTCGAGGTGTTCACTCCTGAATCGGGGGGGATGTCAGCTCCCCCGCGCCGTGCGATCGAACCTCGTGTCGGGGCTGGTCGAACCTTCTGTGGTGTCAGTATTAAACTAACTAAACTAAACTAAACCAAACTAAACAAAGTTGCAGCTTCACATTTGTGATACTATAGTGGGATTACTAGACTGATGCCTACTAGGTTACTAGGCTGGTTACATGCTTCACATCATGGATACCAGGCTCACATCCAGATGCCCGATCTTCTGATATAAAGAATGTCTAAATGGCCGCTGGAGAATTTAGTCATTCACCCATCTATTCCCATCTTGATTTTATACGCCTCTAAGATCTTCCCTTAGCCTAGTTGTACCTTGAGATATATATTTTAAATGGAGACTAAACTCAAGGGACAGATAGAACATATTTGTTACTCATGTTGGCATTTGCTTTGACATTTCTAATTGAGTTTACTAATCTACAATAACACATTTGGGAGACATACACTGGAGTGTACACACATGCTTGCTCACTGCATCAGCCCGAAGGCTTGTGTTTACTGTTGTCAGTTTAGCATAACTCTTTAGGGAGAGGCCTGATCTATCAGAGGAACTATCGCTGTTGAGAATGGATGTGTACACTGGTGTGATCCAAAGCCGGTCCTGAGACGACATGGGTTAAGAACTTGGTTTGACTTTCTTCGGGGAATAGGATATGGATAGTATAGGATAGGTTTAAATGGAGTTAAAATGCCAAACATTTTAACAACCCTTCCCATTCCCATACTGATTGTTCCGTCCTGGGCCTCTTGCACTGTCCGAGTGAAGCCACATGCAAATTGGGGGAACACCACCTCATATTTTGTTCAGCGGGTCAGGCAGCATCTGCAGAGAGAATGCTTCAGGTCGTCACTCTCAGGCTGTCTGGGGAAGGGATCTGACCCAAAACCACATTGATGACATTTCTTCAGGACTGAAAATAATTAGAAGATTCAGAGTTAGTGGGGAGAAGCGAAGATTAGTCATCGGATAGAGGGTGGGAAGGTTTGAATGACAAAAGTGCCAAGGTTTTAAGTGGCAAAAGAACAGGTCTGAAGATGGGTCTCACCCCAAAACGTCACCCTTTCCTTCTCTCCAGAGATGTTGCCTGTCCCGCTGAGTTACTCCAGCTTTTTGTGCTTATCTTAGATTGAAATGGGGATGAGTTATCTGAGGTTATGGAAGAATTAGGAGGAAATACTAGAAAACTGTGTTAGATGACTAGTAGCTCTGGCTCCTGCCAGTGGAGTGAGAGGTGGTATAGACCCATCACCAAAATGCATTTGCTCTATCATTACCCTGGGTCATACTCAGTGAGGTAGTGGATCTACCAAAGACCACCACTCATCCCAAACCTGGATCAGAAGCACAAGCCAACAAAGAAAGTGGTGGCATTCCAACATTTAGTGGCTCAGCACTGCGTACAACGTCCACACATAAATAAGCATTTTTGTCTGCATCATTCCCTTACCCATTATACTTCCACAAAGGAAGATTTGTTATGTGGAATTGTTGGACTGGTTTTAAAGTATGTGCAAAAAAACAGTGCTGGATGAATTCAGCGGGTCAGGCAACGTCTGAGGAGGGAATTCTCGGGATGGACTCCTTCTTCAGGGTGATGGAGTAGGGGGAGGGGCTTCAGAAGGGTTGGGGGTGGGGCAAAGCCTGGGGAGTGATAGGTGGATACAGATGAGGGAGGTGATGGGATGGAATAGGCAACAAAGGCCAGAGGTGAAAAGGAGACAGAAGGGTGTCGGACAATGGAAGGAAGGAGATGTGGGGGAATGTAAAGCTGGAGGGAGGGACAAACGTGGACGGGGACAGAGGGGAAGGCAAAGAGAAGGGGTAAAAGTGAAATGTGGAACTGGGGGACGGAACTTGAGTGTATGTAGGAGGGGAAAGGAGCAGGGTGACTGGAGTGGTGGGAGATGGTGGGAGAAAATGTGCATACTGGGGAGAAGCGACGAAAAGAGAATGTGGGTAGGAGATATTACTTCAAATTGGAGAAGGTAGGGGATGTCTTTGATCACAGGTAATACGGGCTTACTCAACCTCGTACTGTTATCAGCAGCGTTGTGCAGCTAAAGGGCCTGTCCCACAGCATG
Organism: Leucoraja erinaceus; assembly: GCF_028641065.1. NCBI lineage: Eukaryota > Metazoa > Chordata > Chondrichthyes > Rajiformes > Rajidae > Leucoraja > Leucoraja erinaceus. The sequence goes on from NC_073408.1 coordinate 8,323,351, forward strand.
CGACCTGCATGCGGCGAGCGCGACCAAACCGGAAGCGGGGGCCGTGCGGAGGTCGAGTGAGTGACGTGAAGTTCGAGGGAAGTCCGCGGGAAGTTCGTGCGTGACGTACGGCGTCAAGACGCTGCGTACGCCCTCGAGACGCTGCACACGGCAGTCGATACGGCTCCGGCAATCGAAGTGGGACCGGCCCCGCAGGGCCGAACGGCTCAAGCGACCACGTTAGATCGCGCTTGCCGCATGGAGTCGCATACTCGTGGGACAGGCCTTTTAGGGGAGGAGTTGAGGAGATCCAGTGACCAAAGCCCTTACCAGGGTTTTGCAGCAAGTGAACGAAAGCAAATTCCTCCCCCTCCTGCATCTCCGTTGGATTCATTTGAATTATTCTCTTGTGACGACATGTTAGACATCTCAGAAAGCAAGGTTTAAGACACAATCCTTTGTTTCCCACAAGGCCAGCTTCTGCATTCGCGGCCCTTGCACTAACAAGGTAGCATTTATTCGGCCAAAACAGTCAGATAGACGCCAGGCTAAATTGGCTAATTATACAAGAGACATTGTACGTCAAGCCCCTTGCAGCTGAATGGAAAACTCAGTGGTGAATCCGTATACTGCAGAGTAGCAGACCACAGAGATAACCATACCTCCATCTCATTGCTGAACACAATTATCCTGAGACATGCGACACCCCAGCTGGAAGCACTTGTCAGCCAAAGATGCTTCAAATATGCGATGCAAAGTTATATATATATATATATATGCACATGTAGCAGGTTTAAACACATAAGCATCAACTAAATTCACAATCGGAGCCACAAACACACTGCAGATGCCAGGATCGTGACTAAAACACAAAGAACTGGAGGAACCCAGTGGGTTAGGCGGCATCTAGAAAATAGAACATATAGAGGAACAGTACAGCACAAGAACAGGGTCTGAAGAAGGGTCTCGACCCGAAACATCACCCATTCCTTCTCTCCAGAGATGCCGCCTGTCTCGCTGAGTTACTCCAGCATTTTGTCTCTAACTCTGGTTTAAACCAGCATCTGCAGTTCCTTCCCTCACAAGAACAGGCCCTTTGGCCCACGATTTCTGGGCCAAACATGATGCGAAGACCAATCTTATCTGGGAACAAAGAACTGCAGATGCTGGTTAATATATAAAAAGGCACAAAGTGCTGGAGTAGCTCGGCAGGTCAGGCAGCGCCTCTGGAGAACACAGAGAGACTTCTCAGACTATTATCTACCTGCACACAGTCCACATCCCTCCATTCCATGCAAATCCATTTGCCTATTAAAAACCACTATGCAATATGCCACTATTTTATCCGCTTCAACCACCAACTCTGGCAGCGAGTTCCAGACACCCACCACCCTCTGTGTATAAAAGTTGCCCCTCTCTGGAGGGATATGGACAGGCGATTTTTCTGATCAGAGCCCGTCTTCCGACATTACTTTTTATGCTTTCTCTTTCATGCCTGAGCCTCTCAGAATTGTTGACGGAACACTTTGTTCAACGTTTCTTTCATTTATTTTCCTAACATAATGATTCAGTGGCAAAGTCAGATTTTAAAAGCTGTTTCATCTTCATTTTCCCCAGTGTGCTTTTTCATTGTCCTCATGCAAGGATATATTTCTTGGACTGTGCAAAGATTTACAGAGAGAAGCAATCTGTTCTTTGCAGTGAGGATGTAGATTGCCTTATTTGTGTCTGTACGCTGACGAAAGCTGGATTGTAATCATGTATTGTCCTTCCGCTGACTGGTTATCAGGCAACACAAGCTTTTCACTGTACCTCGGTACACGTGACATAGAAACATAGAAATATAGAAATTAGGTGCAGGAGTAGGCCATTTCGGCCCTTCGAGCCTGCACCGCCATTCAATATGATCATGGCTGATCATCCAACTCAGTATCCCGTACCTGCCTTCTCTCCATACCCTCTGATCCCCTTAGCCACAAGGGCCACATCTAACTCCCTCTTAAATATAGCCAATGAACTGGCCTCAACTACCCTCTGTGGCAGAGAGTTCCAGAGATTCACCACTCTCTGTGTGAAAAAAGTTCTCCTCATCTCGGTTTTAAAGGATTTCCCCCTTATCCTTAAGCTGTGACCCCTTGTCCTGGACTTCCCCAACATCGGGAACAATCTTCCTGCATCTAGCCTGTCCACCCCTTAAGAATTTTGTAAGTTTCTATAAGATCCCCTCTCAATCTCCTAAACTCTAGAGAGTATAAACCAAGGCTATCCAGTCTTTCTTCATAAGACAGTCCTGACATCCCAGGAATCAGTCTGGTGAACCTTCTCTGCACTCCCTCTATGGCAATAATGTCCTTCCTCAGAGTTGGAGACCAAAACTGCACGCAATACTCCAGGTGTGGTCTCACCAAGACCCTATACAACTGCAGTAGAACCTCCCTGCTCCTATACTCAAATCCTCTTGCTATGAAAGCCAACATGCCAATAACGTGACAATAAACTAACAAACGGAACTGAAACTTATTTGGACATTTTTCTTTCTGCTATTGTGTTTTGGCTGAGATCTGGAACAGGGAGAACTGTGGACATTTCGCCAGATATATGGATGAGTTTTGAGTGTGTGTTTGAGTTTAGTTTATTGTCACATGTACAGTGAAAAGCTTTTGTTGCGTGCTAACCAGTCACGGGAAAGAGAATACATAATTACAATCGAGCCATCCCCAGAGGACAGACGCAGGATAAAGGGAATCCGTGAATAATGTTTAGTGCAGGATAAAGTTCTGTAAAGTCCGATCAAAAAGAGTCCGAGGGTCTACAATGAGGTAGATAGTATCTCAGGACTCTTTCTAGTCGTTGGTAGGATGGTTCAGTTGCCTGATAACAGTTAACAGGAAGGCTTTAGAGGACCATGGGCCAAATGTAGGCAAACAGGTCTAGCAAGTATGCCAACTTAGTCGGCATGAATAAGATGGGCAGAAGGGTCATTTCCATGCTGTAGAACTCTCTGACCCTATTTACAAAATTTAAGAACTCAATTTACCTGCAAACCTGCATGTCTTTGGAATGTGGGCGGAAACCGGAGCACTTGGAGAAAATATTAGTCTTGGGCGCTGTTAGGAAATCATTCTACCACTTTGCCAATGTACCACCCCATTGTTTGTGAATAGTGTGGAGATCAGGTAGGGAAGTGGATCTGCAGCTAAAGATCTAATCTTAATCTTAATCTTAGTAGGAGTGATAATCGGAGTTGGTGATTCATAGAAACATAGAAACTAGGTGCAGGAGTAGGCCATTCGGCCCCTTCGAGCCAGCACTGCCATTCAATATGATCATGGCTGATCATCCAAAATCAGTACCCCGTTCCTGCTTTCTACCCATATCCCTTGATCCATTAGCCCTAAGAGCTAAATCTAACTCTCTCTTTAGAAAATCCAGTGATTTGGCCTCCAGTGTCTTCTGTGACAGAGAATTCCACAGATTCACAACTCTCTCGTGGAAAAAGTTTTTTCTCATCTCAGTCCTGAATGGCCTACCCCTTATTCTTAAACTGTGACCCCAGCTTCTGGGGTCCCCCAACATGGGGAATATTTTTCCTGCATCTTGCCTGTCCAATCCCTTAAGATTTTTATATGTTTCTATAAGATCTCCTCTCATCCTTCTAAATTCCAGTGAATACAAGTCCAGTCGATCCATTCTTTCATCGCATTTCAGTCCTGCCACAAGCTCTGGCCATTAGCCAAAGCAGAAGTGTTTAAGAAGGAACTGCAGATGCTGGAAAATCAAAGGTACACAAAAATGCTGGAGAAACTCAGCGGGTGCAACAGCATCTATGGAGCGAAGGAAATAGGCAACGTTTCGGGCCGAAACCCTTCTTCAGACTGATGGGGGGTTGGGGGGGCGGGGAGAAGAAAGGAAAAAGGAGGAGGAGGAGGAGGCCGAAGGCTGAGGAAGGGGAGGAGACAGCAAGTGTTAACAAAATTGGGAGAATTCAATGTTCATGCCCCCAGGATGCAGACTCCCCCCAAGGTGCTGTTCCTCCAATTTCCGGTGTTGCTCGCTCTGGCCATGGAGGAGACCCAGGACAGAGAGGTCGGATACGGAATGGGAGGGGCAGTTGAAGTGCTGAGCCACCGGGAGGTCAGGTTGGTTATTGCGGACCGAGCGGAGGTGTTCGGTGCAAGGTTAAGCAGAAGCCCTAAATCTTGTCCAACTTTCACACCCATTGTTCCACCCCCACCCCCCCCCCACCCCCTGCACTTACTCCGTGTTATCTCCCCAATTTCGCAAAGACAAAGTCACGAAACAAATATTCTGGGAGAGAGGGATCTAAAGCGAGTTTGAATGATCAATGCAAACATCTTCCGTCATCTCCCCCGGGGATCCAGTTCCATAGATTGCACCCTTCCACACTTTGACACAGTGACTGCAAATTACCGTACCTGCACTACAGATTTTCTTTTTGAAGAACAGCAACGTGTAATGATTTTCATTGCAAATCCAAGAAGCTTTCTTGATGGGATCAAAGGATCATCGCAGGCCAGGATTTATTGTTGGTTATAGGAGAAAATCAGTGAATTTTATCTTGTGTGTTCAGTCTAAACATAGACATTACCCATGGTTGTTAAACAGACTCAATGATCCAGTAAAAGGACTTCAGAGTCAGAGAGTCGCACGGAAACAGGCTCTTCGGCACAACTCGTCCATGAAGACCAAGATGCCCATTTAAACCAGTCCCATTTGCCAGTATTTTTCTCTTATACATTTTAAACCTTTCCTGTCCAAATATCTTTTAGAGTCATAGAATCGCACAGCATGGAGACAGGCTCTTTGGCCCAACTTGCCCACACCAACCAAGATGCCCGATCTACATCATTTGCCAGCATTTGACCCATGGTCCCCTCAACCTTTCCTATCCACGTGCCTGTCCAAATGTATTTTAAATATGATTATTGTACCTGCCTCAACTACTTTCTGTGACAGCTCGTTCTATATACCCACCAAACTCCCTCCATGTGTCAAAATGACCCCTCAGGATCCTATTTAATTTTTCTTCTGTAACCTAATCCTGTGTCCTTGGCTCCCCTCATTTAAGTAAAGTGTTCAATAGCCGATGTTTCTTTATTATTATTATTATATATTCTACCACTGGGAGAATTTACAGATGCAAATTTACCTATAAACCTGCACGTGATAAGGTCATAAGGAATAGGAGTATAATTAGGCCATTCGGCCCTTCAAGTCTACTCTGCCTTTCAATCATGGCTGATCTATCTCTCCCTCCTAACCCCATTCTCCTGCTTTCTCCCTATAACCTCTGACACCTGTACTAATCAAGAATCCATCTATCTCTGCCTTAAAAATATCCACTGACTTGGCCTCCACAGCATTCTGTGGCAAAGAATTCCACAGATTCACCAACCTCTGGCTAAATACATTTCTCCTCATCTCCTTCCTAAAAGAATGTCCTTTAATTCTGAGGCTATGACCTCTAATCCTAGACTCTCCCACTGGTGGAAACATCCACGTTTTAGGAATGTAGAAGGAAACTGGGAAAACCCACACGGTCACAGGGAGAATGTTCAAACTCCGTAGAGACAGCACCCGTGGTCAGGATTGAACCCGGGTCTCTGGCGCTGTGAGGCAGCAATTTTACCGCTGGGGCACTGTGCCGCACGGTTCTACTGTGGTGAAAGAGGATGAATGTGAATGGGCAAATAGATAAGCTGAAGGGCCAGTTTCAGTGCTGTACCACTCCGTACTGTAACACAGCTCTTTGATTCACACCCGACTTTACAAGCAGATATGCAAGTATTTAATGCGGTTAATTAAGTTTGTTCCAGTCACTGATTGTGTCCAAACCCCACTCCGTCCTCAATGTCAGAGCAATACGCTGCATTCACAACGCCCCACAATCACCCAGAGTTTGTAGGGATTTTCCTGCTATCAATGTTAATGCATTGTCGAAGTTTACTGGTGGTATCTGACAGGTTTATTTTTATTTTATAAAACAACCTCAGTTTTTGTGCCTAACCAATAAACAAAGGAATAGATTTTGTTTTTACGGCTCCCTGAGGTATAAGTGATAAAATAAGCCCTTTGGTGAAATATTTAATATCATTTATGGAAATTATTCACCGTATCACACTATGTCAGGTTATCATTTTATATTTTTTACAATATTTTAACAATAAATAGCAATTAGTGACTTAAGTATATAAAATCGGTGTCATTGAATGGAAAACAAGATGGTGTCAGTAGTGTCAGGGTTGTGGTGGGAATACGTTATAGTGTTCATAATAAGGTCATAAGTGATATTAGCAGAGTTAGGCCATTCGGCCCATCAAGTCTACTCCGCCATTCAGTCATGGCTGATCTAACTCTCCCCCCTAACCCCATTCTCCTGCTTTCTCCCCATATCCTCTGACATCTGTACTAATCAAAAATCTATCTATCTCTGCCTTAAAAAATATCCACTGACTTGGCCTTTACAACCCTCAGTGGCAATAGGTTCCTTCCTTCTCCCCAGAACCCGTACTGAGCAATTCCACCTGTGAATTTTCACCCAGTCACCTCACTGAGCTTAGTCGGGTGAGATCAGATAGTTTTAAAACCTTTTACAGGTTGAACACATATTCCGACACCCAATGTTTCAGAACCTTTCTGGATTATCCGTCTTTCTGAAGCAATGGAGGTCAAGTGATAATGAAACGACAATAGACCCGTGGCCCGCTAATGACACCCCTCCCGTGTGTCTAAGGCACTGTGGAATGCCAGAAACTGATACAAATACCAGATGTAAACTGAATGTGAATGGAATGACCTGCCGATCCATGCCCGACAGATTCACCACCCTCTGACTAAAGAAATTCCTCCTCATTTCCTTTCTAAAGGTACACCATTTTATTCTGTGTCAATGCCCTCTGGTCCTAGACTCTCCCACTAGTAGAAGCTTCCTCCCCGCATGTATTCTATCCAGGCTTTTCACTTGGGAGCTCCATGCCGCGGAGTGTTTCCGTTCCGTCCCGACGCCGGAGTCTCCATCATCCCGACGAGAAGGCTTTAACCTCGGGCCATCAGCAGGGGCAGTGCCGAGGGTTCAAGGCCCCGACCACCACGGGTGAACAAAGGAGGAAGATGACTGAACATCACAGAATGTTGATCCCACTGTGGTGGATGTTTATGTTAAAATTATTGTGTATTGTGTTCTTATTTTTACTTATATTGCTGCATGGTAACTCAAATATCACTGTACCTTAATTGGTGCATGTGACAATAAATGTGACCTTGAAGTTGAACTTGAACCTATCATATACCAGGCTTTTTCCCAGTGTTCTTCCCCCTACTACACCTAGTCTGAAGAAGGGGCGTGACCTGAAATGTAATCTGCACCTTTCCTCCACAGATGCTGCCTGGCCTACTGAGTTCCTTCAGGCCTCTAGTGTTCCACTCAAGGTTTCAGGATCTGCAATCTCTTCTGCCTCGGTGACTTTAGTCTTTAGAGATACAGAGTGGAAACAGGCCCTTTGGCCCAGCGAGTCCGCACTGATCAGTGATCGCCCCATTCACTAGCTCTATCCTACAAACACACACTAGTGACAATTTACAATTTTTACCGAAGCCAATTAACCTACAAAACATGCAGGTCTTTGGAGTGCGGGAGGAAACCGGAGCGCCTGGGGAAAAGCCAAGTTGTTACGGGGAGAGCGTACAAACTCCATACAGATATCACCCGTAGTCAGGATCGAACCAGGGTCTCCGGCGCTGTAAGGCAGCAACTCTACCACTGCGCCACCATGCCTTCCCGGAGCTCAGAAGCTCAGATCTAGCTTAGTGGACGACGTTCCTGTCAGGGGACACATCCGGGGTCAGAACAGCTTCATGTTAGCAGGATGTCTGTTGGTTAATGGAAGCTCAGGCTGTTACTGCCACTGCAAGATTAAACAAACAGAATAATTAAATTGTTGGCCCCCATTAATGCTATATCAATCTGCTGCTCAGCAAACAGCCAGTGACACTTCACCTGCGAAAATGAGACTAACATCTGTGAATGAAATTAAAGACTATGACTCAATAAACAGCAACCTTCAGCCAAGACTCACTCGGAAATTTTGTCTGAGTCTGAATTTGATGGGTTATGAACACACTGAAAGACACGAGGTGCTGGGGTAACTCAGCGGGTCAGAAAGCATCTCTGGAGGACACGGGTAGGTGATGATTTGTGTTGGGACCCTTCTTCAGACTGATTGTAGGGGTAGTGGGGAACAAAAGCTAAAAGAGAGGAGGGGCGGGAGAAATGTGTAGGAAGGAACTGCAGATAGACACAAAATCCTGGAGTAACTCAGCGGGACAGGCGGCATCTCCGGAGAGAAGAAATGGGTGACGTTTCGGGTCGAGTCCCTTCTTCAGACTGATTGTAGGGGTAGGGGTCAGACCGAAGAAGGGTCTCGACCCGAAACGTCAACCATTCCTTCTCTCCAGAGATGCTGCCTTTCCCGCTGAGTTACTCCAGCTTTTTGTGTCTATCTAGGGGACAATATGTTTCTTTTTTTTAATTTATTTTATTTTCGAATGGTTTTATCATGTCTCACACCAGGGAGGTTAACACAGAAGTCAATGATGAATGAATGAATGAATGATTGACTGCATGTTTGAATGAATGAATGATGCATGTATGAATGAATGAATGTATGAATGAATGAATAGAACTCTATTGTCACATGTACCTCGGTACAATTAAATGCTTCATGCTGCATACAACCCAAGCAGTACACAAGTTCTATCACGTTTTCGCTCTGACTGTTACAAAAGTACTGAACAGTACTATCTACTGCCTGTCTGCCACAGTACTTGGCATCAGGTCTCCCCCCACGGCCGGGCTCCCCTTTATTCTGTTTGTTTCGGTGGTCCCTTGCCCCCATAGGGACCCCCTCATTCTCGGTTGCCAACCCTCCCAACGCCCCCCCCCCCCCCCCCCCCCCCCGCTGAATTCCCCCATCACTGATTGAGGCAGTGCAGCGTAGGTTCACGAGATTGAGCCCTGGGATGGCGGGACTGTCATATGATGAAAGATTGAAAAGACTAGGCTTGTATTCATGGGAGTTTAGAAGGATGAGGGGGGATTTTATAGAAACATGTAAAATTATAAAAGGACTGGACAAGCTAGATGCAGGAAAAATGTTCCCAATGTTGGGCGAGTCCAGAACCAGAGGCCACAGTCTTAGAATAAAGGGGAGGTCATTTAAGACTGAGGTGAGAAAAAAACTTTTCACCCAGAGAGTTGTGAATTTATGGAATTCCCTGCCACAGAGGGCAGTGGAGGCCAAGTCACTGGATGGATTTAAGAGAGAGTTAGATAGAGCTCTAGGGGCTGGTGGAGTCAAGGGATATGGGGAGAAGGCAGGCACGGGTTATTCATTGGGGACGATCAACCATGATTACAATGAATGGCGGTGCTGGCTCGAAGGGCCGAATGGCCTCCTCCTGCTCCTATTTTCTATGTTTCTATGTTTCATTCTCGGGCTGACTCATTGGCGTTGCGGGGAGGAAGGGTGCACTGTCAGAGGTCACATCCTGGGATGGAATACTAAGCCGTGGACTCTCCGAACCCCCAAGGTGATCGTTGCCGGACTATTGTGAGGAGGGGCAGCGCGAGGTTCACCTGGTCGACATCTTCCATTCAACATAAGCAAAGAAGCGTATTATCTGATCGTTCTCGGGCTGCGGTGTACTGAACAAATTGGCCGTGCTGTTATCTGCACCACTGCGAGCCCTCTACCTTTTGCCCTCTGAACCACTTTGAGGTGGTGTGAATTCAAGGAAGTCACACCGTAAACGCGAATGTCTCTTTGGGTCATTGTGGCGGATAGTGTGCTTTACAAAGAAAGATGACACAGTAAAATCCTTGAAACCTGATCGTTGTGAACGTTCTTTAAAACCACAGTTATTGTGCAATTAAGGCATTTTTTCTGCATCCCATGGGGAAGGTGAGAAGCAATCAGTGCTTCCAGCACTATGGAAGGTTCAGGAGGGGTCAGGCACCTCAGTAGGACATCCTAAAATATGGTCTTTAGCACTGGCTTAATGGCTGCAGTAACCTTTTATTAAGGGAGAATGATGCAGGGGGAAATGGAAATCGGTTTCCACTATCCGCAGATGAAAAGGTCAAAGAACGACCTTTGCAACAAATGTCGGAGAACAATGTTTTAAACAAAGGGAACCTTACCTTAATCCTGCAAGGCTGATTATTGATAAATCTAAACCATGTATTGTCCTTCAAAACTGGCTGTCTCACCTGTCAAACTTACTTCAAGTAAAGTGGCACGGTTGCCAGAGACCTGGGTTCAATCCTGGGCGCTGTCTGTATGGGATTTGTACATTCTCCCCGTGACCTGCATGAGTTTTCCCAGGGAGCTGCGGTTTCCACCCACACTACAAAGACCTACAGGTTTATAGGCCACACTATCCCAGTGTGTAGGATAGTGTTTAATGTGCGGGTACTTGGTGGGGGTTAAAGGGCCTGCTTCTCTTCTGCACTGTATCCCTGAACTGAACTAAAAGAAAGAGCATCCGGCATTAGTGCTACTTTGAGTGAAGGAGGCAATATTCCCCAGCCATGAAGGACCCAGTTGGGCACTGAAGCCCCAGTGGTTATATGTCCTGACATTTCCAAGTCTAGCAATACAACTGTCAGAGTTTGGCTGAGCCTTTTACAGCGAGAGTCTCTGGAGGGAGCCGGTTGATTCCCCAGAGTGAAATGAACTCAAAACATCCAAGATCTCAAGTATTCCACTGAGTATCAGAGGCAGAGCGAGGTCCTCACAAAGTCCCGGAAGGACTCGATGGGTCAGACAGCATCTGTGGAGTGAAATGGCCAGTCGACGATTCAGGTCGGTATTTTGTTGGGGCATTTTGGTTGACTTGGACGAGTTGGGGTAAAGTGCCTGTTTCTATAGAAACAAGGAACTGCAGAGGCTGGTTTACCAAGGAAAGACAAAAAGTGCTGGAGTAACACAGCAGGTCAGGGAGCATCTCTGGAGAACATGGATAGGTGACGTTTCTTGTCATAGGGCATGTTCTCCAGGGATGCTGCCTGACCCACTGAGTTACACCAGGTTTTGGGACCTGTCTCTAGGCCGTATGACACTATGACTGTGTGACCCTTCTTCAGACTGATTATAGTAGGAAGAAGGAGGCTGGAAAAGAGAGGCAAGGATGGATACAGGTGAGGAGGAGAGAGGGTGATGGGCGAGTGGGTGGTGACAAAGGCTTGAGGTGAAAAGGGGATAGAAATGTGTCAAGACAGAAAAGATAAGGAAATAAGTGAAATGTAAAGCCAGAGGGAGGAATATGTGTGGAATGGGACAGGGGGGAGGGAAAGGAGGGGGATAAAAAGGAAATATGGAACTTGAGGATGGGAGATGAGTTTACAGAGAAGGTTGAAAGAGTGGGGTGACCATGGTAGTGAGAGATGGTGGGAGGAAAATGTGGTTTATTGTGTGTCTGGTTTGGTCACTAACTTCTCAATATTTTTTCTTCACAAAATTAACTATTTTACCTCACATTAAAAGAAAATGCATGAAAGTTTAACCATGCAAGCAGCTTGCATCAATGTCTCACACAGTTAAAGCCCTGTCCCACTGTACGAGTTCATTCAAGAGTTCTCCCCGAGTTTGCCCTAATTCGAACTCAGAGATTTACAGTAATGGCCACTCGTAAGTACTCGGGGCTCTCGTGGACATTTTTCAACATGTTGAAAAATCTTCACGAGTGTTCCCGAGCTTACCTGCCGTTAGCGAGTCTTCCCGAGTACCTGCCGTTAGCGTTACGAGCCGCTAAGAGACGTCCCCGAGATCCGATGTACCTGCTACGTTCATTCTCCGTGCTTACCACGAGTTTGATTTTTTATTTAAACTCGGGAGAGCTCTTGAATGAACTCATACAGTGGAACAGGGCCATTAGGTCATTGCGTTCATATCTTGCGATCATCTCTCTCATGCACGCTGCATTCTCAATCTTCATTGAGTTCTCTACATGGGTTTCTCCTCTCTCTCACAATTGCCTTCCTTCCCAGAGGTTCATAACTGCAGCAGCTGGATCTCCCATGAGGCCGCGAGGGTGGGCAGGGGCGAAGGCATCTGAAGAGCTTCACAGGCGCTGGGATGCAAAATTAAGTCTGAAGTCTGAAGAAGGGTCTCGTCCCGAAACGTCACCCATTCCTTCTCTCCAGAGATGCTGCCAGTCCCGCTGAGTTACTCCAGCATTTTGTGTCTGTCTGCGGAATGAAAGACGGGGCGGCCTGCAGAGAGAGCCAGGGCGTGTAAATAAATCCAACCCTCATCAAATAATAATTCAGGTTTCCATTGGTAGAAACAAAGAACTGCAGCTGCTGGTTCATACCAAAGATAGGCACAAAGTAATCTGGTGGTACTTGCTTTCAAGCTTTTGTATCTTCTGCCTGATAGAATAATGTTGAAGAGGGAATGACCAGGGTGTGAGTGGTCCTTGATTATGTTGGCTGCTTCCCGAGGCAGTGTGAAGTGTAGATGGTGGGGAGTCTGGTCTGCGTAGTGGACTGGGCTACATCCACAACTCTCTGCAATTTCATGTGGCCTTGGCTCCCAGGAACAACACTATGACAATGTCGCCGTTCTATCGCAGGTGCCGACGAGGACATCAGGGAGAACTCCCTTGTGTAGAAAGGAACTGCAGGTGCTGGTATAAACCAAAGATAGATGCAAAGTGTTGGAGTAACTCAGCAGGTCTGGCAGCATCTCTGGAGCAAAAGGATGGTGGTAGGTTTCGGGTCGAGACCCTTCTTCAGACTGAAAGTTGGGGGGGGGGGGGGGGGGGGGGGGTCAGAGGTGAAGAGCTGAAGGCGAGAAAAGACTAGGATCATTCAATGCTGGCCACAAATGACCTCAGACAGGGTGGTGCCCTGGTAGGCCCGTTGTTGCCTCGGGAAGGTGTGATCTCGAGAGAAACTAGGTGGAGAATTGTGGAACTGGCAACATGACTAGGGTGGAGAATGGGGCTCAAGGAGGGAGCGGGGTGGGGAGGGGGGCATAGGGTGTGTGCATGTGTATCTATGTCTGTGTGTCTGTGGAGGCTTTGGATAGGTACATGGGATTGCAGGGAATGGAGGGATATCTAGTTGGGACATCTTGCCTTCCGTGCCCTTAAGGTTGGCTGCAGGTACCCCTGGGGCACGTAGACACGAAGGCTGAAGGCTAGGAGAGGGGAGAACATTTCGCTGGCGATCTGGATGGAGTTGACGGCTGCAATGGGCCTTTATGGCCAGCTGAGGCCGGGACTGTGAAGATGGCGTCACAACATGGCGACTCTTACATACGTGGAATCATCCTACCACAGCCAAAGAGCAGTGCTGCACTACCATCTACCTCTTTGGTGACCCTCATACTATCCTTGATCGAATTTTGCTTGCTTTGCCTTGTCCTAAACATTATTCCCTTATCAGTGTAAATGGCTCGATTGTAATCAGGTATTGGCTTTCCGCTGACTGGATAGCACGGAACAAAAGCTTTTCACTGTACCTCAGTACACGTGACAATAAACAAAATAAACTTATTATGGACTCAATGGGGTGTTGTTTCTATGTAGTTGGTACTTAATCCTGGTTCATCCTTGTGTATAGCAATAATCTTACTGATCTGTTTGCAAAAAAATAATTTTTCTGTAGAAGGTACCTAGGAAGAGGACTGAACCTTTATAGTGCCTTTCCTCACAGTGGAAAATGGTGATTCTGCTGTGGGGGGGGGGGGGACCCAACTGCTCTATGTCGATTAAGTGGGACGACAGATGGCACAATGGGCTAAGTGTTCGGCTGGCGACCGGAAGGTAGTCGGTTCGAATCCCGCTTGGAGTGCATACTGTCGTTGTGTCCTTGGGGCAAGACACTTCACCCACCTTTGCCTGTGTGTAAATGTAATGTAATTATGTGAAGCACTTTGGGGTCAATGCAAGTTGACTAAAAATGTGCTATATAAATAAGATTATTAAGTTGTCTATCTGAGTTAGTCTCAATTATCAGTTCATGTTCAATTCTATAGTGTGTTGTGTCATTTTTCTTTTTTTTTATCTTTTATGTAAGTAAGTAAGTTTATTGGCCAATTGTTCACATACAAGGAATTTGCCTTGGTGCTCTGCCCACAAGTAACAACATGACATACAGTGACAGTTACGAATGACTCAGAAAACACTAAACATTAATAATAATAAAACATTAATGATAAAACACCATTGATCAAGCACGTGAACCAACAAAATACTAGATCAAATGTATGGATGTATGGAAACCTAATTTCTTCTATGTAAAGAGCTTTGGTTTCAACGCGAGTTGATTTAAACGTGCTATATAAATAAAAATTACTTACTTACTTATTTACGTGGCAATAAAGGAACCATTGGAGAAATCAGCGCTGAAGCATTTCACATATTAAGTTGAGCAGCGCCACAGAAAGCTGAGGCTCTTCCGCCCACAGAAGCAGAAGATGATTTCAATCTGGGGTTCTCGACCCGAAACGCCACCAATTCCTTTTCTCCAGAGATGCTGTCTCACCCGCTGAGTTACTCCAGCATTTTGTGTCTACCTTCAATCTGGGGTTGTTTGAGATGGAGAGAGCTACAATGGGCCATAAAATTATCATGGGGGAAGAAGTATCTGTGTTGTGTATTTATGACACCACATGTAAATAGGGCTACTGGGCTGAGATTGTTATTTCAAGGCATCATGTGCACCGTAGCTTTTGTTGGTTGATGATAGACCGGAATAAAATACACACTAGTTCTCAGGCTCATTGTGTTTTGCAACTATTTTAACAGCGAGAACTTAACAACCTTCCGAGCCTTGTTCCCTGTCTCCGATACAGAGCAGCTTAATGCAACTCATCCCTTTCAATCTGCCAAGCTGAGGAGTGCGTGCATGCAAAATATCCTCAGGGCAGCCTTGATCTGTTCTCCGAGCTGGTGTCGTTAATATTCTCCTCATAGTCAGCCTTTCCCCACTCCCTCCTGGAGTTCAACGTCCTCCACGTACAGGGTGAAGCTCCCGCAGTTCTGAGTGTAATGAGAAACGCCAATTAAATTGGACCAAAAACATCATCAAAATAGATTCTGCACTGGCCTGGCTATTCTGCCCAAGGGCAGGAGCTGAGGCAGCCTCCATCCTAACTCACTGGACGTCTTGTCATTGTTGAGGACATGTTCGTTTCTCACAGAGTCATACAGGACAGAAACAGGCACCTTCAGCCCACCTTGCCAACAAGGATGCCCCATCAAAGCTTGTCCCACCTGCCCATTTCAATCCAAACCTTTTCTATCCATCTAGCTGTCAAGTACAGAACACAATACTCCAAATGTGACTTCAACAAAGTCTTGTACAACTGTAACATAACAGCCCAACCTCTCTACTCAATACCCTGACTGATGGGTGCCAATGTGCTGAAAGCCATCTTGACCACACTATCTACTATCAACCTGTGTCGCCAATTTCAAGGAACTATGCACCTGCACCTCTATATACCACTGCTCTACAACACTCCCCAGAGCCCTGCCATTCATTGGAAAGGTCCTGCCTTGGTTTGACTTTCCAAAATACAAGACAGATGCAGGTCAGAGATTCATAGACTTATTCAGCATGGCTATAGGCCTTTCAACCCAACTGCTCTGTCGATCAAGTTGTCTGAGAGTCTCAATTATCAGTTTGGCTCGTATCCCTTTAAATGTTTCCTATCAATTTCACTGCCTAAATGCCTTTTCAACATCGTTCAAAGGAGAATTTTAAAGGAAGAGAGAGGCAGAGAGGATCAGAGAAAGAATTCGGCAATTTAAGGTCACTGTAACTGAAGAAGCAGCTGCCAATGATTATAGAGATTAGATTCAGGGATGATAAAATAAAAATGAAGAATTCCAGCGAAATGTGAGAACAGGCCTTGAATTTATGATGGACTTACATATTGCTGAACAATTGTTCATTGCAAAATCGCTGTGTTAACCATTCAGGAAAAATGAGCCAAGGCTCCCATCACCGCCACCACTGAGGCTCCTTCGACCCAGGTAGGCCTAACCACCAGGCTTCTCTGCAGTCCCCTGGGAGGCCTGTGGGGGGAGTCGGGCCTACTGGAGCTTGTTCCAGTCGTCAGTCTTTGCTACGGTTGGCGGCGGCGCGGTTGTTAGAGAGCGGCTCCCACACATACAGCGCAGAACAGGCCCTTCAGCCCACCGTGTACGTGCCGACCAGCGATCAGCGACTAACGTACACTAGCACCATCCTACACACTAGGCACAATTTACAATCTTTACCAAAGCCAAATAACCTACAAGCCTCTATGTCTTTGGAGTGTTGGAGGAAACCAGAGCACCTGGGGAAAACCCACACAGGTCACGTGGAGAAGTTGTAAATTATTTACAGACAGAACCTATAGTCAGGATCGAACCCGGGTCTCTGGTGCTACAAGGAAACAACTCTACAGCTGCACCACCATGACGCCCCATGTTGAACATTTCCATCCTGGGAGAAAGGTTCTGGCTGTCTACCCTATCTATGCCTCTGATAATTATACATACTTCCATCAAGTCTCCCCGCAACCTCCAACGATTCAGAATCGTCACTGCGGTTATTGTTGAGTTTATTATTATGGTACGTACAGTATACTGTTTACTCTGTGAACAAGGAATTTCACTGCAGCCTTGTGTAAATGACAGTAAACTAATCTGGCCTGATCTGAAACGTGCTAATCCAAGCATGGTCATCATAAAAGAACGAGAGGAAAGAATAGGACAGACTTGTCAGTTTGCCTCCCGTCAGATTTTACTGACTTAGCAACCAATAGTCCTGATACAATAAGGAAAGGCTCTGTAAAGCTCGATTAACATGCTCTCGACCACGGTCTCCCTCTCTTGCAATTACATGCCTCCTGCCTTGCTCTGTCTTGCTGAAATTCTGCAGAATTGCTCGTTCAATTCAGCACGTGCGTGGACTCCAATCATGGCTCCCTTCACTGATACTGTGCCCGCGTGCCAAATAACACACTCTCCATTTGGTGACCAGCCTGCCAAAACCCATCCATCCACATTACTGCAATCTTTGCCAACTCCTCGTGACATTGCATTAACAGCTGCTGCTGGTCGCCTGTTTTACACAGAATTACAACTGTGTCCTTCATATTTAAGCATATTGGTAAACAGGCACCGACAACTTTTATTTATTTTTTGCACTGTACAAACCGAGATAAGTGCTCAAGTCAATTCTGCATTTGAAGAACTTGTTATTCAACATTATTACAGATAGGGATCCACAAGCCTCTTTGTAGTTAGCTATTTGAAGTCACATTTAATGAAAAGCCAAGAACTAAATTACTGTCAACACAACACTTGAAATTCCAATTTGTTTCTTGTTATTTCGATCTGTATAATGTGATAGGATAACTGGATTGAATTCTAAATGCGTAAGCATCGCCTCTTGCTAGTTACCGGTTGCTAACGACATCTATGCATATAGACAAAGAAATAAAGGTCGCCCTGTGTATCGTTGGTTTAGAATATGGGCGTCCATTAATTTGTTTTCTTTTTATATTCATTCATGAGACGTGGATGCCAAGAGTAAGGGCAGCTTTCATAGCCCACGCGGAGGGAAAAATATGCCTTGAACATCATTAACCGAAAAGAAAAAAATGTAATGCATGCGCGAAACGCCACGGAGACTGGAAACCTGGAAAAGACATCAGACCGAAACGTTAATGATGGATGGAGCGCACGCAACTGAGAGCGGAGAACAGAAGCATTAGCAGATGTCATCCATCAAACAGCAGAAGCTGGCAAACAAGGCAAACCCTGAGCCGATAAGAGTTGCATGGTGCTGTACTGTCTTGAGACAAGGTCCCATTAAACTTCAACCAATGCAACACATGTTGAACCAGCAAAGTTTGACAAAAAAAAACCAAAGGCACATCCGTAGGAACCCATTATTGAGCAGACATGAAGCAAGTGTGGATTTACAGAGGATATATGGTCCTTAATACCCGACCTTCTGGTTGAGGTTACTTAGAATTGTTGAGTAAAAAAGGCAAAGTGCTGGAGGAACTCAGAGTGTCAGACAGCATTTGTGGAGGGAATGGATTGATGACGGTTTGGGTTGGGCACTGACCTGAAACGTCATCAGTCCATTTTCCTCTGCAGATACGGCCTGAACGCAGAGTTCCTCTAGCACAGCATCTGCAGTTTAATTTTCTTACAATTTATCCCATATTTTAGAACATAGAACATTGAAGAGCACAACACGGGAGCAGTCCCTTCGGCCCACATTATCTGTGCTGAATATGATGCCAAGTTAATCTAAACTGCTTTGCCTGTAGGTGACCCATATGCCTCCATCCCCTGCATATCCATGTGCCTATCTAAAAGCCTCGTAAAACCACTTTCTGAGAGAATAGATGTGTGGATGATGTTCATCTCTGGGTAAAAACACTACCAATATCAGATGGTTGCCAAGAAATCCAAGAGGTGCCTTCTTTGTTCATAGAGTAGTGGGAATGTGGAGCTCATTCCAACAGGGAATGGTTGGGATGAATGACATTGAATAATTAAGGTAAGCCTGTAGAAGCATGTGAGGGAGGAGGGATTAGAGGAAGGATCACGCTGAAGGATTTAGATGGGAGAAGAGAGTGGCTGTTTCTGTGCAGCATAAATACCAGCAAGGTGCCTGGGCTTAATGCCAGTTTCTGTGTACTACATCCCCTGTAGTGACGACAATAGCAACGGAAGACTCCAAGAGATACCTGCTTCCTGTTTAAACTGGGTGATTGAAAGTCATAGCGTCATAGAGTCATACAGCGAGGAAATAGTCCCTTCGGCCCAAATTGCTCACTCCAGCTACACTAGTCCCAACCGCCTGCATTTAGCCCATATCCCTCCAAACCTGCCCTAGCCATGTACCTGTCTAACTGTTTCTTCGAGTCAATTAGGAAGGTGGCACCACTAGTAGAGCTGCTGCCTCACAGTGCCAGAAACTAGGCTTCAATCCTCGGCTGCTGCCTGTGAGGAGTTTGCATGTTCTTCCTGTGACAGCGTGGATTTCCTTGACAGATTAGCCAGCTCCCAGGAAATGGAGTAGGCACAAATGGGGGCTTTTTCAGTGTAGGAAGTAACTACAGATGCTGGTTTACACTATGAGCTTAGACGATAGAGACAAAATGAAAACCAGGGTATCCATCATCTGCACCATCACCTCATTCCAAACTCTGTGATGTAAACCAGCAACTCCTTAAGATGCATCTGTTTTCCAGCTCACCAACCTCTTGCGTTTTCACTCATAGTTCCTAGGGTTCCTCATTCTTGTGTCTTTAATTTTCCTGACAGATTTTGTATGCCGTGGGCGGCACGGTGGCGCAGAGGCCGAGTTGCCGCCACAGCGCCAGGGACACAGGTTCCATTCCAACTACAGCTGCTGTCTGTACGGAGTTTGTACGTTCCCCCTGTGAGTGACCTGTGTGGGT
Source organism: Leucoraja erinaceus (assembly GCF_028641065.1). NCBI lineage: Eukaryota > Metazoa > Chordata > Chondrichthyes > Rajiformes > Rajidae > Leucoraja > Leucoraja erinaceus. The sequence continues at coordinate 8,342,835 of NC_073408.1, forward strand.
TTTCACCGAGATCTTCGGTTTCCTCCCACACTCCAAAGACATGCAGGTTTGTAGGTTAATTGGCTTGACATCAATGTAAATTGTCCCTAGTGTGTGTAGGATAGTGTTAATGTGCGGGGATCGCTAGTCGGTGCGGATTCGGTGGCCTGAAGAGCCTGTTAACGCCTTTTTCTAGATTTGCTAGAGGTTGCAAATCTCTAAACTAAACTAAACTAAGACAGAATTAAACTAACAGTTTAATACAATACATACAATACAATACAATACAATACATTTATTTGTCATTTGGACCCCGTTGAAGTCCAAACGAAATGCCGTTTCTGCAGCCATACATACAAAACAAAAAAAACCCAAGACCCAACACAATTTACACAAACATCCTTCACAGCGCATCTTCTCCTCGCTGTGAAGGAAGGCAAAAAAAAAACATATCTCTCCCCTGCACTTCCCTCTCCCCCCATGTCAGAGTCAAAGGCAGAGTCAAAAGCCCCCGGCGGGCGATGTTAATTGTCCCGCAGCCATTAAAGCCACGCCGGGTGATGCAAGGCCAAGCACTGGGTCTTGGTGTTGGAGCCCCCAGCGGGCGCTCACAAAGTCCCGCGGCCATTCCAAGCCGCGCGGGGCGGTGCTGTAAGGCCCCGCTCCAGGTGCTCTTCAACCCCGCAACTCGGGCGGGAGAAGTCGCCATTGCGGAAGCCCCGAAAAGCGGTCTCCAACCAGGGACCCGCGGGCTCCCGGTATTACTGTCCACAGACCTGCGGTAGGAGCTTCCGAATCTCCGGGTGTCGGGTCACAGCAGCGCTCCTCCACCCGCTCCGGACTCGGCCAGCTCCGTGATGGTGAGTAGATCCGCAGCTCCGCAACTGGAGCCCCAGGTCGTTCCTGTTGGAGGCCGCTCCACGTTGCAGCCCCAACGACCATTTCCTAATTCCCTCTTATAGGTTTAGGTTTATTATTGTCACGCGTACCGAGGTACAGAGAAAAGCTTTGTTTTGCCTGTTATTCGAACAAATCAGATAATACCATACATAAATACAATCAAGTCAAACTCAAACACAATAGAGGGAGCATTGGTGAAGCTAGTGAGTGCAGTATATAGTTCTTATCATTTTAGCACATTATAAAAAACATGGTCTGGTCTGTGTTTCTAAGGGAATGATAGTTGGCCTGGATATCTTTGTACATATCTATAAAGACTCTCCCATCCATCTATATGTTTACTGTAGTTTATCCTCATGTTCTGGCTTTATCCATTTTTGGTACTCTGCTGAGTTCTAAATTGCTCCCAATCCTCTGGCCGACTGCTATTTCTGTCAATTTTACAAGCTTCTTTCCAGGATTTAAAACTATCTTTATTATCTCTTGTCAGACACGGATGAATCACTTTCCTTCTTGGCTTTTGTACCCGGACGGAATTATTGTCTTGGCAATTTATGGATCATTTCTTTAAAATGTTAACCATTGCCTGTCCACCGTCGCAGCTTCCGATGAGTCGTGCCTAAGAACCACAGCCAACTCCCCCTTCAAACCTTCTCATAAGATCACCAGCAGCTTCAGATTACAAGTCCTTCGTCAATGGAGATTATCGGCAAAGGTGGAGGCAGCATTACAGTGGGGGCAGGGAGAACGTCAAGTTTCACATCAAAATCTGGCTTCCTCTGGTCAGCGTGGACAAGATCTTGCACGTGGACCGGATGCGGCCGACAGCGGTGGAGCACCGGCAGAGAACACCGACGGCTACGAATGGCCAAGCCGACCCTGCAACGACCTTCATGGTCAGATCAAGAACCCCACACTTACAACAACTGGGACTTGAAAATGGCGCCAAAGTGGCGACTCTGCATATTGTCTCAGTGGTAGACAAAAGTGCTGGAGAAACTCAGCGGGTGCAGCAGCATCTATGGAGCGAAGGAAATAGGCAACGTTTCAGGCCAAAACCCTTCTTCAGACTGATGTAGGACTGCTATACATGTGTACTGTATCTGATATGCTCATCTAATATATAGGAAGGAACTGCAGATGCCGGTTTAAAGCTAACATTGACACAAAATGCTGGAGTAACTCAGCGGGACAGGGCAGCATCTCTGGAGAGAAGGAATGGGTGACGTTTCGGGTCGAGACTGAAGAAGGGTCAAGACCCGAAACGTCGCACTTTCCTTCTCTCCAGAGATGCTGCGTGTCTCGCTGAGTTACTGCAGCATTTTGTGTCTATCTTATGCTTATCTAATATGTATCTAAGTGCTTATGTCTAGTGATACTTGTACTGAACTGTATACAAAAATCATTTTCACTGTACCTCAGTACATAACATAGAAACATAGAAAATAGGTGCAGGAGTAGGCCATTCGGCCCTTCGAGCCTGCACCGCCATTCAATATGATCATGGCTGATCATCCAACTCAGTATCCTGTACCTGCCTTCTCTCCATACCCCCTGATCCCTTTAGCTACAAGGGCCACATCTAACTCCCTCTTAAATATAGCCAATGAACTGGCCTCAACTACCTTCTGTGGCAGAGAATTCCACAGATTCACCACTCTCTGTGTAAAAAATGATTTTTATCATCTAGGTCCTAAAAGACTTCCCTCTTATCCTTAAACTGTGACCCCTAGTTCTGGGCTTCCCCAACATCGGGAATAATCTTCCTGCATCTAGCCTGTCCAACCCCTTAAGAATTTTGTAAGTTTCTATAAGATTCCCCCTCAATCTTCTGAGACAAATAAAGTTACCATGCCATACCATGCCAGGTTAACTGAAGGGCCTGTTTCCATGCTCAATGACTCTATAACCAATAACCTACTGACACTTCTTTCAACTGTATACAACCGATAATAAAGCTGATTGCTTGTTATTGAAGGTTGATGATCTCAAAAAATCAGTTTCTCCACTGAATAAGTTCCCCTCATCTCTAGTTTTCTGGGAATATATGGAACACATACAATTACTTTTCTTGACAAAGGGTTGCTGTCATTATCCAACCTCGCTCTTCTCTTGGTAATTAAGTGAATGTACCACAACACCAGCATGCCAGCAAGAAGAGTACTGCTGCTCATTTGATCTCTGTCTCTCCTTTTTCCCTTTATCTCTGCTTAAGTATAAATAGGTCACTCCACTCAAAGCCCTGCATCTATGCTGCTGCCATCTATAATGCAGTCAGCCACAGACAGTGTTGTGTATGGTTCCTGACCTTCAGAGTGCACCGGGTTTTTTTTCAGTCATTAACGGAGCAGGGATCCCGTTCACATTTAAACCTCCATTATAAACTCACATCAAATGCTGGAAGTAACCGTGGACAGAGAAACAGAGTAAAAATTTCAAGTCGAAGACTCTTTGTCAGTTTCGAAGACAGACACAAAACGCTGGAGTAACTCAGAGGGTCAGACAACGCCTCTGGAGAAAAGGAATAGGTGACGTTTGAGGTTGAGACCCTCGTTTGGTGAAACGTCACCTATTCCTTTTCTCCTGAGAGGCCGTCTGACCTGTTGAGTTTCTTCTGCATTTGGTGTCTGTCTTTGGTTTAAACAAGCGTCTGCTGTTCCTCCCTACACTCAGATTGTCAGTAGCGTACACCTTCGAACTGCATCGTTGACTCCAAAGCAGGGAACAGTCTATCGACTGAAGATGAACACAAAAAGCTGGAGTAACTCAGCGGGTCAGACAGCATCTCCAGAGAAAAGGAATAGGTGTTTAAGAAAGAACTGCAGATGCTGGAAAATCGAAGATACACATATAAATGCTGGAGAAACTCAGCGGGTGCAGCAGCATCTATGGAGTGAAGGAGATAGGCAACGTTTTGGGCCGAAACCCTTCTTCAGACTCAGACTTCTACAAGGAATAGGTGATGATTCGGGTCGAGACCCTTCTTCAGACCGACTGACGTCTGCTATAAATCCATGGACTCCCACTGTTACCATGAGTCCACCCCCTCTCACCCTGCCTCTTGCAAGGGAACCATCCCTTGCTTTAGAGTCTGAATTAACGTTTCAGGCTATGTTCTGATGAAGGATCTATTACCTGAAACATTTCATGTTTGTATTTCTTTCCACAGTTACCACCTGACCTGCCAGGTGTTTCCAGAATATTCTGTTTGCACAACATTTCAGGGAAAGACCTTACATCAGAACTGTGCTAATAATAGAAATTAATCAGTTTTAAGATGCATCCAGTTCAGGCCCGAAACATCACCTATCCATTTCCTCCACAGATGCCGCCTGACCCCCAGAGTAACTCCAGTAATTTGTGCTTTGCAAAGGATTCCAACACCTGCAGTTCCTTGTGTCTTCTTCAACAACAATGTTCATTTCTTCACAGATGCTGACTGACCTGCTGAGTGTTTCCAGCATTTTCCGGTTTTGTTTCAGGTCTCCTGTATTTGCGGGAATCCTTTGAGTCTTGCTCATCTAATTCCTTTCCAAGGTCGCAACTGAACCTTCTTCCACAGGACCTTCTAGGTGGAAAATTCCGGAGGGTCTCAATGAGGTTCCCAATCCTTCCCCCCAAAATGGAAAATTAAATATGGAGACACAAAAAAACCCAAAGATGCTGCAATCTTGACCAAGACACAAAGCGCTGGAAGAACTCAGCAAGTCAGGCAGCATCTGTGGCGGGGATGGATAGATGGAATTTCGGGTTTCAAGACAATAATGCCCCTGTCCCACTTAGGAAACCTGAACGGAAACCTCTGGAGACTTTGCACCCCACCCAAGGTTTCCGTGTGGTTCCCGGAGGGTTTTGTCAGTCTCCCTACCTGCTTCCACTACCTGCAACCTCCGGCAACCACCTGCAACCTCCGGGAACTGCACGGAAACCTTGGGTGGGGCACAAACTCTCCAGAGGTTTCCGTTCAGGTTTCCTAAATGGGACAGGGGCATAACAAAATAATCTTAATTTGGCCTTCTAGCTAAAGAGAGCTAGATAGGGATCTTAAGGATAGTGGAGTCAGGGGATATGGGGAGAAGGCAGGAACGGGGTACTGATTGGGGATGATCAGCCATGATCACATTGAATGGTGGTGCTGGCTTAAAGGGCCTAATGGCTTATTCCCACACCTAATATCTGTTGTCTATTCATGTCGTTGTCCTTGCTTTCCCTGCTCCACAAAAAGCATCCCGGCCTCCGACTCAACACTCATCCACCATATCATTCAAGCCATTCTCCCACACTCTCGAGGCTCATGCTGAGGTAATGTGCCCGGGATTAGACAGTGTATCTGTCCATCCATCACTTTAATGCCATTGCTCATCCATTTTTAAATCTTTTTGTGCACTTTCGTAAAATCAGCCCATCCATTGTCACTCACCTTTCCGAAGCCCGAGACATCAAATCAATTGGAGACCTTTAAAATCACAGATGGTGCCGTAGTTTCCAGCAGTGGTTGCCTCATTGAGTCCAGGATGGCTGGGAGAAGGGTCTGACCACATTGCAACACCATTAACTTGTTGACCTCCTGGTGACCAGACACCCATCACTTCCACGACATTCCCGGAAGCAAGCCATTAAGGTGAAAAGAGTGCAGAGATGATTTGCGAGGATGTTGCCAGGAATCGTGACCTTGAGTTATAGGAAGATTGCTTGGCAGGCGAGGGCATTATTCCTCGTAGTCTGAAAGGCAAAAGGTAATAATATGTGAGGTGTGAGGAGGAAGTTCTTTAGCCAGAGGGTGGTGAATCTGTGGAATTCATTCCCCCAGCCAGCAATGGAGCTATGGCTGTTGAATATGTTTAAAGCCGAGATTGATGGTAAGGTCATCAAAGATTGTGGGGAGAAGGCAGCAGAATGGGGTTGAGAGAGAGAAATAGATCATTCATAATCGAATGGTGGAACAGCCTTGGTGGGCTGAATGGCCTAATTCTGGTCCTATATCTTATGGCATTTTAGAGGTGTATAAAATCACAGACAGTAAATGCATAGACTTTTTTTTCCCCAGAGTTAGGAAATTAAGTACAGGAATTAAGGTGAGAGGGGAAAGATTTAATAGGAACCTGTGGGCCCACATTTTCCACACAGAGTGTGGTGGGTATATGGAACGAGCTGCCAGAGTATTTAGTTGAGGCAGGTACCATAACAGCATTTGGACAGGTACATGGATAGGGAAGGTTTAGAGGGATATGGGCCAAATGCAGGCAGGAGAGACTAGCCTAGAGGGGGCATGCTGGTCGGCATGGAGTTGGGTCAAAGGGCCTGTTTCCATGCTCCACAGCTCAGTTATTTTGTACAGTACATGATGTCCCCTGGAGTTCACAAAACCGCCTCTTGTTATTGCTGTTAATGTGTCCTCTCAGGTTAAGGCTGTGCCGACTCTTGCAATGCTGCTTTCCTCACAGAGTTACACTCAGATTATCAAGGAGATTCCCTGTGAATATTAGCAGCTCCCAACTTTATCCGAGCGCGTGGTGAAATATTGACTCATGTTTTTTCTCAACGGCTTGACGATGTAAACTGCTTTAAGGTCAGGTGTGCCACTTATAACAGAGTATAAATTATCTTCTAATTTGAGGTTAACTGATTAGCTTTCATTTCATTCTGTAGTCATGGTGACCTAACTCGAGTAGATGTCATTATTTAAATACTGTGAATCACAGGACTTTCTTGTCATTACCAATTGTATAATTTTTCCAAATGATTCCTTCGCCCTCAAAAATAAAAAGCAATTAATTTAATTTTATTATCTTGCTGTCGCTGACTCACAGCTCCTGCAACTTAGGTTTGATCCTGGGCCTCAGCTGCTGTCTGCATGGAGTCTGCACGTTTCTCCCTTTGTCCACATGGCTTTCCATCGGGATCCCTGGCTTCCTTCATTATGGGTCGGGGTCGGATGATAAAGTAGAATAACATACTGTAGAGCTAGTGAACGGGTGATCGATGGTCGGCATGGACTCGGTGGGCCGAAGGGCCTGCTTCCATATTGATATTATTAGTCAATATCACAAAGACATTGACTGATATCTTTCAGTCGATCAATCACTCAGTAACTGAGCTTCCACTGCCTCCAACATGAACAATTCCAAACACTTACTCCTCTGGATGGTGAAATCTCTCCTCACCTTAGATCTCAATGGTTGATCCAATTTTTATTTTCTGGAGGCTGAGATTCCAAAGGAAACATCCTCCTTGCAGATCAGCCATGATCATGTTGAATAGCAAAATTATCCATTATCATTCTGAAACCTTCAGCAGGTCAGGCAATATCTCTGGAGAACTTGACTGAGAGAACCAACATTGTGAAGACCCTTCTCGATCTGATTCCATTTTCTTCAGACATGGATTTTACCTCAAATCAGTTCATACATTCTCTCCAAATCTCCGGTCTGTGTTCTGTACAGTTCAAGATCAAATTGTAAGCCTTTTCATATGCAAGATAGAATCAAAGAGTCAAGGGACAAAAGTCAAGAGTGTTCTATTGTCACTCTGGTAATGGAAAAGCAAAATTCTTACTTACTGCAGCCTAACGTGCCCTTAAATACAATAACATACAAAAATATTTAATAATTAATAACACAATGAATAATTAAATGTAATACTAGATAACAGTGCAAAACCAAGGTCCATGGTGCAACAAAGACACGTGGCATGGTGGCACAGCGGTAGAGTTGCTGCCTTATGCGCCCGTCCCACTTAGGAAATCAGAACGGAAACCTCTAGAGACTTTGTGACCCATCCAAGATTTCCGTGCGGTTCCCGGAGGTTTTTGTCAGTCTCCCTACCTGCTTCCACTACCTGCAACCTCCAGCAACCACCTGCAACCTCTGGGAACCGCACGGAAACCTTGGGTGGGGCGCAAAGTCTCCAGTGGTTTCCGTTCAGGTTTCCTAAGTGGGACAGGGGCATAACAGGGCCTTAGACCCGGGTTGGATTCTGACTACGGGTACTGTCTGTACAGAGTTTGTACGTTCTCCCCGTGACCTGCGTGGGTTTTCCCCAGGATCTTCGGTTTCCTCCCACACTCCAAATACGTACAGGTTTGTAGGTTAATTGGCTTGGTGTAAATGTAAATGGTCTCTGTTGTGTGTAGGAAAGAGTCAGGGTCTGGTCAACGCAAACTCAGTGGACTGTTTCCACGCTATATCTTCAAACAAAACTAAACTAAACACAGTTCATAGAAGATCATAGTTGCAGAGGTGAATGTTCAAGAGCCTGATGGTTGCTGGGAAGGAGCTGCTCTTGAACCTGGAGGTCACGGTTTTCAGACTCCTGTACCTTCTTCCCGATGGTAGCAGCGAGATGAGAGCGTGGCCAGGGCGCTGTGGGTCTTTATAGAATATCGAACAAGATGCAGGCTGGTATACATTAGGTAAACGTGAGTTTGATGATTTCCAGAATGTGGTTATACTACAATGTATTACATAACATATTCTCTATGCAGTAACTTTTTTTTAGCTATTTTTTACTGCGCAAATAAATGTTAATATTTCCAAACAAAACGCCAACATATCTGGACCTCAAATACCAAATCTACTACAAAATTAATTACACTCTCAAAGTGGCATTAGAAATTGACATTAGAAATTGCTCATTCTGATGTATAAACTGTGTGTATTTTGAATAATTTGCCTGGTAAAGCAACAAACTTCTCATCAATGTTTAATGGGTCAATAAATCTTCTTTGTTAAATAACAGATGCAGTTTAGTGACATGCAATGCCTCACAATGTGCTAGAACTGGATACAGCAATATTGGTCTTACAATAAAAGCCGCAACTCACATGGGATGCTGCTTTCTCAAGCGTGAAAGGGAAAAGGTTTGCCAAGTTGAAAGACCGCAGACGCTGGAATCTGGAGCACGAAACAGATTGCTGCAGGAACTCAGTGAGTCAGGCAGCATCTGTGGTAGACGCATTGGTTTGTTGTTGGCATGTGTACCGGGACTCAGTGAAAAGCTGGGCGGCATGGCGGCACAGCGGTAGAGTTGCTGCCTTACAGCACCAGAGACCCGGGTTCGCTCCTAACTACGGGTGTTGTCTGCACGGAGCTTTACGTTCTCCCCGTGTGCCCATGTGGGCGCTCCAGTTTCCTCCCACATTCCAAGGACGTGCAGGTTTGTAGGTTAATAGTCTTTGGTAAAATTGTGAACCATCCCTAGCGTGTAGGATAGCGAGTGTGTACAGAACGATCACTGATTTTTTTTTGATTTTTAAACACTAATAACACTTTATGCACCTGGTGAGCTGAGGGGGACTGAGTAAGATGGCCAAAAATCAGAACCGTAAATGGTAGCGTTTTATCTAAAATCAATATACAGTGCAAACAGGAAGTTGTCAAGTTTAAACCAACAACCATTTGCAGTGCAGTGCAACATTTCAAAGCAACTCCCCCCCCCCCCACTAACAACCTTTTGTGGTGCAGCATTTCAAAGCAAGCACATTTTCATTTTCAAACCACATTAAGGGCACTCACAGTTGAGTGTGTTCACCAATATGTTCAGTGTTATTCGCAGCTCAGAGCGACGTGATCCTCTCACTTCCTCCATCTTGCAGAGACTGAGTGAGGCACAACACTTCTGGGTTTTATAGTCCCTCCCCCCTACCACCAGCAGGGGCAACAGAGAGAATCTCAACATTTTTTAAACCTCAATTATTTTTCATTGATGGTAAAAACCCTCTTGTCCTGCACAGCGGAGGGGGACTCTAAGTAAGATGGCCAAAAATCACAGCCCTAGGTGGCAGCGTTTTTTCTAAAATCACGAAACAGAAAAACAGGAAGTGGTCAAGATCTTACTTTTAGTAATATATATAATGTTACTGCATTATCATGTTAGTTACAGAGGAAAAGTCCAGCATCTGCAATGAGGTAGGTTGGAAGACATCCTAGCTCACGGGAGGACCATTCAGTAGTCTGATAACAGCGAGGAAGAAGCAGTTCCTGAAGTAAAGCGATGGATGATGTTTCAAGCAATGACCCTCCATCAGGACCTGTCCAAGTGCCAAGATTTGCCCAATAATTTTATAACAGAATTAAAATATTTTTATATCACCTAGAGACTCATTAAACCGCTAAGTAACAATCATACCTAATGAAAACAGACACTAATGTGCCTTTATTAAACCAGTTTGAAAATATTAGCACCAATTAAGTTTAAAATATTTATTCGTGTTTTAGTATCTTTTTCCTTCACTCTGCAAGGTTCTGGAAGGTTATCAATAATTCTCATTAAATCTTGAGTATTTCATCACATAAAAGATAGGCCTGCAGTGTCGGGGAGCTTTGGTGCTCCGGTTTTCTTTCAGAGATGAAGCCTGGCTGGAACTTTCACACCTAACTTCATTACATCAGCATCGGGAACATTAATCACACCATGCATGCTTCACGTGTTACAGCCTTCAGACACCAGTGATTTTACCCAAAAGGTGACAGACATTTTGGAGTCCACTGTTAATTGAGCTCAAAAGTTCATCTAGAAATGAAAACTGGTCTATCTACATTCACCAATGCTCTGGAAGATGGCATTTATTAATTGAGGTTAAATTAATGACGTCTCACTCTGGAGAGTCAGAGAGTTATAGATTGATGCAACGTGGGAACAGGCTTTTATGCACAGCTTGCCCAATGTCAACCAACTATCTATACTCGTCCCACTTGCCTGCATTTGGCCCATATCCCTCTTTAACCTATCTTATCCATGTACCTATCCAAATTATTCTTAAATGTTGAGTTAAATGTACCTGCTTCAACTACCCCATCTGGGAGCTTGTTCCATGCACCCACCAATCTTTGCGGAAAAGGTTACCCCTCTGGTTCCTATTAAATCTCCCCCCCCCCCCCCCTCATGTTAAACCAATGACATCTGCTTCTCAACTCCCCTACTCTGAGTAAAAGACTCTGTGCATTCACCCGATCTATTCCCCTCATGAATTTATATGCTGGAGCATAGATGCTGGCATGGACTAGTTGGGTCGAATAGCCTACTTCTCCTCTGTAATATAGTGTGAGAATCTTTCCCCCCTCACATTAAACCTATGTACTCTGGTTCTCGATTCCCCGACTCTGGGCAAAAGACTGTCTATGTCTACCCGATCTATTCCTCTCGCGGTTTTGTATACCTTGGACGTCAGTGCAACAAGGCAGCTAATTGAACATTGGGTCAGTGTGGCCTCAGGGGTTGAAGTCCTGGGATTGTCCTTTTCTCTAATGAGGCGGGAGAGAGGTGAAGAAGACCTTTCAGCGAGTCGGTAAATCTTTCAGCACACAGGACGTCAGGTAGACACTTTATGTGCCGATATTGACTGCTCGACCCAGGGACATAACAGCTGCTATTTTGGAACGAGCTGTCCATTGGTTTCACGGACGCAACCAATAATACGCCGGTGGATGCTGAAGAGGCCTTCTGCCAAAGGCGAATGATAACAGAGTGTTCATTCTCACATTCATCTGCTCCTGCACAGAGAAACATCTCAAAGTGAATGCCTCACATTTACTGAGGGCAATCACTGGGTGTCATGGTGTGATTGTGAGCGGCCAAATGTCAAGCAGTTAACGCTTGGCTGAAGAGACAAGAATTTTATTTCCTCTGGCAAGTATAGACCATTAACAGGCAGAAAATATATTCATAGATTTCAAAAAAGGATCCACAGTGAGATCTGTGTTCTGGTTAGAGCTCTATTATGGATGGTTTAGAGGGATGTGGGTCAGAAGTGGTCAAACTGTAAAATTCCTCCCACTTCTCTCATGGGGTACACTACCACCCCCCCCCCCCCCCCCCCCCCCCCATGTACATCCCAATACTTTCCACTCGTCACTTTAATTTCACCAGAGCGTTGTGAATCTGTGGAATTCTCTGCCACAGAAGGCAATGGAGGCCAATTCAGTAGATGTTTTCAAGAGAGTTAGATTTAGCTCTTAGGGCTAATGGAATCAAGGGATATGGGGAGAAATATGGAAAGAACAACACTGGCTACAGTTCTGAAAGTGTCCCATTGCCTGTAAGGTACAACGGGAAATAACAATCAAGGCTTGTGGTTTTGTCAACTCTTTGACATTCCTTTCAGATTGCCCCAAAATCTATAAAGTCAGGAAAGTGGTCGCCGCTGTTAACAAAACATAGAACATAGATTAGTACAGCACATGAACAGGCCCTTTGGCCCATAATCTTCATGCTGGCCATGTTGCCAAGTTAAACTGATCCCATCTGCCTGCACATGACAGTAACAAGAGGGTCAACAATAACCTGCTTCTTTGATGTTGGTTGAGGGATGACATTTTGGAGTTGTTCAGGTGATGGTCACAGAGCTGTACAGCATGGAAACAGGCCCTTCGGCCCACCTTGTCTATGCCCAGCACTTTGGCACACTGGGCCTAGCTCCATTTGCTTGCATTTGCCCCATGGCCCTCTAACCTCTTCCTATCCCTAAATCCGTCCAAATGTCTTTTAAAAATCATAATGCTTCTTTAGGTTCCTCTGGCAGCTCATTCCAGATATGGGTGACCTTCTGAGTGAAAAAGTTGCCCCTAAGGTCCCTCTTAAGTCTCTCCCCTCTCACCTAAAGCCTATGCCATCTAGCTTTAGAATTTTCCACCCTGAGGAAAGGATTATGAGCATTCACTTCACCCCTGCCTCTCATGATCTTGTACACCTCAATAAGGTCATCCTTCAGCCTCCTACGTTCCAAAGCAGAGTGTCACAGCCTCACCCATATAACTCAAGCCCGCAAGCCAAGGTAATATCCTGGTGAATGTCTACCGCACCCTTTCCGACTTAATGGCATCCGCCCGGGAGCCAAGTGATCAGGACTGCACACGGTACTCCCAGGCAGGTCTCTCACGTGTAGAGCTGTATTACCATGTCCCAACTTTGTTGTCAATACCCCTTCACGATGAAGACACATGCGCCAAGTGCCTTCTTCGTCACATCCCTGCGGCTCACTGTGGTTGCTTGAGAAACACGAAGGCTTTCCTTGACATCCAAGAAATAGTATTTAGGCTTTTGGGATTGGCGTGGGTGGATTAGGTAACAAAGCGTACGAGTGTAGACCATTTCGAGAGGAGGTGTGGATCAAAGTAAGTGTGCCCACCTCTGCAAGAAGCTATGAATTATGCAAGGGCCCAAACTAGTCCTAAATGTGCTTGTTTGAGACACACCAAAGAATCCTCATTCCTGCCGTGTATGATAAAATGTTTCGAACACATTATTTGAGTTGAATTTTTATCTGTCGATGAAATATTAATAATGAAAGGTCCATGGTGCCAACTCTACACCAATAACTAGAGTTCCTCAGAATCCCATGGATGAGGTGCATTTTTTTGATTGATTTTATGAAGTTTCCTGTGATTTTGAAGAATAGTTAATACCCAACGTGCTGTTTCCAAAAATCTCTGAGAGTCTCTTTAGCATCTTTGAAGAGTTCGTTGTTAACTCACTTCAACTCAACCCATTTCTAACTTTCTTAAACCCTTGGGTTCCTTTACATCCCAGCTACTTCCACAGTCTTGTTTAGTTTAGTTTAGTTAATATACAGTGCAGAAACAGGACATTCAGCCCACTGAGGCCTCACCGACCAGCGATCCCTGCACTATCGTACACTATCCTACACACACTAGGCCCAGAGTTTTGCTTTAGCAGTCTCCGGAAACATCTCTGGAGAACACGGATTGGTGATGTTTTGAGTTAGGGCTCTTCTTCAGACTGTTAATAGTATAGTATATAGTATAGTATAGTCTAGTATATCTTTATTGGCATTTTCCTGAGCACTCACATACCCAGAGGAAACAAAAAAACGTTGCTCAACCAGTGTCCATTCAGTGTGCAGTAAAAAATAAATAGAAATAAAAATACATATATCATGAACAAATTAAACACTCTACTCTCTACTAAACATCAACAGGCGTTCCGATCGGCAGTGGCACGACAGTGGCTCTGCTGCAGTGTGTCCAGGTTGGTGGTTGGTGCGCGATACTTTGGCAGGGGGCAAAGTCCGTTTATCAGTCTTATAGCCTGCGGGAAGAAGCTGAGGAGCATCCTGCTGGTTTTGCAGCTAATGCTCCTGTACCTCTTCCCAGATGGCAGGATGGAGAATATGTGATGCAATGGGTGGTAGGGGTCTTTGATGATGGAGATGGCTCTGCTGATACATCTCTTCCTGTATATGTCCAGCAGGAAAGGGAGTGGAGCACCAATAATCCTGCTGGCGGTCTTCACAATCCTGTCTAGTTGGTGCCGTTCGTACGCCTTGCAGCTCCCGAACCAGGAAGTGATGCCGTAGGTTAATGTGCTCTCGATTGTCCCCCTATAAAAAGTTTGTAGGTGTGTAATGGGGAGACCTGCTTTCCCTAGTCTTCAGAGAGGGTGTAGTCACTGCTGGGCTCTCTTGACCAGTGCTGTGGTGTTGGTCGTGGACATCAGGTCATCTGACAGGTGGAGTCCTAGGAACTTCACGCTGCTGACCCTTTCCACATCAGCTCCATCGATGTGCAGAGGTGTATGGTGTTGTTTTCCCGCCCTCCTGAAGTCAACCACCATCTCCTTAGTTTTTCCCACGTTGAGAATGAGGTTGTGGGATTTGCACCATCCTGTGAGCAGCTCCACCTCCATCCTGTACGCCGACTCATCATTGTCACTGATGAGACCCACCACTGTTGTGTCATCAGCGAACCTGTTGATGAAGTTATTGTTGAGTCTAGCAGTACAGTCGTGTGTAAGCAGACTAAACAGCAGGGGGCTTAGGACACAGCCTTGGGGCGATCCAGTGCTCACAGCTATGGTTTTTGATGTCCTACTGCCCACCCTGACTGTCTGCTGCCGTTGCGACAGAACGTTCAGGACCCAGTTACATGTGCCAGCATCAACCCCCAATAGCTCCAACTTCTCCATCAGCTGCTGCAGAATGATTGTGTTAAAAGCAGAGCTGAAGTCTATGAAGAGGATCCTGGCATAAGTACTTTTCCGATCAAGGTGTGACAGTACGAGGTTCAGTGTTGTTGAGACTGCGTCCTCTGTGGATCGGTTGGCTCTGTAGGCGAACTGCAGTGGGTCTAGGTCGGCAGGTAGACTATTTTTGATGTGCTGCATAACCAGTCGCTCAAAACACTTCATTACTATGGGTGTTAGAGCCACTGGTCGAAAGTCATTATGACAGGCTGGGTTTGGTTTCTTCGGGACAGGGACGATGGTGGCACTCTTAAGACAGTTGGGCACTACTGCCTGGCTGAGTGAGATGTTAAAAATGTCTATGAAAACATCTTTCAGTTGCTCGGCGCAGTCTCTTAAAACGCATCCAGGAATGTTGTCCGGCCCTGCAGCTTTGCGTGGATTGATAATGGCAATTGATGTGGCCCTGGATTGATGTGGCCCTGGACAGCAAGGTTAGGTTGGGTAAGAAGGAACTGCAGATGCTGGTTTAAACTGAAGATAGACACAGATAGCAGGATTAACTCAGTGGGTCAGGCAGCATATCTGGAGAGAAGGAATGGGTGACGTTTCGGATCTGAAGAAGGGTCTCGACCTAAAAAGTCACCCATTCCTTCTCTCCAGAAATGCTGCCTGACCCGCTGAGTTACTCCAGCTTTTTGTGTCTATCTGAGGTCAATCTGGGAATGGAAAGGGAAGTTAAGATGGTTAGCAACCGGGAGATCCAGTAGGACTTGGTGAACAGAGCTCAAGTGTTTGGCAAAACAGTCGCTGAGACAAATATCCGAGAGGGCTTCAGTCATCAATGTCTGTAAAATCCTACTCACAATGTCAATTCTCACCTCATTATTGGTGAGACTTTTCAATCCTAGATCTTCAGAAAACCACTTCCTTCTGATTCATGTTTAAGAAAAAACTGCGGATGCTGGAAAAATTGAAGGTAGACAAGTCTTAAGAAGTGTCTCGACCAGAAACTTTGCTTATTCCTCTCCATAGATGCTGCCTCACCCGCTGAGTTCCTCCAGTGTTTTTGTCTACCTTCCCTGTGATTCATTTCTGTTTAATAGTCGCAGAATTATCCTGGATGCTACTCATATTTTTTTTTTTTTTTTTTAATGTCAAATCAGTTCCGTGGCCTCTGATGCTCTTCAGAATGAGTGAGAGAGATATATGAGGTGTTGGACAAAGACGGGAAAGAGGAGAGAGAGAGAGTGGTGGGGAGAGAAGGCAGAGGGGGAGAGAGAGTGGGCAGAGAGAGGACAAAGGGAGAGAGAGCGAGAAAGATGTGAGAGGAAGGGGAGAGAGAGAAGGCAGAGTGAAAAAGTTGGCAGAGAGAGCAAGGGGAAGAGAGAGAGAGATTGAGAGAAGGTAGAGAGAGAGAGAGAGAGAGAGAGAGAGAGAGACGGAGAGAGTGAGAGAGTGAGAGAGTGAGAGAGAGAGAGGAGAGAGGGAGAGAGGGAGAGAGGGAGAGAGGGAGAGAGGGAGAGAGAGAGAAAGAGCCTTTTATCACCTTCAACAACATTTTGATCCGATTGCAAAATCAATGCAGAGAAAGACGTTGATACCACCCAGCTGAGAACATCAATCAAGAAGTAAGCCACCACATCTCGTATCAGAGCTCTCAGCTGGTCCTTTGAAGTATGTAAGTTTTCTGCTCACACTGTTTTAACACTGTTTTATCCAAAAGTCTTTTACAGCTATCAATCGTTCTTTGGTTGCTAAATGCGGTGTGGTTCTGCAGCGTGGGCTGAGGGGGATGCTGTTTCGGCAGAGACACGAGATTCAAGATTCAAGATTCAAGAGAGTTTATTGTCATGTGTCCCTGATAGGACAATGAAATTCTTGCTTTGCTTCAGCACAACAAAACATAGTAGGCATTGACTACAAAACACATCAGTGTATCCATATACCGTTATATAAATATATACACACATGAATAAATAAACTGATGAAGTGCAAATAACAGATAAAGGGCTATTAATGTTCAGAGTTTTGTCCGAGCCAAGTTTAATAGCCTGATGGCCGTGGGGAAGTAGCTATTCCTGAACCTGGTCGTTGCCGTCTTCAGGCTCCTGTACCTTCTACCTGAAGGTAGCAGGGAGATGAGTGTGTGGCCAGGATGGTGTGGGTCCTTGATGATACTGCCAGCCTTTTTGAGGCAGCAGCTGTGATAAATCCCCTCGATGGAAGGAAGGTCAGAGCCAATGATGAACTGGGCAGTGTTTACAACATTTTATAGTATTTTCCTCTCCAGGGCGCACAAATTGCCATAACAAAGCGACGATGCAACCGATCAGCATGCTCTCTACTGTGCACCTGTAGAAGTTATATTGAATCCTCCTTGACAAATCGAATCTCCGTAATCTTCTCAGGAAGTAGAGGCGCTGATGTGCTTTCTTAATAATTGCATCAGTGTTCTCGGACTAGGAAAGATCTTCATAGATGTGCACACCCAGGAATTTGAAGCTCGTGACCGTTTCAACCATCGACCCATTTATATAAACGGGACAGTGGGTCCCCATCATACTCCTTCCAAAGTCCACAATCAGTTCCTTGGTTTTGCTGGTATTGAGGGCCAGGTTATTGCGCTGGCTCCATATGGACAGTCGCTCGATCTCTCTTCTATACTCTGACTCATCCCCATCAGCGATACGCCCCACAACAGTGGTGTCGTCAGCGAACTTGATGATGGAGTTCGCACTATGACCGGCTACGCAGTCATGAGTATAGAGTGAGTACAGCAGGGGGCTGAGCACGCAGCCTTGAGGTGCTCCCGTGCTGATTGTTATCGAGTCTGATACATTTCCACCAATTCGAACAGTCTGTGGTCTGTGAATGAGGAAGTCGAGGACCCAATTGCAGAGGGATGCGCAGAGACCTATTTCTGTGAGTTTGGTAACCAGCTTGGAGGGGATGATAGTATTAAATGCTGAGCTGCAATCAATAAATAACAGCCTGACATATGAGTTTTTGTTGTCCAAGTGGTCCAGAGCGGAGTGGAGGGCCAGCGAGATCGCATCCACTGTTGACCTGTTGTGGCGGTAAGCGAACTACAGTGGGTCCAGGTTTTTGTCGAGGTAGGAGTTGATTTGCGCCATGATCAACCTCTCAAAGCACTTCATCGCCACAGGCATTAGTGCCACTGGTCGATAGTCATTGAGGCACGTCACCTTACCCTTCTTGTGGTGGCCAGCGCTCACAGAAGGTCACCAGAGTCCCCATGGACACCGCATGTTCCCTCTCTTGAATGAAACGTTGAACACCAGAAACCACAGATGGTGGAACGTTGAGTTTTTAAAAAAACACGAAGTGCTGGAGGAACACAGCGGGTCAGGCAGCATGTGTGGAGGGAATGGAGGGATGACTGGAGGAATGGAGGGATGAAAGGAACAGCTTTTTCAATAACACCATTACACTGCTGAACTCAGAGTCCCGTCGCTAGGTATCTTTAGACTCTCCCATTTGTATACATTTATTTGCCTATGTACCAGTTTCATTCATCCACAGTCCACACATTGTTAACCAGTATTTTTATTTTGTATTTTTATTTCTACTATCTTGCACTATGACCAAATGCTAAACTGCATTTAGTTGTACCTGTACTCGTATTTGTGCAATGACAATAAAGTTGAATTGAATTGAATTGAATTTTGGTTCGGAACCCTTCTTCAGGGGAGAGTTTAACATGGGACAGTTTACACATGCCTCGGGGTTTGGTTTGAATGTCTACACTTCATATTTGAGCACATTCTGACCCCAGTTTCTGCCCACTCCTCGAGCACTGATCACGGCTCGATCCCAGCATCAGGTGATGTCCAGAAATGGAAACCATTTTTACGATTAGCACAATGCTTCCAACATGGCACTCAACCAGGGCCGGATTTACCTATAAACTAGACAAGCTTAAGCTTAGGGCCTCAAGGTTTATGGGGGGCCTCCGGCCAAGGCAGGACACCTACCGCCCCCCTCTCTATCTCTCACTCTCCATCTCGCCCTGCTATCTGTGTCCGGGCCGCCGGGCTCCACTCGCTCCTCATCCGCCGGCAGGCCGCCTTGCACATGCGCATTTCTGCGGCCCGCACGTCCTCCCCCCTGCACATGCGCACAACCACGGCCAGCACATCATCGGCCACTCTTTATTGCTCTAGATGTCAGCTGATTTGCATTGGGGAGACTAAGCGGCAGTTGGGCGATCGTTTCGCCGAACACCTCCGCTCAGCCCGCAATAACCTACTTGAAGTCCCGGTGGCTCAGCACTTCAACTCCCCCTCCTATTCTGAATCCGACCTCTCTGTCCTGGGTCTCCTCCATTGCCAGAGTGAGCAACACCGGAAATTGGAGGAACAGCACCTCATATTCTGCCTGGGCAGCTTGCGTCCTGATGGCATGAACGTTGAATTCTCCCAATTTTGCTAGCCCTTGCTGTCTCCTCCCCTTCCTTAACCCTCGAGCTGTCTCCTCCCCTCCCCCCCCCCTCGGGCACCTCCCCCTCCCTTTTTCCTTCCTTCTCCCCCCCCCCCCCCCCCCCCCATCAGTCTGAAAAAGGGTTTCGGCCAGAAACATTGCCTATTTCCTTCGCTCCATAGATGCTGCTGCACCCGTTGAGTTTCTCTAGCAATTTTGTGTACCTTCGATCTTCCAGCATCTGCAGTTCCTTCTTGAACACATCATCAGCTGCCCTGCGCATGCACACTGCAACGGCAACTGGTCGGCGCTGGGCACTTTCTCCCTCACTTTGAATTGTGGGAGATTTGGCCGCCATGGCTGTCCGGTCGCTGCCTCGCCGCCAGCGCTGAAAACCAACGCGGAGGGGGCCTCACAAGTGGAATAGCTTAGGGCCTCTCTTCATCTAAATCCGGCCCTACACTCAACGCAGGCAACTATTTGCGTGTTAGCTGTTGAATGACCGGGTCATACTCACAAACATGGTACACCAGTATTTATTGAAAGGCACTTATAATACACTGCAGCATGTTGCTTCAGCTGTGTAGCAGCATAGACTGCCAGCACGAGTTGTGTTGCGATAATATGAACAGTGTATTAGGCGGAACTTCTAATAATAAAGCACTACAATGGTTAGTAAGTCAATTTACACTAGCCACAGAAGCAGATCTACAGTCACATATTACAGTAGAAGATAGACACAACAAGCTGGAGTAACTCAGCAGGACAGGCAGCATCTCTGACTGAAGTCTGAAGAAGAGTCTCGACTCAAAACATCACCATTCCTTCTCTCCAGAGATGTCGCCTGTCCCGCTGAGTTATGCCAGCTTTTTGTGTCTATCTTCGGTTTAAACCAGCACCTGTAGTTCCTTCCTACACATATTACAATCACATATCCGTACAGCAACATTTATATGCACAGTAAATGGCGCGATTGTAATCAAGTATTCCTACATCAGTCTGAAGAAGGGTTTCGGCCCGAAACGTTGCCTATTTCCTTCGCTCCATAGATGTTGCCTCACCCGTTGAGTTTCTCCAGCACTTTTGTCTCCCTTTGATTCGCCAGCATCTGCAGTTCCTTCTTAAACATGTTGTCTTTCCGCTGACTGGATAGCATGCTACAAAAGCTATTTACTGTATCTTGACACATGTGGCAATAAACTAAATGAACTAAATTAACAGTTTTTAATTGCTAAAATCCATACGGATGCACAATGAAATTTGTTAAACCTTCCTCATCTCATAATTAAAAAATGAGTTATCTCCAAACGCGGATAAATAATTAAGGTAAATAACAGCCCAGATTTTAATAATCCAAATCTGATTATGGGAAAAAAAATTCCATTGAACACTAGGGCTCAATGATGGAGGAAGCAGCTTAATGTGATAATC
The DNA here is from genome assembly GCF_028641065.1 of Leucoraja erinaceus. Classification (NCBI taxonomy): domain Eukaryota; kingdom Metazoa; phylum Chordata; class Chondrichthyes; order Rajiformes; family Rajidae; genus Leucoraja; species Leucoraja erinaceus. The sequence continues at coordinate 8,363,505 of NC_073408.1, forward strand.
AGGGAGCCATTTGCCTTCATTGAAGCTGGAAATCAAATTCTCGTAATCCAGCACTGATTATATTGCTAATTTAATTCTTGCCTCTCACCAGCTACCACTGGCGGTGTTGCACTCAGCTGGATGCCAAGTCTGGCGTGAGGCTTCTTGTTCATTTCCCTTAAATGGGCACAAAATAACAAGCAAACATTGAAGCCACTGGCACCATGTTCTGGATCAAGGTGCAGGCGCTACTCAACTCTGCAATTGGACAAAGCAACTGGCATCGAGAGGCTGCCCAACATGTCTGCAGCTAATCCCAGGATATAATATCAACAAGCACCACTGGCTTTAAAAGGTACAAAAAGATTTGCTGAATGCATCTTTGGAGCCAATGAAATATTAGTGGCGGGTGAGGGCCATGAAATAATGAGGGAAACATGGCAGCCAAACTGTGCCCTGCGAGCCAGTATTGCTATTGGTTATGTGTGCAGGAAGGAACTGCTAGTGCGTGCGTGCGTGAGTGAGTTAATTTATTGCCACGTGTGCCGAGGTACAGTAAAAGTTTTTGTTGCGTACTAACCAGCCATCAGAAAAACAATACGTGATTCCACTCAACTTATTCACAGTGTGCAGATACATGATTAAGGGAATAACATGAATAATGTTTAGTGCAAGATAAAGGCAGTAAAGTCCGATCAAAGATAGTCTGAGGGTCTCCAATGAGGTAGATAGTAGATAGCAGATGCTGGTTTATACCGAAGATAGACACAAAGCTGAGCTACTCCAGCTTTTTGCATCAATTCTCGGTTTAAACCAGCATCTGCAGTTCCTTCCTACACTTAGACACAAAGTGCTGGAGTAAGACAGCATCTCTGGAGACAAAGGATCTGTGACGTTTCGAGTCAGGATACTTCTTCAGACTCAATTCAGACACTATTGTTTTATTAGTGTCCCATGTACCAACATACAGTGAAATACTTTGTCTGAGTGCTATCCACTCAAGCCATACTACACATGATTGCAATCAAGCTGGAACCAAGCACAACAGATGGTGCAAAGAGAAAAATACCAGACTGCAGAAAAAAATCAGAGTTCCACAAAGAGGTTGATTGGAAGATCAGGATTACACCCAAGATTATGGGAGGTCCATTCAGTAGTCTGATAAGGTGGGGGAAAGCTGGTGGTTCATGCTTACAAACTTTTGTACCTTCTGCCTGATAATTGTTATGAAATCTGTTTTATAATTTGTATAAAAACTGAGGATCTTTTTTCACGGCTTTGTGGATTTAACCTTTTCATTGGACTGATTAACAAGAGAACTACAAAGGTTAATCCCTGCATTAGACTTTGGGCCTGACTCCTATGAAAGTACTGGATGAAACAAGCCTTGTGGAAGACAAAAGGAACTGCAGCTGCTGGAATCTTGAGAACAAAGTGCTGGAGGAACTTTGGAAGGGTCTCAGGAAGGGTACCAACCTGAGACATTGCCTGTCCATTCCCTCCACAGATGCTGCCTGACCCATTGAGTTCCACCAGCAGATTGCGATGTGCTGAAACCTTAGGTAAGACTGCATTGATCATCTAGTCCCAGCAATGATTAGTTCACATTAAGTGAACTGTCACTGTTGCTGCATTTCATTTGTGTCTCAATCAAATCTTCATTTGGTTGCATGGATTAATGCTAATGGTCAATTAACACATTTTATCATATGTTTTGCATCATTAATTGTGAGGTAAATGCTGCTCATTGTGTGTGGAATTATGTAGCATGAAACTGATAAAATATAATTGATAAAATATAATCTCAAATCCATTTTGTACAAATTGTATCATTTATCTTTTTTTAGGTTGGTTTCACATCCACCTCTTTGGTTAGATGGTTGTGGTATCACGTCCCATCCAGGTACAATGCCGGGCAGGAACAAGGTCTAACCTTCCAGGCCGTATTAAAATACCAGTCATAGAGCTGTACAGCACTGAAATAGGCCCTTCAGCCCACCTGGTCCATGCTGACCTAGGTGGCATATTGAACTAGTCTCATTTGCTTGGAAAGCAGCATCTTCAGGCCTTCAATGAAATTCCTCTCATTGAAGGCAAATGATACGGCCTTCAACCCTCTAATCCCTACCTAGCCATATATCTGTCCAAATGTCTTTTAAAAGTCATAAACATTACTCAGTTTAAGAAGAAGTGCAATAGTATTATTTTCCAGAGGTATAAGAATGAGGAAGGGCTGTGATGATGGTTACGTTTTAGTTTATTGACGGAGTGTGATATTCATGATGTACATAGAATTTGGATAATTGTTTATAAACTGTGTATATGTATGTTTGCGTGCATGCATATGCAATAATATATGTATGTATGTGGCTTACGTATGGATATGTGTATATACAGTATGTTTGTGTATGTGTATATATATATATATATAGATGAGATAAAGTTTGTGAATTAATCAATGGGTAGCGGGGAAGGGATAGGAATAAATAAGTGTATACTTCCTCCTACTCCTTTTCGAACATGTAAGATGATGTAAGATTTGTGATGTTCATGAGAAGTTATTCAATGAGGTGTATAGGATTATTGCTCATTTCATTGTATTGTTATTTTGCATTGTTTTTAACTTTTTTGTTTTACATGTTCGAAATAAAATATACACTACTAATAATTGTACCTGTGTCTATAGGTTCCTCTGGCAGCTCATTCCAGATACGGACAACCCTCTGGGTAAAAGAGTTGCACCGGAGGTCACATTTAAATTTCTCCCCTCTCACCTTCATTGGATTCTAGGTCTTTGGTTCATTCACGCTGGGAGTATGGCCTGCAGTTCTGTTCACCCATGTACTTAAAGGATGTGAAAGCTTTTGAAGAGGGTTACCGAAATGATGTCTGGGTTAGGCGTATTAGCTACAAGGAGAGGTTGGACAGACTTGGGATTGTTTTCTCTGGAACGCTGGAGGTTGTGGAGAGACCTGATAGAGGTATATAACATTTTGAGGCATAGATAGGGTTGACAGTCAGAACCTTTTTCCCACAATGGAAAAAACAAATACTAGAGGGCATAGCTTTAAGGTGGGAGGGGCAAAATTTTAAAGATAAGCGGAGCAAGGTTTTTTTTAAGAGGGAGGTGGGTGCCTGGAATGCATTGATGGTTGAAGCAGATCGGAGGTACAAAGGGACTTGGGAATGCTGGTGCAGGATTCCCAAAACGTTAATTTGCAGCACAAGTTGGCAGTAAGGAAGGCAAATACAGTGTTAGCTTTCATTTCAAGAGGATTAGAATATAAAAATGTAATGCTGAGGCTTTATAAGTCACAGGGGATGCCACATTTGGAATATTGTGAGCAATTTGGGGCCCTATATCTGAGGAAGATTGTGTTGGCTTTGGAGAGGGTCCAGAGGAAGTTAATTAGAGAATGATCCCTGGGAAGATTCGATTGATCTATGTGGAGCATTTGATGGCTCTGGGCTTGTAATCACTGGAGCTTAGATGAGGGAGGATCTCAAGCCAAGTCAAGTCAAGTCACTGTTATTTCTATAGCACATTTAAAAAACAACTCTTGGTGTTCAAAATCTCATTGGAACTTACCGAATAATGAAAGGCCTGGATGGAGTTGATGTTGAGAAGATATTTCCATGAGAGGGGGAGTCTAGGGCCAGAAGGCACAGCCTCAGAATAAAAGGACGGAGAAGAGGAGGAATTTATTTAGTTAGACCTGGTGAACCTGGTCCTTTTATTCTGAGGCTGTGCCCTCTGGTTCTAGACTCTGTGGTGGCCAAGTCTTTGGCTATTTTTAAAGCAGAGATTTATAGGTTCCGGATTAGTAAAGGTGTCGACATCTAAGGGGAGGAAGGAAGGAGAATGGGGTTGAGACGGGGAAAATAGATCAGCCATAATTGAATGGTGGAGCGGGCTTGATGGCCCAAATGTCTTAATTCTGCTCCTATGTCTTATGATCTTATATGTTGGTGGGATTTGAAAGACTTTAAAGATTTAATACTTTCTTGGATAGATGTGTAGGAAGGAACTACAGATGTTGGTTTACACCGAAGATAGACACAGAATGCTGGAGAAACTCAGCGGGACAGGCAGCATCTCTGGATAGGAGGAATGGGTGATGTTTTGGGTCGAGACCCTTTCTTGGTGTATCTCTACATTCAATATTGCCTCATTTCATACCTAGCAATGTTAGCACACCTCGATTTCCTTACACCTAGCACCATTGGCATTCCTGTGGCTCCAGGGGTGAGTTGCCTCCACTAATGTTGCCCGGCCCACTGGGTCCCTCCAGCAATTTTCTTCTGCTCCCGATTCCAGCCTCTGTTGTCTCCCATGCCTCCATAAAACGTCCCAGTTGCACGCGGCTCATTATCATATCTGAGCAAACCACTTAACCATTAATCCATTGGGACTTGATCTTTAGACACTTATTTATTTCTCTCTATACCTCCCCTCTCAGAGTACCTAATTAAAATGTAACTAGACAGGAGGGTCACAAATGAGCTATTCAAAAGACAATGTTATCTAGGAAATTGTCTTCTGAGGCAATTAACAAAACCAGTGGATAAGCAATCATGATAAATGATTCAAAAATGTTGCATCAAGTGTTGCAATTGAGCTCCCAAATAAAAATGTTATAACCTTTCTCTAATGGCTCTGTTACATCAGATTTTATGCGCGGTGCAATGCAAGGTAAAGCTGTCTGTGCCACAGTAGAGTGCCAGATACCAGATCATCCACTCGGTGAGAACTCATTGACAAGTAACTGCTTAATTTGGCATCATCTCTGCAAACTCACTGCGAAGGTGTACACATAGTTCAGCCAATGTTGGATGGATAGAAACATAGAAACATAGAAAATAGGTGCAGGAGTAGGCCATTCGGCCCTTCGAGCCTGCACCGCCATTCAATATGATCATGGCTGATCATCCAACTCAGTATCCTGTACCTGCCTTCTCTCCATACCCCCTGATCCCTTTAGCCACAAGGGCCACATCTAACTCCCTCTTAAATATAGCCAATGAGCTGGCCTCTGTGGCAGAGAATTCCAGAGATTCACCACTCTCTGTGTAAAAAAATGTTTTCCTCATCTCGGTCCTAAAATATTTCCCCCTTATCCTTAAACTGTGACCCCTTGTTCTGGACTTCCCCAACATCGGGAACAATCTTCCTGCAACTAGCCTATCCAACCCCTTAAGAATTTTGTAAGTTTCTATAAGATCCCCCCTCTCTCTTCTAAATTCTAGCGAGTACAAGCCGAGTCTATCCAGTCTTTCTTCATATGAAAGTCCTGATTGGGATTGGGTAGACTAAACCATCGGCCCAGATGTGTTCCTTCATGCTGTTTAAGACAAACGCATACAAGTGCCAAGAGTCGACCACGTTCCCTGAAGACGCTCCTCGACCTGAAACGTCACCTGTTCCTTTTTTCCAGAAATGCTGCCTATTGCTGCCATAAAATAGTGTCTATTTTATGTTTAATTATCATATCGGGGCAGTGAATGGCGCTGGGAATCCAAAATAAAAACAGAAATGTATGTATCGTATGTATCGTTAGCTTTTAGAAATGTTTGAATGGTGCACTGACTGGCTGACATTTTTAAATTTTGTTGTACATGGTTCATGTTACAATGACAATAAAGAAACTATTCTATTCTATTCTATTCTATTCTATTCTAAAGTGTTGGAAAACATGAGACAGTTCGGCAGAGTAGCTCCGAGAATTTATGAATTTATGAATTCACGATTCATAAGTGGAGAGATGAAGGCTGAACCCTGAAAGGTTCACGCGTTAAACTTTAGAGATAAAGCAAAGAAACAGGTCCTTCTGCCCACCGAGTCCTCTCCGACCAGCAATCACTGGCACTAACCTACACACCAGGGACAATTTACAATTTTGACCGAACCCAGTTAGCCTACAAACCCGCACGTCTTTGGAGTGTGGGAGGAAACCGGAGCACCCAGAGAAAACCCACTCGGTCACAGAGAGAACATACCAACTCCATACAGCAGGTGGCGCAGAGGTAGAGTTGCTGCCTTACAGTGAAGACAGTGCCAGAGACCCGGGTTCGATCCCGACCACTGTCTGTACAGGGTCTGTACGTTCTCCCCATGACCTGCGTGGGTTTTCTCCGAGATCTTCTGTTTCCTCCCACACTCCAAAGACATACAGGTTTGTAGGTAAATTAGCTTGGTAAATGTACAAAATGATCCCTAGTGTGTGTAGAATAGTGTTAATATGCGGGGATCGCTGGTTGGGGTGGACCCGATGGACCGAAGGGCCTGTTTCCGTGCTGTATCTCTAAAACTAAAAAAAATAATAATAAACCTGTAGTCAGGTTCGAACCTGGGTCTCTGGGCACTATAAGGCAACAACTCTACCGCTGCACCACCATGTCACCTGTGCCTTTATTGTATGTCGGAACACAAATACATTTACACCTCACTCTAGCGATAGACACAAAATGCTGGAGTAACTCAGTGGAACAGGCAGCATCTCTGGAGGAAAGGAATGGGTGACGTTTCGGGTCTAGACCCTTCTTACATAGAAACATAGAAATTAGGTGCAGGAGTAGGCCATTCGGCCCTTCGAGCCTGCACCGCCATTTAATATGATCATGGCTGATCATCCAACTCAGTATCCCATACCTGCCTTCTCTCCATACCCTCTGATCCCCTTGGCCACAAGGGCCACATCTAACTCCCTCTTAAATATAGCCAATGAACTGGCCTCAACTACCCTCTGTGGCAGAGAGTTCCAGAGATTCACCACTCTCTGTGTGAAAAAAGTTCTCCTCATCTCGGTTTTAAAAGGATTTCCCCCTTATCCTTAAGCTGTGACCCCTTGTCCTGGACTTCCCCAACATCGGGAACAATCTTCCTGCATCTAGCCTGTCCAACCCCTTAAGAATTTTGTAAGTTTCAGTCTGTTCTTCAGTCTGCCATTCCTTCTCTCCAGAGATGCTGCCTATCCCGCTGAGTTACTCCAGCATTTTGTGTCTATCTCCGTTGTATAACCAGCATCTGCAGTTCGGTCCAACACTTAACCTCACTCTGGGTTGGGGTTTGAACCCACAGCATGTGTGTTTCCCTATGAACATGCCCCATGTTAAGTGGAGACCAGGTTTCCCAGCTGTCTAACTCCCGTTCGGGGGCACAGTGCCTTTTTCTTCAGCCTGTCTCTGGTTGTGACACAGCCTCAGAAAATCCCAAAATAAACTCATCACCACCTTCAGGATGAAATCTCTGCTTCATTGTTGGAATTGTCACAATGAAAACAAACTCATCTCACTGTAAGTCATGTTTAAAAAAAGTATGTTTCTACTTTGGTAGGCATTTATTCATGGCCTTGGAGTATTACTGATGGCTGGTGGAATTGATGCTGACAACACCATATCATGGGACATGGCTTAGTCTCATAAAATGCATTTATCCCCAGTTAAATAATATATATTTCAACTATGATCAGAGATAAGTGTCAGTCATTCCTGGGATTTTTATTGTATAACAAGAAATGCCTGCATTTCCCTCTTGTATTGATTTTAATCTTCTAATTTCTATGTGGAATAAAGTGAACGGCTGAATACGTTCCCACGACAGTATGAAGTGTTTTGTATTATCGGGTGCGCTCCTGGTATTGTGTGTCTGAGCTTCCCCTCCGCAGTTCTCCTTACTCAGTAATCCTCAGGGTGTTCAGCTAATCGTAGCGGATTCCAGCATTGTGTGCAGGAAGGAACTGCAGATGCTGGTTTACTCCGAAGACAGGCACAAAAAGCTGGAGAAACTCAGCGGGCCAGGCAGCATCTCTGGAGAGAAGGAATGGGTGACTTTTCCGGTCGAGACCCTCCTTCAGACCAAAGATCCTACAACGAGCAAGATAGTCCACTCGACGAAAAAGACGTAGTACGGTCATGGGCAGATACATTGGTAATTTAAGGCCCCATTTCCGTAACCGGCTTCCGTCTCCGCACCAAAGATCCCATAGGATACTAGTGCGGAGACGGAAGCCGGTTACGGAAACATCCTCGTAAAAATCTAAGTTATTTGGTAAAAATCTTCTCATTTTCAGAATTTTAATTTATTAACACAAACTGTTCCCCCGCAATGTTGATTACACTGCGAGTCGGATCGGGTCCAGTTACGGAAATGGATGGAAAAAAGGCTCACCTTCCGTTCTGTTGCATACTACATGTCAGCCCATTGCATTTAGCAGGAGTGGTCTATCTTGCTCCGCTATAGGATCTTTGCTTCAGACTGAGAGTCAGGGAGAGAGAGACACAGAGATAAGGAAGGGTAAGGTATGAAAATTAGATCTCAAAAGAGATTCGGGATCAAGGGAAATGTAGAATAGATCATTGGTAGCAAGGAGAAGCTGGCCACGAAGCATGCGGAGATAACAATTAATCAGGAAGACAGTCAGACTGGTCGGAGAACAGGGAAGGGGGAGAGCCCTCCAAAGTCAGACTGTCTCAGGAAACAGTCATTCCCTTTATCCTGTATCTGTACACTGTGGACGACTTGACTGTAATCATGTATTAGCTTTCCGCTGACTGGTTTGCATGCAGCATAAGCTTTTCACTGTACCACTGTACACGTGACAATGAACTAAACTAAACTCAACTCAGCTCACTTTGCACCTGCCTAGCTCATGGTAATTTTGTACAGAAGATAGACACAAAATGCTGGAGTAACTCAGCGGGCCAGACGGCATCTTTGGAGACAAGGAATGGGTAACATTTCGGGTCCTGTCTTCCTCTTCAAAATTAGCACAAGGAAGTTTAGTTTAGAGATACGGCGCTGCAACAGGCCATTTGGCCCACTGAGGCCGAGCCCACCAGCGATCCCCGAACACTCTGGCGCTGTAATGCATCAACTCTACCGCTGCTGTTGTGGTGGGTGATGTGCATGGAAGAATGATGAATCAGCACATGCTTAACTTTGATTCCATGGAATAAGGTGTGATCTCTGCTTGGATCCGGTTAATTGTCATGTCTACAGAGATAGTGAAGTGCTTGATCTGCATGTTATCCAGTCAAATCATACCATTCATGAGTACTCTAGATCCTCTTCTGGAACAGCATGCAGACAGCCACCACGTTCTGTCGCCATCTTGCAACCTCCAAGTCTCTGCAAAGTCCGATCTTGACCCAACGACATCTGAGATTTCTTATTTTCTCACTTCCTGCCTCTCCCCTTTTCCACTTTTTCTCTCCCGCCTCCCCCTCCCACCTACAATTAACACAAAGAAGAGTTTCAACTCAAAACGTCACCCACCTATCCTTGTCCTCCTGCAATGCTGCCTGACCCGCTGAGTTACTCCAGCACGTTGTGTCCTCATGCGTGACCGTACCTCCATTGACCCAATTTCAATGAAAGCCACTTTCCCCATCACCCATTACACTAGAGAACAAGTCAAGGAATATGTTGGATGCTTTGACTTTTTAATTATTGGTCCTGGTTTATTATTGTCTCATGGACTGAAAAGCTGTTGCGTGCGAACTATCCAGTCAAAGTAGATATACATGAGGACAATGAAGTCATGCAATGGTACAACACATAGTGCAAAGAGAGAAATTCCAGAGTGTAGAATATGGACTGTGTAGAATATATTTCTTAGTTCTTCAAATCGTCTCTGCTCATCAAAAAGTTGATGGTATAACTTTATCTTGCCATAGTTTTAAATCCTATATTTAATCACCGAGTGACCAATTTACTAAAATGTGCTGGATGCTTTCCCATTCACTCTTTGCTCCCATTCCCCTCTTCGGGTACGTTTCCCACCAGTTTAACGGACTCGCACGCAGCCTGCTTCTTGTGTTGCGTGCGAGTCCGAGTTAAGGAAGTTAAATCTTTTACATTGAAGAATTTTGCAGAGGGAAGCAGGCATTTACGATGTTGTAACGCCATCTGCATTGCATCTACATGTGAAATATTTATCACCTGTGAGCGACATTGTTATATGTTAAAGTGCCTTACACTGAAGCAGGGACAGGTTTCACTGTGATCTTGGCTGTGGAGTGCAGGGAGCTGGAATGTCGAGTATGCAGGCAATTAAAATAACGACAATCCCTTTTTTTTAAATCATTTTTCCTGGAATCAATTGCAAAGGGAACAATAAGAAGAAATGCAGAGATTATTCACCAGAAATATCTTTTTAACTGTGGAGGATTTTATAGGTAGAAATTATGCCTCATGACGTTTTTACTGCAATGTGATGCTTTACAAACGAGACTCTTCTCTTCACAAGTAAAACCCAAAACGCTGTAGTAACTTAGCAGGTCAGGCAACATCTCTGGAATATGAAGAAGTGTCTTGACCCGTAAGGTCACCTATTCCTCCCCTCAGCATTCAGAGATGCTGCCTGCCCCGCTGAGTTACTCCAGCATTTTGTGTCTATCTTCGGTTGAAACCAGCATCTGCAGTTCCTTCCAAAACATCTCTGGAGGACATGGATAGGTGACGTTTCAGGTCAGCATCCTTTGTACAGACGCAAGGCAGGTTCAACCATTACGAAGTGTCGTTCTTCACTCACATACCACAAGTTATTTTATACAAGGGAAGGTCCCAACAGTCATACAAACACAGCAAGGTACATGAAACATTATATCGAAGTGATGAGTAGAAAGTCCAAGACTGTGGTTGTGCAAAGATTGGGGGGAGGGTGAGTAGGGGGAAGAGGAGCCAGTCTACCCATGACAGAAGGGGGAGGAGTTGTACAGTTTGATAGCTGCAAGGAAAAATGATCTCCTGTGGCGTTCTGTGCTGTATCTTGGTGGAGCCAGCCTGTTGCTGAAGGTACTCCTCAGGTTGACCAATGTGTCATGGACAGGGTGAGCTGTATTGTCCAAGATGCTCCACAGTTTGAGGAGCATCCTCGCCTCCAAGACCACCTCCAGTGAATCCCACTCCACCCCCAGGACGGCACCAGATTTCCTGATGAGCATGTTCCCGATGTACCTGTACCTTCCCTGTATCTTCTTTGTGATGCTAGCAGCGAGTTGAGAGAATGGCCAGGGAGGTGAGGGTCTTTGATGATGTTGGCTGTCTTTTCGAGGCAGCACTTCCTGTAGACCTCTTCAATGGATGGATCGGGCAGTTTCTACCACTCTCTGCAGTCTCCTTCGTTAAAGTCAGAACTATCAGATAGGGATGGTGGGTATCCTCCCTGAAGGGCATTAGTTTACCAGGTGAATTGTTCCAAACAATTGCCACCTTCTTGGTTGCTATTTTAGAATTAGAGTTTTATTATGGATTGTTATATGTACCGACCTACAGTGAAAAGACTTTGTTGCGTATTAGGATAGGTTTAGAGGGATATGGACCAAACGCAGGTAGGTGGGACTAGCGTAGATGGGGCATGTTGGTCGGCATGGGCAGGTTGGGCTGAAGGGCCTGTTTCTGCTCTCTATGACTCTATAAATGACTGGAGTCTGAATGATAGGACTGATGCAACATACGGTCAACCATGTACCGATGGTAAACCATAGGGGACATTCATGGTGTAAAGGCTTGATTGGGAGACTAAAGGATTAAAGATCAAATGCTTGATTGCTGAGTGGCTTGTGCTGATGAAGGGGAGTGAAGGGGAGTTGAATAGAATAGCTGGTATCAAGCATCTGATTGAAGAGATGGTGTAATGAGGAGGCCATAGATTTTCATCAGTCACTGGAATTGGTTCGGGAGTCCGCTGTGGATTATTTGAACAGGCAGCCGTTGACCAAATCAATACAGGTGGATGAACGATCAGATCCGAGCTTAGTAACTATAATTGGGAATTATTGAGACAAGAAGTGGAAGAGTCAAGGCAGCGTAAACTGGGGAATAAGGATCGCAGTGAAAGGAGAGCTTCCAAAATAAGCAGAGGGTTCATAAGTTCATAGGTTTTAGGAGCAGCATTAGGCCTTTCGGCCTATCAAGTCTACTCTGCCATTCAATCATGGCAGGTCTGTCTTTTCCACTCAACCCCATTCTCCTGCTTTCTCCCCATAACCCCCGACACCCTTTCTAATCAAGAATCTGTCAATCTGTGCCTTACAAATAGCCAATGACTTGAGCTCCTCAGCCATCTGTGGCAATGCTTTCCACACATGCACCACCCTCTAACCAAAGAAGGAGACGGGGAAACCATTCGCGAGGAAATTTCCAAAAAGAATCACCTTGGGGCTCATCTTAATTTCAACAAAAGCCCTGCAGAAAACTTTGAATAATGACATGCTACAGACTTTTTATTGGAGATTCTGTGGATCTGGTCAAGCGTCAAGTCAAGAGTGTTTTATTGTCACAGATACAACAATTAAATTCCTACTTGCAGCAGCTCAACAGAATACAGTATGTAAACATAGTAATAATAATAATAATAATAATAATAATAATATCTTTTATCGTCATTGCACATATGTGCAACGAGATTTGGTATGCAGCTTCCATCCGATGTCCTAACGTAAACAACTAATAAAATTTAGATTTAGATACCCCGAGAAACATGGTTTATAAAAAGAAACAGTAAAACAGTAAAACAGTCAAAACAGTCTAAAGTGCGAATGTGTCTGTGCGACGTGACCATCCCAGGGAGACAGTTCATGGGGGTGGGGGGGCACTCAGCAGGGCCGGTTCCGAGCAGCTATAGCACTACAGTATAGTACACTGTAAACAATATAATAAATGAGAAAAACAGTTCAGTGTGTGTACATTTACACACTCACATGTACATGACTGCATGTGACTGTAGCAGGCAATTGGGAAAGGTCCTTTGAATATTTGCTCCAAAAATCAAGTGAAGGTCAGCATTGCAGATACAACGTCTGAGGTTAAGACACTGTACTGGGTGCCAGGGGCGGCACAGTGGCACAGTTGGCAGAGCTGCTGCCTCACAGCACAGAGACCTCGGGTGCTGTCTGTATGTATGGAGGTTGCATGTTCTTCCTGTGACTGTGTGGGTTCCCTCCACTTACTTCCGCAGGTTTGTAGGGTAATTGGCTTCTGTAAATTGTCCATGGTGCGTAGTCCAGAACCAGTGTATGGGGTTATCGCTGGTCGGCACGGATTCGGTGGGGGCCAAAGGACCTGTGGGGCATATCTCTTTTTTTTTCTCTTCTTTCTCTTTTTTCTTCTCGCACTTCTTTAGTAGTTCAGTGGTCTTCTCTCCCTTTTGCATCTTTCTTCTCTTTCTTCATTCTTTCCTTTTTTCTATTTTTTTCAATTTATGTATCAATTTAATAAATTGATACATAAATGAAGCTGTACGAATATTGCATATCTCTCATGCCGATTGCTTTATTCTTGTACAATTGCTTCTAATAAAATAAACATATTTAAAAAAAGTATGCAAGCAGGCCCTTCGACCCAACTCATCCATGCTGGCCACGATATCCTATCCAATCTAGTCCCTTTAGCCTGCTGGCTGGCTGGCCCATATATCCCTCTAAACCAGTGGTTCCCAACCTTTTTTTGGCCATGCCCCACCTAAACACCTCTAAAATCCTGATGCCCCCCCCCATGTGGTGATATATAATTCTTATCATTTAAAAAGTGAACTCCGTTTCAGCTGAAGAAGCTTAAAACGCCAATACCTTGGTTTAAACAAGCTTCAAAAGAACATGGCCTCGCGCGCTTCGTGCGACGTGCATGAAGAGCGATGGCGTGGTGATTATGTAATAACTACACAATAAAGACCTTTTTTACCCCAAAAAAATTATTTACTCAAAATAACATCTGAAACATAAACTACATACCTGATGGAAAATCCAAAAAAATAAAAAATCGAAAATTTGGACCCAGACCTCCTCAGTCGCACTCAATTGCCCCCCCCCCTTAAAAATCAAATTGCCCCCCTGTGGGGCGTACGCCCCACGTTGGGAGCCACTGCTCTAAACCTTGCCTCTGCACGAATCTGTCCAAATGAAATCACTGTAAAATGCAAACATCCAGGCAAAGAGAGTGGGACAGATGATTTCTAATGTCCAACAGCATGAATCAAGGCCAATCACAGATTGTCCTGCAATTTAGCCAATTTACCGAGGGCGGAGTTGCCCTTTTACAAGTGGTTACATTTTGTCACAGGGTGTTATTTGTCAACGGTCTTCTCCTGACTGTGCGGCTTGCTTATAATTTAGAAAAGTAAATTATAGCGTGTGCTGTTCCAAGCATATGTTCATGTTTGCATATAATTCTGGATCATCTGTCTGCTGCAATGGATTATTTATAAAAATGCTTCAAAGCGGCACAAATACAATAATTATCCTCGATTAAGAATTTCTTTACATCCTTTCAGGGACATCATTTGAGATTTTGCAGTGGACAGGGTAATTTGACAGATTGAAGGGGGAAGCTCTGGAACTGAATTCTGGTGGAGGGTAACAATGCACTAGAAACAGAAAAGTTACTTAAAAATGTTTTACTGAGCAAGGAGACGTATATTTTGGGAAGTCTAACTTGGGGCAGGACCTAGACTGTGAATGGTACACCGTGTGATTTTCACTCAGACAGCGCTCCCCCCGCCCTGCCCTGCCCCCCGCCTGCATTACTGGCTGGTGAAGGAAGCAATGTGTGCGTGTGTGTTCCACTCTGACAGTCGCTGTTCCAGTCCCCGTTTTTTTCAGGCACCTGCTACAACTTGACAATCGCCTGAAAAATCACCTAAGTGGGACAGGCCCTTTAGGAAGTCATGTTGCGGCTTTATAGAACCTTGATTAGGCCGCATTTGGAGCATTGTGTGCAGTTCTGGTCACCCTTTTAGAGAAGGACTATGGAGGATTTAGAATCTGCAGAAGAGGCTTACCATAACACTGCATGGATTGAAGGATATTAGCAGTAACGAGACATTGGGCAAATCTGGAATGTTTTCTCTTGAGGATCAGAAAATGAGCAGTGACCTGAAAGATATATATAAAATTATGTAAGGCATAGATAGGGTAGACAGATTAAACCTCGTTCCAGGGTGGAAATCTCAAGGGCTAGAGGGCACAGCTTTAAGTTAGGAGGGGGAAAGTTTAAAGAAGATAGATGGTTGCCTGTGATGCGCTTGCAGGGGTGGTTTGAGAGTCCCGTAGAGAGGCACATGGCTCTGCAGAGAATGAAGGGATATCGGTCACGTGGAGATAGTTTCATTTGAAGATTAGTTTAACTTGGTGTCATGTAAGCCATGTGGAGTGTGGGAGGAAGGACCTGTTCCTGCGTTGTACTATTCGGGAAGATAGACACAAAATGCTGGAGTTACTCTGCGGGTCGGACAGCATCTCTGGAGAAAGGGAATAGGTGATGTTTTGGGTTGGAACCCTTCTTCAGACTGAATGACAAAAGTGGAGGTGGAGGAGAAAACTGGAGGTGAGGAAAGGACCGAACAAATCAGGATCGGCATCAGATGACCTTAGGAAGGGTGGAGTTCATAAAGGCCCATTGTTGGCTGTGGAAGACATGCTAACGAGAGGAATACAAGGATCCGAACAGTGGAACTGGTAGGATGACTAGGGTGGGGGAGGGGGGTGGAGGGGAGGGGTGGCTATGAGGAGTTAGGAAATTAGAGAATTCAACATTTATAACGCTGGGTTGTAAGCTGCCCAAGTGAAATATGAGGTGCTGTTCATCCAATTTGTGCGTAGCCTCACTCTGACAGAGGTAAAGAACAGAAAGGATTTACGTACTATGAAGAGTACTGTTCTATGTTATATGTTAAGTGCTTGATATACAGCACAATATGATTCATTCTTAAAACTGTATGCCCAATATATACAATGCCGTTTGAAGAATTTGGATGGCAATGAATGCCAGTGAGTACCACATTACAGGAATGTATAAAACAATGAATAAATGAATAAAATGGGGCAGCACAGTGGCGCAGCGGTAGAGTTGCTGCCTTACAGCGCCAGAGACAAGGGTTCGATTCTGATGTACAGAGTTTGTACGTTCTCCCCATGACTGCGTGGGTTTTCTCCGGGTACACATGTTTCCTCCCCACACTCCAAAGATATACAGAGACAACGAAATGCAACGGAACTCCAAAGATATACAGGTTTGTAGGTTAATTGGCATTGGTAAACATTGTAAATTGGCCCTAGGATAGTCAATAGACAATAGACAATAGGTGCAGGAGTAGGCTATTCAGCCTTTCGAGCCAGCACCACCATTCACTGTGATCATAGCTGATCATCCACAATCAGTACCCCGTTCCTGCCTTCTCCCCATATACCCTGACTGCTATCTTTTAGAGCCCTATCTAGCTCTCTCTTGAAAGCATCTAGCCTCCACCACCTTCAGAGGGAGAGAATTCCACTCACGAGACTCACAACGTCTTGTGTTAAAAAGTGTAGGATAGTGCTAGTGTATGGGATCGCTGGTTGGCGCAGACTTGGTGGGTCAAGGGGCCTGTTTCCACGCTGTATCTCTAAACTAAACTGAACTAAATCATCACCATACCCAGATTAAAGAAAGATTGTGTTGGCACATAATGGAAAGATATTTGCCAGTTGTTAATTGATTTACCTCTGCTGAGCCAACACCGGCTGAATATCTTCTTATTGTTCAGCAGTTCTCGATGTGAAATGTTTCCTCCTGCAGCTGAACACGTGCATCTGGGCAGGGAGCTCTTTCAGATAACTCTTCTTCAGTCAGAGGGTAGCAAATCTGTGGAACTCATTGCCTCACAGGGCTGTGGAGGCCTAGTCAGTGGATATTTTTAAGGCAGAGTTAGACAAATTCTTGATTAGAACGGGTGTCAAGGGTTATGGGGAGAAGGCAGGAAAATGGGATCAGGAAGCAGAGATCTGCCATGATTGAATGGCGGAGCAGACTCGATGGGCCGAATGGCCTAATTCTACTCCTATAACTTGTGAACATGAAGAAAAGTTGTGTAAGAACAGCGTTTGCTATTGAAAAGGGTCTCCGTTTTACCCCAGAGGTTAGCAGAGCCATAAACTGTTCTAAAGCCAGCCAGTCCAAGATTTTTGACTCCTGTGGTCTTTAAATGAAATGCCCACTTTTTATCAGAGCTTTTGACATTCAACTTTAGAACGAGTTCTCTTGTTTCACGATCTGTAGATTGGTTTCCAGACAAGTGACAACATAATCAGCCTTTCTTTTATAGCTATTATTTGTGTTTTTCATAAATGCGAAATAAACATTTGAAGGCATTTTATTTTTGCTTCAGACATTAATCAAGGAACGGGAACAAGTAAAGTGCTCTCGTATATTGTTTGTGGCAAGTTAATTATTTTAATAGAGACACAAGAGACTGCCATTGCTGTGTTGTCGAGCAAAGAACAAACAGTTCTGGACGGACTTTGGGTGGCACGGTGGCACAGCGGTAGAGTTGCTGCCCAACAGAGGCCCGGGTTCAATACTGACTACGGGTGCTGTCTGTACATAGTTTGTACCTTCTCCCTGTGACCGCGTGGGTTTTCTCCAGGTGCTCCGGTTTCCTCTCACATCCCAAAGACATGCAGCTTTGTAGGTTAATTGGTTTGTGCAAATTGTCCCTAGTGTGTAGGATAGACCTAATGGATGGGTGATAGCTGGACAGCATGGACTCAGGGGGCCGAAGGGCCTGTTTCCACACTGTAGCTCTAAACTAAACCCAATTAAATGGAATTGAACTGGAGGGAAATGGACAAACGACATTTTTTCAGTATCCATTTTAGCTTATTCACACACATTTCACATCGAGAACTGCTGAACAATAAGAGGATATTCAGCCGATATTGTCTCAGCAGAGGTAAACTGACCCGTTGAGTTCCTCCAGTAATTGTGATAATAGTTCAGTTGTGGTTGCTGAGGCTGTGTTTAGTCTTTATTGTTCTGGGAAAAGACACAGATGAAGCATTTCCTAAAATTATAATTGAACTCAAAGATACAAAGATATGGATCACAGAAGCAGGTCTTAAACATAAATCTATTTCCCCATTCATTGATTAGCAAAGTCCAACAGTGAGTGACCAAGATGCTTGATAAACATTGATTCACACGTCTATTGGTAATAGTTATTACGTATAGATGGTAATGGTAATGTTTAAAATACATTTAGACAGATGCATGGAGAAAGAAGATGAGGAGGTATTTCTTTAGTCAGAGGGTGGTGAATCTCAGATTCAGATTCAGATTCAGATTCAACTTTATTGTCATTGTGCAGTGTACAGTACAGAGATAACAAAATGCAGTTAGCATCTCCCTAGAAGAGCGACATAGATAGTCAAGTCAAGTCAAGTTTATTTGTCACATACACATACGAGATGTGCAGTGAAATGAAAGTGGCAATGCTCGCGGACTTTGTGCAAAAAGACAAACAAACAAACAACCAAACAAACTATAAACACAATCATAAACACGTATATTCTTTTACATAATAAATAATGGAAGGAAAAACGTTCAGTATAGTTAGTCCCTGGTGAGAAAAGCATTTACAGTCCGAATGGCCTCTGGGAAGAAACTCCTTCTCAACCTCTCCGTTCTCACCGCATGGCAACGGAGGCGTTTGCCTGACCGTAGCAGCTGGAACAGTCCATTGCATGGGTGGAAGGGGTCTCTCATGATTTTGTTGGCTCTGGAGTTGCACCTCCTGATGTATAGTTCCTGCAGGGGGATGAGCGAAGTTCCCATAGTGCGTTCGGCCGAACGCACTACTCTCTGCAGAGCCTTCTTGTCCTGGGCAGAGCAATTCCCAAACCAGATGGTATTATTCTCGGACAAGATGCTTTCCACAGCCACTGCATAGAAGCACTGGAGGATCCTCGGAGACACTCGGAATTTCCTGAATTGCCTGAGGTGGTAAAGGCGCTGCCTTGCCTTACTCACGAGCGCTGAGGCGTGTGATGCCCATGTCATATCCTCGGAGATGTGGACTCCCAGATATTTAAAACAGCTCACCCTATCCACAGGATCTCCATTTATCCTCAATGGAGTGTACGTCCTCGGATGATGTGCCCTCCTAAAGTCCATGATCATCTCCTTCGTTTTTTTGATGTTCAAGAGGAGGCTGTTATCCTGGCACCAGAGTGCTAGATCAGCCACCTCCTCCCGGTAGGCCAATACGAGCAGTAAATAAATCTATTTACATGCAAACAGTCATAGTATTTTTATTTTTGTGTGTCCACAATTCCAATGAATTCCACAATGAATCTGTGGAATTCATTGCCACAGAATGCTGTGGAGGCCGCCAATGGATATTTTTAAGGCAGACATTGACAGATTTTGGATTAGTGCAGGTGTCAGGGGTTATGGGGAGAAGGTAGGAGAATGGAGTTGAGAGGGAAAGATAGATCAGCCATGATTGAATGACTGAGTGGTCTTGATGGGCCGAATGGCCTCATTCAGTTCCTATAACGTATGAACATTTGTAGATGAAACCGGGGTCAGAACAAACCCCTTCACTCAGAGAGTGATAAACTTGTGGAATCCTCTTCCTCAGAACGCAGCAGATGCAAAGTGATGAATATACTTGAGGAGTTTTTGTAGCTACAGAGGCACCAAGGGGTGTGAGAGACAGCAAGAGTATTGTGTAGTCATGGTCATATTGAAGGGCAAGGGGTGATCAAAGTGTTGCGTTGTCCCCTCCTGCTGCTATTTTCATTGTTTGGTTTAGTTCAGTTTAGTTTAGTTTAGTTTAGTTTAGTTTAGTTTAGTTTAGTTCAGTTTAGTTTAGTTTAGTTTAGTTTATTGTCACAAGGTTCAGTGAAAAGCTTATGTAGCATGCTAGCCTGTAAGCTGAAAGACCATACAGGATTACAATCGAGCCATTCACAGTATACAGATACAGGATAAAGGGAATAATGTTTAGTGCAAGGTAGAGTCTGTTCAAACGTAGTTCTAAAAGGTATCCAATGAGGTAGATTGTAGTTCAGGACTGCTCTGTAGTTACATAGGAACATAGAAAATAGGTGCAGGAGGAGGCCATTCGCCCCTTCGAGCCAGCACCGCCATTCATTGTGATCATGGCTGATCGTCCCCTATCAATAACCTGTGCCTGCCTCCTCCCCATAGCCCTTGACTGCACTAGCCCCTAGAGCTCTACCTAACCCGCTCTTAAATCTCTCTTAAAGTTGTGCTAGGATGGTTCAGTTGCCTGATCACAGTTGATTCTGAGATGTTTTGTTCAGAGATACAGAGCCCACCAAGACTGGGCCGACCAGCGATCCCTGCACATTAACACTATCCTACACTGGGGACAATTTACAACTTACACTTATAGCAAGGCAATTAACTTACAAACCTGTACGTCTTTGGAGTGTGGGAGGAAACCGAGGATCTCGGAGACAACCCACGCAGGTCACGAGGAGAACGTACAAACTCCGTACAGACAGCACGCAAAGTGAGGATAGAATTCGGCTCTCAGGCGCTGCAAGCAACTCGACCGCTTCACCACCATTGATTGATTTCATGAAATGGTCAGATCAATTTGGATGTCAGATTGACTCCCCTCCCCCCCATGTTAAATCTGATTGCTGAGGTCAATTGGAGACTGCAGACATTCTGACTCCAGGCTCACCAAGTTATTAGGAGTAGGGATAGGAAGACTTTATTGTCACATGTGACTAGACACAGTGAGGTTATTTGCTTACATACACAATGAATACAAATAGCAGCCAACTCCGCCACTGATTATTGCTGTCGGAAGGCATGGTTTGCGGCAGATCACAAATAGCTTTTCTTTCTCCTCAACTAATGTTCCTCCAAGTGTCACCCAAACTTTTGAACACAGAACAAACTAACAAATGGAGTCCATAAGCACACAATTGCAGTTTTTATATTTTTATTAAACAGCGCGGTTCACAATATGTCAAAAGACGCATTGTACAGTGCTTTTTAATGGCATTCCTTAATAAGCTAAATCCCAGTAATGTAGAGGCCAGCAAGTCTCATTGTGGTTAGGAGCGGATTTTTTTTGCTGTGGTCTATAATAAGTTGCAGAGGTTCTTGCTCGGAATCTGCATTCCTGAAAAAGTTCTTTTGTTTCTTTAAACTTTTTATGTTATAGGAAGGAGGTTGGCAAGAGAGCAGAAGAGATTCAATCAAGATGTTACCTGAGCTTAGGGGGCTTGAGTTAAAGGGGGAGGTTGGATTGGCTGGGACTTTTTTTAATATGAATTTATTTGATCAGAAATAATATATCCCAGGGAACTTCTGGATATTAAAAGGTTTAAGATTACCAAAGGTGTAGCAGTAGAGTTGCTGCCTTATAGCGCCAGATACCCGGGTTCGATCCCGACCACGGGTGCTGTCTCTACGGAGTTTGTATGTTCTCCCCGTGCCCTGCGTGGGTTTTCTCCACATTCCAAAGACGTATAGGTTTGTAGGTTTATTGGCTTGGTATAAATGTAAAATTGTCCCTAGTGTGTGTGTAGGATAGCGCATGCCCCTGTCCCACTTAGGAAACCTGAACGGAAGCCTCTGGAGACTTTGCGCCCCACCCAAGGTTTCCGTGCGGTTCCCGGAGGTTGCAGGTGGTTGCCGGAGGTTGCAGATAGTAGACTGACAAAAACCTCCGGGCCGGTCACTGTGAAGAGCATCTAAAAGCAAGCGGGGCTATTGGAAGATGGGAGTGGAGAGGCTGCCAGCAGGATTCCTCTGCAGTTTGTCCTCTGGCGCCTGTCAGTGGATCTGACAGAGGGAAGGGAAGCTCGGCATCAGATCAGCATCCACCTTGCTTAAGAGAAACACCTCATGAACCAACGTAGTGCAGTCAACAGGGTTCGCTGCCATGGCAACCGTGTTACTGTCTGCATCAAATAAATTAATGAAATAACTCTCGACATCAAAAGCCTGCATCCATCCTGATCACCACCACATTATTCAACTGCGTTTACCAGGATCTCACCAGGATTATTCACATCCTTCAGGGAATATAGGTCTGACAAGTGTGAGGTGTCACAGTTGTATGTCAGACCAGAGTCAGACTCACACAGTAAACAGGAGAGATCTGGAGAGAGTGGCAGAAAAGAGAGAGATGGGGGAGAGAAGGTGCACAGTCCCTGAATGCTAATGTCAGGTGGACAGAGCGATGAAGAAGGCTTGTGGCACGCTTGCATCCATTGGGAAGGGCATTGAGTACCAAAGTTGGAACATTGAGACGAGGCTGTACGATGGTGAGATTCTTCATTAGTAAGGGTGCCTGGGGTAATGGGGCGAAGGCAGGAGAATGGGGTTGAAAGGGAAAGATAGATCAACCATGATGGAATGGAGGGGTAGACTTGATGGGCCGAATGACCTGATTCTGCTCCTGGAACTTATAAACTATGAACTCATGGTCTCCATTTATTGACTTCTTGGATTCATGTGGTGCAACAGAATCGTCAAAAACAATTGTTTCAGGTCTGTGTGAAAGATGGCCAGCAATATAAAAACTCCTCTCCTGTCTCCTATTTGCTAATCTCTCTCCTGCTTCTTCTTCTTTCTTACTTCTCTTCCTCACTATCTCTTTCTCCTTTTATACACACTTCACGTTTTTCTACTCTCTATTATCTCTTTCTTTCTCATTTCTTTCTTTAAAAAAATTTTTTTTAAATGAAGTTGTAGAGAGAATGTATCATGTCAACATATATATCTGGCACCTGATAAAAAAATATACCGCTGTATTGTACTTACTTCTAATAAATAAAATTTTTAAATAAATAAATAAATAAATAAATAAATAAATAAATAGATAAATAAATAAATAGATAGATAGATAGATAGATAGATAGATAGATAGATAGATAGATAGATAAATAAATAAATAGACTTATGAGATGACAGTTCAGGTCACCCAGCTGTAGGAAGGATGTTATTAAGTTGGAAAAGTGCGGAAAAGATTCACCAGGATATTGCCTGGGCTTGCGGGCTTTTGTTATGGGGCAAAGTTGAATAGACCAGGACAGTTTCCTTAGAGTGTAGGAGGCTGAGGGTTGACCTTTTCTTTGGATTGAAAGACACATCATGGAAACAGACCCTTCGGCCCACCGAGTCCAGGCCGACCAACGATCACCTGCCAGTTCACACCACTTGTACGTTATCTCACTATCACATCCACTCCTACAGAGGACACTGAACCTACAAACGAGCATTTTTTGGGATGTGGGAGGAAACCAGAGCACCTGCGGGGAAACCAACACAATCACAGGGAGTACATGCAAACTCCACACAGACAGCACCCAGGATTGGGATGGAACCCGGATCTCTGGCATGATGAGGCAGCAACTCTACTAGCTGCATCACTGGGTTGCCCTTAAGGAGATGTACAGGACCATGAGGGGCAGGAATAAAGTGAATGCTCAGAGTCTTTTACAGACATTTCAGAGGGTAGTTCGCATCTGGAACGCGCTGCCACAGGAAGCTGTAGAAGAGGATACAATCATGACATATAAGACATTTCTTTGAGTTGGATTTACAGATACAATGTGGAAACAGGCCCTTCAACCCACCGAGTCTGTGCCGTCCAGCGATCACCCCCTACACTAGCACTATCCTACGCACAAGGGGCAATTTACAATTTTACCAAAGCAAATTAACCTGCAAACCTGCACGTCTTTGGAGCTGGGAGGTAACGGGAACACCTGGAGAAAACCCACACCGTGGTTACGGGGAGAACGTACAAACTCCTTCCAGACATCACCCGTAGTCACGATTGAACCCGGGTCTCAGGCGTATAAAGCAGTAACTCAACCGCTGCGCTACTGTATCTATTGGACGGATATGTGGATAGTAAGGGTCTAGAGGGGTATGGGCCAAATGCAAGCAAATGGGAGAGGGTCTCAGAGTCATAGAGTTGTAGAGTCATGGAGTCATACAGCATGGATACAGGTCCATCTTTACACAGCAACCAATATGTCACATCTATACTCGTCCCACCTGCCTGCATTTGGCCCAGTTCCCTCTAAACCTATCCTACCCACATACCTGTCTAAATGTCTCTTAAATGTTACAATCGTAACTTCCTCAACTACCTTCTCCAGCCACTCATTCAATACATCACCTACCCTTTGTGTAAGAACATTACCCATCAAGTTCCTATTAAATCTCTCCCACCTCAACTTAAACATATGTTGTCTGGTTCTCAATTCTCCTACTCTGGGTAAACACTACTCTGTGTGTTTACTCAAGCTATTGCTCTGATGATTTTGTACACTTCCGTAAGATCACCCCTGATCCTCCAGCGCTCCAAGAAACAGGGTCCTGGCCAATTCAACCGCTCCCTCTAGCTCAGGCTCTTGAGTTCTGGCAACATCCTTGAAGTTTCAGGCAAGGAAACTGCAGAAATAATGAAATTTGTCATTGACAGGAGGGTGGGGGAGGCTCGGGACCTGAAAAAGCCACAAAGTGCTGGAGTAACTCAGCAGATTAAGCAGCATCTCTTGAGAACATGGAGAGGTGATGTTTTGGGTCAGGATCCTTCTTCAGACTCATGGATGGCGAAAAACATCCTTCAAAGTCCTACTGGGAATTTGAGCTGCTTCATACATTGGGATATAGCACTGGTTCAGTGGATGAAACGGCCTTGTCGTGTTCTCTGATCTCAAGGATTATACATGTTAATGCTTTAAATAATCATGGCAACTTTTGCCCGAAACATTAAAATGTATTTCGCATTTCTCGTCAATAAGTATGGAGAAATGCTTAAGCTATCTGGAAAGGGCAGAGGGAGTTCTATGCTACAATAATTGAATATTAACTTCAACTGTGTTTCCCTCATTAGAACCGGCTTCAAATCTCTTTTTGCTAAAATGTTCAAATTGACTATTGGAATTAGAGGTTTTTTTTAAAAGACAAAACCGACTTATTATGATGCAAAATGGAGAGCAGATCATGTTGCAGACATGCCAGGTCATGGGCTTCACTGAAACTCAGCTTAATAACCCATCTCGGAAATAATTACGATGTATATAAATACTGGTTGCTGCACTCATTAATCTGATCAGAACCAGCTAGCTTCAAACAGGATCTGAAATGCTTCAGAACCGATGCTGTTCTGAAGGCTGAATTTTTTTTTTTTCTCTCAGTACTCACAAAGCCAAAGCTTAACCCATTTTGCCCGGGCAAAAGTATCCACGCTTCTGAGCTGAACATCTGCTGACATCTGCTGCGGAGAAACTGTGCAGAGAAAAATCCCACTCAAAGCAAGCGATACGGAAAGAGAGAGAAGGAGAGCGACATGGAGATCAGCGGGGATTTGGGAGGATATTCCTGGGAGCTGAACCTTGGAAATTGAAGGCAATCAACATAGTGCATTAAATCATAGGGTGTAGTTCTACTCAAGTTCCTTTTCAGCAGAGCTATACTTTTGCACGGTGCATTATTTATAGTCTAAAAGGAGCTAGTACAAACAATTAATAAGCATACATGTAATGTGGCGGAAAATGAGATAATTATGTTAAACTACTGATAGGTGCTGGTATGCCATACCAGTGAGTGTGTCACAAGGAGCAGCATACTGGCACAGCGGTGGAGTTGCTGCCCCAGGTTCGATCCTGACTGCGGGTGTGGTCTATACGGAGTTTGTATGTTCTCCCTGTGACCAGCGTTGGTTTTTCCCCGGGTGCTCCGGTTTCCTCCCACATTCAAATTTGTAGGTCAATTGACTTCGGTAAAATTGTAAATTGTCCCGAGTGAGTAGGATAGTGCTAGTGTACGGGGCGATCGTCGATGGGTGCGGACTCCAGTGGGCCAAAGGGCTTATTTCAGCTCTGTGTCTCTAAAATCTAAAAGTCTGAAGTAAAACACTGGGATCGCACCACAGGGACTAAATGTACAGGGATGAATGCAACTAATGGCCAACACACTCATGGGTGCACATCACTAACGCCAAGATTAATTGCTTCCGTTTAGTTTCCTTTAGTCCTTCCCCACAGAGATTGTAAGGGTCATTTTGGTTGACTCAGCCTGGGTTTTGGCTTAACTCGATTTAAGGGCTGTGGGTATTGCTGATGGGGCTGGCATTTGTTACCCATTCCTTAATGTCATTAGACTGAGCCCCTTGCCTGTTCAGAGGGCTATTGAGAGTTGTCTACTTGGCACAAAGCCAAGACCGTTCAAGGGTCAACAGTGTTTAATTGTCATCTACACCGACAGCAGAACAATGAACTTCTTACTTGCTGCAGCTTAACGGGCCAGTAAATGCAACACACGCAGCTAAATATATGATAATCAAAAATACAGTCAATTCATAATCATAATACGAGGTAAATAGAATAGTGATAAACCAAAGTCCCTAGTGCAACCAAAGACACAGTCCAAGGCAGATCATTGGTGCTGAGGTTAGTGTTGTGCAATGTTCAAGACGCTGATTAGTGCAGCGAAGTTTAGTTTAGTTTAGTTTTGTTTAGAGATACAATGCAGAAACAGGCCCTTCGGCCCACCGAGTCCATGCCAACCACCAATCCCTGCACACTAACACTATTCTACACACACTAAGGACAGTTTGCAATTTTACCAAAGCCAATTAACCTACAAACCTGCACGTCTTTGGAGTGTCAGAGGAAACCGGGCCACCTGGAGAAAACCCACACAGGTCACGGGGAGAACATGCAGACTCCTTACAGACGTAGTCAACACCTGTAGTCAGGATTCGAACCCGGGTCTTTGGGGCTGCAAGGCAGCAACTCTACCAGCTGTGCCACCGTGCCGCCCAAAAATCATGTTTCTCAAAAAGCAATATAGTTCATTCCAGTAATTGGATTTTGAATGATTTCCTTGCAGACAGGTGACGTTTCATGTCAGGTCCCTTCTGACTGATTGTAGGGGGAAACTGGAAGCAAGAAAGTACCATTGTAAGACATAGAAAGGGCCTATTTCCATGCTGCATAGCTCGATGACTATGACTATGTCCTAGATTGGAAATCTGCCTTAATATGAGTTAGGATACAGCTTACTTATATGAAATCTTAAAATGTTAATGAATTCTTTGATGAATTTTGAATTGTGGATTTATAATCTTTTCAATTCGCTTTTATGAAGAGTCAATATTATTACAAGGAGTGAAACCAAGGCATCTGATTGAATTCATGTCAGATCCTTCTGTCAAAGACCAGTGTTATTGTGAACTGAAATGTCTGAGTCAAATATTCAGCAATGAGATAAAGCTTTGCTAAAGCTTTTGAGATTTCAAATCTAGCTCATAATAAATAATCTTCACCTAAATTATTCCCTTTCATTGCAACAGAAACGAGTTCTGTACGGACACAAGAAGCTGGAGTAACTCAGCGGGGGAGGCTTCCTTGCAGGAGAAAAGGAATAGGGTTGACACCCTACCTCAGGCTCCACTGCGAAATCTCCTCAGTCTGAGGAAGGGTCTCGAACTGAAACGTCACCTATTCCTTTTCTCCAAAGATGCCCTCTGACCCTCCAGCTTTTTGTGTCTGTCTTTGGTTTAAACCAGCATCTGCAGACCTCAGGGATGGAAATCGCTATCAAAACATGAGGGGGACACAATTTCTTGTAGGCCACGAGTGCTCACACACACACACACACACGCGTGCGAGGCTTTGGAGGCTTCAGCCGTGGGCCTTGTGGACAATAACATCAGGAGGTGACCTTGTTGTTGGCAGACTCCAAACTCCAGCAACAGCAGCTTCGTCCGCCCCGGATCGTGGGGCTTCAATCGGCCCGTTCGCGTGGCCTTTCATCGCCCAGCAGGCTGAAAATCGACCGCGAGATCTTCCTTCCCCCGGCGGGGGCTTCAACATCGGGAGCCTCATCGTAGCAATTTGACCGCGGGGCTGTGGAAGATCCCGTGGCCAATTTTAAGCCGGGCCGGGCGATGAAAGGCCCCGCGAACGGGCCGATTCAAGCCCCGCTCTATGATCTTTGCTCCAACAGGATGTCTCCCTCCTCCAATCACCACGCTCTATCCTCAGTCCCACCCCCCCTACTTCCGCCTCTGACCGACACCTCCCTCCTCCAATCATCGCGCTGAATCATCATGTCCCCCCCCCCCCATTGCCTGTTGACCGACGTCTCTCCCACACGGGAGGCAAGCACGGGTGGAGGGGAGGATTCAGCTGTGGTCCAGATCCTACAGAGCAACACTGCACGCTAGAATATCAGCAGAAAGGATTTAGATAGTTCGATCCTGACCGCGACTGCTGTCTGTGTGGATTTTTGCACGTTCTCCCTGTGACTGCTTGGGTTTCCTATGGGTGCTCCAGTTTCCTCCCACATCCCGTAGACGTGCAGGTTTGCAGGTTAAATCGGCTCTGAAAATTGCCCCTCGTGTGCAGGGAGTGGAAGCGAAAGTGGGATAACATGGAACTAGTGTGAATGGGCAATCAATGTTTGGAGTGAACAGTGGGCCAAAGGGCTATTATATCTAGTATTCTGTATCTCTAAACTAAACTAAGAAACAGGCCCTTCAGCCCATCAATGCTAGACTAACCCTAAATCACCCACTTACACTAATCCTCCATTAATTAAAATGCCTGAAGATGGGGCTCGATCCAAATCATCACCCATTCCTTCTCTCCAGAGAAGCTGCCTCACCCACTGAGCTACTCCAGCATTTTGTGTCCACCCTTAATTCAAATGTAAGTTGTTTGATTCTTCCGACACTGCACGCAGCGACAATAATCTACCTTTATATAACGCTATTGATCCCATAAGATCTTACAAATATCAAATTGATGGACACATGAGATATGAAGATTTGAATTTTTACAAGGCATGGGATTTTTCACGGATAACAACCCTAGCGCAAAGACAAGTTTAAAATTTCTTACTAAAATTTATGATGTTCGAGGGAATTTCAATTTATGAAATATGCATGGGGAAATGCCACATTCAAAGTTTTTGAATGATGTTTCAAAACATAAATTTTCTGCTCCTCTGTGCAGGGCCAAACTGTGACAAATTATTCCGCTTTCCTTCACTATTGGTGGTGGATTGTCATGATGTTTTATGAAGGTGCTAGATTGATACAGTGCCTTCACACCAGCCCAAAATACTCTGCAGTCAGTGTAATTTGGATTTGGATCTCAAGGAACAAAGGAGAGACGATAGAGAGTGGTAGACGCTGCCCAGTCCATCACTGGTACTGACCTGCCCACCATTGAAGGGATCTACAGCATCATCAGAGGCCCACACCACCCTGGCCACCCTCTCGTCTCACCAATACCACCGGCAAGAAGGTACAAGAGCTTGGAAACTGTGACCTCCAAGAAAAGTTTCTTCCCAGAACAGTGGCGCAATGGTAGAGTTGCTCTCTTAACGCCCCTGTCCCACTTCCGAAACCTGAACGGAAACCTCTGGAGACTTTGCGCCCCACCCAAGGTTTCCGTGCGGTTCCTGGAGGTTTTTGTCCGTCTCCCGACCTGCTACCACTGCCTGCAACCTCCGGCAACCACCTGCAACCTCCGAGAACCGCACGGAAACCTTGGGCGGGGCGCAAAGTCTCCAGAGGTTTCCGTTCAGGTTTCCTAAGTGGGACAGGGGCATTACAGTGCCAGAGACTCTAGCTCGATCATGACTATGGGTGTTGTCTGAACAGAGTCTGTATATTCTCCCCATGACCACGTGGGTTTTCTCCAGGACCTCCCGTTTCCTCACACGCTCAAAAGACTTACAGGTTTGGGGATTAATTGGCTTTGGTAACATGGTAATTGTAATATTGTCCCTAGTGCTAGTACTGTACGGGGTGATCGCTGGTCAGTGCCGACTCAGTGGGCCACAGGGCCTGTTTCCGCGCTGCATCTCTAAACTAAACTAAACCTCTGAGTATCTGCACAACGCCTGGTGTGGGATTTGAACTGTCAATTTCCTTTATCTACAGTCAACATTCCCACCAGTCAAACAAGCTTGTCTTTTACTTAAAGTGCCCATGGAACGTGCTCTGGTATGAAGTCTTATGAGTGTTATGAGATTATGAGAAATGTTATGAGATTCCCTTAGCTTTTCTATGTGGGGGAGGAGGATAGGGTAAGGGGGGAACGGGCCTGAACATCGGGTCGCCCGTAGCGGCAACAGCGGGGGGTTCGGGAGGACAACGGAGGAGGATGACTGAATTTTGGAACCTTCCCTCACAGTGGGAAACTTTGATCCCGCTGTGTGGGGATGCCTGTGTTAAGACTATCGTGTTATGTGCTCTTTATTATTCGTGTGGCTGTATGGCGACCACACATTTCACTGAACCAATTGGTACATGTGACAAATAAATGTATCTAGTATCTTGTATCTTGAGTGTATTGTAGAAGCGTTACTTTGAGGAATTATAGAGGAGGTCTTGAGGAGGTGTGTTTCCATACTGAAGACCTTGTGCGGAATTACATCTCCAATAGTCTTTTCATGTTCAGATTGGGCTCCTTGTTCAAGCGTTGTTGTACAAACCACCTAAGTTCTGCTCTTCACTCGACAGTGTAACTGAAATCACTCCATCAATAGGAAGCATCATCAAACAAGAACACCATTCTCTGTCTGCTGAAATTCAGCGTTAACCTCACATGAGACGGAATGATCTGTATAGATTTAAGAAATCTTTTGCTTTGATACGTTTTAATAAGTTATATGCTCCATATTTGCCTATTGACCTTGGAGTCCATAATTATTGGAATATTTTCATGCAACTTTAATGCAGTACTGACAAGTCAAGAAGAGAACTAAATTTCCCCCCCGTTAAAATAGGCATTTGCTGAGTGAAATGTGAGCATCAAGCCATAGTCTCATGATGATGTTAATAACAGCATCAGATCTCAGTGAGGGTAATGGTGTTCTGTGATAGGTATTTGGCTATTATTGAAACCTACCAAGATTCAGCTTTAAACGTTTTGGTTGCATGCTATCTAGTCAAATCAAGTCATACCACGCATGAGTGCAAACAAGCTCTGCACAACAACAACAGGTGGTGCAAAAAGAAAAGTAGCTAGATCGCACAATATAATGTTGCAGCATTAGAGCAATATCGTTTTAGTTTAGTTGTAGAGATACAGCTCGCAAACAGGCCCTTCGGCCCACCGAGGTCGCGCCAACCAGCGATCCCTGTGCATCAGCACTCCCCTACATGCACCAGGGACAATTTACAATCACATCCAGCCAATTAACCTACAAATAGGTGGAGGAAGATATAGGAGCCTGAAAGCCATGGCCTGCACAATACTGATCTCAGCGACTATCATGTGTAAGAAGAAACTGCAGATGCTGGTTTAAACTATAGACACAAAAAGCTGGAGCAACTCAGCGGAACAGGCAGCATCTCTGGAGAGAAGGAATGGGTGACGTTTTGAAGGCTGCCACAACCCGAGGCAGCCTTCATTGTTGCGGGTGACTTCAATCACTCCAACCTGAAGACTGTACTCCCCAAATTCCACCAACATGTCTCCTTCCCCACTAGAGTAGACAAGACACTGGACAAAGTCTACACCAATATGGCTGAAGCTTACAAAGCCATCCCCCTCCCCCACCTTGGTCAGTCTGATCACGTCTCATTGTTCCTGCTCCCTAAGTACTCCCCACTCATCAGACGGGTTAAACCAACTGTAAGGACAGTTAAAGTCTGGTCAGAGGAAACGGACTTCACACTTCAGCAGTGTTTTGGAAACACTGACTGGAAGGCGTTTGCAGCCCAGGCCACCCTTGACTCTCACACGGACATTGATTCCTATA
The DNA here is from genome assembly GCF_028641065.1 of Leucoraja erinaceus. NCBI lineage: Eukaryota > Metazoa > Chordata > Chondrichthyes > Rajiformes > Rajidae > Leucoraja > Leucoraja erinaceus. The sequence goes on from NC_073408.1 coordinate 8,395,027, forward strand.
CATCCTCTGTTCTGGACTTTATAAACTCCACCATCAATAGTGTCACCTCCCTCAAACAGGTGACCATATACCCGAATCAGAAGCCATGGATGAACAGCGAGGTCAGGCTACTGCTGAAAGCACGGGACACCGCTTTCAGGTCAGGCGATGCTCGAGCCTACAGTTCATCCAGGGCTAACCTGAAGAGGGGCATCAGAAAGGCCAAGCACTGCCATAAGCTCAGGATTGAGGAGCACTTCAACAACAACTCCGACCCCCGACGCATGTGGCAAGGCATCCAGGCCATCACGAACTACAGACCCTCCAACATCACCCCCACATCCAGCGACGCCTCCTTCCTTGAGGAGCTTAATCACTTCTATGGCCGCTTCGACAGGGACAATCTAGAGACAGCCATCAAGGCTGTGCTACCTGCCGATCACCAACCCCTCACACTCACCCCCTACGACGTGTACGTGGCACTGAGTAGGACTAATGCACGCAAGGCTGCTGGCCCTGACGGCATCCCCGGGCGCGTGCTCAGTGCCTGTGCTGCGCAGCTGACAGACGTCTGGACTGACATCTTCAACCTGTCACTTGCCCAAGCAGTTGTCCCCACTTGCCTTAAAGCCACCTCCATCGTGCCAGTGCCAAAACACTCCAATGCGGCAAGCCTCAACGACTTCCGCCCAGTTGCACTTACCCCCATCATCACCAAGTGCTTCGAGAGGCTGGTCCTGGCACACCTCAAAAGCTGCCTACCCCCCACACTGGATCCCTATCAGTTTGCCTACCGCAAGAACAGGAGTACGGAGGATGCCATCTCAACGGCACTTCACTCCGCCCTCTCCCACCTTGACAACAGAGACACTTATGTAAGAATGCTGTTCATCGATTACAGCTCAGCATTCAACACCATTATTCCATCAAAACTGATCACCAAACTCGGTAACCTGGGCATCGACCCCTCCCTCTGCAACTGGATACTGGACTTTCTAACCAACAGACCCCAGTCTGTGAGGTTAGACAAGCACACCTCTTCAACCCTCACCCTGAACACCGGCGTTCCTCAGGGCTGTGTGCTGAGCCCCCTCCTCTACTCCCTCTTCACCTATGACTGCACACCTGTACATGGTACTAACACCATCATCAAGTATGCAGATGATACAACGGTGATTGGCCTCATCAGCAACAACGATGAGCTGGCCTACAGGGAGGAGGTCCAGCACTTAGCAGCATGGTGCGCTGACAACAACCTGGCCCTTAACTCCAAGAAGACCAAGGAGCTCATTGTAGACTTCAGGAAGTCCAGAGGCGGCACGCACACCCCCATCCACATTAACGGGACGGAGGTGGAACGTGTTTCTAGCTTCAGGTTCCTGTGAGTCAACATCTCCGATGACCTCTCTTGGACCCACAATACCTCTACTCTGATCAAGAAGGCTCATCAGCGTATCTTCTTCCTGAGGAGACTGAAGAAGGTCCATCTGTCTCCTCAGATCCTGGTGAACTTCTACCGCTGCACCATCGAGAGCATCCTTACCAACTGCATCACAGTATGGTATGGCAACTGCTCTGTCTCTGACCGGAAGGCATTGCAGAGGGTGGTGAAAATTGCCCAACGCATCACCGGTTCCACGCTCCCCTCCATTGAGTCTGTCCAAAGCAAGCGCTGTCTGCGGAGGGCGCTCAGCATCGCCAAGGACTGCTCTCACCCCAACCATGGACTGTTTACCCTCCTACCATCCGGGAGGCGCTACAGGTCTCTCCGTTGCCGAACCAGCAGGTCGACGAACAGCTTCTTTCCGGCGGCTGTCACTCTACTCAAACAACGTACCTCGGTGACTGCCAATCCCCCCCCCCCCCCCCCCCCCCCCCCCCCCCCCCCCCCCCCCCCCCGGACACTTATATTATTTTTTTTATTCAAATCGTTTGCTATGTCGCTCTTCAAGGGAGATGCTAAATGCATTTCGTTGTCTCTGTACTGTACACTGACAATGACAATTAAAATTGAATCTGAATCCGAATCTGAATTTGGTTCGAGACCCTTCTTCAGACTATCAATCTTCCATAGACGGTATCTATAGTTGCATCACAGACTTTGGTTTTGAACTTTTATGGTTACCTAGTATTGTGATTGCCAATTTACTGTATTTTAGATTATGATATATTTGTCTGTGTGTTATTGTGTTTACATAGCTGCAACAAATAAGAATGTTATTGTTCTCTTGTTGGTACATATGACAATTAAACACTCTTTTGATACTTGATCCTTGCGTCATGAACAACAGCCTTGTGTCACTGGACAAAGAATGCTATCCACAGCGTGATATCTCAGTCACAGTTTGAAGGCTTTGTAGGGTCATATACGGTCTTATGTGGAAAAGCTTTGTTAGAGTTTTGGGAGATAATCAGCAGTATTTGCACAACGCATATCAAAGAATCTTCATGCATTAGCATTCATTGAGATAATCTATCAGGAAATCCAACAAGACATGAGGCTCTGAAATATGCGGAGTCATCAGAATATTCAATGGAAAGATCATCAGTACCACAGGAAAAAAATCAAACCGTATTTTAAAACGTTAATTGTAGAAATGATAGAAACAGAGTTCTTGGACCAGGGTCGTTGTACACGGGGAGAGATGAAGGATTAGCATATATGCATTCGTTAGGACTGCAGACCTTGAAGGATAAATATGAAAGAGAATGTTGAATGGATGTAAGGCCAGTAATAGACAACATAATAAATAATTGAATTGGGCTCGCCAAAGGACTTTTCCATCCTGTTGCATCCTCTTGCTTGCTGACGGGACACTGCTAACTCTTGAGAGAGTTAGATTTAGCTCTTAGGGTTAAAGGAATCAAGGGATATGGGGAAAAAGCCGGAACGGGGTACTGATTTTAGATAACTAGCCATGGTCATATTGATTTGCGGTGCTGGCTCGAAGGGCCGAATGGCCTACTCCTACACCAATTTGTTCATGTTTCTACAGGAACGAGAGCAAGACCAGAGCAAGTTACATGGAGAGGTTGGGTAGGCTGTGGTGGGGACATTAGAGCTGAGGGGTGAACTTTTTGAAGTGTACCAATTGATGAGGGGCAGCATGGTGGCGCAGCGGTAGAGTTGCTGCCTAACAGCGGCGGGGACCTGGGTTCGATCCTGACTACGGAGGGCCTGTTTCCGTGCTGTATCTCTAAACTAAACTAAATTTTATTAAGTCACGTTGAGTGAATTTGTCAAATTAGTGCTGTGCTTGGATGTCTTCTCTCCTTGTAATGAGCTGGCCTCCTCTGGGGACAAAACAAGTGGCAATTCTGAGAAAACCTCGGCAACGCTTGGTCAGGCAGAGCACTCCACTATAATTATTTACTCCTGTAACTCGAGAGGGAAGATTTATTTTATTTGTTGCTTTTAATCTCACACTCTTTTTTAGTAATTATGTTATATAAAGGTGCTGTTTTCCACCAATCCCAGCTCCGCACTTAGTCCCTTTATGGAGCAGATTTATTTTAATTTATTCATGGCAAGTTTACTTTGCTGGTAATCAAAGTATTTACTTCCCATCCTTCATAGAGCAGTAATGGCTCATTGGTCTTCATCAGTCAGGTTATTGGGTACAGAAGTTAGGATGCTGTTTTGCAGTTATAACATACCGGCACGGTGGCGGAGCGGTAGAGTTGCTGTCTTACAGCGCCAGAGTCCGGGGCTCAATCCTGACTACGGTTGCTGTCTGTTCGGAGTTTGTACGTTCTCCCCGTGACCACGTGGGTTTTCTCCGGGTGCTCCAGTTGCCTCGCACACTCCAAAGACATGCGAGTCTGTAGGTAGGTAGACTTATAGCCCTGTCCCACGGTACGAGTTCATTCCAAGAGCTCTCCCGAGTTTTAAAAAAAATCAAAAGGAGAATGAACGTAGCGGGTACGTCGGAGCTCGGGGACATCTCTTAGCGCTAATGGCAGGTACTCAGGAAGACTCGCTAACGGCAGGTAAGCACGGGAACACTCGTGAAGGTTTTTCAACATGTTGAAAAAAGTCTACGAGAGCCCCGAGTACCGACGAGTGGCCATTACCGTTATGCCCCTGTCCCACTTAGGAAACCTGAACGGAAACCTCTGGAGATTTTGCACCCCACCCAAGGTTTCCGTGCGGTTCCCGGAGGTTGCAGGTGGTTGCCGGAGGTTGCAGGTAGTGGAAGCAGGTAGGCAGACTGACAAAAACCTCCGGGAACCTCCTGGAACCGCACGGAAACCTTGGGTGGGGCGCAAAGTCGCCAGAGGTTTCCGTTCAGGTTTCCTAAGTGGGACAGGGGGCATAAATCTCTGAGTTCGAATCAGGGCTAACTCGGGAGAACTTTTGGAATGAACTCCTACCGTGGGACAGGGGTTTTAGGATGTTATGTTACAGTTATACAAGACATTGGTGTGGCCATATTTGGAGTACGGTGTTTAGATTTGGTCACCCTCTGTAGGAGGAATATCATTAAGCAGGAAAGAATGCAGAGAAGGTTTATGAGGATCGACCCAAAACGTCACCCATTCCTTCTCTCCGCAGATGCTGCCTGTCCCCCTGAGTTACCCCAGCATTTTGTGTCTATCTGTACTGTTTTATATTGCATGTTCTATGAGTTTCTATGCAGCCCTCTCAGGTGAACAATTCCAAGGACAATTCTAAGCACCATTGTCACAGCAACATCTAATCAGGAAGGCAAATAGCTTGGAATAGCTAAAAAAAAACGGACAGTTAGATGTCCTGTGATATTGAGATATCGGAGATTTTTACAGAGTTTTGCCTCAGGAAGTTAAATGGTTGTATAAAGTTCATGAGACACACAGAGATTACAGAAGATAATTAAAACAGACAGTGATCGAAACACACTGCAGATTTGCGATCAGTTCAGCTCTTCAGGCATAGATTTTTTTCAGAAAGCTGGTTTATAAAGGGTGGGCAGATAAAATATTAACCTGCGTGGACCCTTACAGGATGTTGGAGGATACATCTGGCATATCTTGATTTCATTTCTGATTTGCGGAATTTGCAACTTTCATACTTTTCTGTGCACACAATGTGATGATACGAATCACCTTTTCTCATTCTGCTTCTTATCAGTTCCAGTCTGTTTTCCCCCTTGTCTGCTGAGTGATAATCAGATGGACTTCGGGACTGAGGAGGCGTCCGAGTGTACTTATCGCAGTGACATAACATAATGTGTGAGGAAGGAGACAAGAGATTTTCCTCAGCTAGGCATTATCAACAACAAGGCATTATCGCTTGAAAAATGAAGGGAGAATTGCCGACATTTCCAACAGTAATAACACTCTATAAATATACATTATCACCCAAAGAATGAAATGGTATACAATTCCAAATAAAATTGTTTCAAAATGACAGCGGCATTTGATGTAATAGAGCCTGTTAAGCATTTGAAATGGTTTATTATCTAAAGTGAGACTGCCATCTATAACCCCCTACAAAGGACAATGTCTGTGGAATCATAGACCTTTGATGTGATATTGCTGTTGATGCTGTTCTTTGGATCCTCTCGTCTTAAACTATTTCCAGTGGCAGGGACTGGGCAAGATAAAGGGATTGTCTTCGAAAATGAATCTAATCTGACAATCCAGTGTTAGATTGAAATACTGATTGAAGATATAATTTGCAGCTCTGAATGCTTTAATATGGAGTCTGGTGTGAAATTGCTGGGTGTGTCGGAAGGAACTGCAGATGCTGGTTTAAACCGAAGATAGACACAAAATGCTGGAGTAACTCAGCGGGACAGGCAGCCTCTCTGGAGAGAAGGAATGGGTGATGTTTCGGGTCGAGAACTTTTGGACGTTTCGGGTCGAGACCCTTATTCAGTCTGAAGAAGGGCCTCGACCCGAATCGTCACCCATTCCTTCTGTCCAGAGATGCTGCCCGTCCCACTGAGTTACTCCAGCGTTTTGTGAAATAGCTGGGCACTTGTCCTCTGGAAACATGTGTGTAAATGGACTGTACACAAAAATGCTGGAGAAACTCAGCGAGTGCAGCAGCATCTATGGAGCGAAGGAAATAGGCAACGTTTCGGGCCGAAACCCTTCTTCAGACTGATGGGGGGTGGGGGGAGGCAGGGAGAAGAAAGGAAAAAGGAGGAGGAGGAGCCTGAGGGCTGAGGGAGAGCTAGGAAGGGGAGGAGACAGCAAGGGCTAACAGAATTGTGAGAATTCAATGTTCATGCCACCAGGATGCAGACTACCCAAGCGGAATATGAGGTGCTGTTCCTCCAATTTCCGGTGTTGCTCACTCTGGCTGTAGAGGATACCCAGGACAGAGAGGTCGGATATGGAATGGGAGGGGGAGTTGAAGTGCTGAGCCACCGGGAGGTCAGGTTGGTTAATGCGGACCGAGCGGAGGTGTTCGGCGAAACGATCGCCAATTTACGCTGATCTTTAAACCTGACAATTTGGCTCATACAGCATGAAGAAGCGTCTCAGCCCGAAACGTCACCCGTTCCTTCTCTCCAGAGATGCTGCCTGTCACGATGAGCTACTCCAGCATTTTGTGTCTATCTTCAGTTTAAACCAGCATCTGCAGTTCACTTCCTACACTACACGTATGGTTCAGAATCTCCGGTGGCATAATCTGAGTTAAAATCCACAACTCACCAGCGCTTGACTTTTGCGCTCTGAAATTTGGAACCACTTGATGGAATCTGACCCAAATATTTACTTTCCAAATGTTGTTTCTGACCTTAAGCTTTGCAAATCTAATATAATCCTTCCCTGTCTTGTAACAATAGCTACATTGAAAATTATTGATTGTTCTATATCGGAAAGCATCCAAGCTTTAACTTGTGCATTTATTCATGTTTGTGTTGGCAAGCGTTGCCCTTTGTTCAGTCACTTCCTTGTTTCTGATTCAAGATGTTGTGGGCTCAAGCCCTGGTCAATGGATTTTAAGCACCAAAATCTAGGCCATAGGTTTCAGGGAGTTGGGGTTTAAGAAGGAACTGCAGATGCTGGAAAATCGAAGGTAGACAAAAGTGCTGGAGAAACTCAGCGGGTGCAGCAGCATCTATGGAGCGAAGGAAATAGGCAACGTTTCGGCCCGAAACCCATGCAGTTCTTTGCACCTGAGATGTTTAAAAAGTGTCCTGAAGTCCCTTCCTTTCACCATGCCAACTCTTTGGATTCACCCGTTAAAGTTTATTACTTGATGGAGATGCCTGAGATGTGTCAATCTATGTTCAGACTGAAATGTGTAATAGATCAGGCAGCATCTATGGAGAGAGAAAGCGAATATTTCAGGCTACTATTTCAGACTGATGATTTTGGTTGGACTTAGAGGGCGGCACAGAGGCGGAGCGGTAGAGTTGCTGCCTCACAGCGCCAAAGACCCGGGTTCGATCCTGACTGTACGGAGTTTGTACGTTCTCCCTGTGACCGTGTGGGTTTTATCCGGGTGCTCCGGTTTCCTCCTACACTCCAAAGACGTACAGGTTTATAGATTAATCAGCTCCGGTAAAAAAATGTAAATTGTCCCTAGCGTGTAGGAAACATCTAGTGTATGGAGATTGTTGGTCGGCACGGACTCGGTGGGCTGAAGGGCCTGTTTCCACGCTGTATCCCTAAAGCCTTGAGCAAGAATATAAAGAACAGAGACAGAAACGGCAAGAGGTAAACCAAGTGTTATTTCTTGATCCAAGTATGGTTCCAATTAACATGTGACAGATTAATATCCTGTGATGTTCTCATCTAACAATTCATCCACCAATGAAAATACATGATATCTGCTCAGATGTACGTTGTTATTGCATTAAACTCCATTGCACAATCTAATGAATCATTTTCAGCAAAGGCAGAGATCCAGGCGCACTCTTGCAATTCTCAGAATGAATTTCATTCATTGAACTTAACTCATTGAAACCCTTCTCAGTTTATTTCCCAATGTTCTCATCACGAGACGTTGTCTGTCCATTCAACGGGTGCTGTATGTACGGAGTTTGCACGTTCTCCCTATAGAAATTATGGACTGCATGGATTTTCTCTGGGTGCTCTGGTTTCCTTCCACATTCCAAAGACATGCAATTGGTTGCTAATTGGCTTGGGTAAGAGTGTAAGATAGAACTAATGTATGGGTGGATGGCCGGTCAGAGCAGGCTCGGTGAACTGAAGGGCCTGTTTCCACGTCATATCTCTAAACTAAATTAAACTGATGGCAAACGAACCATTAGTCGTAAGAATGATGAAGAGACAGCAACATCACATCATTTCTGTCTGCGCGTGGGAATTAAAAAGCTATCAGACATTGGCCATTAACAGGAATCAACTTAATTGCAACCGTTCTTTGTGAGTCACATATTTCAATGACATTTGAAGCTCTCAAGCCAGCAGCAAAAGTAACAAATATTAAGGGACAGCTGAAGGTTGTGAACCAGACCAGTCCAATTATTACCCAAAGGCATGCGAGGTCATCTAATCAGAGATCATTACAATTCCACACAATCAGATCTACATCTCCTCGAAACACTCCTGGGTGAAAAGTCTTGCACGTGACAAGTGATTACGGGTAGACGGTGATGGATCTGTTAAGCTGCGGCAAGTAAGTAAGTAAGTAAATTTTATTTATATAGCACGTTTAAATCAACGCGTTGAAACCAAAGTGCTTTACATAAAATAAATAATTAAGTTTCCGTACATCCATAGAAAAATTAAAAAAATTAAAATGACACAATACATTATAGAATTCAACATGGACGTCACCCCACAACAGAATCAACATTTTCCACTGTGGGGAAAGGCATTTAAGTAAGAATTTAGCTTTTACTTTTTGTCTTGGAGATACAGTATGGAAGTAGGTCTTTCCGCCCACCATGTCCACACTCACCATCAATCTCACTAGTTCTATGTTCTCCCACTTTTTCATCCACATTCTACGCATTAGCGACAATTAACCTGCAGAACTGAAAAAACAAAACTAACAATAAAGACAATAAACTAAACTATGGGATGTGGGAAGAAAACAGAGCATCCGGAGAAAATCCATGCGGTTATCGGGAGAACATGCAAACTCCTCACAGACAGCACCCGTAGTCAGGAACGAAGCCGGGTCTCTGGCCCTGTGATGCATCAACGTTGCCGCTGCACCACTGTGCCACCCACCCGTGGGTGGGGGGGGGGGGGGGGGGGGGGGGGGGGGGGGGGGGGGGGGTGGAATGCATCCTTAATAAGAATGATGATATAATTGTATAATTGTTTTTTTTAATATTGAAGTATATTTGTTTGACCTGTCTTATGGTGGTGGGTTTGGTTTTGATTTATTTTGTACTGTACATATTATTGTAAATAATTGATTACATTATTTTTGATATATAAAAGAACTGCTGGTAGATATAACTAAACATTCTTGACTTGACTCATAACATGATAACTCTGCCATCTGCCTCTCCCTCTTCCTGATGATCAGTGTGTTCCCATAACACGCCCTCATAGCAACATTACACTGTTATCAGGCAACTGAACCATCCAACAACTGGAGAGCAGTTCTGAGCTGCTATCTACCTCATTGGAGACCCTGGGACTATCTTTGATCTGTCTTTACTGGACTTTGTCTTGCACTAAATGTTATTCATGGTTATTCCCTTTATCTTGTATCTATACACTGTGGATGGCTCGATTGTATCTTTCCGCTGACTGGTTAGCATGCAACAAAGGTTTTTCACTGTACCTCGGTACGCGAGACTATAAAATAAACTCATCGAAACTTAACCTGTAAGTCGAAATCTTCATCTGTCCAGAAACTGCAGGTGCTGGAATCTTGAGCGAAGCGCAAAGTGCTGGAGTAACTCATCAGGTCAGGCAGCATCCGTGGAGGGAATGACCATGGAGGGACTGGCACATTCCATGTTCGCATAACGTCCAAAAACCACTGACAATCACGCAGGTCACTACAGGCTGGTTTCTGCAGAACTATGGGCAAAATCCCAGCAAAGATCCAACTCCTTGCATTCCCACTGAAAGTACGAAAATCCGTTAAAATTACATCAGGTATTCTTCCTCGTGTCCGACCATCTTCTATATCACATCTTTCCGGTCGGTCAGTGACGGTTGATGGTCGGTGGTTGCAGGATTGGCTATTTCAGTTAGTCACTGTGGTACAGTTCCTGTCGTCAGCATTTGCCCGGGATGTGCCACATGGAGGCTTCTGCTTGCATACCCACATCAGGTATGAAAACCAGCGACATCCACCCATGTACCAGGGTCTCAATTTGAAACAGTGTCTGTCCATCCCCCCGTCCCCACACACATGGTAGACACAAAAAGCTGGAGGGTCAGACAGCATCTCAGGAGAAAAGCTCTGAAGAAGGGTCCCAACCCGAAACGTCACCTATTCTTTTTCTCCAGAGATGCTGTATGACCCGCTGAGTTAGTCCAGCTATTTGCGTCTAACTTTGGTTTAAACCAGCATCTGCAGTTCCTCCTTCCACAGACGATGCCTGACCCGCTGGGTTCCTCCAGCGTTTTCTGTTTCTCTCATGATTCCAGCATCTGCAGTTGCTTGTGTCTCCAAAAGCAGCCGCCCATTTGCTTTTGCAACAATGAAGAATTGAGCAATAGATTAGAGCGGACCTGCAAACCATGCACCGTGGCTCTCCACGTGTGTGGGACAAAGAGTTAGCCAGAGTGATTGTGAAACTCGACAGTCCCATTACTATTAACATTATTTACAGACCCAGAGGCAAAATAAAAAGCTCACAGAGGTAGAACACTAACCATCACACCAGCTCAAGATTCATGCGCCCAAATTAGGCAACACATTTACTATGAATGTAGGAAACCAGGGCTGCTTAAGTGGTCCCAATGAGCATAAGAGTCAGTGACCCACTTCGCTCTCACAATGCTTCCTGGTTACTGCTTGTTAATTCTAAAAGTTGTACTTCCTCAATTAGAGGCATAATGTTTCAACCAGTATGAAGATCATTGGTTGATGTTAATATCTCATTTGTCCTGCCTGCAAAGGGCCTGTCCCACTGTATGAGGTAATTCAAGAGTTCTCCCGAGTTTTCCCCAGATTCGAACTCGGAGAATGTCCGTAGCGGGTCCGTAGGAGTTCGGGGATGACTCGTTGTGGCTCGTAATGCTAACGGCAAATACTCTGGCCATCTGGTAAACTCGTGACGTTTTTTCAACATTGTGAAAAATGTCCACGAGTAAAAAAATAATGATGAAAAAAATTGTTACTTTTTACTCGTATGAGCCGCTACAAGGCATCCGCGAACTCCTACGGACCCGCTACGGACATTCTCCCAGTTCGAATCAGGGGAAAACTCGGGCAAACTCTTGAAATACCTCGTACAGTGGGACAGGCCCTTAAATTAGAGCAAATGGATCCAAGCTTGAGATGTGAAACAAAGTGCTGGAGGAACTCAGCGGGTCAGACAGGGAAATGGACAGGTGATGTTAGTGGGGTAGAGAAAGCTGGAACAGAGAGGTGGAGAGGTGGGGCAAAGCCTGGCGAATGATAGGAAAGAACTGCAGATGCTGGTTTAAATCGAAGGTAGACGCAAAATGGTGCAGTAACTCAATGGGACAGGCAGCACCTCTGGAGAGAAGGAATGGGTGACGTTTCGTGTCGAGACCCTTCTTCAGACTGAAGCGAGTGATAGGTGGATACAGGTGAGGGGGTGATTAGCAGGCTTGTGGAATTCAGTTTAGTTTAGAGATACAGCATGGAGACAGGCTCTTGGGCCCACCGCACCCACGCCGACCAGTGATCCCCACACACATGCACTACCCTACACACACTAGGGAGAATTTACAATTATCCAATTGCCAATTAACCCTGTACGCCTTTGGAGTGTGGGAGGAAACCGGAGAAAACCCCTCGCAGGTCATGGTGAGAACATACAAACTCTGTGCAGTGTACAGATAAGCAGCCGTAGTCAGGTATCGAACCTGGGTCTCTGGCGCTGTAAGGCGGTAACTCTACCGCTGCGTCACCGTGCCACCTGTAACGCCAGAGGGTGAAAATTAGACTAAAGGGTATGAGGTAAGGAGAGAGGAGGAGAGGTGAGGAGGAGGGGTGATATATAAAGGCCCAGGAAGTAATGAGGGTGGAAGGGGATGAGGGGAGAGGAAAACGGGGGATATAAGGGAAATGTGGGAGATGGATATGTGAGATGTGAGTACAGAGGAGAGGAAGGGAGCAGGGCGACCAGGTGGATGGTGATGTGATCTGGTGGTTGCTAAAGATCTCACAGGTCTGAAGAACAGGCCTGTATTCATGCCTCAGCCAAATGCGATGGACTTTGCTTTTTCTGGGAGGCTCAATGCATAAATTATTTACATTTGAGATTTTAGAGATACAGCACGGAAACAGGCCCTTTGGCGCACAGACTCGACCAGCGATCAGCCCGTAACACTATCCTGCACACCAGGGACAATTTTTACCAAAGCCAATTAACCAACAAACCTGTACGTTTTTGGAGTGTGGGAGGAAACAGAAGCACCCGGAGAAAACTCACGTGGTCCCATTGAGACCATGCAAACTGGGGTTTCTTGCAGGAGGTCTCCAGCAGCAGAGAGATCATGATGGCTGCAACATCGGACCAAAGTGCCTTTATTAAGGAGTACAGGAATAGATCGGGTAGATGCACAGAGTCTCTTGCCCAGTGAAGGTGAATCGAGGACCAGAGGACATAGGTTGAAGGGGAAAGGATTTGATAGGAATCTGAGGGGTAACTTTTTCACACAAAGGGTGGTGGATGAAATGAAATGAAATGATTCAATTAATTGTCATTGTCAGTGTACAGTACAGAGATAACGAAATGCATTTTTAGCATCTCCCTTGAAAGGGAGACACAATGTATGGGACATGCTGCCAGAGGAGGTAGTTGAGGCAGGAACTATCCCAACGTTTCAGAAATAGTTAGGCAGGCACATGGATAGGACATGTTTGGAGGGATATGGGCAAAACGCAGGTAGATGGGACATGTTGGCCGGTGTGGGCAAGTTGGGCCTTGGAGAAGATACAGTAGATAGGTGTTCCAGGTCGAGACCCTTCTTCAGACTCAAACACTTGGTGTCCTTTTGTTTCTTAACCAGCATCTGCAGCTCTTTGTTTCTCTGTGCGAAATTGACAATTGGCTTTGTAAAAAAACATGTCGGAGTCTGAATATGAATTGCTGGATTAACGAGTATGTTTTTGCTGCCTTACAATCTGTTACACACACATTAGTGTTGGGCAGGGAATATTGCAGAATACCAAGAGTCAAATTAATTGTAGTGTGAAAGATTGCTCTTGTACTCCTCAATAAGGTCACCTCTCAGCCTCCTTCGCTCCAGGTAAAAAAGACCCAGCCCCTCCACCCTCTCTTTGTAACACAACCCTTCCAGACCTAGTAACATCCTCATAAATCTTTTTTATACACTTTCCAGTTTAATGACATACTTTTAACATTGTGTTACTACTGCCTCAACTACCTCCTCCGGCAGCTCGTTCCACCCACCCACCACCCTCTGTGTGAAAAGATTATCCCTCGGGTTCCTATTAAATCTTTCCCTTCTCAACTTTAAACGTATGTCCTTGATTTCCCTACTCTGGACAAGAGACTCAATCTTGCCTCAACCCAATCTATTCCTCTCATGATTTTGTATACCTCGATAAGATCACCCCTCATCCTCCTCCCCTCCAAGAAAGTCCAAGCCTGCTCAACCTCTCCCTATAGTCCAGTCCCTCGAGTCTTGGCAACATCCTCGTAAATCTTCTCTTAATCCTTTCCAGATTGACAACATCTTTCCTACAACATGGTGCCCAGAACTGAACGCAATACTCTAAATGCGGCCTCATCAATGGCTTATGCAACTGCAACATGACCTCCCCACTGCTTTGCCCAGACTGATGATGGCCAATGTGTCAAATGCCTTTGTGACCATCCTATCCACCTGTGGTGCAACCTTCCACAAACTATGTGCCTGCACTCCTTGGTCCCTATGTTCCACAACACACCCCAGAGCCCTACCATTCATAGCGTACGTCCTGCCCATGTTAGACTTTTAAAAATGCAACACCTCACATTTCTATCTGTGGTGCCACTTTCAAAGGACTATGTAAACATAGAAAATAGGTTCGACCCTTCGAGCCAGCACATAAATAGCAAACAACAGTATGTTGTATAGTTGTATATACAGTTGTAGAAGACGCTGGTGAGAACGCATTTAGAGTATTGCGTTCAGTCCTGGGCACCATGTTATGGGAAAGATGTTGTCAAGCTGGAAAGGATGTTACCAGGATGTTCCCAGGACTTGAGGGCCTGAACTAGAGGGAGAGGTTGAGTATGTACGGGCACCGCCATTGAAGAATCGGCAGAAATGAGATTTCTCAGCCCCAGTGAAGGCCATGGAGGAGAGGTAGATGAAGAAGTGACTCAGGCGTTCGTTCCACAGTGAAGAGACAATGATAACTCCACAGTGACTTCACCCATTAAAGAGTGGGAAAGACTTGACAGATGACTTGGAGCAGGTGATCGATATGCAGCCTTCATATGGGGTGGGATAGAAGATGGAACCCCAGGGAACCCCGTTAATGACAGGAAGACGGAGAGGATAATGCAGCAACTGCAGCAGAAGCTTGATGCATTTCCAAATGCATTTTGCAACCTTGAGACTGAGTAGAGGATTAATGATCCTTACAGTCCAGGCTGATTACCCGACTGTAATTACGCCACACTGGTAAGTACCCGAAAACAATTACAAGTATATTAAGAAGCCAGCATTTCTCCACTGATGTATGCTGTTTCCATTAACTGGTTCTCTGCATGTGACCACTGCTTGATATTAATATGCCATTAATATGCTGGAATTTCAAAAGGGAAATAAGATGCAACAACTTATTGCCTTTGAATAGTAATTATGCTATAATTAATAACAATATGAAACATTTAAGGATTATTAAGTATTAATGTATCATTGAATTATAAGCATATCAATGCATCTATATAGTAATAATACATACCACATATTAATACATGCAAAAATACATTTATATTAATTATAACTAATGTATTATTAAATTATAATGCCATATGCTAATAAATTATCTGAAAGATAAGTCAACTTGGATATTTTTGGTGCCTTTCATGTACTTTTCAACTTTTTCAAAGCATTTCAAAACTACTGAAATAATTTCAAAGTGCTGTTACTGTTGTGAGGAGGGGATCTATGATAAATTACAGAGTCTCCACTGACATCTCTGTGTCAGCCAAGTTGGATCCCAGGCCTCATGTCATGACTAACGGGCAGAGTCATGGGCAGAGGGCAGAGCGGAGAGAACCTGCAGAAGAAACCACAGCAACCTCTCCTCAACTAAGTCGTGTGTTTTCACCAGAAACACAAACTTGTACTTCAGTCTGATCTCAGTTACTTCCACAAAACTGGCACTTCAGGCTTGACTGGCTGGTTGCATCACGGCCTAGTACAGCAATTCCAACAGACAGGAACGTAAGAGGCTGCGGGGAGCCCGAAGAAGGTTCTCGACCCGAAACGTCACCCGTTCCTTCTCTCCAGAGATGCTGCCTGACCCACTGAGTTACTCCAGCATTTTGTGTCAATCATCAGTATAAACCAGCATCTGCAGTTCCTTCCTACACATGCTGCAAAGAGTGGTGGGACTCAGCCCGGTCCATCACGGACACAACCGCCATCCCCACCATCAAAAGCACCTCAAGAAGGCAGCATCTATCATGAAGGATGCCCAACATCTGGGCCGTGACATTGTCACTGCTACCATCGGGCAGAAGGTACAGAAGCCTAAAGCCCCTGTCCCACTTTCCCGAGTTACTCACCAATTCTCCCGAGTTTTCCCCTGGATTCAAACTCGGAGATGCCGGCCGTAGGTACTCGGGGCTATTTTTTTTACTCGTGGACATTTTTCAACATGCTGAAAAAACGTCCCGACTTACCTGATGCCCCAAATACCTACGGCTGGCATTACGAGCCGCTACGAAATATCTACGGACTCCTACGGACATTCTCCGAGTTTGAATCAAGGGGAAAACTCGGGAGAATTCGTGAGTAACTCAGGAAAGTGGGGCAGGGGCCTTAAGTCCCACACCACACCAGGAACAGTCACTTTCCAAGCAAACCCTAACTCATCCACAGAACACAACAAACCATCTCTATGGATTTATTTTTGTTTTCTAATAATATTTTTGCACTAAAGTCTTTCCTTTTTTTGCAGTCTTCTTCATTTAGGATTTTATGTATAATTTGTTTTTGTGTGTTTGTCTGAGATGTTGTGATCATATACAATTGAACGCAAGCTTTTTAATTCCACCTGCACATCACCATACACATGCATATAACATTAAATTTGAACTTGGACTTGAATCAATGTGTCTCCAAGGATGAAGACCATTGTCAGTCTATGCGGTCTCCATACAAATCTATATTTCATTCTGTGGTCAGCAAGTATTCACGGTTTAGTTTAGAGATCCAGCGTGGAAACAGGCCCTTTCAGCGCACCGGTTCCGCGCCGACCAGCGATCCCCGCACGTTAACACGGTTCTACACACACCAGGGACAATTTTTACATTTACCAAGCCAATTAACCTACATACCTGTACGTCTTTAGAGTGTAGTAGGAAACTGAAGATCTGGGAAAAAACCACGCAGGTCACGGGGAGAAGTTACAAATTCCATACAGACAGCACCCGTAGTCAGGATCGAACCCGGGTCTCCGGTGCTGCATTCGCTGTAAGGCAGCAACTCTACCGCTGCGCCACGGTCCTGTAATGCCGCCGCAGAATTGAAGTGCACTCCTGCCCTGATCCCTTCAACGCGTAGGAAGGAACTGCAGATGTTGGTTAATACCGGATAGACACAAAATGCTAGATTAACTCAACAGGTAAGGCAGCATCTCTGGAGAAAAGAAATAGCTGACTTTTCAGATCTGATGGAGGGTTGTGACCCGAAACATCGCCTATTCCTTTTTTACTCCAGCTTTTTGTGTCTGTCTTCTGATCCCATCAGTTATGGCTGAAATATTCCTGCTTGAAATCCAAGTAATGCAACACATTATTAAATGGTCAAAAAAAAAAATCACCAAGTGCTTATATAGGGACAAAGTCTCCATGTTATTGAAGCATTACCTCCCAATTTCACTCACAAAAAACAATAAGGTTCTGGTAGCTTTCTGAACTAACTGCTTCACAGCTATCTCTCCTGCCTAGCTTTGTGTCTACAGATAAATAACAAACACGTTTGGTCCCTTAATCGGAGTCATTTAAAGCTATAATCGTTTGTCATTAGTGTAGGCAGTGCACCGTAGATAGTGGATATCCATCATCATCTGCTCAGCGTAACGAGATGAGAGAGGCGAACACACGAGGTCAAGATCAACTTCCCAAACGCTGACGGTGGAAGGTAAAGGGGAGAGTTGGTGGCTGTGAACCGTCCGCAAACTCCCCTCCCCCACCCACCGCCTTAAACTTGCGTGATCGGCTCGGGAGTCGGGACACGGTGACCTCTTCTCCAAGCACGGAAGCGGAAGGCCGGCTGCTGGAAGTTCATGAGGTCACCCGTGATAGGAACAGAATTAGGCCATTTGGCCCAACAGGTCCACTCCGCCATTCAATCATGGCTGATCTCTCTCTCCCTCCTAACCCCATTCTCCTGCCATCTCCCCATAACCCCTAACACCGAAGATAGACAGAAAAGCTGGAGTAACTCAGATGGGACCGGCAGCATCTCTGGAGAGAAGGAATGGGTGACATTTCCTGCTGAGACCCTTCTTCAGACCATACTAATCAAGATAAATAATCTGCCTTAAAAATATCAATTGACTTGACCTCCACAGCCTTCTGTGGCAAAGCATTCCACAGATTCATCACCCTCTGATTAAAGAAATGCCCCTTCTTCTTAAAGGAACGTCTTTTAATTCTGAGGCTATGACCTCTAACATCAGGGGCTCTAACATCATGGAGCTCATTCTGTGGAGTTTCTAGCCGCGGGCGTTGCACGGACTTTACCATCGTGGAGCTTCCTGCGACCTTTGCCGACGATCGCCGGAAGAGGTGCCCCGACTGCTGGGCCGGTGGACTTGGCATCGTGAAGCCGCGGTTTCTGGTAGGAAGCGGCCAATCGGGAATTCCGAGCCGCGGGGTGCTCCAATCCGTCTCGACCGGAAACATCACCTGTTCTTTTTCTCTAGAGATGCTACCTGACCCGCTGAGTTTTGTGTCTAACTACGATGGGGGGGGAAATGTTCATACTCTGGCAGAATATAAAATCCTGTACGAAGTCTAATATCACATGTTGAAGCACAGTCAGTCAAAGAGTGGTTACATCCTTGCAGATCATCTATAGCCTGCATGCACGGCAGGGTAGACATTCGTCCACCAATGATGCAGATAAGCAGAGGAGGAGGGAAATGATGCTGGATGCTTTGGAGAGGTCGACATGTGTGTGTACAACACTCCAGGAGGTTTTGGAAGTTTGAAAAACATGTCTGTTACAGAAAAAATATGATTAAGGTGGATTAGAAAGCAAGCTGTTTCAAGAGCTTCGAAATGGAATAATAGAGCTGGTGTCTGGAACTAGAGGAGCAGAGCTGCTGTGAAGATCAATGGTTATATCTGATATTTTGGAGATTAACTCAATATTCACAGCCAAGTGACACCTCAGCACCAATGTCACATTTTTGATGATTGCATTTTAGTATTTACGGTTATTTTTCTCCACATAACACTGAAAGGGAAAGGAACATGGAACTCAAATCTAATTTGTTTTAGTGGAATGGAAAGCAGAACTGGCTTGTACACTTGTCATTAGAATGATGAGCATTTGAAGGAACTGGGCCTGTACTCGCTGGAGTTGTTGGCTTGATATATACAGTATTTTTTTTTAATGTAAAATTGTCCCTAGTGTGTGTAGGGAGGTGATAATGTCCAGGGATCGCTGGTCGGTGTGGACTCGGTGGGCCATAGGGCTTGTTTCCGCGCTGTAGGTCTAAACTAAACTAACTATCCATTTTCTCTAGAGATATTGAGCTATTCCAACACTTTGTTCCTGTAAATGACAAGAATGTTAACTTTCCAAACCAACTCTTGCGGGCAAGCTCAAAGGTTTTCTGTTAGTGAAAAATGTTGGCTTTGACAGCCCCTCTAACTTCATGGAGCTGTGGTTGCTGAGCTTCTAGCCGCAGGCAGTACTGACATCAACAACGTGGTGTCCAGGCGATCCCTCTGCCGAGGCCCGCCAGTGTTGAATCTCCACCCAGCTCGGCCTGTGGGCTTCGTCAGCCACAGTCTCCGGTAAGAAGCGGCCGATTCGGAAATGCAAGCCGGTGAGATTGTTCTTCCGTTCCGACGTCGGAGTTCCAATCATCCTGGCGAGAGGGCCTGAACATCGGGCCGCCCGTAGCGGCGACTGCGGAGGGCTCGGGGGGCCCCTGACCACGGGTGAATGAAGAGGAAGATGTCTGAACTTTATTGCCTTCCCTCACAGTGGAAAACGCTGATTCCGCTGTGTGGGGATGTTCATGTTAAATTCTATCGTGTGTTGTGTTCTTTTTATTTATTCGTATGGCTGTATGGTAACTCACATTTCACTGTACCAATTGGTGCATGTCAAGTCAAGTCACATTTATTTATATAGCACATTTTTAAAAAACAACTCTCGTTGGCCAAAGTGCTTTACATTTGTTATAAGAATAGCATAAACAAACAAACTACATACATATATACATATAGCCCTCGCTCAGTGGACGCCAGCAAAGGCTTGGGAATATAGATAAGATTTTAGTCTTAAAGGAGTCGATGGAAGGGGCAGTTCTGATGGGAAGGGGGATGCTGCTGTTCCACAGTCTAGGAGCTGCAACCGCAAAGGCACGGTCGCCCCTAAGCTTATGCCTAGACCGCGGGATATTCAGCAGCCCCAAGTCAGCCGATCTGAGGGACCTTGAGGTGGAGTGGTGGGTGAGAAGACTTTTAATGTAGGAGGGGGCAAGCCCATTGAGGGCTTTGTAGACATAGAGGAGGGTCTTGAAATGTATACGGAACCGCACAGGGAGCCAGTGGAGAGAGGCCAGGATCGGAGTGATGTGGTCCCTTTTTCGGGTGCCCGTCAGGAGTCTCGCTGCGGCGTTTTGGACCAGTTGCAGGTGGGACAGGGAAGATTGGCTGATGCCAGTGTAAAGAGAGTTGCAGTAATCTAGGCGGGAGGAGATAAATGTGTGGATGATCTTTTCGAGGTCATCAAAGTGGAGGAATTGTTGTATTTTAGCTATCGTCTGAAGCTGAAAGAAGCTAGCTTTTACCACGGCATTGACTTGTTTGTCAAATTTCAGTGCCGAGTCAAATAAACATGTGACAATAAATGTAACTTGAACTTGAAACACAAATATATCTGATCAGACTTGGAAGATTAATACACTTTTATGCTTTCATATGCCTCAGGACGTTTAGCTTCTCCTCGACCAAAACACAGATTGTACTAAAAAAATCCCCATTAACTATACCAAGTTCCCCAGTCTTCAGCCTGAATAAGGGTCTCAACCTGAATGTCACCCATTCCTTCTTCCCAGAGATGCTGCCTGTCCCACTGAGTTACTCCAACATTTTGTGCTATCCCCAGTCTTCATATCTTTCTTCACAATAAAAACAGAGGAGAAATACTCATTGAGGAACTTTCCCATCTCCTGTGGCTCCACACTGATATTACCACTTTGGTTTCTGGGCGGCCCCATTCTCTCTCCTGTTACCATCTTTCCTTTAATGCACATATAGATTCCCTTCAATCCGTTCGTGATTTTATAGAGCTCTATATGATCACCTCTCAGCCTCCTGCCCTCCAAGGAATAAAGTTCCAGGCCGCCCAACTTCTCCCTATAGTTCAGCCCCTCGAGTCTTGGCGACAGCCTCAAACATCGCCTGTGAAGTTTAGTTGCTGCTGTGTACTTTGGAGAGGCAGTTTATGTGCAGAAAGTTCTCACACTGCAATATAATAGTAAGATGAAACTGTTTTTAATGGTATTAATTGAGGGATAACTATTAGCCTTGAACCAAAGGATAGATCAGCCCTGCTCAGTGCAATGGGACCCAGAGAGACCATCTCAGCTGGAAACAAGATCTTACTTTAATATCTCATCTAAAATTTAACTCCCCCAACAGTGCGAACGGTTCAAAGAGCTGCTTCATGTAACTCAACTGATATTCCCACCTGACCAGTGAGAAGATGTGTTCCAACCTGAAACTTCACCCATCCTTTTTCTCCAGAGATACTCATCATAAATCGTAAGATCATAAGTGAGATAGGAGCAGAATTAGGCCATTCGGCCCATCTAGTCTGCTCCGTCATTCAATCATGGCTGATCCATCTCTCCCTCCTAACCTCATTCTCCTGCCTTCTCCCCATAACCCCGGACATCCATACTAATCAAGAATCTATCTATCTCTGCCTTGAAAATATCCACTGACTTGGCCTCCACAGCCTTCTGTGGCAAAGAATTCCACAGATTCACCACCCTCTGACTGAAGAAATTCCTCCTCATCTCCTTCCTAAAAGAACGTCCTTTAAATCTGAGGCTATGACCTCTAGTCCTAGACTCTTTCACCAGTGGAAACATCCTCCGCATCCACCCTATCCGAGCCTTTCACTATTCTGTACGTTTCAATGAGGTTCCCCCTCATTCTTCTAAACTCCAGCGAATACAGGCCCAGTGCCGTCGAACGCTGATCATATGTTAACCTATGCTGCCTGTCCTGCTGAGTTCCTCCAGCCCTTTGTGTCTATCTTCTGCATAAGGTCATAAGGTCATAAGCGATAGGAGAAGAAGTAGGCCACTAGCCCCATCAAGTCTACTCCGCCATACAATCGGCTGATCTATCTCTCCCTCCTAACCCCATTCCCCTGCCTTCTCCCCATAACTTCAGACACCTGTACTAATCAAGAGTCAACAATGCATGGACCAACATCTGCAGTTCCTTCCTACTAATAAGCACACTCTAAATTGGAAAAGCTGCAGAAAAGATTTACCAGGAGGTTACCTGGGCTTGCAGGTTGGAGGGAGAGGTTGGACAGGTTGGGACTTGGGAGCATAGGAGGTGGAGGGGTGACCTTATTGAGGTGCACAAGATCATTGAGGAGCACGGATAAAGTCAATGCTCTAAGGCCTTTTCTCAGGGTGGAGGATTCTAAACCTAGAGGTCAAAGGCTTAAGGTGAAAGGGCAGAGATTTAAGAGGGAGCTCAGGATCAACTTTTTCACTCAGTGGGTAGTCCTCATCTGGAATGCGCTGCCAGAGGGCAGCACGGTGGCACAGTGATAGAGTTTCTACCTTGCAGTGCCAGAGACCTGGGTTCAATCCTGACTACAGGTGCTGTCTGTACGGAGTTTGTACGTTCTCCCCATGACCGCTTGGGTTTTTTCGCCATGTGCGCTAGTTTCCTCCCACACTCCAAAGGTTTGGAGGTTAATTGGCTTCAGCAAAAATTATAAATCGTCCCTAGCGTGCAGGATAGTCGTAGTGTACGAGGTGATCGCTGGTCGGCGCGGACTCGGTGGGCCAAAGGTGCCTGTTTCCGCGCTGCATCTCTGAAATCTAATGTCTAAAGGAAGCCACAGAAGCTATAGAAGCAGATAATATTCTGACTTTTAAAAGACATTGGGCAGATATGTGGATAGGAAGTGTTTAGAGGGCCATGGGCCAAATGCAGGCTAATATGCTGACTTGGTCAGCATGGACACAGTGGGCCACATGACTGTTTCCATGTTGTACTGTTCTGTGATTCTATGACTAGGGAAAGGAAAAGCTTCTCAAAAAACAATTTTTTCATTGGGAAACGTGCAGTTAAAGTATTACTGTGAAAGAATGGGTTTGTGTCGCCCAACTAGTATAACTCCTTGACAGAAAATGAACGAGATGGAGATATGTCTCAATGACTGAAAGATGGGGACATCTGCCTTTGTTCATCTTTTGACAATGCTAATGATATGGAGTTAAAGAATTAACATAATTAAGCCTTTTATGTAAATTTGAACACAACCTATCATGCTAATTGCAGGTGTCTTGTGCCATCTGGATAACACTGGGGAGCCATTTATGGGAACGGAGTCTTTAAACACATTGCTTTCTCCTTGTTGATTCAATGAGGCTCTCTATCGTCAGAGCCGCATCGATCAATTACAACCTGACAACTCGCAGGTCGATTATCCAAATATTTTCCTCTGGACTCCAAAGCATTTTCAAATCATTCTTTTTTTTTCCACAGGGTGGAAAGAAAACAAAAACTGGTTAGAAAACCCATCAGGGGAATAGGAAACAAGACATCGAAGCCTCTACTTCCCGAGCATCTAATGGAGCCCCCATTGCCATTTCCCCCTTCAATAATCAGCCACCATGCCAAGCCCTGTCACCTCACATTAAGTAGTGTGGTCAGGGCAGCACAGATGTACCTGGGCTACAGTGTTCCATCGCTTTGTGTCACTGGATTCTTATTCCCACCATGGCAGCTGGAGAATTTGAATTCAATTAATTAAATCATCTGGAATAAAAAGCTTGTATCACTAATTGTGAGCAGGGTACTATTAAATTGTCATTAAAAACCCATCTGGAAGACAATGTCCTTAGAATCATCCAGTCATAGAGTCATACGCAACAGAGACAGGCACTTCTGCCCATCTTGGCCTTGCTGGCTGATATGTTCCACCGATGCTAGTCCCACCTGTCCGCATTTGCCCCCTTATCCCTCAAAACCTTTTCTATCCATGTACCTGCCAAAATATCTTTTCAATGTTGTTATGGTACCAGCCTCAACTACCTCCTTTAGACTTTAGACCATTGACGTTATGTATGCAGTGCAGTAACACCTTCAGCTCACCTAGTCTGCCCCGACCAGCGATCCCCGTACAGTAGCACTATCCTCAGTGGCGGACTGGGTGTAAAAATATTGGTTGCCAGGAGACAAAGGGGGCCCACTTCATCAGGGGCCCACTTGCCATTGGGGGCCCACTTCACCAGGGGCCCACTTGCCATTGGAGGCCCACTTCATCAGGGGCCCACTTGATATTGGGGGCCCACTTCATCAGGGGCCCACTTGCCATTGGGCAAGCTGACACCCTGGCCACTGACTATCCTACACACTAGTGCCAATTTATAATTGTACCAAAGGCAATTAACCTACAGATCTATATGACTTTGGGGTGTGGATGGAAACCATAGCACCCGAAGAAATTCCAGCCTGTCACAGGGAGAGCGTGCGCCCATAGTCAGGATCGAACCAGGGTCTCTGACGCTGTGAGGCAGCAACTCTACTGCTGCACCACTGTACTGTCCTCTAGTAACTCGTTCCACATACCCACCACCCTCTGTGTGAAAAAGATGTCACTCGGATATCTATTCAATCTTTCCCCTCTCACTTTAAATCTATATCCTTTGGTTCTTATTCCCATACCCTGAGAAACAGATTCACTCCATCATAATTTTGCACACCTCTATAAGATCACCCCTCAGCCTCCTGCACTCCAAGAAATAATGTTCTAGCCTGCTCCTGCTCTCCCTATGGTTTAGGCTCAGGAGTCCTATCCTTGCAAATCTTTCGGGGAGCGAATCTGCTGTCTTTACCTGATCTGACTGATATAAGACTCCAGACCAATAAGAACATGTGTGTTCCACCATTCAATCATGGCTGATCTAACTTTCCTTCTCAACCCCATTCTCCTGCCTGCACCCCATAACCCCTGTCACCCAATCAAATCAAAAATCTGTAAATCTCCACCATAAAAATATCCACTGACTTGGCCTCCAACGCCTTCTGTAACAATGAATTCCAATGAATTCACCACCCTCTGACTAAAGAAATTCCTACTCATCTCTTTTCCGAAGTTACGTCTTTTTATTCTGAGGCTATGGCCTCTGGTCCTAGACCCTGCCACTAGTGGAAACATCCTCTCCACATCCACTTTATCCAGGCCTTTCACTTCGGTAAGTTTCAATGAGGTCCCTACCTTCATGTGCCTAAACACCAGCCAGCACAGGCCCAGTGCAATCAAATACTCAACATATGTTAGCCCGTTCATTCCTGGGATCATTCTCATCAATCTCCTCTGGACAACTTCCCAATGCCAGTTCATCCTTCCTCAGATATTGGGCCCAAAACTGCTCACAGCACTCCATCTCAATATATCCTATTTGCCTGCATTTGGTCCATTATCTTCTAAAGCTTTTCTATCCGAATTGTGAGAACATTACATTACATAGAAACATAGAAAATAGGTGCAGGAGTAGGCCATTCGGCCCTTCGAGCCTGCACCGCCATTCAATATGATCATGGCTGATCATCCAATTCAGTATCCTGTACAAAATTGTCATTATGCCAATCCCATTCTATGGAAGTCAAATCAGTTTTGTTCTGCAAATTTATCTCTTGTGAACACCAGAACATCGTGACGAGATTTAAGAACTAATCATAGAAAAAGTAGTATTGAGGTTTGGTTCCCTGAATCTATATAATGAAGGGTCTCTACCCGAAACACCACCCATCCCTTCTCTCCAGAGATGCTGCCTGTCCCATTGAGTTACTCCAGCTTTATTGTATCCACCTTTGGGTTAAGCCAGCATCTGCAGTTCCTTCCTACACATTTTGTCTGCTCCACTGTGAAATCTCCTCATGGTATGTCTAATTTGAAGAAGATCTCCTCCTCTCTCCAACGAGAGTTCTGCAGCATCCTCTCTCGCTGCTCCCCCTCTTCTCCTGTTCTCCGATTTCATGACCTTTTAACCCAGACTGGCTACCACAGCCACTTGAGTCTGAAGAAGGGTCTGGACCCGAAACGTCACCCATTCCTTCTCTCCAGATATGATGCCTGTCCCGCTGAGTTACTCCAGCTTTTTGTATCGATCTTCAATGTAATGCAGTATTGCCTTCGCTCAGAAGTAAAAGTAAAATAGTAGACATATTTTTGAAGACAGACTTTTGGAATCTGACTCTCATTTTTACAATCACTTGGTGAGCAGACCTCCCAGCCATAAACACAGAAGGGGTATATCACCGTGTGGGTCATTATGTGTCTGGCACGCAGACTTTCCAACTCAAAACAGGTGAGGATGGGGGTGGGTGCTTAAGAAAACATACACAGACTTACGTCAAAACACAAAGTGCTGGAGGAATTCACGAAGAGGCAGCAGCTGTGGATGGATTGGAAATAAAGCATTACAGGTCGGGACCCTTCTCTTGTTCAATATTCAACACTGTTCACCATTCAAAATGCATTTGGAATCATAGAGCATAGAGTCCTTTGGTCCCCTTTGTCCATGTCAAACATATTGGCATACGGGCCTAGTCCCATCTGCCAGCATTTTGTCCACAGCCCTCTAAACCTTTCATATCTGTATATATGTCAAAATCATTATTATATCACCTCTTCCTAGCATAATTCTGACAAGGAACTCTAGCTACAGATGGCTGTGGAGGTCAAGTCAATGAATATTTTTAAGACTGCGATTGACAGATTTTTGATTAGTGCATGTGTCATGGGGACAAGGCAGGAGAATGGGGTTGAGAGGGAAGGATAGATCAGTTGGGCAGAATGGCCTCATTCTGCTCCGAGAACTTATGAACCTATGAACTTACCATAGCATTTATAAATTAATTGTTGGTTTGTGATCCTTAATCAAGGCCTGCATGTAATCGCCCTCAAGAAGGAAGTTTGGTTTAGTTTAGAGGCACATCGTGGAAACAGGCCCTTTGGTCCACCGAGTCTGCACCGACCAGCGATCCCCGCACACTAACACTACCCTACACACACTGGGGACAATTTACATTTATACCAAGCCAATTAACCTACAACCCTGTGCGTCTTCGGAGGAAACGGAAGATCTCGGAGAAAACCCATGCAGGTCACGGGGAGAATGTACAAACTTCGTACAGACAGCACCCGTAGTCAGGACCGAACCCAGGTCTCTGGCGCTGTAAGGCAGCAGATCTAACACTGCGCCACCGTGGCTCCCTGGGGATGTTGAACCATTGCAGTCCTTCAGGTGAAGATGTTACCACATGAGTGTTGCGGAGGACATTCCAAGATTTGAAGTGTGGCAGAGAGGGAGGTCCAGGGATGTATTTCCAGTTCTGAATGGTGTGCAGGCTGGAGGTGGGTCGGAAGGTCGGGGGTAGCCCAGTAACCCTTGACCTTTTGTTTGGTGGCCAAGGTCCCGGGTTTGTCTCCTTTTTCTTGCATTTGAGGCAGCAGGGTGATGCTGTCCGGTTCCACATCCGTAGGTGCCCGCCCTTGACAGAGCTCACCATGGGGAGATCGACAACATGAGCCCTCCCCCCCCCCGGGATTTGTGAAGTACTGACGAGGAAACCTCAATAATGTTATGGGAGCACCTTGTAAACAGCACACGCAAACGCCACATGTGTGTCAGCTGTGGATTGAGTCCATGGAGGCATTGAAAAAATAGTGAGGTCATTTGATACGGTAACTATTTTCCCCGCTTGGATAGCGAGAAAATAAGTGGAAATTATCATTACGAGCGAGGGGAAGAGATAAGGAGAAATTCCGAATACAAAGAAATCAAAGTGTTCTTTGCCTGAGGAAATAATTGAAGTGGAGATCGTTATGTTAGAAAAGCAGCTTGAATGGGTGTGGTAATCATTAACTTATTTTATTTCCAGACCTTCGATTGCAAAGTATACCTAAGTAATGCAAGAGAACTGTAATTGCTACAATATGCTTGCTCCATACTGGGGCCATCTACAGTTCACTTTACCATTGAATGTTACCATGCACATCACCAGTCAAGAGTGTTTAATTGTCATCTGGGCCAAAATTGGACGGTGCAATTTTTACTAGCAGCAGCGTAACAGGTCTGTAAACACAGTACCCAAGAGATAACATAAGAAACAAATGGGAAAGAAGTTCAATAAATAACAAAAACCCAATATTAGTGAAGAGCAAAACAAAAACCCAAAGTCCCTAATGCAACCGAGACAGTTTGTAGTTGGAATTTTAGTGGGTATTTGCTGCTTCAATATCCTTGATGGTTGTTGGCAAGAAACTGGTCCTGAACCTGGACTTCACGGTTTTCAGATTCCTGCACCTCCTTCCGGCGGTGGGAGATTGCAACCTTTCTTCCAGCTGGCGGGATTGAAATGAGAGCGTAGCCAGGGTGGTGTGGGTTCTTGATGAAGCTGATTTTTGAAGCAGTGCCTCCGATCAACTCATCAACCATCTATATAATTAAAAGTCTCATCTTGACCAGTTCCTGTCTGCGCTGTATATTGATTTTATAAAAAACGCTACCCTATATCGCTATGATTTTCGGCAGTCTTACTCACAGTCCTCCTCCATTGAATATTTTAGGGACTCTAGGTGGAGAGGGGGAGGGGAGGGTAGGATAGTGGGAAAATTGTATGCACACCTGGATGGGATGGGCATACGAAAGAGAGATGGGGAGTGGAGTGAGGGTGGGATTTTAAACTAAAAAATTCAACGTTGACACCATTGGGTTGTGAGCTTCCCAAGTGGAAACATAGAAACATAGAAAATAGGTGCAGGAGTAGGCCATTCGGCCCTTCGAGCCTGCACCGCCATTCAATATGATCATGGCTGATCATCCAACTCAGTATCCCATTCCTGCCTTCTCTTCATACCCCCTGATCCCCTTAGTCACAAGGGCCACATCTAACTCCCTTTTAAATATAGCCAATGAACTGGCCTCAACTACCTTCTGTGGCAGAGAATTCCACAGATTCACCACTCTCTATGTGAAAAATATTTTTCTTATCTCGGTCCTAAAAGATTCCCCCCTTATCCTTAAACTGTGACCCCGAGGTATACGAGGCGCTGTTCCTCTGTTTTGTGTGTGGCCTCACTCGGGGAATGGAAGCCACAAAGGTGAGTGTGAGAATGGCATTGAGTTAAAATGGTTCGCAACCAGAAGGTCGGATAGACAGAAAAAGCTGGATTAACTCAGCGGGTCAGACAGCATCTCTGGAGAAAAGGTGGCGTTCAGACTTGAAGAAGGGTTGCGCCCCGAAATGTCACCTGTTCCTTTTCTCCACAGATGCTGTCTGACCCATTGAGTTACTCCAGCTTTTTCTGTCTATCCGGTTTAAACCAGCATCTGCAGTTCCTTCCTCCAGCCTTGCCTTTTAAAAAGCCTTTTCTCACTACCTCAGTCCGCATTTGAGAAATATATACGTCATCCACAAGCAGTTCTAACAGCAGTGTAAATCCCCTAACCACTGCTTCCTGTGTGGCAAAAAAAACCCTGCTAACATTAAACTCAGTTCCCTGCAAAAATCCCATATTATTGCTTGCAGCACCCTCCAATTTGTGAAGTCACCATTAAAACTGTTGCATAATGTAAAAATCCAAGGACATGATGCCACTGAAAACAAGAGAGCAGATAAAAGCTTTTAGATAAATAATGCATTTTTTTCTGAACTCTGTTTTAACAACTTTATGTAAATAAAAACCACTGATTATCTTGTAACTTCCAAGACTCCAAACATGAGCGCATTATTTTAACCCTTGCACCTTGCATGATACTACATGCGGTGTGATATGTTTAATTGGAGAGAGCTTGTGTTGGATTCAGGTCCTCATTAATGGATCACATTAAGGATTTTGTTTTTATGGACATGTTCGACATCAGTAAAGAGGCAGGAACTACTGCAGGAACGGAAAGAGCTAGGACATTTAGTCTAGGACGAAAGAGCTTAAAGCCAGAGCTTTAGTCAGAGGGTAGTGAATCTGTGGAACTCATTGCCCCAGAGGGCTGTGGAGGCCAAGTCAGTGGATATATTTAAGGCAGAGATACACAGCTTCTTGATTAGAACGGGTGTCAAAGGTTATGGGGAGAAGGCAAGAGAATGGGATTAGGAGGCAGATATTCATGATTGAATGGTGGATTAGACTCGATGGGCCGAATGGCCTAATTCTACTCCTATACGTGAACTTGGGAAATTCTTACACTTTTAATTATACTTCAAACTCCATGTTTCCACGAAGCAACATTCCGCTCATTCGTACATAAAACCTATCTTAAGTTCATAAGGTCATAAGTAATATAAGCAGAATTAGGCCATTCAGCCCATCAAGTCCACTCCGCCATTCAATCATGGCTGATCTATCTCTCCCTCCTAACCCCATTGTCCTGCCTTCTCCCCATAACTCCTGACCCCTGTACTAATCAAGGATCTATCTATCTCTGCCTTAAAAAAATATTAATTGACAGTCTCCACTGCCTTCCATGGCCAAGAACTCCACAAAGAATGGCAAAGAATGTTCTAAGCACAAACCTTAGAAGATAAAACAGAATGTACAGAAGATAGACACAAACTGTTGGAGTAACTCAATGGGTCAGGCAGCCTCTCAGGAGGAAAAGGATGGGTGATATTTCAGATTGGGACCTGCTGAGTTACCCCAGCACTTTGTGTCAATCTTGGGTATAAACCAGCATCTGCTGTTCTTAGTTACTATAGGATAGTACAGCACAGGAACAGGCCCTTCAGCCCACAATGCCTGTGCCGAACATGATGCCAAGTTAAACTAATCTCCTCTGCGCCTGCACAAAGTCCCTATCCATCCATTCCCTGCATATCCACGTACCCATCTAAAAGCCTCTTAAACGCCACGATCGTATATATGTGCCTCCAACACCACTCCTGGCAGCATGTTCCAGGCACCCACCAACCTCTATGTAAAAACTTGCCCAGCACGTTTCCTTTAACCTTTGCCCCTCTCACCCTATCTATCTACCCTATCTATGCCTCTCCTAATCTTATATACTTGCAACAGATCTCCCATCAGTCAAGACTCTTGTGTTTTATTGTCATGTCCCAGATAGATCAATGAAATTCATACTTGCAGCAGCACAACAGAATATGTAAACATAGTACACTGTAGACAATATAATCATCGCGAGAGAGAGAGAGAGAGAGAGAGAGAGAGAGAGAGGCAGAGAGAGAGAGAGCGAGAGTGGAGAGGGAACATGCGGTGTTCACAGGGACTTTGGAGGTATTCCGTGGGCGCTGGTCACCGCGTGGGGTTGAGAGTATTGTGAATAATGATTGTAATGTTGTACTATAATGACACGATATAATGTAAGTCCTTTATGTGTATGGCTTGATCTGTTGTATGATTTGATGTGTTGAATAAAGTCTTTGGAAAAAAAAAAAAAAAAAAGAGAGAGAGTGGAGAGGGAACACGCGGTGTTCACAGGGACTTTGGAGGTTTTCCGTGGGGCGCTGGTCACCGCGTGGGGTTGAGAGTATTGTGAACAATGATTGTAATGCTGTTTTATAATGACACTTGATATAATGTACTTTCTTTTTTTGTTTATGACTTGATCTGTTGTATCATTTGTTGTGTCGAATAAAGTCTTGGAATTGAAAAAAAAAAAAAGAGAGAAAAGGCTCAGTGTGTGTGTATATACTCACAAATACACAAAAAATAGACACAAAATGCTGGATAAATGTACATACACACAAAAAAATAGAATAGAATAGAATACATTTTATTTGCCAAGAATGGACTTTGCCTTGGTGCTTTACTCGCAAGGATAACGACACGATATATACAGTAGACAATTAAAAATAAAACATTTTAATTTAAACGTGAAGAATAAAATAAATTACCAGAACAAAAGGAGGCTACAGATCTTTGGCTGTTGGCTGTTCAGTAGAGCTACTGCTCATGGGGGAAAAGGTTGTTTTATCTCAGGCTGGGGTGGCTTTGACAGTCCAGAGTCGCCTCCCAGAGGGAGGTACTTCAAAGAGTTTGTGGCCAGGGTGAGAGGGGTCAGAGATGATCTTACCCGCTCGCTTCCTGGCCCTTGCAGTGTACAGTTTGTCGATGGGGGGAAGGTTGCAGCCAACAACCTTCTCGGCAGATCGAACCATGCGCTGCAGACTCCACATGTCGTGCTTGGTGGCTGAGCCAAACCAGACCATGATGGAGAAGGTGAGGACAGACTCTATGATGGCAGTATATAACTGGACCATCATTGTCTGTGGGCGATTTCTCAGCTGCCACAGGAAGTACATCCTCTGTTGGGCCATTTTGACCGTGGAGCCGATGGTGGCCTCCCAACATTCAGTAAGACAAACAAACAATAATAGAAGTCTCTGACATTCCAGAGAAAACAATCCATGTTTGCCCAATCTCTCCTCATAGCTAATATCCTCTGATTCAGGCATCATTTGGTCACCTGAGGCATCCCATTATTGGGTAACCCATTAGGTTATACAGACACTGTCATGCGTGCTCCAGCTCACACTTCAACAACAACGCAGCTCGGCGCCAACCCGGAGCATGCGCCCTTTTTAGGGCGGGCACCTACGGATGTGGAACCGGATGGCATCACCCTGCTGCAGACTTCTGCTGCCTCAAATGCAGGAAGAAGAAGCTTCGGTAAAATTGTTAAACTATCACCAGCGTATAGGATAGCGCTAGTATACGGTATCACTGGTCAGCACGGACTCGGTGGGCCGAAGGGCCTGTTTGCACGCTGTATCTCTGAACCAAACGAGAATTTTACATGTCAAGCATTGCTTAACTGAAGGAATATGGCATTCATCCCACAACTAATCCTCACTCCCAACAATTATTGTGCTTCTGGAAATGAAGCTTAAACAGTGAGGCCAGGGAGGTCCAAACACACATGTACACATGCTCCCGACCGCAGCTAAGTCACCGGCATCAGTGGAAATATTTATTAAACATGAACATTTTTTTTGTGCAAACTGTCAAATGGGGGGCCACAGTCCTTACTGCCTGGGGATAGAGTCTGCATCAATATCTCAGCCATGCCTGAAACATATTTGAATGTTGAAATTCCTCGCTAACTACAAGCAAAGCTCGTGAGGTGAGAATTGGATTTCCGCGCATATTTGCACCTTGTGTCCCCGTGGTTTCGTTTAACGTCCCCTACGTCTGCTCCTGACTTGAAAAGAGGAAATCAAATCCCAGGTGCACTGGACCTTGTGCATATTTTCCACTTTCCCTGCAGTCTGGAACCTCTCAGCTACAGTGTGCTGTTTGCAATTACAGTGGAAAAAAAATTCAGGAACTGCTGCCTTAACCGCAAGGAATTTTTTTATTTTTTTTTGGGTCAAACGAGAAATGAGAAAAGGACGGAATGATTCTTGGCTCCAGCTGAGGTTGACATAAAGGATCCCCAGAAGTAGAGTTAATGTGAACCTTCTGTACGGCAGCCTTCATCTAAAACTTCCTCCTGAACTTGCACCAAGTCTCGTTTGCCAAACTGTCTTAGTGTCAAAGTCATGGTGTCGCACAACAGGGAGAATGGCCCTTTGGCCGATCACGTCCCTGCCGAACGAGATGTCCCAACCAAGCTACTTCCTATTGCCCCATGTAGAAACAGGGAACCGCAGGTGCTGGTTTACACAAAAGGACACAAAGTGCTGGAGTAACTCAGCGGGTCAGGCGTCATCTCCGGAGATCATGGATAGGTGACGCTTCGAGTTGGGACCCTCCTACAGATCCTTCAATCAATCTGAAGAAGGGTCCTGACCTGAAACGTCACTTATCTATGTTCTCCAGCGATGGCTCCTCACTCCAGCATGCTGTGTCCTTTTCTGTTTGCCTGCAGTTGGCCCATATCCCTCTGAACCTTTATCATCCATATACAGTACATGTCCAAGAGTCTTTTAAATGCTGTTACAGTACCTGCCTGAATTTCTTCCTCTGGTGGCTTCCATCTAACCACAACCCTCTAAGTAACAAAGTTGCCCCTGAGGTTCCGAATAAATCTTTCCCCTCTCTGAGGTAATTGAGGCAGTTGGAAAAACCACATTTAAAAGAGTTTTGGATGGGCACATGGATTGGAAAGCTTTAGAAAGATATTGGCCAAACATGGGTAGTGTAGCTAGGGCATCTTGGTCAGCGTGGGCAAGTTGGACTGATGTGATGGGTCTTTTTCTGGTTGTATGAGTCTTTCCAGTAATGTCATCTGTCCTTCAGCTGGGAGGCCAGAACTGCACACAATAGAAACATAGAAACACAGAAATTAGGTGCAGGAGTAGGCCATTCGGCCCTTCGAGCCTGCACCGCCTTTCAATATGATCATGGCTGATCATCCAACTCAGTATCCCGTACCTGCCTTCTCTCCATACCCTCTGATCCACTTAGCCACAAGGGCCACATCTAACTCCCTCTTAAATATAGCCAATGAACTGGCCTCGACTACCCTCTGCGGCAGAGAGTTCCAGAGATTCACCACTCTGTGTGAAAAAAGTTCTTCTCATCTCGGTTTTAAAGGATTTACCCCTTATCCTTAAGCTGTGACCCCTTGTCCTGGACTTCCCCAACATCGGGAGCAATCTTCCTGCATCTAGCCTGTCCAACCCCTTAATACTCCTGGCCACCAATACCTTATTTTTTTATAAATAACCCAATGCAATAACTTTTCAATAAAGAAGGGAATAAGCAATATTCCGACTAATTAGTGAGATTTCCCTGTGTTGAAAGCAAGTCTTTGTTGGCTTACAATTAACAGGCACTGAAGGAGCATTAACTGGAATGAGAAGATATGTTAGCTTGAGTAAACAGCCACAGTTTGAGAAATACCTTGGGTTATTAGAGCGTAGCCTAATATAGGCAAATTGATTCAATATCCTGCCTGTCCCTAGATAGAAAACTTATTGACAAGTTGGTCAGGAATGTTCTCATCTAATTGTTCTCCAGGTTATAAGGGAAATTGATCCCCACAATGCTTACAGGCAGGAGCAGTACTTTGTGGAGAACAAGAAACATTTCAATCATTAGTCATTTATATTTCTATGGACCGTCTGTTGATTGCAACGTGAACTATCTTCCTGAAGCATTATGGAAATCAAAGCTGCATAAGAAATTTCTCAGGGGGTATAACAAGATAGGTTTTTCTGGTTGATATCAGAAGAGTACAGATATTTTTTGTGAAGTAAACCATTATGATGGATATGTCGGCAGTGCTAAATATCCTCAAGCTCCTCGATGTTGTGTTTCATTTCTCAGCTGTCTGAACCTTTGAAAGCAATTCCTGGCCAGCAGTTTTATTTGGAGGGAGAACATTTCTTCGAGTAGTAGCTCACTGAGATTTAACGGCGAGCAGAGTCGGTGCAGAGTACAGGAACTGAGAAATCTCCTCCAATTCTCCATGTTTCTCAATGACTGCAGGCTCAAAACCAACTCGGACAAAAGCAGAGATGTTGGTGAGGCCGCGCTTGGAATATTGCGTTCAGCTTTGGTCACCCTGCCAGCTATATGAAAGTTGCCATTAAGCCAGCGCAGAGAAGATGTACAAGGAGGTTACATAGAAACATAGAAACATAGAAAATAGGTGCAGGAGTAGGCCATTCGGCCCTTCGAGCCTGCACCGCCATTCAATATGATCATGGCTGATCATCCAACTCAGTATCCTGTACCTGCCTTCTCTCCATACCCCCTGATCCCTTTAGCCACAAGGGCCACATCTAACTCCCTCTTAAATATAGCCAATGAACTGGCCTCAACTACCTTCTGTGGCAGAGAATTACAGAGAACTTCTCAGGGGGTTGCTAAGACTTGAGGGGCTGAGTTATTGGGAGATGTTAGGCAGGCTTGGACTTTGTTCCTTAGAGTGCAGGAGGATGAGTGGTGATCTTACAGAGCTGTATAAAATCATGAATGAATAAGGGAATGAATAAGGTGAATGGACAGTCTTTTATGTAGTAAGGGAATCTAGAATTAGAAGCCACAGGTTTAAGTTGAAAGGAGAAAGATTTAATAGGAACTTGAGGGGCAATTTTTCTACCCAGGAGGTGGCTAAACATTGATCGAGCTGCCAGAGGAAGGAATTGAGGCAGTTACAATAATAATGTTGAAATGCTACACTTGTCGCTTTACCTCCCACCACGACTACATCCAAGGACTCACGCAGTCTTTCCAGTTGAGGCAGAGGTTCACCTGCACCTCCTCCAACCTCATCTATTGCATCCGCTGTTCCAGGTGTCAACTGCTCTACATCGGTGAGACCAAGCGCAGGCTTGGCGATCGCTTCGCCCAACACCTCCGCACAGTTCGCATTAACCAACCTGATCTCCCGGTGGCTCTGCACTTCAACTCCCCCACTCATTCCAAATCCGACCTTTCTGTCCTGGGCCTCCTCCCCCATGGCCAGAGTGAGTCCCACCACAAATTGGAGGAGAAGCACCTCATATTCCACTTGGGTAGTTTACACCCCAGCGGTATGAACATTGACCTCTAATTTCAGGTAGTCTTTGCTTTCTCCCTCCTTCCCCTCCCCTTCCCAGCTCTCCCACAGCCTGCTGTCTCCGCCTCTTCCTTTCTTTTTCCTGCCCCCCCCCCCCACCCTCCACATCAGTCTGAAGAAGGGTCTCAACCTGAAACGTCGCCTATTCCTTCGCTCCATAGATGCTGCCTCACCCGCTGAGTTTCTCCAGCATTTTTGTCTACCTTTGTATAAGAAATTGTATAGCAAATGTTTAGAAGGATATGAGCCAAATGCAGACAAATGGAAGGAGCTCAGATGGGTAACTTGCTCAGCATGGACTTGCTGGGCCAAAGGGCCTGTTTTAATACTGAATTACTCTATGCCATTTGATTCGGTACTTCGTCCTCCAACATAAACCATTAACCGCTCCACAACCAACATCCTGCATCTAGAGTGCGTTCTACCCAGGACCTAAGATGTTGACTTCTTTAACCAATCTCCCAACCCAAACCCGTTGTTACCACAAATGGCAGCAGGATTTGAGATCACCATCCCCCGATACATTCCCCACCATCTTTAATGGGCTTTTAGTTAGACACATGGACATGCAGGGAATGGAGGGATATGGAATCTGCGGATAAAGATCAGAGATGGAAGGTGGACACTAAAAGCTGGAGTAACTCAGCGGGGCAGGCAGCATCTCTGGAGAGAAGGAATGGGTGAGGTTTTGGGTCAAAATCCTTCTTGGGTTCTTTCCTACATAGATCAGAGATGGTATTGACATCGTGTTCAGCATGGTCAATGTGGGCTGAAGGGCCTGTTCTTGTGCTGCACTGTTAGATGTTCCACATTCTGTGAACAATGGATGTTTTCGCCCAAGTGCTGGAGGGTGGAAAAGATATCAGCGAGTTTCTGGAAAAATGTAGAAAAAGGTGAAAGGTAAAAATGAAGACATTCTCTGCAAATGAGAGAGTTTAATTTAGTTTAGAGATACAGCATGGAAACAGGCCCTTCAGCCCACTGAGTCCACGCTGACCTTCAATCACCCGATAATTACAGAGGCCAATTAACCTACAAAAATCCGCACGTCATTGGGATGTTGGACGAAACCAGAGCACATGGGGAAAACCCACGTGATCACAGGAAGACCGTGCAAACTCCACACAGACAGCACCTGAGGTCGGGATCGAACCTGGATCCCTAGAGCTGCAAGGCAGCAGCTCCACCAGCTGCGACACTGCGCCCTCCATGTGCGAAGTTGTGTTTTAAGAAGTTGCAGCAACTTTCATTTGGGATGAAAAGGGAAAAAAAACCATAAAAATAATTAAATCTGTATTCCAGACACAAAAATAATTCGGGGATCCAAGTGGAATAAGAATTGTTTTGTTAGATAATTCTGCATTTAAGTAATTCAATAATCAAAATTCCCAAGAAGGCAAGCTGAGATATTCTTCCTCTTCTGCTGTGCTTCCATTGACTGTGGACATTGAAGGCTGTCGTAAATTCCATGGCCAGGAATTCCACATTGTTCTTCAACAATGAAGCCTATGGTGCCGCGAGGATCTAATTTCCCTGCATTGTGGAGGCAAAGCAGCTCCTTTGTTAATTCCTTTCAATGAAATGTTATTCTTTATCCCGATGAAGCTGTCAGATAGCAAAAGAGATGGATCAGGCTCAACTTGTAGCCTGCAGTACTGGCACTGAACACGCACACACACACCAGCCACGATGAGGAGTGAAACGGAAACCTCTGTGTACAATGTGTAAATGCCACCCACAGTATAACCCACCTGATTTTGCTATTGCCTGCATCATTTCCTGCGTTAGATGTCCCACTGCGGAGTGACACCGCTCAGTCCATCCCGAATTGTTGTCAAATCTTGAGCTGGAGACTTCTGTCCACTTGGACACATAACTGAGGTTCAATGAGGTTTAGAAGAGCTAGGTCAATTCACCGTGTAGGAAGGAACTGCAGATGCTGGTTTCTACTGAAGATAAACACGAAATGCTAGAGTAACTCAGCGGGTCAGGCAGCATCTCTGGAGAGAAGGAATAAGTGACGTTTCGGGTCGAGACTGTTCTTCAGGCCGGCTGAGGAAGGGTCTCAATCCAAAACCTCACCTATTCCTTTTCTCCAGAGACGCTGTCTGACCCGCTGAGTTACTGCAGCATTTTGTGTCTATCTTCTGGGCTAAATCGCCACCGTGTGGGTTTTCTCCAGGTGTTTCGGTTTCCTCCCACACACCAAAGACATACAGGTTTGGAGTGCTAGAAACAGGTTGGATTAGGTAAAATTGTAAATTTCGCCAAGTATGTAGGATAGTGTTAGCGTGCAGGGTGATTGCTGGACGCAGTGGGCTGAAAGGTCTGCTTCCACTCTGTATCTGTTTGTCTATCTGTAATGGACCATACCATACAATAGACCCTCTACTGGAACAGCACACACACACACACACACACACACACACACACACACACACACACACACACACACACACACACACACACACACACACACACACACACACACACACACACACACACACACACACACACACACACACACACACACACACACACACACACACACACACACACACACACACACACACACACACCACACACACACACACACACACACACACACACGACGCACACACACACACACACACACACACACACACACACACACACACACACACACACACACACACACACACACACACACACACACCACACACACACACACACACACACACACACACGACACACACACACACACACACACACACACACACACACACACACACACACACACACACCACACACACACACACACACACACACACACACACCACACACACACACACACACACACACACACACACACACACACCCACACACACACCACACACACACACACACACACACACACACACACACACACACCACACACACACACACACACACACACACACACACACACACACACACACACACACACACACACACACACACACACACACACACACACACACACACACACACACACACACACACACACACACACACACACACACACACACACACACACACACACACACACACACACACACACACACACACACACACACACACACACACACACACACACACACACACACACACACACACACACACACACACACACACACACACACACACACACACACACACACACACACACACACACACACACACACACACACACACAGAGTTGCCATGTTCCAGCATCATCTCGCTTTAAGGCACGATGTTGTGGCGGCACTGGATCGGTGAAGTAGGGGCCGGCCTGGCCCAGCGCGATGTCGTCGGCTCCTTCCACCGCCGCTCCGTGCAGCTGCCGCAGACTGCGCTCGATCCGCTCGCTCCCCCGGCTGCTGCAGGGCCTCCCGCGGCCACCTCCGCCAACACCACCGCCCGCAACCATCGACAACGCACCGTCCGTCACCTCCAGCAACCGCCTTCTACTTCCATAGTTTAGTTTAGAGATAACAGCAGAGAACAGGCCCTTCAGCCCATTGAGTTCACGTTGGCCATCAAACCCGATCACACCAATCCTATGTTACCCCACTATCTTATGCACTCTCTACACACTGGGGGCAATTTACGGAGGCCAATAACGCAACAAACCCGCACGTCTTTGGGATGTAGGAGGAAACCGGAGCACCCGGAGGAAACCCACGCGGTCACAGGAAGAACGCGCAAACTCCACACAGACAGCACCCGAGCTCAGGATCGAAGTCCTGGCTTGCTGGATTCTGAAAGGCTATGCTAGCACGTTGATTTAGATCTGAGAAATACAGCCTCATCCAAAGCAATTGATCAGCAAGAAGTGAAGGTTTGTGCTCACAGTCGCTCAGGCAAATCTAATGACAAATATTTCAGTGCAGTTGATGTAACAGTTGTTGGTGAGATTAATGGATGAGAGGGACTGGGAGGATTGCTGAGTCATTGTTTTTCCAGTCATTGTGACCGGCCATGTTATTTTCTTTGTCTTTTCTGGCAAAATCTAATTTGGAGCCTTTTACAAACTGCTTTCCCACAGTTTCATTTGGGGGAAATGACAATTAAAAATCCTCTTTCCTGCTTGCTTTTTTTATTCAGAGAGTTCTCATAAGTACAGCCAAAGGGGGAGATTATAATCCAATTAATTCTGGCCCATTCTTCGAGCAACTTCCGCAAGTGAGGGCTTCCAACAAACAGAACCGTACAGGCAGCAGGACATTCGGCCCCTCAAGCCCGTTCTGTCATTCATTTCAGCTGATCTATAACTGTATCTATGGCGTCCATAACCACAAAATTTCTTCAAGAAGATTTCAGGGGGATCTCGAGATTCATGGTCATAGAGTGATACAGCATGGAAACAGGCCCTTCGGCCAAACTCGTTCATGTTGACCAAGATGCCCCATCTAAGCTAGTCCTACTTGCCCACATTTGGCCTACATTCCTCCAAGGTTTCCTATCCATGTACCTGTCCAAGTGTCTTAGGGTGGTGCTTGTTTGGAATGCAATTCCAACTCCTTGCTGACTTTTCCAGTAGAAATATTATCTTGATTTCAGTAGAGTCACTGAATCATACAGTACATCATAGAAATAGACCCAATGGGCCAACTTGCCCCTGTCAACCAAGATGCCCCACCTAAACTAGTCCAGCCATCTCGCATATGGCCAGTATCACTCTCAACCTTTCGTATCCACTGGAAATTGGCCACTTTCCAATGTCGGCATTCAACCCCTTTCTTTGCAGCAAAGATCTACTGGACTTTCTGACTCGTTCACTGAGCTTTGGAGACTTGTGGAGGTACAGGTGGTGAAGGCATTCCCACATTGGGATTGGGCAGGGAGCTCCAGTTTCCTCCCAATATTCCAAAGACGTGCAGGTTTGTAGGTAGACACAAAAAAGTTGGAGTAACTCAGCGGGACAGGCAGCAGCTCTGCAGAGAAGGAATGGGTGACGTTTTGGGTCGAGACACTTCTTCAGAATGAAGTCAGGGGAGTGGGCGGTACAGAGATAGAATGTAGTCGGAGACAGTATCGCTGGTGGGAGAACTGGGAGGGGGGGAGGGGATGGGGAGAGAGGGAAAGCAAGGGATATTTGAAGTTAGAGGAGTCAATGTTCATACCTGGGTGTAAGCTACCCAAGCAAAATATGAGGTGCTGTTCCTCCAATTTGCTCTGGGTCTCACTACGTTATTCAACCTCTCCCTGGACAAGTCCGTGGTCCCTGCCTGCTTCAAAAAATCCATCATTGTACCGGTACCAAAAAATGCCTCCCCAGCCTGTCTGAATGACTACCGTCCGGTGGCCCTTACCTCGGTAATCATGAAATGCTTTGAGAGGCTGGTGAAGAATCACATCTGCGCCTTCCTCCCTCGGAACATGGACCCGTTGCAGTTCGCATACCGTCCGAACAGATCCACGGACGATGCGGTCTCCCAGGTCTTGCACACCGCTCTCTCCCATCTGGACAGCCAGAAGGGGGGCTACGTGAGGATGCTGTTCATAGACTACAGTTCAGCCTTCAACACGATAGTCCCCACCTGACTGGCCAGGAAGCTAATGGAATTGGGGCTCAACACCTCCCTGTGTGCCTGGGTCCTGGACTTTCTCACTGCCAGGCCCCAGGTAGTCAAGATGGGAGGGAATACATCGAAGTCCCTCACCCTGAGCACAGGATCGCCCCAGGGTTGCGTCCTCAGCCCCCTATTGTACTCCCTGTACACACATGACTGTGTGGCTAGGTTCAGCTCCAACTCAATAATTAAGTTTGCTGATGACACTGTGGTGATGGGCCTGATCTCAGACAACGACGAGAAGGCCTACCGGGAGGAGGTGGCTGATCTAGCACTCTGGTGCCAGGATAACAGCCTCCTCTTGAACATCAAAAAAATGAAGGAGCTGATCATGGACTTTAGGAGGGCACATCATCCGAGGACGTACACTCCATTGAGGATAAATGGGGATCCTGTGGATAGGGTGAACTGTTTTAAATATCTGGGAGTCCACATCTCCGAGGATATGACATGGGCATCACACGCCTCAGCACTCATGAGTAAGGCAAGGCAGCGCCTTTACCACCTCAGGCAATTGAGGAAATTCAGAGTGTCTCCGAGGATCCTCCAGTGCTTACACGCAGCGGCGGTGGAAAGCATCTTGTCCGGGAATATTACCATCTGGTTTGGGAATTGCTCTGCCAAGGACAAGAAGGCTCTGCAGAGAGTAGTGCGTTCGGCCGAACGCACTATGGGAACTTCACTCGCCCCCCTGCAGGAACTATACAACAGGAGGTGCAACTCCAGAGCAAATAAAATCATGGGAGACCCTTTCCACCCATGCAACGGACTGTTCCAGCTGCTACGGTCAGGCAAACGCCTCCGTTGCCATGCGGTGAGAATGGAGAGGTTGAGAAGGAGTTTCTTCCCAGAGGCCATTCGGACTGTAAACGCCTATCTCACCAGGGACTAACTCTACTGAACATTTTTCCTTCCATTATTTATTATGTAAAAGAATATGTGTGTTATGATTGCGTTTATAATTTGTTTGGTTGTTTGATTGTTTGTCTTTTGCACAAAAGTCCGCGAGCATTGCCACTTTCATTTCACTGCACATCTCGTATGTGTATGTGACAAATAACTTGACTTGACTTGACTTAAACAATTAATCTACAAACCTGTACATCTTTAGGGTGTGGGAGGAAACCGAAGACCTCGGAGAAAACCCACGCAGGTCAGGGGGAGAGCGTGCAGACGCTGTACAGACATCACCCGTAGTCAGGATCGAACCCGGGTCTCTGGCGCTGTAAGGCCGCAACTCTACTGCTGCGCCACCGTGCTGCCTATAAGCACCGGCCAACGCCTAGCGGAAGCCCATAAAGATTTGAGATTGTAATCGCCTTCACCACGCATCTGCCCACATGAAGGTGAAATCTTTGAAGAAGGGTTCACCGATATTGAGCCAAGTGAAAGGTAGTTGACACAAAGATTACCAATGAGCTGAGTCCCGATTTGCAAAGCTTTGTAAACTATGTGCACCTTGAGGGCTGCACTGTGAAATGTTATGTGAAACAGCTCCTGGAGATCAATGTGGAGCAATCTCACATGTGGCTTTCCCTTTGTTGCACTCCCTTTGTTTTAACTTGCTTGTTTCTCACATAACCTATAGGATGTGCAAAGTCACTTTTCTTATTGATTCAATAGTGCGCTATTGTCACGTGGAATTATTTTGTTTTTTGCATACAATCTGGTGAAATCACACAGCAAACTTCGCCTAGGCAATGCACACGGAGTCGTCATGTTTCTGGCACCGATAACGTTTAAAAAGTTCTTACTATAGTCTTATCTTCCTGCAGTTGTGAACCAGGCCTGTTGCTGCTCATGCCCGCAGATGGCCCTTACCAGCAAAGATCCTATAGGATCATATAGGGTCTTTCCTTACCAGATCCCTCTTCCTTCTTGGCGGCCCTTACCGGATCTCTCTTCTTTCTCTGCGCCGCCCCTATCGGTCACTCATGGTGGCTCCCCGCCGTGTTCCTCTTTGTTCTCGTAATCTCGTTCTACCCAGCACACAAGGGACAATTAACTAGAGGACAATTAACCCACAAAGCTGTGTATGCAGGAACTGCAGATGCTGATTTAAACCGAAGATAGACACAAAAATCTGGAGTAGCTCAGCGGAACAGGCAGCCTCTGGAGAGAAGGAATGGGTGATGTTTCGGGTTGAGACCCTTCAACTCTAAACTTCATCCATTCCTTCTCTCCAGAGATGCTGGCTGTCCCGCTGAGTTACCCCAGCTTTCTGTGTCAACCTACAAACCTGCACGTCTTCGCAATATGGGAGGAAACCGCAGCACCTGGAGAAAGCTCACGCGATCACGGGGAGAGCATGCAAACTCCGTACAGGCAGCACACGAAGTCAGGATCGAACCCGGGTCTCTGGCACTTTAAGGCAGCAACTCTATCGCCACGCCACTGTGCCGCCGTTATATATCAATATACACGGGTTTATAATAATCAATAATGCAATAAATGAATAACAATAATATTAGGCCAAGTCAAGTCACTTTTATTTATTTTTTATTTAATTTTATTTATTTTATTAGAAGTACAGTAAATTACAGTAATACACATCACATATATCTTATTACATTATGTTGTACCACTTCGTTTTTCGATCTTTAAAAAAGGTAGAAATAAAAGAAGTAAGGAAAGTGAGCAAGAGTCGTGAAGGTGCAGGAAAGTGTTGGGAAAAGAAAGCCCCTTAGGGAAGAAGTTAGAGAAGGAAGTAAAGAAAGGAAATAAGACCCTAGAAAGAAAAGGAAAAAAAAGGAAAAACAATCGCTCTATTGTAACACAAAACTCCGCAAAGAAGGATATACCAACC
This sequence comes from Leucoraja erinaceus, assembly GCF_028641065.1. NCBI lineage: Eukaryota > Metazoa > Chordata > Chondrichthyes > Rajiformes > Rajidae > Leucoraja > Leucoraja erinaceus. The sequence continues at coordinate 8,439,623 of NC_073408.1, forward strand.
GTGTTTTTTTTAATTTATTTTATACCCCCCGTTACCAGATCCTGGTACCATTTATATTTTAAATTACTATTGCACCTTATGCTTGTAATAGTTCCATAAATGCAGACCACGTCTTTTGGAAGTGGTCTGCTTTGCCTGCTAGGAGGAGTCTCATCTCTTCCAAGTGTAGTGTTTCGAACATGTTTGAAATCCACATTTTTATTGTTGGTATTGGAGCATTTTTCCAAAATTTGAGTATAAGCTTTTTTCCCATTATTAGCCCGTAATTAAGTAAGTTCTTTTGAAACACGTTTAATTCGGGGTTACCTTCCGATATTCCAAAAATGATCCATTCTGCTTTTGGTACAAGTTTTATTTTAAATAATTTTGTGAAGATTTCAAATATTTTGTTCCAGAATTTTTGAATTTTTATACAAAAAACAAAAGAGTGCGCTATGGTAGCTTCTTGTGACTGACATTTATCACAAATGGGTGAGACATTGGGGAAAAGTTTATTTATTTTAGTTTTTGAATAATATAGTCTATGTAATGTTTTATATTGAATTAGAGTATGTCGTACGTTGATCGAGCATTTATGCACATATAGTAAGTGTTTATCCCAGCTCTCTTTTGAAATTTTTATAGCTAGTTCTTGTTCCCAGTCTCTTCTAATACCATCGGTTGTAGGTATTTCTATGTTTAAAATAATGTTGTATAAGTATGATATTAGATTTGCTGATTCAGCCTTTGTCTTCATGGCTTCATCCAGTAAGTCTGGGGGCATATTATAATAGTCTTTTGTGTATTTTTTCAGATAGTCACGGATTTGAAGATATTTAAAATATTGATTATTTTTCAAATTATATTTCAGTTGTAATTGTTGAAATGATAATAATTTTCCTAATTCATACAAGTCTCCGAGCGTTTTGATTCCCATTCTTTCCCATTGTGTAAATGATTTATCTATAATTGAAGGTTTAAACAACGGGTTATTGACTATTGGCATTAAAAGAGATAGATTTCTTAATTTTAGATTCTGTTTTATTTGTTTCCAAGTTCTAATTGTGCTATGTATCATTGGATTTTTATTATGATTTTTGTTATTCAGATTCATTGGTGAGAGGAGAGTCGCTCCTGTATTACACGGAGAGCAGTCCTCTCTCTATATTACAATCCAGTCCACCTGCTGGGCAGAGTTGTCCAGCAGGTGAATCATATTTTTTATATTTACTGCCCAATTATAGTACATAAAGTTAGGGAGCGCTAGACCACCCATCTCTTTTGGTTTACTAAGGTGTGCTCTTTGTATTCTGTGGGATTTACAATCCCATATAAAATTTGTAATGTCTGAGTCTAGTTTTTTGAAAAAAAATTTTGGAAGATATATTGGAATTGATTGAAATAAATATAGGATTTGTGGTAAAAAGATAATTTTTATAGCATTTATTTGACCTATTAAAGACATCGGGAGCATTTTCCAGAATTTGATTAGATTATTTAGTTTCTTAAGTAAGGGGCTATAATTGGCATTAAACATAGCGTGATAGTTTCTAGTGATTTCAATTCCTAAATATTTAAATTTTTCTGTGGCTATTTTAAAGGGAAATTTCAAGAGATGTGTTGAGTCTTTTGGTTTTATCGACATAATTTCACTTTTGTTCCAGTTTATTCTGTATCCTGAGAAAGATCCAAAAGTCCTCAATTAGATTTAATATGTTTGGTATACTTATAGGATCGAACCCGGGTCTCTGGCACTTTAAGGCACCAACTCAATCGCCACGCCACTGTGCCGTTGTTATATATCAATATACACGGGTTTATAATAATCAATAATGCAATAAATGAATAACAGTAATATTTAGGTCAAGTCACTTTTATTTCTATAGCACATTTAAAAAACAACTCTCGTTGTCCAAAGTGCTTTACATTGGTGGAGGTAACCATAACAGTGCACAACTGAAGTCCACAGTGCAACCAAATACACAGTCCATAGATCATAGTTGCTGAGGTTAGTTTGGGACAGTGTTCACTCCATATCACAAACCTGACAAAGTATCCAGTAGTTATACCTCTGCAGTTGGGGGAAACTTCCTGGCCATAAATTAGATGCTGCATTTCATACTCCATGGTGATTTCAGAAGTAGTTCATTTGATGTGGGGAAACATTATGCAAGGGTACGACACTATGAATGCAAATCGTCTCACTGATGAACAGCTTTCTCTGAACCAGCTACTGATTAGCCGACCCCCTCCCTCCCCTCCGTTTAATACCCGGCATACTGACTTTAATCGCACTTTGCTGTCATGTATTTTCTAATTCGGTAGAGGCAAGTTTCGATTCAATAGTCAAGTCATGCATTCTCCCCGCTACTTCAAAGTCACTCTGTTTATCTTGGAAAACCCATGGCTGCCTAATCCACACGGGTTTGACTGTTAATCCTTTAACTCTCCACAATGTCCAGCGGTGGCTGGCGAAAGATGTACTTGGGTGATGAAATCTTTCTAACTGTGGTTAAAGCACTTCTGGCAAATCTTTCTTCTACAGTTGACCTTACACCTCCTAAAAATGGAAATGCTGCTAATCCATGGGTTTGACCTGTGCCGCCCTTCAAACTTGACAAAAGTTGCTGCAAGACTTGGACAGAAAAGTTTTGAAGCAGTTTTCTCCCAGACTGTCTTTTGCTTTCTGCATTGGTTTCTGCAGCTGTGGTTCCTGAGGACTGTGACCTGTTAAAGATAATCTCAGCAACAGTTGAACACTCAGCAGTGGCTGTGCCGAGGGTGGCCTTATTGAGGTGGACAAGATCAGAGCGACCTGGATAAAGTTAAAGCTCTCCGTCCTTTTCCCAGGAGAGGGCATCGGATTAAGACGAGAGGGGGGAGATTTAAGAGGCACTTCAAGGGCACGTTTTTCCCTCAGATGGTTGCCCATATCTGGAATGAGCTGCCAGAGGAAGCTATAGTGTGGATACAATCATGACTTTTCAATTACATTTGGACGGATATATGGAGAGAAAAAATGCTGAAGGATGAGGCAGTGCCTAACATTACCAATTCATGTCCTGCAGAAATTCTGCCTGCCCTGCTGAGTTACTCCAGCACTTTGTGTCTTTTTTTTTGTAAACCAGCAGCTGCAGTTCCTTGTTTCTAGCCATATGGACAAGAAGGGTTTAGCATGGTCCAAATGCAGGGAAATGGGATTAGCCCAATTTGCCACCTTGGTTGGCATGGACAAGGTGGGCTGAACGGCCTGTTTCTGTGCTGTACATCTCTCTATGATTTGGATCCTCCATCCAAACTGGAACAGAGGGAAAAGGAAGTTGGGTTGAGGAGGTGGGAGCGGGATGGCTGGAATTTCTCGGATATGTTGGGACCAAACGGTTTGATGCTACAGTGAGAAGTTCATTCTACTTATTTGTTGGTGTAATGTGTTACCAATATGTAGTCTGTGGGACATGCTCAGCAAAAAGAAATGGAGCCAGAATTACAACAGGCAGAACTGGTCAGATCTGATAGTCATAGACAGACTGGGAAAGTAAGATAGCCAAAGGTTACTTCATAAGGAGTTTGTAACGTTCCTGAGAATGTTTTTCACAATGGCATTCTCAAAGCATTCCCAAAAAGTTCACAACTCTCGATCGAGTGATTGCCAGGAAGGGTGTTAATTAATTACTTAATTATGAAGCAACAGTGATTAGCAGGAATGAAAATATAACTGAGCTTTAAATTCAGCTTGAGGGAGCGCAGAATGGTCTAAGATGTGTTTAGACCCAAGCTGATGTGAACCAACAAATTCATAGTCGTACAGCATGGAAAGCAGATCGTCGGCCCAACTTGTCCACACCAACCAAAACGCCAACCGTCTAGACTAGTCCCACCTGCCTGCATTTGGAACATGTCCCTCTAAACTTGTCCCATCCATGTACCTGTCTAAATGAATAGGATAATTTCTTTCCAAGGATAAGTAGGAAGAGGTGGCTGTGAGCTGGCACCTGGCCCGTCTGAAGAAGGGTCTTGACCCGAAACGTCTCCCATTCCTTCCCTCCAGATATGCCGCCTGTCCACAACCGCAAAAGTGCGGTCACCCCTGAGCTTAAACCTAGACTGCGGGATAGTCACTAGCCCCAAGTCGGCCGACCTGAGGGACCTGGAGGTAGAATAGTGGGTTAGAAGATTTTTGATATAGGCGGGGGCAGTGTGGACAAGGTGGGCTGAAGGGCCTGGTTTTGTGCTGTGCAATCTCTATTACTCCAGAGGAAGAGTTTCTCGAGACACCTAAACAAGAGTTAGCAAAGTGAGGGGAAGTTTTGCAAAAGCAAGTCTGAGGCATTATTCATGGAGGGCAAAGAGATGACAGATAATCAAGCAAGAAGTTAGCATCTGGAGGGATAACTTTAAGCTATGACTTGTATTGCTGGAGTGCCTATAGCTCTGGTCACTCATGACATGCAGGATGAGGAGGCTTTGGAAAGGGTACAGAGGAGGTTTACCAGATTGATGTTGGGGGAATCCAGAACCAGCACCTTGTACCCTTTTGCGTATTAACCAGCATCTGCAGTTCCATGTCTCCCCATTAATCCAATCCCATTCCTTCCGTGCACAAAGGTATTGATCATTAATCATCTCAGAAGGAGCTCCTTGCAAGAGTTATTATCTGATGAAGGGTCTTGACCCAAAACATCACCCATTCCTTCTCTCCAGAGATGCTGCCTGTCCCGCTGAGTTACTCCAGCATTTTGTGTCCATCTTCAGTTTAAAGCAGCATCTGCATTTCCTTCCTACACAAGAGTTATTATCAGCCTTGATTACCTATCACAGCAAACCAATCGTCTAGGTCATTGCACACTGTGGAACCCATTAAGGGTCCCATTAAATTTAGCACAAGACGGTCTAAATTCTCAGTCCTGACTGCCATGTTAATCAAGACAGGGCTGTGATACAGTACATTCCTCAACACTCATATGCAAGAGCTTTTTTTTTTTTAAAATTTCAAAATAGACTTTATTCAAGTAATAAATACATACTATACAGGAACCGTGCAAAAAATTCATCTGACATTCTCGGAGGCTATACAAACATTCAATATTGTTTACACAAATTTATCCCCCACCCTTGCCACTCGTGTGGCCCACTGGTGTGGAATCCGTTTCACTTATGTTTGAGGGGAGTCTCCACAACACCCTGCCCTCCAATGTCCAGCAGCGGAAGGACCCTAGACTGCGGTCCTCCCCCACCGAGCCTTGGCGTTGGCTGCACCGAGCTTCAGTGCGTCCCTCAGCACGTACTCCTGCAGTCTGCAGCGGGACAGTTGGCAACATTCGCCGACGGACATCTCGCTCCGCCGGGTGGTCAACAAAGCTCGGGCAGACCATGGAGCGTCTTTCACCGAGTTGATGACCTTCCAGCAGCACTCGATGTCAGTCTCTGAATGCGTTCCTGGGAACAGTCCGTGAATCACAGGGTCCTCTGTGACGGAGCTGTTCGGAATAAATCGTGACAGGGACCCTTGCAAACCTCTCTAGTCCTCTCCATAACAGCCGTCCTGAGGGCAATGTACGCTGGTAATGATCTGAATGACAGCGCTCTGAGGAATGTTGTGCAGCAGAGGGATCTAGGAGTGCAGGGACATAATTCCTTGAAAATGGCATCACAGGTAGATAAGGTGGTCAAAAAGGTATAGAAGTTGGGATGTCATGTTACAGTTGTACAAGACGTGTGGTTTGAAGCCACATTTGGAGCATGGTGGGCAGTTCTGGTCACCCTGCTACAGGAAGGATGTCATTAAGCTGCAGTGTGTGCAGCAATTATTTATGAGAATGATATGATGGCCTGAGGTACAAGGGAGAGGTTGGGCAGGCTCAAAGTACTTGGAGTGCAGGAGGCTGAGGGATAATCTTGTAGAGGCGTGTACAATCATGAAGGAATATATAGGGTGAATCCACAATGTTTTACACAGTAGAGGAATCAAGAACCAGAGGACATAGGTTTAAGGTGAGCAGAAATCTACAGTATTTAATAGGAACCTGTAGGGCAGCTTTTTCAGTCAGAGGGTGGTGTGTATATAGAATGAGCTGCCAGAGGAGGTAGTTGAGCAGGAACTATAACAACATTTAGTAGGCATTTGAACAGGTACATCGATAGGAATAGTTTAGAGGGATAGGGGCATCTTGGTCAGCATGGGTGAGTTGGGCCAAAGGGCCTGTTTCCATGCTGTATGACTCTCGTTTGATTTTCTTCATGCAACAGTGTGGTTTGTAGTGCTCTGGTGGAATGCCTGACAGGGTGGGTTCAAGTTCAAATTCAAGTGAGTTTATTGTCATGTGTCCCTGATAGGACAATGAAATTCTTGCGTTGCTTCAGCACAACAGAACATAGTAGGCACTTACTACAAAACAGATCAGTGTGTCCATATACCACAATATAAATATATACACACATGAATAATTGTGAGACAGGAGCCTTGGGTAGAGCAGTGGGAGGGTGTGCTGAGGGTTTGCAGGACATAAACACTCAACCCAGTAGATGTTCTCCTGTACATATCAGTCGGCGGTGAACCTGTACATAATACTGAAGGTGGACACAAAAAGCTGGAGTAACTCTGGAGCTGGGGCAGGCAGCATCTCTGGAGAAAGGGAATAGGTGACGTTTTGGGTCAAGAGCCTTCTTCAGAACCAGCACTTGAAGTTCCTTGCTACACACACTACATATTGCTGACTAAAGCCTTCTTCCCTCCCACTATTCTATCAATAAAGTAAATTGTTAATCCCTTTTCAAACAAAATTGGCGCCGAGACTGCAAATGGATGCAGTCGCCGTTTATATATTACATACAATGACCTGGGGGCTTGTTTTTTTTAAATCAAATTCTGCAATAAAAATACATTGGAGCCATGAAAGTGAAAACATTCTATTAAATGTGTGCACCATCTTTACATCATTACACCATCTTTAATTTAATTCCACAATCACATAAAAAATACTTGTCTAAGGCATTCTGCTCAGACAGTGCCTCTCCCTTAGTTTGCTGGTGTAATGTGAGAGGCAATGCTGGAAACACTCAGGAAGCCGAGCAGCATCTGTGAAGATGGAACAGAATTGGTGATTTGAACCACTGATCTTTGAATTCTCACATTTTAGATAACAAACCTACCCTCTCTTCCCCCCTCTCTTCCCTGTGCCCCACCTAGACACACATCAATTTCTCCCATCTCCGTCCCCTTCCGTCTAGTTAATTTATGTTTAGTTTAGAGATAGAACATGGAAACTGGCCCTTCGGCCCACCAGGTCCGGACCAACCAATTATCCCCGAATACTAGCACTATCCTACGCACACCGGGGACAATTTATAGTTTTACAAACAAATTAACCCTCAAACCTGTGCGTCTTTGGAGTGTGGGAGGAAACCGAAGATCTCGGAGAAAGTCTCACGCAGGGAGAACGTACAAACTCTGTACAGGCAAGCACCCGTAGTCAGGATCGAACCCGAGTCACTGGCGCTGCAAGGCAGTAGCTCTACCTCTATGCCACCATGCCGACCTACTTTCCTTCCTCTATCTACAATTTTCACTTCTTCTATCCATATCACACATCTTTTACCTTTTCATCCCTGGCCTTTGTCCAACTATCAGTTTATCACAAACCACCTGTATCCACCTTTCACCCGGCAGGCTTTGACCTCTCCTCTCTTCCAGATTTTTTTCCTCCCTACCCCTCTCCAACACAATTGGTCTGAAGAATGGTCCCGAAGCAAAACATCTCCTATCCATGTTCTCCAAAGGTGCTGCCTGATCAGTTGAGTTACTCCAGCACCTTGTGTCTTTCACTCTAATGCCCCTGTCCCACTTAGGAAACCTGAACGGAAACCTGAACGGAAACCTCTGGAGACTTTGCGCCCCACCCAAGGTTTCCGTGCGGTTCCCGGAGGTTGCAGGTGGTTGCTGGAGGTTGCAGGTAGTGGAAGCAGGTAGGGAGACTGGCAAAAGCCTCCAGGAACCACACGGAAACCTTGGGTGGGGCGCAAAGTCTCCAGAGGTTTCCTTTCAGGTTTCCTAAGTGGGACCGAGGCATAACTGTTTGCAGCTAATAATCCCATTGCTTTCTGTATCCTTCCAATTCCTTCATCAATCTGAAGAAAGGTCCCGACCCAACATGTCGTCTGTCCATTCCCTCCACAGATGTTGCCTAGCCCATTGAGTTCCTCCACACTGACTAATAGATGCCTCATCTAAGCTTCGTAGCATCCAGATCCCCTTCTTCAACAATAACAACATTAATTTCTATAGTACCTTAAACATAGTGCATCACAGGAGTACTGTTAGGAAAAAGGTCACAGCAAACCACAGTAACGGAGACGAGCAAGACTGGACAGAATTTAGTCACTAGACCTTTAAAGAGTGCCAAAGGATTACAAAATTGTGCACTAGGCTATGAGGCTGTGTGAATGGATTTCAGAATTTACAGCTTCAGCAACTGAAGACCAGAATACTGCCTGGATTAGAGGGTATTAGACAAGTTGAACAGACTTGAATTATTTTCTCGGGAGCGTTGGAAATTGCAGAGAGAGCTGATAGAAGTATATAAAATTATGGGAAGCATATATAATGTAGACATTCAGAATCTTTATCTCCTGGGTGGTGGGAGCCTGGAACGCAGTGTAGTGTAGGCAGATATTATAGTGGCATTTAAGAGGCTTTTAGATAGGCACATTAATATGTAGGGAATAGAGGGATATGGATCATATGCAAGCAGATGAGATTAGTTTATGTCAGAAGGAACTGCAGATGCTGGTTTAAACCGGAGATAGACACAAAAAGCTGGAGTAACTCAGTGGGACTGACAGCATCTCTGGAGAGAAGGAATTGGTGATGTTTCTGGTCGAGACCCTTCTTCAAACTGATTAGGGATAAGGGAAACGAGATATATAGATGGTGATGTGGAGAGATACAGAACAATGAATGAAAGATATGCAAAAAAAGTAACAATGATAAAGGAAACAGGCCATTGTATGCTGTTTGTAGGGTGAAAATGAGAAGCTAGTGCTACTTGGGTGGGGGAGGGATAGAGAGAGAGGGAATGCCGGGGCTACCTGAAGTGGGAGAAATCAATATTCGTTCCACTGGGCTGTAAGCTGCCCAAGCAAAATATGAGATGCTGTTCCTCCAATTTGCGTTTAGCCTCACTCTGACAATGGAGGAGACTGAGGACTGAAAGGTCTGTGTAGGAATGGGAAGGAGAATTAAAGTGTCCTGCAACCGGGAGATCAGGTAGGTCCAGGCGGGCTGAGCGAAGGTGTTCCGAGAAATGATCGCCCAGTCTCACCGAGCCCGCATCTTGAACAGCGGATACAGTAGATGAGATTGGAGGAGGTGCAAGTGTTCCTCTGCCGAACCTGAAAGGACTGTCGGGGTCCCAGGACTGAGTCAAGGGAGGAGGTATAGAGACAGGTGCTGCATCTTCTGAGGTTTGCAGGGGAAGGTACCTGGGGAGGGGGTGGTTTGGGTGGGAAGGGATGAGTTAACCAGGGATTTGTAGAGGGAACGGTCTCTGCGAAAGGCGGAAAGGGGTGGAGAAGGGAAAATATGGCTTGTGGAAGGATCCTGTTGGAGGTGGCGGACATTTCAGAGGATTATGTGTTGTATTCCTACCACTAAGCTGTAGGCTGCCCATTCGAAATATGAGATTATGAAATATTAGTTTTATTTTTTGTCATCAGATTCAGCATGGACATTTTGGGCCAAAGGGCCTGTTTCTGTGCTGCACTGTTCTCTGCGCTACATTCCGTGTTACGACACAGCCACCACTGACAAAGTGGGAGGATTGCCATGATCTGAGAGGAATGTGGTGCTGGAGGAGATGACAGGAGACATTCATCAACTGCTTTAACAACAGGCCAGCGAGAGGGTGTTGATAAAAGGGTAGCTAAACTCAGGCACATCAGAGGAAGAAGGTCTTGACATTGGGGACTGAGCAGCACACTATCTTAAGGCAGGAGCAGTGTTTTAGCTAAAGGTGTCAGCAGGAATTGTCAGTGTGAGCGCTCCCAGCAATAATCCAGACAAGTACAGTCTCAACCTTCCTTCAGCTGAAGATAGATGCAAAATGCTGGAGTAATTCAGCGGGACAGGCAGCATCTCTGGAGAGAAGGAATGGGTGACGTTTCGGGTCGAGAGTGAATAAGGGTCTCAACCCGAAACGTCACCCGTTCCTTCTCTCCAGAGATGCTGCCTGGTCCGCTGAGTTACTCCAGCATTTTGCGCCTATCTTCGGTTTAAACCAGCACCTGCAGTTCCTTCCTGCACCTTCCTTCAAGTCAGGACTTAAAGAGCAGGCTCCAGCAACTGCCTCGTGGCTCAGCAAGATTCCCTTGACACGGATGGAATCCGGGCATTTCCACCAAGGTCTACATGGACTTTGGACACCAAGGTCTACATGGGTCAGGGAGAGATCCACACTTGCCCTGGGGTTAGAAGGTTGGTGCAGTCAGGTCAAATTCCGCACATATTTTAATGTTTTTTTTTGTGTGTTTTTTTTGTAGCTCAGTGGAACAACAGGTGGACTGTCCACTCAAAGTGAGCAAAACACTGGAGTAACTCGGCTGGTCAGGCAGCATCTGCGGAGGGAACGGCCAGATGACGTTTCAAGTCGGGACTCTTCGTCACCCTTTGAAACAAAAATCCCGACCCAGAATGTCGTTTGTCCATTCCCACCTCAGATGCTGCCTAACCAGCTGAGACCCTCCAGCACTTTGTAAGTATCGCGCACCAACCACCAACCTGGACACACTGCAGCAGCTGTCGATCGGAACGCCTGTTGATGTTTAGTAGAGAGTAGAGTGTTTAATTTAATTTGTTCATGATATATGTATTTTTATTTCTATTTACTTGTTGTTATTTGCACTGCACACTGAATGGACACTGGTTGAGCAACGTTTTTTTGTTTCCTCTGGGTATGTGAGTACTCAGGAAATAACATATAAAGAGGTTACACAAAAAAGCTGGAGAAACTCAGCGGGTGCAGCAGCATCTATGGAGCGAGGAAATAGGCAACGTTAGGATACGCGCTGAGTTTCTCCAGCTTTTTTGTGTAACCTTCGATTCTCCAGCATCTGGCAGTTCCTCTCTTAAATTGTCAATATACTGATGATACTAATACTGATACTGACTTTGTGGTTTGCTCAAGTTTCCAGCATCTGTAGTTCCTTGTCTGGAGAAGCTGTGTTTTGAATGTGGTGCAATGTTCACCTATGATCTTCCACGGACTGTGTCCTTGGTCCCACTACAGACTTCGGTTTTGCACTGTAGCGGTTACCAAGTGTCAAGGTTTTTAATTTGGTGTATTATTGCATATTATACATTGAATTTGTGTGTATAGCATTAGTGGGCCCGTTATATTGCAGCAAGTTAGAATTTAATTGTTCTGCTATGATACATATGCCAATTAAACAATTAAATGCTCTTGACTTGAAAGACCTGTTCTTTAGCAGCACTAGGGATTAGCCATTGAAAGGCTATTTGTTGAGGCAGGTTAATCACAGGAAATGCTGAAGCCCACTTGGTTACATAGGCAGGAAGGTGATAATGTCCAGATAATGGGCAGATGACGAGTCAGATCCTCACTGGCTTTATGCAAGAGAATGACAGCACATCCCAGTCTTTGTCCAACTCAATGGGGTTTGTACCTGTGTGAGGTATGCGCACATCCGCTGCCCGGTTGGAGAGAGAGAAGAACAAAGCAGGAGTGCCGACTTCAGCAGTTTCCAACATCCTGTGGCGTCCTCTCAGTCTGAAGAAACACCACCCATTCCTTTTCTCCAGAGATGTTGCCTGAGTTACTCCAGCATGATGTGTCCATCTTCAGTGCTTCACTCAGTCCTGGCCTCAGTGGTCAAGCTGAACGAGATGCAAACAACTGCAGCTGCTGGTTTACAAAGAAAGAGACCAAATGCTGGAGTAACTCAGTGGGCCAGGCATCACCTCTGGGGAGATATTGTGGGCCGGGACCCTTCCTCAGACCAAACATCCCGTAGCGGACGGAGCAAGATGGAGCACTCCTGCTGAATGCAATGGGCTGGCATGTAGTACACAACGGAGCGGAACGTGGGCCTTGTTTGCATCCATTTCCGTAACCGGACCCGACCCGACCTGACCCAACTCGCAGTGTAATCAACGTTGCGGGGGAACAGTTTGTGTTAATAAATTATAATTCTGAAAATGAGTAGAAGATTTTTACCAAATATCTTTTTACGAGGATGTTTCCGTAACCGGCTTCCGTCTCCGTACTAGTATCTTTGCTCCGCTGCGGGATCTTTGGTGCGGAGACGGAAGCCGGTTACGGAAATGGGGCCGAAAATGACCCATGAATCTGCCCGTGAGTCAAGTCCATGAGTCAAGTCAAGTTTATTTGTCACATACACATAAGAGATGTGCAGTGACCGTACTATCTCTCTTTCGTCGAATGGACTATCTTGCTCGCTATAGGATCTTTGCCTCAGACTGATTGTATGTTAAAGTAGCAGACAATTCCTGGGTTTAAGTGCACTTTGGATTGGATTGTCTACTTGTCTACAGGGCAGGGGTGAAATCAACCTTTCACTATACATCTGAGACAAGAACAAGCTTCTTTACACAATGAGTGGTGGGGCCCTGGAATGCATTGTCAGGGTGATGTTGGAGACAGATACGATAATGGTGTTTCACAAGCTTGTAGTTAGGCACATGGATTTGCAGGGATTGGAGGGATATGGACCACTTGGAGGCAGATGGAATCAGTTTAACTTGGCATCATGTTCAGCATAAACATTGTGGGCCAAAGGGCCGTTTTTGTGCTGTGCTGGTCTATGTTCCATGTCCTATTTTCTTCTTAGGCAGTACACAACTTCTTATTGCATTCACTAGATATGATTCTCATGGTCATGGTCACTGCTTTCATTTAAAAAATACATTTTTGAAATAACTTTCTATATCAATCTTTTTTCTTTGGAAATGTGAAGGTTGAGAGGAGATTTCACCGAGGTATGTCGGATCTTGAAACTCTTCTCATTCATAAAAGGTTCAAGGACTGGGAGACAGAAATCTGAAGTCATTGGCACAACAACCAAGGGTTCAGGGCTGGATGGTATTTCATGCGAACAGTAATACAGGAGTGGGATGCGGAAGCACAGAGTGTTCAGCGTACTGAAGCAGACAATGGGGTGAGTCAATTGTACACCAGCTGTGCGTAGGGGCAAACTAACAATCCCACTCCCACATCCTCTGCCATTCACCAGCAAAATCATTCTGAGACTTTATCGTTTGTGGGGCAGCGTGGCGGCACAACGGTAGAGTTGCTGCCTTGCAGCGACAGAGATTCAATCCCGACTACGGTTGCTGTCTGTACGTAGTTTGTACATTTTCCCCCATGACCGCGTAGGTTTTCTCCAAGATCCTCGGTTTCCTCCCACATTCCAAAGACGCACAGGTAAGTAGGTTTAAGAAGGAACTGCAGTTGCTGGAAAATCGACAATGCTGGAGAAACTCAGCAGGTGAGGCAGCATCTATGGAGCGAAGGAAATAGGCAACGTTTCGGGTCGAGACCCTTCTTCAGACTGGGTTGATTGTATGTAGGTTGATTGGCTTGATATAAATATAAAAAGTCGTTCATAGTATGTGTAGGATAGTGTTAATATGCGGGGCTGATTTGCCGGTCGATGCGTACTTGGTGTGTCGAAGGGTCTGTTTCCGCTCTTTATCTCTAAAGAAAACTAAAGTTCCTTTTGTCCGCTCTGCACTGAATCTGCCTCCCCTCGATGCACCATGCCACAGCAACACCGAGTCAGCACCTTCAATGGAATATCTTTCTCGTTGAAATATCGGTGCCCTATCCAGTTGTAAATATTCTTCTCAAGTTTGAATTTATAGGTAAATACGCCACACACGTCGAGTGCTGCCGGAAGGGAATTCAAGCTCTGTTCCCGTGGAGTCACAAAGTCACAATGCTTGGAAACAGACCCGTTGACTTCCTCCAACACTTTGTGTTGTGCCCAAGATTCCAGCATCTGCAGACACACGGAACTGCAAATGTTGGTTTATACCCAAAAAAAAGACTGGAGTAACGCAGAGTCAGGCAGCATCTCTGGAGAACATAGATAGGTGACGTTTCAGGTTAGGGCCCTTCTTCAGATTTACTGAGATGTTGCCTAACCTGCTGAAGAAGGGACTCAACCTGAAATGTCGCCTATTCATGGCTGATCATCCAAAATCAGTACCCAGTTCCTGCTTTCTCCCTATATCGCTTGATTTCATTAGCCCTAAGAGCTATATCTAACCCTCTCTTGAAAACATTCGGTGAATTGGCCTCCACTGCTTTCTGTGGCAGTGAATTCCAGATTCACAACTCTCTGAGTGAAAAGACTTTCCTCATCTCAGTCCTGTTCTACAGAGAGGAAATGTGTGAACCCAATCTGTCCTATCAAGGTATTAAACACTACAACCTCCAAATATGTTCCCAACTACATTGGCTTGGGGGCATTGTTTTTATTGTTTTTATCTTTGCACTATTATCATTTGGGTTTTTTATATGTACTGAACTTCTTTATTTGCTGTTTATTCTGGTGTTGACAGAGTACTATGTTTATATATCTGCTGTGCTGCTGCAAGAATTTCACAATGCCTTGAATTTCAAACGGACCAGCTTCAACTGATGACATTACAATGGATAATCTAGCAGGGGGAGAATTGATATTGCAACACGCAGGGGAAGCGCAATTGGAATTTCTTTTTAAAGAGCACTGCTAAGGGAGGCAAGGGGAGTGCTGGAATCATACGTTCGGGAACGGCTTGAGTTGATGGACCACGCCTCCCGTGGGGGCTACGGGTAGGGAATGGGTGCGTTGGGGCAGCAGACCCAACGGGTCTACACTTGGTCTAGTAAGACAACAAAACTCTCTTGACTGTGGACTCTCTTGAGAATGAGAGGTGATCTCATTGACACCCAAAGTCTCAAGCACCTGCCAGGCTAGAGGCAGAGATCATCTTTGCCCTGCTGGCGAGACACAAATGAAAGGTCACAGTGAGGGTTCAGTCACTCAGCATTGGAATGAGAAAAATGCCTTCACCATTCTCTGAATCGCTTGGGCAGCTTACAACCCAGCTGCATGAGTATTGATTTCTCTCACTTCAAGTAACCATTGCACCACCTCTCTCTCTCCGTCCCTCCCCACCCTTGTCATCATCCATCCTCCATCAGCCTAGTTCTCCGCCCAGTCTGGCTGCCCTGATTAAATTTTATCTTTGTATGCTTCGTTGTCACCTTCCCCTAGCGAACAATGATCTATTCTATGTTTTCCTTGCGGTTCGTCCCCTACGATCTCTCGATTTTGCACTTTACCCTTCCATCTCTCTGTGTCTCCCTCTCCCCTGACTCTCAGTCTGAAGAAGGGTCTCGACCCTAAACGTCACCTATTCCTTCTCTCCAGATATGCTGCCTGTCCCGCAGAATTACTCCAGCATTTGGGTCTATCTTCCAAGTTTAATGTCATCTGCACAGGTACGGTGAGGATGATTGAAGATCTTGCCTGCAGCAGCATTACAGACACGTAGACTCAGACAGACTAAATATTAAATACAGACAAAGATTAAATACACATTTCAATAACTTCTGCAAGCCAGTAAAAAAAATGACAGTGAAATAAAGCAAGACTGTACATGACATTAGTGCTTTCGTACATTCAAGACAGGGAACTGAAGATTTTTGACTATCTAGAGAATTGGGTGATAATTAATATGGAACGAGCCCAGAGAAAATTCACGGGAATGTTGCCAGGATTTGAGGGCCTTGAGAAGTTGGGCAGGCTAGGACTTTATCCCTTGGAGCGTAGGGGGCTGGAGGCTGAGGAGTGATGTGTAAAATCAGGAGGGGAATAGATAGGGTGAATGCACAGAGTCTTTTACCAGGGAAGGGGAATCAAGAACTAGAGGGCATACCTTTAAGGTGAGAGGGAAAAGATTTAATGGGAACCTGATGGGCAACTATTTCACTCAGAAGGTAGTGGGTATGTGGAACAAAGCACCAAGGAGGAAGTTGAGGCAGGTTCAATAACCACATTTAAAAGACACTTGGACAGGTACATGGATAGGAAAGGTTTAGAGGGTTCTAGCCCAAACACAGGCAGGTGGGACAAGCTTAAATAGCGTGGACGAGGTAGTCCAAAGGGTCAGTTTCTGTGCTGCTTAAGGATAGTCTGCCACTGATTAAGGAGTTGTGCAGTTTAGTTTGGAGATAGCGCACTGAAGCCGGCCCTGCGGCCCACCGAGTCTGCGCCAACCATCAACCCCCGCACGTTAACACTATCCTACACACACTACGTACAATTTACAAATTTACCAAGCCAATTAGCCTACAGACCTGTACGTCCTTGGAGTGTGGGAGGGAAACCGGAGCACCCGGAGAAAACCCACGTGGTCACGGGGAGAACCAACAAACTCCATACAGACAGCACCCGTGGTCAGGATCGAACACGGGTCTCTGGCGCCGTAAGGCAGCAACTCTACCACTGCCCCACCGTGCCGCCACTAAGATATATGTCCTGCCGTGGTTCTGAGATACATGATCAGCGATGACCTTCAAAGATGCACAGGAAACTGCGTATGCTGGAATTCTGAGCATATAACAATGTGCTGAGTTGGAACTGCCTTCCTCACAAACACTATTATAAAACACTTGAACAGGTACATGGATAGGAGACGTATAGAGGGATAAGAGCCAAACACATGCAAATGGGACTAGCACCCGTAACTAGGATCATACCCGGGTCTCTGGCGCTGTGAGGCAGCAACTCTACCGCTGCGCCACCGTGCCGCCCTTAGCTTGAATAAATCAGATGAGGCATTACACCACAAAAACAAGGCTGCCTTTTTGAAGGCACGATCCACTTGACCCTGTTCCTCGGCCTCCTCCTTGTTGCTTTTCAAATGTATCTTCTTCAAATATTGAATTCTGTTTTTGAATTTACATCCGCCACCGTTTCGAGCTTTGAACTCCGGGTTAGAAGACGTTGTGGTGAAATATTGCCTCATTGTCATTTCTGTTCCTTTCTGTCAGTCACTTTCAATCTCTGTCCACTGGCTCCCAACACTCCCAGCAATGGGAACACTCTTTCTTTCGTTACTCTTTCTGGACCATTAATAATTTAAAAAACTCTGTCAAAACCTTTCCTGACCTTCATTGAAATTCATTCAGTTTCTTCCCTTTTGCTCCATCTGCTGTACTTACGTTTGGTTTGATGTGTTGGTGTGTAGTATTATCTGATCTGTTTGAATAGCATGCAAAACAAAGCTTTTTTGGTCTGCTCCACAGCAAAATCTCCTCGAGGCCTGCCTACTTTGAAGAAGTTCTCCTCCTCTCTCCGATGACCTTTTCTTCTTTCCAGAGATGCTGCCTGTCCCGCTGAGTTACTCCAGCATTTTATGCTAATATTTTTGGTATCTCGGTACCAAACCGAAACCATTAAGGAAAGAGAGCCAGGTTTCTCCACCTGACCCTTGTAACTGAAGCTTCTCACCTGCGAGACCATTCCTGCAAGTTCGTTCATTGTTACTTTATTGTTTCCTGGATGTCACCTGGACCAGGTATGTGTGAGCACAGATTGGCCCAATCTGCCAATGTTGTGCACATTGCAACACCATTGAACCACAGAGCTGTGAAGCAAGGAAATAGACCTATCAGCACACTTTGTCCATGCTATCCAAACTCTCCAAGCCAAACTAATGTTCTCTCTAAGCCCTTCCTATCCATATATCTATCCAAACGTCTTCAGTCATAATTGTATCTGCTTCCACAGTTTCCTCTGGCAGCTCATTCTGGATGCGGACTGCCCTCCATGTGAAAAGGTTGCCTCTCGGGTCCCTCTTAAATCACCACTGTCTCATTTAAGACTGTGCGTCCAATTTCTTGAATCCGCTAGTCTGGGATAATGGCTGTGAGCGTTCACTTTATCCATGCCCCTCGTGATCTTGTCCAATTCCACAGACAAAGTCCAATGTCCGCAGTGGGGTGAAGGTGAATCGGACAGTACCATCATTTATGGAAGGACCGTTCACAATCTTGCAGCAGAGGGGAAGAAGCTGTTGCTGAGTGTGGTGGTGCGTGCTGTCCATGCCGACCAACACATGCGGTGCTATGAAGCACATGTAGTAGAGTTGCTCCCCTGTACCTAGAGGTGACTGTAGCCCAATGAATGAATGAATTATATTTTACTGTCAGGCATACTTACCTAAGTTTTGTATTGCATTCAACCTAGACAGTACACAAGTGTCGCCACGTTTTGGCGATGACAAGTGATAAAAGTACCAAACAGTACCAAAAGTACCTACTGCCCGCTGCCATGTGAGATAGATAGATATGCCATTTATTGTCACTATACATGTACAGTGAAACTGAAACTGATGTGTGGTGCAGTTGACCACTGTCGGGTTCAATCCTGAGCTCCCCATCTGCATCCACGGACCAGGCTTGGAACCAGAGCCTCATGACACAGAATTCCACCATGCATTACATCTGTTCTAACGAATGCTCCTGAAATCATCAAAACTCAAGCTAGGGAGCCCAATAGCTTTCAGCGTTTCACTACAGAGCACACAGCTACTGCTGGGAAATGAACAAGTCATTTGAGTTTCGACAACCCCTCTGAAGAAGGGTCTCGACCAGGAAAGTCACCCATTCCTTCTGTCCAGAGATGCTGCCTGTTCCGCTGAGTTACTCCAGCTTTTTGCGTCCATCTTCAGTTTCAACCTGCAGCTGCAGTTCCTTCCTGCACAAGTCAATTGAGTTGGGTCTTCCACAGAAATCCCAGGTTGTTGCAGTCTTCCAAAGATTGAAATAGATTAGTTTCACACTGTTGACGAAACTTCACGAGTTTCCGCGTTTCCCGAGTACCTGCCGCTGGCTTTATGAGCCGCTACGAGATATCCACGAGCTCCGACGTACTCGCTACGTACATTCCTACGTACATACCATGAGTTTGATTTTTTTTAAACTCGGGAGAGCTCTTCGGTAAACTCACATCATGGGACAGGGGCTTAACTAACAAGCTGAACCCTGTATACTGCGTGCCACACCCCTGCAACCTTAAACACATAAAGCACTTTGTTCGAGACCCAGGTAGTTTGCTTTAAGAAAGGTTTGGCCTAATTCATCGTTTAGAATATATCTGTTGCCAGCGGACACTGGTTTGGAATGGTGGAACAAAGTGCTTTTACATCATGATATTGGCCACTCATGCCAATGACTTTTTCTTCTGTAGTTCAGCTCATCACCAGTATTAGAGTTTGAAGCAGCCTCTCTAGGTGGGAGAATACAGGACAGGGAGGCTTGTCAAAATACATCAGCCAATTCAGTTGATAAATGCGGAAGGCATTCATTTCAACCATTGACCTATTGGGAAGATTATTATATCCTAAGTACATTGACTATGTTAATGTCAGAGCTAACATTATAATATGTGCTTGATGTGCCAGTAACTGATTAACCCTGCAGCAGTTGGAACACCACTTCAGCCAATTAAGAGTAAAAAGATTTAATTAACTTTAGTAATATTGCATATTCCAACATTTCAAAACCCTCATCCAACAAGGCCAAAGAATAACATTAAATCCAATTCTATTAACTGGCTCAAACAGAACACAATATATTTAGTCTCTCCTCTTTTGCTGAACAGAATTTCTAATCATTGGCACATGTCAAGAGTCAAAAGTGTGTACTTGTCGTATATACTGACAACAGAACAATGAACCCTTTACTGATGTGAACTTTAGAGTCCCATTAGGGACCATTAGGGTGTCAGGGCTTATAGGGAGAAGGCAGGAGAATGGGGTTGAGAGGGATAGATATATAGATCAGGCATGATTGAATGGCGGAGGAGACTTGATGGGCCGAACAGCCTAATTCTGCTTCTATAACTTATCCAATCCAATCCAATCCAACTTTATTTGTTAAGCACTTTAAAACAGCCAATGTTGACCAAAGTGCTGTACAGAAGAATAAACAAGACATCATAAACAGACACCATAATAGCTCACATGAGGCACAAAAATTGCATATGAAATACAACAATAAATTAAAAGACATAAAACGTGAGTAAAAATAATAGCCACGGAATAAAAGCAATCAAAAAATAAGAAATTAAATCAAGTAAATAAATAAAGTCGACATCTTACTGGGTATCAAAGGCCACGGAGAAGAGATGGGTTTTAAGAAGTGATTTAAAAACAGATAGAGAAGAGGCCAGTTTAATGTGGAGGAAAGATCTTTCCATAATTTGGGTGCCGACACAGCAAAGGCACGGTCCCCTCTGAGCTTCAGCTTAGTTTTAGGCCCACTCAGGAGCAGCTGATTATCTGACCTGAGAGAGCGGGCGGGTGTATAAGAGTGTAGAAGCTCAGATAGGTAGGGCGGGGCAAGACCATTCAGGGATTTAAAAGCAAATAAAATAATTTTAAAATGGATCCTAAACTGAATAGGCAACCAGTGGAGTGAGGCTAAAATGTGCGAAATGTGCTCATGTTTACGTGTGCCAGTTAAAAGACGTACAGCTGCATGAATGTACAACTTATGAACTCATTAACGCAATAACAGACAGATAAATCTATAATAGATTAATAACCATTTAAGAAACATTTCAGACAGGTTCATGGATAGGACAAGTTTAAAGGGATAGGGGCCAAACGCAGGCCAGTGGGGCTAATGTAGGTGGGACACGTTGGTCGGTGCGGGCAAGTTGGGCCGAAGGGCCTGGTTCTTGCTGTGTGATTCTATGATTCTACAACTGTAATACATAATGGTGTAAGTCTGGAGTGCAACCAGACACAGTGCATGGAAGATCATACTTGCTACGGTTGGTGTTGTATAGTCCCTTATTTGTACACATCATGAATTCCAGTCATTGCTTTTCCTAGTTTTGTTAATTAGTTTACCAGGTAAAATGCTGCGGACAGGGAAATCTTTCCTCTGTTCTCGGCATTAAAGTATGTAGCATGCAAACATCTGCTTGCCATTGATTGGAAGGAACTGAACTTCAATGCTCCAATGTGCTCATAGCTCGTAGAATAGAGGGCCAGATATAACTCACCCTGACTCGGTGTATGAGGCAAGTGCTCAGCAAGTTAACTCTTTCTGCCATTAATCTCCTCAAAGCTCAGTCGGACCCAGAAGAGTCACAGGAAGGAGATACAGAAAACTACAGATGCTGGGTTACAAATAAAAGACGTGTGGGTTTGTAGGTTAATTTGCCTCTGTAAATTGTATCTCGTCAGGAGGGTAGAACTGGCGTATGGGTCAGCGTGGTGGGATCTTATTCCATACTATATCACTAAACCAAACCAAACTAAATGAAACTAAACTAAGCATTTACCATTGAAGCAATGCAGCCATGTAGTTCTCCAACGGAGACATTAGGAGAAAAAGACACAAAGTGCTGGAGTAACTCAGCAGGCTAGGCAGTGTCTCTGGAGAAAGTGGATAGTACAGTTTAGTCTAGTTTAGAGACACAGCGCGTAAACAGGCCCTTCGGCCCACCAGGTCCGCATGTCCAGTGATCCCAGCAAACTAACACTATCCTATACACACTAGGGACAAGTTTCACTTAAACCTAGCCTGACATAATAATACGTGGAATAATACGTGGACAGAAAGGGTTTAGAGGGCTATGGGCCAAATGCAGACAAATTAGACTAGCCCAATATGCCAACTTGATCGGCATGGACAAGATGGGCTGAAGGGCCTGTTTCTGCGCTGTACAGCTCTGCGATTCAATCATTCTATGACTCTAATCCAGACAGGAGATGAAATGTAGCCAAATCCTGTGGCAGTCCCCTTGACCATCTGACTGTGAGGAAACCAGATCGCTGAGATTTATTCTTTGAGCGCCACTGTTGGAGCCCAGTCCCATTTCTACAGGTGCAGTCTTTATGAATTATTCTGAAACGTTTCTAAGAGGCTTGATAAAATGCGGAACATATTTTAAATTTTGATGTGGACTTTATTGTTCAAGATAATAAAACCTGATTATAAAGCAGCCACTCGGTTGCAGAGATGAAGTATCTGGACAAAAAATATTGCTAACCTAGGAATACCTGACAATTACTGATCATGGTACACAAAAATGCTGGAGAAACTCAGCGGGTGCAGCAGCATCTATGGAGCGAAGGAAATAGGCAACGTTTCGGGCCGAAACCATTGGTTTCGGCCCGAAACGTTGCCTATTTCCTTCGCCCCATAGATGCTGCTGCACCCGCTGAGTTTCTCCAGCATTTTTGTGTACCTTCGATTTTCCAGCTTCTGCAGTTCCTTCTTAAATTACTGATCATGCCTCTCTTATGGTCTCTACTGAACGACAAAGGCTAAGATGTGCATCTTAGTCAGACTGCCTGCAGAACAAAATATTATTGATTGAGCAAAAAAAAAAAATGCAGACTGCAACCAGGAATAGAAGGCAAATTAAAATTTTAATTAATTAAATCTATTTCATAAACCAAACAGCCTGACTCCAAAGCACCCATTGTAATTTGTATTGGATTTTTATTTTTAATGAGTGGATTTAATTTTTCAATGTGTGTGTTTGTTCTTTCGAGGGATGGTTTAGATTGGCCTTTAATTTCAGCAAGAATGAGAAGTCTAATTCCATGCGATGAATAGACACTAAATGCTGGAGTAAATCAGCGGGAATGGGTGATGTTTTGGGTCGGGACATGGGGATGGAGCACTTTAAATCAGGGTGATGGAGGCCCCAGGAATCTGGGTTGGATGCAGTCCAGGAGACAGTGCCAAGGTGGGCTAAATGTAATAGAAACATAGGAAATAGGTCTTCCCTCGCAAGGGACTGAATTCCATTCCTCACCATAAGAGCTAACCCCCCCCCCCCCCCACCCCCCCCCCCCACCCTCCTCACCCCCACCCCCCTCTCCTTTCTATTCTCTTCCCACCTAGCAATGTTCCTTTCTATAGGATTTATAACCCTGAATATTAAGTTCCCAGACCCGATCCTCCTGCAGCCACGTCTCAGTAATCCCCACAATGTCATATCTACCAACCTCTAACTGAGCCTCAAGCTCATCTACTTTACTTCTTATACTTTGTGCATTCAAATACAATACTTTTAATTCCTTATGCATCTCACCATTCACTTCGATCCCTATTACACTTGGCCAAAATATTCTCCTATCCCTTTGTGAGCTTTCTTTCCTGTTAATTCTGGGGTTATTAATGATCCCTTTACTCCCTTTGACTTTAACTCCATCCTTGACTATCCCATTTGACCCCCCCACCACTTATTTAGTTTAAAACCACCTGTGTCGCAGTGGCAAACCTGCCTGCCAGAATAGTCTGAAGAAGGGTCCCGACCTGAAACGTCACCCATCCTTTTTCTCCAGAGATGCTGCCTGGCCCGCTGAGTTACTCCAGCACTTGGTGTCTATCTTGGGCTAAATGTAATCCAGGTTCCTGCAGCCATTTTAGGGCTGAGACCACGTAACTAATGTGCAGCAAAAAAACATATTGTTTGGCGACATGCTGCTCTGGAGGTCAGGAAGAGAGCCAGGCATTTCTATAGCACCTTCCACATCCTTTCAGGACTTCCCAAATTGTTCACAACCTTTAGATTTTATACTTTAGCGATACAGCACGGAAACAGGCCCTTTAGCCCACCAAGTCCACGCCACCCCCTACATTAACACTATCCTACACACAAGGGCCAATATAAATATTTTACCAAAGTCAATAAACCTACAATCCTGTACGTCTTTTGAATGTGGGACGAAACCGGAGCGCCCAGAGAAAACCCGATGGAGAAGGGAGAATGTCCTAACTCTGTACTGACACCAACCGTAGTCAGGACCGAACCCAGGACTCTGGTGCTGTTAGGGAGCAGTTCTACCACTGCGCCACCGTGCTGTCCCGAAATCACTCTGTTTTTGAAGTGCAGGACTGTAGGAAGAATATCAATGGATGAATTTTGGCAGAGAAAGCTCTCGTACACTGGAGTAAGATAACAAACAGATAATCTGCCTTAGAATTACCGGCTGGACAATAAACATTGGTTCTCCATCTTTCTCTCCAAGAAAAATCCCTTAAAACCTCCCTCCGTAGCCAACCTTTTGACCATCTGCCCGAGCTGCTCAAATGTCTTCATCGAAGTGAAGAAGAGTCCCGACCCGAAACATTGTCTGTCCATTCCCCCCCCGGAGATGCTGCCAGACCTGACCTGCTGGCTGAATTACTCCAGCACTTTGTGTCCTGCTCAAGATTCCAGCTTCTGCAAATCTCACGTGTGGCCAGCTCGAACGACTTTGTGTCACTCTTTGCTCGTAAAAGTTTCCGTGACAGATGTTGAGGCATTTTAATGTGTCCTGAGCAATGAAAATGTGCTGTTTATATCATAATCAATAGAATAATTATAACGAAGACGTTACCAGAATAAAAATCTTCCTGGTATTGGCATTGTTTTTTTCATTGCCCTGTGCAGATGCAGTGAAAAGCAATGCATGCTCTCCAGTCAAATCACACTATGTATGAGTACAATCAGGACACACGCAAGTACAAAACCTAGTACAAAGAGAAAATTACCAGACCTAAATATAGTGTTGCAGCATTATGCCCTTATAGTTACAGTGAAAAGTCCAAAGTCTCTAATGAGGTAAACATAGAAACATAGAAACATAGAAAATAGGTGCAGGAGGAAGCCATTTGGCCCTTCGAGCCAGCACCGCCATTCATTGTGATCATGGCTGATCATCCACAATCAGTAATCTGTGCCTGCCTTCTCCCCATGTCCCCTGATTCCGCTAGCCCCAAGAGCTCTATCTAACTCTCTTTTAAATTCATCCATTGAATTGGCCTCCACTGCCTTCTGTGGCAGAGAATTCCACAAATTCACAACTCTCTGAGTGAAAAAGTATTTTCTCATCTCAGTTTTAAATGACCTCCCCTTTAATCTTAGACTGTGGCCCCTGGTTTCTGGACTCCCCCAACATTGGGAACATTTTTTCTGCATCTCGCCTGTCCAGTCCTTTTATAATTTTATATGTTTCTATAAGATCCCCTCTCATCCATAGGTTGAAAGATCAGTCTAAAGAAGGTTCCCGACCTGAAATGTTGTCTGTCCGTTCTCACCATAGATGCTACATAACCCACTGAGTTACTCCAGCACGTTCTGGTTTAGTTTAGTTTAGTTTCGAGATACAGCGCGGAAACAGGCCCTTCAGCCCACCGAGTCCGCACCGACACAGCGATCCCCGCAAACTAACACTATCCTGCACACACTCTAGGAACAATTTACACTTAGATCAAGTCAATTAACCTACAAACCTTGTACGTCTTGGAGTGTGGGGGTAAACCCACGTGGTCATGGGTGGAAAGTACAAACTCCATACAGACGGCACCCGTAGTCAGGATCGAACCTGGGGCTCCGGTGCTGCAAGCGCTGTAAGGCAGTAACTCTACCGGTGCGCCACCGTGACCGCCTTTCTGCGCCACCGTGCGCCTTTGCTCAAGATTTTGGTATCTGCAGATCCTTGTAGCTCCAAAGTCCACTGTGGATTATTGTTGAGGTGGGGTTGTGGTTAGTGTTGTGTGGTGTGGTTCAGCAGCCTGATGGTTGATGGAAAGAAACTGTTCTTGAACCTGGATGTCATGCTTCTCAGCTCAATTGTTCAACGGTTGAATGGTTCCTTCATTCTCATGAGTAGCAAGGAACTTAAATTATTTTGCATACAGCTCAGTAAGATTATTGCCATGCTTAAGCACCACATCTGACTAAGTACCGAACGTGTAGAAACAGCTCACTGAGACCATATGCAAGAGTCACCAGCTTTTGGCACCATTTTCAACGTCCCATTTGCAGCTGGCTATAAAGATCCATTGCAGCCGTTGCCTCCATCCTCCATCCAGATCCCCAGCAAACCGTCATCCCTCTCCTGACCCAGCCTTCAGCCTTCGTGTCCCTAGGGACGCCTCCCGCAGCCGACCTTGAGGACGCGCAAGGTAAGACCCCCGTGTGTGCTTAGTGGCCCTTTGTCCAGCATCCGCCACCAACACCCTCCACCTTGCGGTTCCTCTACCTTCTTCCCAATGGTAGCAGCAAGATGAGAGTTGGGTCATTTTACAGACACCTAAACAGTGCTGTGTATGGAGGCAGCATCTCGTCACTTATTAGCTAAGCATAATTCATTTAGTTTAGTTTTGTTTAGTTTATTGTCACATGTACCGAGTTACAGTGAAAAGCTATTGTTGCGTGCTAACCAGTCAGTGGAAAGACATTACATGATTGTAATCAAGACATCCGTAATTAAATCATAATCAAATTTGGGATGCGACGAATGTCACTCAGAAGTTCTAAGAGCAGAATTAGGCCATTCAGCCCACCTCATCTACTACACCATTCACTCATGGCTGATCTATCTTTCTTTCTCAACCCCATTATCCTCCCTTCACCCCATAACCCCTGACACCTTTACTAATCAAGAATCTGTCAATCGCCTTAAAAATATCTATTAACTTGGCTTCAGCCGTCTGTGGCAATAAATTCCACAGATTCACCACCCTCTGACTAAAGAAGTTCCTCCTCATCTCCTTTCTATAGGTGCATACTTTTATTCTGATGCTGTGCTCTCTGGTCCTAGACTCACCCACTAGTGGAAACATCCTCTGCACATTCACTCAAACCAGGCCTTTCACTATTCAGTAAGTTTCAATGAGGTCCCCCTCATACTTCTAAACTCAAATTAAGACGATGGGCCTCAAACAAGAAGCTGCAGCTGGGAAAGCTCCGAGATATGTGGTCACCAGGTGTGCCACTTCACCAGGCACCAACCTCTTGAGTTTTCTGACATTCACCTTGAAGATGTGGATGACTATGAAACCCATCACTCTGATGCACCTGAGCCATTTGCCAAATTCAATAGCACAATACATCCACAGTTATTGCAATTCCATCTAAATAACATTACTTGAAGAACTCCCAAATTATTTCCTGCCTTTTTTATTAAACTTAGCTTTTTGAACCGACAAGCCACACTCTCCCTTTTTTTGAAATCTGATCTTTTATTCGTGCCAAAATAAACATGGTTTTATATTAAAATTATTCAACTGGTATTTGCAATAGAACTAAACTTGCAGCAAAAAGTGTGAATAGTGCTGTATATTCATCACATTTAAAATATGAAATTTAAATGAATTTATGAGTTTTTTTAATCGCAGACTTGTTTCTTCCCAGAATTTTGCAAACCCACTGCCAGATTATAATCCACATTAATAAACGGCAGGTGTCTAATGAGGCCATTAACGCACTATTAGTGGTTGGTGCCAGCAACACATACATTTCAATACAAAGAGTTTGGTAGATGTGAATTAAAATTAGTCATAGAGATATAGCAGGTAGACTTTAGACTTTAAAGATACAACGTGGAAACAGGCCCTTCGGCCCACCGAGTCCGCGCCGACCAGCAATCCCCGCTGCGCCACCGTGCCGTCCATGGTAGGGAATAAAAAACAGCGTGCTGGAGAAACTCAGTGGGTCGAGGAGAGGAACGATAGCTGGCGGGTCGACCAGGTAGGCGCGATGGCTGCAACGGGCCTTTTATGGCCATTCGGCCCACCAAGTCTACTCTGCCATTCAATCATGGATGATTGATCCTTCCCTCCTAATGCCATTCTACTGCCTTCTCCCCATAACCCTTGACAGCTGCAGTTGTGACTTTGAAATGGTCCAAAACCTGGCGACTCTTGCATAAAGACTCAGTGGGTAATTTCTATGCATTATGTACATAACGGGGATTGTACTTATGTATCGCAACAAGCTTACTGGTCCATATGCAGAAAAAGAATCTCATTGTAACCTGGCACACGTGATAATAAAGGGACTATGGAACCATTGTGTCAGACGGCATCTGAGGAAGGAATGGACAGATGATGTTTCAAGTCAGGACCCTCGTTCAGACTGATGGAGTGAGGGGTGGGGGGAGAAAGCTGGGAAACAGAGGTGGGGACGGGGCAAAGCCTGGCAAGTGATGGATGGATACAGTTGAGGAGATGAAATTGGCAGATAGGTGGAGTAAGTGACAAAGGCTAGAGGTGAAAAGGAGACAAAGGCTGTTAGATAAGGAGTGAAGTGGAGTGAAATGTATTGCCAGTGGGAGGGATATAGATAGAACGGGGAAGGGGGAAGTGGGGGATAAGGGATAAATATGGGATTAGGGTTGGGAGATGAATGTACAGAGGGAAAAGGTGCTGTGTGACTGGGAGATGATGGAGGAAATGTGGGGTTGGTGTGGGGGAAATGAGAGGGGGTAGTGGAGGTACACAAAAATGCTGGAGAAACTCAGCGGGTGCAGCAGCACCTATGGAGCGAAGGAAATAGGCAACATTTCGGGCCGAAACCCTTGGTTTCGGCCCGAAACGTTGCCTATTTCCTTGGGTTTCAGCCCGAAACGTTGCCTATTTCCTTGGGTTTCGGCCCGAAACGTTGCCTATTTCCTTCGCTCCATAGATGCTGCTGCACCCGCTGAGTTTCTCCAGCATTTTTGTGTACCTTCGAATTTTCCAGCATCTGCAGTTCCTGATGTATTACTTGAAATTTCAAAATCAATGGTCACACCCTTGTAAACTGTATGAGGTGCCCTTCCTCCAGTTTGTGTGTGGCCTCACTAGGGGCAAAGGAGGAGGTCCAGGACAGAAGGTCGGCAGGGGAATGGGGAAGGGGAGTTAACATGGTTTGTCAACCGGGAGATCCCTCTGGCTTCTTCACCATCTGCACCTGCAGGTTGTGGAGAAACTCTGGTTCCTTCTGATGACAAGTTTGAGTCAGCAAAGAATCATGAAACACGCAACACAAACTGCGGAACCCTTAACAATGAGAGGAATAGATCGGGTCGATGCACAGAGTCTCTTGCCCAGAGTATAGGAATCGAGGACCAGACAGCATGGGTTCAAGGTGAATGGGAGAAGATTTAATAGGAATCCGTGGGGTAACCTTTCCACACAAAGGGTGGTGGGTGTATGGAACAAGCTGCCAGAGGAGGTAGTTGAGGCTGGGACTATCCCAACATTTAAGAAACAGTTGGACAGGTACATGGATAGGACGGGTTTGGAGGGATATGGACCGAGCGGTGGCTGGTGGGACTAGTGTAGCTGGGACATGTTGGCCGTTGTGGGCAAGTTGGGCCGATGGGGCCTGTTCCCCACTGCATCAAGCCATTGTATCTGTATCATGTTTGCAAGAGGTAGTTGGATTTAGCTCTCGGGCTAAAGGAATCAAGGGATCTGGGGAAAAAGCAGGAACGGGGTAATGATTTTAGATGATCAGCCAATGATGATCATATTGAATGGCGGTGCTGGCTCGAAGGGCCGAATGGCCTACTCCAGCACCTATTTTTCTATGTTTCTATGTTTCTATAACTCTATGACTCTAAGGTCAATCCACCTGATAGATGCCTTCCAACCTCCTTGCTCATATCAACATTCCACACAGTTACTGCTTGAATGTCACAATGAAATCTAGAACTCCACCGTCATATGACTGCACCAGGACTTAAAGTGAGTTTAATTGGAATGAAAGATGCAACTGATAGTGAGTGTACGTGTGACGCCTGAACTCTTTTGACAGGTTTCCATTTCTCTATTAACTTTTCACCATGTCAGAGTGTGAGGTGCTCATTACTCTGAAGGAATCTTTTTTGCCACAAAGCAGTGGGAATGTTCAACCTTTCCCCACAAGGAATAGTTGATACGACTACAGTTTGTACGGTTAAGTGGTGACCAGGCAAGTGGATTCGAGAGCGAGGAATAGTGAGCAATGCTGGTACATTCACATAGAACATAGACGAGGCCCTTCGGCCCACAATGTCTGCGCTGATCATGATCACAATCGATTTTGCAATAATACTTTATTATCCAAGTATGTTTTGCACCATACGAGGAATTTCATTTTCCAAGTCAGTCATTTAAATAAAAAGCAACGGAACACACAAAATACATTTCACATAACCATCCACCACAGTGACTCCTCCACATTCCTCACTGTGATGGAAGGCAAAAAAAAAGTTCAAATCCCTTCCCTTAGCTAACCTATTTAACCTAATCTCCTCTGCTTGCACATGGTCCATATCCCTCCGCTCCCTGCATCATCATGTACCTATCTAAAAGCCTCTTAAACATCACTATCCTATCTGCTTCCACCATCACCTGGTAGTGTGTTCCAGGCACCCACGACCCAACAAATTAGATTCAGATTCAGATTCAATTTTAATTGTCATTGTCAGTGTACAGTACAGAGACAACAAAATGCATTTAGCCCTACACATCGCCTTGAAATTTCCCCTCTGATCGTAAAACTATGTCCTCTAGTCTTTGACATTTCCATCCTGGGATAAAGGTTCTGACGGTTTACCTAATCGATGCCTCATAATGTTATATATGCGTCTAACATGTCTCCCCTCAGCCTCTGACACTACAGAGGAAACAATCCACATTTCCACAACCTCATGAGCCCTGTAGCTCATACTCTCTATAAACCAGGCAGTATTCTAGTAAATGTTTAAGAAGGAACTGCAGATGCTGGAGAATCGAAGGTACACAAAAAAGCTGGAGAAACTCAGCGGGTGCAGCAGCATCTATGGAGCGAAGGAAATAGGCAATAGTCTGAAGAAGGGTTTCGTCCCGAAACGTTGCCTATTTCCTTCGCTCCATAGATGCTGCTGCACCCGCTGAGTTTCTCCAGCTTTTTTGTGTACCTAGTATTCTAGTAAACCTCTTCTGCACCAGCCCCAAAGCCTCCACATCCTTCTGGATTAGGGTGACGAGAAATGCACGCAATGCAGGAGAGAACGTTGGAGCAGTTTAGTTCAGTTCGTTCACACGTGTGTCAGGCGATGTCGCTCACTGCTGGCTTCTGTCGGCGTCCAACATGTTGACAGAATTGTCGCCCGCGTGTCACAGAGTGCATCGTGTCATCGCTTCCAGGGAACGCCACGACGAGGCCTCTGTCATGATCCGAATAAATTTCAATATCCTCCTTTATGTCTACAAAGCCCTCAATGGGCTTTCCCCCATCTGCTTACTCACCACACCACCTCCAGGTCCCCCAGTTCAGCCGACTTGGGGTTGCTGAACATCCCGTGCACGGTCTAGGCACAAGCTCAGGGGCGACCGCGCCTTTGCGGTTGCAGCTCCTAGACTGTGGAACAGCATCCCTCATCCCATCAGAACTTCCCCCTCCATTGACTCCTTTACGTCGAGACTTAAAACTCATCTCAACTTTTTTTTTTTTTTTTTTTTTTGACATCGGTTGGAAGCTGCATACCAAATCTCGTTGCACTGATGTGCAATGACAATAAAATATATTATTATTATTATTATTATTATTATTATTATTATTATTATTATTACTCCCAAGCCTTTCTTGACGTCCTCTGAGCGAGGGCTATATGTATGTAGTGATGTTTGTATTTAACCTATGATCCACTGTTGTTTGTTATACTATTCTTATACCAACGTAAAGCACTTTGGCCAACGAGAGTTGTATTTTAAATGTGCTATAGAAATAAAAGTGACGACTTGAATTAATTTATTGTCACAGTGAAAAGTTTTTGGTGCATGCTAACCAGTCGGCAGAAAGACAGTACAAGAATATAATCGAGTCATTCACTGTGAATAACGTTTAGTGCAAGATAAAGCCAATCAACTGGGGCATAAAACCAGTATTTATTGGGCCGAACAGCCTCTTATCCCTTTGCAATTCATCCCAATTGTGGTGATGGTGAGGTTTTATTTGTTGCCTTTCTAGCCTGTTATCCATGTAACTTCAATAAAATGCAGGGAGCTGAAATCTAATCCATACCTTCATTCCACTGATGCTCCCTGACTGGGCACCACAAGTCTTCATGTCCTATGTCACTGAGAGATATCCATCTCATTAAATTATATTCCCTATAAATCCTCAACTCAATCTTTAAAATGGAAATACTGAAGATTCTGCTCCTCCCCTCCCCACTAAATCAGTATCTGATCCGAAAGCATTCATCTACACTGAAGATGAGCCAAAAATACATGTTGTCATTGAGACTGTGAACAACAAGGCTGTGATTTAACATGCCGTCTCTGTCTGTGGCCAGACAAGTAATTGTGTCTTTGGAGCTTGCAGTAATACACAAGAATAACATGACTGCAACGACTCTCAACAGGACTTCATTGCTTATGGAAATTGCAGACAGTTGTGCTTGTAGCCCAGTCCATCACACAGACCTGTCCTCCTCCCCCACCCCCAATGACTCCATCTACACTCCATGCTGTCTCGGGCAAGCAGCCAATATAATTAAGGACCCTTTTCGCCCTGGTCATTTCTGCTTCTCTCCACTCCTGTTGGGCAGAAGATACAAAAGCTTGAAAGCCCGCACCACCAGATTCAGGAGCAGCTTCTCTCTGCTGTTGACAGATTGCTGAATGATTGCTGAATGGTCCACCCATAAGATTTTAGACTTCAGAGATACAGAGCGGAAACAGGTCCTTTAGCCCATCGAAACCGTGCCAACCAGTGACCACTCATACACTAGCTCAATCCCACACACTGGGGATAATTTAACCAAAGTCAATTAACCTATAAACCTTTACATCTTTGAGTGTGGGAGGAAACCAGGGCACCTGGAGAAAACCCACGTGATCACAGGGAGAACGTACAAACTCCGTACAGACGGCACCTGTAGTCAGGATCGAACGGGGTTATAAGGCAGCAACTCTACCACTGAGTCCCCGTGCTGCCTTAAGGTACTGTCCGATTCTCCAACCTACCTAAGTGTGGCCCTTGCACTTCTTCTCTCTAACTAACACTGTAATGCTGTAACAGTACATTCTGCAGTCCTGAATCTTCCTGCTTGTTGCACTACCTGGAGTACTTGTTTATGACATGAATGCACTCATGTGTGTTATGAATTGATTGGGTGGTGAGCAAACATAGTTTATCATTGTATCTCGGAACGTGTGATGATAATAAACCAATGCTGATACTGCACCAAAGATAGACACAAAATGCTGGAGTAACTCAGTAGGTCGGACCGGATCTCTGGAGAAAAGGAATAGGTGATGTTTCGGGTGAAGGGGGGGTCTCGACTGGAAACGTCACCGATTCCTTTTACCTAGAGATGCTGCCTGACCCGCTGAGTTACTCCAGCATTTTGCGTCTATCTTCCATGTAAACCAGCATCTACAGTTCTTTCCTACACACTGATACTACACAACTCGGCAAAGCTGTTTTACATTGCCCAGGAAATCGCAGCGAAGAAGGCAGAGGGAGTTGCATTCAGTCACCTGGACAGTGGTGAGAGAAAGGACGTCGTGTTGGTAAATGGATCAGAATGCAGCAGGAATGGTGCAGAGGAGATCTCAGAGGTTGCCGAGGCTGGCGGGTGTTTAGTTAGTCTCGGGTTAACAGGGACTACCCTGAAGGTAACTTTTTCACACAATAGGTGGTAGGTGTATGGAATGAGCTGCCAGAGGAGGTAGTCGATCAAGAAACATAGAGACAGGTACACGGGTAGGACAACTTTAGAAGGATATGGGCCAAATGCAGGCAGGTAGGACTAGTGTAGATGGGACATGTTGGTCCGTGTGGGCAAGTTGGGTCGAAGGGCCTGTTTCCATGCTGTGTCACTCTATGACTCAATGTATCTCCTTTTCACTGTCACGTTTTCCGTTTCTTGTTTTTCTGCTGTAAATTGATTCTGTTCAGCAGCATCCAGTGTAGCTGCCTGGAACACTGGCACTTGCCATGGGCTCTCTTGTCTGTCTAAAGCCCACGCACATGAGAACATCAAAATACAGTCCTGATGAGAACTAAGTCTTCAGCGTGGACTTAAGAGAAGCGAATATTCCATGAGATGTCAGCTCTGCAGCTCTTAATACATTCTAGGATGGCAGGGTTCATCATTATACCAGCAGTCCCTCGTCATTTTGTTTAGAGATACAGCATGGAAACAGACCCTTGCGCCCATTCCGACTAGCGATCCCCTCACACTGACATCATCCGACACATACAGGGGACAACTTAAATTTATACCAAGCCAATTAATCTACAAACCTGGACGTCTTTGGAGCGTGGGAGAAAAAAAAACGAAGATCTCGGAGAAAACCCACGCAGGTCACAGGGAGAACGTACAAACTCCGTACAGACAAGCGCCCGTATTCAGGATCGAACCAGGGTCTCTGGGGCAGTAAGGCAGCAACTCTACCACTGTGCCACTTTGCCACCTTCTCAATTGACCAATTCAATTACATTATTTTTCCCTTACATCGCACTTGTTACACAACACTCTAAGATTCCTGCTGCACCTCCAGGAACATTGGGTGAAACTTCAAGGAGAAAGTTTCACATCCATTCCATTCCATAGATAAAAATATAAATAAAGGCGAAAATAAGTTGTCTGCAAAAATGCAGATAACGTTGAAATTCAACTGTAAAATTGGGAAAGGAATTATTCAGGAGGGAAGCTATCTTTGATTTTATCTTCCACTTTTTGCCACCTCCAAAGGCAGTCTATCGTGTTGAGATGTATTCTCTCCACTGGCTGCTATCTGCTCTCTTGTTGGTGGTGGCCTGATGTGAGATGAGAGACAATGCAGGCTGTGGTGGAACCTCACGCCCACACTAATCATCTCCTCCGCTGAGTTCCCACTTTGTCTCATACACAGTGGTCATGTTGTTCCAGGAGGATGTGAAGTCCCTGATGGTTCCCTTCAGCACACATCTACTTGCTCTGCCACGTGCTGCAACAACATGTGCTATTACACAGAGGGTGCCTGGAATACACTGCTAGGGCTAGGGGCAGGTATGATGGTAGTGTTTAAGAGATTTCCAGACAGCGCGGAAACAGGCTCTTCGGCCCACCGAGTCCACGCCAACCAGCGATCTCCGCACAGTACCACTAGCCTACACACGCTCGGGACAATTTACAATTTTACGGAAGCCAAGTAGCCTACAAACCTTTGGAATGTGGAAGGAAAGCAGAGCACCCGAAAAAAAACCCACGTGGTCACAGGGAGAACATACAGACAGTACCTTTAATCAGGATCGAACCCGGGTCTCTGGCAACCCGGGTCTCTGGAGACTTTGCGCCCCAACCCAAGGTTTCCGTGCGGTTCCCGGAGGTTCCCGGTGGTTTTTGTCAGTCTTCCTACCTGCTTCCACTACCTGCAACCTCCGGCAACCACCTGCAACCTCGGGGAACCGCACGGAAACCTTGGGCGGGGCTCAGAGTCTCCAGAGGTTTCCGTTCAGGTTTCCTAAGTGGGACAAGGGCATTAAGCAGCAACTCTACCACTGCACCACTGGGCAGCCCCAATATGAACACTACGCTTGTTCTATGTTCAAAATCCCATTTTATATTCAATATTGCATAAAAGTATTCAATTCTTTCAACGTACAATCCATAAAACCACCGTGCCGCCGTTATTTTTCAACGGCTGACATAATATGCTCGAAATGAAAAGGCAACAGCAGACATTATTTAGTAACCCCTTCCCTTGTACATAATCAAATCATAGCCCCCTTCATATCTGAATAATGTTAGATAAAGTCAGGTGTGATAAGAATTGCACCAGCTGCCATTGTACATTTCTCAATCAGCTCAGTTCTCAGTCTTTGTGAAAGACATTGAACGTGAAAATCTTGATAGAACAAATCAAATACACATCATTCACACTTTTAGCTTTAAGGAACATCTTCAGTCAGCCATCCCAAACAATGACTCCACGGTACAATAGGACAGTGTTATTCTTTTGTCATCTAGTTTTGAATTCTGTCCTTGTAATTACAAGTTCTCTTTATTACAATATGTATTCTGTGTTAATAAAAGGGATATTGCAAGAAAACTTGAACTATATTTTTACACATAATAACACGAGTAAACTCAATATCTGCACTGCAGCTCTGGACTTGCTTGCGTTAATTGCCTTATTTACTTCACTAAAAGATTGAGGAGATTTGTCGATGAATAGGTTGTCGAAGTTCTGCATGTGTATGGTAGAGAACATAGTAACCAGATGCATCACTGCCTGGTTTGGCAACTCGAATGCCCAGACTACAGAGTGTGGTAGACCATCGGGCAACCCATTCACACTAGTCCTCTGTTACCCAAACTTTCTCATCCACTCCATGCACATTAGGGGCCATTCACAGAGGGCCATTTAACCTACAAACCCACACGTCTTTAGGATCATAATGTCAAAAGGAATAGGAGTAGAATAGGAGGGCATTCGATCCAATTTGTGATCCCAGCTACAAAGACAGATGTATACAGCAATTCGTTCTTCCCCCGCACAATTAAAGCATGGAATAATCTCCACCCAACTATAGTTACCCGACCAGATGCAACTAAATGTATAGCTCTTTCTTCCCAATAACCCTTTCTGGCTTAAGCCCTCCCTTCACCACCTCCAGTTTAAATTCCTTTTGGAGGACCAAGAAAACAAGAAACACAAATTAGGCTATTCGGCCCGTCAAGTCTACTCCGCCATTCAATCATGGCTGATCTATCTCTCCCTCGTAACCCCATTCTCCTGCCTTCTCCCCATAACCTCTGACACCCGTACTAATCAAGATGTGGGAAGAAACCGGAGCACCCGGAGAAAAGGTTCACGGGAAAAACGTGCAAACTCTGCACGGACAACACCCGAGGTCAGGATCGAACCCCGGACTCTGGCGCTGCGAGGCAGCAGCCCCACCAGCCGTTCCACTGTACCGCCCATTAGACTGAGAAGAATTTGCTCCTCATCCCTATCTGAAGTGAGCAATGATTTGTTTTGTTACCATGTCGGATATCCCATGGGCTCAGCCCGATACATCACGGGCACAGCCCTCCCCACCATCGAAAGCATCCACACCAGAGCACTGCCACAAGTGGCGGCATCGATCATCAAGGATCGCCACCAGCCGGGCCGCGCCCTCTTCTTGCTACCACCATCGGGCAGAAGGTACAGAAGCTTGAAGTTCCACACCAACAGGTTCAGGAACAGCTACATTCCTACAACCATCAGGTTCTTGAACTGACCTGCACAACCCTAATCCTACCTCGGTAACGGAAAACACCACGTGCCACCACTTGCACGATCGCGGGCTTGCTTTCTAACTGTATTTTTCCACTAACGTCCTCGTTTTCTCTTGCAAAGTCATCTTCGTTCACTGGTACACAAAAATGCTGGAGAAACTCAGCGGGTGCAGCAGCATCTATGGAGCGAAGGAAATAGGTAACGTTTCGGGCCGAAACCCTTGGTTTCGGCCCGAAACGTTGCCTATTTCCTTGGGTTTCGGCCCGAAACGTTGCCTATTTCCTTCACTCCATAGATGCTGCTGCACCTGCTGAGTTTCTCCAGCATTTTTGTGTACCTTCGAATTTTCCAGCATCTGCAGTTCCTTCTTGAACACAAATCTTCTTTCACTGGTTTGGAGAGCTAATCTGTGATTTCTGCATATTTGACGTTTTTGGGTGTTGTCTGAATCTATGGGGCTGTGATGCTGCTACATGCCAGGTTTCCACTCTACCTGTATTTCACCACACCTGTGCAGATGGCAATGAACTCAACTTGACTTGTCGATCAAGATGCCCATCTCCACCAGTCTAATTTACCTGCATTTGGCTCGTATCTCTCTAAACCCACATCCACCTGCCTGTCCAAATGTATTTTAAATTACTCAGCTCCCAGATTTCCAACCTTGGTGGCTTGTGTCACACTATCTGCCACACTGTGGCATGAAACCATCCATGATTTTAATTAAATTCCCCTTTCATTATGGGATTACTTTATCAGATGCCTGCCCAACTATAAAGGACTGAAACCAGTGGAAAAGGAAAGCATTTAATCATTTGCAGGCTACACCCAGTTAATGTCAGTTGATCAGTTTTTCGTTGTGAAGCTGAATGAATGAATTGAATACAGTTTTGTTTGAATTACACATTTTCATCACATTGAGAGTCCTGTTCTACATCGACATCGTTGCAGCTTCCTCTGCCACTGAGGTGCAACTGCATTTCGTTATTTCTGTACTGTACACTGACAATGACAATTAAAGTTGAATCTGAATCTGAATCTGAATCTGAACAAAGAAAACTAAAACGAGTGCCACTTGATTTGTTCGGTGAATTCACCATCTTGTATCGTGTGTGTGAAAGAAATGTCCCCACGACGTGACGGTGTATTTGTTGAACTCATCTCACTGCTCCCGTTGGGCAGGAGGTACAAAAGCTTGAAAGTCCCACGCCACCAGGTCAGAAACAGTTACTTTCCAACAACCATCAGGTTCTTGAACCAACCTACAGAGAGTGGTAGCTGTGTGGAATGAGCTTCCAGTGGAAGTGGTGGAGGCAAGTTCGTTGGTATCATTTAATAATAAATTGGATAGGCATATGGATGAGAAGGGAATGGAGGGTTATGGTATGAGTGCAGGCAGGTGGGACTAAGGGAAAAAAGTTGTTCGGCACGGACTTGTAGGGTCGAGATGGCCTGTTTCCGTGCTGTAATTGTTATATGGTTATATGGTTATAACATTAAATGTGCAGGAAGGGACTGCAGATGCTGGTTTAAACCGAAGATGGACACAAAAAGTTGGAGTAATTCAGTGGGCCAGGTGGCATCACTGGAGAGAAGGAATGGCTGACGTTTCGGGTCGAGACCCTTCTTCATAACATTAACCCTACGTCAACAATGGAAGACAATGGACTATCTCTTTCACTACCATGGACTTAATTTTACTAAGAACATAGAACAGTACAGCATATGAACATGCTCTTTGGCCCACTCAGACACTCTTGCCATAGAGGGAGTACAGAGAAGGTTCACCAGACTGATTCCTGGGATGTCAGGACTTTCATACGAAGAAAGACTGGATAGACTCGGCTTGTACTCGTTAGAATTTAGAAGATTGAGGGGGATCTTATAGAAACTTACAAAATTCTTAAGGGGTTGGACAGGCTAGATGCAGGAAGATTATTCCCGATGTTGGGGAATTCCAGAACAAGGGGTCACAGTTTAAGGATAAGGGGGAAATCTTTTAGGACCGAGGTGAGGAAAACATTTTTCACACAGAGAGTGCTGAATCTCTGGAATTCTCTGCCACAGAATGTAGTTGAGGCCAGTTCATTGGCTATATTTAAGAGGGAGTTAGATGTGGCCCTATGGAGAAAAAGCAGCTACAGAATACTGAGTTGGATGATCAGCCATGATCATATTGAATGCCGGTGCAGGCTCGAAGGGCCGAATGGCCTACTCCTGCACCTATTTTCTATGTTTCTATGTCCATGCTGAACATGATACCAAGTTAAGTTAACCTCTTCTGCCTTTCCTTTCTAATTATGCTTTTGCACTATTCACTGCTGCCGTCGGGCAGGAGGTACAGAAGCGTGAAGTCCCACACCACCAGGTTCAGGAACAGCTACTTTCCTCCAACCATCAGGTTCTTAAACCAATCTACATCTACAACCTACACCCTACAGTCTAAAGAGGGGTCTCGACCCAAAACATCACCCATTCCTTCTCTCTAGAGATGCTGCCTGTCCTACTGAGTTACCCCAGCATCTACCTACATAACACTAACCGTACTTTAGCAATGGACCACTACGGACTATATATTTCACTACCATGGACTTGTTTTAATGTGTCAGTGGAGGCTGAGTCTTAACACAGAATGTAGAACATAGAACTGTACAGCACATGAACAGGCCCTTCGGCCCACAATGTCCATGCCTAATATAGTACAGGTACCAAGTTAAACAAATTTCCCTTGCCTTTCATTACTAATTATGTTTTTGCACAAGTGTCTTGGTTTTTGTTTGCGCAATATTTTGGATTTCTGCATGTACTGTAATTTATAAATGATTTGTTTGTGTGTTTGGCTGTGACGCGGGTGCAAGCAAGGTTTTCTTTGCTGCTGCACCTTGCCGCACTTGTGGATATGACAATAAACCTGAACTTGAACTTGGTGGTGGATCGTTAATCAGACTCAGGTGGTGAAGCACAGCAGAACCAGGCCGTGTGCTTCATCGCAGTGAGAAACCCTTGTGCTTTAATTTAACCTTCTTGCACTGAGCCTTTTCCACTCATTAATGCCAAGACTATCCTCTCACTGCGGGTCAAGAAGCAACACTCATTCAAGTTTGAAATGCAATCAATGCACACGAGCGGAAAGCAGAGAGTGTATATCAAGTGTTTGTATAGCCTTGGACGATGCCAGTCTTCGAGTTCTGTGGCTTAGAACTCCAAATTGAAGAACACTTATCATCAGATATAACAACACAGTTGTAGCCAGCACTTCTATTTATATTGTATTTTAATACAAACTAAATGTTCCAAGCCACTTTACGGTAATGTAATCAAATGAAAACGCCACACTGTGCTGGTGTGCAGTTATGGTGGCCCAGCTTCAGGGAAGATGTTAGGTTGAAAAGGTTTGCAAAGCAGATTCACGGAGATGTTCTTTGGGCTTGTGGGCCTGAGTTACTACGAGAGGTTGCATAGGTTGAGACTATGTTGTTTGGAGTGTCGGAGGTTGAGGGGTGATCTTATTGAAGTGTACAAGATCATGATGGACATGGATATAGTGAATACTTACAGGGTTTTTTTTTCCCAAGTTAGAGGATTCAAAAACTAGAGGGCACAGTCACAACATTTAACATTGTCAGGGTTACACATTTCTGGAATGAGTTTCTGGAGGAAGCTGTAGGAATGGATACAAATATGGTTTTTTTGGACAGATTTATGGACAGAGGTTTAGAGGATTGTGAGCCATTTGCAGCAAATTGACCAGCCCAATAAGCCAACTTGGAGAGATGCAAATGCAGATAGGAAGTGGTCTTAACATCATGTACGGTGATTGTACGTTCTCCCCGTCACCTGCGTGGGTTTTCTACGGAATCTTCGGTTTCCTCCCACACCCCAAAGACGTTTTGGTCAAAATTGTCACCTAGTGTGTATAGGGTAGTGTTACTGTGCGGGGATCGCTGGGCAGAGCGGACTCGGTGGGCCAAAGGACCTGGTTCCATGCTGTATCCCTAAACTAAAGCAAACAAAAACAACGGAAGAAGGGTTTTGACCCGAAACGTTGCCTATTTCCTTCGCTCCATAGATGCTGCCTCAACCTGCTGAGTTTCTCCAGCATTTTTGTCAACCTAAAAACTCTTCAAATATTTTTAAATATCTTTCCATTCAATAGTGCCACACTCAGTGGTGTTCGTACCTGTCTTTACACAAGAACCCCCTTGACTCTTCTATGGCTATCTGAGGCGCTATCCCCTCCCATGTCTGAAGGGTGTCTCTGGGATCATTTATAGCCCTCGGCTAGTTGCCTTTGAGAGAGTGGTGGTGAGTGGCCTCCTTCATCCCCTTCAATCCTTCTGGTGAAGGTGCTCCAACCTGCTGTTGGGAAGGGATGCCCAAATGTAGTCACATCCAGTGTAGAAGTGGTGATACGCTCCATTGATGCTGCCGCACCCACTGAGTTTCTCCAGCACTTTTGTCTACCTTCGATTTTCCAGCATCTGCAGTTCCTTCTTAAATACATTTGCAAGCCAGGTTAGTGTGGGACTTGGAGGAAAACTGACACTGGTCATCTGCCTGCGGCCCTTATTCTCTTATCGAGCGATATGATACGATACGATAGAAATTCATTTATCCCAGGAGGGAAATTGATCATAAAAACACAAAATATATGAAACATGAAATTAAAATGATGAGTGGGAAGGATTGGAGATGTGCAAAGATTGGAGAGAGGGGGGAGGGGGGGAGGGGAGTCTCAGTCAGCCCCATGACAGAAGGGGAAGGAGAACATAGAGCATAGAACAATACAGCGCAGCAACAGCGCCTTTGGTCCACAATGTTTGTGCCAAACATGAAGCCAAGACTAACTCTTATCTGCCTGCACATAATCCATGTGCCCCCATCTCCATATGACTATCCAACAGGCTCATGAAGGGCACTATCGTATCTGCCTCCACTGCCACCCCTGGCAGCGAGTACTACAACGGATTATCTGGTGATTATCGCATAATTGTTCCTGGAAACTTTTCCTGAATATTTGCTGCAAAGCTTCCTACATTATGGCAACGCGCACTCTTTAGAGAACCGACTCCACTGGGTTTAAGATGCTTTGACTGTGTTGAAGCGATCTGGGATTTATTGTAAAGTTTAAATAATTCAGGCTGTCGTGTTGCAAACCTGAAACGAGTGTTATCATGTGATGTGTTGAATGAACATTTCTTAAGGACGCGAAGTGGCCGCTTTTATTGAAAGTTGCGTTATATTTACATAGTTTATGCTTCTTTTATTGCAGAGCTTCAGATATTATGAATATCAACGTCAGTCCACAAATCATCTCCCATATGAAAAATAGTGTTGAGTGGCATAGGTATAAAAGTCAAGCTTTTTTGTTGCATGCTATCCAACAGAAGGATATTGCATGTTATTCAACAGAAAGACAACACATTATTGCAGTCTATTAAGAAGGAACTGCAGATGCTGGAGAATCGAAGGTACACAAAAAAGCTGGAGAAACTCAGCGGGTGCAGCAGCATCTATGGAGCGAAGGAAATAGGCAACGTAGAAGGGTTTCGGCCCGAAACATTGCCTATTTCCTTCGCTCCATAGATGCTGCTGCACCCGCTGAGTTTCTCCACATGATTGCAGTCAAATGGTCCTCAGTGCAAAATGCACGATAAAGGCAATGCAAGATAATATTCAGTAAAGTCTGATTAAAAATAACCTGAGGGACTCCAATGAGGTAGATGGAAGGTCAGGACCACTCTCCAATTGGTGATAGGATGGTTCAGTTGCATGATAACAACCAAAGATACCAAAGCTTTTTTTGTGGAGAACCTGAAGAAAGACTGGTCGGGTCACCTACACTGGTGATTCAAGCTAATTTTAGCAGAGCAGTACGCTCCGCTTATAGATGTGGACACCATGACAGAAGCCGGTTACAGAAATGGCAGCGAACATTACCCATCAGCTACTACGGCTTTTTCGCGGACTGAACCATCTTGCTCCGCTCTATGATCTTCGATAACAACTGGGAAGAAACTGTCCCTGAATCTGGAGGTGTGTGTTTTCCACACTTCTGTACCTCTCGCCTGATGGGAGTGGGGAGAAGAGGGAATGACCAAGTGTCCAAGGTGAGACCAGTCCTTGATTATGTTTAAGAAGGAATTGCAAATGCTGGAAAATCGAAGGTACACAAAAATGCCGGAGAAACTCAGCGGGTGCAGCAGCATCTATGAAGCGAAGGAAATAGGCAACGTTTCGGGCCGAAACGTTGCCTATTTCCTTTGCTCCATAGATGCTGCTGCACCCGCTGAGTTTCTCCAGCATTTTTGTGTACCTTGATTATGCTGGTGGCCTTGCCGAGGCAGCATGAAGTGCAGATGTACAGCTCAGTTTTGATGGGAAAGGGTAAAGTTGCTCTCTGTTTCAGCTAAACTCTGTTTGTTAGAACTGATTAAAGACCTCAGTCTAAAGTGTTCCCCTGTTGATGGGAAGACGACTGCCCTTATATGTCAGATGTCCTAGATTGATGCTTTGAAATCCATAGTTACGTTTCCTTGAGTTTTGCAACATTCAACACTTCATGTCAGTTAATTTGAAAATACATTGACAGCACAGTTGGTGTGTGCACATTTTTAGCAGAAATAGTATCGGAGATAATTACTGCAGCACAAGATGCGGTCATTTTGCAGATTGGTCACTCATGGAAGAAAACCCTCTGTAATTTAAGAAACAAAGAACTGCAGATGTTGGTTTAAACCAAAGATAGATACAAAGTGCTGGAGTAACTCAATGGGTCAGGCAGTATCTCTGGAGAAAAAGGATGGGTACTGTTTCTGGTCTGAAGAAGGGTTCCGACCTGAAATGTCACCAATCCTTATATATAAACATTCTCCTGCTTTTACCAAGTCCATCACAGGTGCCAACCTCCCCACTATTGAAGGGATCTACAGGAGGCTCTGCCTCAAAAAGGCAGCCAGCATCATCAAAGACTCACGCCACCCAGGCCACCATCAGAAAGAAAGTACAGGAGTCTGAAAACACTGACCATCAGGTGTACACTGCAAGGGCCACCAAGCGAGCGGGCAAGATCATCTCTGACCCCTCTCACCCTGGCCACAAACTCTTTGAATCACTTCCCTCTGGAAGGCGACTCCGGACTGTCAAAGGTGCCACAGCCAGACATAAAAACTGTTTTTATCCACGAGTAGTTGCTCTACTCAACAGCCAAAAATCCGTAGCCTCCTTTTGATCTGGTATTTTGTTGGTTCCCATTCTTGATCAATGGTGTTTTATCATTAATGTTTTATTATTAATAATGTTTAGTGTTTTCTGAGTCATTCGTAACTGTCACTGTATGTCATGTTGTTACTTGTGGGTGGTTAGGCAAATTCCTTGTATGGGTGGGAGCACCAAGGCGAAAATTCCTTGTATGCTGTGAATACTTGGC
The DNA here is from genome assembly GCF_028641065.1 of Leucoraja erinaceus. Classification (NCBI taxonomy): domain Eukaryota; kingdom Metazoa; phylum Chordata; class Chondrichthyes; order Rajiformes; family Rajidae; genus Leucoraja; species Leucoraja erinaceus. Next base: position 8,484,086 of record NC_073408.1, read on the forward strand.
CAATACTTAACTTACTTCCTTACTTACTTACTTCCTTTTTACTTCCTTCCTTCCTTACTTACTTACTTACTTACTTACTTACTTACTTACTTACTTACTTACTTACTTACTTACTTACTTACTTACTTACTTTCCTTCCTTACTTACTTACTTACTTACTTACTTACTTACTTACTTACTTACTTAATTACTTAATTACTTAAGAGCAGTTTCTTCCCACCAACCAACAGGTTATTGAACACCACACAACATGAACCTCAGCAACCAGAATCTTCTATAGGCACTTCCTGATTACCAATAGGCCAAAAAAAAAACTGAGAAGAAAATATTCTGCTGCGGCACTGATGTACAGACATAATTTCCCCCACAGTTCATCCCAACAATATTTGTAGCCCAGTCCATGAATGTTTTAATGGTCCAATGGTTTTCGTTATCACATGTACCAAGGCACAGTAAAATTATTTTTTTTCCATACAGTTCAGTAAATTATCACTATACATAAGCACAAAAATCGCTGTACGTCGGGGAGGCACAATGGCACAGTGGTAGGAGTTGCTGCCTTGCAGCGCCAGAGACGCGGGTTCGATCCTGACTACAGGGGCTATCAGTATGGAGTTTGAATGTTCTCCCTGGTGCTCTGGTTTCCTCCCATTTGCCAATGATGTACAGGTTTAGCGTAATTGGCTTCTGTAAATTGTCACCAGTGTGTAGGATAGAACTATTGGACGGTGCGGATTCGGTGGGCGGAAGAGTCTGTTTCTATGCTGTAACTCTAAACCAAACTAAAGTAAATACATGTTGTGAAGACTGTCTGGTCCAATTTTGATGTGGCAACATTAAAGCTTGAATATTGTATTGAGGATATTGTGGCTATGAAGATTCTCTTTCAATTAGGTTTGTTTATGGAGCTGCCTCTAACTAGACCTTTCTCTGGGGCTTTGAGAAGCCTTGTAGTCTTCTAATCATTGAAGAATTGTCAAGTAAAAGAGATGTCTTTGTCTTCTTTATTGTTTAGGAGCTTGTTATTTAAGCTGAACTATGTATACATTATTAAGAGCGGTGAGCCATCTGCCTATCTATGAAAGTAATCAGTTTTGATTGTTGTGTGTTGTCTGCTCGGTCAACGGATAAGTGAATGAACTGAATGGCTGGCTTCTTGTAAGAAACTGTGATCCTTTGTCCATCTAAAAATCACAGGGTGACTGCTGCTATGTTGGAAGGTGACTGGGGAGAGGTGGAGGTTGAAGAGAGAAGACGTCTCCAGATTATCAATAATTCCTGAGTTGTATAAAACCTGAGAAGAACAAATGCCGCTGAGGCATTGATTCACAGACACTCAAATTCTCCCCACCGTTCATCCCAAACAGTAAAATATCTGTAGCCCAGTCCATCACACGGACCCGACTTCCCACCATTGACTCCAACTGCACTTCACTCTGCCTCGGTAAAGCAGCCAGCGTCATCGGAGATGTCCCACCCCAGTCATTCATTCTTCTCCCTGCTCTCATCAGGCAGAAGACACAAAAGCTTGAAAGTGCGCACCACCAGATTCAGGAACACCAGCTTCTTCCCCTCTGTTATTAGGCTTCTGCACGGCCCTTCCACAGGCAGGGTACTGTGCGATTCACCTCCGCCCCATTGCAGACATTGGACTTAGTCTGTGGAACTGATGCGCCGCAATGCTGAGAACGATATGTTGTTCTCTGTACCTTCCCCTATGCTCTACCATTGTACTTGAGGACCATTGTACTTGTACTTATGTGTAGTATAGTGTAATCTGTTTGGGATAGCATGTAAAACAAAGCTTTTCACTGTACCTCAGCACATGTAGAGCAGCACAGTGGTGCAGCGGTAGAGTTGCTGCCCTACAGCGCCAGAGACCCGGGTTTGATCCTGACTATGGGTGCTATCTGTACGGAGATCATACGTTCTCCCTGTGACCACGTGGGCTTTCTCTGGGTGCTCTGGTTTCCTCCCACACTCCAAAGACGTACAGGTGTGTAGGTTAATTGGCTTCTGTAAAGTGTGTCGGATAGAACTAGTGTTTTGGTGATAGCTGGGCTCGTCACGGACTCAGAGGACCGAATGGCCTGTTTCCATGCTGTAAGTCTAAATTAAACTAATCTAAAATAAACCTAAACCTGAAGTATGCACTGGCTCCTTGAAGCCACACCTAACCTAATGCTACCTTGATGTCAGAGGCATGATGTGCTGAGTGCTGTTCTCCCACTCTTGTGAACCTCTGCTGGCCTTCCATCCTGGTCAACACAGGCAACAAATCTCATTGAGTTGTCATTCTGTCTCCTGCAGAAGCTTCTGTGAGTATTGTTGGCAAATGTCACTGTTGACATCAGGCAACGGAGGTAACAAGCGCCATATCGATAAACAATAATGCTGTCTGAAGATTGGGACTCGATCCAAAACGTCACGCATTCATTCCTTCTCTCCAGTGAAGCTGCCTGTCCCACTGAGTTACTCCAGCATTTTGTGTCAATAATGCTTTATTTGTTGCATCTGCACAATTCTTGTTGCAGATATTACCCTGTGTAGGTAGGTCAGGGACTCTATCACCAGGTAACATAGGATAACTCTTAAATCACCAAGTAGCATAGGATAACTCTGTTAAAGAGCTCCTCAATATGTTGTCCCCCTGCTTTGAAAGCATGACTGGTGGTAAATGAACCTTCAGTCAGTATGATTTGGGCCGGCACGGTGGCGCAGCAGTAGAGTTGCTACCTTACAGCACTTACAACATGTCGGAGACTTGGGTTCAATCCCAACTACGGGTGCTGTCTGTATGGAGTTTGCACGTTCTCCCCGTGACCGCTTGGGTTTTCTCCAAAATCTTTGGTTTCCTCCCACACTCCAAAGACGTTCCAAAGACGTACTGGTTTGTAGGTTAACTGGATTGGTATAATTTGTAAATTGTCCCTATTGTGTGTGTGGGGGGTAGTGTTAATGTGCTGGGATCGCTGGTCGGCGCAGACTGGGTGGGTCGAAGGGCCTGTTTCCGCGCTGTATCTCTAAACTAAACTAAACTAAACAGTAGCACACTCGTGGATTGAAATAGTCTGGATTTATTGACTTGACCCTGAACATTTACTCACTCACCTCACCTGATCACCTTGTCTCTGGTCTCGTCTGACGTTTGCCAGTTGCTAGACCAGACAGCCTTCTCTGCTGCCAGTCCCACGTTGTTTTATTAATCTTTATTGCCAAAGTCACTTCTATTTTCATCCAACTTGTAAAGAACAAAGAGATCCAAACCATTAATTATGACATGTATGCAATTATGCAATCAATGGAAATGTGCTGAAGTGAGTATGCTAACGAAAGGGCGAGGATAACAGATGTGAAAAATAATAAAGAACAAAGAGGTAGATTTTTTTTTTTGATGTTTAGACATTTTAAATGGATTCCAGATAGGTTTCCATTGTGGACTCTTGTTATTAAAAGTGCGACAGGGGCATAACATGCTCCAGACAAGTTGCCAGGAATCAGACATTTCAAACAGGTTGAATGTTAGTTTAGTTTTAAAGAACAGACCCTTTGACCAGCGATCCCCACACACTAACCCTATCCTACACATGCTAGGGACAATGCACAATGTTACCAAAGCCAATGAACCTAGAAACATGTACGTCTTTGGAGTGTTGGAGGAAACTGGATCTCCCAGAAAAAACCCACGCAGGTCACAGGGAGAACGTAAAACTCCGTACAGACAGCACCCGTTGTCAGGATCGAACCCGGGTCTCTGGTGCTGTAAGGCTGCAACTCTACCACTGTGACACTGTGCCGCTCCTGAATTGTTTTGTAGAGACAAAAGGAACTGCAGATGCTGGAATCATGAGCAAAACACAAAGTGCTGGAGGAATTCAGTAGGTCAAGCAGCAGCTGTGGAGGGAACGGTCAGACAACGTTTCGGACCAAGACCCTCTACAAAGCCAAAACGCCGTCTGTTCATTCTCTCCACAGATGCTGCCTGACCCACTGAGTTCCTCCAGCACTTTATTTTTGAGTTGTTTGGTGGGTTTTTTCAGAAACCAACATCAATTTTATTTTCTATTTGCTTAAAATAGGCAGGGTGGAATGATGACTCAGCGGTAGAGTTGCTGCCTCACAACGCCAGAGATAAGGGTTCGATCCTGACCACGGGTGCTGTCTGTAGGGAGTTTTATGTTCTCTTCGTTACCTGTGTGGGTTTTTTCCGGGGATCCAGTTTCCTCCCACACTCCAAAGGCCGACAGGTTTGTAGGTTAATTGGCTTCAGTAGCATTGTAAAGGCGTTGTTCCACTTGGGCGACCTAATTGGCGAGTTTAGAAGAGTTTGAAAAAATGACATGTTGAAGACTCCTTCAACTATGTTCCTTCGACTATGTTGAAGACCAGCTTTGACTAGCTACGACTAACTTCGGGAAAATTGGACACCGAATAGTGGAGAGTGAAGACGACCTCCTTCGATCTCCTTCGACCTCCCTTCGACTATGATGAAGACTATCTACGACTACCTTCGACTACCCTCGATTACCTATGACTAACATGCCGACCTACTACGACCTACTACGACTAAACCTACGAGTAAAAAAAGTATCGATTTTTTCCATGGCGACATTTTTTTACTCGTGGGCATTTTTTAACATATTGAAAAAAACGCCGCGACCTAGCTGAGGCCTCGAGTACGCGGAGACCACTCTCGAGCATGAAGGAGAGTTACGAAGACCTCCTACAACCTCGTGTCGACCATGCTGCGAGTATGAGTCGAGGGCAAACCCGCGGATTAGGTCGCCCAAGTGGGACAGGCCCTTTAATTGTCCCTAGCGTGTGTAGGTTTGTGTTAGTGTGTGGGAATTACTGGTCGACGCAGACTCGGTGGGCTGTAGGACCAGTTGCCGCGCTGTATCTTTAAACTAAACTAAAATTCAACCTGTTTGAATGCCCTGTTGGATATCACTAAGTTGAGTGCTACCAGTCAGGGGGGTACGCACTGAATCTAAACCTGATTCACACCACTCTCCACCTATACTGGGCACCAATACAATTCCTATTACCTTAGAAGAACATTCAATACCCATAAACCCAATGAAACATTAAAAAAATACACTTATTTTTCTGGTGTGCCGGTGAATTCTATGGACTGTATATGTCAGCCTCTATTTGTGCCTTCAGAGAACCATTTGCCCAGTCGCATCTTTACCTTGATCCAGCAATGGTGAAACTATTTGACAGTAAATTGCAGAGCCCTGGAGAGTGTTGCAGAACAGAGAGCTCTGGGAGTACAGGTGCGCACATCCCTTGAAGCGGTGAGTCAGGTGGAAAGTGTAGTGAAGAGTGTGTTTCGCACGCTTACTTTCAATGGGAAGGGTAGAGTCATAGTCATGGAGTCATAGAGTGATACAGTGTGGAAACAGGCCCTTCGGTCCAACTTGCCCAACATGTCCCAGCTACACTCGTCCCACGTGCCTGCTCTTGGTCCATATCCCTCCAAACTTGTCCTATCCATGTACCTGCCTCACTGAGTACAAAGGCTGACACATCATGGTAGGGCTGTAAATGTCATTGGCGAGACCACACGTGTGGCCACCCAGTTACAGGAAGGAAAGTTGAAAAGGGGGCAGAAAAGATTCACCAGGATGTTACCTGGGCTTGAGTTATAGGTGGAGGGTCGCTAGGCTAGTACATCTTTCTTTGGAGCATAGGAGGCTGAGGGGTGAACCTACTGAGGTGTACAAGATCATGAGGAGCACGGATAAAATGAACACTCACAGTCTATTCCCAGGGTAGAGGATTCTACAACTAGAATAGGCTTAGGCTTAAGATGAGAGGGGAGAGATTTAAGAGGGATCTCAGTGGCAACTGTGAGGTCCCTCCGGTGAGGGCGGCCCGGCTCGGGGCTGAGACGGTGCTCCGGTGGCTGAGGCGGCATTCCGGCGGCGGCTACCTGAATCCGGGGCTCGGCCGCGGGCCAGTGGACGACATCGTCGGGAGCTCGCAGGTCACAGGTTGGTGCCTGTTTTCCGGAGCTCCCGTGGCAACAACTGCGTCCGCTGGACTGGAGGGCGGCAGCTTCGACCACCCCGGGCCGCGGAGCTTCAACTGGCCCGTTCGCGGAGCTCGGTTGAGCCGCGGGACTGACTACCATCGCCCGGTGGGGTAACAACATATCGCCTCAGTGCAGAGGGAGAATAAGGAGGGGAAGAGACAGTAACCTTAAGACTTTTGCCTCCATCACAGTGAGGAGGTGCCTGGTGAACTCACTGTGGTGGGTGTTAATTTGTGTTCATTGTGTGTTTTGTTGTTTATTATTATATGTATGACTGCAGGCAACGACATTTCGTTCAGACCGAAAGATCTGAATGACAAATAAAGGATCTCATCTAATCTGATCTAATCTAATTTTTTTAATTAGACGCTAGTCTGTATGTGGAATGAGCTGCCAGAGGAAGCTATCGAAGTTGTGGTGCAATTGTGACTTTGAAAATACAGAGAAATGGAAAGGAAGGATTTTAGAGGGCTATGGAACTCGCTCAATATGCCCTGGTCGGCAAAGTGGGCGGAAGGACCTATTTCCATGTTGCACAACTCTACAAGTCTAATTTGCTCAGCCACATCCTTACCTTGACTACAAGCTTGATGAATAGGTTAGTGCTCATCTTGTGTGTGACAAGTGAGGTTAATGGTAAGACCTTTAGCATTTGGCGATTGTGTATTTTTATCCCCATCCATTATTCTCACCATCTGACATTCACCTGCATGCCAGTGGATGCATTAACTGCTTACGCGGAATGCTAAACTACAGATGCTACGGAAAAATTAATTAGGAGCCAAAAGCCACATTGATGTACAAAAACGATGATGGTGTGTAATTTAACATTTGTTTGTTAAAATATCGTAGCAGGTGCAAGATAATGCCAAGATCAACTTTAATTACGATTTTAATTAAATGTCCAGGACAGAATGAGGAATTGTAGCTATCTAGAGCAATTGGAGAAATTGCAATAATATGAACGGACTTGGAAACAGATTTGAACTGAAAATCCTAGGAAGGACAGAAGTATTTTATTTAATTTGATTTTTCAGCTGCTGGGAGGAAGCAAAAACATTTATACTTTAGCAGAAAACTAGGTGTTGGAGGAACTCAACGGATCATCGGTGGAGGGAATGGACAGACAACGTTTTGGGTTAGGACCCTTCTACTTCAGCAGAAGTTTGTCATAGTGAGGCCACGTACAAATTGGATGAACAGCACCCCATATTTTGCTTTGGCAGCTTATGCCCCTGTCCCACTTGGGAAACCTGAACGGAAACCTCTGGAGACTTTGCGCCCCACCCAAGGTTTCCGTGCGGTTCCCTGAGGTTGCAGGTGGTTGCCGGAGGTTGCAGGTAGTGGAAGCAGGTGGAAGCAGGTAGGGAGACTGACCAAAAAGTCTCCAGAGGTTTCCGTTCAGGTTTCCTAAGTGGGACAGGGGCATTACATCCCAACTTTATGAATATTGAAGGTAGATCCAATAAGCTGGAGTAACTCAACGGGACAGGCAGCACCTCTGGAGAGAAAGAATTGGTGACGTTTCGGATCAAGACCCTTCTATACTCTGACTGATGAGGGCCAATGTAGCAAAAGCCTTTACGACCACCTTATCTATCTGCGGCCCGATCTTCAAATTACCATGCACCTGCACTCCTAGATCCCTCTGCCCCACAACACTCCCCAGAGCCCTACCATTCACAGTGTTGGTCCTGCCCGTGTTCAACTTCCCCAAAATGCATCATCTCACGTTCATTTTGAGTAGCCTGTAGAAGGGTCTCGACCCGAAACATCACCCATTCCTTCTCTCCAGAGATGCTGCCTGTCCCGCTGGGTTACACTGGCATTTAGTGATGGTCTTCGGTTTAAACAAGCATCTGCAGTTCCTTCCTACGCCTCACATTCGTCCATTTATTCATTCACTCTGAAAACATACTGTTGTGCTCCCAACTTTCGAATCCATTGACCTCAACGTCCAAGGACAGATATCTGCAACCCCCCCCACCACAGCCCTTCAGAGAAAGCCGGCAGCCGACAAGTGACACCGCTTTCACACTCACCCCGCTGACACTTGATGGGGAAAGGCAGTCAGTTGTGAAAACAATCACCATTGAGGTAAAGAGCCAGCATTATTTTCACAGGGAGCCACAAGATTGCCTAGGACGGACGCCTGGACAAAATCACCTGCACCCCGAGAGCAAACCTTGAAAAAGTTACACTTCATTGAGTGTGACACTTCCAGACGATGCTGTTCCCAAACCTCCTGCAGCTAATAATTTGCGCCCAAATTGCACTTCACAGTTTATGCCACGGCAACACTAAAGTCTCTTAGCAATTGAGCGAAAAAAAGCAGGGGGAGTTAAATTAACCCACGGTAACTTTTTGGAGCAGCCTTCCCGTTCTTATTTAAGGTGCCTCGTTTAGATGTCCACAAACAAGATGTCATCCAGCCTGTATCATTCCTACAACTAAGAGTTAAATGGTGTCCTGTAAATCCCAATGGAAGATCACCCATTATCCATTATTTCCAAATGGTGTGTGTGGGAAGGAACTGCAGATGCTGGTTTAAACCAAAGACTTATCTATACTACCAAGTTTTCCTGACGTCCACTGAGCGAGGGGTCACGGCGCCAGACGGTGGAGGGCTCTACCCGAGCTGGATGCCCACCCGCCCTTTCCCGGGGTTACGTCCGTCATTATCATCCTTTTATTGTCATCATGCAAAGCAACATAATTGTATAATAGTTTAGTATGGATACAGTTTTACATTTATGGTGGTGGGTTTGGCAGTGCAAAATGAGAGAAGACGTTGTAACTCTCATGGAAGATCACTCATTATCCATTATTTCCACGGGAGCATCGCACATAAAAAACTTAAATATTTCACGCATAAATAAAAACAATCCAGTTCCCGATAAAAAATAAACAGTACGAATAGTTTTTTAAAAAGTGTATGTAAAAAAAGCAACATTAAAATGCAAGTGAAAAAAAAAAAGAAAAAAAAAATGTATGTAGTTTTTATAACAAGTGTAAAGCACTTTGGCCAACGAGAGTTGTTTTTTAAATGTGCTATATAAATAAATGTGACTTGATTTGACTTGACTATAGATGCAAAATGCTGGAGTAACTCAGCGGGACAGGCAGCACCAGTTTGAAGAAAGGTCTCGACCCGAAGCATCACCCATTCCTTCTCTCCAGAGATGCTGTCTGTCCCGCTGAGTTACTCAAGCATTTTGTGTCTATTTCCAAATTATGCCTCTTTTCTACAGTGTTTTGGTGAGCTAATATGCGACCTTAATAAATGAATGCCCGTTTCATTCACAAAAGACCTTTGGAATAAAGAAGCAGTTCATCCAGTGAGGAATACCTTTTCTGTGCTCCATGTGCATTGAATGGTAGTGTGACAGACCATTTCAGATGTTGCCCAATTAACTTTGACAGCAATAGACAAAGAAGTCCATTGTTTTCCATAACGGCCAGTTCAATAGCATTGAATACCACCTCACAAAGTCTCTTCTGGAACCTGCAGATTAACTAACAAAGGCAGTTACATTTAGTTGCATGATGATACAAGATAGACCTCCTGATATGGATAAATCTTTAGATATTAAGGGACAAGGGGCTCGTGCAAGAATATGTGCCCAAGTTAAGTTAAAAGTAGGCATGCAGGTGCAGCAGGCAGTGAAGAAAGTGAAAGGTATGTTAGCATTCGTAGCAAAAGGATTTTAGAATAGGAGCAGGGAGGTTCTACTGCAGTTGTACAGGGTCTTGGTGAGACCACACCTGGAGTATTGCATACAGTTTTGGTCTCCTAATCTGAGGAAAGACATTCTTGCCATAGAGGGAGTACAGAGAAGGTTCACCAGACTGATTCCTGGGATGTCAGGACTTTCATATGAAGAAAGACTGGATAGACTCGGCTTGTACTCGCTAGAATTTAGAAGATTGAGGGGGGATCTTAAAGAAACTCACAACATTCTTAAGGGGTTGGACAGGCTAGATGCAGGAAGATTGTTCCCGATGTTGGGGAAGTCCAGAACAAGGGGTCACAGTTTAAGGATAAGGGGGAAATCTTTTAGGACTGAGATGAGGAAAACATTTTTCACACAGAGAGTGGTGAATCTCTGGAATTCTCTGCCACAGAAGGTAGTTGAGGACAGTTCATTGGCTATATTTAAGAGGGAGTTAGATGTGGCCCTTGTGGCTAAAGGGATCAGGGGGTATGGAGAGAAGGCAGGTACAGGATGTGTAAGTAAATATGTTAGTCTGTGTCCAAGATGGCTGTCGGAAGGGAGAGTGTACGCTGGCGCGGTTTGGCTGCCGCTGCTCTCTCTTCACATTGTGTTTTTGATTTTTTTTGTCCTTGGATCGAATTCTGTTTTTAATTTGTGTATTGGTGATGTTGTTATTATTTATTTTATTCCGATTATATGTTTTATTATTCTTGTTAATCTCTGTAAGGTGTCCTTGAGACTTTTGAAAGGCGCCCACAAATAAAATTTATTATTATTATTATTAGGATACTGAGTTGGATGATCAGCCATGATCATATTGAATGGCGGTGCAGGCTCGAAGGGCCAAATGGCCTACTCCTGCACCTATTTTCTATGTTTCTATGTTTCTATGAATGGTGTTATTTAGTGTTGGAGCTGGCACATGGGACTGAAGAGCTGACTCCTGTGTCTGGTTCTTATTATGCTCCTCTCATTGGCATCAGCATTTGTTTATCATTGTCACGTGTGCTGCGATACTTTGTGTAGGATGGGAACTGCAGGTGCTGGTTTAAACCGAAGATAGACACGAAAAGCTGGAGTAACTCTGCGTCTCAGGCAGCATCTTTGGAGAAAAGGGATAGGTGACGTTTCGGGTCGAGACCCTTCTTCAGGCTGAGAGTGAGGGGAAAGGGAAACGATATGATACATTATATACGATACGATACGATAGGACTTTATTTATCCCAGGAAGGAAATTAATCTGCCAACAGTCCAACCTAAACCTCATCTTGGTCGTCCTGCCAGTTTCGCTGTTCGTATCCATGTATCCCTTCATTATCACCTCTTCCACAGCCAACAATGGACCATTGTGGGCTCCATCTTTCCTTGGCCATCAGTGCCGGCTCTGATATGTTCTGAACCTTATCATACCTCTAATTTGCCTCCCCCCTGACTCTCAGTCTGAAGAAGGGTTTCGACCCGAGATGTCACCCATTCCTTCTCTCCGCAGATGCTGCCTGACCCGCTGAGTTTCTCCAGCATTTTGCGTCTATCGCCGACTGACAGGGTGGCTTTGCAAGCTTGAATCGCCAGTGGAAACTTGTCCATCTTGTATGTTGTCGGAGAGGGACAATTTGATTATTTGATTGGTGTTGTGTTTGGTGGCACAGTGGTGGGTAAGTAGTGGACTAAGCACACAGACTTGGGGGGGGGGGCTGGAGTTCAGGATGACGGTGTTTGAGGTGTTGTTGCCAACACGGACTGACTGTGGTCAATGTGTTAAGAGGCCCATGATCCAGATGCAGAGGGGGGTATTGGGGCCGAGCAGGGAGAGCTTCCCCACCAGCTTCTGAGGGATGAGTGAGTTGAATGCTGAGCTGAAGTCAATAAATAGCATTCTAGCGTAGGTGGGTTATTTTGTTGTCTACGTGAGGGAGGACTGCGTGGAGGGTGGAGGAGATATGGCATCTTCTGTGGAGCGGTAAGGGCGGTATGGGAACTGGTGGGGGTCTAGTGAGGTGGGAGGCTATTCTTGATGTGTCCCATGACCAGCCGTTCGAAGCCCGAAGTTTAGTTTAGAGTTTAGAGATAGAAACAGGCCCTTCGGCCCATTGAGTCGATGCTGACCTGCGATCCCCGTGCACTGTCCTACACACACTAGGGACAATCTCCAATTTTACCTAACAAATTAGCCTACAAGCCTTTACGTCTTTGGAGTGAGGGAGGGAACTGGAGCACTTGGAGAAAGCCCACGCAGGTCACGGGGAGAACGTACAAACTCTGTACAGGCAGTACGCCATAGTCAGGATCGAACCCGGATCTCTGGCGCTGTAAGACAGCAACTCTACCGCTGCGCCACCATCAAGTTAGACAATACCGTATATACATACAGTCAAAACACAGTCAGTCCAAACTCAGGTACAATAGGTAACATGAAGAGAAAAATACAGAGTGCAGAATTTAGTTCTCAGCATTGTAGCGAGACATTTCCGGAGCAGAAGTCCAATGTCCGCAATGGGGTCGTTTGGAGTAAAGAGCTGTATCCTAGTTTATGGCAGGATCATTCAGAAGCCTCATATCAAGAATGCTCTGGGTATAACAATTAAAGAAAGAAGAGGTGTGTGAGCTTCCGATAGTTTCCAATTGTTTCCCTGTCAATTGGAGCTCAGAGTGGGTGACTTGTCATGTTGGCCGGTGTGAGTACGTTGGTTTACAATATGTTGCGAGCAGATGTATCGGAGGCTGTGCCTCCTGTGACACGGGCAGATGTCCTGCTCCCAGGGGAAGCCATTTGATTGAGTTTCTCCACAGGGTACCTGGCGGCCAGAGCCCTGCTACACAGCTGGAGGGGGCTCATCAGTCTGGCTGTCTGTTCCAGTCACTAACTTCATCAGCAGTTGTCATTTATGGCAGCTCCTAATACATTCAAGGCCTGCATCGTCCCACTGACAGAGCCGGTCCACATTCTGAACTGGCGTGGCATTACTTGTGTTACTCACAAACAAGTTGCTAGCAAAGACTGCTGAAGCTAACAAGCTACAACATGGAGGAAGTTTAGTAATTCTCGTACTTTAGAGCCACAGCATAGAAAACACTGATTGGCGAAAAGAGAACACAAAAGTGCTGGAGTAACTCAACGTGTCAGGCAGCATCTCTTGAGAACATGGATAGGTGATGTTTCTGGGTGGGATCCTTCAGACTGATTGTGGTGGTGGTTTAAGGGGGGGTTATAAAGCATGATTAAAGTTGTAAAGGATACCCAGATGATTTAATATAATTTTAAGAGGCTTATAGATAGGTGGTGCTGGGATGTGCAGGTAATGGAGGGATATGCATCATGTGTAGGCAGAAGAGATTAGGTTGTCTTACCATCATGTTCAACACTGACATTGTGGGCCCAAGGGCATGTGTTGGTGTGATTCTACACTGTTACAAAGATACCGTAGGGAATCTGTTCCTCCATACCATACCGTATGGGAAGATTACGCTTAAAATAATTGATGTGCTTTTGTCAAAACAGAGTGGAATTATCCTTTTAATTCTGGCTAATCTTATTCCTCCAGCAGCTCGTTCCATATAGCCACCACCCTCTGTGTGAAAAAGTTTTGTTATATCTTTTCCCCACTCTCACCTAAAACCCACTTCTTTGTTCCCCAACCAGGTAAAACTTTTCTGATCTGATGTGCATTTGGTGAAACGCATAATACTTATCCAAACACCTTTATCAAGTTTTTAATGTTGCTGTCACTTCCTATTGTGTGTACGGACGCTATTGCAGAATCTGCTCCTGTATTTTTCCTTATTCCTGTGGTGATCTCTCCAACCGCATTTGTTCATTAATCTGATTAATGTCCGATCTGTAAAAGTGCACAGCAGTTTCTCTGAGACATTCATCCACCTGCAAATTTCTGAACCAGTTCTTCATCAACAGTGCTTTATGAATAAGCAAACATTTGCCTATTCAACTAAACTTTTCAAAACAACATTCATACTTTGCTTAGAAGAAGTAGTTGTGTGAACATGAATGGAAAATTTAGTTTAGTTTAGGCACACAGTGCAGAAATAGGCCCTTCAGCCCATCGAGTTCGTGCCAACCAGCGATCACCCCTACACTAAAACCATTCCACACACTGGGAACAATTTACGCTTTTTACCAAAGTCAATTGACCTACAAACCTGTATGTCTTTGGAATGTGGGATGAAACCAGAGCAGCTGGAGAAAACCCACGAGGTCACAGGAAGAATGTACAAACTCCATACCGACAGCACCCGTTGTCAGGATCGAACCTGGGTCTCTGGCACGGTGAGGCAGCAACTCTACCGCTGCGCCACCGTGCTGCCAGTGGGTTGAGGCCAATTTAGAAAAACCTTGATCATATCAGCTGGTGGAGCAGGTGTGAAGGAACAAGTGGCTTATTCAGTCTGAAGAAGGGTCTCAACCCGAAACATCACCAATCCAGAGATGCTGCCCGATCCGTTGACTTACACCGACACTTTGTGCCTGTCTTCGTAAACCAGCATCTGCAGTTCCTTGCAGAAAGAACCAGTTGCCCATAAGTCATCTTAATTCCTCAGCACCCGCATTGTTCTTCAGGCGACAGTGTGCTCCACGCTAGCCAACTGATGACCCCATTCTGTGAGACGGAGTTCTCAGTCACCACACCAGTATATTATCAAATGATTAATATTGTTGGTATCTCTAAGCTGACAGAAATATGATGATAGATTGCGGCAATGAGACTGCAAGTAAAACTTGCACAGTGATTAATCATCTAAATTCATAATTAAATCAATAAAAGTGAAAAGAAAAACACATTCTGAAATAAAAACAGATGAATGTAGAAATGCTCAGCAGGTCACAGGCTCATAAGGGTCATAAGGTCATAATTGATAGGTGCAGAATTAGGCCATTTGGCCCATCAAGTCTACTCCGCCAATCAACCACGGCTGATCTATCTCTCCCTCCTAACCCCATTCTCTCCATAACCCCTGACAATCAAGAATCTGTCAATCTCTGCCTTAAAAATACCCAATGACATGGCCTCCATAACCTTCTGTGGCAAATAATTTCACAGATTCACCATCCTCTGTCTAAAGAAATTCCACATCATCTCCTCCCTAAAGGAACATCCTTTAATTCTGAGGCTTTGACCTTTAGTCCGAGACTCTCCCACTGGTGGAAACATCCTCTCCACATCTACTCTACCCAAGCCTTTCACTCAGCAGTAGAGTTGCTGCCTTACAGCGCCAAAGACCTTGGTTTGATCCTAACTACGCGTGGAGTTTGTACGGAGTTTGTACGTTCTCCCCGTGACCTCTGTGTGTTTTCTCTAGGAGTTTCAGTTTATTCCCACACTCCAGAGATGTACAGGGGTGTAGGTTAATCGGCTTGGTATAATTGTAAATGATCCCTAGTATGTGTAGCATAGCGTTAGTGTGTGGGGAATGCAGGTCGGCGTGGACTCGGTGGGCCATAGAGCCTGTTTCCGCACTGTATCTCTGAAGTAAACTAAACTAAAAGGTCAGGCAGTATCTGATGAAAGGACATTGACCTGAAAAAAAAATAGCTCTGTTTGTCTTTCCATGGATGGTGCCTGACTTAATCTTACTTTACAATGTCACAGGAGGAGATCAGCTCGCTAAACGGTCTCAAGGACTGAAGGCAAGGATTTCTTCGGATAGTTCCCTGTTACCAAGCGCAGCCGTGGAGGACATCGGCAGCATTGCCAAGCCAGGCTGACCCCAGCAACACTGACACAGTGCTGCCGCCATGACAACAGGACTGCAAGGCCAAGCTAGGACTCCATTTTAAGAACTTGAAAATTGAAGGACACAAAATGGTGCCAGAAACATGGCAACTCTTGTGTACTGTCTCAGTGAAGTTTACTATCCTTCCATTACAGTTGTTGCACTTTTGCACCTTTCTGCTTGTGCTAAAGATGGATTGTACTGAATTGAATGCAAAACAAAGAATTTCACTGCATCGAGGTACGTGGCAATAAAGTACCATTGAACCGTTAGGTGGCATTTTCGTTCAGTTTAGAGATACAGGCCCTTCGGCCCACCGAGTCCGCGCCAACCAGCGATCCCCTCACATTAATGCTATCCTACACACTAGAGACAAGTTACAATTTAAAAAGCCAAGTGACGTACAAATCTGTATGCCTTTGGAGTGTGGGAAGAAACCAGAGCACCCGGAGAAGACCCACGCAGGTCACGGGGAGAACATATAAACTCCGTGCAGACAGCACCCGTAGCCCGGGTCTCTGGCGCTGTAAGGCAGCAACTTCAGGATGCTGACGTTTCGGGTTGAGACACTTCTTCAGAACGTTTAAATGACCCAAAACGTTACCTTTTCCTTCTCTTCAGAGATGCTGTTGCCTATCCCACTGAGTTACTCCAGCTTTTTGTGTCTATCTTCGTTTTAAACCAGCATCTGCAGTTCCTTCCTACTCTTTAAGTGAGAGAAGGTTTGGACACAAAGGTTGTTAAGTAGCTGCCGGAGGATGTGGTTCAAGCAGGCACTATCATAACATTTAAGAGACATTTGGGCAGGTACATGGATAGGATAAGTTTAGAGGGTTATGGGCAGGTGGGACGGGACTAATGTAGATGGGCCATGTTGATCAGTGTTGGCATGTACGGGCTGAAGGGTCTGTTTCCATGCTGTATGACTTTATAAATCTATAACAATCCATGTGCTAGCTCTGTCAGAGGTGTCCTATTGGGAATATTACTTTGCTCCTTCCCTATGACCCATGGACAAAATCTGGACAACGTACACCTTTAATGTGCATGAGTTGAAAGAACGCCTTGGATGTGAAGGGCCGAAGGGCCAGTTTCTTTGCTGTGCAACTCTATGCCTCTGTGACTGTGGATACAGTATTCTGCGACTGCACGGCACCAGAGATCTACGACGCTGTCTCTGAACCAGACCTGTATCTCCTCAGTGAGTGAACTGACTCTCCATAGATCATTCAGTCTCAATAAATTCACATGCAAAGACAGAACAGTCATGGCTTCCAGATCAAATAAACGTCGAAACAAAATTCTACCCGGCAGTTGTATATAATTCACTATGCATCTTGAAACGAGCGGAACTCAAAAGACTTTTCAGCTTTTACTGTTAATTATCAGCAGAGCCTGCCTGACTGTGGCATGAGTCAGAGGCAAGGAATCCAGCATTGTTATCTTGCTCCCAACCTCAGCTCAATGTTGGAGCTACCTCACTTTTATCTACAAAATGCTCTTGATAATGAAGGGCAACCCCCTCTCTGTTTGCAGCCAGACCTGAATCCCACTTTGCGAAAAATATCAGCCCAGCTTTTGCCGGGGACAGTGCAGGTCTCCACTTATGTAAGAAGGAACTGCAGATGCCGGATTAAACCGAGGATAGACACAAAAAGCTGGTGTAACTCAGCGGGTCAGGCAGCATGGAGTCATAGAGTGATACAGTGTGGAAGCAGGCCCTTTGGCCCAACGCCCACAACTTGTCCCAGCTACATCAGCCCCACCTGCCTGCGCTTGGTCCATACCCCTCCAAACTTGTCCTATCCATGTACCTATCTAATTGTTTCTTAACTGGAGAAACGGAATAGGTGACGTTTCGGGTCAAGACCATTCCTCAGAATCTGAAGACCCTTCTTCTGAAGAAGGATGTCGACCCGAAACGTCATCTATTCTTTTTCTCCGGGGATGTTGTCTGACCCGCTGAGTGACTCCAGTGTCTATGACATTGTGGGATGATGTATGAACTTCCCTTGCCCACAAAACTCCATGAAAAGCTTTGTCTTCTTTAGTTAAAATCAAATCCCCAGAAAACGTTTCTCTCAAAGGGTGATCACTGGTTGGTGTCAGTACGGAGTTTGTACGTTCTCCCCGTGAAAGCGTGAGGTTTTCTCCGAGATCTTCAGTTTCTTCCCACACTCCAAATACTCCAAAGACGTACAGGTTTGTAGGTTAATTGGCTTGGGGTTGTTTACTTAGTATAAGTGTAAATTGTCCCTATTATGTGTGAGACAGTTTTAATGTGCGGGGATCATTGGTCGGCGCAGATTCAGTGGGCCGAAAGGCTTGTTTCCGCACTGTACCTCTAAACTAAACTAAACTGAAACACAAAGTGCTGGACGACTCAACATGTCAGGCAGCATCTGTGGAGGGAATGGACAGTCAATGTTTCAGGTCACGATCCTTCTACAGACTCGTGGGAAAGAGGGGGAGAACTTCATCAAAGGAGGCGTGCCTTGTGGAGATTTCGCGGTGGAGCAGTAAAATGGAGATTACAGCTGCGGGAATCTTTGACCAAAACACAAAGTGCTGGAGAAGCTCAGTAGGTCAGACAGTATCTGCGGAAGGATACGGACGGACGGCATCTCAGGTCGGGACCCGTCTTCAGAGTATGCCGATCCAAATCATCATCTGGCCATTCCCTTTGCAGAAGATATGCACGAAATGCAGGAGTAACTCAGCGGGACAGGCAGCATCTCTGGATAGAAGGAATGGGTGACGAAAGCATACTTCAGATTTTCAGATTCACCCTTTGCAGATGCTGTCTGACCCTCCTATTCGTCCAGCGTTTTGTTTTTGTTTCTCTAACAGTCAGGTCACAGTAGGCTGCATGCAGTGACTGGGCTGTTGATGGGAATAGTGATGAGGAGGCAATGTGAAACCTCGATCACTCATTACAGCAAAGGCCTTCCTGTAGTGACATAAATTATGTCAATATTACTTGGTGCCGCGATAGAGATGTCTGGTGTAAAAATCCAGTGATAGCAAAAAGTGAGATTAAATAAAACGGACGTTGATAAGAAAGCAAACAAGAACAAGTAATTGAATTCGGAATAAGGAAGTTGTTCTTCCTTATTAATTCTTTTCAATAATAATGTTCTCACTGAATCCCAGCCAATTCTTTTACAAAATAACACACAATTCTGAAATGTTATTGTTTAAACATTAAGATGAATGTCATTGCACACACAAAAATTTG
Source organism: Leucoraja erinaceus (assembly GCF_028641065.1). NCBI lineage: Eukaryota > Metazoa > Chordata > Chondrichthyes > Rajiformes > Rajidae > Leucoraja > Leucoraja erinaceus. The sequence continues at coordinate 8,502,807 of NC_073408.1, forward strand.
GTTTAATGTCATTTGGACAGCAACATAAATCAAGGACTGTGCAAGGTGCAGAGGACTGCAGGAGCAACTCTGTGTAACAATGGGATACGGGAAGACAGCGTGTTATTCTGGAGTTTCATGCGCCTGAAACCTCACTGCCTTCAGCCCACAGAGTCCACGCTGACCATCGATCACCACCCATGCACACTTGTTCTATGTTAGCCCACTTTCGCATCCACTCCCTACAAACCCGAGGTCAGGATCAAACCTGGGTTTAGTTTAGTTTAGGAAAGAACTGCAGGTGCTGGTTTAAATCGAAGGTAGACACAAACTGCTGGAGTCTGAAGAAGGTTCCCGACCCCAAACGTCACCCATTCCTTCTCTCCGGAGATGCTGCCTGTCCCGCTGAGTTACTCCCCGCAGTTTGTGTCTACCTTAGTTTCGTTTAGTTTGGAGATACAGCGTGGAAACAGGCCCTTCGGCCCACCGAGTCCGCACCGACCAGCGATACCAGCATGCTAATACTATCCTACACACACTCGAGACAATTTACACATATACCAATCCCATTGACTTACAATCCTGTACGTGTTTGGAGTATGGGAGGAAACCAAAGATCTCGGAGAAAACCCACAACACAGGTCACGGGGAGAACGTATAAACTCCGTACAGGCAGCACCCGTGGTCTGGATCGAACCTGCATCTCTGGCGCTGAAAGCGCTGCAAGGCAGCAGCTCTGCCGCTGTGACACCATGGCGCCCAAAAATGTACAAATGCAAGCCTTTCTAGTTCAGAGACTCCTGCAAAAATCAACAACATTTGCCGAGCTCCAGGAACGAGTGGGGACCGGGACTAATGGGAAAACTCAATGGAAACTCCTTGGAACTGCACTGTAGTGTTCCACCGCTGTGATCTGCACGAGCGGGTGGCATTCACACAAAGGATCACAGATGAGAATGCTTTTTCAGTGAGAACATACAAATGTTGGGAGAACACAAATCTGAAACAGCAAATACTATCCGGCAATCACCGCAAATCCAAAATAAGCCCAGTGGCTGTGGCATATTTTATTAATATGTCTATGCAGTGCTGAACTGTTTCTCTTCTGCTGCACTATTTATAAACTACACGTTAGATGTTGTGCTTTATCATCCTCACACAACGGTTGGCAAAGTCTTTGATGTTTTGTCATTTGTTCGCATCGTAAACATAGTACAGTACACAGCCTAGGTTTATATTGCAGATAGACACAAAAAGCTGGAGTAACTCAGCGGGGCAGGCAGCATCTCTGGAGAGAAGGAATGGGTGACGTTTTGGGTCGAGACCCTTCATCAAACACTCGACCCAAAACGTCACCTATCCCTTCTCTCCAGAGATGCTGCCTGGCTCGCTGAGTTACTCCAGCATTTTGTGACTATCTTTGGCGTAAACCAGCATCTGCAGTCCCTGCCTACACTGTTAATATTGATTTGTTTCATTCTACTTCCAATGAACAGAATTAGCCCGTGCAAAACTTTTCAGTATTTATATGAAGTGTACTTTATCTTTATACTGATCCTTCTTTATGAATTTCTCATAACCAGTTTCACATTGTCATATGTCTGATAGACCTCACACTGACTGGTTACGCCACGCCTTGGATGGGCAACTCGAATGCCCAGGAGCGAAGGAGACGACCGAGAGTGGTGGACAGTGCCCGGTCCATCACAGGTACTGACCTCCCCACAGGAGGTGCTGCCCCAAAAAAAGGCAGCCAATATCATCAGAGGCCCAGACCACCCTGGCTTGACCTGAAACGTCGCCAATACCTTCGCTCCATAGATGCTGCCTCACCCGCTGAGTTTCTCCAGCATTTTTGTCTACCTTTGGATTTTTCCAGCATCTGCAGTTCTTCCTTAAGGGCCTGTCCCACTTGTTCGTCATTTGCGCCTCATTTACGCATCTGATATGTAAAATAGGTTGACTTGTCGTGACGTGTGGGGTGCGCATGGATGACGCACGCATTGCGCATTGTGAGGCGTGGAGTTGCATGCGGTGGCGCGCGGTATCGTGCGGCGCTCCAGGATTTCGACGTGATATATTGCGTACACATGCTGACGCATTGGCGTCACACACTGGCGTCCTGACGTCTCACGTGTATCGCCTGGTGACCCATGGTTACGTCACTGTGCATCGACGTCCGTAACCATGTGTCGCGGCGCGCCGCCGGGTATGCTAATGACGTCACGTGCACCAGACGGCTGTGCTGATGCGTGATTTGCATGCGACGTCGCGCATCACGACGCGTCGACCTATTTTACATATGACGCGTAAATGGGGCACAAATACGGCCAAGTGGGACAGGCCCTTTAAATATTAAACACTCTCAAGTCCCCTGACGATTACACTTTAATCCCTCATTGTGTATTAGGTTCGTTTTTTGACTCTGAGACTTCTTGGCACTGAAGTAGAGTTCTTCTCCCTTCCTCTCCTTAAGACTATGCCCCTTCTGTACAATGCAGTTGCACGTGCTCATTAGTGTGCCTGTGATTTATGTCGCTACTTGAGCTGATGTTCCATGACTCACACACGAGGAATGTGGACAAGTTACTTCTCCGCCGGGAATCACAGCTGAACCTCATTTTCTCCCACCTCACCGACTACAAACATGTTCTCACAACCTGGATCTGATCACCATCAGATGCTGTGATTGTGATTTTTCTTTCCTTTTGTGATTCACCAGTCAACAGCACAGCTCCATTCAAAATCTACTTTAGTTGTTTGGAAAGGGTACTGACGACAATGGAGAAGAAATGCTCCAGGATTACAGCATCTACTGTACCAGCATCAGATGACCAACTAGCGGAGATACAACGGCTTCAGTCAGGTCACGTTCATCGTAGATTAGGCTAAACACAAACTAGGTCCTCGATGCAAAGAATACTCAAACACTCAGTGGGTCAGGCAGCGTCTGTGTGGAGAGAGAAACACAGTGAATGTTTCGGGTTGTACACTCTTTGTCAGAACTGGGAAAGAGTGATAAAAAGTGTTCTTCAAGTCAAGTTGAGTTTATTGTCATATGCACAAGTGCAATGAGGTACAGGCATGGTCGCGCAGTGGCAGAGTTGCTGCCTCACAGCGCCAGAGACCCTGGTTCCATCCCGACTGGGCTGAGTGGCCTCCTCCTGCTAATAATTCATACGTTTTAGTGTGTAATTCCACACCTCCTTAAAGTTGCAGTCGGTTATTAACATTAAAGAGATGTAATGATAAGGAGGGAGATGGAGGTGAGCAAGAATATTAACCACAATTTGTCAAGTCGCGAAACCAGCTCAAAGTGCTGCATCCCTGCATCTGCCTGTCTTTTTCATGTTCGATCTTATCAAGATGCTTAATTGGGTTGGGTGGATGCATGGAAACTATTTCCTCTGATGAAGAAGTCAAGAATGAGACATAATCTGAACATCAGAGGTTGGCTATTCTGAAGTGAAATCAGTAGGCACTTTCTCACATGAAAGGTAATGGAAATATCAGGCTCTCGCCTGCAAAGGGCCTTTGATGGTGTTTCAATTGAAATTTTTAATACTGAGATCAATAGGTAAGACTATCATGGGATCCAGAGCAAAGTCAAATAAATGAGGTACAGATCAGCTGCACTCCAACAGAATGACAGAAGAGGCTCAAGGGGCTGAACAGCATTCCCCCGTTCAATGTTGTATATTTAATAAATGTTTATAGATATCGAGCGAGGTACAAGTACATGGGCAGCAACATGGATTATTATTGAAGGGGAACGTTCTACAAAGTTTCAGTGTGGGTCTGAGTGAACAGAGAGAATGCAACTGCAGTATTTGTAACTGGGATTGCTTGGTTATAAATATAAACATATATATATATTCAAATATAAATATATATATTATAAACAATGTCAAATTATTTTGTTACTAACCCGGAGTTATCATGTGAAAAAAGCAATTCATCGCTGTATACAAACCATATTTGTGGAGGGGTGAGGGGTAACCTTACAGAGGTGTACAAAATCATGAGGAGAATAGATAGTGTGAATGCACAGTCTTTTACCCAGGGTCAGGGAATCAAGAACCAGGGGACATAGGTTGAAGGTGAGAAGGGAAAGATTTAATGGGAACTGAGCTCGGCATGGTGGTGCAGCGGTATAGTTGCTGCCTCACAGCGCCAGAGACACTGGTTCGATCCTGACTACGGGTGCTTGTCTGTACGGAGTCTTTACGCTCTCCCCTTGACCAGCGTGGCTTCTCGCCGGGATCTGCGGTTTCCTCCCACTCTCCAAAGACGTAGTGGTTTGTAGGTTAATTGTAGGCTTGGGTATAATTGTGAATTGTCACCAGTGTGTGGAGGACAGTGTAAGTGTTCGGGGATCGCTGGTCGGCACTGGCTCGGTGGGCCAAAGGGCCTGTTTCCAATGCTGTATCGCTAAACCTTAAACTGAACCTAATTAAAATGAGTGGTGACAATTTCCGCACAGAGGGTGGTGGGTATATGGAACGAGCTGCCGGAGGAAGTAGCTCAGGCAGGTGCTATAGCAAAACAAAAGGCATTTGGACAGGTGCATGGATGGGAAAGGTTTAGAGGGATATGGGACAGTCAAGGGCAATTGTGATTAGCTTAGATGAGGCATTGGCATGGATGGGATAGGCTGAAGGACCAGTGCCTGTGCTGAATGACTCCAGCATTCTAAATGTGTTTAGGGAGATATACAGGCTCTGCTCTGGAGAGCAGTGTATGTTCTGTTGGGGAGTGGAGTAGAAGTGGCCAGCAGAGTGGAATGAGAGTCATGTAGATGTTCAAGGTCCAGCTAAACATGAATATGTATATTGTGGTCACTGAAGGCCATATAGTTCATTTGATCCAATGATAAATATTCCTGTTGACAAGGATAAAGAACGCACTGGGATATGATATTGATTTTGTAAGTGGGCTAAAGAATTTTGTTCACAGGTCTGAGGACCTAATTATAGGAATAAAACATAAAACTGGCAACAACAGAGAGCTTCGACATCACAAGGCTGTGAAGAGTCAACAAGGGATAGACACAAAAAGCTGGAGTAACTCAGCGGGTCAGGCAGCATCTCTGGAGAAAAGGAACAGGTGGCGTTTCGGGTCTGGATCCTTCTTCAGACTGAGAGTCGGGGGAAAGGGCAACATGAGATATAGACGGTGATATAGAGAGATATGAAACTAATGAATAATGAAAAACATGCCAAAAAGTATCGATGAAGAGATAACGATGATCAGACATTCATTCGGGAGCAATGCCCACCAGGAGGGTCACCACCAAGGGTCCCGTCACATCCATTCCCCACTGGTTCTGCTGTTGCTGGAGAACTGTGCTTTCTCCTTTGAAGTACAAAATCAAGGCCGGCGGGAGATGGGATAGAAGGTAAATCTGAAATCTGCTTTTGCAGCTGGTGGTTTAAAGTGGCAGAAACTTGTAAACCTCCTCCAACAGTTCATACAAATAATGTACTGAGTTGAACAGCCCTTCATAGACCCTTTACTCCAGTGGTTCTTAACCTTTTTGGCATACGTCCGCTCATATGTGAACATACTACTGTATGTGGTACGTACCTTTGTGAGGTTCCTAAAAATGGGCTCAACAAATGGATATGTTATTTATGACCCCCTCATGTCCCCCGGTAAAGCCCCCAATGACCCTCCCAATGGGGGTCCCGAACTGCAGGTTAAGAACTGCTTAACTCCATCCACCGTAGCCTGCAATATTAAAGCTAATTTGCTTATATTTCATTACCAGTCTCCATGGACCAATTCTATTAACACCAAAGCCTACATAAGCACATAATTATTGATCGAACATGAGCAAGTAAAAACTCGATTTAACAATAGCGTATAAGTGAAGTGCAATGCACATCTCTGACCTGTCTGTTAATGCTTACATTGGTTTAATTGGCATCATGTTGTGGATGGGCCTGGTGTGTATACAAATTAAATTGAATTAAATTGAATACATTTTATTAGCCAAGTATGTACACATACAAAGAATTTGCCTTGGTGCTCAGCTCGAATGTACCAACATGACATACAGTATATAATTGAGAATAAAACTAAAACATTATAATTTAAACATGTGAAGAATGAAATAAAATATCAGAGCACAAGGGCGCTACAGAATTTTGGTTATTGAGTAGAGCAATTGCTCATGGAAAAAAACTGTTTGTATGTCTGGACTGTGGCGGCTTTGACAGTCCGGAGTCGCCTTCCAGAGGGAAGTGATTCAAAGAGTTTGTGGCCAGGGTGAGAGGGGTCAGAGATGATCTTACCCGCTCGCTTCCTGGCTCTTGCAGTGTACAGTTCATCGATGGGGGGAAGGTTGCAGCCAATAACCTTCTCGTCTGATCGAACAATATGCTGCAGCCTCCGGATGTCGTGCTTGGTGGCTGAGCCAATCCAGACCATGATGGAGAAGGTGAGGTCAGGCTTTATGATGGCAGTATAAAACTGGACCATCATTGCCTGTGGCAGATTGTATTTCCTCAGCTGCCACAGCAAGTACATCCTCTGTTGGGCCTTTTATGATTGTAGAGGATGGTGGCCTCCCATTTAAGGTCCCTGGAGATGATGGTTCCAAGGAACTTAAAGGACTCCACAGATGTGACTGTGGTGTTGTTGATGGTGAGTGGGGGGAGAGGAGGGGGAGCTCTCCTAAATGCAGCAAGACTTGGACACTTTCCAGGCCTGGGCTGATTGGTACCAAATAACATTCAGTTTAGCGTTGAGATACAGCTCGGAAACAAGCCCTTTGGCCCATGGCCCACAGCCCACTGAGTCCATGTTGCCCAGCAATCCCCACATGCTAACACTATCTCCTCCACACTAGGGACAATTTACAATTATACCAAGCCAATTAACCTACCAACCTGTACCTCTTTGAAGTGTGGGAAGAAACCGGCGTTCCCAGAGAAAACCCACGCAGGTCACGGGCAGAACGTACAAATTCCGTACAGACAAGCACCCATAGTCAGGATCGAACCCGGGTGTCTGGCACTGTGAGGTAGTAACTCTACCGCTGTGCCACCATGAAATGCCAGCCAGTGGTGATATCCAGCAAGGGAAAATCCAGCCATCACCCCTAACGTTCATTGGCATTCCTATCGTTGAACACCCCGCCAGCAATATCATGGGGGTGACCACTGAGCAGACACTGAAATTGAGTTTATTCCCAGCTGTTGTCAGGCAATTGAACCATCCTCGCACCAACTAGAGAACAGTCCTGACCCCACAGCTACCTCATTGGAGACCATCTGACTACCTTCAATCGGACTTTACTGGACTTTATCTTGCACTAAACATTATTCCCTTAAACATGTATCTGTACACTGTGGACGGCTTGACTGTGATCATGCAGAGTCTTTTCACTGGCTGAATAGCACGCAGCAAAAAAAAGCTTTTCACTGTACCTCGGTACACGTGACAATACACTAAACTAAACTAAACTAAACTGAGGGGGCTGAGGGGTGATCGTATAGAGTTGTATAAAATCATGAGGAATAGATAGGCTCAGTCTTTTTCCCAAGTTAAAGGAATCAAGAACTAGAGAGCACAGGTTTAAGGTGAAAGGGGAAAGATTTAATAGGTACCTGATGGGGTACTTCCTTTCACGAAGGATGGTGGGTATACGGAGCGACCTGCTAGAGGAGGTAGTTGAGGCAGGTATTATAACAACATTTAAAAGACACTTGGATGGGAAAGGTTTAGAGGGATATGGGCTAAATATGGGTAAGTTTAGATGGGGCAACTTGATCAGCATGAACTAGTTGGGCCGAATGGCCTGTGTTTGTCCTGTGTGACTCAAAGACTATTTGACGATAGATAGATTTAGCTCTTAGGGCTAATGGAATCAAGAGATTTGGGGAGAAAGCAGGAAGGGGGTACTGATTTTGGATGATCAGCCATGATCATATTGAATGGCTCGAAGGGCCGAATGGCCTACTCCTGCACCAATTTTCTGTTTCTATGTTTCTATGACTAACACCCACCTCTGTGGTGAAGGAATGTCATCACATTATGGATAGAGATATTGATGCTCAACAGTCGGTGACAACTTGGTTTACTTCCACTGTGAAGAATTGTATAATCTGTTATTTCAAGAAGCCTCAAAATAATTCCTTTGAATCTTACAGGGCTAAAAATGTTATCGTATAAAAGAAACTGTCCAGACTTTATGGAAGTTTCCACGTTGCAAGCTCTTTAATGTAACATTGCCAGCAGCCAATAAAGAGACTGTTTCATGTTTAATGGCAACACTCTCTTGCTGTCCATCCTCGCTGGCATCTCAGTGGTGTAGTGCAGCACAGGCAATCACAGAACATTAACACAAGGAGGCCATTCAGTCCATCTAGTCTCTGTTAGCTGAAGTGCTTGCTAGTCTTATCCCCCACCCTATCACGTCAGGCACAAGACGCAAAAGCTTGAAAGCACCTGCCATGAGATTCAGAAACAGCTTCTTCCCCACGGTTATCAGACTACTGCATGATCGTCTCATAAGCTAGCCTGTTGGTGACCCTCCGACTATCCTTGATCAGACTTTGCTGGCTTTACCTTGAATTTAGCGTTATTCCCTTATCACGTATACACTGTAAATGGCTTGATTGTAATCATGCATTGTCTTTCCGCTGACTGGATAGCATGCAACTAAAGCTTTTCACTATACCTACACATGACAATAAACGAAACTGTGTAGAACTGTGTAGTTCGATCTCCCAGCCAACCTCATTGTGAGCCTTGCACTTTTTTCTATCTGCACTTTCTCTGTAACTAGAACACTATAACACTGTAACATAATATTCTGCACTCTGGTATTCTTCTCTTTGCACGACCTGTTGGACTTGTGTATGGCGTGATTGTTCTCACGTGTGGTATGATGTGGCAGGATAGCTCGCAAACAAAGCTTTCCACTGTATCCATGACTATAACAAACTAATACCAATATCAAACCCTTTGATTAATCCCTTTAAATCCATGCTTCATGAGTCGTGTTCCCTCCAGTAAGAGAAAAATTTCCTACACCTAGGAACTTATTAACTAGATAACATCTCAGTTAAGTTTCTCCTTCAGACTCCTACATTACAAAGAAAAAACCCAACGCATCCAATCTTTCCCCATCGCCAATGTGTTTCAGTGCTAGTCCATCATCAGAGTCTCCCCTGCTCCCTCTCCAGAGGCAACATCGATGATTAATCCCACTGTGCTGTGCAGCAACACAAACTCCTCTAACCATCTACATTGCCACAAGAGGAAGATCCATTCTCTGATCTTCACTCTCTGCTGCTCTGAAGAATCCATTGAACCTCCCTATGAGGCAGCCATGGGCAAGTCTCCAGCAGGCACCTCTCAGAGTTTATATTGGCAAGACATAAATTGGACTGTAAGTCCATGTCGGTACTAAGATCACCCATTCCTTCTCTCCAGAGATGCTGCCTATCCCACTTGTTTATGGTGAGTAATTTAGAGGTACTGCACAGAAACAGGCCCTTCAGCCCATCAAGTCTGCGCCAACCAACGGCCCCCATGCATTAACACTATGCTACACACACTACGAACAATTTACAATTTTACCAAGCTTATTAACCTACAAACCTGTACATCTTTGGAGTGTGGAAAACTAGACCTGCTGGAGACAACGCAACAGACAAGCACCCATAGTCAGGATCAAACCCGGGTTTCGGGCGCTGTAAGGCAGCAACTCCAGCACTGCGCCACCGTGCCGCCCTATACTGCTCCATGTTCTATGAACTTGCTCTTAATGTGATTGAAGGAGACTATCCTGACGTACAACTCCGCCTCTTTTACTGCCCGCAAAAGGCTCAAAGACCACCCTGGAATACCTCTCCGACGATGATGTGTGCTTGCAACAAACACTATTAGTGCGAGGGAAATTCATCCATGGTCTACTCAGATTTCAAGCATCAGCTCGAAAGAGGTTTGTGAATGAAGGATTTGCAATCTCCATTGACAAACAGAAATTCAACTCCAACAACACACAAACACTGATCTGCTATAAACATCCATGTGAGTGCTGCTGATGGAAAGATTTAAGGTACATGCTGTCGTAAACCATGTAACCTGATTCAGAGGCATTAGATTCAAAAGTGATGCCATGCCCATTTGTGGCTGGACACTAAATATTCCTCAGCAACTATTGTGATGAAGAGCAGGAGATGTAAGCCTGGCCAATGGTTCGCTCTCAAGCAACATCACCAAAAATATTTCAGCAGTCTGAGATTTATATTAGTGATAAGCAGGCGATGGCTTTTCAAAACCCTTTTTACAGAGCGGCACAGTGGCGCAGCGGTAGAGTTGCTGCCTCACAGCACCAGAGACCGAGGTTTGATCCTGACTATAGGTGTACTGAGTTTGTACATTCTCCCCGTGACCTGCATGGATTTTCTCCGGGAGTCAAGTCAAGTCAAGTCAAGTCACTTTTATTTCTATTGCACCTTTAAAAAACAACTCTCGTTGACCAAAGTGCATTACATTGGTGGAGGTACTAACGTTATACAACATTGGTTCATAGATTAAGTACATACATAAATACATACATATAGCCCTCCCTCAGAGGACGTCAAGAAAGGCTTGAGAGTAAAGATGAGTTTTAAGTCTCGACTTAAAAGAGTCGATGGAGGGGGCAGTTCTGATGTGGAGGGATGCTGTTCCACAGTCTAGGAGCTGCAACCCCAAAGACGCAGTCACCCCTGAGCTTATGCCTAGACCATAATGTTCAGTAACCCCAAGTCGGCCGATCTGACGGACCTGGAGGTGGTGTGGTGGGTAAGCAGTTTCAGTTTCTTCCAGTTTCCACATTCCAAAGACATACAGGTTTGTAGGCTAATTGGCTTGGCAAAACTGTAAATAGTTCCTGGTGTGTAGGATAATGCTAGTGTACAGGGATCGTTGGTCAGCGCAGACTCGGTGGGCCGAAGGGCCTGTTTCCACGCTGTATCTCTAAACTAAACTAAAGATGACATATGGCAGTGGTCATTCCTGGCCCCTTGAAACTCCACCGGGTATTTTCTGATGTGAATCTCATTTGCGTGCTGGTTACAATTTCACCATTGGACACATGCTCCATCTGCACGCTGACTCAGGAAAGCAGCCAACATCATCAAGGACGACTTACATCCTGGTCATTCCTTCTTCTCCCTTCTCCTGTCAAGCAAAAGCTTGAAAGCACGTACCACCAGATTCAAGACCAATTCCTTCCCTGCTGTTATCGGATTACTGAACAGTCCTCTCATAGCCTTGGGTGTAGTACCGATCTTCCAACCTACCTCATATGGACATTTAACATTTTCCTACCTGCAGTTTCTCCATAACTGTAACACTGCATCAGTTGATCTTGTTCACAACTTGATTGTACTTATGTACAGTAGGATTTGACTGGATAGCATGTAAAAAAACTATCTCGGTACACATGGCAATAATAATAAATTAAATTCCTTCAATACTCAAAAGAAAGCTCTCTGAGAAAGTATATCAAAGGATGCGCTGGTCTCCCGGACAGTTAACATGCATTGTTATGGTGGGAGGTTCATAAGTTCATGTGATAGCATCAGAATTAGGCCATTCGGCCTATCAAGTTTACTCTGCCATTCAATCATGGCTGATCTATCTCTCCCTCCTAACCCCATTCTCTTGCATTCTCCACATAACCCCTGACACCCAAACTAATCAAGAATCTAACTATCTCTGCCTTAAAAATACCCATTGACTTGGCCTCCACAGCCATCTGTGGCAATGAATTCCACAGGTTCACCAGCCTCTGACTAAAGAAATTCCACCTCATCTTCTTCTTAAAGGAACGTCCTTTAATTCTGAGGCTATGACTTCTGGTCCTAGACTCTCCCACTATTGGAAACATCCTGTCCACATCCACTCTACCCAGGCTTTTCTTCACTGTGCATAGATTGGCAACTAGGTTTTCCAAATTACAACAGTGGCTTTTCTCCAGAAAGCGCTTCATGGGCTGTGAAGAAACTTTTTGGATGTCCTGTGGATGAAACGTGCAGATAAACGTGCCGGTTTCTCCGTTGTTGGTAGCGGGGCAACACAACGCAAAGGAACATTGACTTGCTTCAATTCAACAACGACCATAATGAAAACTCACCTCCCTGAAAATTACACTTGGAATGAAATGCCTCGTTCCAACAGGTCGGGTGAACACATATTGAAGATCATTTCGGAGAGTAATAATCAAGGATCTATTGGTAAAAGAAATGAAATGGCTCATCTATCATAGTTGGATTTAATTTTAATATGATGGATGTTTTAAAGGGACTGGTTCACTTAAAGTGTTCGGTCTCACCAGTCCCTCATGTGTGGGCTGTTTCCATTCTGTAACCATGTATTAAACCTTTCCAACTGAATGGGCAGCAGGGAGTGCAGGACTCACACAAGACAATGATGAATGAGGTAATATTTATCAACCTTTGTGAAAAATATTTTATTAAGTATTGATTTATTTTATTTTTACATCACGTCAGTGATCTCAAATATTCCCGGGCACGGTTTGATGGGGGGGTTGAAGATGGATGTCTTTTTAAAGGATAGCAATGGTACAGAGAGAAAAATAACTTTATCCCTTGAGCAGTCTCTGGGTTTATAATGTGCCAATAGCTGGCTAGAGATGCATTGGATCATCCACTCCACCCCCTGAATCACCACAAAAGCTACACACTATACCTCAGTACACGGGACAATAACAAACTAAACTAAACGTATTACTGTTAACATCACAGAATATAGAACAGTACACCACAGGCCTTTAGGGCCACAATGGTTTTGCCGAACATGATACTAAGATAAGATCAGTTCAGTTTAGAGATACAGCGCGGATACAGGCAATAGACAATAGCCAATAGACAATAGGTACAGGAGTAGGCCATTCGGCCCTTCGAGCCAGCACCATCATTCAATGTGATCATGGCTGATCATCCCCAATCAGTACCCCGTTCCTGCCTTCTCCCCACATCCCCTGACTCCTCTATTTTTAAGAGCCCTATCTAGCTTCCTCTTGAAAGCATCCAGAGAACCTGCCTCCACCGCCCTCTGAGGCAGTGAGTTCCACAGGCCCTTCGGCCCAACGAGTCCATGCCGACCAGTGATCCCTGCACATTAACACTACCCTACACAAACAAGGGGCAAAGTTTTTACATATATACCAAGCCAATTAATCTACAAACCTGTAAGTGCAGGAGGAAAGCGAAGATATCTGAGAAAACCCATGCGGGACACGGGGAGAACGTACAAACTCCGTACAGCCAAGCATCCGAAGTTGGGATTGGACCCGGGTTTCTGGTGCTGTAAAGCAGTAGCTCTACTGCTACCCCAACGGGCTGCACTAGCTAATGAACGAATCTATTAAGCATAAGCTATCCTCCACTGCCTGCACGTGATCCATATCCCTCCAATACCATCTGGGACCAGCACTCAGAGAGTCGCCTGGCTTGGCCGCCATCTTAGACGCTATCTGCTGAAAAGCAAAGAGTTTAGATGGATGTGGGTCGAATGCTGGCCGGTGCATGGGGCATCATGGTCGACATGGGCGTGTTGGGCCGAATGGCCATGACGGGCTGAAGGGCCTGTTTCCATGCTGCATGGAGTCTCTATGACTCCATGAGATGTGTGCGGTCGCAGGGAGGAAGACCATCAGACCATTAGGAGCTGACCATTGGAGTTGACGGCAGTCAACTAACACACACCCTAGCCCTACACTGACCACGCTGGCTGGCATTGGGCATCACTGTGTTAAAGTGATGTTAATGCGCTGTCATTTTGTGCCCCATTTATGCCACTGGCAGATTAATTGGTCCAGATTGTGCCACTTAGAAACTGACAAATATTAAAAGAACCACAAGCCAAGAAGTCCTTATATAACTGGCCTGCCTTCCCATTCTATGCAGCTTTATGCATCACGAGAGCAAGAGAACACTTTCCACAATTTCTAGCAGCAACGCTCTTTCTGAAAGAGTTGATAAAAGATTGTCCTGGTCATAATCTTTAACCCCTTCTGTTTTCCTGCTATCATAGACTTTGCCAATTGTGTCAGAGGTCATGGGGAGAAGGCAGGAGAATTGGGTTAGGAGGGAGAGATAGATCAGCCATTATTGAATGGTGGAGTAGACTTGATGGGTCGAATGGCCTAATTCTACTCCTTTCACTTATGAATTGTCCCCTCTGCACTCCACTCGTCCCACCAGGACCACACCTAGTATTATCTGATCGGATTGGATGGCATGCAAAACCAAGCTTTTCACTGCACCTCAAAAAACTACACAAAGTGCTGGAGTAACTCAGCAGGTCAGGCAGCATCTCTGGTAAACATGGAGAGGTGAGATTCCAGGTCGGGACCCTTCCTCAGACTGATTATGGGGAGGGGGGAGAAGAAACTGGAAGATGGGGGGGGGGGGGGGGAGGGGCTGGAAAGAGCATGGCAGGTAATAGGTTAATACAGGTGAGGTGGAGGTGGGGGGAGGGGGTGTGGCAGATAGATGGAATAAGACCAAACATGTAAAGACAGCAGGTGTGAGACAAAAGGATTGAAGAGTTACAAATTGTAAAGCTTGAGGAAGGAATGTAGATGGAGGGGGAGGGGAGAAATATGTGTGAGTCTATGGTGGGGCATGGGGGGGGGGGGGGGGGGGGGGGTGGGGTGGAGGGGGATTATGGGGGAAGAAGGAGAGATGTGGTGGTTCTTTGTTTTGCTAAATTTGGAGAATTCAATGTTCATGCCGTTGGCTCGTAAACTACCCAAGCGGAATTTCGCTGTTCCTCCAAACACGTGGCAATATTAAACCTAAACCTAAATCTTCTACGTACATCAGAATATCACAAAGCAATACACTTTTAAAAAAAAGTGGGATTTATCGTCCTTCCACATCTAATCGCATCCCAAAGATCTTTGTAGCTAATATAGCGCTTGTGAAGTGTGATTGCTGTGGCAACAACAGCCCATTGGCAAACAGTAAAAGCTTGCACAAACAGAGATGTGATAAAGGACAGATAATCTGTCCTGGTGTTGTTGATTGAGGACTAAGAAGTGGCCGGATTCTGGGGAAAGCTCCCTGCTCTTCAGATTGTGTCGAGAGACATCCATCCGCCCGAGAGTGTGAGTGCGGGCTGTAATGGCAGCAGCCTGTGGGGGTTCTGCAGGTGTCTGCATCTGGTTCGACATACTGATGAAATGTAATGTTTATGTTGGCCTAAAATAGGACACCTTGATAGTGTCCTCTGTGATGTTCAATGGAAAGACTCTGAACTCTTGAAGTTGTGGCGCAGCGGTAGAGTTGCTGCCTCACAGTGCCAGAGACCTGGGTTCCATCCTGACTACGGATGCTGCATGGAGTTTGTACGTTCCCCCTGTAACTGCATGAGTTGCTCCGGTTTCCTCCCGCGTCCCGTGGTCATAAATGTTTGCAGGTTAGTTGGCTTCGGTAAAGCTGTAAATTGTCCCCAGTGTGTGTAAGATGGTGTAAGTGTAGGGGGTGGTCGCTGGTTGCTGCGGACTTGGTGGGCCGAAGGATCTGTTTCCACTCTGTATCTCTCAAGGCAAAAGTCTAATAAGGGCCTGTCCCACTTTGGCGACTAGGGTAAATTTACCTCCAATTTCACCTATTTTTTCTTATTGACTTTGTGTTTGGTTCTGGTACATGCTCATCATCAGTTGTTCATAAATGAGTGAAATAACATTGTTATGTGCAATTAAAGTTGCCAGGGGTAAACGGGTCGAAAAAGGTTAGGAACCCCTGCTCTAAGAGCTATATCTAACTCTCTCTAGAATACATCCAGCCTCCACTGCCTTCTGGTATGCAAGCATACCGTATGCTTTCTTTACCGCTCTCTCTACTTCTTGTTGTTAAACTGATCCGAGTTGCAGAGAATCCTTCTGCCAAGGTACCTTCTTCTTCTTCTTCTTGCGTACGGCGTGCACAGCCTAAAGTTGTAGGACAACTTGTTCTATTGGATCTTAGTTGATTGTGTAAGCCAGGTTGATTGCATTCGTCGAAACAGGGCGGACCACGTGAAGGTTGCAATCTCCCACCCCTGCCAAGGTACCAAAGAGGAGGGAGCTGGTGATGAGGGTCACAAGGAGAAAGGCCGGTTGAAAAGCCAACCAGGAAGTTTATATCTGCATCCTTCAAGGTTGGCTGCGGGAAGTATCCCCGAGGCACAAAGGTGGCCGGACTGGGAGAGGGCCGTCAGATCGTTGAACGATTCAGACAAAGGCAACGCTTGGAGGCCGTTGCAGCAGCCTGGAGCTCGCCTGGATCAGGCACAAGTCCATAAGACCTAGCACGCGGATGGAATTTTAGAAATGCCGCCAATTGCCGCCGACTCGGAAAACAGTATCACTGTGATTTGCACATGTAATAACTAAATCACCGTTGCTGGATTGCTAATTTGAGGAAGCTATGGACTCGGATCCCAAGATCGGTTTGTACATCAATGCTGTTCGACAGTGTTGCACTACTCACGTGCACCTGGTCCTCTGAGGTTGCTGGTCAGCAGTGACATTTGGAGTGATCAGGCAGAATTATCACAGTTCCGAGTCTCCTGTACTCTGGAAAGAATGACTCACTTTGGCCATTCATCCCGGAAGCACCTTGCACCTCAGCTGATCAACTGTAACAAGGACCCAACCATCCTTCCAGCTCACTGTCACTATCTACAGAGAGATAACTTCATAAGTTCTAGGAGCAGAATTAGGCCAGTCAGCCCATCATGTCTACTCCGCCATTCAATCTATTTTTCCCTCTCAACCCCATTCTCCTGCCTTCACCCCATAGCCCCTGACACCTGTACTAATCAAGAATCTGTCAATCTCCGCCTTAGAAATATCCATTGATTTGGCCTCCACAGCCGTCTGTGGCAATGAATTCCTGGAATGATTCATCCACATCTCCTTTCTAAAGGTACGTCCTTTTATTCTGAGGCTGCGCCCTCTGGTCCTCGACTCTCCCACAAGTGGAAACATCCTCTCCACATCCACTCCCCCCAGGCCTATCGCCGCGATGGTTCACAGCGGATTAGGAAAATGACTGAGATACGAGGCAGGTTGCGATTTGACCATCACAACAATGTTTCTCAGCTGCTTTTTGCAAGTGACAGATGGAAATTACTTGGTTTTATGCATTACGAGATAAAAGTCACAATAAAAATGCGACAAAATTGCTTGTCAAATTTTTGAAGTTTTTCTTTCAAGTGGACGTGATTCATTCTTTCACCGTACGTTCAGCTTAGAGAAATTGTTGATGGTTCCCACTGGCAATTACTCCAAGCAACTTCTATTTCTCAACTCTAAGTGCCTTACACAAAAGATATTAGCGTTGTGTGAGCACTTTAAAAGCATCTGACCTTATTTAACAACAGTCAGCTTTTGTTACCGGGCCTGTTATTATTAATATTCTGCATCTTCTGCCGTCGAGGCATTGGAGGCCTGTAGAAGTGCTTGGAATTATCAATGTAAAGGAAGCTGTCACTAGCATGCCTTGGGAGTGATCCAGTGGGTGGGAGTTGTAATGCTTGCTGTAAATAGTAATTGAGGTGCCAACAAATCTATGGCAAACTTGCCCACAAAACCACCGCTCGCTCAATGCCAACGCAGCCACATACAGGCAGCCTCTGTCATGTCTAATTTGGTTTCCTTCTCTACCTATAATAGATATTTTCCCAAAATCCACAGAGTTATTCCATAGTACTGCTTTTATTTTTAAAAAGTGCCCCAGTTTGGATGTCCTTTCGTATAGAGCATATTAACGTATGGCATCTCTGTGTGGTATCTCAGCTGCACGGAGGCGGAGAGAAGAGCTCTTCAGCGGGTCGTCCACAGAGCGCAGAAGATTATTGGGACACAGCTACCAGCCTTGGAGGGCATCGACCACATACGGTGCCTCAGGAAGGCCGTCAGCATCCATAAAGACTCCTCACACCCTTGTAATGGGCTGTTCGAAATACTTCCCTCCGGCAGACGTTACAAGGCCTTCTACGCCCGAACCTCCAGACTCAGGAACAGCTTCATTCCCAGAGCTATAGCGGCTCTGAGCCGGCCCTGCTGAGTGCCCCCCACCCCCCCATGGACTGTCACCCTCGGATGGTCACGTCGCACAGACACATCTGCACTTTAGTCTGTTTGAACTGTTTTGACTATTTCACCGTTGTAATGTTCTTTTTACAAACCATATTCTCGGGATATCTAAATCAAAATTGTATTAGTTATTTAAGTTATGACATCGGATGGAAGCTGCATACCAAATCTCGTTGCGCTTATGTGCAATGACAATAAAAGATATTATTATTATTATTATTATTATTATTATTATTATTGAACGTGCGGAGGCTAGGAGAGGTGCGTCTCACAAGTAAATATCGGCAGCAACTTTTTTTTTTGTTGAGTTTAATTTCGTTTAGAGATGCAGTGTGGAAACAGGCCCTTCGGCCCATTGAATCTGCACTGACCAGTGATCCCCGCGCATTAACACTAACCCACACACTAGGGACAATTTACATTTATGACAAGCCAATTAGCCTGCAAACCTGCATGTGTGGGAGGAAACCGAAGATCTAGGGGAAAGCCCACACGGTCACGGGGCGAACGTACAAACTCCGTACAGACAGCAGCCCTAGTCGGGATCAAACACGGGTCTCTGGCGCTGTAAACACTGCAAGGCAGCAACTCTACCGCTGCGCCACCATGCCACTCTTGTCCTGGACTAACCTCTCCCTATAGCTTGGGTCCTCAATTCCTAGCAGAATCCTTGTAAATCTACTCTGCATCCTTCTCTGTTTTATAAACAACCAATAGCATCCCCCCCCCCCCCCCCCCCCCCCCCCCCCGGCAGTAAGATAGGCAAAGGTGATGCCAACATTTATTTTGAGAGGGCTTGAATCCCAAAACAGGAATGTAATGCAGAGGTTTTAGAAGGCACGCATCAGACCGCATTTGCAGTGTTGTGAGCAGTTTTGGCTCCCATATCTGAGGAAGAATGTGCTGACGTTGAAGAGGGTCCAGAGGAGGTTTGCGAGAATGATCCCCCGGGGCTGATTGGGTTAACATTTGACTGCACTGTGCCTGCATTCACTGTTTAGAAGGATGAGGGGGTCACCTCATTGAAACTTACCGAATAGTTAAAGGCCTGGATAGAGTGGATGTGGAGAGGATGTTTCAACTAGATGGAGAGTCTAAGAGCAGAGGCCAAAGCCTCAGAATAAAAGGACATTCCTTTAAGAAGGAGATGAGGTGGAATATTTTTAGTCAGAGTGGTGAATCTGTTGAATTCATTGCCAAAGACGGCTGTGAAGGCCTCAATGGATATTGTTGAGGCAGAGATTGACAGATTCCTGATGTGTAACAGTGTCAGGGTTATGAGGAGAAGGCAGGAGAATGGGGTTGAGAGGGAAAGATAGATCAGCCATGACTGAATGGCGGAGTGGACTTGATGGGCTGAATGGCCTAATTCTGCTCCTAGAACTTATGAACTTGTCTGTTTTGACCAAGGTGCTAGTCAGGACCCTTCTCAACCCAAAACATCACCCATTTCTTCTCTCCAAAGATGCTGCCTGTCCCATTGAGTTACTCCTGCTTTTTATGTCTATCTTCCCTCCAAACTTTTCCTATCCAAATCCAATAAGACTAACATGTCCAACTTTCTTCCTTTCCCTCCTAATCTCTGGAACATATTAACTGATGCAAATTATAGGCTGTGACGGGGTGTGAAAGTATTTAGACGTCTAAATGCCAGATTCGTTATTTTTCTTACTGACAGCTCAATCCTTTCTCTGACTCACATGCCACTTGAAGCCGATGTGTAAAGTGATTTCCAAGTTCAGGAAGGAAACGCTGGCAGTGAACGTTTCACCTCAGGCGGTGAGGCAAACGGCAGAAGGGCCTTGCCAAGAAGGGGTCCTCTTCACCAGCGAGGGAGAGGGACAAAGTTCTATCCCTGCCAACCTCAGGTGCCAACCAGAGCTCAGCCTGGCACTCGCTTCCCAGAGTCAGGGCGTAGTGGTTTCAAGTCCGCAGTGTGTAGTTTAGTGATACAGCCCTTCGGCCCATCGAGTCCCTGCTGTCCTGCCATCCCTGTACACTGGCACTCTCCTGCACACTCGGTACAACTTACAACCAAAGACAATTAACCTACAAACCTGTTTAAGAAAGAACTGCAGCAGAAAAGGGTCTCTGGTCGTCTTGGATTCCATGCCACTGGATCCTGACCCAGATCTATCATGGACCGTGGGGTGGCTGTCTGTGCACCAGTCTCCCCACGTTAAACAAAGTCACGCACAGGCGTCCTCCATATTGGGAATAGCAACCTGGAGACGCCCATGGACAGCCACGATATATATGTATGTGTGTACTTGTGGGTATGTGTATATATACACACTGAACTGTTTTTTTCTCTCTGGTTTATCATATTGTTTACAGTGTACTATGTTTACATATTCTGTTGTGCTGCAGCAAATAAGAATTTCATTGTTCCATCTGGGACACACGACCATAAAACACTCTTGACTCTTGTCCATACTTTGATTAGAGAAATGCACTGACTGGAGAATTGGGACAAGTATTCGGTTTTATTCATTCTTAATATAAATGTGAACTTCACCATCCTCTCATTAGTGATCTAAGTCACAGACTGTCTGCCCATTGCAGAGTTTGCCCATCATTTATTAATTCCTATGGAGAAGGAATGTTAAACGCCCGGTAAGTTTGGTGAACTGTTCCTCTGGACTAAAGTCACAGTAGGGGAGGTTTTACTTGTTAATGAATCATGCCCAGACAACACTCTCACCCAGAATCACAACATACGGGGTGCAGCGAGCCGGCAGCCCTGCCGGCAGCGTCTTAGTTTATTCTACTTTTTTTGTTTATTTAGTGTGTCTCAATATGTGTTTTGAATGTTTCTCTGTGTGTCTTGTGTGTGGGGGGGGAGGGGTAAGGGGGAAACCGCTTTGGTCACCTCCTCCACGGAGAGGCGACTTTTTCCATGTCGCCTCCCTCATGGCCTAACATCGAGGATCGGTGCGGCCTTTCCCGGAGACGCGCCCGGGGCTTCAGCCGCGGGCGCAGCGAGGACTCTTTCGTCACGGGGGTCGCCGCCGGGGGAGCGCTCCGTTCGCTGGCCCGCGGCAGCCTGAGGCCACGGTCTGTGGAGCGGCGTCCAGCTGGCGCGGCGTCCAGAGCCTGGGATCCCTCTTTGGGGGTCTGGGAGGAGAAGAGCTCAGACCCCCGGCCTGCGGCCTACTCTAACCGTGGGCGCGGCGGGGACTTACCATCCGGAGCGGGGTCCCTCGCTGGGGATCCCTGGAGAGGAGTTCCGGCTGCCGGCCCTGCCGTCTGCGGTGCGGCGGAGACTTTAGATCTTCGACCGCCGGCCTGCGGCCTACACCGTCTTGAAGCTGCAGTCTCCTGTGGGGAGGCACCAATTCAGGAATTACCTGGACTTACCTTGTCTGAACATCTGGACGCCCGCAGTAGCGACTACGGAGGGTGGAGGTCCCAACCACGGGGGAATATGGAGGAGGACTGGCCAAATTCTGTGCCTTCCACCATAATGATGAATGCTGTGGTGGATGTTTGTATTATATTTTGATTGTGTTTTTGTGTGTTCTATTTTTATTGTACTGCTGCTGGCTAATTCATTTTACTGCATTTTATGTGCAAGTGACGAATAAAACTTGACTTGACTACGTACAATTTAATCCAATTTGCAAGCTTGAAAACAATTAGAGGTACTTCTCTCTTTTCCTCTCTCCCTCCCTCCCTCTCCCCCTCTCTCTCTCTCTCTCTCTCTCTCTCTCTCTCTCTCTCTCTCTCTCTCTCTCTCTCTCTCTCTCTAGCTCTCTCTTGCTCTCTCGCTCCCTCCATCTTCCTCGCCCTCTCCCTCGATCCTCTCTCTCCCTCTCTCACTCTCTCTCTCTCTCTCCCCTCTCTCTCTCTCTCTCCCTCTCTCTCCCTCTCTTTCTCCCTCTCTCTCTCCCTCCCTCTCTCTCCCCCCCTCTCTCTCTCCCTCCCTCCATCCCTCCCTCCCTCCCTTGCCCACTTTCTCTCTCCCCCTCCCTCTCCCTACTCTAACGGCAGCAATGATCAGTAGTAACATTACTACTGATGACTGGGACCACCGAGGGTGATGTGTACACAGTAATTGTGCCTTTCCAGGGAATTCTTTATGTAGTCTCCTAATGTACACACATCAAAGGGAGAAATGCAGACTGCGTTATATTTCAGAGAAAGATAACACAAAACAAAATTGCCCTATATTCATTATTCCAGGGTTTAATTAAAAGTGAATGCAGAGAAATTTAGAGAGCGCCGTCTGATTGAAATGCAGACATAATGAGAGATATCCATCACCCATCTCCTGATCGCAACGTTGGAGCAGGTTTCTTTTATTGCGAGTTTAACTGGTGACAGTGATTAATTGTACATGTTGACTAATGAAAGAAGATGGATTATAAAACTCTGAATAAGAAATGTGGCTTGCACTGTGAGGCTTGGAGGGAGAGAGTGGCATCTGAGAAGCACTGGTACCAGTAAGGGAATGGAAGTTGCCCGGGTCAGTGGAGGTAGGGTTCAGAAAATGGGCAAAAAACTGCCTTCTGTATACCCAGCGGTATGAATATTGACTTCTCTAACTTCAAGTGACCCTTGCTTTCCCTCTCTCTCCATCCCTCACCAACACTACTTCACCGACTAGTTCCACTGTCCTTTGTATTAAATTTACTAATTGTGCGTCTCCGTGCCACCTTCCCCTCAGCTAACAATGAACCATTCGAATAAATTTGAATAAATTGAATTGAATACATTTTTATTAACCAAGTATGTACACATACAAGGAATTTGCCTCGGTGCTACGCTCGCAAGTAACAACACGATATACAGTAGACAATTAAAAATATAACATTATAATTTAAACATGTGAAGAATTAAATAAAATACCAGGGCACATGGACGCTACAGACTTTTGGTTATTGAGTAGAGTTACTGCTCATGGAAAAAAACCGTTTAAAACCTTTTATGTTGACTGTCCGGAGTTGCCTTCCAGAGGGAAGTGATTCAAAGAGTTTGCAGGTCAGAGATGATCTTACCCGCTCGCCACCCTACAGTTCGTCGATGGGGGGAAGGTTGCAGCCAACAATCTTCTTGGCTGTATTTCTATATTTCCTTATCCTCGCCTCCTTTGATCTGTTGTTTTCACTCCTTATCCCTCCATATCTCGACACTCCCTCTCCCCTGACTCTCAGTCTGAAGAAGGGTCTCGACCCGAAACGTCACCCATTCTGTTGCCTGGCCTGCTGAATTACTCCAGCATTTTGTGTCTATCTACAATGCTGGGATATCGTTTTGCGTAAAGGACTCTTGGATGAATAACATAAACCTACGGGCCTTAAAAGTGACACACAAGAGACAACAGATACTGGAATCTTGACCAAAAAAAAAACAAACTCAGCAGGTCATTCAGCATCCGCTGAGCCAAATGTCCTGTATCTGCACAAAGTCTAAAGAGTCCCAATCTGACACGTTGCCTATCCATGTTCTCCAGAGATGCTGCCTGACCTGTTGAGTTACTCCAGCACTTTGTGCTTTTTGTTATGGAATGACCCAGAGTCATCAGATGCTGTGTTGTCTAAAAGACCAACACCCATATCTGGGCTTGCTGTACATTCTAAGACAACATCTCGTTACCTTGAATACATTACTAGTTACTAGCCCCTGTGGAAGGAAATGGACCACGCATATCGAAGCAACGACCAAGAAAGCACACCAATGCCTCTACTTCCTAAGAAGGCTTAGGATGTTTGGCATTACTCCAACAACTCTCACCAACTTCTACAGATGCGCCGTAGAAAGCATCTTATTAGAATGCATCACAGACTAGGTTTGGGAACAGCTCCACTGCAAGACCGCACAAAAGTTTCCACAAGACCAGTGGAAGGCCAGTGGGAGTTACCAGCGATTCGGTGGACCAGAGAGTGAGGGGAAGATGGACTACGAACTCTGGAGCAAGAAGCAAGAGTCCAGGAAGCTGCTTCCCGACTTCCGTCAAGGCTTGGGGTCTGCTCCAGGCTGGAGTGGATCTTGGGAGAGGATTCTGTCATTTTGATTAATCTACATTCAAATGACATAGTCGGGTCTAAAAAAAGGTTCTTCACAGTCAATGTGATGAATTAGTGTGCTTATTAAGAAGCACAACCTCAAAACTAATATCTGAATTATATATTTCCAAATGAACAGAGACCGGAGCTGGAGAAAGGTACCACCTCTTCCAGGCTTGAATGGCCCTTGATAAAGGTAGTCTTCTTTTAAGCTTTCCTCCATTTACCCGCTGTAACCTTTTGCCCCTTGAATGCATCTGCCTTCATGTGAAAAGGGTCTGTTTTGTTCTTAGAGGGAATTTCCAAAGGCTCTATTATTCCTGATGGAACACAAAATAGTTTTATCTGAGTTGGTGACACAGATTTATAAACATTGACCCAATCTCCAGATCTTCCTACAAGAGGTACCCACTGCTCAACACAAGATGCTCAAGGACTTGTCCTCCATCAAGACTCCTTTTACTCAGGTTTTCCAACTCCTTTGGGAAAATTGATTTGTCTGAGCCACTTCTTTGGGGTGAAGGAGAATTCAGAGAGTGGTGGCCACTGCCCCAGTCCATCACAGGTACTGACCTCCCCACCATCGAATGGTGCTGTCTAAAAAAGGCTGCCAGCATCCTCAAAGCCCCATGCTCAAATCTCGCTGCTACCATCTGGAAGAAGGCACAGGAGCCGGAGAACCATTACCTACAGGTTCAAGAGCAGCTTTTATCCAACAACCATCAAAGTCTTGAGCATTGCACACAACAGTGGCATCAGCAAAAGGATGCAAAGAGCTGGATTAACACAATGGGTCAAGCAGGGTCTTCGATGAACACGGAGAGGTAACATTTCAGAGGCAGAAGGATCCCGACAAAGCATCACCCATCCATCTTCTCCAGAGATGCTGCCTGACCCACCGAGTTACACCAGCACTCTGTGTCCTTTTCTGCAAACCAGCATCTGCAGTTCCTTGTTTCTACTACTCTCAGCAACTATGATCTTCTACGGACTTTGTTTTGGTTGCACTATAGACTTTGGTTTTGCCTTCTTCATGGACTGCTTACTTTGCATTTCTGATTATTAATGTATTTATAATATTCCCCTCCTCCCCTCTTGCACCCCCCTCCATCACACCCTTCACAGCCCAACACCCGGACTTCCATCTGTATATATGTATATAGCGCCGCAGAATTGTGCACCTATCCCCCCCCCCCCCCCTTCTCCCTTCTGTTTTTGTTTTCTGTTTCTTGTTTTTTGTACTAAATTATATGTATGCACTGAGTACGAGCAGCTTTTAATTTCATTGTACATGTATAGTGACAATAAATGGCATATCTATCTATCTATCTATATCTATCTACCTGAATCTAATACACACTGGGAGATTCCCTTGCTCACATTTCAGTGACTGGAGCAACATCACAATCCTGTGTGCCGATCCACACTCTCAGCGCATCTGTCTCATCTCTGAGACTCCAGTGTATTAAAGTAAATGCAATTAAGTCAAACAACCCTCTGATGTTTCCCCCTCTGCCTCTCCCTACTCTTCCCACTGGACTTGCCTGTTCTATTTTCTTCACATGAGTCAGCCGCCCCACCTGCTGCACTGTCGTTCTGGGTCCCACCGCCCCGCCTCACTGGTTTAACCCCTCCTGAGTAGCACCAGCAAGCCTTCATGTCAGGATAAAACCATATAACAATTACAGCACGGAAACAGGCCATCTCGGCCCTACAAGTCCGTGCCGAACAATTATTTTCCCCTAGTCCCATCTAACTGCACTCAGACCATAACCCTCCATTCCTTTCCCATCCATATACCTATCCAATTTATTTTTAAATGATAAAATCGAACCTGCCTCCACCACTTCCACTGGAAGCTCATTCCACACAGCTACCACTCTCTGAGTAAAGAAGTCCCCCCTCATGTTACCCCTAAACTTTTGTCCCTTAATTCTGAAATCATGTCCTCTTGTTTGAATCTTCCCTACTCTCAATGGGAAAAGCTTGTCCACGTCAACTCTGTCTGTCTCTCTCATCATTTTAAAGACCTCTATCAAGTCCCCCCTTAACCTTCTGCGCTCCAGAGAATAAAGACCTAACTTATTCAACCTTTCTCTGTAACTTATTCAACCTTTCTCTGTAACATTCTAGTAAATCTCCTCTGTACTCTCTCTATTTTGTTGACATCCTTCCCATAATTGGGCAACCAAAATTGTACACCACACTCCAGAATTGGCCTCACTAATGCCTTGTACAATTTTAACATTACATCCCAACTATTGGTCTCCCTCCAGTTCAGGTGCAGCCCGTCACAGTCTTGTACAGCCCACCCCTGCCTCATAGGAGATCCCAATAGACAGACAACCTGGAGCACTACTCCGCTGCACAGCTCCAATGCCACCCATTCATCTGCCCTGTCTTGCTATTCCTACCCTCACTAACATGAGGCACAATAAAACCAATCCTGGATTATACAGCTAGAGGTCCTGCTTTTCAACATTCTTCTCCCTAACCCGGACGCAGCAGTAGACTTGCTGCCTTAGAGAGCCATGGACCAGGGTTCGATCCTGACTCAATGGAGCCTGTTTGTTCACCCCATGACCTGCATGGGTTTTCTCCGAGATCATCAGTTCCCTCCCACACTCCAAAGACATACCGTGCAGGTTTGTAGGTTAATTGGCTTGGAGTCAAATGTAAAATTGTGCCTAGTGTGTGTACGATATCGTTAATGTGCACAGATCGCTTGGTCAGGACGGACTGGGTGGGCCGCAAGGCCCTGTTTCCGCACTGTATCTCTAAACTAAACTAAACTACACCAGATTACTGCCGTACCTAAGCACAATCCCCCAATGAACAAAATGTACAGAAAGAGTCAACTGAGCCTGCATGCAAGAGGTGCCATGTTTTGTCGCCATTTTAAAAGTCCAGTCCGCTGTCTGGTTCTTATGAACGGTGCCCAATCCTGGCAAACCCCAGGCTGCTTCTGGGCCTCCAGCCTTCGCCCTCCCTGGACATGTGCATCGAGCAGCGAACCAACGCACCACTCCTCGCCCGTCCACCTTATAACCCCCCCCGCTGCTGACCTCGAGGGTGGGGTAGGTCAGACCCCAGTTCCTTCTCCTACCAACCTTGCTCCTTGCACTTCACGTCTCGAAGAAATTATGAACAAATTGTAATCGGAAGAGTGACGAATCTTACACAGCAGGGCTGACACTCTCTACTATAGATAGACACAAAATGCTGGAGTAACTCAGCGGGACAGGCAGCATCTCTGGAGAGAAGGAATAGATTACGTATCACGTCGAGACCATTAAAGAATCTCGATTTGAAACATCACCCATTCCTTCTCTCCAGAGATGCTGCCTGTCCCGCTGGGTTGCTCCCACATTTTGTGTCTATCTTCGATTTAAACCCACAACTGCAGTTCCTTCCTACACTCTTGATTATAGATTGGCCTTGATAGGCACAAAGTGCTAATCTCTGTCTTATTACTGATGTGATTGCCTGGGGAACATTGCCAGCTGGCTCCACTCGGTGTCCAGTGTTCGGGGAAGGGAAGGGCCTGTTCGGAGGCTTCCCCACTATCAACCGCGGACAGCCGGGTCTCAGTGCATCCCGTGGCGAGCAGGGGCCGGCTACCAGCTCCCACTCTCCTGTGAGTGTTGGGGCCGTAGGCGGAGTGGGGTTGCGTGAGTGATGAAACCTACCAGGAGTCGCTGCCTCAAAAAAGGCAGCCAGCATCATCAGAGGCCCTCACCACCCTGGCCCCACACTCATTTCACCCCTATCATCGAGAAGAAGGTACAGGAGCCTGAAAACTGTAACATCCAGCTTCTTCCCTGCTGCTATTCAGCTATTAAACACTACAACCTCAAACAAGCTCTGGTCTACATAGACTATTATTGATATTATTACTATTATTATGTTTTTATTTGTGTGTATATATATATATATATATGTGTGTATATATATATATATATATCTGTATATATATATATATGTGTGTGTATATATATATATATATATATATATATATGTGTGTGTGTGTGTGTGTATATATATGTATATATGTATATATATGTGTGTGTATATATATATATATATATATATATATATAACATATGATCTCTCTCTCTCTATATATATATATAAATATATATAGAGAGAGAGTGATCATATATATATATAGATCATATATATATATATATATATATACACACACATACATACACACAAATAAAAACATATATATATATGTTATAATAAATATATACTTGTGTATTTGTGAGTATGTGTATACATACACACACCAACTTTTTTTCTCTCGTTATATCGTTGACAGTGTACTATGTGTATATATTCTGTTGTGCTGCAGGAAGTATGAATTTCAGTGTTCTATCTACGACACAAGGCAATAAAACTGTCTTGACTCTTGATTTCAGCAGTGACTATTACAGGAACAATTGGCTTACGTGCTGTAAATGTATCTGCCGCAAATAATCACACGTAGGAAAGCCTTAAATATTTCATTGAGACCTTAGGAGATGAAACAATCCTTTCCGCCTGACTAATCAACGTAGCAATTAGAACGAGTTTCTAGCGCATCCCTGCTCCGGGAATGCATTTAATATCTGATCCTCGGGAAGACCACAAGAACAAATATCCCTTATCGCAGGAAAAAAACTAAAATAATTCAAAACTATGATAAATATCTCGAGGAAATTATGAACTTGTTGTAATCAGAAGAGTGACGAATCTTACACAGCAGGGCTGACACTCTCCACTACAGATTGCCCTTGATAGACACAAAGTGAGAGACAAAGTGCTAATCTCTGTCTTCTTACTGATCTGATTGCATCCGCTCATTGTGGGAAAAGACCTCCTAGTGAGAGTTGCAAGGGGTGGATGGGGCTGGTGAATCAGGAGTTGGAAGCGGCTTCATAAGTTGTTGGAACAGAATTAGGCCATTCGGCCCATCAAGTCTGCTCCGCCATTCAATCATGGCTGATCTATTGTCCCCTCTCTACCCCATTCTCCTGCCTTCTCCCCATAACCCTTGACACCTGTACTTATCTACAATCTATCAATCTCCACCTTAAAAATATCCATTGACTTGGTCTCCACAGCCGTCTGTGTGGCAGAATCCCACCCTCTGGCTGAATAAATTGTCTCCTTTCTAAAGGTGCGTCATTTTATTCTGAGGCTTTGACCTCTGGTCCTAGACTCTCCCACGAGTAGAAACATTCTCTCCACATCCTCTCTCAGCGGACCTTTCACTATTTGGTAGGTATCAATGTGGTTTCTCCTCATCCTTCTAAACTCCAGCGAGTGCCAGCGGCCCAGTGCCGTCACACCCAGGCCTGTCTATGTCCCCGCTCACAGCAGAGCTCCGCTGACAGATGTCGGCATGGAGACGGGCAGCTGGCATCTCAGCGGGAGGCCCGGCCTGACTTCTTCATCCTGCTGGAGAAAGCTCAACGCTGCTCCGAGCCGCCAGCGTTAAGCTTGCAACGGGAGGCCCGTGTAATCTCCCGCTTCCCACTTCGCACCTTCCCGGGAATGGTGCACAGGCCACTATTGGGAACAACAGTCGTTAGGCTGCAGGGCGGGATACGCTGGCATGGGCGGTGGTAATGGTGGTGTGGGCCACCATATTGTGCGTGATCGACCTACAATTGAGCGGCAGGCTGGTCATGCTGAAGTCTCGGGCAGTTGTTCACGGTGGCTCTGTCATCCAAGCAGACATGCTGTCACCACTCATTGCCTGAGGCTTCCCCCAGGACCAGGGGTGAAGAGTCAAAGCTCAAGTGTGTTTAATTGTCACATGTACCAGCAATGGAACCATGACAATCTTATTTGCTGCAGTTTAAGAGGCCTGCAATACCAGGAAACCATAACAGCAATACTAGGTAACTATAATACCAGGTAGCCATAACAGCAATATTATTAGCCCTGTCCCACGGTACAAGTTCATTCCAAGAGTTCTCCCGAGTTTGCTCTGATTTGAACTCGGAGATTTACGATAATGGCCGCTCGTCGGTACTCGGGGCTCTCGTGGACATTTTTCATCATGTTGAAAAATCTTCGCGAGTCTTCCCGTGCTTACCTGCCATTAGCGAGTCTTCCCGAGTACCTGCCGTTAGCGCTAAGAGACGTCCCCGAGCTCCGACGTACCCGCTACGTTCATTCTCCGTGCTTGCCACGAGTTTGATTTTTTTAAAACTCGGGAGAGCTCTTGGAATGAACTCGTACCGTGGGACAGGGCTTTAAGTGGCTATAAGATAGACACAAAAAGCTGGAGTAACTCAGCAGGACAGGCAGCATCTCTGAGGAATGGATGACGTTTCGGGTCGAGACCCTTCTTCAGGCTATAACTAACTATAATACTAGGTACTTATAACAGTGATACTAGATAACTAGCAGTAATACTTGGTAACTATTGTACTAAGTAACTATAATAGTAATACTAGGTAACTATAACACTAGGTACCTATAATAGTGATACTTGGTAAATAACAGTAAAATTAAGTAACTATGATACTCAGTAACTATAATAGTAATACTAGGTTACTATAGTACTAACTAACTATAATAGTAATACTAGGTTACTATAGTACTAACTAACTATAATAGTAATACTAGGTTACTATAGTACTAACTAACTATAATAGTAATACTAGGTTACTATAGTACTAACTAACTATAATAGTAATACTAGGTAAGTATAATACTTGGTAACTATAATAGCGTAAATAATAATAGTAAATGTAATACTAAATAATAATAACAACAACAATAGTAATAATAACTATAATGATAATAATTAAAATATAATACTGTACTGGGTAACTATAACACTGCAAATAATAATAGTAATACAAAGCAACTATAACGGTAGTGAACTATAATAGTGCAAAACCCAAAGAGCAACCAAAGGCACAGACCATGGTATGAGGTCAGCATTGTGCAGTAGGAAGAGCCTTGGGAAGATGGCTGTGAAGAGGCTGTTCCTGAACCTGGACGTCTTGCTTTTCAGGCTCCTGTACCTTTGTCCCAATGTTGGCAGCGAGATGAGAGTGTAGCCAGAGTAGTGTGGGTATTTGATGATATTGGGTGCCTTTTGGGACAGCCCCTCCTGTAAATCGGTTCAATTATGTACTCATCCCTATACGCAAGTCGGTAATGTCCTCATGAATCTATACTGGCTCTTGGAAAAGTAACACGCTGGTTTTGCAATTATTGTTCCTGCATTCAAATTTGCTCCTGTCTCTAACTGTTCTCTTTAATTCTGGCCTCTTGCCGACTTCCTGAATCTACTCAGTTCTACATCGATCACCAAGGACCTTGATTCTGGAAATAGGAAATCGAACAATGAGTCTTTCAGTCTGCAGAAGGGTTCCGACCCAAATCATCAACTATTCCTTTTTCTCCATAGATGCTGCTCGACCTGCTGAGATACTCCAGCATTTGATGTTCATCTTCGGGACAACCAGCATCTGCCCTTCATCACTACACACCTGGGATCTGGACTTCTCACGCTAAACCTGCGTCCCTCTACCTTTTTCATCGGACTCCTGGAAAGCCAACTCTTTGAACAAGGTGTTAGTCTTTGCCCTAATATGAAAATGTCAGTGGATACGGCTCCTGAGAATTGTTCTTGAAGTTTGGCCACGCTAAAAATGCATCAATAAACGTGGTTGCTGAGGTTACAGTGAAAATCTTGGGAAGGAGTGAGTTGGCAAGGTAGAATTTCAAGCTGGTAAACTCAAAAAATCCTTTAAAGAAAATTAGATTGTGTTATCGTCTACATATGTTGAGATCCATTTGATACCTAACTCAAGAGTCAGGAGTGTTTAATTGTCATATATACAATGGTTTAATGGTACTGTGGTTCTTTATTGTTATGTGTACATAAGTGCAGTGAAATTATTTTTTTGCATCGAGTTCCATGCCAATCCTGCTCTACATTAAGTACAAGAGTGTAAGATAGTAGATCACAGTACAAAAGAGTCGCTACATTTTGGGCGTCATATTTTATCCTTCAAATAATTTTTTTTTTAATGTTAGAGTCTTAACTTTTACTTAAGGGCCTGTTGTCCTGGTGGCTGCACTGGGTTGGAATTGCAAGGGTCGGCCTGGCTTGGGAATGTGTCGATGTCTCCCATCGCCACTTCAAGCCGCTGCAGGCCGCATTTGTTCCGCATGCTCGGCCACTTGGAGGGGAGGCCGATCTAATGGAGCCCCAGGCTGCTGCTGGGCCTCCAGCTGCCCCGACTCGACCCACTCTGACGCCTCCTCGACACCGGCCCTAGAACCCGTCTAAATGTTTCATATACGTTGCGATAGTACCTGCCTCGGTTACATCCTCCAGCAGCTCGTTCCATATCCCCACCACCTTCGTTTTGCTGGTGACAATGAAGTCCTTACTTGCTGCAGCCTAACCGGCCCGTAACCGAAATAACGCACAGATAAATAGACAATAATCGATGATAGAATAAATTAATGATCAGAGATAATGGGAAACTGAACAACAACAGTGCAAAACCAAAGTCTGTAGTGCAACCAAAACCAATCTAGGGCAGATGGCAGGAACTGAGTTTAGTGTTGTGCAGTGTTTGAAGAGCCAGAAGGTTAATTTGACCCAATCTCCAGGGACAACGCTACAATGATACATGACTAGACGAATAACAGACTGGTGTCAGCAGTGTCAAGTGTCTGGAACATAACGGTGCCCAAGCCCTGTGCGGTTCTAACAGAGATGGATCAGACTCTGGTAGTGAGAATCAGCTCCAGGAGCTCCCTACTGCCATGGGTGAGTTCATGTCCACTCCGGGTACCAGCTGGGAATGCACAATTAAAGCCACTCGAGGTTTCTCACACGCAGGATGGAATAATTTGAACGTTTCGTGACTAATCTCAGAAGGGACAACAATGGGAGCGTTAATTGCCGCACGTTGTTTGGGGCTGTGAGTGCAAGAGAACAAGCAGTGCCACGCTGCCCTGATTCCGATTCAGTTGCGTCACGAACACAGACTGTCAAACGCCTTTGTTGCCCTCAGCACCAAACTCGTACCAACTTGTTCCATTAACATGTCAATACCCCAACCCATCTCCTCATACATGGCTGAGCATTGCTGCCGTATTTGTTGTTGGGGCTTTGTTGCATTGAAGGGCGGCCCATCTGACATTAACACAACAATGCCCCAACCGCAAGGCCGCTGTGTCCCTCATTACACCTCCTGTCTCCATGTCTCCTGTTCACATCGTACCTGGGCTCCGTCACTTGGGATCTCTCCTATTTTGTTTAGTTTAGTTTAGTTTGGAGATAAAGTGCGGAAACAGGCCTTTCTGCCCACCGTGTTGGCCAGCGATCCCCGCACATTAACACTATCCCACACACACTAGGGGCAATTTACACATACACCAAGCCAATGAACCTACATACCTGTATGTCTTTGGAGTGTGGGAGGAGACCGAAGATCTCGGAGAAAACCCACGCGGTCACGGGGAGAACGTACAAACTCTGCACAGACAATCAATATCAATATCAATATTTATTACATGTCATTTGATCCTCAGTGAGGCTCAAACGAAACTCCGTTTCCACAGCCATACAAGCAAAGACAATTTCCTACAGACATACACACAATTCAATTTACAGAAACATCCATCACAGTGAACCCACTGTGATGGAAGGCAAGTCTCTACCGCTGCATTTCTCCACCGTGTCCAAGCCCCCCATCTTTAGGCCGCCATCATTACCATTGGTTACCTAGCCTGGGTCTCTGGGCACTGCAAACGCTGTTCTTAGCTATTCTTATCATTTTACCACTGCATTCAGCTATTTTATCATTTTGACCGATCCATGGACCGATCCATGGAGGGAGGACAGGTGGAATCCTCAAGGTTAATTTGACCCGAGCATCTTGAATGTCATACGTACCATCAATGAGTCAATAAAATTCTTACGTGCCGCACTTTACCTCTTGCTGGTAATTATTACTTGCTGCAGTTTAACAGTAATAAGTGACAGTAATAACAGTAACAGTAATAAGTAAGAGTAATAACAGTAATAGGAAATAAGTAAACCTTACTTGCTGCAGTTTAACAGGCCTGGAAATGCAATAGCACACAGATAAATAAACGACAATAGGTTTAAGTTTAGAGATACAGTGTGGAAACAGACCTGTCGACCCACCAAGTCCAACGATCCCCAAACACTTACACACGAGGGGCAATTTACAAGTTTCCCAAGCCAATTAATCTACAAACCTGTATTACTTTGGAGTAAATAATACAATAAATTAATAATCAGTAGTATTAATTATGCAGGCAGTGCAAAACACAAGTCCGTTGTGCAACCAAGGACAGTCCATAGAAGATCATGGTTGCTGGACTTATTGTGGTGCAGTTGCTGGGAAGAAGCTGTTCTTGAATTTGGAGGTCACGGTTTTCAGGATCCTGTACCTTCTTCCCGATGGTAGTAGCCATTGATGATAGTTGCCACCTTTTTGAAGCAGTGCCTCCTGTACATCCCTTCGATGGTGAGGAGATCAGTATCTGTGATGGACCAGGCAGTGTCTACCACACTTTGATCTCTCCTTCGTTCCTGGGCATTCGAGTTACCAAACCAGGTGGTGATGCAGCCAGTCAGGGTGGCCTCCACTGTACACTGTTGAAGTTCAATAGCCATATTCATCAACTTACCAAAATCTCCTCAATCAATTATGTCGGAAGGAGCTACAGAGGCTGGTTTACATCAAAGATAAGATAGACACAAAAAATCTGGAAGTGACTCAGCGGGTCAGGCAGCAAGTGTGGAGAAAAGGAACGGGTGACGTTTCGGACCGTGACTGAAGAAGGATCTGGACCCGAAGCTTCACCCACTTTTTTTCTCCAGAGTTTCTGCCTGACCCACTGAGTTACTCCAGCATTTGATGTCTATCTCCACAATGAATTTGAATGTGGCTTTCAATAGTAGAGTGCATGTGGCAGAAGAGCGCATCAGTTGGCAAGATCTCTCTCTCTCTCGCTGGGGATGTTACCCATTGTGGCTTCTCACCCTTCACACCTCCCGACGTCACCATCGAGTTACACAGTCATTACCAGAAACAGAAGTTTCAGAAAGTTTTATTTTTCTGAATAATATTAAGTATGGTCATTGAGAAAAAACTCAATAATGGTCAATGCAATGACTGTCCTCAGGTCAACTGCTATGCTATAGATCTCTTCATTCAGTCTCAACTTCCTATTCAGTCGACAGTGACCGAGAGGAAATATTTGCAATAACAAGTCATAGTTTACCTTTAATTACTGAGGAATCCATTAAAAGAGAATTAATTGGTAATGTTTTCAAGATCCTTCTGCACAATTTCTACGATGTATTCTCTGCTCAGCAGACTCAATTCGTTTGCCACATTTGGGTCACATGCCAGTATTCATTAATCATAATGATCCCATTAAACCTGAAGCAGACCAAGGACATGTGCTTGATAGACAGTGAGCAAAGTATTTCCATAATGGCCCCTCTTGTGTCTCAGAGATACATGGATGCTGAGTGCTTGCTTTCTTCAGCTGGCTCGGCGCTGAATGAGGGAGCATCGCGCAGAACAAAGGGTCTGCCACTTGAATCTGGGCTGAGAGCAAGGTTTGTACGTTGGTATTGTGTGCAGTTCTGGCCGGCCACTTAGAGGAAGAGTGTGCAGGCTTTGGAGAGGGTGCAGAGGTGGTTCACCAGAGCGATATTGGGAGGTCGGAGTCGTAGAATCAAAAAATCATTCAATGTGGAAAACTGGCCCTTCATCCCAACCTGCCCACACCGACCAACATGTCCCACCTACAGTAATCACACCTGCCCTAGTTTGGCCCAAATCCCTCCAAACCTGTCCCATCCACATACCTGTCTAAATGTTTCATAAAAGTTGCGATATTACCTCGTACCTGCCTCAACTACCTCCTCTGGCAGCTCATTCCATACACCCACCACACTTCTTGGTGTGAAAAAGTTACCCTTCAGTTTCCGAATAAATCTTTCCTCCCCTCACCTTAAACCTATGACCTTTGATTCTCAATTCCCCTACTCTGGGCAAGAAGCTCGGCTTTTACCTGATTTATTCCTCTGGTTTTGTACGCCTCTATTAGACCACCCTCGTCCTCCTGCGCTCCAAGGAATTTTCTTCACCCACTCAACCTCTCATAAGGTCATAAGTGAAAGGAGTAGAATCAGGCCATTCGGCCCATCAAGTCTACTCTGCCATTCAATCGTGGCTGATCTATCTCTCCCTCCTAAACCCCCATTCTCCTGCCTCCTCCCCAATAGCTCAGGCCCTTGAGTCCTGGCAACATCCTAGTAAATCCTCACAGCATGTGACAATGAATGTGAACTTTAAACTTGAACTTGAGCTCCATTTCTCTGCCTCAGAGGGCATGGAGGCAGTTTCTCTGTATGCTTTCAAGAGAGAGCTAGATAGGGCTCTTAAAAATAGCAGAGTCAGGGGATATGGGGAGAAGGCAGGAACGGGGTACTGATTGGGGATGATCAGTCATGATCACATTGAATGGCGGTGCTTGCTCAAAGGGCCGAATGGCCTACTCCTGCACCTATTGTCTATTGTCTATTTCCAGCCCAGGTTGGACAAACCCAGATTGTTTCCTAACCATATAACCATATAACCATATAACAATTACAGCACGGAAACAGGCCATCTCAGCCCTACAAGTCCATGCCGAACAAATTTGTTCCCCTTAGTCCCACCTGCCTGCACTCGTACCATAACCCTCCATTCCCATCTCATCCATATGCCTATCCAATTTATTTTTAAATGATACCAATGAACCTGCCTCCACCACTTCCACTGGGAGCTCATTCCACACCGCCACCACTCTCTGTGTAAAGAAGTTCCCCCTCATATTACCCCTAAACTTCTGTCCCTTAATTCTGAAGTCATGTCCTCTTGTTTGAATCTTCCCTATTCTCAAAGGGAAAAGCTTGTCCACATCAACTCTGTCTATCCCTCTCATCATTTTAAAGACCTCTATCAGGTCCCCCCTTAACCTTCTGCGCTCCAGAGAATAAAGACCTAACTTAGGTCTTTCCTCTGCAACATTTGGAGGCTGAGATGACACCTGATGGATTTGTATACGATGATGAGAGATGGAGATAGGGTTGATGTTCAGAGTCTTCCTCTCAGGATGGAAATGTTCAACACTGGCAGAAACAGCTTTAACGTGAGAGTCATAGTTCTGTACAGCACAGAAACAGGCCCTTTGGCCCACCTTGTCTCTGCCAACCAAGCTGGCATTCCAATCAAGCAAAGTGATGATGGGATACGGGAGAAGGTGACACAGTGGATGGTCAGCCAGGATAATGTTGAATGTCGGAGTGCATCCAAGGGGGTGAATGACCTCTCCTCCCTGCTCCTGCTTCCCAAGTCTGTTTCCATCAAAGGCAGGTCTCAGCTGTTCCAGTGGTGTTCTCCAGTCATCAGTCTGTAACGAAAACAAACCATGAGAGATGAGGAGCAAGATTGGCTCAGGGCCACACGGTAGTGCAGCAGGTGAAGCTGCTACCTCACAGCGCCAGAGACACGGGTTCGATCCTGACCATGGATGCTGACTGTGCGGAGTTTGTACGTTCTCCCTGGAACTGTGTGGATTTCCTCCTGGCGCTCCGGTTTCCTCCAACATTCCAAAGACGTGCAGGTTTGTAGGTTAATTAGCCCTCTGTAAATTTCTATTAGCTTGTAGGGAGTGGATGAGAAAGTAGAACAACATAGAACCAGTGTGGCACAAAGTGCTGGAGTAACTCAACGGGTCCGGCAGCATCTCTGTAGAAAAAGGATGGGTGACATTTCGGGTCGGATTGGTTTCAGACTGTCTGAAGACCCGAAACGTCACAAATCCTTTTTCTCCAGAGACGCTGCCTGTGACCCACTGAGTTCCTCCAGCACTTTGTGTCTATCTCCGGGATAAACCAGCACCTGCAGTTCCTTCCTACTCATAGAACTAGTGTGAATGGGTGATCAATGTTCGGAATGGACTTGGTGGGCTGTTTCCATGCTGTATCTTTCAATCAATCAATCGATCTAATCGTTGCTTAATCAGTGATAGGTCATTGATGAGGTAGGTGACTGTCTAATGTCCCCTCCATCTTCCCGACAAGCAGATTGGTAGCACTCGCCACGTTGTAATAATGGCACAGGGGCATCGAGGTATCATGACTCAGCAACATCTCCTCTTTGGGAGTTATTCATCTATTGTCCAGTAAATAATTCATTGACTAACTGCCATGCATTCCAATCAGACAAGTACAAAAATAAGCTCAAGTCCAATCTACAGTCAATAAATGTTGGGCGGAGTACAAAGCAATTGGCAGCAAAATCGCAATGGTGTTTGGCTCTGTGTTATAGATTGCTGGGGGCGAACAAGGTCAGTAAGGTGGGCAACGCCTCAATAATTTTTCATCATTGGATATTTCGAGTCATAGAGCTGTACAAATTCGGAAGGAGGTCTTTCGGCCCATGATGTCCATGCCGACCAGGTTTAATTTAGATATACAGCACAGTGGAGCAGCTGTAGAATTTGCTGCCTTACAGCGCCAAAGACCCGGATGCGGAGTTTGTACATTCTCTCTGTGACAGTGTGGGTTTTCTCCGGGTGCTCTGGTTTCCTCCCACATCCCAAAGTCGCGCAGGAGTGTAAAATTGTAAATTGTCCCTAGTGTGTAGGATAGTGCCAGAGTACAGGGTGATCGCTGGTCGGCATGGACCGAAAGGCCTGTTTCCACACAGTATCTCTAAACTAAAACTAAAAATACAGTGTGGAAACAGGTCTTTCGGCCCACAGCGACCACATCGACCACAGATCCCCATCCTAACACTATCCTACACACACAGACAATGAACCTACAACCCTCTACATCTCTGGAGTGTGGGAGGAAACCGGAGCTCCCGGAATAAACCCACGCAGGTCACTGGGAGAACACACAAACTCCGTACAGACATCACCCATAGTCAGGATCAAACGTAGGTCTTTGGCGCTGTAAGGCAGTAAGTCTACTGTTGTGCCTCTGTGTTGCCCCTTGCTGGATCATAAGCAACAAACAAAGTGCTGAAGCAACTCAGTGGGTCAGGGAATGGACAGATTACACTGCAGATGCTGGAATCTAGAGCAAAAAGCAAAGTACTGGAGTCTAAAGAAGGGTCATGACCCGAAACATTGCCTGTCCATTCCCCCCACAGATGCTGTGACCCACTGAGTTCCACCAACCCCTTGTGTTTTGCTGAGATTTCCACAGGTTGCATTTCACATCTTCCGCAAGTAGGTTAGTTTAGAGATACAAAGCGGAAACAGGCCCTTCAGCCCACCGAGTCCATGCGGACCAGCAATCCCCGCACGTTAACACTATCCTACACAGACTAGGGGCAATTTACACATACACCAAGCCAATTAACCTACATACCTGGGCGTCTTTGGAGTGTGGGAGGAAACCGAAGATCTCGGAGAAAACCCACGAGGTCATGGGGAGAACATACAAACTCCGTATAGACAGCACCTGTAGACAGGATCGAACCCAGGTCTCCGGTGCTGCAAGCGCTGTAAGGCAGCAACTCTACCGCTGCGCCAACTTGTCGCCCAAGTACTTCAATTAAAATATCTCATCCAAGGGATCAAAGTTCAAAACCCTGGTTTTGTACTATTTGAGGTGACTGATGAACTCCATGTACACACCACAAATTCTTACACAGATACCTGTTCGAAAATCAGATTGTTTGTTCCAAGTGGGATTTTTTTTAATATGCTTTCCTCTCACTCTTCAGGACAACATTTTACAATCAAATAAATATGTCCAATGAATTCAGGAGCATGACTTGCATAAAATAAAGTGGTTTACAACATGTTATTTCAAAGTTCTTCTTCATTAATGGCAGTGGAATAAAACATATTTGCTTTGCTTTGGAAACATTGAATTGGACTGTTTGCAGCGTTGGATTCTAGATAGAAAAGGTTTTATAGAGAGGAACGTTTTAGATGGAAGTGGGGCATCTTGGTTGGCAGGGACACGTTGGTTTAAATGGCCTGTTTCCAAGCTGTGCGACACTATGACTCGATTACTCTTTTGTCAATATACTTAGCACAATCTTTTCAATCTTTCAGCACAGAAGGTTAAGGGGGGACTTGATAGAGGTCTTTAAAATGATGAGAGGGATAGACAGAGTTGATGTGGACAAGCTTTTCTCTTTGAGAATAGGGAAGATTCAAGCAAGAGGACATGACTTCAGAATTAAGGGACAGAAGTTTAGGGGTAATATGACGGGGAACTTCTTTACTCAGAGAGTGCTAGCGGTGTGGAATGAGCTTCCAGTGGAAGTGGTGGAGGCAGGTTCATTGGTATCATTTAAAAATAAATTGGATAGGCATATGGATGAGAAGGGAATGGAGGGTTATGGTATGAGTGCAGGCAGGTGGGACTAGGGGGAAAAAAAAGTTGTTCGGCACGGACTTGTAGGGCCGAGATGGCCTGTTTCCGTGCTGTAATTGTTATATGTTATATGTTATAGGATACAGTTTTACTATCAAATAAACATTTCTAATGGATTCAGGAACACGAATTACATAGTCACAGTCATAGAGTGTGGAAACAGGCCCTTTGGCCCAACTTGCCCACTCCGACCCGTATACTATATCTACACTAGCCCCTCCTGCTTGCGTTGGATCATATCCTATCCATGTACCTGTCCAAATGTTGTGATAGTACCTGCCCCAACTACCTCCTCTGGCAACTTGTTCCTACACCTACCACCCTTTGTGCAAAATAGTTCCCCCTCATCTTAAATTATTAAAATCTGACAATGTGCACTTTAACCACATGTGATTTTTTTTTTTCTATTACAAATCTCAAATTGTGGATTACAGAGGCAAATAAATAAATGATGGGTCTTTGTCCCAAACATTATGGAGGGCACTGTACCAGCTGGGATATTGCCCAAATTAAACCTTCAAAAAATTGACTGCCAGGGATCTTGGAAAGTCTTAATAGAAACGCGAATCTTATTTTCTTTCAGAAGTATCCATCGGGAAATCAACAAAGTTCCTGAAGGTTGCATTTGTTTGCAAAGAACTGTGTGCATTAAGTAAAAGTTGATTGATTTTATTTCAGCTGCACACCAATCAGAATAAACTTACAAACTTTTGTAACTCTCAGGCTAACCACATTTTCAGCAGCAATCTTGCCCCTTGCAGCGGCCCGTCAAAGGAACACGGAAAAAAAAGACTTGCGTTTCTATCATTACTGTAATTTTCCTTTCAGAATCGCCATGAATATCATGCAGCTCTTTAGCAGGTCAAAATGGTGGGAATCTGAATTAAAAACGGAAAACCGTGGAAACAACCAGTGGGTCAGGCAGCCTCTGCGGAAAGAGGAGCAGTTCTGGTGAAGTTTTTATTTTTTAATGTATTATCTATTTTTTTAGAGATACAACGTGGAAACAGGTCCTTGCCCCCACCCCCACCCCCAAGTACGTGCCGACCAGCGACCCCCGCACATAAACACTATACTACACACTCTAGTGACAATTTGCACATACACCAAGCCAAGTAATGTGCAAACGTTTTTGGAGTGTGGGAGGAAACTGAAGATCTCGGCGAAAACCCACGCAGGTCACTGGGGAGAGCGTACAAACTCCATACAGACAGCACCCGTAGTCGGGATCGAACCCGGGTCTCTGGCGCTGCGAGCGCTGTAAGGCAGCTGTGTCTCCGAACTAAACTAGGGCAGAGTCTAACACGCTTCTATCTGTACTAACTGTAAAGTTTGTTAATTGCATTTTTGTCCCTCCCACACACTCCACCTCCATTTGATATTGCAAATCAATTCTCATTGTTCCCCTCACAGGCAGCATGCATCGTGCCCGCCCAGGGCTGCAATTTCACTTGTCCACTCTCGTCTGTTCCTTGGTAACAGCTGTGCATTTCATCATTCATTTTCAGAATCAAAACCATTGATATAAATCGGATGCTGTGCGCCACCGTGACTGGCGAATACGTGGATGATGTCAACGCAGATCCTGAGTGAAGTCAGGGCAGGAAGGCCAACCCTCAGGGGAAATTCACTGCCTCATGGGGCTGGACAAAGATGGGACAGATCAGTGTGTCCCTCCTAGGGTTGGCAACTGCCCCGTATTAGCCGGGATATCCCGTATATTGGGCTATATTGGTTTGTCTCACACGGGACCGCACTCATACGACTGCTACTACTCGGGTCGAGGGGACTGCCACGTCGGAGCGCCACATCCGGCCCCGCCTCACCTGTCCCGACGTAGTGCAGCCCATGGAGTGCAGCAGCAGCACCTCGCCCCTGGCCCCGTTGGTCGGCAGCCCAGCCAGCTGACGGCCTTCGGACCTTCGCTTATCGCCGACATCACCACCCCTCCTTCTCATGGCCGATCATCGGTTCATGAGTTGGACGGGGCGCCGGACTTTGCTTGCAACGTTGCGTGCGCCCAAGCCTAAACATTT
The DNA here is from genome assembly GCF_028641065.1 of Leucoraja erinaceus. NCBI lineage: Eukaryota > Metazoa > Chordata > Chondrichthyes > Rajiformes > Rajidae > Leucoraja > Leucoraja erinaceus. The sequence goes on from NC_073408.1 coordinate 8,545,407, forward strand.
CAGCTGGCCCACCGGCTGGGCTTTGTGTACAGTCCAGCACCCGGGCCAACTCATCATTCACCCAGCCACGGCCGAGTCGGTCAACGAATTGCAGTCGGGAAGCAGTCCCTTATTTGGACCTTTTGTCCATAATCTGGGAGTGAGAGAGTTGGCAACCCTTGTCCCTCCTGCGAAGGTGTTGGAGAGGAAATGAGAGCAAGTACGCGGACAAATCATGGGGGAAGGAGCTGAATAGACTTCCTCCTTCTGAAACGCACAGTTATCATTAGCAGCTGAGTGGCAGGACCAAGGCAGGGAGAGAAATACCCAAATAAAGGGACTTAAACTGAGGAGTTCCTTGCACTCTGGAGATTGTGATGTTCTACCATTAGTGAGCTTGGAGCAGAGAGGATAGAGAGTTGGGAGCGGGTGAGTTGGGCGTTGGGGATGTTAGTTTGTGTTGGTCCGTGGGTAGTTGGTGAGAGAGGGCTGATGACTATACACGATCAACGGGGCCCCTCACCGTTTACTTGCATCTCCCGCTCTCCCACAGCAGCAGAGAGTTAGTCAGGCCACCGTTACAATAGACAATAGACAATAGGTACAGGAGCGGGCTATTTGGCCATTCGAGCCAACACCGCCATTCAATGTGATCATGGCTGGTCATCCCCAATCAGTACCCCGTTCCTGCCTTCTCCCCATAATCCCCTGACTCCGCTATTTGTAAGAGCCCTATCTAGCTCTCTCTTGAAAGCACCCAGAGAACCTGCCTCCAACCTGCCTCCAATTGTGGAATTCTCTGAGGCAGAGAATTCCACAGTTACCTCCTGCAGCCTTCCCCCCCTGCTGTTTACTCATCCCTAGATGCTGGGAGAAAACTGTAAATGTATTTCCCGTTAATCAATTCCGCCAATTTAGATAGAATTGAAGGAACACAAATAAATCGATAATTGTTCCTGTCAACCTTATGAAGATCGACATGACATCAGGTAGTTTCCAATGTGCTAAATTGATGCCCTACCCATCCACAAATTCCCGTTAAATGATCGCCAATGTTTTGCTATTCCATCTTTCTCAACTCTGCACGTGACTATCTGAACGGTTAATGCTTCTTTTAAATTCTCTGGTTATTGTTCAGGAAATGTGTTTAATTTACTTGATGCTATGGTGGCAAATGCATTAATTTAGGGGATTGGTATCCAGGTCCGTTAAATGGTACAGGCACAAAATGCTGGAGTAACTCAGCGGGACAGGCAGCATCTCTGGCGCGAAGGAATGGGTGGCGTTTTGGGTCGAGGCCCTTCTTTGTACAGGCTTTACCCATCCATATCTTGTTTCCCTCACCCCTGAGTCTGAAGAAGGATCTCAACCCGAAACGTCACCCATTCCCTCTCTCCAGAGATGCCGCCTGTCCCATTGAGTTACTCCAGCATTTTATGCCTGTATTGGGTTTAAACCAGTTCCTTCCTATATAGAACAGTACAGCATAGGAACTGACCCTTCAGCCCACAATGTCCATGCTGAACATGCAGGTCAAGTTAAACTGATCTCCTTCTTCCTACACGTGATCTACATCCCACCATTCCTGTATTTCCCACTTGCCAATTTAAGAGCCTCTTAAACACCACCATTGTATCTGCCTCCGCCGTCACCCCTGGTCGTGCAAGACACGCACTCACCACTCCGTGTTACTAGCTTTCCCCGCACATCTCCTTTAAATGTCCCCCTCTGTTGTGAGAGTTGTGCTCTGTAGTATTTGACTTCTCCATCCACACTGTCTGCCTATCTACGCCTCTGAAATGTGTATATACTTCTATCAGGTCTCCCCGCAATCTCCAACTCTCCAGAGAAAAGAATCCAAATTTGTCCAATCTCTCCTTATTAATTTGAAGGTGTGTATGCGTGAATCCATTCAATGTGTTTGGGCAAGTGACAATAAAATGATTAGATATATAGTCACCGAGTCATCCAGCACAAAAATAGGCTTTTCAGCCCAACTTGTCCACACTGATCAAGAGGCCTTATCTGGACTAGTCCCTCCTGCCCACGTTTGGCCCATATCCTTGCAAACCTGTCCTATCCATGTACCTATCCAAGTTTAATGGTGTTATGGTACCTGCTTCAACTACTTGACCTGTAGAGTTGCTGCTTTCCAGCACCAGAGACCCAGGTTCAATCCTGACTATGGGTGCTGTCTGTGCGGAGGTTGCACGTTCTCCCTGTGACTGCGTGGGTTTCCTTCGGGTGCTTCCGGTTCCTCCCACATCCCAAAGACTTGCGGGTTTGTAGGTTAATTTGTTTCGGTAAAATTGTCCCTGGCGTGTAGGATAGAACTAGTGTAGGATAGAACTGGTCAGCATGGATCCGATGGGCCGAAGGGCTTTTCCCCACGCTCTATCAATAAAAATTAAACTAAAATCAACATTTTTTTAATTAATATTTTTGTAGGAGGTGTGAGAATGATTCCATCACTGCCCCGTATTAAAGGATATGCCATGTTTCTTACCAATACAATCGATGGACATCAGCTGGAGTTAAATGTGCAAATCGCTAACAGCTAAAGGAGTTGGAAAATGATGTTAGTTTTCATTTATCAGATCAGATTCCCATACATAATCTCACTGGGGACATTCAGCAAAAATTACTTTAATTGGTAAAATGTTTAATTGATGAAAATATTGCATTTACTTTGAAAAATGGAACAGTGCTTGAACTAATTAAATATTCTAAAAGGAAAATAATAATGTTTAGGCATTGACAGAATGGAATGGAATCAATGTACTGATGCCTTATCATCAAATAATTGGTGCATAATTGATACAATATCAGATGCTTAATTGATACAACATTATTGAGGTGATTTGCATTGCAATGAACTATAGGAGAGCATGGAAGATTTATAACACTCTAACCAAGCTCTCCTGGTCTTTGTACCTTTTCATAACTAGTTTCTCTCTCTCTCTCCTGACTCTCAGTCTGAAGAAGGATCTCAAGTCAGGTCAAGACACTTTTATTTCTATAGCACCTTTAAAAAACAACTCTCGTTGGCCAAAGTGCTTTACATTGGTGGAGGTACTAATGTTATACAACAGTGGTTCATAGATTAAGTACATACATAAATACATACATATAGCCCTCCCTCAGAGGATGTCAAGAAAGGCTTGAGAGTAAAGATGAGTTTTAAGTCTCGACTTAAAGGAGTCGATGGAGGGGGCAGTTCTGATGGGAAGAGCTGAACGTCACTTTTCTCCAGAGGTGCTGCCTGACCCGCTGAGTTACTCCAGCACTCTGTGTTTCTCTCATGTGGCAGATTACCTCTTCTGCTCCTCAAGGTGGTATTTACTGGGAGCTTACAATTTGGGGGCGTTTATTGATTCTCATTGATCTTTGGAGCAGAGACACAATGTGTCTCACCTTTACTCAGTTATCTTGAGACATTCTCAGATGTTGATGAGAACTTGCTGTGTCCACCAACTGGCTGTGGTTTACCAACAACTATAGGACTATAACTAATATGTCACTGGCGGTAAAACCTCTTGACTCATCACAATCTGACAAAACCTTGAATAATAAAAAGCTCTCTTTCATTTTTGAATTTTTAATTTATATCAATGCTTTCGATTCTGAAAACTAATGCTGAAATGCACAGCTGTTACCAAAGGACAGACAACAGTGGACAAGTGAAATTGCAGCCCTGGGGGGATACATCCTGTCAGAGGGGAACAATGAGAATTGATTTGCAATATAAGGAGGCAGGATGTGCAGTGTGTGGGAGGAACACAAAGGCAATTAACAAGCTTTACAGTTGGTGCAGAAAGACGTTTGTTAAGGGCCTGTCCACTTGGGCATCATTTGCGCCTCATTTACGCATCATGTAGAAAATTGGTCGATGCGCCGTGATGCGTTGAGGGCCCGTGGGTGACGCGCGCATAGCGCATGGTGAGGCATGGAATCATATGTATCACGCGGCGCTCCAGGATTTCGTAGTTTACCGAAATCCTCGCACGCCACCTGCGTGACGTATCGCTGACGCACGCTGATGCATTGGCTGCACACACTGACACATTGGCGTTGCACGCTGTATCGCCATGCGCCAACTTCCGTAAACATGCAACGCCGCGCAACGCACATACGCAGTCGGCCCACCGTTTACGCGTCATGTAACCTCTCACCTCGTCCACACAGACCTCTTCCTGGGTTTCTTGCTAGCCTTTCTTGTTGTACTCCTGCCTGGCTGATCTGTAAGTATGAGGGCTGCTGCTAACAGACGTCTCCGTTGTTGCTGTTGCAATAGCATCTGTGGTTCTTCCATGATGGTCCATGATGCAGAATAGGGAAGCAGTGTGTTCTATTGACGTCAACACGCACCAGACGGCTGTGCTGACGCATGATGACACGTGATTTGCGTGCGACTGTCGCACATCAATCACTACCGGCCTGTTGCGTAAAGACGTGCAAATGACGCCCAAGTGGGACAGGCCCTTTAGACTCTTCCTCATCAATGCTGAGTTACATTCTAGTTTAGAGATACAGCGTGGAAACAGGCTCACCGACCAACAATCACCCCTTACACTAATTCTATCCTACACATTTCGGGATAATTTTACATTTTCACCTTAGCCAATTAATCCGCAAACCTGCGGAATATGGGAGGAAGCCAGAGCACCTGGAGAAAACCCACGCAGTCACAGGGAGAACATGCAAACTCCATACAGACAGCAACCATAGTCTTGATTAGTTTACAGATACAGCGTAGAAACAGGCCCTTCGGCCCACCAAGTCTGCGCCAACCAGCGATCCCCGTACTATCCTACACACAAGGGACAATTTTAAATGTTTTACCTGAGCCAATTAACCTACAAACCTAGACATCTTTGGAATGTGGGAGGAAATCGGAATACCCGGAGAAAACCCACGCAGTCATGGGGAGAGTGTACGAATTCTGCACAGGGAACACCCGTAGTCAGGATCGAACCCGGGTCTCTGGCACTGTAAGGGGGCAACTCTACCGCTGAGCCACCGCACCAACCTAATTTTTTACATTTGTTTAATATATTTATTTTGCCTGGTTTCATACAAATCCATTTTATCGTATAAATTATTGCAACAATTAACCAAGCGGGGCTGTTTATCTGCAACATAATCTGTTACTAGCAAAGCAGAAGAAGATGCTCTCAGTAGAATATACTTCCTCTACAAAGGGGTATCTGTTTCCATGGTGATCTCACTCTGAATTCCTGCATTTGAAATATTGCTTCATATTGAACATTTTCAAGCACAAAATTACATTATAAAAAATGGATTTAATCCTTTTGATTATTTATTCTGTTAATTTTTTCTAACTTTATTTGTTAAAAACTTGAGCAATTTGTAAAACTGCATAAATATATTATGGACTCATGTTCAGTCTTATCCCCATACACTTGCAGGGACTGCATGGCAACTCACGTCCATTTAAGAACAGTTTACGTAATGCCTCAAAGGTTCTATCGTATTAGAGAAATGTTAAATACCCCAATGCATGAATGAATTAATGAATGAATGAATGAATGAATGATTGAATGTTTGAATGAATGAATGAATGATGATTGAATGAATGAATGATTGAATGAATGAATGAATGGATGAATGTATGAATGAATTAATGAATGAATGAATGAGTACTTTATTGTCACGTGTAACCAGTCGCTGTGATATTCTTTGCTTGCTTATCCAAGGTATGCAAATAGTGGCTACATAAGGGAGCTGACAAAGTTACGAAGAATACACTTAGTATCTGCGCCAGGTCCCCCTTTGCTCCCCCCCCACCATTCCCCCCCCCCCCCCCCCCCCCAACGCCAGATCCCCATTGTCCATTGTCCTCCCCCTCTCTCACGGCCATCACCCCATGCTGAGTCCTCCATTCTTCCTCTTGTCCATCATCTAGTTCCTTCCCTCGGCAGCGACGTCCTCACTCCACGCGGTCCGTCCACATCCGGCGGTCAGCGCCAATGTTCCTTGAGACTAAAATACACGCAACATTCAACAAATTCATTGATCTATTGGATTGCTTCTCTATTGATTAACTGGTGGGTCTGTTGGAGCCTTGGTGCTGTCAGAGTGCAAGAGGAGCCTGTTCAACTGAGCTCATGTAGAGTATTATCAACTGCAGTAGAATTGATTCTGATTCTCCAACTCAGTCCCTGTGGCTCTGCAAATTTGTTTTCTCTCAAGTACCTATCCGATTGAATGATTATCAACAAGCTTGTGAAGCATTTTTTTAGTAGGAAGTGAGAACAGGCATAATGTGGAAGAGTCAAAGAGCTGCACAGCACAGAGAGAGGCCCTTCGTCCCTACTTGCCCACACCGACCAACATGTTCCATCTACACTAGTCTCACTTCCCTGTGTTTGGCCCATATCCCTCTACACCATCTTATCCATGTACCTATCCTAAGGTTTCTTAAACTTTGCGATAGTACCTGCCTTAACTACCTCCTCCGGCAGTTCCGGTTTCCTCCCACATTCCAAAGGAATGCAGGTTTGGAGGTGAATTGGCTTCTGTAAATTGCACCTCAGTATGTAGGATAGAACAAGTGAACGGTAGGAGTGGACTCGGTGGGCCGAAATGCCTGTTTCCACACTGTATCTCTAAACTAAAGTCAACTATTTTCTCAAACATTACCAGTATAATCTCACTCAAGCCTGAACTTAGCGTAAAGGCTCCTGTGTGATCCACATTATTTATCCGGTAACAGGGCGCCTTGCTCCGCTTCACTCAAGAGCTCAGGTTAAACTTTAACTTTCAATTGAATACCCTGTTACTTTGTTATAGACTTTTTTTGCCAGCCCGATGTTAATTAAAACCAGCTCTTAAAAGTTTCAAATTAAATTCTCTTCTGCCAAAAATTTTAAACCAGTGCGTTTCATCTCCGAAGTTTATTTTTCCTCCTGTATTTCGGCAGAAGAACCGCATTTATACCCTCCGAGACAATGGGATGTATTGAGTTTAAACATCTGATCTTCAGAATTTTTTTTTTTAAATAAGTTGTCATTCAGGTCCAAACAACAATGGTTGTACTACAGCATTGTTTAAGTTTGGCTTATTTCTCTTGCCAAATGTGTTTAACTCAAACTGACAGCGTTGAATCGGAAAAAGCTTAATGTACGCAACAGAAAAATGCTGTCAATCTTTAATTTCTGTTTAATATTTATACATTTGGACCAGACACAAGCCAGAGATATTTTGAGGTATTTTGAGGTGTTTTGTAAAGTGTAACAGATCATTTCACCTCCATCATCTCTGCTCAGTTTCATTTACCGTCACGTATACCGAGGTACAGTGAAAAGCTTTTTTCGTTGCCTGCTATCCAGTCAGCGGAAAGACAACACATGATTACAATCGATCCATTTACAGTGTGAAATGTCCCTGTCCCACTTAGGAAACATGAACCGAAACCTCTGGAGACTTTGCGCCCCACCCAAGGTTTCCGTGCGGTTCCCGGAGGTTGCAGGTGGTTGCCGGAGGTTGCAGGTAGTGGAAGCGGGTAGGGAGACTGACAAAAACCTCTGGGAACCGCACGGAAACCTTGGATGGGGGGGCAAAGTCTCCAGAGGTTTCCGTTCAGGTTTCCTAAGTGGGACAGGGGGGGATACATGATAATGGAATAACGTTTACTGCAAGCTACAGCCAGCAAAGTCCAATCAAGGATAGTCTGAGGGTCATCAAATAGAATGGAATAGGAAAGGATACATGTTATTGTCACATGTGACAAGGCACAGTGAAATTCTTTGCTTGCATTCCCAATGTATACAAGTAGCGGACACATACAGCGCTGACAATTACAAAGCACGCCGGCTCCTCCTTTAGTATTCCCCTCTCCCCTCCCCCCATGCCGAGTTCCCATTGTCCCTCCCGCCCCATTGTCCATAGTTCTTCCCCTTATCTACCACAAAGAGGTAGATAGTAGTTCCACATTGCTGGTACACAAAAATGCTGGAGAAACTCAGCGGGTGCAGCAACATCTATGGAGCGAAGGAAATAGGCAACGTTTCGGGACGAAACGTTGCCTATTTCCTTCGCTCCATAGACGCTGCTGCACCCGCTGAGTTTCTCCAGCATTTTTGTACACCTTCGATTTTCCAGCATCTGCAGTTCCTTCTTAAACAGTTCCACATTGCTCACTGGTTGTGGTGGGGTGATTCGGTCCCAGATAACTGCTGGTGAGAAGAAACTGTCCATTTAGAATCTATCAATTAAATCCAGCAATTTATCAATCACCTATCAATGGGAGCAAGATCTCAAATGTGATTGAAGTCAATCTATCGCAGATAAACCAATCCATTGGAGCTGAAGTGAGTGCCATTTCCGTGATGGAGCTTGGTTAAAATAGTGGCTGTGGGGTGGATTGTCATGTTATTTTCAGGCACATTTTAGTGCAGCATAGAACAGGATTTAGCATGATTTTGAAACATAAATGGTATTATCATGGAAGGGCCAATGTAACTGCTATTTTCTACAATCTGAAAATGTGTGCTATCAATACAGCTCGGATCATGTTTTAAAAAACATGCAAGTATTTTATAGTAAGATTGAATATTAGCAAATAATATGTGTAGACTTGCTCCCCCAACTGTTTATTCCTGGGAATCTTTCTGTCCGTCTCTCTCGCTCTCTCTCTCTCTCTCTCTCTCTCTCTCTCTCTCTCTCTGTCTCTCTCTCTCTCTCTCTCTCTCTCTCTCTCTCTCTCTCTCTCTCTCTCTCTCTCTCTCTCTCTCTCTCTCTCTCTCTCTCTCTCTCTCTCTCTCTCTCGCTCCCTCTCTCTCTGCTCTCTCTCTCTCTCTCTCTCTCTCTCTCTCTCTCTCTCTCCTACCTCTCTCTCATCTCTCTCTCTCTTTCTCTCTCTCTATCGGTCTCTCTCTCTCTCTCTCTGTCTCTCTCTCTCTTCTCTCTCTCTCTCTCTATCTCTCTCTCTCTCTCTCTCTCTCTCTCTCTCTCTCTCTCTCTCTCTCTCTCTCTCTCTCTCTCTCTCTCTCTCTCTCTCTCTCTCTCTCTCTCTCTCTCTCTCTCTCTCTCCCTCTCTCTCTCTCTCTCTCTCTCTCTCTCTCTCTCTCTCTCTCTCTCTCTCTCTCTCTCTCTCTCTCTCTCTCAGAGAGAGAGAGAGTCTCTCTCTCTCGCTCTCTCTCTCTCCCCCTCCCTCTCCCTCTCTCTCTCTCTCTCTCTCTCTCTCTCTCTCTCTCTCTCTCTCTCTCTCTCTCTCGTTCACTATCTCTCTTTCTCTCTCCTCTCTCTCTCTCTCTCACTCACTCACTCTCTGTAACAGCCAAATGCTTTACGGAACCAGATCCTTATTTAATTCCACGAGTGACACACAGATTATGTGAGGAAGTGGTTGTCCTTTAGTGGAGCCCAGTGCAATACAGAAGCCAGATGTGGTGGGGAGGACTTTAGTCTTTTTACTCTAGAGAACCATTCGGTGAGGAGTGAGAAGAGCAGTGCTCCTCCAGGTGTGGTCCCTTGTGAGACAACACCTGGAGTATTGTGTACAGTTTTGGTCTACAAATTTGAGGAAGGACATTCTTACTATTGAGGGAGTGCAGCGTAGGTTCACGAGATTAATTCCTGGGATGATGGGACTGTCATATGCTGAGAGAATTGAGCGGCTGGGCTTGTTTACTCTGGAATTTAGAAGGATGGGAGGGGATCTTTTTGAAACACCTAAGATTATTAAGGGTTTGGATACGCTAGAGGCAGAAATCATGTTCCCAATTTTGGAGGTTCCAGAACCAGGGGCCACAGTTTAAAAATAAGGGGTAAGCCATTTAGAACGGAGATGAGGAAAATCTTTTTCACACAGAGTGTTGTGAATCTGTTAAAATCTCTGCCTCAGAAGGCAGTGGAGGCCAATTCTCTGGACGATTTCAAGAGAGTGTTAGATAGAGCTCTTAAAAATACCAGTCAGGGGGTATGTCGAGAGGGCTGGAATGGGGTAGTGATTGTGGATGATCAGCCATGATCATATTGTATGGCTGTGCTGGCTCGAAGGGCCGAATGGCCTATTCCTGCACCTATTGTCTATTGTCTATAATACTGACAAGCAACCAGTCATCTTCCGCCATTGCAATTATCATTTAATTCTCATTTGGTTAGAAAGAAATGAAGCAGGAACTTGTGAATTGTCAAAGGTGATCTGGCCAAAGGGTGAATTTTAAATGAAGAAATAAATTAAGAACTGGCCTATTTTATGACATTTTCAAATAATTTCCTATCTCTACCGGGTAGATGTTCAATCAGCTTCGTCCCTCCAATACCCAGATGTAGCAGAGCACAGTAGCGCAGCGCTAGACTTGTGACCTTATACAGTGGCAGAGACCCGGGTTCAATCCTGACTATGGTTGTAGTCGCTATGGAGTTTGTACTTTCTCCCCTGTTGGTTTTCTCCAGTCTCCTCCCACGCTCCAATGATGTAGAAGTTTGCAGGTTAATTGGCATCAGTAACATTGTAAATTGTCCCTATTGTGTAGGGAATGCTAGTGTACGGGCAGTTCGCTGGTCAGCGTGGACTCAGTGGGCGGAAGGGCCTGTTTCCACCCTGTATCTCCTAAATCTAAAATCTTAAATCTAAAGTTTAATAAATCTCTTCCAATCCAGCATTGCAAAGCACAGTGGGGTGGCCCTCAATCAGGGGGGGGGTTTCACCCTCAGGACCACATGAGTGTTAAGGGTGTTTCCTTTAAAGATGGGTCCAAACACTATTGAATGTATCGACACTGAGGATGTGGGAAGAGTTTTTGCAGGTTTTTTTTAGTTTTGTTTAGTTTTTATTCTGGGTGAAGTGTCTTTTTGGGGAAAAAAAGTGTAATCCAGGGGACCACAGTCTAGGGTCCCACCTATGCTGGACACTGAGGGGCAGAGTCTGGTCACTCGGACAAGAGAAGGGATGTCACGCCAGGGAACCACGTGAGTGGCAAGGGTGTTTTATGTAAACACAGGTGCGGGTAATGCTGTGTGCGGCACTATTGAATGTACCAACAACTGTGGATGCCTGAAGAGTTTTGTGTGCAGTTTTACATTTTGTGAATGTTTTTTAATCTTAACAAAGTTTTAGTTTTGAAATTTAAAATAAAACTACACTTATGCCCCTGTCCCACTTAGGAAACCTGAACGGAAACCTCTGGAGACTTTGCGCCCCACCCAAGGTTTCCGTGCGGTTCCCAGAGGTTTTTGTCAGTCTTTCTACCTGCTTCCACTACCTGCAACCTCCGGCAACCACCTGCGACCTCCGGGAACTGCACGGAAACCTTGGGTGGGGGGCAAAGTCTACAGAGGTTTCCGTTCAGGTTTCCTAAGTGGGACAGGGGCATAAGGCGCCCTCCATCTCTTTATTAGGTGTGCCTTAAATATACCGTACCCTCATTGACTTTAATCATCCTGCCACTGTTGACCTTGCCTTTAGATGTTGGGACCTCCTCTCACTATCCCATCTCTGAGAACACAGGGGTACCCGGTATGGGGGGGACTGATAACTAAGGGGGATCTGGCATGGGAGGGCCGCTGAGAACAAATAACGGCCTGGCATGTGGAGGGGGTGAGGGGCGAGGCGCTGAGAACTAAGGGGACCCGTCATGGGGTGGGGGGCTGCTGAGAACTAATGAGGACCAGGGGGTGGGGGGGGGGGGTGGGGTTGGGAACGGGGGGGGGGGGGGGGGAGCTGGTGATTATTTACAAAGAAGCAATTATGCTTTTTGTAACTTTCCCAGCACCTTTGTGGTGACTCTTTTGTGCACTTTGTATGCTAAAACAAAACATTTTCACTGTAACTAAATGTAAGTGACAATAAAGTATCATCATCACCATCTCTGCCTGTTTGATCCAGATTTTGGTCGCCTTAACCTAACCTCGTGTGACACGGCATTTGATAATGCTCATGTGCAACAGTTTGAGATCTCGTAAAGGCAAAAGGTAAACAGCGTTTGTCATTGCAGAACCAACCGCAGATTTGCAATCACGTGTTTGAGTAATGTTAGACTCACGCTCATTTCCCGACCTAAAATGTTATTGTTTGCTATTCTTGTAAAACATAACACGGGTTATCACTATACTCTTAATCCCATTACACTTGTGAAGCATAACGTTTTCATAATTCATGCAAGCTGGAATTCCACAGTGGGCTTCCTGCAGTTGCGTTTTATGTAGTTAGTCTGCAATTTAGACCGCTGAAACTTCAGGGATAATTTGTCTTGGATTACTTTGCTAAATAGGTATGGAGATACAGATCCCCAATCGTACTCTGTCTCTGCCATTCAGTTCCAATGAGGTCAATGCAGCTGAATGTGTGGGTACTGGGGTGATAGATGTGAGCTTAGCATTAGTGTCCGAGATGAATTTCACTTGTCAATTACGGAACCATCAATATTTTTCTTTCATTTTATACATATTGGACTGCGGAACATTGGTGAAGTAGAATTCCAAAAGCCCGAGACAGCTCTCTGTCTTGGCCCAGCAATGTTACCCGACCTTTTCACTGGGATGTTACCTGGGCTTGTACTTTTGAATTATAGGAAGAGAGGGATATGATGGGCCAGCATGGATGAGTTGGGCTGAAGGTCCTGTATCTGTGCCGTATGACTATGACTCACACAGGATGGATAGGCTGGGGCATTTTCAGTAGCCGGCTGAGTGAGGGGTGACCTTATTGAGGTGTACAAGATCATGAGGAACATGGATGAAATGAATGCTCACAGTACTTTTTTTCAAAAACCAGAGGCTGAAGGTGAGGGGGGAGAGATTTAAGAGGGAGCTCAGGGACAACCTTTCACTCAGACGATAGTCGCTATCTGGAAAGAACTGCCGGAAGAAGCTGTAGAACTGGATGGAATTCCTACTTTTAAAATACATTTGGACAGATGTATGGATAGGAAGGGCTTAAAGCGAGGTGGGCCAAATGCAGGCAAATGGGACTGGTTTAGAATGCCAACATTGGCTGGCGTGGACCAGGCCGGCTATAGGGCCTGTTTCCTGGCTGCTGAGTTCAATGACTCTACGATGAAGTCCTAACCTGAGTCTGAGCTGGAGGGACAATTTTTCCATTTTCCACATCAGCTGCCTCTGGAGATTGGCACTTTGTGGCAAATTAATGCTGTTGTTTCTGAATTACGACTAGATTTGTGCTCCAGGTAATGCCCAGCGCGAAACAGATTGAGATTGTCCAAACTCATTTCACCTTGGTGATAGCTTGTTTCAACGTGTCCAGCAAGTTAATGGCGACCAAAGAATTATTTACTTTCATTGTCGAATATCGTTAACGTGAGCTACATTCCTTGATGCGTTATTTTCTGGACATGCTGTAGATAGCATTTCTTGCTTTGTAATCTGAAGGTAACCTAATCTAATTGACTTGCTGAGAAATGAACACATTCAGATTTGCTAAGCCTCTCTGCCCACTGAACCTCTATGTCTTTTCCTTTCCATCGATGGAAAGTATCACCAGCAGGTAGCACTGATTGCTCACTTTCCCATGCTTGACCAAGTTAAAACTTGGCTTTGATTTATTAATCCATCGAGGGACTTGAGATCTATAAGGCACACAAATCAGCCGCATTAGTTTAATGGATTTCTGAAAATATTGAACCTTTCTGTGCACAGAGTTAAAATGTGGCAGACTTGTGACCCGCTACAAGTTAAGTATAGCTCGGTCACCTGGCAAATCCCCGCAGAAGATGAGGGGGTTTGGTTAAGTTACAAATAGTGATATCTGAAGCTACAGATGATGGAATCATGAGCAGGAAACAAAGTGCTGGAGGAACATAACAAGACAGCCATCATCTGTGGGGGAATTAATAGTGTAGGAAGGCACTGCAGATGTTGGATTACCCTAAAGATAAAACACAACATATTGCAGTAACTCAATGGGTCAGGCAGCATCTCTGGAGACAAGGCATAGGTGATGTTTCGGGTCGAGATTTGAATAAGGGCCTCGACCCAAAACGTCACCTGTTCCTTTTCTCCAGAGATGCTGCCTGACCCGCTGAGTTACTCCAGGATTTTTTGGTGTCTTTGATCTTCGAGGAATTGATAGGTTTGGTTTGATGGTTTATAATTAGAATGGAGAATGTTGGGGGCTGCAAAATAAGAAATCTCTCCCAAATGATGCACTAAATATGAATCTTTGATCTCCAGAACTGCTGCTGATGAATTAGGTTTCTTGCCCTGGCCAGCATTGATGTAGCTTCCACTGGGGGCTGGGGTTGTATTTAAACTCAACGGACCATGATCCAAAATAATATAGACAGAAAATGCTGGAGTAACTCAGCGGGACAGGCAGCACCTCTGGAGAGAATAGGTGATGTTTCGGGTCAAGACCTTTCTTCAGGCCGACAGTGAAGGGAGAGGGATACTAGAGATATGTGGAAGTGTAAGGCATGAAATCGACAGATCAAAGCAGTCGATGATCAGGGAAATGTAGAATGGTTCATTGTTCTTCAGGCTATTAAACCTGGTTCGGACAAAACTCTGATTATTAATAATAATAATAATAATAATAATAATGTTTATTTATATAGCACTTTTCATCAAAACCAGTATTTGAACCAAAGTGCTTTACAGAGATTGATTAAATTAATTGAACAGATCAATGCAATAACTCCATACAAATCAAAAAAAGAGAAAAAAGAGAAAAAGAAAAAAGACACAGAAACAGTAACCACTTTCTGTTATTTGCACTTTACCAGTTTATTTATTCATGTGTGTATATATTTATATCATGGTATATGGACACATTTATCTGTTTTGTAGTAAATGCCTTCTATTTTCTGTGTGCTTAAGCAAAGCACAAATTTCATTGTCCTATACAGGGACACATGACAATAAACTCACTTGAACTTGAACTTGAATTTGTTCGTTACTCTCACGTTACTCGGAATTTGCCCGAAACGTCACCCATTCCTCTCCAGAGTTGCTTCCTGTTCTGTTGAGTTACTCCAGCATTTTGTGTCTATCTTCGGTGTAAAGCAGCATCTGCAGTTCCTTCCTGCGCATCCTAAAGAATATGGATCTACCTGGCTAATTGTGCTGCGCAGCAGAAGGCAAGATCATGCTCAGTCATTCATCTGTTTGATTGTTGAGAAGTGGATTTCTCTGCTACAGGGAATAAATGCACATTCCATATTGAACCATCATAAACTGGAGTTCTGTGCAACAGTAACAAACACTGCAATGTGCAAATAGTCTATCAACCAAGGAAAATCCCAGCTGTTTCTTAATACTCTGCTTTCCAGCAGAAGAATGATGCCTTCTCTGTGAGGCAGCGACTACTGTTGCAAGATAACTATGCATCTATCACAACTTCAAGACAACCCGCCACTTCTGAAATATCAGCGTGGTGGTATCAGAATCATGGCAGCCAGGGTAGTCAGTGCAGGATTCCATAGGCAACCATGTTGTTTGGACCAGATTGTTTTAAGGCCTTTGGTCGAGAGACAAAGTCTGCTCCAGGACATTGAGCAAAGCTTTTGCCATTTAAAACAAAAAAATCCCTCTTCATCTTTTCTTCAACCCATGTTCTGAAGAGCTACTGAATGGACAAATGTGGCCTGTGTGTTGTGTTGGATGTAATCCTCCACCAATATCTCATCAATATATCAATATATCAATAACTGGTTCTCACCCAGTGTCACCAGGCTGCTGAAAGTTCATAGAGTCTCCTTCAATAAGCTAGGATGTAGTCTTGATCTTCCAACCTACCTCACTGTGGATCTTGGGTGAAGGGGGAAAGATTCAACTGAAATCTGAGAGGTACATTTTTCACACAAAGGGTGGTGGGTGCATGGAATGAGCTGCCAGAGGAGGTAGTTGAGGCTGGGACTATCGCAACGTTTACGACACAATTAGACAAGTACATGGAAAGGACAGGTTTAGAGGGATATGGGCCAAATGCGGGCAGGTGGAACTAGTGTAGATGTGACATGTTGGTCGGTGTGGGCCAATTGGCCCTGTTTCCACTCTATGACTATGACCACTGTGGACCTTAATGGTTCAATGGTTCTTTGTTGCCATGTATGCACAGCACAGTGAAATTCTTGTGCACATACACAAATGCATAATCGCCATAGTTGGATGATATTACAAATAAAAAGAAAAATAAACAGTCCAAGTCCAAAATCCACATGTTGGAAGTATTGGAGCTCCCTCGACCCTGGTAAGTCCCAGGCTGCTACACGGGATCTTTCTCTTGTAACTATAACGTTACCATGCTGCAACACTATATTCAGCACTCTGATATTTTTCTCACTACATTACCTGCTGTACTTGTGTATGGATACTTCTCCATGGATTGTCACCTTGTCATGGTGGAGAAGCTTGTGTGGACCTGGGATCCTGAGAGCGATGCCGTCTGGAGCTATGCTTCTGGTAGGGCCACCCATGGTGGTAAGGTCGAGGGGAGAGGTCTCTGACAAAGAGCAATCCAACCAAGACCTCAATGGTGGAACAGGCGGAGGAGGACGATGGCTGACCTTAGTGCAGCGTCACAACGGCTGGGAAGGCGGATGAAGGCTGCAGCAGAAAAGGGTCTCTGATCGTCTTGGACTCCATGCCACTGGATCCTGACCCAGATCTGTCAAGGACCGTGGGGTGGCTGTCTGTGCACCAGTCTCCCCACATTAAACAAAGTCATGCACACGCATCCTCCATTTAGGGAATAGCACCCTGGAGACACCCATGGTCAGCCACAACTGAAGGGGGCCCAAGGTGTGTATGGATTGATTATACTCAGGTACAGTATGATTTGATTTGACTGGATAGCAGGCAGATAAAGTTTTTTCCCTGTACCTCAGTTGACATGACAGTAATAAACCAACACTAATCCATGCCTAAAATAAGAGCATAAACCATAAAGGCAGGAGTAAAACAGAAAGCCTGGTCTACCCTTCGATGTTAAAGTTGATCTCCAGGCATTGACCAGATACCTGCCCGACCTACAGACCAACATCAAGGCACAACCACTGTACCTGGACCTTAATCGACAAGCCAGCAACTGTTGACAGTGAAAATTCCACATAAATACAGAAAGTATTGGAAACACTCAGCAGGTCAGGCAGCATCTGTGGAGAAAGAAACTGGGTGAGCCTTTGAGGTCAAGGACCACTCATCAGAAACCAAACGAAACTCGATAAATCACTAAGGTTCTGATGAAGGATCATTGACCTAAAACATGAAGTATGTAAGAAGAAACAGCAGATGGGGTTGGAAGATAGACACAAATGCTGGAGTAACTCAACAGGTCGGGCACCAGACTCTGATGAAGGGTCTCAACCCGAGACGTCACCGATCCCTGTTCTCCAGAGATGCTGCCTGACCCACTGAGTTGCACCAGCATTTTGTGTCTATCTTTGACCTAAAACATGAAGTTTGTTTCTCTCTCCGCAGTTGCTGCCTGACCTGTTCGGTGCTTCCTGCACTTTCTGCTTTGATTTGAGAGCAGGGGTACTAGCGCTCCAATCCCGAGTCTATCACTGCACAACTAGCTAGGTCACTCGGACTGTGTACATTAAGGTTAGACCATTCAGCTTCAGTATACTCGTCTCAATTTTGCTCGCATCTGTTATTGCAATACAGTGAGTATGATTTTACTGATTGTGTGCCTCCTTGTCACCTTCCACTCAGCTGACAGTGAACACAAACATGGACACAAAAAGCTGGAGTAACTCAGCAGGACAGGCTGCATCTCTGGAGAGAAGGAATGGGTGACGTTTCGGATCGAGACCCTTCCTCAGACTGGCCAGTAACGATGAACCATTCTGCATTTATTTGATCAACATCCGCTTTGATCTATCCCTTTTCACACCTTACCCTCCCATCTAGACCCTTTCCATTGTCTCGCAGTCTGAAGAAGGGGCTCAACCCGAAATATCACCTATTCCTTCTCTCCAGAGATGCTGCCCGTCCCGCTGAGTTACCCCAGCATTTTTGTGTCTTTCTTGATTATTTTTAGGCATATTGGACTATTTGCTTAGCGTGTGTAGAGTAAAACCAGTGGGTATGGACTTGACACCAGGTTCCCTGTAGGAGCTTGTTGATGGATATTTCTTCCAGATATCTCCAGGAGAAACTGATCGGGAGAAGCTGCCTTCGGCATAAACTAAAATATCATGGATTTGTGCAAAACACGAAGTGCTGGAGTGTCGGGCAGCATCTGTGGAGAGACCCGCAACATCACCCATTCCCTTTCTCCAGAGATGCTGCCTGTCCCGCTGAGTTACTCCAGCTATCTGTGTCTATCCTGAGTTGTATCCCCTGCTCTCCGCCGCTGTTTGCTGCACGACCCGTTCCCATTCTGTTCCGTTCCAGTCCGTGTAATTAGCATCTCATTAGCATGACATTAGCATCTGATTAGGCGGTGATTAGCATGCGGAGGTGGGGCAGCGGCGGCGGTGGGCGCTAGTGAGCTGGGCTGGGCTGGGCTGGGTTCGAGATGGGCTGGGCTGGGTGAGCGCTGGGCTGGGTTAGCGCGGCGCGGTTCGGAGCGGCACGGCGGCGGCGGCGGACGGTCTGACTGACTGACTGAGTGAGTGACTGACTGACTGACGGGCAGGGCAGCAGGCAGCAGGCAGGTGGAATCTGCAACATGGCGATGCTGGGCGCTGCTGTGGCTGCCGGAGCTTCGTACCATCTCCTCGCCCTCGCCGTCTGGGCACTCTTCATCACTAAAGGTAAGAGGGGATCGTGGAGGGAATGGACTCTGAGAGTCTTGCTGCGGAGTGGAGAGAAGGGGATAGAGAAGGAGAGAGGAGAAGAGAGAGGGGGAGAAAGAGGATAGGGAGAGGGATATAGAGAGTGGGGGAGAGAGACACACAGAGAGGAGGAAGAGGGAAAGAGAAAGGGAGAAGTGATAGAGGGAAAGGGAGAAGGGGATATATGGAGAGAGGAAGGGAGCATAGAGAGGGAGAGGGATAAGAGAGGGAGTGAGAGTGAGAGAGAGAGAGCCGGAGAGGGAGTGTGTTGCAGGGAGCGCCGAGCCCAGCGCAGGGATAGCCCCGGCAAAGTTGCCGCCGTGCCCGCTCCCGTCTCCCGGCCATCGGCTCTCCGCTGCCCGGCTGTGTGGAGCAGACGTGCCCGGCACGGTGGGCAGGCAGGGGGTGAGCTGTGTGGGGTAGAGTCCCGCTCGCCCCACAGGCGGCACGGAGCTGAGCTGAGCCGCGTTGATCCCGGGCTGGATGCGGGAGCGGGGAAAAGTTGCGAGAGAGAGAGAGAGTCCGTGTTATTTAATGACAGTTTGATGTATTTCCCCCTCTCTCCATCTGCCGGGAGGGTGAAGGGGCCGCGCTGTTTGCCGCTGACCCTCGGCTTGCTGGGGCCGGGGGTGGACGGGCCCTCGGGGGGCAATGAATCCCCCCATCCACCCCCTTCCCGAGCGGGAGGAAGAGAACGGGGAAGGCGGCAACGCCCGGGTCTGCGCTGTGCCCGCGTCTCCCGGGGGTCTGCCCTGGCAATCTGTTGCTGGAGCTATCAGAGGAGACCCCCCTCCCCGTCCCCTTCCCTCACCCCCCCCTCCCCTTTCCCCCCTCCTCTCTCTCCCTCTCACCCCTCCCCCTCCTCCTCCCCCCCCTCCTCCTCCCCTCTCTCTCCCCCCCTCCCCCCCTCTCCCCCCCCCCCCCCCCCCCCCCCCCTCTCCTCCCTCCCCCCCCCTCCCCTCCCCCTTCCATCCCCCATCCTCACCCCCCCCTCCTTTCCCTCCCCTATAATCACCCCCTCCTTCCCACCCCATCCCTAATACCTCCCGCCCCCCTCATACACTCCCTCCCTCAACCCCCTCCCAGACTAATGCCCCTGCTCCCCGCATGTCCCTGTCCTTCCCTCCTCCCCCCCACCCCGCTCCTGCCCACCCACCCCCCTGCATCCCTCAAGCCCCCCCCACCCCCTCCCTCCCTCCCTCCTTCCCACAAATACCATCTCCTGCCCCTCCACGTCCCACATACACTCCGCAAGCCCCAAGCCATCCTCCCTCCACTACTATGCCCTCTTCACCCTCACCCTTCCCCTCGGTCTCCCCCTACCCCGTGGACCTCCCCCCGCCGGGGGCCGGGTCGCTACACGGCTGGTAGCCGCAGCCTCGCCATGTGTGTGTCTCCGCCGCAGAGCGGCCTCGTCCCCTGGCCAGTGTCACGGTGTGTGGCGCTGGGGCGCCCGCTGTGTCCGGGAGGCTGCGGGCATCTGTGTGCTGGATGGCGGCGGTGACCGGACCCACCCCCCACCCACTGGTCCTGATGGTGTGGGTGGGGGTTCAGGTGACACAGCGCCCCTCAATCAGTGCCCGGCCTTTCCCGTTCAACATCATTCATTTCCCCAGTTACTCCGGGCATTGTTTGCAAGTTTTTTTTTGTTACGTGGTGGTTGGTTTGGGAAGGGACGGGGGGTGGTCAGGGCCCGACCGAGGCAGCGCACTGGCATCCTCTCTCCCTCCCTCTCTCCCTTTCTCCCTCCTTTCCTCCCTCTCCCCCCTTTCTCCTTCCCTCTCCCCCTCGCCACTGTCACGCACAAGAGCACCTCTCCTCTCTCGCTGCCCGCGGGAAGCTGATTGAACCAGAGAGCAGCAGAGACTGACGGGGAACAAAAGGCTTTATTCACTTGCCTTCACCGACACACACACACACACTCTCTCTCTCTCACTCGCTTTACCTCTGTGATAATGCAAAACACAAGCCCGCTGTGTGTTCTGCGGGACCTCTCGTCCCCAATGCAGTTCACATTTCCCGGGCGATGCGTTTTGATAGAGAGAGAGAGAGAAAAAAAAACTGCATTTAACTAACAGGTTCACGACATCTGTTACTTTCATGTCCTCTCACACCATCCCCATTACTCCCTCCCTCCCCATCCCAACCCCAACCCTCTCCCTCACCATCCCTGCCCCCTCCCCAACTCCCCCCCTTTCCTCCCCAACTCCCTCCCTCCCCTGCCCGCGATGTTTTTCCCTGAGCCGTGTAGGCTGTCTTTAGCCTTGGTGCCAGTATTGTACCGCACGTGTTATCTTTCCAGCATAATGGGCCGTTTCAGTCGAGTTTTCCCTGCTGGATTTAATCAGATGTGTGTAGGATTGCCTTGGCTGGTTCAGCGTCTGTGATCCCTTTCAGAGTATTGGAGAGGGGGAGGAGGGGAGGGGAGGGGGGGCTGATAAACTATTATTCTACGATTAAAAATAACCCGAGTGATGTGCATTTTGGCAGAGATGGCTGCAGTGATTTATTTTGTTGATTCCTGGAACATGCACGGCCATCTGATGTAAAGTTCATCGCACTGAATTACAGCAAGTGAAAATGCTGATTTAAAATGTTGGTTCTGTGGTCTGTGACTGACTTCCTGGGGGTTTCCATGCTTGTGTGCACAAGTTGTATCCACTGGGATGTAAATACCAGGGTGTTACTAGTTCGTTTCCTACAAACCTCAAGATATGTTGACATTAAACGTCATCTTGCCTCCTGTGTTCATCTTGGAAGCGTGTTGGGTGAAGATTATTTTTCTAGGGGCGGTGTGTGGGCTATAAGAAAAGACGCCACATGAAAGAGAACTGAAAACCCAGCCCATCTGGAGTTGATAATGCCTTTCTCGTCTCAAAACGGTTCCCATTCCTTGCAACCATTTTATTGACACCGTCCAGCTGAACGCTGGCTGAAATTCACTTCATTATTGATCACATTTTTTTTTCATTGAAAAGTTGGAGGCTATTTGCAGTCCTCTGCAGAAATTGCGAATGGTCTGACTGTGACATTGCCTCGAATCTGCTGGTTCGTGGAATTTGGAACTTTGAGATCTTCAGGCAAGTCGTGGTAGCTGTGATTCTTGGTAGCTCCCCTCTCAATGACGTGTAATCACGGCCAGAAGGATGGCCAGTGCTTGGAATGTGAGGTCAGACCATCAGTGTAGGCCACGTGGTTCACTTTGAAATATTTTTACTTTTTAATGGTGTGTACAATATTGATTATTATTTTTTATTCCTTCATCAGACTGTCGGTACTCGCAGCTAGTCAGATTCCATGAAGCCCTAGTGAGTCGAGAGTAAGCAGTGATAATGTGGGGCGATTACTGCAGATAGATGCATGCACTTGCTTATACATAGGAATCTAAAATGGTCCATTTTGTTCCTAAATTCTTAATGTCAGTGGCATGTTTTGAGGCCAATCCCATAAAAATGTTTAAATCCATCCGCCGGCTTGTATTTATTCTGCTTTTGCATAATTAATCCTTTTTCAGACAGGTATTGAAAAAGCGATAAATGCGAACCATGTCCTCTGGTTGTGGAGGCTCTCGCCACTGTTGCTCATTCACTGACGATGCTGCAATCATTTAAAGGCACTTTACTGCATATAGCACTTTTGCAATTGACAAATTTTAATGATTGTGTTAACATAAAGCTTGCTTTTCCTTAATTAGTTTTCTAGTCTGAAACCAAGACATGTTGCTCTCTGCGTTCATCATAGTGTGTTGGAGTAAGCCCGTTGTTTCCCTGCATGTCTGAAATGTGCCTCGATTTGTGTCTCTGTGGCCGATACCAGTGCATGAAGTGAAGCCTCTCTGGCCACGGATGGCAGATCGCTTCTCCACTCATTGCAATACAATGGTTGGCATCGTAGTTTGGAAGCCGCTTCCCCTTGACGTGACGTTGTGGAGGACACGCTAGATACAAAATGCTGGCGTAGCTCAGCGGGACAGGCAGCATCTCTGGGAATGCGCGACGTTTCGGGTCAAGACCCTTCTCTCCAGAGATGCTGCCTGTCCCGCTGAGTTACTCCAGCATTTTGTGTTTATCGAGGGTTTACACCATTGTGGAGGACAACGTGCTCTTAGCTTCCAGTTCCCTGCAAATTCAAAGATGGCAAGACCTGAGAGTGATGAGGTCAGCCAGACTCTGGACCTGGCCGTCTTGCTCCATGTAATTGTGGCGTTGATGGGTTGTGGACATTAAGTGGGGCATCCAACCAGAGTCGTAGCATGTCTTGGCCGGGTTCCTTCTGGCGCCTCATCTCAGCCCAGAGCCGCTGTAGTGTATCCAGCTCTGGAAGGGCATTGGCAGCCCAGAGGGGAACGTAAACCCGAGGTATTTTGAACAGGAGCCAAAATGTTCCACGTCTTGTACTGCAGGGGTAGTCGTTTGTTTTGTTTTTTTGCGTGGAAGTTATAAGCTCCCTGCTCTCTCGCGTCTCCGTTTCCACTGGCGCCGTTTACAATGTGACGACCACGGTGCCGATAAAGTCTTGGATAAATCATCGTGATGAGAAAGGCAGTGTAAGACCGACAGCTGGTGACCCACGGCATACTGTCGAGCTAGGTTGTGGGGGAGGGATGTATGTATGCGAGGAGGAGCTTTAATGAACTCTGAAGGTTCGCTGTACATGCTTGTGTAAGTGTTCAGCATTTCAGATGCCGCCTGCCTGCCTGACCCGCTGAGTTACTCCAGCTTTTTGTGTCTCATCCTCCGGGTTGAAGCCAGCGTCTGCAGTTCCTCTCCACACAAGCGTTCAGCGTTGCCAGTGTGGCACCTCTGGACTGACACAAAGCCGGCTTGTAACGCGCCGTCTACTCGTTCATCCTTCTCTGCAATCAATTCCCGTGGCACAGCCTGTTGCTAACTCGATGCATTTTCCTCCAGACACAATTTCTCTTTCATGTGTGTGTGGGGTGTGGGGGTGGGGGGGAAATAACCCAGACAGAGGTCTTACATTTATTTTCTGCAATCGGAAACGAGGAGCGTCCCTCTGAAAAATTCTCAATGTAACAACCTAGGTTTTAACCTCGCCACCTCACTGTACACCAACCAGCCTGTTGTGGATGTTGCCCAGTATTGCACCACTCCCTGCTCCTGACCATGCCGCGGCATGTTTGGCCTCTGTTATCGTGCACTGCCTGAGATACACTCGACTGTTGCCGCCTGATCAAATCATGCTCACAATATTTTGCCCGGGATCTGCCTCCTTATACCCCAGCTGGGATTTCTTCCATTCTGAATATACAATGTACAGCTCTACAGAAAAGTCAACCGTTTTGTGCTTGCCCTTTGTTTGATCAACAGCAGACCAAACATTGCAGAAGATGAGGGGTTGTGGGAACTGCTCGATTTATGTTTTGTTTTTAAAAGGTGAAGTTGGTTGGTGCTGTATTGAAAATACGTTGCAGGGAATGAATATGCCAGCAATCTCACTCTGCTGAGCATGCAGCACTCTCTGTGCTAGCAGGCTGTTCTCACCAGGATAAACAGCCCCGGCCCTCCTTTATTGGACTGCTTACAAGCCGAATTGAGTTGCTACAGATAAAGTGACTGAGAATACTTTTAGGCTGAATTGTCCGCATAGCTCCGTCACTTCACATCAGTGTGATGAGTGTTCTTGATTTTTAGACTGGTGTGCGAAGCCTTATCGAGGTGGATGGCAGATTGGGCCAAAAATAGGCTGAGCGCAGTGGGAAGCAGAGGCATTTTCGCCTGATTAACTGCAGCCTTCCAATTAAGTTGGCTTTTGATTCTGTGTCTCATCAATTAGATTTGTTGGTAAACTATCGATATTTATGTTGAATAAAATATGAAGCCCATTTTGACTAATTCGTTCCCAATTTGCTGACTAAAAGATGAGAGAATTTTTCATGCTATATTTCCCTCCTTGACCAGACTATTTTGCTTTGGCCCTTCTGCATCGAGGGGCCATTGTTTGAGGCATGCAGCATTCACCTGTGGCATTTTTGGGGGCTGAATGATAAAGGGAAGCTCTGTCAACCTGTTGCAATGGCTGCTGTTCTCTTCACTAGCTACCACTCATGATGTTCCCTATAGTCTAACAGGGAATGAAAGGTACTGCCATTAGCCAGTCAAGCATTTAACTCCTGACCCTATCTCTGTGTCAGCTGTTCTCCAAAATGTATTGGTATTGGGTTATTACTAGTCATGTCTACCGAGATACAGTAAACACATCTTGTGTGCTGTCCAGTCAAATCATACAATCATACCATACACAAATATAACAGGTAGAGTAAAGAGAAAAATAACTGCACAATATAATGTTGCAGCATTATAGCGTAATTGTTATGGAGAAAAAAAATGCAAGATGGGCAAATGAAGTAGGTTGGAAGATCGGGTCCACATCCTATCTTATGGGAAGACCTGTCAATAGTCCTCAATGGCCAATAGGTTCCAACTATGGGCTCTGTTTGGGGACAATTAGTTGCCTATTTTGTTAGCTTTGCCAGAATCTCACACGCTGCAGTGTGTTTTTTTACGACCCTTCGTTCCGATTGGAATATGGGGAGAAAGCTGGAAAAGAGAGGTGGTGGGCGGGACAAAGTCCAGCAAGCCATGGGTGTGTAACATGGTGAAAGAACAGAAGAGCAACAGGAATCACAGAGGTCGGAGCAGAGGGGCGGACTTATTCAACGCAGGCATACATTGAGGAGATTGAGTCTGCTCCTGTGATTTCTGCTGCCCTCCTGCTCTTTGCCCATGTTCTAACCCAGCCTCCATCTGTCACTTGGTCAGCCAGCAATTCTGGAGAAAAGGATTAGGTGACTTATCGGGTTGAGATAATTACTCCAGCATTTGTGGCTATCTTCAGTATAAACCAGCATCTGCAGTTCCTTCCTCCACCCATCACTAGCCAGACTTAGCTCTACCCCACTCTTTCCTTTTCCAGCTTACTCCCCGATACTCCCAATCAGTCTGAAGAAGGGTCTTAACTTGAACCGTCACCTGTGCATTACCCTCCACTGATTCTGCCTGACCCGCTGAGTTATTCCAGGGCTTTGCGTTTAACAATAATGAGTGAGAAGTCCTTGCATTAGCCAAGACAGTAGGAGGGACTGTTATCATATGACAATGTTATCATAGAAAGTTGTGCACAGATTTCAGAGATGAACTCTGATTTCAGTTCAAATGCCACCAATGAGTTTTGGTATATTTGGAAATGTGTACCAATGACATGCCATTAAGCTACATATTTAAAATTAATCAGAACTTTTATCTAAATTTGATAGTATCATAACTTTCTTTGCTTAAATTGGTTATTATATTAATAGGCTGTGACTAATGTGATTTTAAGTAATGAAGTCGTTTATTACTTTCTTTTATTCTCCATTCTCTCAAGCGCAGAACATATAAGTGGAATTTTATTTTTGAAATCATTGAGTTTTGCGTGGTATGTCTAACTTTTGTTTTGGGTGCTTGGAAATCCCGCTTCCTGGACCATTAGAATAATTCCCTGGGGAATTAGTTTGCTGGCTTGCAGTCTGCAGCACGTGACATACTCTTCAAGAGGCTATAGTATTTATCCTATGTTGCCGGCAATTGGACAATGAAATTCTGCCTTGCTGCAGCATAACAAGTCTGCAAAAGCAATAACATGCCGATAAATATACATGGATCAGTAATACTAGATCAATAATCAGTAATACTAGGTAACGTTGTTAAGGGAATTCCAAAGCACGTTACTGTCAATAAAGTGGAGGTGATCTTATTAACAAAATTCACTCAGCAAACTCCCACTGGACAGTGCGGAAACAAGCCCTTCAGCTCTCCTTGCCCTTGTTGACCAAATATTAGCATGTTGTGTTTCTCCCGTTTACCTGCATGGGACCCATATCTCTAAACCTTTCCCGTCTGTGACTATCTATGCATCTGTCAAAAATGATGAAAATGAGCATTTAACCTATTGGGCCATGTCATACGAGTGGTGAATATTAGCTGGTTGACACCCCTACACATTAAGGTCAGTTCTTTTGAGAGAACAGACCAACAGACCAGCCTTGGTATTAGCACTCAGCTATAACACAGCACCTCTGGCAGTGCAGTACTCATGCTGTGAAACATCAGCTTGGATTTTAGTGCTGGCCTGGGACTCAGAATTTACTGAATCGGGAGGAGTGCTGTTGACTGAGCCTTGATGGATGCTTCAGTCGATAGTTCAATGGCGTTTTTTATTTGTCATATTGCATCAAATTCATATTAAATTCATTTTGCATATATAACACATGCGGGAGCCGCCATGTTTGGTGCCATCATTCCAAAGTCCGGTTGGCCCGCGCACGTGTTGTACTGGAGCTGTTCCCGCGTACTGACGTCCCTCTCCACTCCTCGCCCGACCATCTCTGCCCCCCGGGATAATGCCTCCTGCAGCCGACTTGAAGACGCGGGTGGCATTATCCCGGTCCACCCTCCTACCGCTCCAGTGTGAGATCTGGCCGCGTGGTGCTTTGATTTAGTTTTGTTTCAGACCAACCGCAAGAGTCCAGCCACTGACTAACAGTCTGTAAGAATCTTCGAGGAGCCGTATAATTTCCGATCTAAAAACCTTTGCATGTTGACACGGAACCCAACCATTAGCTGATTGCACCTGTCTAGACAAGTTCTTACAAGGAAACCACATCACATTCTGCAGACGTAGAACGGCCAAACATTCCCACAACAATTAAAAAAATAATAAAAAAATGCTGGAAATACTCTGCAGGCTAAACAGCCTCTGGAGAGAGGAACCAGTTCATGGTGCAGGCATCACATTTTCTTAACACACCCAACATTTGCAATCTTCTACTTTTACCTGCCCTTCACTTTCCATTCTACACCAATGGATTTGAGATTGAGTCCAAATGTTTTAATGCAGTTTTATCCCAGTCTAAAGAAGGATCTGGACCAACACCACATAGATGCTGCTGCTCCCGCTGAGTTTCTCCAGCATTTTTGTGTACCTTCGATTTTCCAGCATCAGCAGTTCCTTCTTAAACACTTGACCACCTATCCATGTTCTCCAGAGATGCTGCCTGACCCGCTGAGTTACTACATTACTTTGTGCCCTTTTGTGTATTAACCAGCATCTACATGTTCTTGTTTCTCCAATGTTTTAAAATTCTTAACTGAAGACACTGTTACATTCCAAATTACACATTTTGGTTATAATTTCCAGATTTATTATTCTCATCTGGTTTATTAGACAATAGACAATAGGTGCAGGAGTAGGCCATTCGGCACTTCGAGCTAGCACTGCCATTCAATGTGATCATGTGTTTTTTCTCCCTCTGCTATTTGGAACTTTCTTTATGGGCTCCAGAAGCTCGACTGGAACAGCCACACATATCCCACGGTCACGACAAGATCAGGACTCGGGATGTTGTCAAGAGTCGAGTGATTTAATGTTATATGCCTTGGTTGGAACAATGAAGTTCTTGTGACTCACCTGGTCATGGTCCAAAACCATTGCATCATCTACAAGGCACCCGTGAGCAGAATGGAGCACACTCCACCTGCCTGGCTACAAGTATCTTTAGCAACTTTCAAGAAACTCAGGATCATTCCGCACAGTGCAGTGTGTTTGAGTGTGCCTTAATCAACCTCCCTAAACGTTCACCCCTCTATTTCCAGTCCAGTGCACGCCATCTATAAAATAAGATGCAGTTGCTTGCTTAGGCTAGTCAACATCTCCAAAGCCTTTGGCATCAAGATGGACAGGGCAGCAGGAGCTTGGGAACATCAACACCAGCAGCTCCCCTCCGAGTTCTCACCATCCTGAGTCAGAAATGTATCATCACTGGGTGGAAATCCTTTAGCTCCTGTCTCGACAAGACTGTGGGAGCACTACTACCAGAACAAATTCAATGATTCAAGCAAGCCGTTAGCAGCTTAGGGTGGCACAGCGGTAGAGCTGCTGCCTTACAGCACTTGCAGCGCCGGAGACCCGGGTTCGATCCTGACTACGGGTGCTGTCTGTACGGAGTTTGTACGTTCTCCCCGTGACCGCGTGGGTTTTGTCCGAGATCTTCGGTTTCCTCCAACACTAGGTTAATTGTCTTGGACTAACTGTAGATTCTCCCTAGTGTGTGTAGGATGGTGTCAATGTGTGGGGATAGCTGGTTGGTGCAGACTCGGTGGGCCGAAGGGCCTGTTTCCGCGCTGTATCTCTAAACTAAACTACTCAGCTCCTCAACTTTGCGATAAATTTCACTGATTATTAAGTTATTGTATTGTACATTTATTTGTTTTATTGTATTAATGGGCCTGCTAGGCTGCAGCAAACAAGAATTTTGAGTCATACAGAATAGAAATAGGCCTTTCAGCCCAGCTTGCATTGGCCAACCATGTCCCACCTGCCCGCATATTCCCATAGCCCTCTAAACATTCCCTATCCATGTACCCGTCCAAGTGTTTCTTGAAATGTTTTTATCATATCTGCCTCAACTACCGTCTCTGGCAGCTTATGCCATACACCCACCCTGTGTGGAAAAAGTTGCCCCTCGGGTTCTTATTAAAATCTCCTGAGACTTCCATGATGCTGTTGCCAACTAACATGCCCCATCTACAGTGACCTCCATACTGCCTGGGACAAAGACCCATCATTTATTTATTTGCCTCTGCACTCCACAATTTGAGATTTGTAATAAAGAAAAAAATCACATGTGGTTAAAGTGCAAATTGTCAGATTTTATTAAAGGCCATTTCTATACATTTTGGTTTCACCATGTAGAAATTACAGCAGTGTTTATACATAGACCCCCATTTCAGGGCACCATAATGTTTGGGACACATGGCTTCACAGGTGTTTGTTATTGCTCAGGTGTGTTTAATTGCCTCCTCAATGCAGGTGTAAGACAGTTCTCAGCACCTAGTCTTTCCTCCAGTCTTTCCATCACCTTTGGAAACATTTATTGCTGTTTATCAACATGAGGACCAAAGTTGTGCCAATGGAAGTCAAAGAAGCCATTATGAGATGGAGAAACAAGAATAACACCATTAGAGACATCAGCCAAACCTTAGGCTGACCAAAATCAACTGCTTGGAACATCATTAAGAAGGAAGAGAGCACTGGTGAGCTTACTAATCGCAAAGGGACTGGCAAGCCAAGGAAGACCTCCACAGCTGATAACAGAAGAATTCTCTCTATAATAAAGAAAAATCCCCAAACACCTGTCCGACAGATCAGACACACTCTTCAGGAGTCAGGTGTGGATTTGTCAATGACCACTGTCCACAGAAGACTTCATGAACAGAAATATAGAGGCTACACTTCAAGATGCAAACCACTGGTTAGTCGCAAAAATAAGATGGCCGGGTTACAATTTGCCAAGAAGTACTTAAAAGAGCAACCACCGTTCTGGAAAAAAGGTCTTGTGGACAGATGAGACGAAGAATAACTTATATCAGAGTGATGGCAAGAGCATAGTATGGAGGAGAGAAGGAACTGCCCAAGATCCAAAGCATTCCATCTCATCTGTGAAACACGGTGGTGGGTTGTTATGGCCTGGGCATGTATGGCTGCTGAAGGTACTGGCTCACTTATCGTCATTGTTGATACAATTGTTGATGGTAGTAGCGTAATGAATTCTGAAGTGTATAGACACATCCTATCTGCTCAAGTTCAAACAAAATGCCTCAAAACTCACTGGCCCGCAGTTCATTCTACAGCAAGACAATGATCCCAAACATACTGCTAAAGCAACAAATGAGTTTTTCAATGTTAAAAAATGGTCAATTCTTGAGTGGCCAAGTCATTCACCTGATCTGTACCCAATTGAGCATGCGTTTTATATGCTGAAGAGAATACTGAAGGGGACTAGCCCCCAAAACAAGCATAAGCTAAATATGGCTGCAATACAGG
This sequence comes from Leucoraja erinaceus, assembly GCF_028641065.1. Classification (NCBI taxonomy): domain Eukaryota; kingdom Metazoa; phylum Chordata; class Chondrichthyes; order Rajiformes; family Rajidae; genus Leucoraja; species Leucoraja erinaceus. The sequence continues at coordinate 8,575,976 of NC_073408.1, forward strand.
CCTGGCAGAGCATCACCAGAGAAGACACCCAGCAACTGGTGATGTCCATGAATTGCAGACTTCAAGCAGTCATTGCATGCAAAGGATATGCAACAAAATACTAAACATGACTGCATTCATTTACATGACATTGCTGTGTCCCAAACATCATGGTGCCCTGAAATGGGGGGGGACTATGTATAAACACTGCTGTAATTTCTACATGTGAAACCAAAATGTATAGAAATGGCCTTTAATAAAATCTGCACAATGTGCACTTTAACCACTATTACAAATCTCAAATTGTGGAGTAGAGAGGCAAATAAATAAATGATGGGTCTTTGTCCCAAACATGATGGAGGGCACTGTACCCTTGACCCACCTACCTGTGTTTGACCCATATCCCTCTAAACCTGTCCCAAGCATGTACATGTTTAAATGTTTCTTAAACGTTGCAATAGTACCTGCCTCAACTACCTGGTTCCATACGAACTTTGTAAATGGGAGGCTGCCTGAGCCAACATTGCACATCTGGACCACTACCTGCAGCTGGATCACTCACTCCACACCTAGGCTGCGCTCCGATCCCTCCCAGCTGTCGCATTTTAACCGTCAAAACAATAAATACGTTTTGTTTTAAGTCTGTGGAAAATTAATTACAGCTCTGTAATAACTTGCAGATTAAATTGTAGCTATTGAGGTGGAAATTCTCTTTGCAGCTTTTTATTGCCCATTCGCTAAGCTGAGAGTGAATAGAAAATTCAAAATCCTAATTGGAAGAATTATTGCAAACTTGTTTTAAGTAAAATTTAATCAAGTAAGCAATGTAACCCAGTCTGCTAATCCTGCAACTCCAAAACGTTATTAACCTAGAGTTCTGCTCGTGCGGTACAAGCAAAGGCCTTGTTCGCTTTTCCTGCCTCTGATTCTCTCCCGCAGGTTGTGCTTTGTTCTGGTGTGTGTGTGTTGTTCAGTTTATACTCTGTTTTCTGGATTCCTTTTTCCGGTGAGTTAATGCTGTTTCCCTCCCCCCCCCCCCCCCCCCCCCCCCCCCCCCCCCCCCCCCACCCACCCACCATGAGTGAATGACGCTGGTGTGACAGTGCCAGAGACCCGGGTTCAGTCATGACCTTCCGTGCTGTCTATGTTGAGTTTGCATGTTCTCCCTGCGACCGTGTGGGACTCCCCCGGGTGCTCCAGCTTCCACCCACATCCTAAAGACGTGCGGGCTTGGAGGTTAATTGTCTCTCTCCCCCCCCCCCCCCCCCATAAATTAGCCCTAGTGTGTAGGGAGTGGATGAGATTGTCGGACCAACATAGATCAAGTGTCAACAGGTTTTCTACTATTCTCTTTCGTTTCTTCCACGTACTGCTAAAAAAACAAGAAGTTGTACATAAAATGTAACATGTCAATATATATTAGGTGTCTACAAGGGACCACATTATTGCACTTCTAATTTTTTTTTAAGTGTGAACAGGTGATCATCGGTCAGTGTGGACTCGGTGGGTGGAAGGACCTGTTTCCATGCTGTGTCTCTAAACGAAACTGAACATAACATACCACATTAAAGCGCGCGGGCAGGTCCACAACCCAGCTTGGTTCAAACCTAATATGAACAGTTCACATAAAAGGTTGATTAAGTAACATGACCCCATCTTGGTTGTGAGATATATTAAACACGAGCAGAGTCTTTTGTTTTCCTACCTGTTAAAGCAAATGCCCTTGTAATTTGATTTCAAAATATGAAGAAAAAAAAAACTAATTCCTGTGAATGGCTGCAGTGTTTAATTAAAAGATAACACACGGCAGCTGGGTTGTGAATTGTCAGTCGACCAGACATTTGCAAATGCAAAAACACAAAGTGCCTCTGAGCTCCTGAGATTAACGCCGGTTTAAAGCCCGGATCGGTTGTCGGTAGACACAAAATGCTGGAGTAACTCAGTGGGACAGGCAGCAACTCCGGTGAGAACAAATGGGAGACGTTTCAGGTCGAGACTCTTCTTCAGACTGATCGGTTGTTGGTATTCCCCTCAACATTCCAGTGACTGTTCTCAGCTGGGCCCTGTGGAAATGTGATCCGTGGACTTCCAAGTGTCTTGTATCAGCCTGTCAAGAGGATCATGTGAAGGATGTTTGTGTTATCTCAGTGTTTGGCCCCAGGGCTACACTGACACTGGCAGGGTGGGGCGGAGGGTGTGGGTACTCGATCATTTGTTAGCTGACTGCCGCAGGATACGGCTTTTAAAGCTTGCCTTACTTCACAGCTCGGTTTGGGAGCAGCTCTGCCCAAGACCACGAGGAACTGCGTAGATATGTGGATGTAGCCCAGTCCACCACACAGGCCAGGCCAGACTTCCCACCATTGCCTCCATCTACACTTCACGCTGCCTCAGAAAGACAGCCGACACAATCAAAAACTTTTCCCACCCCAGTCTTACCTCCTTCAGCAGCACAACAGATATGTAAACATAGAAATCTGTAAAACCCACATATATACCTGTCCATATACATCTTCCTATATATGCGTGGATATAAACAAATAAATAGACCAGAGTAATGCCCAGTCAAAAACATTGCCCTCAAGTCTATATAATGTAGTTTAGACACAAAAAGCTGAAGAAACTCAGCGGGACAGGCAGCAACTCTGGAGAGAAGGGATGAGTGACGTTTTAGGTCGGGACCCTTTAGAGCCTATTTGGAGGTTGTCGAGTTTAATTGCCAAGTGGTTGCAGGGGAGAAGCTGCTCCTGGACCTGGATTCTTACTTACAGCAGCACAACAACCATGTAGGCATAATCCTCTATAAACACTGTCATAAACAAGCACAATGTTCAGTATTTTTTTAAAAATGAATACCACGGTTGTCAGCACTGAATTGTGGGCCTATTCTTGTGCTGTTCTGATCCATGTTCTATGTTGCTCACCTGTCACGAGGAGCTGTGACAGCCCGAGATTGGGATGAACGAGGGGTTTTAGCTGCAAAGGCTTTATTGCTGGGAGGTATCAAGTTTGACTGAGTAATTTTTATTTTGCACAAATGATACATAGGTTTATGTTGGCAGTGGTACACAAAAATGCTGGAGAAACTCGGCGGGTGCAGCAGCATCTATGGAGCGAAGGAAATAGGCAACGTTTCGGGCCGAAACCCTTTGGTTTCGGCCCGAAACGTTGCCTATTTCCTTCTCTCCATAGGTGCTGCTGCACCCGCCGAGTTTCTCCAGCATTTTCGTGTACTCGAGGAACTCGATAGGTCAGGCAGCGTCTGTCAAGGGGAATGGACAGACGACGTTTTGTGTCGGGGCCCCTTCTTCAAATGCACTTTTGTGTTTTGCTCACGGTTCCAGCATCTGCAGTTTTTCTTGTCTCCTTGAAGTGAATAAACCTGAGTAGGTGACTGTGAAAGACAGGGAGGGGTTAGTTGTGGGACAGGTTCTGCCAAGAAGCATTTGGTGTGTGTGGAAGTGGAAGAGATGGACATTTACATTGCTTCATTTGCCTGTGACCCACAATGATCTGTGCACTAAGGAATGTGGCACTGTGTTTGCCTATTTCCTTCGCTCCATAGATGCTGCTGCACCCGCTGAGTTTCTCCAGCTTTTTTGTGTAACCAAGGAATGTGACACTGTTGCTTTGTCTACCCCCCCCCCCCCAGGTCCTCTGGGCTGGGTGGTGATTAACAAATAACAAATGGTCCTGGTCGATGTTGGTGGAACGCCCACACTTATTTGCATCGTTACTTGGAGATTTCAGGAGATTATTTCTTGATTCTGTGCATTGATAATGTTGCTAGTTGTTTTTGAAGTATTTTGTGTAATCTGATTATTGATAAATTCGAGGCTTGACCAAGCTTGCTCTTGGTTTAGCCTTGCCAAGTTTGACTGTTACCAAATGCAAGTAGGGATCGTGTTTGGATTTGGGAGGATTATTTCAGAGCCTGTTGAAGTGTGAGTGTTTATCCTCTTATTTATGTAACTGATGAAAAACACTAATGTGGAAATATTGGTTTGAAATCTACCTAACGCAGCATTAGACTTTGATTAATGTTTAGTTTAGAGATGGAGCACAGAATCGGGCTCTTCAGCCCACAGAGTCCAGCGATCCCCGCACACTAACACAATCCCACACACACTAGAGACAATTTACAATTTTACCAAACCAATTAGCGAACAAATCTGTACGTCTTTGGATTGTAGGAGGAAACCAGAGCACCCGGAGAAAACCCACACAATATTCAGGATCAAATCCGGGTCTCTGGCGCTGTAAGGCAGCAACTTTACCACTGCACCACCATGCCTGCCCTATCTCCAGGTGACACAGGTTAACCAGCTGATAGCCTGGGTCAGGTAAGGTGTAGGTGTGCTGTGGCTGTACCAGGTATAATCATCCTGAGTCCATAAACTTGGCACAAAGGTCCAGTCAGCAGATGAAGTCCCTGCTGGTCAAAAAATAACTCTTTGTAAATAAGTCGAATTACAGTAATTATTGGGTTTTGGGGTTTTTTCCGCTGTCCCGTCTCTCCCTGCCCCGAGTTTCCTCAGTTGGAAGTTGAATCGTGTTGTTTGAGGGGAGTGAATTCCCACTGTGAATCATTCTAATCCTTTATTGAAGATTGTACAAGCTGTCCTATTCATCGAACTGCATTCTCCTCGTCTCCCACTCAGTGTTCTAGTCTCTCATGATTGATCCGGGCAAGTAAAGGCAAACTAGTCAAGCACTGAAACCCTTTCACAAAGAAAGGTAATTCCACTTCCCCGTTTTGCAATGAGCCACGGGTCAGTGGAAGGTTTTGGGCTTTGTTTCAATTACGTTTCAGGTGAGAAATCTGACATCCGGGTTCAAGAGCGGCTTCTCCCCCAGTGACCATCAGGCTCGTGAGCACTGTGGTGCAGCGGTAGAGTTGCTGCCTCACAGCGCCAAAGACCCAGATTCGATCCCGATCCCGACTACGGCTGTTATCTGTACCGAGTTTGTACATTCTCCCTGTGACCACGTGGGTTTTCTCCGGGTGCTCCGGTTTCCTTCCACATTGCAAAGACGTGCATGTTTGTAGGTTCATTGGCCTCTGTAAATTATCCCTGGTGTGTAGGATAGAACTAGTGTACGGCTGATCGCTGGTCGGCACGGACTCGGTGGGCCGAAGGGCCTGCTTCCACACTGTATCAGTAAAACACCTACCTTAGCAACTATGATCGTCTATAGACCACGCCTTTGGTTGCACCACAGACCCTGGTTTTGCACCACTATGGTTAACTAATATTGATTATCTATTATATTTGATTATTGTATATATTTATCTGTGTTATTACATTAATGTGCCTATAAACAAGTTCCCACAGAGAAAAGAAGGGGGCGAGGAGGGGGGGGGGGGGGGGCGGGGGGGGGGGGCCGGGGGGGGGGGGGGGGGGGGGGGGGGAAGACTGCTACTTTGTTCAACAGCAGGCAGTAGATAGAACTGTTCAGTGGACTTCTGCAACTTTGGCACCAGAACGTAGAGACACTTATGTACTGTCTCAGTGCGATCTGCTGCATGAGTTTACTGGGTTGCATGCAAAACAACACATTTCACTGCACTTGCGTACATGTGACAATAAAATATCATTGAATCATTGCAAGCTACAGCAAGCAAGACTTTCATGTTTCCCTTTGCTGGTATTAATGTAATAACGCATAGATAAATATAATCAGCAATACATAAGTTAATAATAAATAATATTAGGTAACTATAATAGTGTAAAACCACAGTCCACAGTGGTACGTATAACCATTGCTGGTACATGTGATAATTAACATAGGTAGACACAAAATGCTGGAGTAAGTCAGCGGGTCAGGCAGCATCTCCGGATAGAATTAAGACAGGCCCTTCGACACTCTGGGCCACGATCCGAAACGTCACCCATTCCTTCTCTCCAGATATGCTGCCTGTCCCGCTGAGTGTCCATCTTCGGTTTAAACCAGCATCTGCTGTTCCTTCCAACACATTTCGTCTGACTCTCTGGGATTCCTGTTGCTAAATCTACACAAGAGTGACACCACTGGGCAACTCCTAAACAACGCTGTGCCCTTGCAGTGCCGCGAGTGGCCAGCGGTGTCACTGTTGGACACGGTCTGGGCAGAGTAGCGACGAATGCAACTTGTAGCCGGCAATTACTCAGTCACTCGCTGAGGGGAGAGACGAGGGTTCGAATCCCCGCAACCCACCTCCTCTCGGGGGTGAAGGGGGGGAGGGAGGGAGCTTAGTCTTTGCCTGTGTTATATGTTGTCAGGATGGAAGACGTTCCTTTTTGTGCACGATATACATTAAATCTATGCGGTTAGAGGTCCGAAACAGAAAATCTCCACTATTAATGGAAATGTGGTTTACTGAAGGGGGAATATTTACGACTTTGACCCTTCTGTCTCTGTTGCTGAAAGTTTATCGCCTGCTGTGTGTTGTTTAATTAATCCACTAACTGGCGAGGGTATAAATCATTCTCTTTACTAAGAGACTGCTAAAGAGGTAGCCCATCTGTAGCCATGGCAACCTAGTCCTCCAAGTTCTGCCTTTAGTCCCATCCTCCGACCCCCCCCCCCCTCCCCCCCCCTTTCTCTCACCGAGCCCATCCCTGAGAACGTTACTGTCGACAAAGATCAGAATAGGAAGGATGAGGTAATGTTTTTTCACCAACTGACCCAGATCTGAGATAAAGGCCACAGGAGTCTCACAATGGAAGTTGTCTTTGGCACTGAATTGTGATCCCCTTTGAAGCCAGCCTGGAGATCCCTGGCCTGCCTTCATCATGTATGAAGTGCAGGAAAGAAGTCAGTCTCAAGAAGGGCCCCCATTCCTTCTCTCCAGAGATGCTGCCTGTCCCGCTGAGTTACTCCAGCATTTAGCGTCTATCTGAAGTGCAGGAATGGCAGGAATGTTCTGTTGTCTCGGTGTCCCGGGAGCACCGAGCTATTCTTGTCCAACAGACGCAACCCACTCGTTCTGTGATCAGTGATAAGAACTCTGTGTGACTTGTCTCGAACGCTTCCACAAGCAGCATCAGCTTCAGAAATAGCTACTGTATTTAAACTCTTGTAAATAACTTGCATCCTAAATCTGCGCTGTGGAACAGTCTTTGTGTAGGAAGGAACTGCAGATGCTGGTTGACAACAAAGATAGACACAAAATGCTGAAGTAAATCTGAGGGTGGTGAATCTGTTGCCACACAAGGCTGTGGAGGCCAAGTCAATGGATATCTTTAAGGAAGAGACGGATGGATTCTTAATTAGTACGGATGTCAGGGGTTATGGGGAGAAGGCAGGGGAATGGGGTATGGAGAGAGAGATAGATCAGCCATGATTGAATGGCGGGGTAGACTTGCTGGGTCGAATGGCCTAATTCTGCTCCGATCACTTATGATCTCAGCGGGACAGGGAGCATCTCTGGAGAGCGATCCTTTACAAGGTGCAAATATTTCTTGCCAGTGGAAATGTACTGATGACCACTGTTCTGTGTGTGTGTTTGTGCCTTGAATGTTGTAGTGACTTGCTTCACTTGTACTTCCACTGTTGGGGGAAGATCGGATTATATCCGTAAGCAGGTTAGTGCCCGTGGAGTAGTCTTGCTGCTGATTATAAAAACACAAGTGTTGGTTGAATTCAGCGGGTCCGACAGCTTCTATAGGGGGAAATGGTCAGGCGATGTTTTGGGTCGAGACCCTTCTTCAGACTCAAGATGAGGTGATGGGAGCCTAGATATTGGAAGTCAGTGAAATGGTGAAGAGAATGTTGGGGAACCTAGAACCTGAGGTGTTTGGAGATGTCTGAAGACCGGTCCCGACCCGACACATCATCAGTCCATGCCCTCCCCAGGTAGGGCCTGACCTGCGGAGTTACTCCAGCATTGGGCAATTTGCACAAAATTACAGTCTCTGCAGTTCCTTGCATCTCTGTCATACTACTTCTGCTATTTTTTATGCAGGATAAATATCGGCAATTCTTTAATGTAGTGTGCTGGGGCCCAGATAGCTCAGTCAGAAGAGCATCAGATTTTTTAAGGTTGTCAGGAGAAGGCGGTTGAGAGGGATAGATAGATCAACCATGATTGAATGGCTGAGTAGACTTGTTGGGCCGAATGGTTCAATTCTGCTCCTATAACTTATGAACTACTGAGCTGTTACAGCAGGGGTCAAAGCGGTCCCCGTTTTAACGCACATCGACAATGCAGCATCATAGCCAGGGAGCTTCTTAGTGTTCTCCTGAAGGTTAGCGTGGATTTTTGCATCCCAGTCTGTGATTCAGGAGGTGTTCAACTCCTGTAAGTTGAGGGCTCAAGAGCGCTAACCCGATTAATCATTGTAAACATCCAGGGCAGCGCAGTGGCGCAGCGGTAGAGTTGCTACCTTACAGCGGCAGAGACCTGGGCTTGATCACGACTATGGGTGTTGCCTGTACAAAGTTTGTACGTTCTCCCCGTAATCGCGTGGGCTTTCCCCGGGTGCTCCGGCCTCCTCCCACACTCCAAAGACGTACAGGTTTGCAGGTTCATTGACTTTGGTTAAGATTATAAATTGTCTCTAGTGTGTCGGTTAGTGTAAATGTACAGGGATCGCTGGTCGGCGTGGACACTGTTTCTGCACCATATTTCTAAACAAAACGAAACAAACTTACTTAGTGACAATGTGTCTCGGGTTATTTCTGTAAGTGTGCTCGCTTAACAAATGCAGCGGGTAGTTAGTACAGTCAATTCCAGCAGCATCACTGGGCTGAGGTGCCTGTCAGGTATTTTGTTCACTTTAGGGGATCTGGAAATCTGGATCTACTGCTGCGCCACTGTGCTGCCCCATACCTGCATGACGTCCAGAACAAGCTTTTCACTGTATCCCCCGTACATGCGACAATAAATGAACTAAAAACTGTCACTCTTATGGGGCAGGGGATAGACGGCATTCTAAACCATCACCTTAAGAGTCCACAAAAATCTCCAACACCACAGCTGGACCTTTGGGACAGCAAGGTGGCGCAATGGTAGAGTGGCTGCCTTACAGCGCCAGAGACCCGGGTTCCATCCTGACCGCGGGTGCTGTCTGGACAGAGTTTGTACGTTCTCCCCGTAGCCTGCGTGGGTTTTTCCCGGGTAATCCGGTTTCCTCCCACATTCTAAAGATGTGTGGGTTTGTAAGTTAATTGGCCTCTAGTGTGTAGGATGTAAAAGTGGGATAAGATAACAACTAGTGTACAGGTGATCGATCATTGGTCAGAGCAAACTTGGTGAGCCGAATGGTTTTCTCCGGGATCCCGAGTTTTCCTCCCACTCTCCAAAGACGTACAGGTTTGTAGGTTAATTGGCTTTGGTAGAATTGTAAGTGTGTGTAGGATAGTGTCAGTGTGTGGGGATCGCTAGTCGTCGTGGACTCAGTGGACCGAAGGGCCTGTTTCCGTGCTGTGTCTCAAAACTAAACAAAACCTCAAACAGCTCAAGGGCGCTCGTTCAGCTCCACCTTCAACCTCCCTCTCCCCCCCCCCACCATCAGGGTTTTAACTCACCCATCCAAGCTCCCACACGTGCTGGCATCAATTTTTATTCAAAGAACACTTGTGTGATCCTCCTGGTCTCACTGTGTTAATGAGATTCCGTAGGTTGTAGTTAGTGGAAATCTGACAATCGCACTGTCAGAATATTGCCAGTCTCATTAGCAGGTCCTCTCGCACAACAACAACCACCTTTTCATTGCACTAAATATTTAAATAAAGGCATATAAATAAGCTCTGTTCTCCATTGGGTAATCTAAATTAGTTTAATTTGGAGATACAGCGCGGCAACAGGACTTTCGGCCAGCGATCCCCGTACACTAACACCATCCCACACACAGTTGGGACACTTTGTAATTATGCCAAGCCAATTAATCTGCAAACCTGTACATCTTTGGAGTGTGGGAAGAAACCGGAGAAAACACACGCAGGTTATGAGGGGAACGTACAAACTCCGTACCGACAGCACCCGTAGTCAGGATTGAACCCGGGTCTCTGGCGCTGTGAGGCAGCAACTCTACCGCTGCGCCACCTCTTTGACTCGTCTACATCGAAGCCCGGGCTCATTCTGAGTACATCAGTCTCTCCTGCAGGCAGATCACTTGTGGCCAGAATGCCATCAAATGTCCTGAGTGAGTGCAGAACTGCTCAGTAATCCACAGTGTGGTCTATACAGAACATGGGACAGTACAGCATAAGAACAGGCCCTTCAGCCCACAATGTCCGTGCTCAACCTGATGCCAACTGACCTTTATCTACCTGCACATGGTCCATGTCCCCCCATTCCCTGCATGTCCATGCATCTATATTGAGGGTTGGAACAGTGGCGTAGCAGTCGAGATGCTGCCTAACAGTGTCGGAGACCCGGGTTTGATCCTGACTACAGATGCTGTCGGTACGGAGCTCGTATGTTCTCCCTGTGGCCGTGTGGGTTTTCCCAGGGCGCTCCGGTTTCTTCCCAAAACTCCAAAGACGTACGGGTTTAGCGGTTAATTGCCCTCTGTAAAAAAACTTGCTCTCTTTAACTTGTCCCTAGTGTGTGGGATAGTGTTAATGTGAGGGTGATCGCTGGTCGGAGCCGATTCGATCGCCAAAGTGCCTATTTTGGCACTGACGTTTAATGTCTAAATCATACCACACCTGAGAATGATAAACCCTGGAAGAGAGAGAGAGAGAGAGTTTGGATCGGTGAAGATGGGGTGGGCCTGGTTCAGCGCGATGCCGTCGGCTCCGTCCACCGCCGCTTCGTGCAGATGCCTCGGGCTGCGCTCACTCGCCCGACTGCTGCAGGGCGATTCACGGGCGCTAACTCTCCCCTTCCCATCTTCCACCATCGCCATCTGGGAAGAATTTGATTCATGGCCTGATGAAGATTTTGCCTGACATCTGCAATGGAGTGCTCCTCCCTTCAACATTAGCAACGAGACAAGGGGAGGGGGGGGCGAGAACAAAAAGAGACCCATCAACACTGCAATGAGTACCTTTTGTAACCGTGTCGGCACCAGATACTTCTCGAGTCTCCCCGTACGTCGTGTATTATATGCAAAAACTAAGAATTTCACTGCACCCAGCTAGGTACATGTGACAAAGTGTATAAGAAAGAACTGCAGATGCTGGTTTACACCAAAGATAGACACAAAATGCTGGAGTAACTCAGTTGGACAGGCAGCATCTCTGGATAACTGCAGATGCTGGTTTACACCAAAGATAGACACTACATCCAAAGATGCTGCCTATTCAACCGTGTGATAAATAAAGTATCATTGAATCATTGCCTCTAAGTATTTAGTCTCTTTTTTTTCCCTCCCTCAAAAGAATATTCCTGGAAGTTCACTTTTTGAAATCACATTCATGTTTCCCAACCTATGTTCACAGTTTCTTTCTGCGCATTTTGTTATTTTTCTGGAAATATGAAGATTTGCAAACTGCGTTGGATGTAAAGCATCTTCACAAGGCACACATGGAAAAATCCATCTTTTATCTCCACAATACGTTCTATTAGAGATCGATTTCCCAGGGCCAGAGATTGCTGTGATGTGAGGCAGCAGAACTTTGCTGCAGATGAGAAGTAGCTCAGTGTGTAAGAACTGGTAATTGTTAGTCTGAAGGCAGTCGGCCAGTGGCATATATCCAGATAGGCATCTATCAGCTTTAATATTTTTTTAAGTGGAATACTTTCATGTATTGAGAATAGTTGCCTTTGCAGGATTAGTGAACATTTGGCAACATATAGGCATAAGTGGCTGGAAATTCATTCCATTGATTTATAGTCACAGTGTGGAAATGGGCGCTTCAGCCCAACTTGCCCACACCAACCAACATGTCCCATAGTCCCACCAGCCTGCGTTTGGCCCTGTCACGCTAAACCTCTTCTGTCCATGTACCTGTCCAAATGTTGCCATGCTACCCACTTCATTGGATACTTCACTGGATGTTTTCAAGAGAGAATATAATGCCCCTGTCCCACTTAGGAAACCTGAACGGAAACCTCTGAAGACTTTGCGCTCCACCCAAGGTTTCTGTGCCGTTCCCGGAGGTTGCAGATGGTTGCCAGAGGTTGCAGGTAGTGGAAGCAGGTACTGACGAAAACCTCCGGGAACCACACGGAAACCTTGGGTGGGGCGCAAAGTCTCCAGAGGTTTCCGTTCAGCTTTCCTAAGTGGGACAAGGGGCATTAGATTTAGCTCTTAGGCCTAAGGGAATCAAGGGACATGGGGAGAAAGCCGGAACGGGGTACTGATTTTGGATGATCAGCCATGATCACAGTGAATGGTGGTGCTGGCGCTGGCTCGAAGGGCCGAATGGCTTACTCCTACACCTATTTTCTACGTTTCTATGTTAACTACATGGTCAAAAGAGTGTGTACAGTTTCTGGTCGTCCCATTGCAGGAAGGATGTGGAGGCTTTTGATCAGATGCTTCACAGGTTTACCAGGAGGATGCCTGGGTTATACGTTATTGGATACAAGGACAAATGGAAATGTTTGGATTGTTTTCTCTGGAACAGAAGCTGAGGGAGGACCTAAGAGAAATATCTAAAAGTAAGAAACGCAGATAGGGTAAAGAGCAGGAACCGTTTTCCCAGAGTGGGAATGTCCACCACTGAAGGCACGACTTTAAGGTGATAAGCTCTGACCTGCAGGGCCATCATCCCAGAACTGAGATATCGACTTTGTTCATCGGCACCTCACTTTTAACATCTACAGGAAAGAACTAAAAATTAATAACCCAGCAACATTGACTAAATAACCCAGCAAAAACTTAATAACCCGATAACATGATTAAGCGGCGGCTTAATCAGCTGTGGGCGCAGTTAAGATTTTATGTTGCAATGAAACGATCCATTTTATTTGCAAATCGGTACGTCTGCGCCATATGGAAAGGTTGGGTGGGACTTGTGTTCGGACTCGAATCTGGCAGATGAGCTGCGTAAAAATAAATTAATATTGATGAGGTTAATTTGTATTTCATGTCTGATTGAGTTGAGTGGCAGACACATCTGCCCAGCTGTTCACACTCTTGTGCTTTGAAATCGGAGAAGTGTGCTTGTCTGTTCGTGCTTTTACTCCTGCGGCACGTTTACTTGAGTCCTCCCCAATGCTGCCTCCAGCCCTGACGTTCTGGTTGATTATTTGCAGCAGAAAGGGAATGTGGAAGCAAGGGGCAAGGTTAGCCCATTAAATCCTCCACCATGTTTCGCACTTTGTTTATGAACCCTATCCCTGCCTTTGTGCCACCACACGGATTCCAGCAAGTTTGAGAAATGCGGAATTGAAACGGGCCTCTCATGTTCTTGAAGCAGGATTAAGAGCCATTCGGCCCATCAAGTCTACTCCGCCTTTCAAGCATGGCAGATCTATCTTTCCCTCTCAACCTCATTTGCCTGCCTTTTCCCCATAACTCCTGATACCCGCACTAATCCATCAGCCCACCGTGTCTGCAATATCATAACCGATCACTGGTTTGGTTGCACTCGTATATAGCATGAACTGACTGGATTGTGCAGAAACAAGGTTTTCACCATTTGGGGAGGTGTGATAATAAACCTGTAACCTTGGTTGATGGTTCAGCAGCTTTCGCTTCACACCTCCTTCAACACCACTCGCTCTCAGCCAGCCTGGGGTTTCTCAGCCCCATGCTCTGACCTTTTGCCTCCGCGAACTCTTACTGACATCCTGGGCAAGTGTCAGATTTGAGCAAGGCCTTTCAATCTGCGGCAACTTTCCATCTTGGCAAGTGGTTACTGTTCGCACCTCGACCGGCTGGAGTAATAACGCAGTTGCTAACACCGGCTTGTGCTGAAGCGAAGGGGTTTTCAATCCCACTTGCCACAAACCACAAAGCGAGCAAGTGGGTGTGATTTCTGAGAACTATCTGCCACTTTCACATAGCAAATGCAACTTTTTAATCCCCGTGTTAGAAGCTTTGACAAACTGCATCCACTGAGATCCAAGATATAATGAGCTTGTACTTGTGTTGGTTACACTGTTATCCCTGGGAGTTGATTTAAAAATGGTATTGATCAAAATATCCTATGAATTCTATTACATCCAGAGAGCAGTGCTGTACTACTATCTACCTCATAGGTGACGCTCGGACTATCCTTGTTCGGTCTTTACTGGTTTTACCTTGCACTAAACGTTATTCCTTTATCATATATCTATCTATACGCTGTAATGACTCGATTGTAATCATCTATTGTCTTTCCACTGACTGGATAGCACGTAACAAAAGCTTTTCACTGTACCTCGGTACACACGACAATGAACTAAGCTGAACTGAAGTGCAGGATGATATTTGTTTATTCTGGTCATGAGTTTCATTGAAAAGATTTGGTTGCGTGCTATCCAGCCACATCACACTATACACGAGTACAATCAAACCATACACAGGTACAACAGGTAGTGCAAAGAGCAAAATACCAGAGTGCTGAATGTAGTTTGTCTAGTTTTTCCACAGATACAGTGTGGAAACGGGCCCTTCAGCAGTTTGAGTCCACGCCGATCAACAATCCCCTCCCTAAACACTAGTTATGTTATCCCACTTTTACATTCTACACACTAGGGGCAATTTACAGAGGCCAATTAACCTTCATACCCGCACGACTTTAGATTGTGAGAGGAAACTGGAGCACCTGGCGGAAACCCACGCAGTTACAGGGAGAACATACAAACTCCGTACAGACAGCACCCGTAGTCACAATTGAACCTGTGTCTCTGGCGCAGTAAAGATGCAACTCTACTGTTGTGCCACTAAACGTTATTCCCTTATCATGTATCTATCTGTCTATCTATCTATAGGCTGTAATGATTCAATTGTAATCATCTATTGTCTTTCCACTGACTGGATAGCACACAACAAAAGCTTTTAACTGTACCTTGGTACACGATGAACGAAACTGAACTGGTTTAGTTCAGTTGTACTGGGTCTATTATAGCATTACAGTTACAGAGGGAAAAGTGCAAGGGCCACAACGAGGTAGGTTGGAGCATTGGGACAACACCTAACTTATGAGAGGACAGTTCAGTAGTTTGTTAACAGCGGGATAAAGCTGTTCATGGAAGTTCACCTTCCCCAACAGCCCTTCCCTATCCGTGGACCCAATCAACATTAACTTGGTTGATCTTAATTAACTTTGGTTTAGTCTATTGTTGTGTGTACCGATGTACCGTGGAAAACCTTTTGTTGCCTGCTAACCAGTCAGTGGAAAGACTATACATGATTACAATCGAGTGGTCTACAGTGTACAGATACAGGATGAAGTAAATAACATTTAGTGCAAGATAAAGTCCAATTTAAGATAGTCTGAGGGTTTCCAATAAGGTAGATAGTAGGATATTGATAGTTATTGGCTATTGATAGTCTCTGGTTATTGATCGGACAGATCAATTGCCTGAGTGTGTTTTAAAATGTGCGTTGTTATGTATGTGTATCAGCGAGGGAGCTGCTGTAACGAGGTTGTCAGCCTGCGTTGCTATGCTCAGGGATTGCGGGGAAGGGAGGAAGGGGTCTGCACCCTCGCACCGCATCAGAGAACATCGTGAAATCATTCTGTTAAACAGCGGTCAAAGGTCCAAACGGAGGAGCTGTGCTCTGACTCACTATGACAATGTCCCTGCTGAATCACCAGCTGTGGGTTTTATCCCAGGCACGAGCAGTGAAGTGTAGGCTGCAACTAAGAGCTACTGAGGGGCGGCGGCAAAGACAGGAGGGCAGGATCGGGGCTTGGTCAGTTGGCCATGTGCAGATCGGGAAAAGGCTATAAAGGCACAGAGTCTTTCTGTTGGGAATGGGGGATTAAATACCTCAAGCCCTTCAAGGGGCCTGTTTATTATCTCTTTGTCTACACACTGTGGACACTACGGAGGGCATGGTAGCACAGCAAAGGAGTGTTTCCTTGCACTGATATAGATCTGGGTTCAATCTGACTACGGGTGCTGTCTGTGTGGAGTTTGCACATTCTCCCTGTGACCACGTGGGTTTTCTCTGGTTGCCTCCCACACTTCAAAGACGTGCAGGTTTGTAGGTTAATTGGCTCTGTTTAAATTGTCCCTCGTCCGTCGGGTAATGTTAATGTACGGGGTCATCGCTGCCCTGTTTCCACACAGTATGTCTAAACTAAAACTAAACTACTTGGATGGGTATTTTTTGTTTGAGAGGCTAATCTACAAACATACTGAGCACCAAGAGATAAGCGTTGGAGGACACCTATGGCTATGCTTGGCCAGGCCGACACGCAAACAACGCCAGGAAAAATGGCCTTTGTAACCAGGTTAAATAACTCTGTACTTATAACAACTTGTTCTTTACAATGGTGCCAAACCTGGCCACTCTATATATATACTGACTCAGTGTACTATTCCTATCCACTTGTGCTGTATCTCGGATGAGCTTATGTATATACATGTACACTTGTGTATATATACATGTACATGTACTGACTGCATGCAAAAAATAATTTCACTGCACCTCAGCACGTTTGACAATAAAGTGCCATTGAACAATTTGTGGCTACAATGAGGGAATGAGACGGCTATAGTCAATGCTAGGCTCATTTTCCTGTGGAAGATTTGAGCAGTCCGCTGCTAATTCTTTACCAATCAGGGGAAACCCATCTCAGAATGAATCATTGACATTTCACACGTTGCGATTCCATCTATTGAAGTATTGTGCTCAGTTTTAGTCTCCCTGCCCCCAGGTAAAGCCCGTGTCCCACAATGCGAATTTACCCAAGAGCTCTCCCGAGTTTAAAAAAAAAAAAAACTTTTAGTAAGTACGTAGAATGTACGTAGCGGGTACGCTTGTTTCTTGTCTGTTTGAAAAATATCATTTCAAGGTGGTCATACAGGATGCTGAATTCTAAAACGCTCTGTACTAGAGTACTCAATGTGTGTCCATTTCAAATGCAACGTAAGCCATTTTGCTTTGAGCAACAGTGGGTGGTATATGGTGTCATGTAAATGATAAGCATTCCTTTCCCATCATTTTTGTATTGAAAAGTGCCCGCTATGTAAAAACTGGCAACACTTTGTCTCAGACATCCAGCTGCACGGCCCACTAAAAAATGTAGCAGACTTATTTGCAAAACTGTGTTGCATTGGAATATTTATTGAAACCTGTTCTGATGGTTAATTAGGTACAGTAGGATTTTTGTAGGCTGACTATTGGGAGTTGATTTATTAAAATTTGTCGACTGGAGGTGCAAACTTCAAAAAGAAAGGATATATAACTTAAAAAGTGGTTTAAGAAATGAGATTTCTAATGAGGGATTTGAGTTGTTAACTTCTTTGCCGAGATGTAATTAATGAGTTAGTCGTACTGTGCGGAGACAGGCCCATCGGTCTGACTTGCCCACACCGACCAACATGCCCCATCTACACTAGTCCCACCTGCCCACACCGACCAACATGCCCCATCTACACTAGTCCCACCTGCCCACACCGAACAACATGCCCCATCTACATTAGTCCCACCTGCCCACACCGACCAACATGCCCCAACTACATTAGTCCCACCTGCCCACACCGACCAACATGCCCCATCTACACTAGTCCCACCTGCCCACACCGCCCAACATGCCCCATCTACACTAGTCCCACCTGCCCACACCGACCAACATGCCCCATCTACACTAGTCCCACCTGCCCACACCGACAACATGCCCCATCTACACTAGTCCCACCTGCCCACACCGCCCAACATGCCCCATCTACACTAGTCCCACCTGCCTGCGTTTGGTCCATGTCTCTACAAGCCTATCCCTATCCATGTACCTGTCTAAATGTTTTGTGACCTGCCTCAATTACCTCAACCAGCAGCTGGTTACATACACCCACCCACCCATCAGAGTTTCTGATTCATAAAATGAATCTACTTGACTATCCTGTGGATGAGTCTGTGATTTACACAGGCCCATGGGAAGAAATGTATCTCTGTTCTTTGGAAAGACTTGTCTGGGGAGTTCCTGTGACTGCGGGTTTAAGAAGGAACTCCAGATGCTGGAAAACCGAAAGTAGACAAAAATGCTGGGGAAACTCAGCGGGTGAGGCAGCATCTATGGAGCGAAGGGAATAGGCAACGTTTCGGGTCGAAACCCTTCTTCAGACTTCCTGATGGAACCCTTCCTGTGGACTGCATGTTGTTAGCCCAACACTGGAGATTCTGCAATGTTTTGGCAAGTATTAGTTTAGGTTCGTTTATTATTGTCACGTGTACCGAGGTACAATGAAACGCTTTTTGTTGCATGCTATCCAGTCAGTGAAAAGACTAGACATGATTACAATCAAGCCATCCACAGTGTACAGATTACAGGATAATGGGTTAAGTGCGAGATAAAGTCCAGTAAAATCTGATTAAAGATAGTCTGAAGGTCTCCAATGAGGTAGATGGGAGATCAGGACCACATGCGAGCTGGTGATAGAATTGTTCAGTTGCCTGATAACAGCTGGGAAGAAACTGTCCCAGAATATGGAGCTGTGCTTTTTCACACTTCTGTGCCTCTTGCCTAATGGGAGAGGGGAGACCTATTCACCCTTGTTCCTTGTACCTCCATCCCCTCCCACTACAGCAACTTCAGATGGCCAATTATTCTTCCAGCCTACAGACTGGGATGTGGGAGGAACCCGGAGCGCTGTTGGAATGTAGTCATGGGGAGATGGTGTAGGTGAGGTCAGGGTTGAGGTGGGACCACGAGTTGTGAGCCAGCGGTTCGAGGATCTGTACCACGAAGGTTAGCAGGTTCCATCTTCCGTTAGGGAGAGTTAATCTTTGCTGGACCATGGGTAAACTCTTCCTCACTGCCGTGGAGTTACTCTTCACTTGCATCGCTCCACTCCCACTGAACAAAAACTTTAGATCTCAAACTTGAAAGTTCCCTTTTTTGCCCCATGGTCCAACGTCTTAGCATGAAGATCCCCACCAGTTCCCCGCCACTGTTGGAAGAAACCTGGATGCCAAGTTTGGCCTGGCTCGCAATGGTTGAGATCCCACTGAATATTTCGGGAATAATTTTGGAACTTTTGTTAAATTCATACACTGGCATACTTCTCTGACTGCAGCCAAATGCACCACCGATTCAATGAATTCAGCATGAGAGTCTGAGCTGGCTGATGCTGGAGGAAGCTACAGAAGCAGATACAATTACCATGTTTAAAAAGGGCCATGGATAAAGTTAATACTCAGTCATTTTCCTTGGGTAAAGAATTCCAAAACGAGAGGACATCGGTTTAAGGTGAGAGGGGAGAGATTTAAGAGGGACAACATTTTATCACAGTGGATTGGCGGTGATGGGAATGAACTGACTGGGGAAGATATAGAAGCAGGTGCGTAATCACAATTTTTTGGAGAGATTTGTAGATAGGAAGGGTTTAGACGAGTATGGACCAAATGCAGGCAAATTGAACGAGCCCAATATGGGCTGAATGCAGGCAAATGGATCCAGGCCAGAGTGCCAACTTGGTCGGCATGGACAAGGTGGGCCGAAGGGCCTGTTTCCATGCTGTACAGCCCTGTGACTCTATAACGAAGTTGACTCCAGGCAGTACACTACATGGTGTTCAGCCATTGGCACCAATTGTAAGATCGAGGGCCGTTATCCAGCCCGATTTTTAACATTTAGACTCTGGAGAGTCCGGTGTGGGAAGCGAAAATCTTTGCTTATCGCCATGGCAACTGAACTGGACGCTTTGCATGGGTTTAGTGTTTAGCACTTGGCAGAAATTTGGTGCGAGGTTTCAGAAGCAACGCAGTGAGTATGTTAGAGTTAAGGGATGACCCCTGTTTGGTTGTCTGAACCATTTGAACATGGCCCTGGTGTAAGCAGCAGCATATGGTCAGTACACGGGGGATGGCATTCTGGCAGGGCTGATCAGTCAACAGGCTCGCTCACGGCTGGGAGGCAGCCAGGTTCACCTGGCAGCAGCTTCGCCGATTAAGCCAGGCCTTCCCTCTGCCTCAGCGAGGTTCTGCATCCATCCCACAGAACCACCTGTATTTATATTGCACCCTTTAACATTGTAAAATGTCCCAAGGTCTTCCACAGATTCCACAAGCAATATTCAACACCAAGGCCGGTCATATGTAGAGTCGTAGAGTGACACCGTGACACTTGCCCACACTGACCAACATGCTTCACTAGTTCAACCTGCCCGCGTTTGGCCCAAATCCCTCTAAACCTGTCCTATCCATGTAGGGTTTCGGCTCCATAGATGCTGCTGCACCCGCTGATTTTCTCCAGCATTTTTGTCTACTATCCATGTACCTGTTTGTTTCTTAAGGGATTGGACAGGCTAGAAGCAGGAAAAATGTTGTGGATGTTGGAGGAGTCCAGAACCACGGCTCACAGTGTAGGAATAAGGGGTAGGCCATTTAGGACTGAGATGAGGAAAAACTTTTTCACTCAGAGAGTTGTGAATCTGAGGAATTCTCTGCCACAGAAGGCAGTGGAGGCCAATTCATTGGATGTTTTCAAGAGAGAGTTAGATGTAGCTCTTAGGGCTAATGGAATCAAGGGATATGGGGAGCCAGCAGGTACTGATTTGGGATGTACACAAAAAAGCTGGAGAAACTCAGCGGGTGCAGGGTTCATCTGAAGAAGGGTTTCGGCCCGAAACGTTGCCTTTTTTATTCGCTCCATAGATGCTGCTGCACCCGCTGAGTTTCTCCAGCTTTTTTGTGTACCTTCGATTTCCCAGCATCTGCAGTTCCTTCTTAACTACTGATTTGGGATGATCAGTCATGATCGTATTGGATAATGGTGCTGGCTCGAAGGGCCGAATGGCCTACTCCTGCACCTATTTTCTATTGTTTCAATGTTAAATGTTGGTCAGCAAATGTCAAGCAAAAAACAAAGGTGCTGGAGAAACCCAGCAGATCAGGCAGCATCAGTGGAGGCAGAGGGATGGTCAAGTCGAGTTTATTACCACATGCGCATGTGTGGTGAGGTACAGGTACAATGGAAATGTCATGCAGCAGCATCAGCATCAGAGGCATCTGGACTCGGACATCACACAAAACCATAAATTATATCTAAATTGCACACTCAGCAGTTGGAGTGGATAAGAATGGAGAAAGAAGAGTGCTATCCGCACGATATAGGAACGATCCTGCTCTCACCGATAAAATTGAATAGTATAATATATAAGAAGAACCCAATTATTCACAATATAATAAGAATTTGGAAACAAATGAAAGTATCCTTGAAATTAAATAATTTATCAGTACTAACCCCACTATTGAACAACCCCGCATTCAAACCTTCTCTCATCGACAACACATATCAACAATGGGATAGACTGGGGATTAGGAAAGTAGGGGATATGTATGAAGTGGGCAAACTGTTATCATTTCAACAATTAAAATTTAAATTTAAATTGAAAGATAATCAATATTTTAAATATATACAGGTATGTGACTTTATGAAGAAATATACACATAGATTTCAAACTATATTTTTAGATCCTTTAGAAGAAGCAATGAATATTAAGGCTGATTCACAAAAATTAATATCATACTTTTATAATAATATATTAAATAGAGAATCACCCTCAACAGAAGCACTAAGAGAAGATTGGGAACATGAGCTAACGATAAAGATCTCGAAGGATAGATGGAAAAAGTATTTGATGAATACACATAACTGTTCTATTAATGCAAGACATAATTTAATTCAATTCAAATTATTACATAGACTATATTATTCAAAAACGAGGTTGAATAAATTTTATCCAAACGTCTCTCCCAGATGCGATAAATGTTTGTTTCAAAACGCTAATATAACACATTCATTTGTAGGATGTACAAAGTTGAATAAATTTTGGAGTGATATATTTGATATATTTACAAAGCTTTTCAAGTCAAGAATAGAACCCAAAACGGAATGGATTATATTTGGAATAATAGGAGAAGATACCAATTTAAATAAAGATCAAAATGTTTTTTTTAATTATGGGTTAATAATTGGAAAGAAATTGATACTTAAATTTTGGAAAAATACAACCATACCAACTGTTAAAATGTGGATTAGGAATATGATGGACATAGCACGCCTTGAAGAAATGAGACTCCGACTAATAGATAAATATGACCAATTCTTAAGGAGTTGATCTCCTTTCATCGACTTTTTGGAATCATGTGATGCAGCGGTACCGTAAAGATTGCTGATTTCAGTTCATGACGCGGATAGATCTACATCTCCGAATACAGATTTGAAAAATTCTCTTTTAAGGGGCCTTCTCTTCTATTTCTACTTTCCACTTTCTCTCTTCCTTTTTTATTTTTTATATACACACTTCACGTTTTTCTACTCTCTACCATCTATTTTTCCACTTTTTCCTCTTTCTATTGTTTTCTTTTTCTTGTCTTGCTTACTTCCTTCTCATAACATAAAACTAGAGGTTGTACATAGAATGGATTACGGTATTACATAGTTGGCACCTAAAATTAGGTTCCACTGTACTGTTTTGTGCTGTATTAACTTCTAATAAAATAAACAAACAAAAATAAATAAATAAATAAATTGCACATTGAACAGACTGAAAATAAAGAATGCAACAAAAAAAAAGTCATTGGTGCAAAGATATGGAATTGGAAAAAAGTCCATGACAATGTGATCCACGGTGTACTGTTGCCAAGGTAGTTTAGTTAGTTTTACATCAGTTTTAGTCTATTATTGTCAAGTGTACTGAGGTACAGTGAGATGTTGCTCTGTTGCACGCTATCCAGTCAGCAAGAAGACTATACATGATTAACATCGCCATCCACAGTGTACAGATACAGGGTGACGGGTGCAACTTTTAATGCAAGATAAAGTCCATTGAAGTCTGATAAAAGATAGTACCAGGGTCTCCAATGAGGTATTTAAGAAGGAACTGCAGATGCTGGAAAATCGAAGGTAGACAAAAGTTTCGGGACGCATCTATGGAGCGAAGGAAATAGGCAACGTTTCGGGACGAAACGTTGCCTATTTCCTTCGCTCCATAGATGCTGCTGCACCCGCTGAGTTTCTCCAGCACTTTTGTCTATCTCCAATGAGGTAGATGGGAGGGCAGGACCGCTCTCTAGTTGGTGAGAGGACGGTTCAGTTGCCTGATAACAGCTGGGAAGAAAGTGTCCGTGAATCTGGAGGTACATTCTTACAATGATTTGGGAGGACAGGGACATGCGAGTAACTGCAGCCGGGTTGTTTACAAGTGCTGTTGCCCCAGCATGCTTTGTTTCACCTCAGGTTGGCATCTGCATTTGAATCGGCCCACTGAGCCCGTTCGGAGCAAAACACTGCAGGCAGTACAGGCTCTAAGTGATCTGCAGATGCAGGGTCTTTATTTATCCGTGTTCACTGGCTCCGTGGAGGCCCTGGTGAAAAGGTATTTGATATCCAAGTCGTGCACTGTGTATTGTAGTAATTACCTTTTCCTATGCTGCAGCATTAAAGCTGAACGCACAATGGTATTGAAGGAATTAAAACGTTCCTTTGTGAGTTTAGGCGGGAGCTGCTTGCAAATTGTAATCATGGGTGTTCGAATACCAGTCCCGGGTCAGTTTGAGTTATTTATGAAATTCTCCCTCGTCTCGTATCTGTGGTTTTATTGTGACATTCTTGAGTTGTTACACGGCGTTTTTTTGGGGTTTTTTTTTGGAAAATACTGGCCATATTTTTCCAATGGTCTTTTCAGCTGAGTGTGTCCTTGGACAATGAGGGGCTTTGTACACACTTCATTCGTGGTTTAACGCTGGTCTTTCGAACTGAGATCGCCCTTGTGTCCCTGGCTGTTCCTCCTCTTTGGGCAGATCTGGTCGCTTTCTCCGAGCTGGATGTGTACCTGAAGGCAGTGCGGACTCAAACGTGGCCTCACCAACGTCTTGGGCAGAATTAAAGTCGTGTCCCACTGTACGAGTTCATTCAAGTGCTCTCCAGAGTTTAAAAAAAAATCCAACTTGTGGTAAGCACGCAGAATGAACATAGCGGGTACGTCGGAGCTCGGGGACGTCTCTTAACGGCTCGTAACGCTAACGGCAGGTTAGCTCAGGAAGACTCGTGAAGATTTTTCAACATGTTGATAAATGTCCACGAGAGCCCCGAGTACTTACGAGCGGCCATTAAATCTCCGAGTTCGAATCATGGCAAACTCGGGAGAATTCTTGAATGAACCCGCACAGTGGGACAGAGCTTTTAGAGGTGAGCGTAAGGTGTATAAACCATGAGGGGAATAGATGGTGTGAATGCACAGTTTACCCAGAGTTGGGGAATCAAGAACCAGAGACCATACGGTTTAAGGTAAGGGAGGAAAGTTTAACCTTGGCATCAATCACAACTCAATCACCTCAATTCCAAGATTAAAGCTAAATTAACGCCTTGATTCGTTAAGAAAATTCTTTAAGAATATGGTGTGTCATTTAAACACGGGGGTGCTTAGTTTAGTTTAGAGATACAATGTGGAAATAAGCCTTTTGTGCCGACCAGCGATCCCTGTACACTAGCACTATCCTACACACCAGTGGCAATTTACTATTTTTTTTTTACCGAAACCAATTTATAGGGACCTGAGGGGCAATGCTTTTGCACAAAGGGTAGTAAGTATATGGAATGAGCTGCCAGAGGAGGTTGTTGAGACAGGTACTATCGTAATGTTTAAGGGTGTAATCACCTATGCTCCTGGGTGTACAAGCTGCTGAACCAGTTCACAATACAACCAGTTAATGTGCTCTCTACCGTACACTTGTAGAAATTCAATAGGGTATTTGTTTGGCATGGTTTGGGAACAGCTCCATCCAAGACCGCAAGGAATTGCAGAGAATTGTGGACGCAGCCCAGACCATCACACAAAACAACATCCCTTCCGTTGACTCCACTTACACCACATGCTGCTTTGGCAAGGCCACCAGCATCATCCAGGATGAGTCGCACCCTGGCCACTCACTTTTCTTTCATCTCCCATCGGGCAAAAGCTATACAAGTACGAAAACGCACACCTCCAGATTCAGGGACAGTTTCTTCCCAACTGTTATCAGGCAACTGAATCATCCAATCAACAACTAGAGAGGAGTCCTGAGCTATTATCTACCTCTTTGGAGACCCTAAAGGGCCTCTCCCACGAGCATGCGACTCCATGCGGCAAGCGCGAACTAACCAGAAACGGGGGCCACGCGGAGGTCGAGTGAGTGACATGAAGTGTGAGCGAAGTCCGCGGGAAGTTTGCGCGTGACGTGAGGCGTCGAGGCAGCTGGCAGGCCGTTGCAGCGCGTAATTTTTGAACACGGTCAGTTTTTCGGAGCCCCGCGCAATGTCGGGACCAGCTCCGCACAACTCCATACGGCTCCAGCGATCGAAGTGGGACCGGCCCCGCGAGGCCGTACGGCTCAAGCGACCATGTTAGGTAGCACTTGCCGCATGAAGTCGCTTAGGTCGTGCTTGCCGCATGGAGTCGCATGCTCGTGGGACAGGCCCTTTAGACTAACTATGATCAGATTTTACTGGACTTTATCTTGCACTAAAGGCTATTCCCATCATCATGCATCTGCACATTGTGGATGGCTCGATTGTAATCATGTATTGTTATTCCACTGACGGTTAGCACGATACGAAAACTTTTCTCTGTACCTCGGTACGCAAGACAATAAACTAAATTCAAACTCAATATTTGGAATCTCCTACACCTTCTGAGGAAGTATTGGGGATCCATCTATGAGATGTGGCCTTCCATCTTACAGCTTCTAGTTATGGTCTGGAAATTTCAATCATGTAAATATGTTTAAGAAAGAACTGCAGATGCTGGTGTAAGTTGAAGATAGACACAAAATGCTGGAGTAACTCTGGAGAGAAGGAACAGGCGATGTTTCGGGTCGAGACCCTTCTTCTGAAGAAACCTCGCCCATTCCTTCTCTCCAGAGAAGCTGCCTCGCCTGCTGAGTTACCCCAGCATTTTGTGTTTGCCTTTGATGCAAATATGTTTATTGACTAACTACACAATGATATGGTTCCTGTTCCAATTTCCCAATGAGAACTTGCTTTTAATCGAGGAAATTGCGAGGTAGTTTAACTGCTCTTTATCTCGTACCATTTCCTGGAACAGGGGTGGATAAATAATGACCTCGTCTGCCATCTGTCTGATGATAGGAGCCTGTAGCCAGTGCTGGGGCAGTTAGTGACTGGCCTCCCAGTCAGCGTGTTTGCAGATACTTGTCTGCAAAACCTGGGACCCTCGCTCTCGCTCACGGGCGGTATTCGTGGCGCAGCGGTAGAGCTGCTGCCTTACAGCGCCAGAGACCAAGGTTCGATCCTGACCACGGCTGCTGTCTGCACGGAGTTTGTATGTTCTCCCCTGTGGGTTTTCCCCGGGATCTCCAGTTTCCTCCCACACTCCAAAGACACACAACTTTGTAGGTTAATTGGCTTGGTATCATTAGTGTGTGTGTAGGATAGTGTAAGTGTACTGGAGTCGCTGGATGGCACGGACCCGTTGGGTCAAAGGCCCTGTTGCCGCGCTGTATCTCTAAACTAAACTAAAGACAGATAGTCCTCGCCAGAGTGGGCAGCATCTCCCCATTATCTCCCTGTCTCACACAGCGCCTTCTCCCAGTTTGTACGTCAGGGCTGAGTGGAAATTGAAACTAAAAGCACTGCGCTGTAATCAATGCTCCCTTAAACAAGTGACTGTATTATTCACTCTTATGGAAACTAAGCAAAATGCATTCAGACATCCAAGACTGAATCTAGTTCAACATCTTGAATTTCAAAAGTAAACCCGTCTCAAAATACACCATTATATGTCTCCTATGACCCTTAGTATATATTGTAATTTTGTACAAAATCTATCTTCTGCCTCCTTGGTAAACTGACATGTGAGCTAGGCTGCGACTGACAGTCGATTTTATTCCTCCTGTTATACTCCCTCTTTGATTTCCCTCCTCTTTGGCTTTTAGAGATAGTCATTCAGCCATACAGCATGGAAACGGGTCCCTCGGCCTAATCTGCCCACGGCTGACCAACACGTCCCATCTACACTACACCAACCTGCCTGCCTTTGGCCCATATCCCTCTAAACTTATCCTAACCATGTACCTAATTGTTTCAGAAGCATTGTGATAGTCCCTGCCTCAGCTACCTCGTCCAGCAACTTGTTCCGAAGGGCCTGTTTCCGTGTGGTGTGACTCTATGACTCCCTCTCCTTTCTTTCTCCCTCTTCCCGGCAGTGTTGTGAATGAGTGGGACTGGTTAACCTGGTGGCTTCTGACTCATTGGCATCGAGCCTGTGCTGATTCAGAACTCCTCCGCTGTGCACAGATTACCAATTCATCTCTAGCTGCCCTGGATGTGTGTTTTATACACCATGCACTCTTATTGCCATAACTCTAGCTGACCCGAGGACGTGTTTAGAATGTGGAGAGATAGTGCGGAAACTGAGTCCAGCGACCGTCCCGCACACTAACACTATCCTACACACTGGGGACAATTGACAATTTTACTGAAGCCAATTAGCCTACAAACCTGCACACCTTGGTTAGTGCACGTGACAATAAACTAAACGCAGACTCAACCTCGCCGGACACGAGTTTGTGTTTCCACTCCCATCACTCTCATTGAAACCAGTTTTTCTTTCCAAATTCTATATTTATTGCTCAAATTTCGGTTCCCCGGGCACCATGGGAGTTAAATGCTGCCTCTGGATTAATTGTTCATCTGGGGCCGTTATTGCCGTACATAAAACTCCATGAAAGCATTTTTCTGCAATGCAACAAAGTTTCCTCAACTGTACTAACAAGCCTCGGTCTACGTCCCGCGTTTCGGAGGTGCTGCTCACATTCCACGACACGCCACGTGTGTGTGGTGAGTCGTTGGACAGCATGCCCTCAGGACGTCGTTCCAGCGCTCACTTCTGTAAAGCAATAGCCATCCCAGGGAGAGGTGCGTTTGTTGAAGTTTTTGCGAGAGTGAGAGAGAGAGAGAGAGTGAGAGAGAGTATTTTTGAAAGAGGGGAGAGTTTTTTTTAATGGCCTTTTTTTGGGAAGTTTTAAACTTTGAATCGTTCACAAAAGGAACCATCTGTGGCAAGACTTGCTTCGTCAGCGGTGGGTAAATCTGCAAAAGCTTAAAATTTGAGTAGCCCTGGGCATGAATCCAATCAGGGTGATCATTGCAACGCACAGTAAAGAGGCTCTTTGGCCCCTTGAGTCTATTCTGGCTCACAAAGCAATCCCAACTAATTTACTAGGCAACCTGATATTCCACTATTCGACTACACAAGGGGTCGTTTACTGAAACCAATCCTACTGACACCCTGCAGACTCTTCAGCCCAGTCTGAAGGAGGCCCTCTGCCTGAAACATTACCTATCCATGTTCTCCAGCGATGTTGCCTGACCCGCTGATTTACTCCAGCATTTTGTCCTTCCTTGGTAAACCATCATCCGCAGTTCTTTGTTTCTACTGTGTATAAAATCATGAAAGGAATAGATCAGGTAGATGCACAGAGTCTCTTGCCCAGATTAAGGGAATCTAGGACCTGAGGACATAGGTTCAAGGTGAAGGGGGAAAAGATTTAATAGGAATCTTCTTCTTGCGTATGGTGTGCACAGCCTAAAGTTGAAGGATAACTTGTTCTATTTGATGTTATTTGATTGTGCATGGCAGGTTGATTGCATTCGTCGAAACAGGGCGTACCACGTGAAGGTTGCAATCTCCCACCCCAATAGGAATCTTAGGGGTAACTTTTTCACACAAGGGGTGGTGGGTGTATGGAATAAACTGCCAGAGGAGGTAGTTGAGGCTGGGACTATCCAAACATTTAAGAAACACTTAGATAGGCACATGGATAAGACAGGTTTGAAGGGATATGGACCAAATGCAGGCAGGTGGGACTAGTGTAGCTGGGACATGTGAGCAAGTTGGGCCTGTTTCCCCACTGTATCACTCCAGCACTTTGTAGGTCTCAGCTAATGAGTTGTTTCCTTTGGACATAAGGAAATAGACTCCTATTCCAGACGGCGATTATTGTGACTGCGCGTGCTGCCGTGCTTCCTATGTGCATCACAGAGGAAGGTGGCCAGGCTTAGCCGAACACTTTCTGGAGTATCGGAGGTGAACAATCAGGCTTCTTCTCCCTAAAGAAAATGTGGAATGAAACGTGAACGCATTTAAATAGGTGTCAGCTGGTCATGGGAATGATAATTGAATGTGTCACAGTGAGAAATGAGGCCCTGTTCAAGAAGTATAATTACATGGTGTGGGTCAGGCCGGATCTGTGCAGTGCTACAAGCAATTTCTCCATGCTCCCACTGCTAACATGTAACCCCGGCGCTACCTAAAGTGCTGACTCCACTAAAATGCTGCTTGGTTACTTACATCAGCCTGAGAAATACTAAACTCTCGTTACTGCTCTGACCTGGAGTTAAATAACAGGTCTTGGGAGATTATAAAAGGCTGGCCACTGAGGGAACCCAGCAAAGGAACGGTGAATCTGTGGAATTCTTTGCCATGGACGTCTGTGGAGGCCAGGTCAGTGGATATATTTAAGAGATAGATAGATAGATTCTTGAATTAGTATGGGTGTCAGAGTCTGCGAAATTCTCTGCCTCGGAGGGCAGTGGAGGCAGGTTCTCTGGATGCTTTCAAGAGAGAGCTAGATAGGGCTCTTAAAGATAGCGGAGGATATGGGGAGAAGGCAGGAATGGGGTACTAATTGGGGATGATCAGCCATTTAGATACACATTGAATGGCTGTGCTGGCTTGAAAGGCCGAATGGCCTACTGCACCTATTTTCTATTGTCTAGCTTTCTATTGTTGAGAAAGCAGGAGAATGGGGTTAGGAGGGATAGATAGATTGAATGGCGGAACAGACCTGATGGGTCGAATGGCCTAATTCTACTCCTATCACTTATGATCTTATGAATGCACTGTAGTTTTAGTTTTTGGTTTTAATTTAGAGATACAGTGAGGAAACAGGCCCTTCGGCCCACCAATTAAAATTGAATCTGAATCCATGCTGGCCACAATGACCCATACACTAGTTCTATCCTACAGTTTTTGCAGAAGGCAATTAACTTTCAAACCAGATTTTGTGGTATAGGCCAAACACAGGCAGGTGGGACTAGTGTAGATGGGGCATGTTGGGTGGTGTGGGAAGGTTGGGTCGAAGGGCCTGTTTCCATGATGTACGACTCCATGACACTGTGTGGGGAATGCATGTTTAGTTTAGTTCCTTTTAGATACACAGCATGGAAACAGGCCTTTCGGCCCACTGAGTCCATGCTGACCAACAATCGCCAGCTCCGTCCTACACGTTAGGGACAATTTACAGAAGCCAATTAAACTTCCAACATGCACGTCTTTGGAATGTGGGAGGAAACCGGAGCACCCGGACTGAGGAAACCCACGCAGCCACAATCGCTGCCTGCTCTGCATACGGGCAGCATGCAGGGTCAGGATCGAACCTGGGTCCCTGGTGCTGTGAGGCAGCAGCTCGACCTGTTAAAGGACGATACTGTTTTAAAAAAAGAAGAAAATCCACTGCGATGATGCTCTTCGTGTTGAAAGACGTGACCTATTTTACACACAAATATCACAACCTCCAGAGCAGAGCAAGCAGTGACTGTGGCTGCACTACCCACTTCAACCTCTCTGCTCATCAATCTCCTGCATTCTGGTTCCCTGCTGCTCAGCACCCTGGGGATGTCTGCAAGCTGCTCCTGGAGTAACTATTCCAATTACTACACATAATTGAACCCTCGCAGTCCCCTGAGTGCCTCTGTCCCTACAACCCTGCCATCATGTGGGCATCTTCCTCCAACGCCAGGAATGGAATCTCATTTTCTCGCCAGCTCACCAGTGGCGTAAAGCAGCCTTGTACCAAGATCATTAATCAAGCCTCGTTCCCCTCAAGGTGAACATTGCTTACACAATTAATGGGAG
Source organism: Leucoraja erinaceus (assembly GCF_028641065.1). Classification (NCBI taxonomy): domain Eukaryota; kingdom Metazoa; phylum Chordata; class Chondrichthyes; order Rajiformes; family Rajidae; genus Leucoraja; species Leucoraja erinaceus. The sequence continues at coordinate 8,606,853 of NC_073408.1, forward strand.
CAGGGAAACAAAATGTTGCCCCCCCCAAACAGTCCATAGAGCGGGTACAGTGTGGAAACAGAAGATGGGCACGAAATGCTGGAGTAACTCAGCAGGACAGGCAGCACCTCCGGAGAAAAGGAATAGGTGGTGTTTCCAGTCGAGACCTTTCTTCAGACCCAGAACAGGCCTTGTCTGTTATGGAGCAGTACAGTACGGAAACAGGCCCTTCGGCCCACGTTGTCCATGCTGACCAGCATCTGCAGTTCCGATTTTCCAGCATCTGCAGTTCCTTGTTAAACGCCATGTCATATAATTGTCTATTGTCTAAAATGTGTAATTGTATCCATTTCTGCAGCTTCCTCTGTCAGCTCATTCCAGATACAGACTACTCTGAGTGAAAAGGTTGCCCCTGAGGCCACTCTTAAATCTCTCCCCTCTCTCTGTAAGCCTATGCCCCCTAGTTTTGGAATGCTCTACCTTAGGGGAGAAGGGGGAAAGGCTGTGTGTGTTCACTTTTTATCCGTGCCCCTCATGATCTTGTACACCTCAGTAAGTTCACCCCTCAGTCTCCTGTGCTCCATTGATCTTACAGTTATTAGGACAATGATTGTATTTTAGTGGGATGGATATTCTATGACTGGCTAGGTCTGTGAGATGGTTTACCACTAAGAACCAGGTTGTGTTGGAAGGAATTGCAAATGCTAGTTTACACCGAAGATAGGCACCAAATGCTGGAGTAACTCAGCTGGACAGGCAGCATCTCTAGAGAGAAGAGATCTTCAGATATTTCTTCAGACGACCAGTTTGACTGCGTTTGATTTCGGGAGCAAGGAGTGGTCTTTGTACTGCCATTTTGTAGCAAAATCTTTGCACTCTTCAAGTTAGTTTTTAGTTTTGGGATACAACGTGGAAGCAGGCCCTCCGGCCCACCGAGTCTGCGTCCACCTGCGATTCCTACACTCTAACACTATCCGAGGGACAATTTACAATTTGCCTACACACGACACTAGGGACAATTTACCATTTTCACCAAGCTACTTAAGGGCCTTTCCCACTGTACGAGGTAATTCAAGAGCTCTCCCGAGTTTTAAAAAAATCAAACTCGTGGTAAGTACGTAGAATGTAAGTAGCAGCTACGTCGGAGCTCGTTGTCGTCTCGTAGCGGCTCATAACGCTAACGGCAGGTACTCGGGAAACGCGGTAACTCGTGAAGTTTTTTCAGCACTGTGAAACATGTCCACGAGAGCCCCGAGTGCCTACGAACGGCTATTACCATAATTCTCCGAGTTCGAATCAGGGGAAACTCGGGAGAACTCTTGCAGTGGGACCTCGTACAGTGGGACAGCCCCTTTAGCCCACAAACCTGTAAACCTTTGGAGTGTGGGAGGAAACCAGAGATCCCGGAGAAAACCCACGCAGGTCTTGTGGAGCAAGTACAAACTCCCAACAGACTGTAGCCGGCCTCTGGCACTGCAAGGCAGCAACACCATCACTGTGCCACAGTACCACCCTGGCAACAATCAATTCTGGCATCAACTGAACAACAATTGCGTTTGATGCCACTCGTTAAAACCTTCCAAATAGTGAAAGGCCTGGGTAGAGTGGATGTGGAGTTACTCCAGCATTTTGTGCCTTTCTTCGGTGTAAACAAGCATCTACAGTTCCTTCCAACACAAACTGGTTGTTAGCCGTAAACCGTCTCACAGGCCCAGCAAGTCAGAGAACATTTGTCCCACAAAAGCTGATAATTGTCTTTAATTCTTGTAAGATCAATGAAGCATTGGAAACTTAAGGGTGAACTAACTGGGGTGTACAAGATCATGAGGGGCACAGATAAAGTGAGCAGCCTTTTCCCCTGTCTCCCCGAGGGTAGAGCATTCTACCAACACCATTATACCATCAAAACTGATCACCAAACTCGGTAACCTGGGCATCGACCCCTCCCTCTGCAACTGGATACTGGACTTTCTAACCAACAGACCCCAGTCTGTGAGTTTAGACAAGCACACCTCTTCAACCCTCACCCCGAACACCGGCGTTCCACAGGGCTGTGTGCTGAGCCCCCTCCTCTACTCCCTCTTCACCTATGACTGCACACCTGTGCATGGTACTAACACCATCATCAAGTATGCAGATGATACAACGGTGATTGGCCTCATCAGCAACAACGATGAGCTGGCCTATAGGGAGGAGGTCCAGCACTTAGCAGCATGGTGCGCTGACAACAACCTGGCCCTTAACTCCAAGAAGACCAAGGAGCTCATTGTAGACTTCAGGAAGTCCAGAGGCGGCACGCACACCCCCATCCACATTAACGGGACGGAGGTGGAACGTGTTTCTAGCTTCAGGTTCCTGGGAGTCAACATCTCTGATGACCTCTCTTGGACCCACAATACCTCTACTCTGATCAAGAAGGCTCATCAGCGTCTCTTCTTCCTGAGGAGACTGAAGAAGGTCCATCTGTCTCCTCAGATCCTGGTGAACTTCTACCGCTGCACCATCGAGAGCATCCTTACCAACTGCATCACAGTATGGTATGGCAACTGCTCTGTCTCCGACCGGAAGGCATTGCAGAGGGTGGTGAAAATTGCCCAACGCATCACCGGTTCCTCGCTCCCCTCCATTGAGTCTGTCCAAAGCAGCGCTGTCTGTCTGCGGAGGGCGCTCAGCATCGCCAAGGACTGCTCTCACCCCAACCATGGACTGTTTACCCTCCTACCATCCGGGAGGCGCTACAGGTCTCTCCGTTGCCGAACCAGCAGGTTGAGGAACAGCTTCTTACCGGCGGCTGTCACTCTACTCAACAACGTATCTCGGTGACTGCCAATCACCCCCCCCCCCCCCCCCGGACACTTATTATTATTTATTCAAATCGTTTGCTATGTCGCTCTTCCAGGGAGTTGTCTCTGTACTGTACACTGACAATGACAATTAAAATTGAATCTGAATCTAAAACTAGAGGGCGTAGGCTTCCAGAGAGAGGGGAGAGATGTGCAGGAATGAACAGTAGATGCTGGTTTAAATCGAAGGTAGACACAAAATGCTGGAGTAACTCAGCGGGACAGGCAGCATCTCTGGAGAGAAGGAATGGGTGACGTTTCGGGTCGAGACCCTTCTTCAGGCTGATGTCAGGGGAGGGGGCGGGTCAGAGATAGAATGTAGTCGGAGACAGTAAGACTGGTGGGAGAACTGGGAAGGGGGTGGGGATGGAGAGAGAGGGAAAGCAAGGGCTATTTGAAGTTAGAGAAGTCAATGTTCATACCGCTGGGGTGTAAACTACCCAAGTGAAATATGAGGTGCTGTTCCTCCAATTTGCGCTGGGCCTCACTCTGACAATGGAGGAGGCCCAGGCCAGATTGGGAATGGGAGGGGGAGTTGAAGTGCTGAGCAACCGGGGAGATCAGGTAAATTGAGGCGGACTGAGCGGAGATATTCAGCGCAACGATCGCCGAGCCTGCTCTTGGTCTTGATATACAACGATCGCCGATATACAGGAGTCGACTGCTGGAACAGCGGATACAGTAGATGAGGTTGGAGGAGGTGCGTGAACCTCTGCCTCATCTGGAAAGACTGCTTGGGTCCTTGGATGGGTTGGAGGTAAAGGGACAGGTGTTGCATCTCCTGCGGTTGCAGGGAAAAGTACCTGGGGGTGGGGGTGTTTTGGGTGGGAAGGGACGAGTCGACCGGGGAGTTGCGGAGGGAACGGTCTCTGCGGAAAGCAGAAAGGGGTGGAGATGGGAAGATGTGGCCAGTGTTGGGATCCCGTTGGAGGTGGCGAAAATGTTGGAGGATTATATGTTGTACGCAACGGCTGATGGGGTGGAAGGGGAGGAAAAGGGGGACTCTTGTCCTTGTTACGAATGGGGGGGAGGGGGAGCAAGAGCTGAGCTGTCCCGCTGAGTTACTCCAGTTTTTTGTGTGTCTCTCTTCCGTTTAAACCAGCATCTTCAGTTCTTCCTTACACAGCACCAGACCCGTTGAGTTTTTTTCCTCCATCCTTCTCGATGGCTGATCACTGTACTGGCACATTCACAGCGCTATCTGTTTTCCTTTTTGGTTTTAGTGTCTGCAGGGTGTGCTTTGCTTTTCACAAGTAAACGGATGATTGTTGTGCTTGCTGGTGCAGTACAGCGGGCTGACAAGTTAAAACCAAATTAAGACTGCCTGGCAGAAGTGGTTGCTGGAGATGTAACCGTGGGTTTGGATTCCCTGTGGCGCGAAGTACATGCTCAGCAGCAACTTGAAATGTGTACAGCAGCAACTGATTTCATTTTGACTTTCTTTTAAAAGAAAACAATATTTTGTCATAAAACTCTGCCATCCCTCAATTGCAGCGTTTGATGTCTTTTTTTAATTCCCAGCAGCAAGACTTCAGATGCGAGCTCTTCTGCTTTAAGCAAAGTGCGTTAGCTATTTTAGTAAACACTGCAGTGGCAGACTCGGCATTCCTTAGTGGAAATAAAAGGATGACTGGTTCTGGAAATACAAAATACAACCAAGATCAGCCACGATTCCTCTTCTCCTTCTTCTGTCGTATGTCGTTTAGATCTGCAGCTCCGTTGAGGCGAGCCAGGCCAATGTGTCATCGTCCAAGCCAATCAGACCTCGTTCACCATTCGGTGGCCGGTGTTTGGGGCAACTGGTGACTATGTGCTCCACTGCCTATTTACTCCACAAGCCATGATTGAATGGCGAAGAGGACTCAATGGGACGAACGGTCTAATTCTGCTCCTAGAACGTATGAACCAGTAGTTGCTGGAAACACTCTGCAGACCATTCGGCATTCATGGAGAGAGAAACTGAGTTAAAGTGTTGAGTGGAAGACCACTTGCTGTGGTAAATGTGCGGCCTCTGTTCGGCCTTTAAAAAGGAACTGGGCATGGTCCGTGTTCATAAGTGATTGGAGCAGTCTTAGACCTTTCGGCCCATCAGGTCTATTCCACCATTCAATCATGACTGATCTATCTTTCCCTCTAAACCCCATTCTCCTGACTTCTCCCCATAAACCCTGACACCCACATAAACCCTGACACACATACTAATCAAGAATCTTATCTATCGCTGCTGTAAAAATATTCATTGACTTGCCCTCCACAGCCGTCTGTGGCATTTTAAGTGGTGTGATTTAAGTGTGGCTGTACTGAGATGGGCTCTGAGAGTTAGCAGTGCCTCAATGGGCCGAATGGCTTCTCCTGAGTCGCGGCAATGGTTGAGCAGTGAATGACTTCTGTCCACCACTCAGGCACGTAAAACCCTTTGATAACTATTCCCTGGAAAGCATGTGTGCACGGATGTCACAAAACAAAGAGTTTGCAGACGTTCAACTTCTGAAAGCAACTGAATTATTTATCCCGAAAAACATGCAAGTGTACATTGTCAACCTGCGCACTTTCATCTCCTGATCCTTGTTCACCTCCTGAGGATAAATGAGCTTAGTCAGCATTCCCGTTTATAAGAACCACTTTGCCGGGGAGATCTTTGAATCTGTAACTAATCACACAGGTTTAAGGGTGCCATTTAACAGAGCTCCCTGCTCTACTTGAATAGGCACGGGAGTACGTGTTAATGCGTGAAGATGCAAGGAGATTGAAGAGAGTCTAAAGTTCCGAGAGTCAACATGTGTGTGTTTGAGAGTTCAGAACGCGCAGTTAATTGGAATTGAGGAGGGTTTAGCCCTGTCAGCCCAACCACTGTTGTGCCAAAATTCGCTTTATCCATGAAAGGTGCAGATCAAAAGAAGCACAAGATATGATGTGTGCGGTTGGGAAGATGTAACATCTGACGACTTGACTCTGGGAAAAGAAGTGACCTCTTTGTTCCCCCCCCCCCTCACCACATAATATACCACAACATTTTTGTGTACATCCGATGGAATTATTTCTGAGTCCTGCTACCTTGGCAGATAGATTTTCCAGGTAATACCTTCCTCTAATTTAGGATGTGATTTCTTCCCCCCTCCTGCGCATCAGTCCTGGAGCCGGGAGTCATTAATCGCAGTGAAGTTGATGCTGTGCTGGTTGCCTTGCACGGGGATTTGTCAGGAGTGATGTTACGTGGGGGAATTTAACTGTCTGATACAAAAGAGGTGGGCAAGATGTGGCCTGACATTTGCCGACTGCTCTCTTGTTACTATGGGAACACGAGGATTTTAATTTTGCTTCTCCACAGATAAATAATCTAATTGAGGGGTTCAGATGGTCTCGGCAGTGAGCACCCAGCTCAGCTGGCTTATCTTCAGAACCCTGCAGTTTACAACATTGAACTGCTCGGCATCTCGCTCTTTGATGTGTGTTCATGTGGGGGAGGCGAGCTGACTCCATGTTACAGCTGCTGCTTACCACTCTCTTCTCCTTCGCTCACAACAGCTTTATTTGCAAAAGGTTTGATGCTGGAGAATCACAATATGGATCTTATAGAAAAATATAAAATTCTTAAGGGATCGGACAGGCTAGAAGCAGGGAAAATGTTCCCAATGTTGGGGGAGTCCAGAGTCAGGGGTCAGAGTTTAAGAATAAGGGGTAGGCCATTTAGGACTGAGATGAGGAAAATCTTTTTCACCCAGAGAGTTGTGAATCTGTGGAATGCTCTGCCACAGAAGGCAGTGGAGGCCAATTCACTGGATGTTTTCAAGAGAGAGTTAGATTTAGCTCTTATGGCTAAAGGAATCAAGGAATGTGGGGAGAAAGCAGGAACGGGGTACTGATTTTGGATGATCAGCCATGATCATATTGAATGGCAGTGCTGGCTCGAAAAAGCCGAATGGCCTACTCCTGCACCAATTTATTTTCTAAAAACTTGTATTTCTGAGGCACCCATCTTGTCCCTTTCACAATTTCCACCCAAAGGATGACTTGGACATGCAGCCACTACAGGAAGTTCACAGGCCAAGCCATACAGAGTGTCTTACCACTATGGTCTGGTTTATTTTGCATTCGTGGGGAAGCGTGCATTGTCCCTTCAACAACCCGCCAGCCGAGAAGATAAACACAGCCTTAGTTTTGGGCGGCACAGGAGCGCAAAGGTTCAATCGCGACCTTGGGTGCTGTCCGTGTGGAGTTTGCATGTTCTCCCTGTGACTGCGTGGGTTTCCTCCAGTTGCCAGCTTTCCTCTAACGTGCCAAAGACGTCACGGTTAATTAGCCTCTAGGATGGATGGAAAAGTGGGATAACATCGAACTAGTGTGAATGGGATATATATATTATATATGTGTGTGTGTGTTCATATATATTTATTTGCACATGAATATGCAGGGAGTGGAGGGATATGGATCATGTGCAGATTGAGGAGATAGTTTAACTTGCCATCATGTGCAGCACCAACATTGTGGGCTGAAGGGCCTGTTCCTGTGCTGTCCCATGTACTGTTCCATGTACCCGTATGGAGACAAAATGGGCGATGTGTAAGTGGGAGTGTGCTGAACACTTGCGCCTGAAAACTACAAACGGCGCCTCGGAGTTGATCAGATGGTCTCCGCAGCCGTTTATCAGCTCTCTGGATGATGCTTTAGCAGCTGTTAGAGCGATGTGGTGGGAAGACGAGCTAGTACTACAAAGGTACGCAAGATTTGCAAAGCCTGCTCCTCTACTGATAAAGGCAAAGGTTCTCACATATTAGCAAAATAATCTTTTTTTCTTAAATGTTGCCAGTGTTATCATTTTGAGATTTCTTCAATTCGTTACTTAAGCTTCGTTGAGTGGGGAATGTGTGGGGTCAGGTCCCGCCTTCTACACCTCCGCTACTTATGCACTCCGGAGATTTGGGAATAAATTTTGACTGATTCTACTTTAGATAGTATCCTGACTGGTCGCACCAAGGCCTGGTACGGCAATTCCAACACGCAGGACATGAGAGGCTGCAGGGAGTGGTGGACTAAGCCCCGTCCATCAAAGGGCACAGCCCTCCCCACCATTGTAAGCACCTGCTCCAGGCACTGCCTCAAGAAGGTGGCATCTATCATGAAGGATGCCCACTCTCCGGGGCGTGCCCGCTTCTCACTGCCACTGTCGGGCAGGAGATACAGAAGCCTGAGTTCAGGAACAGCTTCTTTCCAACAACCATCAGGTTCTTCAATAGACCTGCACAATGCTACCTCGACAATGTAACACTATGAGCCATCTCTTGCACTATCATAGAGTCAAACAGCGTGGAAACAGGCCCTTCGGCCCACGCCGACCAACATGCCCCATCTACAATAGTCCAACCTGCCTGAGTTCCCGTCATAGAATTATTATTTTTTACTAATCGTGTTTGGATTAAGGATAAGGGGGAATTCTTTTAGGACCGAGATGAGAAAAACATTTTTCTCACAGGTGAATCTGTGGAATTCTCTGCCACATAAGGCAGTTGAGGCCAATTTATTGGCTATATTTAAGAGGGAGTTAGATGTGGCCCCTGTGGCTAAAGGGATCAGAGGGTATGGAGTAACTCAGCAGGTCAGGCAGCATCTCTGGAGTCTGAAGTGCTGAGCCACCGGGAGGTCAGGTTGGTTAATTCATTGGCTATATTTAAGAGGGAGTTAGATGTGGCCCTTGTGGCTAAAGGGATCTGGGGGTATGGAGAGAAGGCAGTTACAGGATACTGAGTTGGATGATCAGCCATGATCATATTGAATGGCGGTGCAGGCTCGAAGGGCCGAATGGCCTGCTCCTGCACCTATTTTCTATGTTTCTAATGTCGTGTTTTTGGCAATATGTCTTCTTCCTTTTAGAAGTGTATGTCTATATATTTTTTGTGTGTGTTGTGTGAGCCTATGTGTCTGCATTGCTGCTGAACGCAAGATTTTTGTTGCACCTTTATCTCATGGTACTCATGCGCGTGAAGATAAACATGACGACCTAACGGGCCCAAGTTTTGATTTTCTTTCGAAATTCCTCCCCATCTATGACTCCATGTCTGAAGAAGGGTCTCGACCCAAAACGTCACCCATTCCTTCTCGGCAGAGATGCTACCTGTCCCGCTGAGTTACTCCAGCATTTTGTGTCATGCCTCCGTGAGGTCCCGTTCTCAAGAATCGGCAGAAGAGATCATCAACTCCCTGCAGCAATTTTAATTAAATCTATCATCTGAAAAGGACAAAAACAACCAAAGTATGTGTGGTTGCTCCCTCCCTCTACAAAATCTTAATATTTTGAATAAAATATCAATGAACAAAAAGGCTGGCAGGACAGGATCGAGGGTTTGGTTTAGTTCAGGGATCGGCAACATTTTTTGCATAGGGGCCAGGACCCTCCGGGACTAGCTGCAGTTCCCAGGTCGCCTGCGAGCCCCGGGTCCAGCTGCAGTTCCGCTGTCCGGTCCCGGCGGCTGCTCGCAGCCACCCGAGCTACTGAGTGAGTTGCTGGCATGATCCCCGACCCCTCCTTCTCAACGCTCCTGCCCTCCCCGCAACTTTACCCCTGGCGGCCCAGCAGCACTGACCCGAGCCATGACGGAAGCTGGTTCCAAAAATGGCGCTGAAGATTACCCATGACCTACTACGGCTTTTTCACCGAGTGGGCTATCTTGCTCCGCTCCATGATCTTGTGGTTTGCACCTTCTGCCTGTGACCATGTGAGTTTCCACAGGGTGCTCCAGTTTCCTCCGGCATCGGGAAGATTTTGGGAAGATGGCTGCAATTCGGGCTCCGTGTGTGCGTGAATGAGTGGTGGAATCTGGGAGGATGTTGATAGAATCTAGGACTAGAGGGCACAGATTCAAAATGAAAGGACGTACCTTTAGAATGGAGATGAGGAGCAATTTCTCTAGCCCAGAGGGTGGTGAATCTGTCAGAGTCTCTTGCCCAGAGTGGGGAAAACAAGAACCAGAGGACACAGGTTTAAGGTGGAAAGGGGAAAGGTTTAATTGGAACCTGAAGGGTAACCTTTCCACACAAAGCATGATGGCTCTATGGAACGTGCTGCTGGAGGAGGTAATTGAGGCAGGAACTAGCACAACGTTTAAGAAACAATTAGACAGGTACATGGATAAGCCTTGGTTTGGAGGGATATGGGCCAAATTAGGACAAGTACAGACTGGGCATGTTTTTTGGTGTGGGCAAGTTGGGGCGAAGGGCTTGTTTCCATGCTGTATGACTCTGACACTCTTTGACTACTGAGAGAGAGTGAATGGGTAGGTTTAAAAGTAGCCTCGCAGGTAGCGGGTGAGTTGGGAGAGAGGGTAGAGAGGTTTTGATGGCTGATTCCAGACATTGGACCTGGGCAGCTGAACACATTCCACCAGCGGCGGAATCTAAATCACATTTTGGGAATATTGCCTCCTGCCGTTTTCTCCATCACGTCACCTGAGATGGGGAGGGGTGCGATCGGGGGAGGGGGGATGTGAGAATAAGAATTCCAAAATAGTCGCACGAAAGCCTCCCTGCGAATAAGCCCTCGAACCACAAACGGAATATCATGAATTTTGAAGAGCAGTTAATTTTCGTTTTGCGTATCTGGTGACCATCTGCCTCTCTGAACACATTTGAATCTGTTATCCTTCAGGCAAACTACTTGGCAGGAAACCAGACCACTGTCCCGTGGGCTTGTGGTGTCAATGGCTCCTCGGGGTTGGAAAGTTTGTGTTGATATCGGATTCCAGTGCTGGAAACAGAGGCGGTGAGTTCTGTCCGGTACTGGCCAAGTGCTGCTATGTTGGCGGTGGCTCTTTCACACGAGGTGTGAAACTAACGCTCCATCTGTCGAGGATGTCAAAGGAAAAGCTCAGCGGCGGCACGGTGGCGCAGTCGTAGAGTTGCTCCCTTAAGGGCCTGTCCCACCTACGCAGTTTCTTCGGCAACTTGCCGGCATCCGTCATAGTCACAGAAGGTCGCCGAAAAATTTGAGCATGTTGAAAATCCAGTGGCGACCAGAAAAAGGTACGACTCTTTGGGCGACTTCTCACGACCATGTCGACACGTGACGCCTGTATAGTCATGAGCAGTCGCCCAAAGAGTCGTACATTTTTCTGGTTGCCGCTAGATTTTCAACATGTTCAAAAATTTCGGCCATCTACTGCAACTATGACGGGTGCCGGCAAGTCGCCGAAAAAATTGCGTAAGTGGGACAGGCACTGGAGACCCAGGTTCAATCCTGACTACAGGTGCTGCCTGTTGTACGGAGTTTGCATGTTCTCCCTGTGATCAAAGGTAGACACTATGTGCTGGGGTAACTCAATGGGCCAGGCAGAAAGTCTGGAAAAAAGGAATAGGTGACCACGTGGGTTTTCTCCGGGTGCTCTGGTTTCCTCCCACACTTCAACGACCAACAGATTTGTAGCTTAATTGGCTTCAGTAAAATAAGAAATTGTTCCTAGCGCGTAGGATAGTGGTAGTGTACGGGGTGATCACTGTTCAGCGCAGTCTCGGTAGACTGAGGAGCCTGTTTCCACCTGGTATCTCTAAAGTCTAAAGCTCGGCTGTTATTCCCTTCCAACTCGGGTCAATATTGATTGCAAGGAAGTCAAAGAACATTCATTTGTCATATGTACCGATGATAGAACAATGAAATTGTCGTATATAATTGTCATGTGGAACAATAAAATTCTTCCTTGCTGTAGCTTTTCAGGCATATTAAATGCAACAACAGAAATAAATATAAATCAAGAATGCAATAAAATAGTAATCATTAATACGAGGCAAACAGAGATGATAGTGAGAAATCCTCAGTACAACCAAAGACACAGTCCAAAAGTGCTGAGGTTAGTGTCGTGCAGTGTTCAAGAGCCTGATAGTTATTGGGAAGAAGCTGCTCTTGAACCTGGTGCTCATGTATTTTCAGGCTCCTGTACCTTCTTCCCAATGGTAGCAGCGAGATGAGAGTGGGTGGTGTGGGCCATTGATGAGATTGGTTAATGATATTGGCTGCCTTGTTGTGGCAGCACCTCCTATGGATCCCTCCAATGGTGGGGAGGTCAGTGCATGATGGACCGGGCAGTGTCCATCATTCTCCATAGTGTCCATCGCTCCTGGCTGTTTTCGAGTTGCAAAACCAGGCTGTGAACCAACCAAACGACATGCCCTCTACCATACACCTGTCCAGGTTTGATAATTTATTGATGTACTGAATCTCCTCGGTTTTCTGTGAGGAAGACGTGTTGATAAGCTTTCTAGATGATTTTTTGATTTTTATGAAAAAAAACCTGGTCCTTGCCAAATGGATGTGTATGGACACATACTGCGTCCACATTGCTTGATATTCTTCATGACAGCAACACTTCAAAGGTGTTTTATTGGCTGTAAAACACTCTTGGACAAGCCTCAATAGAAATGCAAGTATTTTTGAAGTTAGTAACCAAAGATCTCTTTGCTGCCTCATTATAGTCGTTTACCAAGGACACTTTCTTTTGTAGTAAAATTTATGAGATGTGAGGCCTTATAATGCACTGCACATTCCGGGCATTTGGAATCGCGTTGTTGACAGCTAGTGCAGTCTGCAGATAAGATGGGAGACGGGCCTCAACCAGAAACGACACCCAATCCTTCTCTCCAGGAGATGCTGCCTGTCCCGCTGAGTTACTCCAACATTTTGTGTCTATCTTTGGGATAGACTGTAGACGTTGCTTGTCTATAGATACACGGGTCACAGTTTATCTGAACTTCTACTCTCAATCCGAATACCATCTTCTTCTTCCGTTTGAGGCAGCAGAAGTCTACAGCAGGGATGATGCCATCCGGTTTGATATCCGTAGGTGTCCGCCCTAAAAAGGGCGCATGCTGGCGCTGCTCTGCTGCTGTCTCTGTTGTCATTATATGATAACCACCATTATTTCATGGGATGGATGGGGATGGGGACAACAGGGGGAAGAGTCACGAGTGTGTAGGAAGGAACTGCGGATGCTTCTTCTTCTTTCGTGTGGCGTGCACAGCCTAAAGTTGTTGGACAACTTGGTCTATTTGATCTTCTGTTTGTGCACATCGAGTTGATTGCATTAGTCGAAACAGCGCAGACCGCGTGAGGGTTGCAATCTTCCACCCCCAGATGCTGGTTTACACCGAAGGTAAACACAAAATGACGCAGTAACTCAACGGGTCAGGCAGCATCTCTGGAGGGAAAAAACAGGTCGGGTCGTTTTGGATCCGAACTCTTCTTCAGAGGAGTCAAGAGCATTTAATTGTTCCATGTTCCTAAACGGAAGAATGAGATTCTCACTTGCAGCAGCACAATAGGTTTGCAATCACCGTGCCCAATAGATATTATAATAAAAGTTAATATAAATAAATAAAAATGTAGTGTGAAAAAAAAAGAACCTGAAGGCCTTGGTGCAACTGTGAGGCAGTGGGTAGTTGAAGTCCTGCAGCAGCTTTACTAGTTTAATGACAGAGCGTTATCACCAGCATGTTGCCTGGGCTTGAGTTATAGTTATAGGGGGAGTTTGGACAGGTAAAGGCAATTTTCCTTTGCAGCGTAGGCGGCTGAGGGGTGATGTTATTGATGTGTTCACCATCATGAGGGGCATGGATAAAGTGAACGCTCACAGTCATTTCCCCAGGGTAGAGGATTCCGAAATAAGAGAGCACAGGCTTAAGGTGAGAGGGCAGAGGTTTAAGAGGGACCTTGGGGTAACTTTGTCATTCGAAGGTTAGTCGTATCTGGAATGAGCTGCCAGAAGAAGCTGCAGAAGTGGGTATAATTGGACTTTTATAAGACATCTGGATAGATAAGAAGGGTTTAGAGGGAGGTGGGACTTGCCCAGTGTGTCAACTTGTTTGGCATTGACAAGATGTGCTGAAGGACCTGTTTTTGTGCTGTACAGCTCTGACTGTGATTCTTAAGGGCCTGTCCCACTTGACCGCCATTTGCGCCTCATTTACGCGTCATATGTAAAATAGGTTGACGCGTCGTTACACGAGACGTCCCGCGCGTCATCATGCCGCCAGCTGCGCGTGATGTCATTACAATACCCTGCGGCACGCTGCAAGGTGACGTAATCACGCGTCACCACGCGATACACATGAGACGTCGGGATGCCAGCGTGCGACGCCAATGCGTCAGCGATACGTAACGCTTGGTGGCGCACGAGGGTTTCGTGCAGCACAAAATCCTGGAGCGCCCGCGATACCACACACAACTCCACGCTCCTCCATGCACCCGTCCCACGCTACCCATACGTCACAACGTGACGACCACATTTTTGGAGGTCGTGCTAATGACGGCCAAGTGGGACGGGCCCTGTAGGCTACCCTTACATAATCTTCTCTGTTCACCTGGTGGAGGCAGGTGCCGGCCACAGTGTTCATGAGGCTTGTAGTTCGGCAAATGGATAGACATTGAATGGAAGGATATGGATCGCGTTCAAGCAGAGGAGATTAGTTTATGTGTAGGAAGGAACTGCAGGTGGTAGTCTAAACCAAACACAGACACAAAAAGCTGGAGAACTCAGCGGGCCAGGCAGCATGCAGGTGACGTTTTGGATCGGGACCCTCCCACAGACCCTGCAAGTTTTATTTAGTTATTTAGATTACCTTGGCATCATGTTCGGTATGGACATTGTGGGCAGAAGGGCCTGTTCCTGTGCTGTACTGCTCCATGTTTGGTGCTACAGGGCACTGTATGTGCCAGGGGAAAGTGGAAGCACGTAGAAGAGGCCAATTTTCATCCCCGCTGCCACTGTGTGTAACTGATGGAACGCATCACCTGCAGATTGTAGAATCCATCCAATTTATTTTTCTCGGGCCCTTTACACCGGAGAAGAACATTAACTGTGCAGGTTGTGTGCTGGGCAAACGATTATCTGTCAGGTTGCTGCCTAGGCAGTGTGGTGAAAATTACACCAGTAATTTCTGCTGCTGCCTCTTGTCCCAACCCCCCTCCTCACCACCACTCACTTCATTTCTGCTCAAGGGCAGCTTTACTGAAACCAACTGTGAACTGAAATCCTCATGATCGTATTAAAAATTTGGATTAGAAACTCTTTCTGATTAAGATTTAAAGTTATGGCTCATTCAGAAAAAAATTCATGTGCTGTTTGGCTTGTTAAACCCTTGCGGTTTAAAGTGAAGGGGGGAAAGATTTAATAGTAATTTGAGGGGTAACCTTTTCACACCAAGGGTGGTGGACATATAGAACCAGCTGCTGGAGGAAGTAGTTGAGGCTGAGATGGTTGCAATATTTAACAACCATTTAGGCAGGTACATGGATATGATGGGTTTAGAGGGATTTGGGCCAAACGCAGGTAGGTAGGTCTAGTGTAGATGGGACATGTTGGTCGGTGTGGGCAAGTTGGGCCGAAGTGCCTGTTTCCACGCTGTGTGACTCTTTGACTCGATGAGTGGGCTTAAGGAGTGGGTTAATAGTGGGAAATGGTGCCTTACTCTTCCCCCATGGGCGTGAAAACAAAGGTGGAACAGACTCTACTCCCTCTCTGATTCTATCTTAGTTTAGTTTGGAGATACAGCGCGGAAACAGGCCCTTTGGCTCACGGACTCCGCACCAACCAGCCATCCACGCACACTAACACTATCCTACATACACTAGGGACAATTTACAGCAATGCCAAGCCAATTATCCTGTATGTCTTTAGAGTGTGGGAGGTAACTGAAGATCTCGGAGAAAACCCACGCAGGTCACGGGGAGAACGCACAAACTGCGTACAGAGAAGCACAGTGGTCAGGATCAAACACGGTGCTGTCAGGCCAGAGACCCGGGTTATTTTGGTTTCGCCTCTTTCTCGCATCCAGCTCCTCCTGATGCTGCCTCCTGTCTAGTTGTCGTGTGGTGAAATTTGTTGTGTAATTGTACCTGTGATGAGGGGTAGGGGTGGGAGGAGGGATCTCCACTCGTTTAAAAGACTCAATCAGCTGTGTGCACCCCAGTTGTCAGGTTTATACCAAAGACAGACACAAAACGGTGAAGTAACTCAGCGGGTCAGGCAGCATCCCTGGAGAACATGGACAGGTGACGTTTCGGGTCGGGTCTGAAGAAGTGTCAATCAAGTATCGATCAAGAGTCCAAACCAAAACATCACTTACTAATTTTCTCCACAGATGCTGCCTGACAGTCTGTGTCCACTCCAGCACTTTGTGTTCACCTTTCAAGAGGCTGCCAAAGCATTGGGACCCTCTATCTGCTCTGGGTTGACCTTGTGCTGGTATGTGTCTCAACGAGGGTCCCGACCCGAATAAAAAAAACCTGTCCATTCCCTCCACAGATGCTGCCCGATCTCCTGAGCATTATATCTTGCTCAAGATTCTAGCATCTGCTGTCCCTTATGCTTCCACAATGCAGTAATCATGACTTTTTAAATACATTTGGACAGATATATGGTTTGGAAGGATATGGGCCAAATGAGGGCAAATGAGATAGTGCGGTATGCCTTGGTTGGCGGGGTAAGGCGAACCAAAGGGCACATCTCCATGGTGTACAGCTTTATAACTCTGAGTTGCTTCGGCGGTGAAAGTCGAGGGTCACTCCCCCTGGATCAAACATTCGTGGCTTCCATGTTAGAGCCTCAAGTGAAAAGAATGATTCTGGTGGCTCCTACAACCAGTTATTCTTTACATTTCTCCCTCCCTCCCTGTGCCCTTTCACCGACCCCTGTCCTCGCTAAACCTCCCCCACGTTCTCTGCAGATGAAAACATGATTCAGCTCTAATTATTCAAGTATTGATTGATGCAAGGCAAGTAGCTCTGCTTCTCGTTTCCAACTGAGGGAAATAAAGGTGTGTTTAGATTTCAGAGAGGAATGTAATATTGATGGGCTTGTCCCACTTAGGCACTTTTTTAAGAAAACTACAGGCGACTAGTTTGTCACCACGTGGTTGCCGGGAGTAATCTCAACCGCGCAAAAAGTCGTGACGTCTTTCTGGTCGCCACTAAATATTTAACACGTTGAAAATTTTTCGGCAACAGTGGGTTTGACGCCAATGAGCGTAGCTTGACTTCTGGCGTAGGTGCTATCGTAGGTTGTCGCCAGGATGACGTAGGTTGTCGCCAGTTTTTCATCGACCTGCTACGACTATGACAGTCGCCTAAAAAATCGCCAAGTGGGACAGGCTCACGAGGCTGGTTTCATGTTGCCTCAGCCTAGTAGAGTCACAATGTCATACAGCATGGGAACCGTCCCTTCAGCCCAACTTGTCCATGCTGACCAAAATGCCCCATCGAAGCTAGTCCCATTTGCCTGCATTTGGCCCATGTCCTTCTAAACCTTGGATAGACACAAAACGCTGGAGTAACTTAGCGGGACAGGCAATCTCTGGGTAGAAAGATGGAAGGACTAAAGTCTGAAGAAAGCTCTCAATCCAAAACATCACCCATTCCTTCTTTCCAGAGATGTTGCCAGTCCCGCTGAGTTTTATGTCTGTCTGTCTTTGGTGTAAACCAGCATCTGTATTTCCTTCCAAAACATCTTTCCTATCCATGCACCTGTCCAAGTGTATTTTTAAATGCTGTTATAGCACCTGCCTCAACTACCTCCTCTGGCAGCTCGTCCCATTTACCCACCACCCTCTGAATGAAAAGGTCGCCCCTTGGGTTTGTATTGAATCTTTCCCTCTCACCTTAAAGTGTGTCCTCTTGTGTTTGATTCCCTCACCCTGGGTAAAAGACTTAAAAGTACCCACAACATTAGTAATCAGGTCAGTTTATTTAATTAATTACCAGAACAAAAAATGTTGCAGAGAAGCCTATCAGCAAGGATACATTGATTAGCTCGAGGTTAAATAAATTATTTTCTCCTTTGCTTTTGGCTGCATTTTGAAATTGTGCATTTCCTTTATATCCTTCGACTGATTGCTTAAATAGAGCAGGTGGCGTAGACACTTACACTGAGGAGATTCTTGCATGTGCTGCTTCTAATGCATTCGGTTGAAAGCGATTTAATTTCATTTGGATAAAGGATGCAAATTTATCAAATTTATTAAATTTGCATGTTTCAGAAATGCTATTTCAAAGACTGCATTTTGGAGTTGACACATAAAACAAGAGGACCTCCTTCTGACAATTACTAAGACGTTTCTCCTCATAAAAGCAGATTACTCTCCTGATGAAGGGTTTGAAACCGACCACGGGTGCTGTCTGTGTGGAGTTTGCATGTACTTCCCGTGGTTTTCTTCAGGGTGCTCCAGTTTCCTCCCACATCCCAAATACGTGTGGGTTTGTAGGTTGATTGCCCTCTGTAAACTGTCCCTTGTGTGTCGGGAGTGGATGAGAAAATGGGATGACAGAATGTGTGGGTGATGGACACAAAATGCTGGAGTACCTCAGCGGGTCAGGTAGCATCTCTGAAGAAAAGGAATGTTTGACGTCTTGGGTCGAGACACCTTCTTCAAACTTCAGATCGCTGGTCGGTGTGGGCTCGGTGGGCCGAAGAGTCTGTTTCCATGCTGTATCTTTGAACTAAATATGCTAAATTAGAGCTAATTGTGAATGATACGATTCCTCATCACCGAAGCTTCCCACCTTTAACTGTTCCACTATTGGCAGCCAAGGTTGGAATCGCTGACGTTCCTTCCCTACACTTCTGCCAATCGAGTTTCCTAGTACATGTTTGTTGCGGAGTTGTGAACTAAGTTTATGTATTTTGATTAGTCAATTTTGTGCATCTTTGGAGGGAAGGGGAAGATTTTTCTTAAATGCTATCTCTTCAGATTCAGATTCAGATTCAATTTTAATTGTCATTGTCAGTGTACAGTACAGAGACAACGAAATGCATTTTGTTTTGCAAATGCAAATGCATTCAATCAAGCATCCGATCATCTATCTAAATATCTCCTTACTATGTACAGTCTTTCCTTTGAAGTGCCCATCCAAAATTGTTTTCTTAAGTGAAAGGCATGTTATAAGCCCAAATCCTTCGAAACCCTTTCTACTTACATCATTTCAAATGTCTCTTAAAAGTCATAATTGACCTCAGTGAAAAAGTTGCTGCTGAGGTCCCTTCTCATCTTAAGCCTGTACCCTCTAGTTTTAGAATCCTCTACGCTGGGTAAAGACTCTGAGAGTTCACTTTATCCACGTCCCTTAAGATGGTGGGGTATTTTTATGGTGTGAACACACCTGGAATTTGAATCTTGAATCTTGACCTTTGACAACACAGTACATTTCACAAGACCATTTAATCCAAAACTAGTTCTCTTGCGAACGGGGGGATATCTTGCAATCAGCAATAACTTTCAAAAATATTTCCATTGGGATATCTGTTTTATAAAGTTTTTACGAAAAAGAATGCAAACTTATTTTTAAGCCAGAATAAATAAATTATACATATTCACAAATAAGATGAGCAAAAATAGCTGAGCAATCTATTAAATAATCATTATTAGCGATGAGTTTAATAATAATAATACATTTTATTTATGGGCACTTTTCAGGACTCTCAAGGACACCGTACAATTAAAACAAGCATGAAACAAAAACACCACGTACAGCAATAATACGCAATTCGGAGAGAGAGCAGCGGCAGCCATCGCGCCAGCGTTCACTCTCACCTCCGGCAGCCATCTTTTCCAAGCTATCTGCAGCACACCAACAAAAACAAAACACAACATCAAAGAATTTAACACTAAGCATAAACCCCCCCCCCCACACACACACAATGGTTCCCCACTGTGAGGGAAGGCAACAAAGTCCAGTCCACTTCCTCGTCTTCACCCATGGTCGGGCCTATTGAGGCCTCCGCAGTCGCCGTGACGGTGGCCCGATGTTTCAGGCCCCCTCGCCGGATGATGGAGCTCCGGCGTCGGGAGAACACTCTCAGCGGCTTGGAGTGTCTGGAACGGCCGCTTCCTCCCCGGAGACGGCGGCTCCCGAAGTCCACGGGCCGCGCTGGTCAGAGCTCCAACGCTGGCGATCTTGGCGAGAGATCCCAGGCTCTGCAGGCGCTCCACACACCACAATTTACATACATTCCTCAATGTATTTCTTATGCAATATGATCTATTGAAGTTTGGGGACTCGGTGGGCCAAATGGCCTGTTTCCGTGTTTAGTTTAGTTTAGAGATACAGCGCGGAAATAGGCCCTTCGGCCCACCGAGTCCGCACCGACATCCCTGCACATTAACACTATCCAACACACACCAGGGATAATTTACACTTCTACCAAGCCAATTAACCTACAAACCTGTACGTCTTTGGAGTGTGGGGAGAAACCAAAGACCTTGGCGAAGACCCACGCGGTCACGGGGAGAACGTGCAAACTCTATACAGACAGCACCCATAGCCAGGATCGAACCTGGGTCTCTGGCGCTGTGAGGCAGCAACTCTACCATCGTGCCTCCCTGTTTTATCTCTAAAGTTTAAAGTCTAAATCTACGTGCACAAACCCCCGTGCAGGAGATGCACTTGTGAGAAAAGGTTGGGCTCGGGTTAAAGCAGGAACGTCCTTGGGTGAGTGGCCGTTGGAATGAATGGCGAACCTTGTCCGTGGGGAGAATCAAGGTCGGTAGAAATCGCACGTGGGTTTCCAAGCCAGATCTGGGTGAAAGTGAACCGAGATCCGCCCGTCTTCTATTGCCAGTAGAAACCATTGCATCTGCTTTCCCCTCCAGTTGGCATGTCGACGGCAGACCTCCAGTGAGGAGATTGTCAGCTGGGCTTCTCCACCAACCGGGCACAACTACACAGGGATGAAGTCATTAGTACTCTGACATCCCTGTTAATTAAAACGCTCAAATTGGTTGGAGAGAAGAAAAAATGCTCATTAGTGCTGTTAAAAGTCTTTTCCCAGCAGCGGTGCGATGATTAAGGGCGTTGAGACGGAGTTAGATTGGAAGTCGTGCATGAACTCGTTGGGGCATTGGGTGATGGCCAGTGATCCAAGCATTTCTGGACCAAAAGGGAAGCTCAGGAAAATCTGTCTTTATTTCATATTCAGTGGAAATTAACCGCCAGCTGGTAAAATATTCAACCGTCCAAAGGATGAGGAACTGGTAGAACAAGAACCGTACAGTGCAGGAACAGGCCCTTTGGCCCACAGTGCCAATGCCACGCAGGATGGCCAAGTTCAGCTAATCCCCTCTGCACGCACATGATTACTTTGTGGGTAATATTTGCTTACCAAGATGAGCAACAACCTCATTGACAAGGAAGATCGACACACAAAATGCTGGAGTAACTCAGCGGGTGGGCCGGCAGCATCTCTGGAGAGAAGGAATGGGTGAAGTTTCGGGTCGAGACACTTCTTCAGACTGCCTGACCCGCTGAGTTACTCCAGCATGTCTAAGAAGGAACTGCAGATGCGTTGAAAATCGAAGGTAGACAAAAATGCAGGAGAAACTCAGCGGGTGCAGCAGCATCTATGGAGCGAAGGAAATAGGCAACGTTTCGTCCCGAAACGTTGCCTATTTCCTTCGCTCCATAGATGCTGCTGCACCTGCTGAGTTTCTCCAGCATTTGAGTTACTCCATCCAGACTGTACATCATTGCAACCCTTTAGAGGGATATTAGCCTCATGCAGACAAATGGGACTGGTTGGTTAGGCCAACTTGGTCAACAAGGATGAGGTGAAGGGCCTGTTTCTGTGCTGCTCTGACTGGGCAATGTTTATGGCAGCAAAAACAACAGTACAACGTCAGTGATGAAAGGCCACTGGCTGGTGAGCGGAGGTTTCAGCACAAGTTTTCTTGAGGACAATGTCTGTGACGTCTTGGCCTTAAACTTCACCTATCCATGTTCTCCAGAGATGCTGCCTGGCCCGTTGAGTTACTCCAGCGCTTTGTGTCTTTTTTGTTTTGTGAACCAGCATCTGCAGTTCCTTGTGTTAAGATTGGATTTAAAGGTTGGAGGAGAGAAGTCGGGATGGAGTTGTTACGGAGGAATTCCAGGAGCTTTGGACATTCAGCATCTGAAGCTCCACAGCCCACTAACCGGTCCAGGGAATTGCTTTCCTGCCGTTAATTGGGGGAAAAGTGTTCAGTGCTCCCTGTCATATTATATCAACTCCAAAGGTTCGTTACACAGTTTGACAAATGGTTTTGGTGGCAAAGTGCCCAGGGTTGATGTAATAACAAACAGGTTCTTGTAGCGAAACAAGCCTGAGTGCTTTCAAATCGCCCGAGTTTATCCTTTTAGCTTTAAAAATCCATGGATTTTTGTAAGTAGCCTTAAAGAATTAATCTTTTGCACTCCCCTCCCTCTCTCTCTCCCTCTCTCTCCCTCTCTACCTCTCCCTCTCTCCCTCTCTCCTTCTCTCCTCTCCCTCTCCCTCTCTCTCCCCCCTCTCCCCCTCTCTCCCTCGTTCTCTCCCTTTCTCTATCTCTCTTTTCTATTTATCTCTCTTTCCCTCTCTCTCCCTCAATGATATCTGCTGTCAGAGAGAACGGTGCATAATACAAAGACTTTGGATCTTGTTCCTTGTTCCCTGCATTGGTTTGGGCCACAGTTGCCCTAGTTGGCCTGGGGCCGTGTCTTCTATGTAATTGCATACACCCAAGTGGCATGGGCTTGTGATGGCAGTGTTTGCCATGGGCTTGTCTTCATCACAGCTGCCTGCCATCCCTGGCCAGAGATGAGGAGCACTGATGGGGACTGGAACACTCGCTCTACACCAGATGCCATTGGCTGCTGTTTCTCTGTCAGTTGACCCACCACAGCTCCTCCCCTCACAGTTTACTCAAATGTGGATCGACACTGAGACGGCCTTTACCAGAGCGACACGGTGGCGAAGCGGTTGAATTGCTGCCTGCAGCGCCAGAGACCCCTGGTTCGATCCTGACCACAGGTGCTGTCTGTACGGAGTTTACACACTCTCCCCGGGACCACGTGGGTTTTCTCCGGGTGCTCCACATTCCTCCCACTCTCCAAGGACGTGCAAGTTTGTAGGATAATTGACTTCTGTAAATTGTCCCTAGTGTGTAGGATAGAACTAGTGTACGGGTCATTCACTGGTCGGCACGGACTCGGTGGGCCGAAGGGCCTGTTTCCACGCTGCTTCGTTAAACTAAAAAAAAATGCAGTTCCAGTACGGGAAGATGGTTGGTCAGTTGAAACATTTGGTGACAAGGGCCTGTCCCACTGGGGCGTCATTTGCGCGTCACGCAGGTGGCGAGCGAAGATTTTGTGAATCTCCAAACCCTGGGGTGCCGCACGCGACCACACGTCACTGCCTACGTCACCACGCACCATGCGTGCGTAATGCACGCTATCCGCTAATCACGTGCACGTCGTGAAACGTAAATGATGCGCAAATGTCGCCCAAGTGAGACAGGCCCTTTACCCTCCACAAAGCAAGAATTTCTTTGTCCTATCTGGGACACATGACAATAAACTCTCTTGAATCTTGAATCTTGGATCTCAAATGTCGGACAGGCCAGAGCCTGGCGTTCCCTCGATGAAGCTGAACTAATTGTTACTCCAATAATTGACACTGGTTTTCCAACTGAATGGTAACACCTATTACCTGGAGGGATACCTTGCTAATTGAACCTTTTTAGTTGGTCAATAATTGTCCTTTTGCAGATTGAATTTGCCCAGGAGTGGGGTTGTTCATTGCATTGGGCCGTACAACTGATTACTGATCGTACAGTGAAGCAATCGCCTGTAAATGAAGGTCGCAACCAAGTTGCATCTCCGCATTATTTCCAGATGATTTGGGTACCAGGAATTCCATCTCGCTTCGGCGACAGCAGCAGATGGTGGTTCCATTTTATACGTTGCCGTTTTTAAGTGTCACGAGTGTTTAATTGTCATCTGTATCAGCAACAAGACAAGTTCTTACTTGCCGCCATTACTTCACTGGCCCATTAACACAAATAAGCATGCAATAATCACACAATACATTTGTAAGGCTGGGTAACATAAATACAGAACATAAGGCCTGGATAGAGTGGATGTGGAGAGGATGTTTCCACTAGTGGGAGAGTCGAGGACCAGAGGGCACAGCCTCAGAATAAATGGCGTACCTTTAGAAAGGAGACGAGGAGGGATTTCTTTGGTCAGAGGGTGGTGAATCTGTGGAATTCATTGCCACAGACGTCTATGGAAGCCTGATTCTATGCTGGGAAGAAGCTGTTCTTGAACCTGGAGGTCACGGTTTTCAGACTCCTGTGCCTTTCCCGATGGTAGCAGCGAGATGAGGGTGTCGTAAGAGTGCATTGGGTCTTAGATATTTGTTGCCTTAGCAGTGCTGAGAAGGCAATGGAATGTGAGCATAGGCTGCTACAGAGTGTGGGAATCTGGCAGAGTGGTGACGGGCCTTGTTGACACCTGCGTTGTGCGGCTGGGGTGTGTAAGTGTGGCTCCTTGTGTCTGTGTCCTTCACTGTGAACTAGTTGGAACAGCTGTGCTTTGTGATGTTTGGGTTGTGAAAGCAGTCCCTGGTGCATGGATGGGGCTGTGGTAGCAACTGCTGCTGGCTTGGTAGACCCCAGGGGAATGATCCGTAAACATTCCAGGAATCTCTCGGTCCCACGTCGGGTTAAGCGGATCACTTGGACTGGCCGCTGATGGGGGGGGGGGGGGGGGGAATACAACAGCACTGATCTGTGCCGCCTTTACTGTCACGGAGAAGGGATTGGTCCTGCTCAATGTCAAGGAGTTTTGCCCTTTCCCCAGCTACGAATCCCATGAGATTGTGAGATCCCAGGGATCAGGAGATGACTCTGGCAGATCACATTACGATAATTTACAATGGGGAACTTGGGGCAGTCAGTGGAAATGTCCTGAGGGCAGTGACTATTACAGTCAAGGAGGTGTAGAACGTCCTCTTGCGTATGAAGGTAGACAAACCTCCCAGGCTTGATCAGCTATATCCGAGGACACTCTATCCAAGGCATGTGATATGGATCGCATGCAGGCCGATGCATGCAGAGTTGGCATCATGTTTGCCACAAACATGATGGACAAATGGGCCAGTTCCTGTGCTGTATATTGTTCAATGTAAGGGCAAAGCAGTAGTGGCCGACTGTGACTCAACCTCGATGCAGAGCCAACAGTTATTTACAGCAGAAGTTTTGCTTGCGGCCACAGGACACTGGGAAATACGCCCTTCCATCGGAGGCAGAGGAGTTGTAAGTTGTGGTCAGAGTGTTGAGCTACACGGAGTGTGAGCCACTCTCGATGGTCGCCAAATGCCGGTCTAAACGAATAAAACTTTATTTGTAATATCACCTTCGTCACCGCCCCAACCACCAACTGTGCTGCTTTGATGTTATATTGACCATTTGCTGTTCGATGCCACGTCTCAGTAGTTTTTCACCTTCTGAAGATTCCCAGGTTTTCTTGCAGAGGATTTGTAGATGTTTCCACTAGTGGGAGAGTCTCGGACCTGAGGCCATCCTCAAAACAAATGGACACACCTTTAGAAAGGAGATGAGGAGGAATTTCTTCAGTCAGAGGGTGGTGAATCTGTGGAAATGATTGCCACAGACAGCTATGGAGGCAATCAATGGATATTTTAAAGGTGGTTCTTGACTAGTAAGGGTGTCGGGGGCTATGGGGAGAAGGCAGGAGAATGGGGTTAGATCCGCCATGATTGAATGGCGGAGTAGATTTGATGGGCTGAATGGCCTAATTCTGCTCTTGTGACTTCTGAACTTATAAGTCGTACAGGAATGGGTTCCCATTCAGCGGATAGTGTTCACCTCTGAAACATTATCACAAAGAGCTAGAGCACTGCAGCACGTCGGGCAGCATCTGTGGAAAACATGGATTTGCTTGATCAGTCTGAACAGGGTCTCAAGCTAAACATCACCTATCCACGTCCACCAGAGATGCTGCCTGACCCGCGTCCGAGACCAGGGTTCGATCCCGACTATGGGTGCTGTCTGTATGGAGTTTGCACGTTCTCCCCGCGAACTCGTGGGTTTTTAGTTTAGTTTAGAGATGCAGCGCAGAAACAGGCCCTTCGGCCCACTGAGCCCGTGCTGACCAGCGATCACACCTTTATACCAGCACTATCCTACAGACTAGGGCAATATACAATTTTTACCAAAGCCATATTACAAACCTACAAACCTGGATATCTCTGGAGTGTGGGAAAAAACCGAGGCACCTGGGGAAAACCCATGAGGTCATGGGGAGAGTGTACAAACTCCGTACAGACAGCACCCGTAGTCAGGATTGAAGGTGGGTCTCTGGTGCTGTGAGGCAGCAACTCTACAGCCACGCCACCTGGTTTCACTAGGTTCTCTGGTGTCCTCCCATATGCCAAAACGTACAGGTTTGTAGGCTAATTGGCTTCTGCAAACTGTACCCAGTGTGTGGGATAGAGCTAGTGTGCGGAGATCACTGGTCGGTATGGACTCGGTGGGCCGAAGGGCCTGTTTCCTCGCTGTAATTTCTCGTCTAAAGTCTACAACAAGGCTCCATTGGAAACGGGTCTGATCCTCACAAACAGCGCCGACTGAGCAAGATCCATTTAATGATCCCATTAACAGCCAGTCTGGGCCATTAGTTCGGAGCCAGTTAAAATTTTTATGAATTCTCGTTCCGGACTCCTTGTGCAGATTTTATTCTGATAGTAAAAAAAAGATGACGTGCTTAAATGTGAATGCTTTGCAGCTCTCGTTGGTTTAGCTGCCTGTAAGGTTTGTACTGATAACACTGAAATAAATCTGTGGCCACGCTTCTCCAGCCGTGCCGCAAAGATACAGGACTCGTGGTCTGCGCTGATTGTCCCTGTAAATCACTCCCTGTGCAAGTTACACAGGCCACTGCGTTTGTCTGACTTCAGTGGCTGCCCCTCTCTCCCTGGCACGGGTCGCTTCAGGGGAGCCCAGTTCACCCTGGGGGCTCAGTACGCCAAGTTGCCCCAACTTGGGTTTAGAGATGCAGCGTGTGAACAGGCCCTTCGGCCCACCGAGACTGTGCCGACCAGCGATCATCGGTTCACATTGGTTCTATCTGACGCAATAGGGACGATTTACAGAAGCCAATCGACCTACGAACCCACACAGATACAGGCAGATGTGACTGGTGTAGATGGGGCATGTTGGTCGGAGTGGGTAGAAACATAGAAACATAGAAAATAGGTGCAGGAGTAGGCCTTTCGGCCCTTCGAGCCTGCACCGCCATTCAATATGATCATGGCTGATCATCCAACTCAGTATCCCATCCCTGCCTTCTCTCCACACCCCCTGATCCCTTTAGCCACAAGGGCCACATCTAACTCCCTCTTAAAGTTGGGTAAGTTGGGTCGAAAGGAACTGCACCTACTGAAGATAGACACAAAACGTTGGAGTAACTCAGCAGGACAGGCAGCATCCCTGGAGAGAAGGAATGGGTGACGTTTCGGGTCGAGACCCTTCTTTATACTTAGTCGAAGGACTTGTTTCCACACTCTGTGACCCAAGGACTCTATGACTATGATCTGAGGGCGGATGAGCCTTTGTCAGGGAGGTCGGTAGCGAGGGTGAAGTGTGGTTCTTCAGGGAGAGTGGTGGCAGAGGGCAAGGCCCTGGAGACTGGTCAGCGGTTACATCCGAGCATTGACCAGGTGGGATTAAAGGGGTTTGTTCTCAGGATTAAACACCAGAGGAGGTTACAGAGACAAGGAAAGTGAGGGGAAGTAAATCTGAATTAAAATAGGAAATGGCTAGAAATACGGGGAATGGATTCGAGGGAGAAAGAGTTAATATTTCAGGCCGGGGACTCACTTCAAAAACATGCTGTATTACAAGAAAAATCAATTACTTTGGTTGTTGTGATGTAAGTCCAAACATTGCGCTTGTGAACTGCATTTACCAACTTGGTGCAATTGCTTGACGATTGCATTAAAATATTTATTGTGATGCTGGTAGCTGCTTGGACAATTTATCTTTTGGTGCGTGTGCGTGTGCGTGTGCGTGTGCGTGTGTGTGTGTGTGTGTGCGTGTGTGTGTGTGTGTGTGTGTGTGTGTGTGTGCGCGTGTGTGTGTGTGTGTGTGTGTGTGTGTGTGTGTGTGTGTGTGTGTGTGTGTGCTGAGGATGTAGACTATGCAGCGCTGCCTTTCGTCACTGGTCAATAATTGAATATGTAGTGGATAATTAGGAGCCTTGCCAAGTGCTTAGTATTTAATTCTTCAGGATTATCTGTAACTTGCTCAGAGGTGGCAATGGGAATGAAAGAAATGTGGTCTTGCGTTTATCGCTGGAGTAACTCAGCGAGACAGGCAGCATCTCTGGAGAGAAGGAACGGGTGACACTTCAGGTCGAGACCCTTCTTCAGACTCATGTTCTTGGTTCTTGTTCTTGGTTTCTTGGTCCTCCAAAATATTCCAAATGGAATTTAAACTGGAGGTGGTGAAGGGAGGGCTTAAGCCAGAAAGGGTTATTGGGAAGAAAGAGCTACTTTAAATTTAGTTGCATCAACGGTAGGAGCAGAATTAGGCCATTAGGCCCATCAAGTCTACACCGCCATTCAATCATGGCCAATCTATCTCTCCCTCCTAACCCCATTCTCCTGCCTTCTCCCCATAACCCCTGATACCCCTACTAATCGAGAATCTATCTATCTCTGCCTTGAAAATATCCATTGACTTGGGCTCCACAGCCTTCTGTGACAATTAATTCTACAGATTCAGACAGCATCTCTGGAGAAAAGGAATAAGTGACTCGGCTACTGGAATTCTTAAAGGATTGGACAGGCTAGATGCAGGAAAAATGCTCCTGATGTTGGGGGAGTCCAGAACCAGGTGTCACCGTTTAAGAATAAGGGGGAGGCCATTTAGGACTGAGATGAAGAAAAATATTTTCACCCAGAGAGTTGTGAATCTGTGGAATTCTCTGCCACAGAAGGCAGTGGAGGCCAATTCACTGGATGTTTTCAAGGGAGAGTTAGATTTAACTTTGGGCTAAAGGAATCAAGGGATATGGGGAAATAACTGGAACGGGGTACTGATTTTAGGTGATCAGCCATGATCATATTGAATGGCGGTGTTGACTCGAAGGGCCGAATGGCCTACTCCTGCACCTATTTTCTATGTTTCTATGTGACGTTTCGGGTCGAGGCCCATCTTCAGTTTTGTGATATTAAATTAAGTGCAAATCTCATCGGTATGCAGGTCACATGCAGGTATTAAATGTCTACAAATTTTACACCATGCAGGTAATTATATCATTACTAATCTGAGGAAAGACATTCTTGCCACAGAGGGAGTACAGAGAAGGTTCACCAGACTGATTCCTGGGATGGCAGGACTTTCATATGAAGAAAGACTGGATAGACTTGGCTTGTACTCGCTAGAATTCAGAAGATTGAGGGGGGATCTTATAGAAACTTACAAAATTCTTAAGGGGTTGGACAGGCTAGTTGCAGGAAGATTATTCCCGATGTTGGGGAAGTCCAGAACTAGGGGGTCACAGTTTAAGGATAAGAGGGAAGTCTTTTAGGACCGAGATGAGAAAATCATTTTTTTACACAGAGAGTGGTGAATCTGTGGAATTCTCTGCCACAGAAGGCAGTGGAGGCCAATTCACTGGATGTTTTCAAGAGAGAGTTAGATTTAACTCTTTGGGCTAAAGGGATCAAGGGATATGGGGAAGAAACTGGAATGGGTACTGATTTTAGATGATCAGCCATGATCATATTGAATGGCGGTGCTGACTCGAAGGGCCGAATGGTCTATTCCTGCACCTATTATCTATGTTTCTATGTGACGTTTCGGGTCGAGGCCCATCTTCAGTTTTGTGATGATTCATTGTCCCACCCTTTGCCAGATCCCCCCCCAAACGATGATATCAGTTGGCCTTTGTTTGGTGAGCTTTGGTTTTTTAATCTAATTGGCTTCAATGGTTTCTTCTCCAACCTGGGAATAGATGGAGGGCTGTAACTGGCTCTAGCCTGCCACTAAGAAGAGCGAGGACCATCTTTCATTTGGCCGGGACTTAGAAGTCTTTAATGTTCTAATTTCCACGTGTTCCGTCAGAAACGAGGTGGATCAGTTTGATTATCCTCGGAAGGCTGGTTCACAGAGTTTGATGCGTTTGATCAAACGCACTAAATAAATATTGAATTAACTGCAAATCTCATCGGTATGCAGGTCACAACACGGAATGCAACATCAGAATTAATGTTGCCGATAAAAAAGATTCTAACCATCTGCTGTGTTTAAATGTCTACAAATTTTACAAACCCTCGCCGTTCAATGCAGGTAATTATATCATATTGTACACAAACCATCTCCGTGTAATAACACTTGAAAGAAAAACTGCTTTTAATAACCTTTGCCTCAGCGGAGAGTTGTCAAGTAAAATCCTGTTGCCATTTTCATTGTATGTAGTTTCAGAAATGAAATTCAATTATCTTTTAACACGAGCAGATGGAAAACTGCAACCTTGGTTGTGATAGAGTTTCCCGGCATCCTGTATTACACAAACACTTCTACACCTAGATGGAAATATAGACTTTAAAGATGCAGCACGGGAAACAGGCCCTTCAGTCCACCGAGTCTCTAGCAATCTCCCTGTGCACTATCCTACATAGACAGACAATAGGTGCAGGAGTAGGCCATTCGGCTCTTCGAGTGTGATCATGGCTGATCATCCCCAATCAGTACCCCGTTCCTGCCTTATCCCCTGACTCCGTTATTTTTAAGAGCCCTATCTAGCTCTCTCTTGAAAGCATCCAGGGAACCTGCCTCCACCGCCCTCTGAGGCAGAGAATTCCACAGACGCACCACTCTCTGTGAGAAAAAGTGTTTCCTAGTCTCCGTTCTAAATGGCTTACTCCTTATTCTTAATACTAGGGACAATTTTTTACCAAAGTCAATTACCTCTACCTGTCCAAGTGTCTTTTAAATGATGTAATTGTTCCTGTCTCAACTGCTTCCTCAGGCCTTGCTTATCTTTGGAAGTTGGTGTTACCATCTAAACTTGGCATTTAGTGCCTATTTTTAATTGCCCTCAAACAGAGCTTTTGTTGGGCTAATTTAGGGAGTGGATTTGGGGCAGACTGTGTAGAGGTGGCAGATTTCCTCACCTCCAAGGCATTGGTGGACCAGGGTAGAAGGGTTCTTATTACACCATGGCAAAGTGCAGGAAGAACTCAGCAGGTCAGGCAGTATCTGTGGAAGGGAAATAGACAGGTGGCATTTCAGGTCGCAACCACCCTTCAGATGAGAGTGGTGAGATATGAGGGACCTCAGAAGGCAACATTTTCATTCTGAGCGCAGTCCGTGTCCGGAAGGAGCTGCCAGAGGAAGCAAATACAATTAGGCTTATTTTACACTCTTGGGCCAGTCATTCATTCTCACTATCCAATCTCAATGTTGCCTTCATGAGAACATTTATCAACATAGAGTGTAGAGTCATAGAGAATTAGAGCAAGGAACAGGCCCTTCAGCCCAACTTACCCTCCAAATGCGGCCTGATCAAAGTCCAATGGTGCTGTATCATGGCTTCCTGACTCTTGTACCCAAACCTCCGCATGCCTTCTTTACAACTTGTGTTGAGCTATGAACTTGGACTCCAAGATCCCTCTGCATATCAATGCTGTTATGGGTCTTGCCATTAACTCTATAATCTCCCCTTACATAGGGGAGTCTGTCGTTGGGTAGACTGACCCCACCCCCCCCCCCCCCCCCCCCCCCCCCCCCCCCCCCCCCCCCCCCTCCCCCTCCCTCCCAACCCCCAATCCTTTCGACTCATCACTTTAATTTCATGTATATCGTGTTTGACGACTGTTGGCCGATCAATTTCCCTCCTTAGATAATTACATTTCTATGGTGTCGTTTCGTACATTCTCCACTAAGGATGCTGTTTGCCACCCCTCCTGCCCATTCCAGCACGCACCCAGTCACTGCTTAGGCTCCTGGTGTAGATTGGATGACGAGTGTCATCACTTGTCTAGCGCGCGTGTGTCAAAGCGTTGCATGCAAGTGCTAACCGTAATTAGTGGCACGTCAATGGTTTCACGATTCCACTGCCGCGCTGATGTTCACGTGCGATGCGGTGGCTATTGTCTGAAGTCCCAAAAGAGAAGCTCGATTGACTTTACTAATCTGTTTTGAAACATGTTTGCACACATAGAGGCTCATGAATACCGTGTCTGGGATGGTGCGGTGGAAGAGAAGTGGCAAACAGCGTGCCGTTAGCAGCTGGTAATGTAATCAAATTGATGCAAACGCAGACAGAGCTGACATTCAGACACCGAGAGCTGAGCATCAGCAAAGCCTGCCTCACCATGGCCGATCCACTGGCTCCTTACCCCGGCCACTGGAGGGGCAAGGTTCGGCGATCAATTATCCAGGCACGATGGCACCCGACCCAGCGCTGTTTAATTTAGCTTGAAGATAGAGCATGGAAACAGGCCCTTCGGCCCACCGAGTCCATGCCGGCCTGCAATCCCTGCACGCTAACACGATGCTCCACACACTAGAGACAATTTATAATTATATCAAGCCAATTAACCTGCAAACCTGTACGTCTTTGGAGTGTGGGAGGTAACTGGTGCTCCTGGAGAAAACCCACGCAGGTCACGGGGATAATGTACAAACTCCGTACTGACAAGCACCTGTAGTCAGGATCGAACCACTGTGCCACCCAGAGTTTAGTTTAAAGATACAGTGTGGAAATAGGCCCTTCGGCCCAACGAGTTGGTATCAGTTTGCTTACATGGTGCGCTGCTTGCTCCCTGCTGACCAACAATCACCTCGAACAAGCTCCATTCAGACAACACCCGTGGTCAGGATCGATCCTAAGTGTCAGATACTGAAAGGCAGCAGGTCTGCCACGGTGCTCGCGCGGTTATGTTTTGCAGAACCTCGGCTAAATGCACGGCTGCGTGCCCCGACTACACCCCAACTGTTGCCATGCTGTACGTTTAAACTAAACTCAAGCCCAGTCAATGGCCTTTCATTTTTCTCTGCTCAGATGCTGCCAAAAACTGGCAAGTATTGCCAAAGTTTTCTGTTTTTATTTCAGACTTCCAGCATCTGCACGTTTGTAGTTTGGTTGAGTTTGTCTCAGAGTGTGGAGCACAATCTGGTCTGTAGTTCCTGTACCACTTTCTTTTTTTCCAAAAGTAAACTTTATTCAGGATAAAAATTATACAGAAAACAAACAAAAAATTCAGACATTTTCATTGATACACAAAAAAAAATCAGACATGTGCATTCATTAGTGTCATGCTCAGCAGAGTTCAAACCTGCCTTTAAACAAATCACTCTTTCCAATCTAGTGGCCCTCTGGGGTGATATACCTTCTCTTGTTTAAGGGGTGCCCCCACTGGACTCTGCCCCTCGATGTCCAACCGCAGAACGACCCTAGACTGTGGTCCTCCCCCACAGGTATTACAAATAAAGGTTCATTGGATGTATCTTGCACTAAACGTTATTCCCTTTATCCTGTATCTGTACCCTGTGGACGGCTTGATTGTATTCATGTACAGTCTTTTCACTGACTGAATAACACGCAACAAAGAGCTTTTCACTGTACCTCGGCACACGTGACAGTAAGAAACTGAATTAGATTTTATTTTTAAACGTCGAGAGTGGTTTACACATCGTGCAGCTTAACACTTTGACCGAAAGTGTTACATCTTTCAGTGCCACGAAATATTCCGTGGCTAATCAAATGCAAGGACTTTCACACCACTTTAACAAGTTTCTAATGCACCCTGGCCACGCTCCCGTCTCGCTTCTACCATCGGGTAGAAGGTACAGAAGCCTGAAAAATAACAGCTTCTTCCTAATAACCATCAGGCTCTTGAACAGAGCCTGAGGTTAGTGTTATGCAGCCTTGAACTGCACAACACTAACCTCAGCAACTGTGATCTTCTATGGACGGTGTCGTTGGTTGCACTACAGGCTTTGACTTTGCACAATTATGGTTGCCTTGTATTAAGATTATTAATCGATTGCATTTTTGATGATTATATATTTATATGTGTGTTATTGGTTTTATGTGCCTGTAAAGCTGCAACAGCTAAGAATGTTCATTGCTCTACTGCCAGTACAGCCTATTAAACCTCCTTGACTCTTACCCTTAATGTAAATTGCTTTCAAGCTGTTTGCCCAAGTGAATCGATTTCACTGTTCATAACAGAGGCCAGGCACACTGAAGAAGGGTCTGAATCCAAAACGTCACCTATTCCTTTTCTCCAGAGATGCTGCCTGACCCGCTGAGTTACTCCGGCATTTTTTGTCTTTATCTTCGGTATAAATCAGTATCTGCATTTCCTTTCCGCACATCAGATGATTGGATGAATAATCAATAACATGGGCACTTGTACACGGTGTGTTTAATACTCTGTGATGTGTCACTTAATGGAATGCTTGGGAAGTGTTGTGGAAACGACTAACCTTTTAATACCAATGATTGGTGCAGGCAGATAATTTGGTTAAAAATCTCAGCCTCTCACTTTGATGCCTCAGTCTGTGTGGGAGGTGACAGATGATTTTGTCGTGCGCCTCTAATTTAACTCGTGCACGCATTTTGATGAGGGGAGAGGCTGCCTCTTCCTGCAGGAATCACATTTAATCACCACTGGGGGACAGGTGATGATTAGCGGCTATTCACTCCAACTGCAAGCTGATCAATGTGGCCTAGACCCAACTGAAAGCAAACTGTTACATTCTGCACAGAGTTAAGGGCCTGTTCCACTTGGGCGCCATTTGCGCGTCACGCTGGTGGCACGTGAAGATTTTGTGAATCCCAAAATCCTGGGGTGCCACGCGCATCTCTACCTACACCACCACGCCTCACCACGCGTAATGCACGGCATGCACGCATCATGTGCACGTCGTGCCGTGTAAATGATGTCACGTAAATAACGTGCAAATTACACCCAAGTGGGACAGGCCCTTCGGGCTCTTGCACAACTGTCCCAAGTTGCTGTGTAAGGACTGAATCCTGTGGAAGGAACACCAAACTGCGCCAAAGAATTTTCAATGGTATATTGATGATAAAAGCAATTTACATTAAGGGTAAGAGTCAAGGGGGTTTAATTGGCGTATGTACTGGCAATGGAGCAATGAAAATTCTTAGCTGCTGCAGCTTTGCAAGCACATAAACGCAATAACACACATATAAATATATAATCATCAAAAATGCAATCGATTAATAATCTTAATACAAGGCAACCATAATCGTGCAACGCCAAAGCCTGTAGTGCAACCAACGACACCGTCCATGAAGATCGCAGTTGTTGAGGTTAGTGTTGTGCAGTGTTCAACAGCCTGATTGTTATAAGGAAGAAGCTGATTTTTTTACAGGCTTCTGTACCTTCTACCCGATGGAAGCAGCGAGATGAGAGCGTGGCCAGGGTGCATTAGAAACTTGTTAAAGTGGCGTGAAAGGCCTTGTATTTGATTAGCCATTGAATGTTTCGTGGCTCTGAAAGATGTAACACTTTCGGTCGAAGTGTTAAGCTGCACGATGTGTCAACCACTCTCAAAAATTCTTCAGTTTATTATTGTCACGTGTACCGAGATACAGTGAAAAGCTCTTTGTTGCGTGCTATTCAGTCAGTGAAAAGACTGTACATGAATACAATCAAGCCGTCCACAAGGTACAGATACAGGATAAAGAGAATAACGTTCAGCGCGAGATACATCCAATAAACCTTTATTGGTAATATCTGTGGGGGAGGACCACAGTCTAGGGTCGTTCTGCTGCTGGACATCGAGGGGCAGAGTCCAGTGGGGACACCCCTTAAACAAGGAAAGGGATATCACACCAGAGGGCCACTAGAGTGGCGAGAGTGATTTGTTTAAAGGCAGGTTTGAACATTGCTGACTATGACTGTTCCGCACTGTACAGTTCTGTGACTGTAACATTTGGACAGAGGTAATGGTCTCTACCCGTAACGTCACCCATTCCTTTTGTCCTAGGGATGCTGAGTTATTTTGAGTCTACATATTTACCGAACTTGTCTAGGGTGGCACAGTGGGGCATTGGTAGAGTCGCTGCCTCACAGCACAGAGACCCAGTTTGATCCAGACTACGGGTGCCGTATGTATGGTGTTTGTACCTTCACCCTGTGACTGCGTGGGTTGTCTCTGGGTGCGCTGGTTTCCAACCACAATCCAAAGACGTGTGGGTTTGAAGGTTGCTTGGTTTCAGTAAGTTAGTAAAATTGTCCCTAGTGTGTTTAGGATAGTGTACGGGCTGATCGCTGGGCGGCGTGGACTCGGTGGGCCAAAGGACCTCCTTACGCGAAGTGTCTCTAAAGCCTTATTTCCTCGGTTGGATACCTGGAATTATTGCAGTGCCGATATCATTCACCAGTCCCCAGCTCACAGCGCCTGTTGTCAAGGGACAGCTGGGCTGTGTAATTTTGGTTTGACTAATGACCGAGTGTGTGCCTCTTTGGCAGAACACTTGCATACAACAAAAGTTTTCAAACGACAAGTCGAATCTTATTTTGGAATTTCTGGCTTGTAAACCAGGAATTCTGTCTCTTGTTTCTTCAGCTGAATTATATCTTCGGGCTGATCATGAAGTGGCTTGAAAGAGATTCATTTGCGTCTGGAAGAGCACCAGGTGGTTGTGTGCCAGGGGAGATGTGTGGAGTTTGGGCTTTGGCACAGGACTAATTGATGAGGGGTTTGATCTCCTCCACTGTACAGAGTCCCAGGCCATCACGCCCTTCGAGTACAGGCCAACCCCATGCAGCATGGAAATAGGCCCATCGGCCCACCACCTCCATGCCAACCAATGAGCACCCATCAGGATTCATCTCATCTCCATGCACTTAACCACGGCCTTAACTACCTGGGTGATTCAAGGGTGATTCAGCAACCCTGCTTCCACCACCCACCCTGCCAGTGTGTTCCACATGCTCACTGCTCTCTGGGTGATAAAGGTTCCCCTCAGATCCCCTCTCAACCTCTTACCCCTTACCCAAAACCCGTGTTCTCTAATTTCATTCACCTCTGATCAGAGGGAAGGTTTCCCGCAGTCTACCAATCCATGTGCTTCATCATGCTCCCTCTTAACCTCCTCTGATTAGTTTCGTTCAGAGATACAGCACGGAAACAGGCCGTTCAGCCCACTGTGTCCACACCGACCAGCGATCAACCATACACTACTAACCTACACACTCGGGACAATTCACAATTTACAGAAGCCAATTAACAAAGAGAGTTACACAAAAAAGCTGGAGAAACTCAGCGGGTGCAGCAGCATCTATGGAGCGAAGGAAATAGGCAACGTTTCGGGCCGAAACCCTTCTTCAGACCTGTGAAGTTTCGGCCCGAAACGTTGCCTATTTCCTTCGCTCCATAGATGCTGCTGCACCCGCTGAGTTTCTACAGCTTTTTTGTGTAACCTTCGATTCTCCCGCATCTGCAGTTCCTTCTTTAACAAAGAGAGTTGCTGCCCTACAGCGCCAGAGACCCACGTTCCATCCTGACTACCGGTCGGTACAGTCTGTACGGAGTTTGTACATTCTCCCTGTGACCACGTGGGTTTTCTACGGGAGCTCTGGTTTCCTCGCACAGTCCAAAGTCGAGCAGGTTTGCAGGTTAATTGGCTTTGGAAAGAATTGTCCATTGCCTGTAATGTGTCGCATAGTTCTAGTGTACGGGGTGATCGCTGGTCGGCGCGGACTCAGTGGGCTGAAGGGTATGTTTCCGCGCTGTATCTCAAGTCAAGTCAAGTTTATTTGTCACATACACATACGAGATGATTTAACTAAACTGTGTGCATTCACTCTATCTATTCCCCTCATGATTTCTTACTTGTTCTGAAATAAAAATAAAAATAAATTAAATAACTGCAAATGCTGGAAATGTGAAACAAAAGCAAACACAGGCAGCGTATGCAGTGAGAGACAGGATTTGTGTTTCAGCTGTGGGATCCTTTGAACACTTTGTCCAATGAGGGGTATCACACCTGAAACATTAAATATGTTTGTTGTGCTACTGATGCTGCCTGACCTGCTGAGTATCTCTAGGGTTTGAGCTTTCGCTCCGGAGTGAATTTGTTTCTGAACTATTTTTAAGGCGGCATATTGGCGCAGCGGGTGGAACTACTGCCTCACGGTGCCAGAGAACTGGGTTCGATCCTGACCTCGGGTGCTGTTTGTGTGAAGTTTGCACGTTCTCCCCGTGACGGTCTGGATTTCCTCTGGGTTATCCGGTTTCCTGCCCCATCCCAAAGACATGCAGATGTGTGTGTTAATTGGCCCTCTGCAAATTGCCCCTTGTGTGTAGGGAGTGGATGAGACAGTGGGATAACATGGAACTAGTGTGAACATGTGATCGATGGCTGGCATGGAACCGATGGGCCAAAGGGCCTTTCCTTTGGTGTGTTTCCAAGCTAAATCACACCCCCCTTCCTGTTGACATTGTGGTTGGATGTCACTGTGTCTCGGGGGGTGTGAACAATTCACTGGGGCCCATAGAACACTATAGATGTTCTACTGGCAGTGGGCGTGAGAGGAACACTGTGAACCAAGGGAACTCTAGCAGAAAAGATTTTAATTACAGATTGTTCTCTTGTGGAACACATCCAGACTGATGCTTGAAACCCGACTATTGTCCTGTCTGATTGCAGCAAACATTAGACAAAGGTAACTGCAGATGCTAGTTAATTCCAAACAAAGACACAAAGTGCTGGAGTAACACTGGGAGTAACAGTCGCGGCCTCTCCCATCGCTGCGCCACGGTAGACACAAGTTCCATACGCCATAGGGCCAGAATTAGGCTATTCGGCCCATCGAGTCTGCTCTGGCTTTCGATCATAGCTTCTGTAACTTGTCCCTTGTATGTACGATGGAACTAGTGTAGTTTGCTGGTTTGGAGGTTAATTGTCTTTGCTAAAATGGTAAAATAGTCTCTAGTGTGTATGACAGAACTAGTGTATGGATGGTGGATGGTTGGTGTGGACTCGGTGGGCTGAAGGACCTATTTCCACTGTATGTCTAAACAAAACTAAGCGTGTGTCGTCTGCTCTCTGCACCATGCTGCTGAGGTAACCATGCAGTATATCCCGTACCTTGTCCCAGTTCATCCTTAGCCCCGCATCTCACCGCACTCCCATTGCTCTCAGCTTGCAATGAAGTGCTAATACGTTGAACAAGGACAGGATGCTGTGGGTTGATTTCACTGGGCTGGGTTAACTAGAAGCTTTGATATTAAGATGGAGACACAAGAAGCTACAGATAGGGCAGCACGGTGGCGCAGCGGTAGAGTCGCTGCCTTACAGCGCTAGAGACCTGGGCACGATCCTGACTATACGGTGCTGTCTGTACAGAGTTTGTACAGTTTCCCCATCACCTGCGTGAGTTTTCTCCGGGTGTTCCACTTTCCTCCCACACTCAGAAGACGTACAGGTTTGTAGGTTAATTGGCTTAGTGTAAATATATAAAATTGCCCATAGTGTTTGTAGAATGTGAAGGGATCGTTGGTCGGTACGTACTTGGTGGGCCGAAGGGCCCGTTTCTGTGCTGTATCTCTAAACTACACTAAACTAAACTCTCCTCTACCTCCAGTCCCCAACCCAGTGCTGGGTCCAATTTGGCATCAAGCCCAGACCCTGAGTACTTTAACCTCTGTGACCAGCCTACTGTGTGGGATCTTGTCAAAGGCCCTGCCAAAGTTTATGTACACCAAACCTCGAAACATCCCGTTCA
This sequence comes from Leucoraja erinaceus, assembly GCF_028641065.1. Classification (NCBI taxonomy): domain Eukaryota; kingdom Metazoa; phylum Chordata; class Chondrichthyes; order Rajiformes; family Rajidae; genus Leucoraja; species Leucoraja erinaceus. The sequence goes on from NC_073408.1 coordinate 8,646,241, forward strand.
GACATTGTCCAATAATTATAATTTCCAAACGTGAATTACAGCACAGAAGAGGAATGCGGTGTTGACAATGTTCTGATTAAGCAACTTTGAATTTTGAGTAGATAATATTTTCAGAATGCCCTTTATCAATGCGGTCGGAATCCAGATTTTTCCATTCTGTTCAGTGCGTGACAATAAGCTGCTTGTATTCGAGGAAATGGACTTCGGAGTCATTCATTATCAAACTGAATAAAGGACACAATATGTGCATTGGCTTTGCCTTTATTCCAACTAAATGCTAAAACATGATACTCCTTGTTCACAAGATAAGCCTCTGTTTCTCATTGATGTGAAAGTAGTTTCATTTATAACACATGGGCACTATAATTCCTTTGTGGGCTATGGGTGTCCTTTGGAGCACATGAATTGGTCTTGCAATGAGTGGTAGTCTGGGCCTCATCAGAGGGCCCTGAGTCATCATTCAATCGTGCGTGGGTCATCCCAAGTCCAATGACATCTTTCCTTGCTGGCTATCTTCGCCTCTGCTCGAGATACAACTGCAATCATCGCTCTGTGAAGTGCGGTTACGTTTCTTCAGTGAGGCGCAAGGAAATGCAGATGCTGGAATCATCATCAATAAACAAAGTGATGGGGGAACTCGTCAGGACGGGGAAATGGATGGACAGTGTTTGAGTTTGGGACCCTTCTTCAGACACTATTTCTGCAGATTCAATCTGAAGAAGGGTCCCAACTTGAAACGCCACCTGTCCACTCCCCCCACAGATGCTGCCTAACAATCTTACAATCTCTACCAAAGCCAATTAGAACACAAACCTGTCGGTCTTTGGAGTGTGGGAGGATACCGGACGGAACACCCGGAGAAAAGACGCATGGTCACAGGGGAACCGTGGCCAGGATCGAACCAGGGTCTCTGGCGCTGAATGGCAGCAACTTTGGCGCTGTGCCACCGTGCTGCCCCCTTATTATGGACTATGGGTCGAGGATCCAGTGGCAGATATGGGGATGGGGAGTGGGTGGGGGGGAATGCTGGCTCCAGGTTTAAGAGTTTGGGGAGGTGTCGATGGGATTACGGTGCTCGGGGAGGAGTGTGGGAACTGAGAGAGCCATAACTAGGAGTCTGAGGCAAAGGGCAGTGAATCAGGCTGGCTGAGAGACTGCATGTAATGTGCCCCATTATCAGCCCCTCAAAGCCCTTCATGCAAGAAACTGCAGATGTTGGGATTAGTTTAGCTTAGAGACACTGTGCGGAAACAGGCTCTTCGGCCCACCAGGTCCGTGCCGCCCAGCGATCCCCGCACATTAACACAATCCTACACACACTAGGGACAGTTTTTACGTTTACTAAGCCAAATCAACCTACAAACCTGTACAACTTTGGAGTGTGGGAGGAAACCGAAGACCTCTTAGAAAACCCACGCAGGTCACGGGGAGAACGTACAGTACAAACTCCATACAGACAGCACCCGTAGTCGGGATCGAACCCGGGTCGCTGGCTCTGCATTCTCTGTAAGGCGGCAACTCTACCGCTGCGCCACCATGACCGCCCATCAGACCGCGGATCTTGACCAAAAAGCAAAGTGCCTGAGGAACTTAGGAGCGGCACGGTAGCGCAGTGGTAGAGTTGCTGCCTTACAGCGGCAGAGACCCGGAGTTTGTACGTTCTCCCTGTGACGGCATGGGTTTCCTCCCACACTCCAAAGACGTACAGGTTTGTAGGTTAATTGACCCTAGTGTAATGTAATGTGAATTGGCTCTAGTATGTGTAGGATAGTGTTGGTCGGGGCGGACCTGCTGGGCCGGCGGGCATGTTTCCGCGCTGTATCTCTAAACTAAACTAAACTCAACGGGTCGGGCAGCGTCCGTCGAGGAAATGGATCATTCTCTGGCTAATTTCCCTCTGCATGTGGAGAGTGCAGGGTGCTGGCAGATGGGGCCAGGCAGGGCAACCCAAAACAGATGGAGGGAGCACCGATTTTCGCTGCTTTCCTTTGGCTGTTGTGAAGAGTTAATAAAATACCATCGACATTCTGCAGCAGAGACTGCAGGGCAGCACAAATCTTCAAAAGTCTCTGCGTCTGAGCAATCACTTCAAGTGCGAAGCATTCAAGCAGAGAAGAGAATTCACGGGAGTCTTTCAGGAGTAACTGGGCTGGATGCTATTTGAAAGCTAGCAATTTAAAAAAACCTCCCCCAAACTAACCTCAAATCACCAGATCTATCACTGATGATATCTGACATTCCTTCACGAGGCAGTCCGGGATAAATGCAGAGAGTTTCACTGGCATCAATGCATCCGTGCATTTGACTGAACGCAAAGACTCCAGTTGAGAGGTTATCATTCGACATTGGGGTGAGGGGGTTGGGGTGTATTTCACTTGGGGAATTTGCCAGCACATTGGGAGCACATTTGGAGACTTGGTGCACCTGCACGTGCAGCTTTATCAGACAATTAGCGCAAGAGGCCAAACACAAATCGACCACTGACCCCTCTGAGCCGTGGGCCGATATATCAGGGAACACAGTGGCGCAGCGGTAGAGTTGCTGCCTTCGAGCGCTTTCAGCAGCAGAGACCCAGGTTCGATCCTGACGACGGGCGCTGTCTGTACAGAGTTTCTTTGTACTTTCTCCCCATGACCTGTACGGGTTTTCTCCGTGATCTTCGGTTTCTTCCAATGCTCCAAAGACGTACAGGTTTGTAGGTTAATTGGTTTGGTATAAATGGAAATTGTCGCTAGTGTGTGTAGGATGGTGTGGTGGGGATTGCTGGTCGGCGCGGACTCGGTGGGCCGAAGGGCCTGTTTCCACTCTGTATCTCTAACATAAACTAAACTAAACAAGGAAGAGCAGATGCTAAACCTTGGGCAAAACGCAAAGAACTCCGCAAGTCAGGCAGCGTCTATGGAGGGAATGGATGGGTGACATCTCCAGACCAGCATAACATCATGTGTTAATATTGATGAGTACGGGTGTTCAAACGTTCTAGGAGCAGAATTAGGCCATTCGGCCCATCAACGTCTACTCCGTTAGTTAATCATGGCTGATCAATCTTGCCCTCTCAACCCCATTCTCCTGCCTTCTCCCCATAAACTACTGACACCCCTACTAATCAAGATTCTGTCAGGGTGTTTGGGGTTATGAGGCGAAGGCAGGAGAATGGGGTTGAGAGAGAAAGGTAGATCAGCCATGATTGAATGGCAGAGTAGACTTGATGAGCCGAATGGCCTAATTCTGCTCCTATAACTTATGAACGATGAACTAATGTATGTTCAGCAGCGCTGTCCTTGAATTGTAATCCAGTGTAATGATTAAACTAGTGTCCATTGCCATATCTGGAATACTTCTGCTTCCTGGAAATGTTGGCTGTAATGGTCACAAACATCTCCTTTCTTCATTTTGAGGAAATGTTATCTGTTTCTCTCCAGAATTGCTGCCCGTTCTGCGTAATTGCGAACACACTCCATTTTTACTTCCTGGGGTTTCATTCAAACTCCATTTGGTGCGTGACTTGCGTCCTGATCCCAGAATTTAGGGATTCAGCACAGAAACAGGCCCTTCGGCCCGTCGAGTCCACGCCGGCCATCAATCACTTGTTCACAGTAGTCCTATGTTATCCCACTTGCTCATCCACTTCCTACATACACAGGGCCAATTATCCTGCAATCCTGCACGTCTTTGGGATGTGGGAGGAAACCGGAGCTTCCGGAGCAAACCCACGTGGCCACAGGGAGAACGTATGGTCTCTGTAAAGACAGCACCCCATAGTCGGGATCGAAGCCAGGTCTCTGGTGCTGTGAGGCAGTAGTTCTACCATTTCACTGCTGTGCTACCTCTTTCTTTCAATGTTACAATACCTTAAAACCATCATCTATCCTCCAGGTGGGGGATATTAGATGTTGGTGCGATGTCGGTCTCAGTGTTGGAATGCAGAAAGCTATTGAAACGGCCGTACGGTGGTGCAGCGGTAGAGTTTGCTGCCTTACAGCGCCAGAGACCCAGGTTCGATCCTCACTGCTGTCTGTACGGAGTTTGCACGTTGTCCCTTTGAGTGCTCCGGTTTCCCCCAACATTCCAATGACGTGCAGGTTTGTAAGTTAATTGGCCTCAGTAAAAATTGTAGATTGCCCCCAGTGCGTGTAGGATAGTGTTAGCACGTGGGGATCGCTGGTCGGCACGGACTCGGGTGAGCGAAGGGCCTGTTTCCGTGCCGTATCTGTAATCTGAACTAAACTAAATTAACAATGCATCAAAAGTTTAAAATAATGTTTCACAGCCCCAACAGCGGTAATAACATGTGCATGGAGGAACTGCAGATGCTGGTTTACACCAAAGATAGACACAAAATGCTGGAGCAACTCAGCGGGTCAGGCAGCATCTATAGACAGAAGGAATAGGTGACGTTTGGGGTCGAGGCCCTTCTTCAGACTGGTAATAATTTATCCAGCAGTCACTCTGTGAAGCTCGGGTTTGGCGATGACTGTACTTATGTCCCTCTAGCTGAGAGGTTGGGCTTTGAGGCGAGAAACGAGGGTGATGAACATGTGGTGATCTTCTCCGCATCTTCTACACATGAACATTGGTGACCTTTTCCCCAACTCCAGGCATTTAGAACAAAAAACAGCAACAGTCCAGTACAGAACCAGACAGCGTACAATGTCAGTGCCGAACATGGTGCCAAGTTAAACCTATTTCCTCTGCCTGCGAGCGATCCATATCCCTCCATTCCCTGCATATCCATCTAAACATCTCTTAAACCTCTTAAATGCCAGTTTTGTATCTGCTCTCCACCACTCTCTGTGTCTCCCACATCTCCTTTAAACTTTTGCTTTCTGACCTTAAAACGACACCCTCTAGTCTTTGACATTTCCACGCTGGGGAAAAGATTCTGACTGAATGCACCATCACATCATTTAATGTACTTGGAGCATTGTTAACGTGGAAAATTAGTTAGTTGGGAAGTCTAGAGGCTGTGGAGATGCAGTGTGGAAAGAGGCCCTTCGGCCCACCGAGTCCATGCCGACCAGTGATAGTGCACCAGCGCACATTAACCTGCACACACTAGGGACAATCTTACAACTTACCGAAGCCAATTCACATACAAGTCTTTGGAGTCTAGGAGGAAACTGGAGCACCCAGAGAAAACCCACGTGGTCACGGGCAGAATGTACACACAGCACTCGTAGTCAGGATCGAACCCAGCGCTGTAAGGCAGCAACTCTAACGCTGCGCCATTATGCCACCTGTTCCATAACACGGCTTCTCATGTGTGGTAGCTGTGCTTCAAGGTTTATGCTGTATTCAGTACAATGAGATTTATTCCCTATGACAACCAGCACTTTGCTGCCATCACCACCACCCACTCTTTCTTTGAAAAGACACACTTGTGTGTTATCCTTGAAAGAGAAACCAGAATAAAGTTCACTGAAGTGAGGGTCATTGATTCAGATTAATTTATTTTCAATTACACCAGGGTGCAATGAATTTCCTTGTGCACTGGAAGCTCACGGAGTAAACAGCGTACACACAGTAAAGAGAAATGCAACCTCTACTTGGGGCTCTGCATCCATTCACAACTCTTTTGCTTAAAATCCAGCCCAATATCTGGGTGAGAAGTTTTGGTTTTGAACATCATTTTTTGGATTTTACTCTAACATTTTTGACAGATTCTGAATAGTTTATTGTGTGGGAAGGAACTGCAGATGCTGGTTTAAACTGACGATCGACACAAAAAGCTGGGTGAACTCAGCGGGACAGACTCTGAATAAGGGTCTTTTGACCCAAAACGTCACCTATTCCTTTTCTTCAGAGATGCTGCCTGACCCGCTGAGTTACTCCAGCGTTTTGTGTCTTTAGCAGGGGCGGAAATCCTGGGGGGGTACAGGGGGAACACGTGTGTGTGTTCCCCCCCCCCCCCCCCCCCCCCCCCCCCCCCCCCCCCCCCCCCCCCCCCCCCCCCTCATGTTTTGTAATCTGGACTTTATCGGCCTCTTTCTAAGGACAGAATCGGCCCGTTCGCAGGGCCTATCAGCGCCCGGCGCGGCTTAAAATCAGGCTACTGCATCGACGTGATCGAGGCCCCCGATGTTGAAGCCCCCGCCGGCCGATGAAAGACCCCGTGAACGGGCCAATTCAAGCCCCACATGCAGGGCGGACGAAGCTGCCGAAGCCTTGTCTGTGCGCGCGTGTGTGTGCGTGCGCGTTTGTATGCGCACGAGCGCCCGCCAAGAAATTGTGTCCCCCGCATGTTTTGACTGCGATTTCCGTGCCTGGTCTATAGAAACATAGAAACATAGAAAATAGGTGCAGGAGGAGGCCATTCGGCCCTTCGAGCAGCACCGCCATTCATTGTGATCATGGCTGATCATCCACTATCAGTGACCCGTGCCTGCCTTCTCCCCATACCCCTTGGTTCCGCTGTCCCCAAGAGTTCTATCTAACTCTTTTAAATTCATCCAGTGAATCGGCCTCCAATGCCTTCTGTGGCAGAGAATTCCACAAATTCACAACTCTCTTGAGAATGGTTTATTGTCATGACGGCCAGGGTGTAGTGAAATTCCTTGTTCACATGAAGGTCACAGAGTAAACAGTGTGCTTACAGTAATGATAAGCAGAGCAATAAATACAATTACATCGGAGTAAAATAGTGCATGACTTTAGTGTGAAATCTGAGTAGTGCAAACAGATTTTAAAATAGAATAACGGCAAAACCTGAATGATGTTGAGTAAATAGTCAGAGTACGTCAGAGCCCCTATAGGAAGGTGGTGTGAAACAGGTAAGTGGTTCAGGATGTAGGAGGGAATTGCAGATGCTGGTTTACACCAAAGACCGGTAAAAATGTTGGAGTAACTCAGCCGGTCAGGCGGCATCTCTGGAGAAAAGGATTAGATGAAGTTTCGGGTCGAGTCCCTTCTCCGGACTGAAAGCCAGGGGAGAGTGATGCTAGTGAAAAGGTACAGGACAAATCAGAGCTGGCACCGATGGCCCAGGAGCCCACAATGGTCCGTTGTTGGCTGCGGAAGAGGTGACAGCGAAGGGGTACGAACAGTGAAACTAGCAGGACGACTAGGGTGGGGAGGAACAGAGGCCCGGCTTGGAGTCTAAAGGCTGTGTATAGGAAGGAACTGCAGATGCTGGATTAAATCAAAGATCGACACAAAAAGCTGGAGTAACTCAGCGGGACAGGCAGCACCTGCGGAGAGAAGGAATGGGTGATATTTCGGGCCGAGACCCTTCTTCAGACTGAAGAAACAGTCCGCAGAAGGGTCTCGACCCGAAACATCACCCATAACATCTCTCCACAGATGCTGTCTCTCCTGCTGAGTTACTCCAGCTATTTGTGTCTAGCAAAAGGCCTCGTACGTGTACCCAGAGACGCAAGGAACTTGTGAGTAATCTTGAGCGAAAATCAATGTGCTGGTGGAACGGAGTGGCTCGTTGGTCTAGTTCGTGGAGTCTCCTGTGGCCAGGCTGTGTGGAGGTGGCAGATTTCTGATCGGGATTTGGGTGGTGTCTGACGAAGGGTCTCGACCGGAAACGTCACCTATTCCATTACTCGTGAGATGCTGCCTGACCCGCTGAGTTACTCCAGCACTTTGTGTCTATCTATCTATGAATGGTTCAGTAGTCTGAGAGCTATGGGGAAAAACAAATGTTCTTCCAAACTATCAAGCTCCCGCACCTTCGCCCAACAGGCGGAAGCGAGAAGAGGGAATGGGGAGTGTGGTACCTTGGTGACATCTGTCAGATGCAATGCCACACACGTGGACAATCAATGCAGCACCAGGGTTGGCAAGGGGACGGCTGAAGCCAGTGGGGAATAACTAATTAGTGGCAAAATCGTTCCCAGTCATGCACATGAATTGTGTGGGTGAAGTGGCTCAGACCACTGCAACGCTGCTCTTCCAAGAACCCCAGGAGCTCTTTCCAAAAGCAAACACATTTTCCCAGTATCAGTCTTCATTTTACATTCACTAACTTCATGCATTAATTTTTTATTTTTTTTTTTAACTCGTTAAAGATTTGCTACAATTGCACATTGGCCAACATGCCCCATCTACACTAGTCCCACCTGCCTGCATTTGGCCCATATCCCTCTAAATTTGTCTTACCCATGTACCTGTCTGAATGTTTCTTAAACATTGCGATAGTACCTGCCTCAACTACCTCCTCCGGCAGCCGGTTCTTTACTTTCACCACTCGTTGTGTGAAAAAGTTGCCCCTCAGTGTTCATATTAAGTCTTTCCCCCTCACCTTAAATCTATGTCCTCTCGTTCTCGATTCCCTTATGCTGGGCAAGAGACCCTATCTATTCCTGATTTTGTACACCGCTACAAGATCACCCCTCATCCAAGGAATATAGTCCTAGCCTGCTCAACCTCTCTCGGTAGCTCAACTCCTCAAGTCCTGGCAACACCCTTGTAAATCTTCTCTGCACCCTTTCCAGCTAGACAACATCTTTCCTGTAACATGGTGCCCAGAACACAATACTCTAATCATAATCATCATAATCATACTTTATTAGCCAAGTGAGTTTTGCAACATACGATGAATTTGATTTGCCATACAGTCATACCAATAAAAAGCAACTAAACACGCAAGATACATTTTAACATGAACATCCACCACAGTGACTCCTCCACATTTCTCACTGGTGAAAAAAAGTTCAATCTCTTCCCTTCTTTGTTCGCCCGCGGTCGGGGGCCTCGAGCCTTCCGTTGACAGGGCGATCTTGGCTCTCGTAGACGGCGGCGTTTTGGTCCTCGCGTTGGGGCGATCAAGCTGCTGCATCAGCGGGGGGGATCTCAGCATCCCCGCGTCGAGCGGTCTGGCCCCGTGTCGGGGCTGCCCGAAACCTTCTGCGACGTTTGGAGCTAGTTTAGCTAAGATCAAGAGTCTTCGCATCCTCTGCAAAATGAGCCAATGTGAACATTTCCTTTAGTTTGCATCAACACCCTTGATCTCATGAACCGTTCTCCCAAGATTTGAACCCAGCTCATAATTAGTGTGTGTTTCTCCACTGATTTTGAGAGGATATTTTGCTCTCTGTTGGTTCTGCTGTTGATCCATTCACCAGGCCCGGGGTGGTTGTGGAACAACTGAACTGATCCTTTGGAGGCATGTGAGACTGCTGGAACCTGCAGCAAAAATGGAGGGCAGCTGGGGGAACACAGCGGGTCAGGCAGCATCTGTGGAGGGAAAGGGGCAGAGAGCAGGATCTGTGGCTCAGGACCTTTCCGCTGGACAGTCTGATGCTGCCTGACTGTCGGCAGAGGATGGACAGGCTAGCACTTCCTTCCTTGGCCTGCAGGAGGCTCAGGTGAGGTGTATAAAATTATGAGGCGATTTCCATGCTGTACAGATCACTGACTCTATGACCCCAATCCCAGCCAGGGGGTTAGTATGCCGTAAATTTGATCACTGGGAGTTGCTTCAAAAGATTCTAGAAACATGGACTTTGTTTTTGGACTTTGGACTTCAGTTTGGCTTTCAGCGTCTGCAGCTGGTTCTGTGTTGAACCAAAGATAGACACAAAATGCCGGAGTAACTCAACGGGACAGGCAGCATCTCTGGAGAGAGGGAATGGCTGACGTTTCGGGTCGAGCCCAAAGCGTCAAATGTGCCCGATGACCAGAGCTCCACGATGTGAAAGTCCGCAGGTCCCCGCGGTAGAGCTCTCGAGATCGGTCCCCAGCAGAGGCCGCCAACTCCTCGATGTTAGGCCGCAGCAAGGACGGAGGTGCGATACGGAATAAAATTGCTTCTCAGTCGACGCAAGAGATTAGAAATAGTTTCCGCAAACTTCAGAGAAGACAGGTTCTCCTTCTCATCCTAGCTAAGCTGATTTGTGGAAGTATTTATCTTTCATTGGGAAAGTGATAAAATAAAAGCTGATAAGCAGCTGAAATGAAACTCTTGGCATGGCTTTCTGTGATGGTTCATGCATGGCTTGGAGTCCCCCTGTGAGTTGCTGTGGTAAGCTGATAGCGGAGTATTGTTGGACCTTCACTGGAAGGGTGTTCGATGTTTGACATTGTTGCTGGTTTACACAGCAATCTGCACTAGATTAACGAGGATATATTCCTCCACAATACCCAGTGGAGAGCAACTGATGGCCACAACAAATATACTTGGACTTTCTAAGCTCTGCAACTGATATCATCTTCAGCCAACATGTTGCATTGCCAATATATATGCTGTGCAATTTCAGCATTTATATTTTATCTACTGATTTGATTTTTTTTTAACTGAAGTGATAGGGAGCTTTTAATGTCCTTTGGGAGATTATGTGTGTAATTGTTTATTTGAGAACTCCCCTGTCTATACAGCACTCGAGCCTATAAGGCAGAGAATCTTTAAGCATGGTGCAGCGGGTAGAGCTGCTAACTCACAACGCCAGGGACCAGGGTTCAATCCTGACCTCAGGTACTGTCCGTGTGGAGTGTGCATGTTCTCTCTGAACGCAAGGGTTTTCTCTGGGTGCTCTCACATCACAAAGACGTGTGGATTTGTAGGTTAATTGGCCCTCTGTAAATTGCCTCTAGTGTGTAGAGAGTGGACGGGAAAGAGGGACAACATAGAACTAGTGTAAACAGGTGAACAATGGTCAGCGTGGATGTGCTGGGCCAAAGGACCTGTTCTGTTGAGTATTGCAGGACCTGCTTTTAATCAGTCAATGTTTCAATATGGAAAAACCTGTTTCTCAGTTGCCAGGTATATTCAGTATGGGTCTGGAGACCAGTGTACTAGTGGGAAGAGAGAAGGTTTGATCAATTCTCACCTCTCTCAAATTTTAATCTGATCGATTGTATAACACAAACTGGTTTCCATTTCTTGCAGGGGAACTCTCCCCAAATGATTCATGGCTGTCAATGTGTGGGATACTGTTTACTTGAGCTAATATTCTTAATCTCAAGGAATGATAGATTCTTGATTAGTACGGGTGTCAGGGGTTATGGGGTGAAGGTAGGAGAATGGGGTTAAGAGGGAAAGATAGATCAACCATGATTGAATAATAATAATAATAATAATAATGTTTATTTATATAGCACTTTTCAACAAAACCAGTATTTGAACCAAAGTGCTTTATAGAGATTGATTAAAATTAATTGAACAGATCAATGTAATAAATCCATACAAATCAAAAAAAGAGAAAAAGAAAAAAGACACAGAAACAGTACACTATAGAAATCAACATGAAACGTCCCCCCACAGCAGAATTCAGAATGTGAGGGAAGGCACTAAAAAATACCCAGTTCTCCCCCTCATAGTCCACCCGAGGTCGGGGGCCTATATATATCTGGCGGTGGAATCGACTTGATGGGCCGAATGGACTAATTCTGCTCCCATAATTTATGAACTTATAATGTTCCAACAATATTTCTCTTAACTGCCAAAATACACGCTGCTCATAATTTTATCAAATGTCCACATTTTTATGGGAGATTTTACAATTTCAACCTGTCAAGGCTGGATATGCAACAGTTTTCATTGGCTGTGGACAACACTGAAAACACTTATCACCATCACCAGAAGGGTCCCGACTCGAAACGTCACCGATCCCAGTTCTCCAGAGAAGATGTCTGACCCGCAGAGTTACTCCAGCACTCTGTGAAACGTCATCTATCCATGTTCTCCAGAGATGATGTCTGACCCACAGAGTTACTCCAGCATTTTGTGTCTGAAGAAAGGAAACGTCACCTATCCATGCTCTCCAGAGAACAGTTACTCCACTCTGTGAAACGTCACCTATCCATGTTCTCCAGAGATGCTGCCTGACCCACAGAGTTACTCCAGTACTATGCCTCCTACAAGTTTTATCACCATCGCTTGTTGCTTCAGTATTATTAAAAGTACAGACCCAGAGTCTCCTGATCAAGACCAGCTTAGGCTGGTGGCTTCAAATGATTTTTATGATGTTTATGCTCTGGGATATTGAGTATCCACATCAGTGAAAGATGACCATGGAATTAATAGAGAGGATTTGGTTCCCATCTCCTATCTGCTACCCAGAGGAGACCTTTGATTAATTCTCCCATTGTCCCTCAGTCCTTATTTTGAACAGGGCCGCGAGTGGAGGCTCTTTCTGTAAATGGGTACGCAGTCGCCCTGTAGTATGTCCTTCCATCAGTCGCTCAGGAAGAAGGTTGAATTTGGGGCTCCAATTGATTGGGCTCAGTAAGGTTACCTTGTGATGTGGTCAGGATTTACAGCTGTGCTGGGAGTAAACACAAGCTGGCGGTTGTAGCAACAACGGATACAAAGTGTGAAAATCTCCAAAACGAGTTGAACGAGGAATCTCGGATATAGCAAGTTCAGGAATAATATACGATAATGGGATGGTATTGGGTCCAGTACAGCACCAGGGTTAAAGGCAGCAACAATTATTGAGTTTTTAACCTTCAGAGATACAGCCCAGAAACAGGCCCTTCGGCCCACCGAGTTTGTGCCAACTAGCGATCACCCTGTACACTCGAGCTACCCTACACACTGGGGACAATTTACATTTTATAGAAGCCAATTAACCTACAAACCTGTATGCCTTATAGTGTGGGAGGAAACCGGTGAACCTGGGGAAAGCCCACATGGTCACAGGACGGCACGGTGGCGCAGCAGTAGAGTTACTCCTTTAAAATGTCAGAGGCCCGGGTTTGATCCTGACTACGGGTACTGGCTGTACGGAGTTTGCACGTTCTCCCTGCGTGGTTTTCTCCTGGGATCTCCGGTTTCCTCCCACGCTTCAAAGACGTACAGGTTTGTAGGCTAATTGGCTTGGTATAAATGGAAATTGTCCCTAGTGTGTGTAGGATATTGTTAGTTTGCAGGGATCGCTGGTCGGCGTGGACTCGGTGGGCCTGAAGGGCGTGTTCAGTGCTGTGTCTCTAAACTAAACTAAATGTAGAAACTCCATACAGACAGCACCCGTAGTCAGGATCGAACCCGGGTCTCTGGCACTGTAAGGCAGCAACTCTACCGCTGCCCCACAGCACCGCCATAGTACTTTAACAAGCAAATTTGTTTCCAGCAATTGCCGCTTGTGACGTATCAAAAAAGAATAGCACCCAGGTCCACGAACGAGATCTGAAAAACAAACGGGAGATTCAAAGTGCAGAGTTGACGGGATGTTTTAAATGCTGCCAAATTCTGTCGGACTTGTATCTAATTGAGCTCAATTATCTTCAGTGGGTTCGCGGAGGTTAATAGTTTTCAAGGCAGTGATTAACGCAGATTTCCTCACACAAATCAAGACTTGTCCTCGGTCGAAGGAAATACTGAACTCTAATTTTGTTCTGTTGTCAGCTGCAGGTTTTGAGAGGCCTGTCGCAGGTCAATTGGAGCTTTAGGTTGGTGGCGAAAATCAAAAGAAAAATTCATGATGGCAATTATAGACGATAAAATTCCTGGAGTGGATAAGACCTTTTGTTCTCGATTCTGTCAGCTAAGGATGATCTGTTGAGAATATTAATGAACAAAAAGTGAATTCAGATCGCATGGGTGGCATTTAATGACCCCAAACTGTGAAGTACAAAAGAAAATAAAGACTTTGAGGCCAGTGGTTAGTTTGGTTTGAAACTTGTCAGGTGCTAGCTAGGTGTTTGTGTGAAGCTAGGCATGAGATGCTGGAGTAACTCAGCGGGACAGGCAGCATCTCTGGAGAGAAGGAATGGGTGACGTTTTGGGTCGAGACCCTTCTTCAGACTGTTTAAGTGAAGGTGTGCGGTGTAAAAGTGAACATAGCTAGCTGATGTGGGAATGCACAGGCAGTTTTAAACTGATTAAGAAAGTTTGGTTCATGTATTTGGAAAAGCTGGGCAAATGTTCTGCACTCTACAAATACCCAGACATTAAAAAATCAACAGCGCTCAATTCTGTTTTCAAATCTTTGGCGATCGGTCTTGAACTTGCTTTACTAATTGTGTCCAGGTCCCAAATACTTTCCTGCTCCCCTAAGTGTCAACATCAAGGCTAGTGTTGATAGGGCATCATGGTCAGCACGAACAAGCTGGGCCGAAGGGCCTGTTTCCGTGCTGTATGACTCTATGTTAGTTTGGTTTGGTTTGGTTTTCCTACTCTAACTTCGCTGCCAGATTCCTAACGTTTTCTCCTGTGGACATGCTCTTCCCCCTCACACACGTTTGGTGCTGATTTAAATCAAAGTGGTGGAGCAACTCGGTGGGTCAGGCAGCATGTGCGGAGGGAAGTGTACATCAACTGTCCTGAAATGTTATCTGTCCATTTCCTCCACAGCAAGTGAAATGAATTTGCCAGCAGCGGTACAATGAAAAATGAACACACAATACACAATTAAAATCACGATAAGGCAGCAACTCTACCGCTGCACCTGGCTGGGACTAATTGACTTAATTTTGCAGTGGTGCCCCTTTCTAATCTAATGTTCATGTCCAATGTCGGTTCAAGAATGCTTTTCACCTGGCAGCTGTGATATCATCAATCTTGCAGAGGCAGTGAGGGGAAAGAGTTATCACAGTGTGAGCAGAACACACTTTTTAATTGACCTTTTAAACACACAGATCATTTAGTAAAGATTAGAACAAACAAAAGCAAGAACAAGCGGTTTCATAAACTTACATTTTAAAAGCGACCTACCTTGATTTATTTTGTCAGATAGTTACGCAAAGCCACATGATTATGTTTTGTCCCTGTGTGTGTAAAAAGTACTAACATTGCACAACACAACATTAAGAACTCTGTGCAAAAAGCCCCTGTCCCACTTAGGAAACCTGAACGGAAACGTCTGGAGACTTTGCGCCCCACCCAAGGTTTCCGTGCAGTTCCTGGGAGTTGCAGGTGGTTGCCGGAGGTTGCAGGTAGTGGAAGCAGGTAGGGAGACTGACAAAAACCTCCGGGAACCGCACGGAAACCTTGGGTGGGGCGCAAAGTCTCCAGAGGTTTCCTAAGTGGGACAGGGGCATAGCACTTGAAGATGTTCTACACAGGAACTGATTCATAAACAGTGCAAAGTTTATTTTATTGTCACACGAACCGAGGTAAAGTGAAAACGCTTCTTTTTTTTTGCTTGCTATCCAGCCAGGGGAAAGACTACATGATTACAATGAAGCCGTCCACAGTGCACAGATACAGGATGAAGTGTATAACATTTAGCGCAAGATAAAGTCCAGTAAAGTCCAAGTAAACAAACTGCGAGGGTCTCCAATGAGGTAGATGGGAAGTCAGGACCGCTCTTTAGTGGGTGATAGGAAGGTTCAGTCGCCTGATAACAGCTGGGAAGAAACTATCCCTGAATCTGGAGTACTGGAGTACTCGGTAACAGGACCAAAAACAGGGGCAGCACAGTGACGCAGCTGGTAGAGCTGCTGCCTCACAGCGCCAGAGGCCCTGGTATGATCCTGACCTCGGGTGCTGTCTATGCGGAGTTTGCACGTTCTGCCTGTGACTACATGTGTTTCGTCCAGGTGCTCTGGTTTCCTCCCACGTCCCAAGGACGTACAGGTTTGCAGGTTAATCGGCGCTGTAAATTGTCCCTCGTGTGTAGGAAGCTGATGCGAAAGTGGAAGTGGTGTGAATGGGAGATCGATGGTCAGTGTGGACTCGGTGGGCCGAAGGGCCTGTTTCCATGCTGCATCTCTAAACTAAACTAAAACCAAAGACGGTAGTGTGACCAATACACAGTCAACCGCCGCTGCTGAGGTAGGGTTGTTGCTAGTGTTATTTCATGAGTAATCGACAGTATTAATATGACAGGCAGTAATACTAGAAATCACCAGCTGTGGCATTCAAGCTGCATCCTCGCTCATTGAAAATTGGATGGGACAGATCAAAAATAGAATCCATGCCCAAACACATAAAAACGTCAGTGCGATAGACTAGCTATCAGGCTGTATTGACAGGACGTCATCATGCACTGATGTGAATGCAGTTAGCGATTTGCAGACAATCCTTGCTCTGTTTGCTGAGTCCTGTCTTTAGTGGAGAGTGTAATGGACCCACTTTTTTTTACCGAGGTAGTTCCTGTTCATCATTTCTAAGAGCAGAATCAGGCCATTCAGCCCATCAAGTCTACTCTGCCATTCAATCATGACCGATCTATCTTTCCCACCCAACCCCATTCTCTCGTCTTCTCCCCATAACCCCTGACACCCCTACTAATCAAGAATATGTCAATCTCTGCCTTATAAAATATCCATTGACTTGGCCACCACAGCCACCTGTGGCAATAAATTCCACAGATTCACCACCCTCTGGCTAAAGAAATTCCTCCCCATCTCCTTTCTAAAGGTATGTCCTTTTATTCTGAGGCTATGGCCTCTGAGCCTAGACTCTCCTGCTAGTGGAAACATCCTCTCCACAATCACTCAATCCAGGCATAAACAGCATAAAAGACATTTGGGCAGTAACGTGGATTAGAAAGGTTTGTAGGGATGTGGGCCATCTTGGTCGGCATGGACAAGTTGGGCCGAAGGGCCTGTGTCCGTGCTATGACTATGACCTTATAACTATGACACCGTGGTGAACAAAGACTCTTCTCCTTTTGACGTGTTTGAGAGAAGCAGTTTAATGTTTCACGTGGAAGTTGCCCGTGCAGTCTGTGGCTCCCTTTGTACAAGGCAGTGCCGGGCACAATGCCAGCGTGAGACTGGCATGGTCCAATGGTCCCAGAGAGGTCCACTGCTCATTCCCCAGGCTGGGGCTGGGGGCTGGGCCCCCCCCCCCCCCCCCAGTCTCCTGCTTTGCTGCAATCGGTGGGGGGGGGGGGGGGGGGGGGGGGGGGGGGGGGGGGGGGGGGGGGGGGGGGGGGGGATTGGAAGAGATTCAGCTTCCCTCAAGCAGCCTTTGTTCCAGAGTTTGTTAGTACAAGGCATCTCTTGTTTGTTGGTCAAGCCAACAAAATCTTCTACTTCATGTCTTTGTTTCATATGATCAATATCCTCCTGGGAATGAGGGCAAAGCTCGCCTTCCCTTGATTGTTAGCTCGCCGTTGATTGGTTCAATGACAGCTCGCCCACGATTGGTTCAACTTGGCTTTATCCTCTGGCAGGAGATGGGTGTTCATTGGCGCGCTGGAATTGCTGCCTTACAGCACCAGCGATCCAGGTTCGATCCTGACTACGGGTGCTGTCTGTATGCAGTTTGTATGTTCTCCCTGTGACCGCGTGGGTTTTCTCTGGGTGCTCCGGTTTCCTCCCACATTCCAACAACCTGCGGGTTGCTAGGTTAATTGGCTTCTGTAAATTGTCCCTAACACGTAGGATAGAACTAGTGTACGGGTGATCGCTGGTCGGCGTGGACTCGGAGGGCCGAAGGGCTTGTATCTTTCCACGCTGTATCTCTCTAAATAAACGTTTTAAAATCTGCTGGAGAAAGGTGGGACCTGAGTGTATCATATGACGTACTACTACCCTAAAAAGTAGAGTTCTCCGGCACCCAGGAGGGGATTATGTGGAGGAATAAGGGAATGGCAAGAACATTATTTTGTGTGACTTCATGGAAGAAAAACAGCAAGCATCCAAGAATGAGAGGGCGCCACAGATCGGATGAATGAGAAGATCTCCGGTCTGATTTCCGATCACCCCGTAATCTAATACTATCCTACACACTAGGAACAATTTACAATTTTGCCGAAGCCAATCAACCAACAAACCTGCACGTCTTTGGAGTGTGGGAGGAATCCGGAGCACCCGGAGAAAACCCACACGGTCACAGGGAGAACGTACAAACTCCGTACAGACAGCACCCGTGATCAGGATTCAATCCGGGTCTCTGGTGCTTCAAGGCAATAACTCAAGCTACATGAATACTTGAATCAAAATAGTGAATTGTACCATGAAAACCTGGATGGGGGTGGGTGGGGGTGGTGATCAGGACAGAGTCTGAAGGCACGAAACATCACCTATTCCTTCGCTCCATAGATGCTGCCTCACCCACTGAGTTTCTCCAGCTTTATTGTCTACCTAGGACAGATTCCACATTCCTTGGGAGTGGTCCAGGGTATTGCAGCTGTTTTAGCACTGTTTAGGGAATGGCCTTGATTGTGCAGCAAATGCATCAATGCATTGACGCAAATGACTGCACCATACAAAGAACAGTAATGCCAATAAATTGCCAACAATAACGTTAATATGCACTGCAGGGAATCCTTTTTAACTTGTTGTAAAAAGTCAAGTTGGAAATTAAATTGATCGTTTGCTCAGGGCTTGGAATCGGAGGTTTAATACACAGTAGAAGTCGATCTTTCAGAGAGCAGAGTGCAGGACTTAATGAGGCAAAAATGAATTTACCACTGAAGTGGGAGCTCGGAGTTGGGAGGGGAGTTTTGACAGTGGAGAATCAAGGAAAATTAGGCAAAAAAAATAAATGGCGTGCCGTGCCTGGCTGATAGATGGAGATGGGTCTCGACCCAAAAAGTCACCCATTCTTTCTCTCCAGAGATACTGCCTGACCCGCTGAGTTACTCCAGCATTTTGTGTCTATCTTGGATGTAGATGGGAATCAGGCCAGTAATGCAGAGGCTGATGTTGTTCCAATGATCATTCATTGTTGTCGGTGAGTTCCATGCATAGAATTTGCAAGCTCCACCAGTCAAAGAGCATGCATTACATGACCAGTTTTCACCTACATCTACAAGCCATACATGTAAACACCGCCTGTGGCAATAAATTTCACAGCTTCACCACCCATGACTAAATAACTTCCTCCGCATCTCCTTTCCAAAAGTACGTCCTTTTATTGTGAGGTTATGCCCTCTGGTCCTAGACTCTCCCACTAGTGCAATCACCTCTCCACACTCACTCGATCCACACCTCTCACTGTTTGGTAAGTTTCAATGAGGTCCATTGTTCACCTTGGCGCTTCCTCTATTTCAGTTCAGTTTTGTTTGGTTTATTGTCAAGTGCCCCGAGGTACAGTGAAAAGCTTTTGTTGCGTGCTAACCAGTCAGCAGAAAGACAATACATGATTACAATCGAGCCATTTACAGTGTACAGATACAAGATAAAGGAATAGCGATCAGTGCAAGGTAAAGCCAGCAAAGTCCGATCAAGGATAGTCCAAGGTAACCCTTGGACTATCCTTGATCGAACTTGGCAGGCTTTATTTACCCTGCACTAAATGTTATTCCCTTATCATGTATTTATGATACATATAAGAGGGAGATAGTAGTGCAGCACTTCTAACTGTGGTAGGATGATTCCGTTGCCTGATAGCAGCTGGGAAGAAACTGTCCGTGGATCTGGAGATGCGCGTGTTCACACTTCTGTGTCTTTCATTTTGCCTGTCTGTTCTGCAGGCGGGTTACTGCGTGCCCTCGCGACTAATGCAGAGGGTGCTTGATGCTTTCTCCTGTACATATCCAGCCGTACACAAAGGCTTAATTACAGGATGCGTAGATTTGTGGCACCCGTCCAAGTGATGAATGGCCAGTTCCCACGTGACTCTGCAGCAGTCAACTCGAGGAGCTGGGCTGACAAATTGGGAGCTTTCCTTTCTGCGATTGGTTGGGGGGGGGGGGGGGATTCTTTCAAGAACTGACAATATTTGCATCTTCCTCCCCCCTCTCACACAAATGGAATTTGGATATGAAAAATTGCAGCTGCTCCATAAAGTATAATGGATGTTCAGCATAAAATCTGAAACACAGAGATCACTGCCATTATTTTCCTGCCTTTCCAAGAACGCTAACACCGAGAACAGAATGATAAATCCTATTTCCCCGTGTATTAAGCAATACAGCAGCAAGCTGTTGGAACGGTCTACTGTTTACGATTTTGTGTATTTGGACGATTATTGGGCATTTCTGACAAGTGGCAGCCTGTGCAGTGTCTATGGAGAAGGGGCTGTATGGCACAGTAAAGCATTAAGCTGGGAATAATGGTTGAATAATGGGCACAGCGGCAGAGTTGCTGCCTTACAGCGCTTGCAGCGTCAGGGACCTGTGTTCGATCCTGACTACGGGTGCTGTCTGTACAGAGTGTGTACGTTCTCCCCGTGACCAGCGTGGGTTCTCTCCGAGATCTTCAGCTTTCTCCCACACTCCAATGACGTATAGGTTTGTAGGTTAATTGGCTTGGTATAAGTGTAAAATTTCCCCTCGTGTGTGTAGGATAGTGTTAATATGCGGGGATCGCTGGTCGGCGAGCCGAAGGGCCTGTTTCCACACTGTATCTCTAAACAAAACTAAACTAAGCTAATGGCAGTAGAGACCTTCGTTGCAGAGGCCTTCCTGCAGTTACTACAAAGGCTTGGCGGACGGTGAGGTACCGAGAGGGAGCAGCTGGAGATGTCGGATGCGAGGAGCAAGGACCAGTAGAAGGGTGAGCTGGGGTAATTCCTCCAGTGCCTTCAAGGTCATCTGCAGGAGACGACCCTTGGACACTATGATGGCCGGGCGAGGAGATGGACAGTCGGTTTGCGGGCCGATCCACTCGAAGGCGACGGAGGAGAGCCCTGCAGCGGCCTTGTTGGGCTCAGCTGGATCGGGAACCGCTCCAGTAGGCCGAGCGCGCGGGTGAGCGGACCTGGGACTCGTGGAAATGCCGCCAAAACATGGCAGTGCCTACACGTGTAAATATGCAAAAATAATTTCACAGTGTAGGCGCACACGTGGCAAATAAAGCGGCATCCATTCCATGATGAAAACTCGGCCACTGCAGATTTCAGCCAAACAGTTCTCGGGCTGAAAGACTGGTCAAAGAAATACTGGAAAGCAGCTGAGAGCATTCTGTGCGAGCTTTACACGTCCCTATAATGGCCAATCTTCTTAATCGGTTGTACAGGATAGTATGCAATGCTTGCATTTTAACCTGTTTGAATAGATAAACCTTTCAAGTTGAGATTTTCTTTCTTGCAGAAATGTCAAGACATTTTATTGAAATTCACTATTTTCCATAATGCCTGTAGAATTTGTATTTACGGCTCTCTGCACAGCTGACACACGTTTGCCGGGGTTGGCTCAGTCTCAAATACCATCTTCGTTTAATTTACTGGAATTGGAAGTTCTAATTCCAATATTTTAATTTTTTCCCCTTAATGAGAGCATGTTGCTGAGCACAATTAATTAGAATTTGTTATTGAACAGATAAGTCCCGTTTCGTCAGCCAATATAGTTGCCGGCAACTAGAAAGACTGATAACCACTTCCAGTATAATTGTTCTTTTCAACCAGGAAAAAGTAATCATAAGGTACGGGTGAAGAAGGTTGGTTATCCACGTGCTTTGAAATTCATTCGGTAGCAAGTTGCACATTGCCACTGGACATTTGGGTGGCACGGTGGTAGAGTTATAGCATCAGAGACCCGCATTCAATCCTGACCACGGGTGCTGTCTGTACGGTGTTTGTACATTTTCCCTGTGACCTGCGTGGGTTTTCCCTGCGTGCTCCGATTTAATCCCGCACTATAACAGCGTTCAGGTTTGTACGTTAATTGGCTTTGATAAAATTGTAAATTGTGAGTGTACAGGGATCGCTGGTCGGCGCGGACTGGGTGGGCCGAAGGGCCTGTTTCCACACTGTATCTCTCAACTTAACTAAGATGTGGTGACCGAACATCGACACAAATTGCTGGAGTAACTCAACAGGGCAGGCAGCATCTCTGGAGAGAAGGAGTGGGTGACGTTTCGGGTCGAGATGCTGCCTGTCCCGCTGTGTTACTCCAGGATTTTGTGTCTATCTTCTGTTTAAACCAACATCTGCAGTTCCTTCATACATAACATGTGCTCAGATTCAGATTCAGATTCAATTTTAATTGTCATTGTCAGTGTACAGTACAGAGACAACGAAATGCATTTAGCATCTCCCTTGAAGAGCAACATAGCAAACGATTTGAATAAATAATAATAAGTGTCCAGGGGGGGGGGGGGGGGGGGGGTGGTGATTGGCAGTCACCGAGGTACGTTGTTGAGCAGAGTAACAGCCGCTGGAAAGAAGCTGTTCCTCGACCTGCTGGTTCGGCAACGGAGAGACCTGTAGCGCCTCCCGGATGGTAGGAGGGTAAACAGTCCATGGTTGGGGTGAGAGCAGTCCTTGGCGATGCTGAGCGCCCTCCGCAGACAGCGCTCAGCATCAGTGCTGACTTGAGTTGCATGGGTTACTGAATCACCCGACTTTGAGGATCGTTAGGCACTAACCTCGATCCGCACACGGTACAGCCTTGTCTTTCTGCAACAACTGCAAAACTGAAGAAGTGTCCAGACCTGAAACGTCACCTATCCATGGTCTCCAGAGATGCTGCCTGACCCACTGAGTTACTCCAGCAATTTGTGCCTACTTAAGTTTGACACCCTAGCCAGACAGCTCACCTTCCATCAAGAGTCAACAGTGTTTAATTGTCATGCTTAACGACATCGAGACAATGAAATTCTTACTCGCTGCAGTTTAAAAGGTGTTCCAGTTTCCTTCCTCATTCCAAAGACGTGCAGGTTTTTGTGTTAATTGGCTTTGGTAAAAATTGTCCCTAGTGTATGTAGGAACGTGTTAGCGTATGGGATGATGGCTGGTCAGTGCGGTCCGGGTGGGCCGAAGGGCCTGTTTCTGCGCTGTATTTTTCTAAAGCCTAAAGTATAGTCTGAAGCTGTTCTTGAAACTGGAGGGCATGGTTTTCAGGGCAAAACAAATGAATAGCTTCTTTTTAAGGTAGCTCGAGAACCATTTTGTTTGAAAACCTGACCGAGATCTTCTTTTCACTGCCTGGTATTTTGGCAGCGGGTTTTAGCAGCAGGTGATCTGCAAGCACCAGTGACGAACGACAGCCAGGCTACGAACGTTAAAAGGGAATCCTGGATTTGAAAATTGCTTCTCACGCACGCTGTGGGGTTTGAAGCCATTGAAGCTCCATCCAAATGAACCTACAAAACTGTACGTATTTGCAGTGTGGAAGGAAACCGGAGCACCTGGAGAAAACCCACCCGACCACAGGGAGAACGTATATAATCCATACAAACAGCACCCATGGACAGTGTCAAACCTGTGTCTCTGGTGCTGCTCTATCTGCCACCACACCTTCGATCCTGACTACAGTTGCTGTCTGTTTGGAGTTTGCATGCTCTCCCCATGACCATGCAGGTTTTCCCTCGATGCTCCAGTTTCCTCCTACACTGTGAAGGCGCACAGGTTTGTAGGTTAATTGGTACGATAAAATTGTAACTAGTCCCGAGCATGTAGGATAGTTCGAGTGTACGAGGATCGCGGGTTGGCGCTGACTCGGTGGACCGAACGGTCTGTTTGTGTGCTGTATCTCTAAACTAAACTAAACTAAACGCCCCTCTGTTTAAATGGCACACCATCCTTTTAAAAGATTTTCTTAACGATTCAAGGCATTGATTTAGCTTTACGTATGGATTTGAGTTGCCATGAGATTGGGTGTCAAGGTTGATATATTTGCCAAAGCTATTTTGAAATAAACTGTCTCTCTCAAAGTCATGAGGAAGTTTCTTCAGATAAGTAGGCGGGACGGACATCAACTTTGCATTTGAAAGGAATTGACTTTTGAAAAGACTTCCCAATAATCAGTGCGTTGGAAGCAATTAAGATTAAAATGGTTAATATGTGGCTTGTGGAGTTGGAGGCTCCAGTTGCCTGTCACCATCTGTCAGCTTCTCTCAGACAATGTCAGTGCATTAACCCAGCAGAAAAAAATAAATCAAAACAGAATTTGTCTGACAGTTCAACATGATGCACAAACCTACTCATCCCACATCGCAAAGATAACTTGATCAAAGTCGTATCGGATCATTATTTCACTGTTTAAATTTGCAGTGTTATTTATTGGGCTGATTTTAGAGTTGATGACATTTCCAAGGAGATGTCCCATGGTGTTAATCTCACATTGTATTGATTGTAGAGGATGGGAACAAATGCCATTTTTTTAACTTCCATTTTACTGCTTCTAATTTGACTTCATTTGTAAATGGGTTTGGCATTTATGCAGCTGTCACCTTGGTTTTAAATAAGTGCTAGTCAACGTTTTTGGACCTGGGACATTGGCCACATGAGTGCAGTGCTCCTTGTGTGCTCTGATGCAGTCAGTGAACCCATGGATGTAGGCAGGGACCGGATGGGGCAACATGGATTGATGGCTTGGTTCCTCTTCACAAGAGGATGTGTGGAGAAACGAGGAACTGCAGATGCTGCTTGATTGGTATAGGTGTAGGAGGTTATGGGGAGAAGGCAGGAGAATGGGATTATGAGGGAGTGATATGGGGTTAGCAGGGAACCATGATTGAATGGCGGAGCAGACTTAATGGGCCGAATGGCCTAATTCTACTCCTATCACTTATGGTCTTATGATCAACGGATCAGGCAGCATCTCTGGAGAACATGGAAAGGTGACGTTTCAGGTCTGGACACATCTTCAGACTCAAGTTGGTGCAGAAAGACAATGCTGTACCTTGTGCGGATTGAGGTCAGTGCCTGGCCATCCTCAAAAGTGGGGTGATGCAGCAACTAATGAAACTCACCACACTGCAATAACCAACCTGACCTCCCGGTGACTGAGCATTTCAACTCCCCCCCCATTCCTTATCCAACCTCTCTGTCCCGGGTCTCCTGCATGGCCAGAGCGAGCAACACCGGAAATTGGAGGAACAGCGCCTCATATTCCGCTTGGGGAGTCTGCATCCTGGGGGCATGAACATTGAATTCTCCCAATTTTGTTAGTCCTTGCTGTCTCCTCCCCTTCCATTCTCTCCCTCAGCCCTCGGTCTCCTCCTCCTGCCCTGCTCCTTTCTTCCCCCCCCCCACCACCAGTCTGAAGATGGGCTTTGGCCCGAAACGTTGCCTATTTCCTTCGCTCCATAGATGCTGCTGCACCCGCTGAGTTTCTCCAGCATTTTTGTGTACCTTCGATTTTCCAGCATCTGCGGTTCCTTCTTAAACAACTTACTTGAGATGGGTGACGATGTAGAAACAAAAGAACTGCGCGTGCTAGTTAATACACAAAAGGACAGAAAAGCGTCCTTACTACTGCACAGCAGCGCAGCGGTACAGTTGCCAGACACCTGGGTTTGATCCTGACTGCGGGTACGGTCTGTACAGAGTTTGTACATTCTTTCTGTGACTGCGGAAAGCAGGCTCCGGTTTCCTCCCACACTCCAAAGATGTACAGTTTGAAGGTTAATTGGCTTTGGCAAAAAAATTCCACAATGTCCCTAGTGTGTAGGATGGTGCTAATGGATGGGAATTACATGGAGCCGGTGAGCTGAAGGTCTTGTTTCCACGCTGTATCTCCGAAGTCTAAAGTTTGAAGTGCTTGAGTAACTCAGCAGGGCGGGCAGCATCTCGGGAGAACATGGATAGGTGACGTTTGGAGTCGGGACCCTCATTGAGAAGGATGTGTAGATGCTTTGTAAAAGACCAGCAGCGCGTTTGAGTTTGCTCATGTCTCCCGTAAACAACCCGTGTTTGTCCTGGAAAGAGTTGCATTGTGGAGTAAGCGCTATGTGGAGAAGGTATTGATTACTTATTGTGGAAACAATCAAGCTGTCACAGGGGTTTACAGCTGCATAGATTTGTCTCGTGACATCGACCAACAGCAATGAGAGCTTTCCTTTTTCTCGCCGTTATATGTCAGGGCAAATAAATAGATCAGTCAGACTCGTAATGCTGAGGTCGCACTCTAACCCAGTTTCAGAGAGCCGTACAGCACAGATACAGGCCCTTCAGCCCATCGTGCCGACCTCCATGCCCCATTTATGTAGCACCGAGCCCACAGCTGACAATGGACTGATTCCTTTATCATTGCTACTTTTTTCCCATATCTTTCATTCATTTGTTCTATATCTCTCTATATCACCATCTATATCTCTTGTTTCCCTCACCCCTGATTCTCAGAATGAAGAAAGGTCTCGACCCGAAACGTCGCCTATTCCTTTTCTCCAGAGATGCTGCCTGACCCGCTGATGAACTCCAGAATTTTGTGTCTATCTTCCATTTGACTGCATTTGGTCCATATCCCTCTAAAGCCTTCCTATCCATATTGATGTACTAATGTCTTTTAAATGTTGTCAACTCCTGCCCGTGCCCGTTTGTTCCATATACCCACCTGAGGGAAAAAGCTGCATCTCAGGTTCCTATTAAATCTTTCCCCTTTGGTCCAACTTTGACCAACATGTCCCATCTATAATCGTCACACCTGCCTGCATTTGGCCCATATCCATCTAAACCTATCCTATTCATGTACTGGACCTGTCCAAATTTTCTATAAACTTAGTGATAGTTCCAACCTCTACCTCCTCTGGCAGCTCGTTCCATACACCCACCACCCTCTGAGGGAAAAGTTGCCCCTCAGGTTCCTATTAAATAAGTGTTATAAGGTCATAAGTGATAGGAGCAGAATTAGGCCATTCGGCCCATCAAATCTCCTCCCCCATTCAATCATGGCTGATCTAAATCACCCTCCTAACCCCATTCTTCTGCCTTCTCCCCATAACCCCTGACACCCTTCTTTCCCTGGAGTAACTCAGTAGGTCTTGCAGTATCTCTGGAGATCATGGATAGGTGATGTTTTGGGTCAGGACCCTTCTTCAACCCATCCATGTTAGGTCCCTCCCCCAATGGCAGTGGTACAGCCCTCCACCCTCCCACAATGGCCCATACCACCGTCTCCAAATGGGGTCCATTACCCCTTCCCTAAGGTCCACGCTCCCCTCTCCCCCAATGGCCCACATGCCCTGTCCCCCCCCCCTCCTCAATGGCCCCCCCCCCCACATGGGGTCCCACACCCCCCTCCCACAATGGCATACACTAGTGACACTGGCACCACATGAGGTGAGGGGCTAAGGACTGTTCCTCAAGGCCTGAAGAAGGATCTCGACCCGAAACGTCACCATCCTTCTCTCCCGAGACTCTGCCTGTCCCGCTGAGTTACTCCAGCTTTCTGTGTCTATCTTCTGTTCCTCAAAGACCTGCCTGGTTGACCATGCCGTGAGCAGGAAGAGGAGTCGTTGCTGGCAGTGAGTGGGGTGGTGGGTCGTGTCGTGTCCGACCAATATCCGTGTTCCCCCGGACATGTTTGAGTCAACCACGATGGGGCCTGCTGAACAGCGGGATTAGTGTTGGAAGGAACTGCAGATGCTGGTTTAAACTGAAGATAGGCACAAAAAGCTGGAGTAGCCCAGTGGGACAGGCAGCATCTCTGGAGAGAAGGAGTGGGTGACGTTTCGGGTCGAGAACCTTCGCAGACTGAGCGGGATTAGTCTGGCCACTCCACACACCTCCCGTGTCTCGACACGATCCTCTTCCACCAGCTGCCAGGTTTTGTTCAGAGACCGGGGACGGGCTTTGCTCGCTGCTCCTCATGTTCCAACTCAATCATTTTGGCTTTCGCTGACTTTTTGTTCGTGCTCATTTCAGGAGAGCCTACTGAGGCTTAAAATAAGAAGTGCCAAGAGAACATTTACTGCCGCCTAATCCTTGATTCAGGAGGCTGCTTCGAGCTTTGATGTAGAAAATTGCAGGAAGTACCTTGTTGTCTTTTGACTGGTCGTTCGCGGGCTCCAGTGATTCGGTGCTGCCCTGGATTAAAAGGGAAAAGCTTTCAATCCGCCCAGCAGGAAGAATTAGACTTTGCCCTAATACACAATCCTTCTAATTCTGCTAAATGACAGCCATCCTCATTGAAGTCGTGACGTTAATCAGTTCAGCCCACCTCGTGAACATCAAAGGTTAATTTGGAAAGTTTCTGGCGTGATTTTCAGCCGCCTGTGTGATGAGTTAATCCTGCAATTATAAGCGTGTTTACTTATCATCTTAAAAGTGGGAAATCAAAAATCTGGCAGCTGTCACCTTGCTCCCCGGTATCTGGGAACACAGTGAAACAGGGCCCTAGTTTGCACTTACCTACCTGGCTTTATTTAAGTTGTACCAGGTAGTTTCAGCTGAGAAAACATTAAACGACATCCGTTTCAGTTAAGTTGACGTAGCGACTATAATTGGCCACCACGTTAATAGTGTAGAGCTCCACAAAGCCCCCTCTTCCCCTCCTCCTCCTCCTCCTCCTCCTCTCAGTACCTTGAGGTTGTTGTTGTTGGCCTTGGTTTCACTTGAAGCCAACGTGGCAACTGTAGATTGTTCCACGGATGGGCTATGAAGTAGCCAATGTGGACTAGGAGGTAGCCACTGGAGGCTATGAGGGAGCCACTGTAGACCAGGAGGTGGCCAATGTAGACTGCTGTAAACACCCACATTCCCCTTCACAGTTTAATCTATTGGTGGGTGCAGACCAATGGATTTATAAACACAAAAAGCTGGAGTTACTCAGCGGATCAAGCAGCACCTCTGGAGAAATGGAATGGAGAAGGTGATGTTTTGGGTTGAGACCCTTCGTCAGACTCTTGACCCGAAACGCCACATATTCCTTATCTCCAGAGATTCTGCCTGGCCCGCTGAGTTACCCCTGCTTTTTGTGTCCACCTTCAATGTAAACCAGCATCTGCAGTTTCTTCCGACACCAATGGATTTATGGTTAAAGCCCTTGTCCCACTTGCGTGTCCTTGGCACGCTAGAGATGCGACCTCGTGGTCGCGTTGAGGCGCGACGGCCCCGCGAGCGACTTCATGCGGCCGCACAGCCGTTGGTCTGGAGCGCGTGACATCAATTGAAGATGGACACAAAATGCTGGAGTAACTCAGCGGGACCGGCAACATCTCTGGAGTGAAGGAATGGAAGCCGTTTCGGGTCGAGACCCTTCTTCAGTCTGAAAGAAGGGTCTTGACCCGAAACGTCATCCATTCCTTCGATGCCCGTGCAACTCAACGCGACAACGAGGTCGCGTAATTTGCGTGCCAAGGACACGTAACAGGACAGGGCCTTGACTCTTCCCTGTCGTCAGAGACAGTGCTGTGAGCTGCATGCTGCCTGGTGCATGGGCTTGCATATTCCGTCGCAATTCTACTCTGCAAGTCCTCCCCTGGCAACGCATTTCGCACTATTTTGCCTCACTTTAATAAGCTGTTGGCTATTGAATTGGAGGCAGTTACAGATTCCCCATTCTCCGTTCAACAGCACCCGATGCACGAATGGAGACGATAATTGTGTTTAGAAACACATTTTGATTAACATCCCCTCCCCCCACCTTTTGGAAGTGGGAGCTGTAAATTTGCATATCTGGAATATTTATGCAAGGTTTTGAAGACGCGCCAAGGATGTCCTTGGCATCTAAACACTAGATGTTTAATGGAGGTCGGTATTTTATCTATCGTGCTGAATAAGTATTATTTGTGTTAGAAACGTCGTCTTTCAGGTCAGACGCTGGAGACTTCGTCATCCTTATCCTGCCCAGTTGATCAATATTATGTGTGAAAGAAGGATTGATCTTCAATGGTTTAATGGCACTTTATTTGTCATATGTACCGTGGTACAGTGGAATTCACTTTTGCATACAGCTCAGAACAAGCATCGCTACACACAAGACACATCTTAGATAAGCAACCCAGGTACAGTACAAGTGACAATCTAAAAACTAGTAGCTGAGCTTTGCTCTTACACTTGTGAATGATTGTACTCATGTACATTATGATTTGACTGGCTAGCATGCAATCAGTGGCGCAGTAGTAGAATTGCTACCTTACAGCGCCAGAGATCCGGGTTCGATCCTGGCTACGGGTGCTGTCCATACTGAGTTTGTACATTCTCCCTGTGACAGCGTGGGTTTTCTCCGGGTGCTCCGGTTTCCTCCCACACTCCAAAGGTTTTGTAGGTTAATTGGTAAAATTGTAAATTGCCCCAAGGGTGTCGGATAGTGTTAGTGTATGGGACAGCGCTGACCCGGTGGGCCGAAGGGCCTATTTCCGTGATGTATATCAAAAGTCTAACAACTTCTCACCGTATCTTGGTACACATGACATCATGAACCAATGCCAATACCAAAACGACTCCCAAGGTGAAAGATCAGTCTTGATCTTATTGAACAGCAGCACCTACATGGGGCTGAATGGCCTGCTCCTGATTCTACGCTAAGAGTCCGACAGCATAGAACCTGTCCCTGCAGCTTTCTGTGTCCATGCCCACTACTGCTTGCAGTTCAGAATTTCACAGCTCCTTTCCCGGTTTAAGTGTCAAGGGTTATGGGGAGAAGGCAAGAGAATGGGGTTGAGAGGGAAAGATAGATCAGCCATGATTGAATTTGCTCCTCGAATGCATGAACCTATTAAAATATCCAATTAAACCAAAGGAAGTGCGCTGTTCACACTCACCCAGATACCACACTGGATCATAAAAGCAAGTTGCTGCAAGGATTCACCAGGTCCCACAATATCAGTGGAGGCAGATGTGTTTTGTCGATATCCTGCACGATGATGCCACTTCCTCCACAGATGCTGCCTGACCCACTGAGTCTCTGCAGCAACCTGTGCCAGGGTCTCCAGCACATGCCGTCTCGTGTCTTGGGCTGAGTGCACTTCTGCTTCTGGTAGAACTCTGGAGGAACTCAGCGCGACGACAGGCAGCATCTCTGGAGAGAAGGATCTCAACCCGAAACGTCAGCCATTCCTTCTCTCCAGAGATGCTGCCTGTGGTCCCGCTGAGTTACTCTCCGACATTTTGTGCCTATCTTCGGTATTAACCAGTATCGGCAGTTCCAGGAAACTTAGCATTATTGTTAACAGCTGTCATAGCTTTAATATAAATGAATTTCAACAAAAGAGTTTTAAATCAGTGCCCCTCAACCACAAAATGTATAGGACGTTAATCTCTGTATTAACTGGATTTTGCACGTACTCGCAGTTCAGAGATCCACAGAAGCCTCAGTCACAGAGATCTGTTCAAGAGAGAGCTAGATTTAGCTCTTAGGGCTGACGGAATCAAGGGATATGGGTAGAAAGCAAGAAGGGGGTACTGATTGTGGATGATCAGCCGTGATCATATTGAATGGCAGTGGTGGCTCGAAGGGCTGAATGGCCTACTCCTGCACCGATTTTCTATGGACTCACTTTGACCTTGGAGGACCGTTCCCCCCCCCCCCCCCCCCAGGTCCCCCCCCCCACAGGTCCGTCCCGCCCCCCTCCCCCCTCCCCCTCCATCGTTTTCTGCGACCACCTTGCCTGGTCCCCACTCCTTATCCTTCAGTGATTAATGCCTCTGTTTTATTGATTCTAATTATCACCTGCTGTTTTGTACGTTTGCACCGCACATATTACAGCGTTCCTACTTTGCAACAGGGAATACAGTTTGCAAGATACCACATTGGCTGTAAAATAACACACAGATGCGAAGGCTTTTAGAAGTTGACATCTTTCTTTCCTTTTTCCTCTTGAGGCAAGGACCAACATACCTTTGCTGCCCCCATTTGCCCAGCTCCCTGTGTTAAGAAAGGGCTCATGTAAGCCTCGAGTATTTCCAGCCTCTCTAGGCAACCCAGAGCATCTTTTCATTTCGGCCACTTTTCTGGCTCGAGTCCAGAGTCGATTGTTAGCGCGAGCTGTCACTTGCCGTTGACACTTGTTTGCAGTTGTCCAGGCCTGCTCTCTGCGGCAGCTCAGAGAAGAGGTGTGATAATTCAGAATCGTTTCTCCAGGAAGTCGCGCTTGTAAGGAGGTCGATTGTGGTTTCATGAGGTACAAAGTCATAAGGCCATGTGATAGGAGAAGAATTAGGCCATTCGGCCCATCAAGTCTACTCCGCCGTTCAATCATGGCTGATCTATCTCTCCCTCCTAACCCCATTCTCCTGCCTTCTCCCCATAACCCCTGACACCCGTACTAATCAAGAATCTATCTATCTCCTCCTTAAAAAATATCCATTGATTTGGCCTCCATAGCCATCTGTGGCAATGAATTCCACAGATTCACCACCCTCTGAGCAAAGAAACTCCTCCTCTCTAAATGTACATCCTTTTATTCAGAGGCTATGCCCTCTGGTCCTAGACTCTCACACTGTGACACTCACTCACAGAAGTGTGTGAGTACTCTAGTGCATTCTTCCAGATGGGATCTGACCACCTCGCTTTCTCACTATCTCAGACCTCCTGGTAAAAGCTCAATGTTCCATCAGTCCGGGCTCCCAGTAGGTAACCAGGATACACAAGAGACTGCGATGGTGTAACGTGAAGCAAAAAACCAACTGCTGGGGGAGCTCAGTGGATCAGGCAACATCTATGCCGGCAGATGAAAGGTCAATGTTTCCGCTCGTGACCCTACATCAGATGTAGGGAGTGGGTGCAAAAGTGGAATAACATAGGAAAAATGTGAACGGGTGATCGATGGGCTGGGTGGGCTGAAGGGTCTATTTCCATGCTGTATCTTTCAGCCAGTCCGTGTGAAGAAGGGTCTCAATCCCAAACGTCACCCGTTTCTTCTCCCCAGAAATGCTGCCTGTCCCGCTGAGTTACTCCAGCGTTTTGTGTCTATCTTTGGTGTAAACCAACATCTGGAGTTCTTTCCTTCACATCAATCCATCAGTCAGTCAGTCAATCAATGAATCAATCAATTGATCAATGAGTGCAAGATTCCCGATGCACCCTTGCTTTGCTTCTACAGATCCTTGCTTTGCTTGACCCGCTGAGTTCATCCCGCAGTCTGTTTTTTAACCTCAGTAATCAGGACCATCATTTCAAGGATTCCCCCAAGTTTCAGTCCCCGTAGAAACAGGGCGAGGCAGCTGGAGGTTGGCGCCATGCCCATGAACCGTGTGGCCTTTTCCAAGTAAGAGTTGTGATTCGGTAGCTGAAGCAGTTCTAATCATTGGTATATTTCCAGCGCTTGCCTCTGAAGCAGAGGTAGTAGCTGTGCCTGCCGTGTGTGATGCCTTCACACAGACCTCACACAGACCTGTCAAAGACATCCCCAGCTCCCTGAGGAAACCCATGTACTTGCTCTCTGCACAACTAACAGGAGTGAATCAATAGCTGCGGAAATGTGGCTGGACAGACCCTTGGGTCTCTGCAGGCACAGACTTCAGATGCTATGTTGTCAGAATCACACAGGACAAGGCTGCCAAGGAGAGGGAGAAAGGTGGGTAACAATACAGCACAGAAGCAAGCAGCAACGACAAATATCATGCAGATTTGTGGAGAATATCAAGGGCTAATCACTTCAAATGTCTGACACTAATTGCTAAATATATTAAAATCAGGTATTTGCAGGTTGCTTGAGTCTGGTGATTTACATGGATCATGTCAAACCTGCCTCTACATTACGTTTATTAGATGCCTGAAAGCTTGAAATCTCTAATTTGGTGAATTGATGTTTTGATAACTGATGCAATATTACCACCGATTCCATCAGTCCGGGAGCCCTTGGTATTAGTGTGATCTGGCTTAAACCCACTTCTTGTTCCATTATCTGCCAATGTTTGCTCACAGCTCTGCAAAAAATACTGAGGGCAATGCTGGCTTCTGCACGTTAGTTTAGTTTAGTTTAGCGATACAGCGCGGAAACAGGCCCTTCTAGCCCACCGAGTCCGTGCCGACCAGAGATCCCCGCATACTAATGCTATCCCACACACACGTGGGACAGTTTACAATTACACCAAGCCAATTACCCTACAAACCTCTACGTCTTTGGAGTGTGGGAGGAAAGCGGAGATCTCGGAGAAAACCCACACAAGTCTCGGGGAGAACGTACAGGCAAGTCAGGATCTAACCCGGGCCTCTGGCGCTGTGAGGCAGCAACTCTACCGCTGCCCATGTGGAGCTTGGTAAAATCAGAGTGTTACTTAAGATCCAGTGGGAGGTTCTTGTTGAGTGGCGTTCTGTAAGAAATGCGTTCAGGGCGTCTCCTTTATGGGGGGAGAAAGCCTAGGGGAGTGTTGGTTAATTTAGTTTAGTTTATTGTCATGTGTACTGAGGTACAGTGAAAAGCGTGTTGCATGCTGATCAGTCAGCGGAGAGACAATACAGGATTACAATCGAGCCATTCATGGGAATAACGTGAATTAAATAACACAATACGTTAATAACCATAATACCTGGAAGCTATATTAAGCCAAATTCCATAGTGCAACCAAAGACACAGTCCATTGAAGATCGCAGTTGCTGAGGACAGTGCAGTGCAGAGTTCACGAGCCTGGTAGTTGCTGGCAAGAAGCTGTTCTTGAGCCTGGAGGTCACGGTTTTGGAGCTCCTGTAACTTCTTCCCGATGGTAGCAGCGAGAAGGGAGCTTGTCCCTCTCCATGCCTGACCCTCCAGTCCTTGTTTCCCCGGGCGGGGGGTGCGGGAAGGTCAGACCCCCCCTCCCCAGTTCTTCTCACCATCCATGAAAGGGACTTGTGGACCTGTCCGTGTCTCAACAGGCAGTCGTGGTCAGTGCCACCGATGGCTGGTTCTGGCCAAATGTCCCCACTCACAGAGTCAACACGATAATGCCACTAAGATAATCACAAAATGCTGGAGTAACCCAGCGGGACAGACAGCATGGGTGACGTTTCCGGTCGAGACTCTTCTTCGGACTAAGAGTTGGGAGACGGAGAGGTACATAGAGATATGGAAGGGTAAGGTGTGAAAACGAGAGATCAAAGGGAGGAAGTTCAGGGACAATGGATCGTTGTTTGCTGTGGGGAACGTGACAAGTGAGGAGGACAGTGGAACTAGTCAAAGAAATAGGATAGGGGAGGGATGGAGAGAAAGGGAAAGCAAGGGTTATTGAAGTTAGAGAAGTCAATATTCATACGGCTGGGGGTGTAAGCGGCCTAATCAAAATATGAGGTGTTGTCCATCCAATTGTAGAGGTGGCCCAGGACAGAAAGGTCAGTGTGGGAATGTGGGGACTAAGATGCCCCAAAGCTCCTGTTTGGCCCACATCCCTCTAAACCTTTCCCATCCCCAACTCATGAGTTTCAGCACAGCCGGGCAAAACGTCACCTAACCGTCACGGTGGCACAATGGTAGAGCTACTGCCTGACAGCGCCAGAGACACGGGTTCGATCCTGGCCACGGGTGCTCGTCTGTACGGAGTTCAACGTTCTCCCCGCGACCTGCGTGGGTTTTCTCCGAGATCTTCGGTTCTCTCCCACACTTCAAAGGCTTACAGGCTTGTAGGTTCATTGGCTTGGTATAAATGTAAAAATGTTAAATTGTCCTTGGTGTGTGTGTGTGTAGGGTAGTGTTAATGTGCGGGGATCGCTGGTCGGCACGGACTCGGTGGGCCGAAGGGCCTGTTCCTGTGCTGTATCTCTATACTAAACTAAGCCGGGGGGGGGGGGGGGGGGGGGGGGGGGGGGGGGGGGGGGGGGGGAGTGGAGGAGGTTTGTCACGGTGGAAGGCATAAGAGAATAAATAACAGCAAGGATGCAAGGAGACAGGGTGGCAGTGATGCAGTAGAGGTGTAAATGGGAAAGTTTATTTTGATGAACTTAATAGCCCAGTGTGATTATTCTCATCATTGTTCAGCACCGATGTATGAACAAGGGGAGCAGTGCAAGAGGCTGATCAGTATTCACCCGGAGAGCAGAGAGAAAATTACATTTCCGTCTGCCGAAATTCCAAACCTAATTAACAAGTTCCTCTCAATCGATCAATGAAACAAACAAACCATTTATGATCTTTGAATTTTTCAAAGAAAGAGCCCATTATAATATGTTCTGCAGTGGGCAAATGTAGCCATTCGGTTTAAAAATACGAATGTAATTTCTCATTCCTGGAGGGTTTCACAAAACCACTTTGAAGGCACAGTTCACGATATTAAAATCAGTTGAAGATTAATGAGGGAGCACTTATTAGTTTTAATGCAGGTGTTTAGAGGCAGTCTCCCACTGACTGTATGTGTGGCTGGAGGGCCATTGGAAATAGGTCTACAATGCACGTCTGGTGTGTGTGAAGAGAACATGCCCACACAAAGGGAATTGTTTCCTGGATCCTTAAGGTGCCTGTCCCACTTACACTATTTTTTTGGCAATGTTGCGATTTTCAACATGTTGAAAATCCAGCGGCAACCAGAAAAAGGCACGACTCTTTGGGCAAATAATTTCCACAAAACCAGTGCTACAGGTGACACCTGTTTGGTGGAGAGTAGTCGCCCAAAGATTTGGTCGCCGATGGATTTTCAACCTGCTGGAAATTTTCGGCAACCTGCTGCGACAATGACGGGTGCCGGCAAGTCGCCGAAAAAAATCGCGTAAGTGGGACAGGCCCTTAAGGTGCCTATCGGAGAACATGTGTGAACAATCACTTTTCATTTAGTTTGGAGACACAGCGTAGAAACAGGCCCTCCAGTTCACAGAGTCCGCTCCAACCAATGATCACCCATACATGCACTAGTTTAGATTTTAGAGATACAGCGTAGAAACGGGCCCTTCAGCCCACCGAGTCCGTGCCAACAAATGGTCACTAGTTTAGATGTGGGCCAAACAGCTCCCTCATTAATCTTCAAACGAGTTGCCAGAGGAGGTAGTTGAGGCAGGTCCTTCCACTAAACGTTATTCCCTTATGTATCTGTACACTGTAAATGGCCCAATGGTAATCATGTATTGTCTTTCCGCTGACTGGTTAGCACACAACAATAGCTTTTTACTCTACCTCAGAAACTAAGCTGAACTAAACTAAACTGAGAGACAGGAAGGGTCGCAGTGAACAATGGACCTCATTGATATTCATAACAACATTTAAAATACATTTGTAGCTGGGACATGTCGGCCGGTGTGGGTAAGTTTGGCCGAAGGGTGTGTTTCCACATTGTATCACTCTATGACTCTAGGTACATGGATAGGAAAGATTTAAAGGGATATGGGCTATGTGTGGACGTGGAACTAGCGTAAATGGGGCATCTTGGTTGGCATAGTTTAGGTGGGCTGAAGGGCCTGTTTCCTGTATGATTCTATGATTTATTCTTTGATACTCAGTATGGAAAGCCGGATGTGTGGATTTTCCATCTGTAACAGGGACATCTGCAACAGTGCAGCATCCCCTCCCGAGCACTGCGGTAGATGTTCTAGTTTAGTTTAGTTTATTGTCACGTGCACCGGGCCACAGTGAAAAGCATTTTGGTGCGTGCTAATCAATCAGCAGAAAGACTATACATGATTACAATTAAGTCGCCCACAGTTTACAGACACAGGATAAAGGGATTAATGTTTAGTGCAAGGTAAAGTCCAATTAAAGATAGTCCTGGGATCTCCAATGACACGGATAGTGGCTCAGGGCCGCTCTCTAGTTGTGATAGCTGGGATAAAGCTGGGGAGAAACTTTCCTTGAATCTGGAGGTGTGCGTTTTCATACTTCTGTACCTCTTGCCCGATGAAGGAGTGACCGGGGTGAAATTGGTCCTTGATTATGCTGGCGGCCTTGCCGAGGCAGCGTGAAGTGTAGATTTTATCTCGGGAATGAAGCCAAAAGCCATAGCTCCCTGAATCCGGGTCCCAGTGCCATCCAAACGAGCCGCTGTTGATGACCAAACATGCACTGTAGCAAAATAAGTCAGACACTAAATATGTAAAATAAAAGCAGGAATAAAAGGACGATGTGCTTTTCTCAGCAGCATCTCTGGCGAAAAGGAATAGGTGACATTTCGGATCGAGACCCTTCTTCAGACTGAGGTCGGTTCCCTCAGTCTGAGGAAGGGGTTTGACCCAAATGTTACCTCTTCCTTTTCTCCAGGGATGCTGCCTGACCTGCTGAGTTACTCCAGATTTTTGTGCCTATCTTCACTGTAAACCAGCATCTGCAGTTCCTTCCTATGTAATGTGTTCAGCAGTTCCAGCCACACCTGTGAAACGAGGGACAGCGTTTCGGGTAGTGAACTTTCATTAGAATTGACAGAGGTTCTGATGAAAGAACGTTTGCTGGAGAGATTAGCGCTCAACATACATTTCCTGAATTACCGAGGGGTTCCGGCATTTCCTGCTGTAAACCAGACTTATTTATCACTGATAGACTCATCTTTTCACTGACTGGATAGCACGCAGCAAAAAAGCTTGTCATTGTTTCTCAGTACACGGGACAATAATAATATAAATAAACCAGACTTATAATGTGGAACACCTTAAATTGCCGTTAAGACTTTTGGGATATAATTTACTTCACTTTTTTTAATCTCTTGAGTCCGCTGAACTCTCATGGCAGAACTTGCCTGGGCCTGTGTAGGAAGGAACTGCAGATGCTGGTTTAAACCGAAGATAGACACAAAATGCTGGAGTAACTCAGCAGGCGATCGATGCAGCATCTCTGGATAGACTCGGTTTGTACTCGCTAGAATTTAGAAGATTGAGGGGGGGTCTTATAGAAACTTACAAAAATTCTTAAGGGGTTGGACAGGCTAGATGCAGGAAGATTGTTCCCGATGTTGGGGACGTCCAGAACAAGGGGTCACAGTTTAAGGATAAGGGGGAAATCGTTTAGGACCGAGATGAGAAAAACATTTTTCACACAGAGAGTGGTGAATCTCTGGAATTCTCTGCCACAGAAGGTAGTTGAGGCCAATTCATTGGCTATATTTAAGAGGGAGTTAGATGTGGCCCTTGTGGCTAAAGGGGTCAGGGGGTATGGAGAGGATACTGAGTTGGATGATCAGCCATGATCATATTGAATGGCGGTGCAGGCTCGAAGGGCCAGATGGCCTACTCCTGCACCTATTTTCTATGTTTCTATGAATGGGTGACATTTTGGGTGGAGACCTTTCTTCAGACTGAGAGTCAGGGGAGAGGGAAACTAGAGGTAAGAAAAGGACAAAATGCAGTAAGTAAGAACTGCAGATGCTGGTAAAATCGAAGGTAGACACAAAATGCTGGAGTAACTCAGCGGGCGAGGCAGCATCTCCGGAGAGAAGGAATGGATGACGTTTCGGGTCGAGACCCTTCTTCAGACGTCTTGAAAAGTATGAAAAGAAAGTCTTGTTTTCAATCAGGAGCAGAAGCGATATTCACAATTGTTCACAACCCGAGTTGTCGGAACTGAAAATCGTTAATTCTAGGAAGCAAGACATCAAATCCCAACCTCTGTTGTTTGTTCCGACAAGTAGTTCCATCTCGCTGGTGCTTGTCATGTTTAAAAGGAATTGGCAGCAGAGTGGCGACTCGGCAGAAGGTCAGATTTTCTGCTTTAAGATTTTTCTTTCCAAAAAACTGGGTCCTTTGTAGTTCATCGTGATATTCACAGATCCGCCAGCGTGACATTTGGGCTGTTTTTTTAATGGTCTTCTCCCACTGTCTGCCAGAGGGCTCCAGGGTATTCCTCTGCCGCTGCTGCCCTTCACGGAAAATGTTAAAGCGCAACGATGTTCATCTCTTAAAATAAACCCACCTGATTGTGCTGAATAATTCACTGCTACATATTGTGCGTCTGTTTGAGAAGAAAGCCTCGACGCTTCTCCTTTGACATTTCTGAACAATCTTAAGTCCAAGGCATTGGAGATGAGGTCTTCGGAATGTGTAAGAAGGAACTGCAGATGCTGGTTTAAACCGATGAAAGACACAAAAAACTGGAGTAACTCAACGGGGCAGGCAGCATCTCTGGAGAGAAGGAATGGGTCGAGACCCTTCTTCCCTGGGATGAGCTAGGATGTTGGGAAGTCTATTTGGGATGTTGAGTTACTCCATTTTTGATGGAGGGCCTGCAGTGTGAAACATTACTTCTATGTCCCTCCCCGCAGATGCTGCCTGACTTGTGGCATCTTTCTACCATTTTCTGTTTCAGTTTCAGATTTCCAGCATCAGTTTTGTTTTGTTTTCACCCTTTTGCATTGTTCAGCTTTTTTCCGAAGAAAGGAAGTGGTGTGGAGGGGCTGCCAGACTGAAGATGCAGGGATCTTGTGCAAAAAAAACAAACACATCAGCGACTGTGGAGGGAATGGATAGATAATATTTCAGATTGAGGTCCTTCTTCAGATTGAAATATATTCATGATAAGACGACACAAAGTGCTGGAGTAATTCAGCGGGACCAGCAGCATCTCTGGAGAACATGGACAGGTGATGTTTTGGATCGGGACCCTTCTTCAGACCCTTTCTTCGTATTCTCCAGAGAGAACAGTTCCCTGATCTGCGGAGTTACTCCAGCATCTTTTGTCTTTTTTTGTAAACCAGCATCTGCCCTTTTTGTTTCTTGATATACATTCAATGTTGAAAGTGCACAACATGTGCACTCTCCAGAGCAAACAAAATCATGAGAGACCTCTTCCACCCCTGCAACGGACTGTTCCAGCCGCTACGGTCAGGCAAACGCCTCCGTTGCCATGCAGTGAGAACGGAGAGGTTGAGAAGGAGTTTCTTCCCAGAGGCAATTCGGACTGTAAACGCCTATCTCACCAGGGACTAACTCTACAGAACGTTTTTCCTTCTATTATTATTTATTATGTAAAAGAATATGCGTGTTATGATTGTGTTTATAATTTGTCTGGTTGTTTTGTTGTTTGTCCTTTGCACAAAAGTCCGCGAGCATTGCCACTTTCATTTCACTGCACATCTCGTATGTGTATGTGACAAATAAACTTGACTTGACTTGACTTGACATGTGGATTGATTATTTAGACTTTAGAGATGCAGCGTGCAAACAGGCCCTTCGGCCCATCAGATCCGCGCCGACCTGCGATTACCCGTACAATAACACTATCCTACACACAAAGGACAATTTTTACCAAAGCCAATTAACCTACAAACCTGTACGTCTTTGGAGTGAGGGAGGAATCTGGAGCACCCGGGGAAAACCCATGCGGGTCACTGGGAGAACGTACAAACTCTGTACAGACAGCACCCGTGGTCAGGATCGAGCCCGGGTCTCTGGCGCAGTAAGGCAGCAACTCCACCACTGCACCACTGCGCAGCCTCTGAATGTTCTTGATGAATGTAGTCCAATTTGAAGAACAAGTGGTGGGGTTTGTGAAACATGCCACCTCTGTTCCTTTGGGCTGCTGTGGAAGGCGGCATGGTGGCGCAGAGGTAGAGTCGCTGCCTGACAGCTCCAGAGACCCGGGTTCAATCCTGACCACGGGTGCTGTCTGTACGGAGTTTGTATGTCGACCTGCGACGGTTTCCACCGGGACCTCCGCTTTCCTTCCACACTCCAAATACGTAGGGGTTTGAATGCTAATCGGCTTGGTATAATTGTAAATTGTCCCTAGTGTGTGTAGGATAGTGCTGGTGCGGGGGGGGGGGGGGGGGGTCGCTGGTCGGCATGGATTCGGTGTGCCGAAGGGCCTGTTTCCGTGCTGTATCCCTAAACTAAACTAAACTCAACATCCTCTGCGTTCTGATAAAGCATACTCTGGTGGCTTTGACCAACGGTCCTTGAACTCTGCATGGTGGCCAAATGGCGAGCTGCGCCCATCCCCTGGCAATGGAACTGCTGCAAAAGCAACATCAAAGCCCCATCCCCTGGCCAGACTGAGAGGCAAGGCTGTGAGTGGGACATGTATCTATCTGAACACTTTCCCACCCCTCCGCTCACATCAGCGCC
Source organism: Leucoraja erinaceus (assembly GCF_028641065.1). Lineage (NCBI taxonomy): Eukaryota > Metazoa > Chordata > Chondrichthyes > Rajiformes > Rajidae > Leucoraja > Leucoraja erinaceus. The sequence continues at coordinate 8,687,520 of NC_073408.1, forward strand.
CTCCAGAAAAATCTGTGCGGAAATCCAATTTGTATCATTTTCAAGTAGGTAGCACTTGTAAAATGGTGTGCGCATATGTAAACCTCGCATGGAGTAAACACTAAGCTTTAGACTGCGCATCAGTGAAAGGAGATTATTAAATCCTTTGGAACATTATTATCCCGGAATGAAAGCAGGAGATTGAACACAGTCTGGCGAAGGCAGCAACGTACTACACAATACAATTCCAAAATAAACATTATCTCCAGATTATTGAAAATCATGACTCATTTTCATGAAACAAATGACTTCCCTTTGTGCCTGACCTTCCACAGTGACCTGAGGCATCTTTCAGCTGCTGAAGTATTTCACACCAGTTGCCGTGGTGACATGGCAGGCTGACTTGTGCACAGCAATTCCCCACAACCAACTCGAGGACAATGATGAGGTCACATCCAGAAACGTCACCTCTCCATGTTCTCCAGAGATGCTGCCCGACCCACTGAGTTACTTACTCCAGCACTCTGTGAAACGTCACCTCTCCATGTTCTCCAGAGATGCTGCCCGACCCGCTGAGTTACTCCAGCACTCTGTGCCCTTTCGCATAAACCAGCATCTGCAGTTCCTTGTTTCTTCATCTCTTTCCATGATGTTAAGGAGCAGTGTAGGAGCAAAGCCCTGGGATAATTTGCGTATTTTCAACACTCTAGTATCATGAGATCTTTTACATCCTCCCGAGTGACTCAATCGAGTGATACATCTGTCGACAAAGCAACCCCTCAGTACTCTAGGCTTAGGTTTATTATTATCATGTGTACCAAGGTACAGAGGAAAGTCAGGATTGAACCCAGGTCTCTGGCATTGTAAGGCAGTAACTCTACCACCGCACCACCATGCCGCCTTGATTTAGTTTAGTTTAGTTTGAAGATACAGTGCAGAAACAGGCCCTTCAGCCCATCGAGTCCGAGCCGACCAGCGATCCCCGCACATTAACACTACCCTACAAACACTAGGGACAATTTACACATACACCAAGCCAATTAACCTACAGACTTTGGAGTGTGGGAGGAAACCGAAGATCTCGGAGAAAACCCACGGGGTCAGGGGGAGAATGTTCAAACTCCGTACAGACAGCACCCATTGTCGGGATCGAACCCAGGTCTCCGGCGCCGTAAGGCAGCAACTCTACCGCTGCGCCACCGTGCTGCTCAACATTGGTCTTGGGCTTCTTGGGCTTTCCCCTTGTTTCCGAGCCGGAGAGGTGTGAGACTCTGCAATCCTCCGTCTGGAAGATTCACCCTGCAGAAAACAAAGTGACTAATGCGATCAGCAGCCTGCGAGTGCTTCTCCTGCAGCTCGTCTCCCAGAAAATCTGGGTGGTAATAGGATTGTACTGAAACGATTAATGTGCGGGGGATTTGCTTTTCAGAATAAATTCAGCATGGAAATGAGTTGTCTCGGTGTAGTTGTGCTGCTGGCCTTCAGAGGGAAGTCCTGGTATCCTGGCTTGAAGCAATAGGAGTAACTCAGCGGATGAGGCAGCATCGTTGGAGAACATGGATAGCTAACATCTCGAGGTGAAGCATCACCTACCTGCCCAGAGATGCTGCCTGGCCCTGCTGAGTTACTCCAGCACTTTGTGCCTTATTTTGAGTAAAGCAGCATCTGCAGTTCCTTGTTTCTGCAAATTCCACCGGTTGCAGTGGCAACTCCCTGGCCTGCCACTGGGGGCAGCGTGTGTCCATTCTGACACAACTGTGGGGAAAGTTGTGAGATTGTGGGGAGTTTTACTGCAGCAGACAAAGGTCTCTGGTTGTCATGGACTTCATGCCACTGGATCCTCACCCAGATCTGTCAAGGACCGTGGGGTCGCTGTCTGTGCACCAGTCTCCCCACGTTAAACAAAGTCACGCACAGGCGTCCTCCATATGGGGAATAGCACCCTGGAGACACCCTTGGTCAGCCACGACTGATGGGGGCCAAAGAATAAGAATAAGAACTGGTGCCCACAGCCCGCCATGCTGCCCCCCCACAGTGAACGCCTCCCATCACAATACCTCTTTAATCGTCGGCAATTTGTGTTTGAATTGTTCCCCGCTGATGGGCGAGCCTGTGAGAGGTGACCCTCCAGCGCAACCAGGGTGATTTATACATTTGGCAGCGGCTCCTGTCTGAGCAGGGAGCTGCTTTGCAGAGATAGCTCATGTCTGACGAGATAGCTGGCCTTCAGTCATTTACTCCTGCAGCCTGGGTCCTCACGAGCCTAGCGTGGGTAATAACGGCTCTGTCCCTCCTCATTACAATGAACCACTTTGTTCTAAAGTGCTGCATCTGGCTTTATAACTGTTTTGACCAAAGATAGACACAAATTGCTGGAGTAACTCAGCAGGTCAGGCAGCGTCTCTGGAGAAAAGGAATAGATGACGTTTCAGGTTGAGACTTCTTCAGACTTCTTTCATCTCGACACTATTCATTTTCTTCAGAGATGCTGCCTGACCCGCTGAGTTATCCCATCTTTTTGTTTCTATCTTCGGTTTAAACCAGCATCTGCAGTTCCTTCCAAGCGAGTTTACACTAGTGGGAGAGTGTGGGACCAGAGGTCTCAGAATTACAGGACCTTCCTTAAGGATGGAAATGAGGAGGAATTTCTTTAGGCAGAGGGTGGTGAATCTGTGGAATTCATTGCCACACTGTGGAGAGGCCATCAATGGAAAGTTTTAATGCAGAGATAGATGGATTGTTGATTAGTACGGGTGTCGGGTATATGGGGAGAAGGCAGGAGAATGAGTATGAGGGAGAGGGATAGATCAGCCAAGACCGAATGGCGGAGTAGACTTGACGGGCTGAATGGCCTAATTCTGCTCCTATCACTTATGAACCTTCGAACTACACATTGAACTGTTTTGAGTTGTGCATGTCTACCGATGTGGTTTACAAGATGTGGTTTTCAAAACAGCTCGTGCTTGGAAATATCCAGGAGCAGGTATCAGCCCGCTTGAAGGTTGGAGATACCTGTTAGTTGCTGATGGATGCAGCAGAGTTGCGATGGGTCGGGCTCAGTGCCTCACCGTTTTTACAGGTGGTGCAGCGGTAGAGTTGCTGCCTCGCAGCGCCAGACACGCGGGTTCCATCTGACTACTGGTGCTGTCTGTACGGAGTTTGTACGTTCACCGTTTGTACATGGGATTTCTCTCAGGATCTCTGGTTTTCCTCCCACACACCAAAGGCGTGCATGTTAGGATTGTATCATAGTTGCATAGTAATTTATTATGGATATATGTTTGTATTGTATTATGGTGGTGGGTTCTGGCTTGTTTTATTGTGGTGTAAATATTAGGTTTTAATAATTGAATAAATCTTTTGATAGAAATTTAAAAAAAAAAGATGCATGTTTGTTGGTTCATTGGCTTGGTATAAATGTAGATTCTCCCTAGTGTGCGTTGGACAGCATTACTTTGCTGGGATCACTGGTCGGCGTGGAGTCGGCGAGTTTCCGCGCTGTATCTATAAACTAAACTAAACAAAGTGGTTGAAAGAAGTCTCATAGCTGCGCCTATTGACTAATCTCTGGGTGAGCAGATCTGCCAAATGGTGACAAGACAGGACTCAATGTGCTGGAGTAATTCAGCAGCTCAAGCAGCATCTCTGGTGAACCCGGAGACCCTTCCTCAGACTGATTATAGGGGGGGCGAGGAGAAAGTTGGAAGGAATTCCTTATGGGAAACGGAGATGTAACAGGAGAAGGTACACAAAAATGCTGGAGAAACTCAGCGGGTGCAGCAGCATCTATGGAGCGAAGGACAAAGGCAACACAAAAACCCTTCTTCAGAATGATCGGGGGGGGGGGGGGGGGGGAGAAGCAACAGGAGACGTTTCTTCCCCCCCCCCTGCCCCCTAGTGTCCCCCCTAGTGTCCCCACTCCACAATCAGTCCCGAAGATGGGTCCTGGCGCAAAACATAGCCTATCCGTGTTCTCCAGACATGTTGCCTGACCCGCTGAGTTACTCCAGTACTTTGTGTCCTTTTGTGAATTAACCGACCTCTGCAGTTCCTTGTTTCTACAAGAGATGGGACTGACCAAGCCTGTAGTTACTGGACACGAGGAATTGCAGACGCTGTAATCGTAAGCAAAAAAACACAACGTGCTGGAGTAACTCAGCAGGTCAGGCAGCATCTCTGCAGAACGTGCCCCCCCCCCCCCCGTCAGTATTCTCTACATGTGGGGCTCTCTTGCTCCCTGCCAGCAGTGCTCCCCATCTCTGTTCTCTGCACCTGTACTGCTGCCTCCAGCACTGATCCCGGTGCATGGATCACCCTTGACACTGCTACCTGCACATGCATGCTTCCTCGGCTGGTGCGTGCTCCTCCAACTTCACTATTCTCTCTGTGTGTGTGTCACCCCCCCCCCCCCCCCCCCCCCCCCCCCCCCCCCCCCCCCCCCCCCCCCCCCCCCCCCCCCCCCCCCACATGTATCTCGAGTTGGGTTTGAGCCCTGGCTCCTTTACCTCCATCAATGAGCCGAGACCAGCACACACAACTGAACAAATACCTTCAGAATGCTCAGCCTGCCCCGTATAATGGAGCACTCTGACTTTAACTGCGACCCTTTGCTCAACTCTCACTCGTTCCTATTTGTATGTGAATCCCTTTTGTCCCGGTGTGCTGCTTACAGCTGTAAATGTGGAGTAGTGATTAACATAGGACGCGGGGAGAAGCCTGTAATACTTGCTCTTGCATCTTATCCCAGGCGGAGAATTGCTTTCTCATCTCAAGTGGTGATTTGTGCCGTCTAAGTCTCTGCTCCGACTTGTGCCGCTGAAGGTTTCTGTGTTCTGTTCACATCAGTGAGGCAGATCAGGCTTAGCACTGTAATGAACCAGTTCTAGAGCTGCATGGTGAATGAACAGATCATGGCCAAGTGATCATCCCAAAGGACTGCGTACAGAGGATGGGGCTCCTCCGTAATCCACGGCAGAGCTTGCCTTGTGTGTTTAGTTTACTTTAGTTCAGGGGTACAGCGCAGAAACAGGCCCTATAGCCCACTGAGTCTGTGCCAACCAATGATCGCCCCATACACTAGCACTATCCCGCACACTGGGGACAATCGAAATTTTTTTAACAGAAGCCAATTATCGTACAAACCTGCACGTCTTTGGAGTTGTCCACCTTGGACAGGTATATGGATAGTACAGGTATGGAGGGATATGGGCCAAGCGCAGGCAGGTGGGACTAGTGTAGCTGGGACATGTTGGCTGTTGTGGGCAAGTTGGGCCGAAGGGCCTGTTTTCACATTGTATCACTCTGGGACTGACTCTGTTGTGGCAGCTTTGGTTTGGTGGTGGCGCTGAGTTTAGCTGAGGCGGCGGGTAATCAGGGAATGACTGGTGACTGAACCGTGAGACAGGGGGGGAACGGGCGGTTCAGTCTGTAGTGTGCAACAGCTCACCGCCTCTCTACAGAGGCTGACAGAGAGGATGATGTATGCAGAGAAGAGATGGTTGGTGCAACCCGACTCTCTGTTTGGGTCAGACAACAAAATGCTGCAATAACTGCGCGGGTCAGGCAGCGTCTCTGGAGAAAGGAAGGGTGACGTTTCGTTTCGAGTCGAGTCCCTTCTTTAGACAATCTGAAGAAACGTCACCCATCCTTCTCTCCAGAGAGGCTGCCTGGCCCGCTGAGTTACTCCAGCATTTTGTGTCTACCTTCAGTCATCCAGCGTGTGAAGTGTATTCTCACACATTTTACCTCCTCTGGCAGCTTGTTACAGATACATGCACCACCCGCTGAGTGAAAAGGTTGCCCCTCGGGCTCCCGTTAAATCTTCACCCCTCTCAGGCTCTCTGGTTTAGTTGCGACATTTCTGATCACACCCACCCCCTGTTGCTTTGGCGGTGTTGGAACAGCAGCTGGGAGACCACACGACTGTCCTGCTTCACCATACTGCGCGAGGTCACCTTGACACCACAGATGTAAACAAGACATGAAGTGGTTGAGACATTCATCAGCAAATGCATTGCCTCTCCAAATTGGACTAATAAGTTGCTTTAATCAAGCATCCATCACTGTTCGTTTCACATTGTATGATTCTTGACGTGTGAGTGGCAGCTGCTTCACAGGAGGATGGGGGCACCCAGGTGGAGATAGACCCTCCCGCATGTTCCTGCTCCCTCAGTCACGGCAGCGCACTCACACTCCAGCCAGACCCAGGCCACGGCTTCTCTGTTCCGAGGGGCCTCACTGGAGTTTAATGTGCATGGAATCAGACCAAGTCCACACTGAGCAACGACCACCTCGTTCACCAGCACTATCCTACACACTGGGTACAATTTGCAGAAGTCAATTACCAGAAGGTCAGGTCGGGGGGAATTCCCCTCCCCCGCCACGACTACCTGCTCCATGGTCAGATAGATGGCGACTTTTTGCTGGTTTTTTTTTCCCTTTTTCCTCCGCCCTCAATATTTAATATGTAACAGAATATGTGATTTTGTAACCTTCTGTTTGTAGTTTGTTTGGTTATTTGTTTGGTTTTTTGCACAAAGTCCGCGAGCATTGCCACTTTCATTTCGTATGTGTATCTGATGAATAAACTTGACTTGACTTGACTAAACTGTCTCCCCCACCTGGTTTGCCAGGTGAGGAGGGGGCTGTGGACCCCCAGCAGGACCAAAATCAAGACCTGTCAAAGGGCGGATGAGCTCCTATCGAGCCAACGGCCATCCACACTTCAGTAGAAGTTGCGATCACTGTCGTACATGGCATTGTGTAAGGAATGATGATAAAGCACACACACCAAAATCCTATACTTCTGACGGCGGAAGTCTGCAGGAACTGGAGGACACGTGTGGTGCGTCCGTCACCGTTCCCGTCGGAAGCCAGCGCCACTGCGTCGCTAATGTTATCAACGATGATGAATTAACCCTGCACACCTGCACGTCTTTGGAGTGTGGGAGGAAACCCTCATGGTCACAGGGAGATCGTACAAACTCCTTACAGACAGCACCCGCAGTCAGGATCTAACCCGGTTCTCTGGCACTCTAAGGCAGTAACTCTCCCTCTGCGACCACCTGTTATTTCAAAGCTTGTAGACTGTTGGGTTTGAGACAATGTGGTGGGCTGTTAAATCATCAGGCCAGCATGGACGAGTTGGGCCAAAGGGCCTGTTTCCTTGATGTATGACTCTGCGACGGTAACAAAATGTTTTTGGAGGACACAAGGTCATCATTGGGCTCTTTCAGCGAGTCAACAAATTACTCTTTTTGGGTGAAGCCTTTGCCGGGACTTTAATTTGAACCGAGTGAAATGTTATTTTATTATTTCAGGGTTTTCCCTGGTTGAAGTGAAACGCTGAAAAGGATTGTGGTTCAATTTGGCTTTGAATGCGGAGGGGGGGGGATTTTACTTGTACCTCGGGCTGGGGTTAATAGCACCTGTGACCTGCGTTGCTATCTGACCACCAACTGGGTGGCACGGTGGCGCAGCGGTAGAGTTGCTGCCTTACAATGCTTACAGCGCCAGAGACGTGAGTTCAATCCCGACTATGGGTGCTGTCTTTACGGAGTTTGTACATTCTCTCCGTGACCTGTGTGGGTTTTCTCCAAGAATTTTGGTTTCCTCCCACACTCCAAAGACATACAGGTTTTTAGGTTAATTGGCTTGGTATAATTGTATAAATTGTCCTTGGTGTAGGATAGTGTTAATGTGTGGGGATCACTGGTCAGTGCAGGCTCGGTGGGTCAAAGGGCCTGTTTCCGCGCTGTATCTCCAAACTACACAGATGATGACCAGGGCTGGAATTGTACCTCGTTAAACCCGTACTCATTTATACTCCGTGTGAGACAACGTCCATAAATACACAACGCATCTCCGGGGAACGTGACCATGGACAGGAAGCCAAGCCAGAAGTGATGGCTTCCCTGCCTGCTGACTGTGTGGAAGCTGCACAGGTATGTCCTTGCAGCTACAATAAGCGAGTTCGGTATCCCGGTAAACAAAAGGAATCATGGGATTGGTCAAAGGTCATTGACATCGGGATTTAAAAAAAAAGCCAAAGCAGCGCTGTATAAACTGTGTCCAAAATTGTTAACTATTCTACCAAGGAATTAATCTAGAATTCTGTCAACTCAATAGCTTCCTTTCTTCTGCTGTTCACACGCTATTTACACAGTCCCAGTTCTAGTTCAGTTCATTCACCTGCAATTATGATATTATTCAAAAAGTTAAAGAATTTATTATTTTCATTTAATCCTTAATGTGCTTGCTACTGGAATAAGAAAATATTGCTTGTGTTTGAAACATTTTCTTATCTTATATTAATAATTTATGTGTAAAAATATATTTGATCTGAGGCAGGCAGCGCGTGTATCAGTGTGATGTGGGCTGATGCTTTACCAACAGGCGGTGTGAACGTACCGTTAAGGCAAAGATTCATCTCCAAGGAAAACTGAGTACAGGGTTGGCCCTGTGAAGGAGCTGCCAATCCAATACAAGACATTTAACTGCGAAATGCCTGCATTGGATAGATTGAGTGGAGGGTCTGTGCTGTTCCAAGTTTGCGGTGGTTGTGGTGTGTTTCCCCCGGCCATCTCACCCAGTGCACGTTGACCAGCACACTTCGCCAGCCCTTGTTAGCAGAGGCTCTTTGTGCAGGTGGTACCCGAAGCCCAAAGGTTTTGTGGCGGTTCTGCGTTAGGATCGGGCAAGCAGCGAGTTAGCGAGAGATCAGAACAGCCCAGGTTGTCGCGACCTAGCTGAGGCCTCGAGTATGCGGGGACTACTCTCGAGCATGAAGGAGAATTACAAAGACCTCCTAGGACCTCGTGTCGAACATGCTGCGAGTACAAGTCGAGGGCAAACTCTTCTAGGCTCGCGGATTAGGTCGTCACAGTGGGACAGCCCCTTAACCAGCCTGTTCAAATCCAATCTGAATTTTCCAACCTATCCCACACAACACATTCTCCTCGTTTCCTTCAATCCAGGAAGGTTGTTTAGATAGAAATGTAAGGACTGTCTCAAATTGGTTGACCACACAACTTGTAATTCGTGTAAATCAATATCGAGTTTGAATGGCTGTGACTCAGGCTAATGCCAGGGATTTGATAATTGACAGGTTCGTTCCAGGCATTCTTGCGTTTTCAAGGCTGGTGCTGCATTCAGTCAATAATTTAAATCGATACAATTGTGGGTTTGTGCAGCCTGCAGTACGCAGTGGCCTACTGCTGACATATTTGACGGTTTAATTTATTTATAAATCTCATTGAAATTAATACACAAGTCCGTACACACACAGTAGCTCAGCTGGCGAGAATCTTTATCCCGAATGACCCATGACCTAGGCATGCGCAGGTGGAATACCAAACTTGTTTATTTCCATTTATGTAGCACCTTCCCATCCAAACACACTAACGGCCAAATGGTTCAGAGGAATATGGGCCAAACGTGGGCAAATAGGTTATCTTAGATGGGGCATCGTGGCTGGCATGGGCCAAAGGGCGTGATTCTGTGCTGTGTGACTATGATCCTGACAAACCTTACGTGGACAGCTAACGCACCCTCCAGGATCATTCACATCTGGACACGACTGTATAGAAATCAACTCACCACCATGCCTGGTGAGTAACCATTAGCACGATAGCCCTCTTTACCTGTCCCAATGGCCAGTGTTCCTCTTCAGCCCCCCCCCCCCTCACTGCCCGGCACTTTAATTTGAGTTTAATTCTAGAGATACAGCGTGGAAACAGGCCCTCCGTCCAGCCCACCGAGTCCACGTCGACCATCAATCCCCGTACGATAGCACTATTCTACACGAGGGACAATTTACAATGTATAATGTACGTCTTTGGAGTGCGGGAGGAAACCGGAGCACCCGGAGAAAACCCACGCAGGTCACGGGCAGAATGTACAAACTCCATACAAATGGCGCCCGTAGTCAAGATGGAACCTGGTCTCTCGCGGTATAACGCAGCAACGCTACCACTGCGCCACCGTGCTACCGTGCCACCACTTCCGGGCAAGAGCTCTCCGTATGGTTCAGGGAACGATGTCGGGTGATGTCTGGACAGTTCACCCTGGTAGTCAGTGATTCTGTTGCAAACGCCCCACACTTAAACAGCGCTGCCAAATTAAAATGAGACCCTAACACCACAACCTCTCCCTTTTATAACACCTTGCACGATCGCACCGAGCAGTGGATTTAATTGCTTCTGTTTGTGGAGCTCTCCAGAGTACAGTTGTTTTTTTGCAAATAAAGATTTAAAATAAAAACAAATAGCCCCTGAACACTACAGATCATAATCATAAACTGTGGGAATTATTAATTGGATAAGCTACAGATTTGGTTTCCAATGTCGCTGGAATAAACCGCGCATATACCTGAATGCGGCTGGATTAATATGCTTATTTGCTGAAGATTTTTGTTGCAGATCATCTGCTTACTTGCCAGCCTATTTGTACTGGGAATGTGACGTCCTCCCTGTAATCTCTGCAGCATTGTGGATGGTTCAGTGCAGGGGAACTTCACCTCGTGTGTTTCTGATACAGGCTGCAGTTTCTAATTGAAAACTGCCTTTCTCCTTGGATGAAGAATACCGACCCGTGTAGCAAGCAAGAAGGTTGGGGCGAGGCCTTACAACTTAGAACAATGCAGCACAGGAACAGGGCCTTCAGTGCTTCTTGCGGTGGGAGATTGCAACCTTCACGTGGTCCGCCCTGTTTCGACGAATGCAACCAAACAAAATAGAACCAAGTTATCCTACAACTTTAGGCTGTGCACGCCACACACAAGAAGAAGTGGTTCTTTATTATTATATTTACCAAGGGGCAGTGGAATTCCTTTTCTTGCACACAGTTCAGTGAATCAGTATTTAAGTACAATCCCACATAACTAAATAAACATAAATGATTGGAGCAGTATTAGGCCTTTCAGCCCAACGTCTGCTCCACCATTCAATCATGGCTGATCCATCACTCCCTCTCAACCCCGTTCTCTAGGTTGCTAGGCAGCTCGTGTGTGTGAGGAATGCCGGCCTACTGGCCCACTAAACACGTGGAATTCGATAGTTTAGTTACAAATGGAATGCACGATGTTGACACGGTGTCTACACTTTCACGTCGTTGTGCCACACTGAGGTGGATTTTGGCAAGCAGTTTAGTCATCAAACAAAGTTTGTTTTGGATGAAGATCGACCCAACGTGCTGGAGTAACTCAGCCAGTCAGCAACATCTCTGGAGGACAAGGATGTGTGATGTTTTGGGTCCTCAAACCCGAAACGTCACCCATCCATTTTTTCCGAAGATGCTACCTGACCCGCTGAGTTACTCCAGAACTTTGTGCTGTTCTTCGGAGTTTATTAGCACCTGCAGTTCCTTTCTTCTCTCTTCATTTTGGACGAGGCAGCTTTCTGAGAGAAATCCTGCATCTCTTTGCAGGTGAAACTGAGACTGTGCTGTTTGTTGATAATGTGCAGGGCTTAACTGCACAGCCAAATATAATTAGCATCCAACTGTGGTTCTGTACCTTTAAACACATCACCTTGGGATGAAACATTTACATGAGACCTCTCTTTTCTCCCAGAGATCCCTGGCTATGTTTAGTGCAAACACAGGGAGGGTCCCTGGTGTAAAAGCCAAGCGTTGCCCTTCAGTTGACTGCTGAGTGTCGCTGTGATTCCTGCCTTACAACAGCGGCAACACCTAAAAGGTGCTGCGATGGCTGAGATTCACGGTGGTTTAATACTGGGTCTGTGGGAATGATGGCCTGTTACTCCTCATAGAAAATCTACTCCGCAGAAGGAGCCCATTCAACTCACTGTGTGTGTGTGTGTGTGTGTGTGTGTGCGTGTGTGTGCGTGGTGCGTGCGTGTGTGTGTGTGTGTGTGTGTATTGGTCAAAATAGTCATGTCTCGTGTACCAAGATACAGTGAAAAGCTTTGCTTTGCGTACTCTAGTATCTAGTATTACTTTAGTTTTAGAGATACAGCGTGGAAACAAACCCAACGGCCTATCGAGTACACGCTGACCAATGATCACCCCGTACGCTTGTTCTATCCTACACACTAGGGGACAATTTACAGAAGCCAATTCACCTACAAATCTGCACGTCTTTGGAATGTGCCAGAACACCCAGAGAAAACCTTCAAACTCTATACAGGCAGCACCCATAGTCAGGATGGTACCCAGGTCTCTGGCGCTGTAAGGCAGTAGCTCCACCACTGTGCCGCCCCTACCTCTGTTACTACTTCCAGGAAGCCATGGACACGAACGTCCAGATCCCATTGATCACATTCCTCAATGCCCGACTATTGCTGGAGCACAAAGTGCTGGAATAACTCAGCAGGTCAGGCAGCATTTGTGCCTGGGTATTTTGGGTCAGGGCCTTCCTTCAAACTGACCAGACCTAGAATGACGATGACCCGAAATGTCATCTCCACATTCTCTCCACAAATGCCGCCTAAACCAGTGAGTTCCTGCAGCACTTTGTGTGTTTATTCAAGATTTCAGCACCAGCATTTCCTTGTGCCTACCGATTACTATATACATCCAAACCCTACTTGACTTCCCAAATGTATCGCTTCAGTTGTTTTTTAGTTGTAGAGATACAGTGCGGAAACTGGCCCTTTGGCCCACAGAATCCGCGCCGACCAGCACACTAACACTATCCTACACACACACACTAGGGACAGTTTTTACATTTATACCAAGCCAATTAACCTACAAACCCGTACGTCTTTGGAGTGTGGGATGAAACCTAAATTCTCGGAGAAAACCCACGCAGGTCACGGGGAGAACTTACAAACTCCGCGCAGACAAGCACCCATAGCCAGGATCGAACCCGGGTCTCTGGCACTGTAATCAGCGATGTAAGGCAGCAACTCTACCGCTGCGCCACCATGCCACCCTTCAAACTGAAGCCATCGTCACACCTGTGGGGATTAAACTCTATCTGCCAACACTCTGCCCAACTTTCCATCGGACCGATGCCCTACTGTAGCCAGAGACAACCTCCCTTGCTGTCCACAACAATAATAACAACTTTGTGAGCCATCCACAAACTTACAAACCAAACCTCCTACAATCACCTGAAGATAGACACAAAGTGCTGGAGCATCCCAGCGGGTCAGGCAGCATCTCTGGAGAAAAAGGATGGGTAACGTTTTCAGTCCGGGATCATCCTTCTACAATCATCTGGGGTTTTACAGAGCCACCCACAAACGAGGAACAGTTTGAATCAGAGGGTCATAAATTGTGCAAATGAGCAAAAAATTCTGATGCAGCTGCAGAGGCTAATCACTTGTGCGTGAAGACAATGAGTTGCTCTAATTGGGTTAAGCACTTCATTAACCAGCATAAAGATGCCGTTGATCTTTGTTAATTATCTACATTCACTCTAATGTCTTTTGGGTGTATACATGAATGTGAAATATTAATGTAGGAGTGGTTGAGGGTGCCTGGGCCACCTTCCCACGACTTAATACATTCTTGGAAAAGATTTCGTTCAGAGACACAGCGTGGAAACAGGCCCTTCAGCCCACCAAGTCCACGCCGACCAAATTTCTATCCTGCTATACTGGGGACAATGTGTAGAAGCCAAACATCCTACAAACCTGCACGCCTTTGGAAGGTGGGACGAAACCGGAGCACCTGGGAAAAACCCGCGCGGTCACGGGGAGAGCGTACAAACTCCACACAGACAGCTGCCGTGGTCAGGATCGAACCCGGGTCTCTGGCGCTGTGAGGCAGCAACTCCACCGTTGTGCCACCGTGCCGCACAAGATTCTTGGAAGATTTTTGTAGACAAAAGGAACTGCAGATGCAGGAATCGTTAGCAAAACACAAAATACTGGAGTAACTTAGCCGGTCAGGAGGAATAGGAATATAATTAGACAATTAGGCCCATTATGTCTACTTTGTCATTCAATCATGGCTGATCTATCTCTCCCTCCTCACCCCATTCTCCTGCCTTCTCCCCATAACCTCTGACAGCTGTACTAATCAAGTTCACCTGTACTAATCTGTCAAGTTATCATTTATGGATGGAATGGGCGGGTGACGTTTTGGGTCGGGACCTTTCTTCAGAATGAAGAAAAGTTGCCTGGCCATTCCCTCCATAGAGGCTGCCTGACCCGCTGAGACACTCCAGCACGTTGTGACTTGAATGGTTTTTACTTCCTGTCGCCACTACCTGATTGCGATGGGCAAAGAGCTGGAAATTCATAGCCTTCAATGAGAATCCCAGTGAAACTGGCAGCAGCTTCCATTCAGTACCCGTGATGGACCGGACCGGACCGGGCTGTGACCACCATTCTCTGCAGGTCCCCCTTCACCCCTGAACTCTCGAGTTGCCGAAACAGCTGAGATGTCACCAGTCGGTGTTCTCTCTAGCATGCACCTGTAGAAGTTCAACAGCATTTTCCGCCAACATACTTCTTATCGAGACCACACACAAGATTAGTTGTTCAACCAGAGCTGAGCACATTACTCGGCATCTGCATACAATGGGGTCTGTCTTGTCGTTTTCTTGTACGTGGTGGAGGAGGAAAGATTGGTGGAAACAGGGCCACGACGTAATCGCTCTTTCCTTGACCCCACCAACATACTGATCTCCTCAATCTACCAAGAAAGTAATCAAGAGAGAGTTAGACATACGTAGCTCTTAGGGCTAATGGAACCAAAGGATATGGGGTGAAAGCAGGAACGGGGTACTGTTTTTGGATGATCAGCCATGATCATAATGAATGGTTCGCAGGGCTAAATGGTCTACTGCACCTATTTTCTATGTTTCGAAGTTAATATCGATGAGCTATCTTTGTGGTTGCATCAGTGTTGTGGGCCTTTCTTGATGGGTTAAGATGTGGGTTTTTGCTGAGCTAAATGTGGGTTTCATAGACAGCAAGTTGATATAAACATATTCAATGGACTGATTTGACTTTAGAATCAAATTCCCCACCCCATCAATCTCTTTCTTTAGTTTTGATGCGTTAAACAACGCGGGCATATTATTTCCAGCTGGATTCACGCAATTATTTACTGATTTATAATTCTCGACTGAGAACACAAGCGTAGTCACAGGCTTTACCCTTTAGTGACTTCTCCCGGCAGATGTTTTGGTCAGTTTTGCTCACTCTATTATAGGAAAGATGGTCACAAAAAGCAGGAGGAAATCAGCAGGACAGGCAGCATCGCTGGACGGAAGGGTCGAGACCCATCTTCAGACTAGTTCCTTCCTACACATAGGAAAGATGTTGTTGAGCTGGGACGGGTGCAGAGATGATTTATGAGGACGTTGCCAGGACTCAGGAGGGGCCCCGAGCCAAACGGAGAGGTTAAGCAAGCTAGGACTATATTCCTTGGAGCGCCGGATGATGAGGGCTGATCTTATAGAGGCGTACAAAAATCATGAGAGGAATAGATCGGGTAGGCGCACAGAGTCTCTTGCCCACAGTAGGGGAATTGAGAACCAGAGGACATAGGTAGGCAAACGCAGGTAGGTGGGACTAGTGTAGATGGGATATGTTGGTCGGCATGGGCAAGTTGGGCCAAAGGACATGTTTCCACACTGTATTATGTACCTCCAGCCATCAGGCTGATCTGAATCAGACCGATCCTTGTTTCTTTAAAGGGGAGGAGGGATTCAGCTTTTAATGAGCAGACAAGATGTGATATTATTGGATATTGTTTGCGGCTTGGCTTCAGGGTGGGCAAGTTAGGTCTGGGGACCAGAACCAGGGGTGTCCAGCTCAGAATAAAGGGTTAGCCATTCAGTACAGACATGATAAGCAGGGATCAGGGACAATGTTTTCACATTTATGGAACGAGCTGCCGGAGCAGATAGTTGAGGCAGGGACGATAACAGCATTCAATGGATTCTTAGACAGGTACATGATTTGGGGGATATGGGCCAAATGTAAGCAAATGGGAATAATTTGGATTTGGTCAGCATGGATGAGTTGGGCCGAAGGGTCAGTTTCCCTGTATGACTCTATGACTGTGTCTTCATCCAGAGGGTGGTGAATCTTTGGAGTTCTCTTCCTCGGGGAGATGTAGGCTTACACTCTCTGAGAGTGTATGCCATATAAAAGTTTGATAGAGTTTTGGAGATTAAAATTAACTTGCAATATGTTAATTAAAAAAAAAATCTCTTTTCAACAATGGAGCAGGAGGTAGGACTGACTGGCCAACAACTACCTATTGCTGACATGAGGATTTATGCCTCTCGGTTCCTCTTCATACACCATGGATGTCTCAAGAAGGGTCTCGATCCGATACGTCACCTATTCCTTTTCTCCAGAGATGCTGCCTGACCCGCTGAGTTATTTTGTGTCTATCTTTGGTTTTAACCAGCATCTGTAGTTCCTTCTTGCACCATGGATGTTTCTCCTGACAGGAGTGCATTATAGGATTATAGAGTCATACAGCATGGAAACAGGCCCTTCGGCCCAACTCCCCCAAGATGCCCCATCAACCAGTCCAAGTGCCTTTTAAATGTTGTTATTGTCCCTGCCTCAACCACATCCAGCATTATCTTGTATAGGGCTCAACCCCAGCCATTTTAGGGGTTCAAAGCTATTTAAAATGTTACAGAAATTCTCGAAAGGCCCTAGCCTGCCCAACCCCTCCCTAAAGCTGAGGCCCTTGAGTCCCGGCAACGTCCTCGGAAATCTTCTCTGCGCACCTTCCAGCTTAACGGCATCTTTCCCATTATTAGGCTGACCAAAACCAAACACCATAATCCAAGTTTGGCCTCACCAACAACGTTAGACGATGCGAGTGGCAGAGTTACATTTCCCAGCTGAGACCTAGTGCTAAAGGGATTCTGTAGACCGAGGTCATTACTGATTCTTTGCTGTGCTCGATATAGACACAAAAAGGAAGTTCAATGGAAGAATTAGCATTATTGTGAGCTTCAACAAATATACCGGATTTGCAACTGTGCATATCGACTGGTTTGTCGCATTCAGTTCAGTGACACATGCATCATTGCAGTTTTTTTAATTCTGCTTTAACATGCTAATTATTGCAGCGGTACAACTTGTGGAAATGAATGAATATCCGGTAATAATTACAAAGTAGAGATCTATAATCTAATCCCCAGTTCAGATGGAGTTCTTCTCAACTATCATACCACAGCTCAGTCGGGTTGGAAGTTATTTGAATGGGAAAAGTAATCAGTACGGCCCCTTGTTATCTTTAGGAAATAATTGTTTGTTACCTTTCTTTTAATTTCTTTCAACTTGTAGTCAGGCAGAACCTGTAGCTGGAGCCATGTTACTCCAACCTAGCTGTCCCACAGTGAGCAAGTCAGACTCAAGGTTAGAGCCATCGAGCTGTACAGCACAGAAACAGACCCTTCGGCCCAACTCGATAATGCCGACCAACAGACCACACCATCCATTTGCCCCTGGTTGGTTCGTATTATATAACTTTAACACAGTCAAAGAGTTGCTGGTAGATTCCAACAAGTTCATAGTTATGTGTTTGGATGAATAGTTTAGTTTAGTTTCGTTTTGAGATACAGCACGGAAACAGGCCCTTCGACGCACTGACCAGTGTCCCCGCACACAACACACACTAGGGACAACTTACAATTACAACCTACCATTTCACCACGCCAATGAACCTACAATTAACCAATTAACTTACAAGTGTTTGGAGTGTGGAAGGAAACCGGAGCACCTGGAGAAAACCCACACGGTCACGGGGAGAAAGTACAAACTCCGTACAAACAGCACCCATAGTCAGGATCGAACCCGCCAACTCTGGCGCTGTGAGGCAGCAACTCCATCGCTGTGCCACCGTGCCACCCAAATAGTCTTGAAGAGTGCACCCAGCATGTGTACCTGACCAATGTGTACCTCCATCACAGTGAGGAGGTGCCTGGTGAACTCACTGTGGTGGATGTTAATTTGTGTTTTGTTGTTTATTACTATATGTATGGCTGCAGACAACGACATTTCGTTCAGACCGAAAGGTCTGAATGACAAATAAAGGATCTAATCTAATCAATGTATATGGGACTAGGGGAGATTATGTGTTCGGCACGGACTAGAAGGGTCGAGATTGCCTGTTTCCGTGCTGTAATTGGTATATGGTTATATGGTAATGTCTAAAGATTACGAGTTCAAGTCCTATTCCTCAACGTCTGGTAGAGGTCCTGCCTCACCGCACCTGAGACCCGGGTTCGATCCTGACCTCAGTCAGTGTGAAGTTTACATGTCTTTCCCGTTGACCACATGGGTTTCCTCCAGGTGCTCCAGTTTCCTCCCACACCCCAAAAACGTGCTGGTTTGTAAGTTAAATTGGCCTCTCTAAATCATCCCCAGTGTGTGGGGAATGGAGGAGAAACAAATAACAATGTTGAGATATCGGGTGGTTGACGGTTGGTCTAGGCACGGAGGGCCGAAGGGCCACTTTCCATGCTGTATCTATAAATGAATCAATCAAGTCATCGCAGATCTAGGCTGGTGCTCCAGTACTGAGGGAGAATACAGCATCTGACTTGGGTTTGTCCATCAGAGCTGTTCAGACAGGGCCTGGGTGGTGATGTTCTTTGATGAAGCTGGCTGCTTTTTGAGGCAGCACCTCCTGTAGATCCTTCGATGGTGGGGAGGCTAGTACCCATGATGGTGCGGGCAGTGTCCACCACTCTCGTACAGTCTTCAATAAATGTCCACTGTTCACCGTCAGTTCAGAGCTTTCAGTCAGAGCATTGACACTCGAAATGGTATCAAGAGGCTTAACAATTGCAGGGCTAATCCAGTCGCTGCTTTAACCTCCATCCCCTCTGTGCCTCTCGAGTGTATCGTTCCCCTGAGTGGAGACGGGCACTCCACGCTAAAACCTGCTCGCTGTATAAAAGCCAAAACACCTCTGGGGCCCAACACAGCTACAGAAGTAATCGATTGTCTAGTGCATTGCTGATTGTATTTGATTAAAGTACATCGTTGAGAGAGAGTGCAATTAGCTGATGGAGTACCCTGGCTTATCTGTAATCCTCATGGACACCTGAAATGTAGAACACATTGAAGCCAAGTGTTGCAAATCCAAACTCAAAAATCGGTGCCAGAAAGACTCAGCAGGTCAAGCAGCAACTGTGGAGAGAGATGGTGAATGTTCCCGGTTGATAAATGTGAGTGAGTTTCCCGTTTACCTTGATGATGACCAAAAGACAAAGGAACAGAATTTCGACCCGTCGAGTCTGATCCACCATTCAGTAATAGCTGATCTATCTTTCTCTCCCAATCACATTCTCCTGCTTTCTCCCCATAACCTTTGACAATCTTACTAATCAAGAACCTATCAATCTCTGCTTTAATAATACCCGACGACTTGGCCTCCACAGCCATCTGTGACAATGAATTCCACAGATTCACCACCCTCTGGCTAAAGAAATTTCCATAAAGCTCTGTCCCACTGTACAAGTCCATTCAAAGAGTTCTCCCGAGTTTGCCCTGATTCGAACTCAGAGATTTACGGTAATGGCCGCTCGTAGGTAATCAGGGCTCTCGTGGACATTTTTCAACATGTTGAAAAATCTTCACGAGTCTTCCCGAGCTTGCCGCGTTTCCCGAGTACCTGCCGTTAGCGTTACGAGCCGCTAAGAGACGTCCCCGAGCTCCGACGTACCCGCTACGTACATTATATGTGCTTTCACGAGTTTGATTTTTTTTTTTAACTCGGGAGAGCTCTTGAATGAGCATGTTCAGTGGGACAGGGCTTTTACTATTCTGAGGCTGTGCCCCCTGGTTCTAGGCTCTCTCACTACTGGATACGTCCTCTCCACATCGACTCTATCCAGGCCTTTCATCATCCAGTACTTTAGTTTAGAAATAGAGCATGGAAACAGGCCCTTCAGCCCACCGAGTCTGTGCCGACTCATGATTCCCGTGCACTAGCACTATCCTATGTACGAGGGACAATTTACAATTTTTACCAAACCCAGTTAACCTACAAACCTGCACGTCTTTGGAAGCGTGGGAGGAAACCGGAGCACCCGGGGAAAGCCCACACACCAGGTCACGGGGAGAACGTACAAACTCCGTGCAGACAGCGCCCGTAATCAAGATCGAACCTGGGTCCCCGGCGCTGTAAGGCAGCAACTCTACCGCTGCGCCACCGTGCCGCTCCCAGCTTTCAGTGAGACCTCCCCCCGTGAATGCCTGGTGAGGTGGAGGGTTGGTGGGGAAGGAAATCTTGAATCCAGGCAGCAATTAATTTTCTGACAGCTGATTAATCGGACGTCAGTTTTCATCTGCGTACCATTCGCCTGGGATTGCAAGGCACGCCAACACCTTGCGAGATGCGGCGCTACTCGCAATGTAATTGGAGTTGTTTTGTTAACAGGAGTTCTCTGCTGGCTGTTCAGAATTCTCGTGCTTATTAGCCAAGGAGACAAATCTCTGGCTCCAGGTGTGCAGGGCTCTGAATGCTGCCATGGTAACAGATTAGTCGCATTATTAGTCACTTGCTTTTGTTTCTTTGATAGCAGCAGTGGCGGTGAGGAAGAAGGGCAGTTTTTAATTTGAGGGGGGACCTTTCCTGAGTGCTGGCTTTGCTTTTGCTGCTTGTTTGAATGCAATAATGAGCACACAACATGTCCACCATCCCTGCCATGTTACAATGCCTCCAGCGTCTTGTGTTGTAATGCTCTCTGATAAGACAAACAAGAGCAAAACCCCTGCATTGTGTCGATGCACTTTTCTGGTCGATTAGCTTCAAGTCCCACTTCCTGCGACGTTCCCAGTGAGCAGGGATCACGTGCTGAGGTTGTGTCTGTTTAGATTTGGGAAGCTCGGGATCTCGCTGTAATAATGTAATAATGCCCTGAACAAAAATTAGATTAGTTTAGTCTAGTTCCGAGATACAACGCGGAAACAGGCCTCATTCTGAGACAGCGCCCCCTGGTTGTAGACTCTCCCACTACGACCTCTCCACATCCATCCACTCCACCCAGTCCTTTCATTCTCCGGTAGTTTTGTTTAGTGTAGAGACAGGCCCTTCAGCCCACCGAGCTGCACCAACCAGCGATCCCTGCACATTGACAGTATCATAGACACACACACACACACTGGGGACAAGTTTACATTCATACCAGGCCAATTAACCGACAAACCTGTATGTCTTTTGGAGTGTGGGAGGAAACTGAAGATCTCAGAGAAAACCCACACGGTCACGGAGGGAACGTACAAACTCCATACAGACAGCATCCGTAGTTGGGATCGAACCGGTGTCTCTGGCGCCGCTGTAAGCCAGCGACTCTACCGCTGCGCCACCATGCCGTCCAATAGTTACCATGCGCCATAGTTTTAGAATCCCCTACCCTGGGAAATAGTGAAGAAGGTTGTGAAAGAATATGGGACATAGATGGGTGCAAGGTCACTCAGAGAGTGGACTGGTGGTATTTAATGTGAACAATGTGAGGCAGTAGCTCTGGGATGCCACATACCAACGAGGCATAAATGGCAGGGAGTCCAGCACAGAGATGTACAGCTGGACCTAGGAGCGCAAGTTGATAATTTGGTGAAAGTTGTATGTTCTGCGAGCCTGCTTCATAGGCTAAGGGTCTGAGTATAAGATTTAGGACGTAATGCTTTGGTGACATTAGGTTAAAACACACTTGAGCAGGTACATTGTAGGGAAAGGTTTGGATGGATATGGGCCAAACGGAGGCACGTGAGACTAGTGTAAATGGGTCATCATTGCAAATAATTTTCCAATGTCTATTTCGTTCAGAGCCTATTTGGAGGTTGTGGTGTTTAATAGCCTGATGGTTGCAGGGAAGAAGCTGCTCCTGAGCCTGGACATTACAGTCTTCAGGCAACTATACCCTCCCAATGGCAGGAGTGAAATGAGAGCGTGACCAGGGCGGTGTGAACTTATGAAGGTTTATAACATTATTGGGGCCTTGGAGAGGATTGATAGTCAGAGTCTTTCTTCCAGAACAGGGGAGTCTAAAACTAGAAGGGGAGAAATTTAGAGATCTAAAGAGCATGTTTTTCTCACAAAGGGTGGTGATTATATGGAACGAGCTGCCAGCGGGGGAGGTGGAAGCGGGTGCAGTAACAACATTTATAAGACATTTGGACAGGATCATGGACAGGAAAGGAGAAGCAAGATAATTTGGGCAAATGGGATTGGGATGGAGAGATGCCATGGTCAGCATGGACAAGGTGGGCCGAAGGGCCTGTCCTACTCAATGGTTCAGTTCCAGATCCCAGATGGCTTTTAAACCTCCTTGATGTTCTGAACTTTCTGTATCATTAGAATTAACTCTTGCGTACTGATGAATCTCTGCAACTCCCACCGAATGTATTTTATAATGAATGTCTCATCCTTTGTTTTCTAGGTAAGTGGAACTGTCGCGGTTAGGAACTGCTTCAAGACCAGACGCAGGTCGGGCCACTTAACTGATCACTCCTGATGGTAACACTCTGTGGTTTAATTAAAAGTTGCTGCATGTTCATTGATTCTCTACAGGTCAGTGTGGCTTTGTGTGTAGAGGCATGTGGGATGCGTGTTGGTGTTGTTACCTGTGGACCATGCCGTTAGTGTATACATTTGAGGGGACACAAGATGTTGTTGCCAGCAATTGTTGCCCATCCAGTTTGCCCCCCCCGAGAAGCTGCTGGTGAATGCCCCTCACAATGAGCTGAGGGCCTCACTCAGTCTGCAACTGTGTGTAGAAGAGAATGGTCAAACTTTCCCCTCCACAGAAGCTGCCTGTCCTACCGAGTCCTCCGGCACTTTGTGTGTTTTGCTCCAGGTGCCAGCACCTGCAGTTCCTTGTGCCTCTAGCAGATTGTTGGTGGACTACCATTATATCAATGTCAACCTTTGAGAATTGGGAATGTTTGGCTTCCCCGAATGTGTTGCAACTTTAGTAGAACGAAACCACCAATTTTTATAACACTGCTAAGTAGGTAGTCTGTTCATAGGTTCCGATTATTGACGGAACAAGATTACTGTTGTTTTCATATTAGCTCCAAGTGGCTGGAAATTGCTCCATTCTACTTTGATGTCAGCCTTGTGGCAAAGCAGAGTGACATTCGAATCGATTAAAAGCAACTCGCCAGAGCTAAGGGCCTGTCCTACTTTCACAACCTAATTCACGACCTCTGCCGAATTTGCCCTTGACTCGTACTTGCAGCATGGTCGTAGGAGGTCGTAGGTAGGTCATAGGTAGGTCTGGATGCTAGTCGTAGGTACTCGTGGCATCAGGTAGGTCGGGGCGTTTTTCTAGCCTGATGAAAAATGTCCACGAGTAAAAAAGGTTGTGAATTAGGTCGTGAAAGTGGGACAGGCCCTTTACCCAAACGCGCTAGGTTTCTAGATCACATGGAGAACGTACTCTTTGGTTGGCCATCTAGTTTTAAGCAGGTCGGCTGGGGAATGTTACACCTGGAGCATAGCCCCTGGGTTACAGGGAATGCTTCTCATAGGCTCATGTTGTGTGTGTCTTAGACTAAAACATGTCAAACAAGTTTAGAGATACAGCGTGGAAACAGGCCCTTCGGCCCACTAAGTCCGCACCGACCAGCGATCCCCGCACATTAATGTTATCCTACACATACTAGGGACAATTTACACTGAAAACAAGTATACAAACCCAAGTCAATTAACCTACAAACCGGCATGTCTTTGGAGTGTGGGGGGAAACCGAAGATCTCGGAGAAAACACACGCGGTCACGGGGAGAACGTGCAAACTCCGTACATGCAGCACCCCTTAAGTCAAGTCAAGTTTATTCGTCACATACACATACGAGATGTGCAGTGAAATGAAAAGCGGTAATGCTCGCGGACTTTGTGGAAAAGGATAAACAAACAAACAACCAAACAAACTATAAACACAATCATAAACACACACACATTTTACATATTAAATATTGGAAGGAAAAACGTTCAGTAAAGTTAGTCCCTGGTGAGATGGGAGTTTACAGTCCGAATGGCCTCTGGGAAGAAACTCCTTCTCAACCTCTCCGTTCTCACAGCATGGCAACGGAGGCGTTTGCCTGACCGTAGCAGCTGGAACAGTCCGTTGCAGGGGTGGAAGGGGTCTCTCATGATATTGTTGGCTCTGGAGTTGCACCTCCTGATGTATAGTTCCTGCAGGGGGGCGAGTGAAATTTCCATAGTGCGTTCGGCCGAACACACTACTCTCTGCAGAGCCTTCTTGTCCTGGGCAGAGCAATTCCCAAACCAGATGGTAATATTCCCGGTCAAGATGCTTTCCACATCTGGATAATCAGGATTGAACCCAGGTCTCTGGTGTTGCAAGCGCTGTAAGACAGCAACTCTACCACTGCGCCACTCTGCCCTCCTTAGAGTTGCTGCCTTATAGCGCCAGAGACCCGGTTTTAATCCTGACTACTGGGGAATTTGCAGGTTCTCCCTGTGGCCACACAAAAAGTAAAATAAATTAATAACAGTAATACAGCATTGCTAGGTAACCAATGAACTGATTATACATGGTGCAAAACAAAAGTCCTTAGTGCAACCAAAAACACAGCTGATACTAGATCATAGTTGCTGAGGTTACTATTGAAATGTTTAAGACTCATTTGGACAGGTACATGGATAGGACAGGTTCAGAGGGATATGGGCCAAACTCAGGCAGGTTGGACTAGTGTAGATGGGACATGTTGGTCAGCGTGGGCAAGTTGGAATGAAGGGCCCGTTTCCATGCTGTGACTCTAGGTTAGTCTTACGCAGTTTTCAAGAGTCTGATGGGAGAAGGCTGTTCTTCAAGGTTTCAAGGCCAGTTTATTGTCACGTACCAATTAAGGTACAGTGATATTTGAGTTACCATACAGCCAGACTAAGTAAAGCAACAAGACACACAGCCACATAAAATAAAAGTTAGCATGAACATCCACCACAGTGGCTCCCCGCTTTGCTCACTGTGATGGAAGTAATAAAGTCAAATCCTCTCCCTCTTTATTCTCCCGCGGTCGGGGCTGTTGAACCGAACCTGGAGGTCGTGGTTTTCAGGCTCCTGTATCTTATTCTCGATGGTGGCAGCGAGATGAGAGCGTGGCCAGGGTGATGTGGGTCTTTGATCATATCAGCTGCCTTTCTGTGGCAGCATCTCCCGTCGATCCCTTCGATGGTGGGGAGGTCAGTGCCCGTGACGGACCAGCCAGTGTCTACCGCTCTCTGTAGTCTCCCTTCGTTTCTTCATCAGTGGACGCATTTAATGCTAGTTGAGGACTGGGCACAAAGTAGAACTGGAAGCAGAGGAGATCACGGCGTGAGTTCAGTCTAGGTGCTGCTGCTGCCCTTCCAAGTATCACGAGCTCCCACCTGCTCAACTGGGCAGCCATCCCGCAAGCCTCTGCTCGACATCTGTGACGTCCCGGCAGCTTATATAAATAAATACTGACGTGGGCTGACCTGCGAGAGTGTGCTGCACGATTATGCAGCGTTAATGCAGTATGATTGCTTCGCAATGAACTGATTATACATTGCTGGCACCACCGGCCCTGTGTTGTGTGCGTCATGCTTGTGAGGAAGAACAAGCGATTTTAAAACCCCTTTCACATAGCCAGTCTTTCCATGGAGCGCTGGAGGATGAGGGGGGAAGGGGGGGGGGGGCTTATAGAGGTGTACAAAATCATGAGAGGGATAAATTGGGTAGATGCACACAGTCTTTTGCCCAGAGTAGGGGAATCGAGGACATAGGTTCAATGTGGAGGGGAAAAGATTTAATAGGAATCAGAGGGGTAACCTTTTCACACAAAGGATGGTGGGTGTATGGAACAATCTGACAGAGGAGGTAGTTGAGGCTGGGACTATCCCATCGTGTAAGAAACAATTAGACAGGTACATGGATGGGACAGGTTTGGAGGGATATGGACCAAGCGCAGGCAAGTGGGACTAGTGTAGCTGGGACATTGTTGGCCGTTGTGGGCGAGTTGGGCCGAAGGGCCTGTTTCCACACTGTATCACTCTATGACTCTCTGACTCAGTCACAGTAAACAGGGTGTTGTGCAGATTTGTTATTTGACTTTAAACTGTGCAAGCTGAAGGGATTATTTGTCAGGTTCTTCACCCCTCCAGTTCCCATTCAATCTCACCCCCTCACCTTAAATCTATTGTTCTCGATCTCCCTCCTCTGGGCAAGAGATTTTAGCATTTACCCAATCCATCCCTGCCATTATTTTTTTTTACACCTCTTTCAGATCACCCCTTATCTTCCTGCGCTCCAAGGAATAAAGTCCTGGCCTGTTCAACCTATCTCTATAGCTCAGGCCCTCGAGTCCTGACAACAAACATCCTTGTAAATCTTCTCTGCACTCTTCCCAGCTTGACAACATCTTGGCAACATGGTGACCACAACTGAACACAATACACTAAATGTTGCTCACCAATGTCTTGTATAGCAATAACAATTAAATCCTGCCCTATTTGGATCCTACCTTCAACCTATGTCCTCTGGTTGTCAATCCCCTTACTCTGGGCAAATGTCTCTGAGTGTTCAAGAAGGAACTGCAGATGCTGGAAAATCGAAGGTAGACAAAAATGCTGGGGAAACTCAGCGGGGTGCAGCAGCATCTAAGGAGCGAAGGAAATAGGCAACGTTTCAGGCCGAAACCCTTCTTCAGACTCTTTGAGTGTTTACCCGATCTATTCCCATTCTGATTTCGAACACCTCCATGAGATTACCATTGAGATGGAAGGATTCCAACAATTGTATTCTCCCCGAGTTGTTTTGCATTTGAATTTGCTTTCGAAAGTCCCATCTGAATGAATCATAAGGTTCAAGGGAAAAAAAAGAGTTCAAAAGAATTAAAGTAGCAGGTAGAATGATTAAGTGTACAATGCCTCTGCTCACTTTGTGCCCAGCCCTCCCTGTAGCTCATTATATTCCATAGAATGGCATGTCCTACCAGCCTGCACTCCGTCTCTCTGCAATAGTCCATTATGGGGAAATTTTTCTTAACTGCGATTCATTTGGGACGTGACCATTTTTTTAACCTTGAGATAATTGATTTCAAAAACGCATCCATCACAGCAGAAGCAGAATTATATTTTTTGGTTTACATGCAGTAGTGTGCACTGAGTGGAAATCTCTGCATTTAGTTTAACTTGTGACGAGGTGGGCTGTTTTGTGCTGGAGTGACTCAGTGAGTATCTCAGGCAGTATCCTCACTGCAGCTCAGGTTTTGTAGCGCGTTACCTGGAGGCAAATGGGACTAGTCAGAGGGCAGTTAATCTGTGGAACTCGTTGGGCAGTTAATGTGTTGAACAACGTGGCTGTAGTGGCCAAGTCAGTGGATATTTTTAAGGCAGAGATAGACATATTCGTGATTGGAATGGGTGTCCAGGGTTATGGGGAGAAGGCAGGAAAATGGGATTAGGAGGCAGAGATCAGCCATGATTCAAGATTCAAGAGAGTTTATTGTCATGTGTCCCAGATGGGACAATGAAATTCTTGCTTTGCTTCAGCACAAAAGAATATGGTAGACATGAATACAGGACAGATCAGTGTGTCCATATACCATTATATACATATATACACACACATGAATAAATAAACAGATAAAGTGCAAATATACAGATAATGGGCTATTAATGTTCAGAGTTTTGTATGTTGAGTTTAATAGCCTGATGGCTGTGGGGAAGTAGCTATTCCTGAACCTGGACATTGCAGTCTTCAGGCTCTTGTACCTTCTACCTGAAGGTAGCGGGGAGATGAGTGTGTAGCCAGGATGGTGTGGGCCCTTGATGATGCTGCCAGCCTTTTTGAGGCAGCGACTGCGATAGATCCCCTCGATGGTAGAAAGGTCAGAGCCAATGATGGACTTGGTAGTGCTTACTACTTTTTGGAGTCTTTTCCGCTCCTGGGCACTTGTTGCCGAACCAAGCAACGATGCAACCGGTCAGCATGCTCTCTACTGTGCACCTGTAGAAGTTAGAGATAGTCCTCCTTTATCCTGTATCTGTAATCATGTCTAGTCTTTCCGCTGACTGGATAGCGTGCAACAAAAGCTTTTCACTGTACCTCGATACACGTGACAATAATAAACTAAACTAAACTAGAATCTGAGGAGCGTTGAAGGGAGAATAAAATGGGCAACAATGTCGTGAATTCTGGAGGAGCTTTGAAAGGAGATGATCACACATAGTGGGAGCTGAGGTCACAGCTCAGCTGCTCAGAATAAGCCCAACTAACCAAGAAACTAGATCTGGTGTGTGGCCTTGGAAAGTGTCCTAGAGTATAACTGACCAGGAAAGCACACATTACATGGAGTATCACCACTCTCCACCCACCTGTATCCACCTAGGCTTTGCCCAGCCCCCCCACCTCCCTCTTCCAGCATTCTCCCCCCCCCCCCCCCCCCCCCCCCTTCATCAGTCTGAAGAAGGGACCGACCAAACTATCTATCATCTGTCCATTCCCTCCACAGATGCTGCCTGACCCGCTGAGCTCCTCCAGCTCTTTGTTTTTTTAACATCTGCAGTCTCTTGTGTCTCTGGTTTGAAATGGAGCTAAACTATTCCACAACAAGCAGATCACAGCCGGTTAGTTCAGATGCGTGAGCTTTGTGAAGTTGCCAAAGCTGGTTTAATCGCAGGAAGTGCAAGGTACAGGTTGAAGCAGGTACAGGAAGGAGGTGAGTCTGTCTCAGCGAGACCTGACAGATGTGACTGACTCAGGAATGACGGAGAGTCTCGAGACAAATGACTTGCTCTGAGGTTGAGAGGGTTTTTGCTACCTTGGCCTGCATTGTTTTCCCTTGGAGTGAATGATGATGTAGTCAAACTGAGAACTTTTTATTCCCCAGTTAATCTTTCATGAAAGTCAGCGAGCAGACTTGGTTGTTGAAGAACGTTGCCCTTGTTCCTCTGCACCAGCAGTTTGTTTTCCTTGTGTACATGAGTGGGCACAGGCAGACACACGCACACTAGTGTACTCACAGATATATGCACAATGGCACACTGGCACATGGCATGTATACACGGACACGTACACACGGCGCGTACACACAGACACGGCACAAATATATGCATGCACATAGTTGTACACCCAAACGCATGCACAAGCACATACATGTACATACAGATACACACAAATACACACTGACAAACGCACTGATGTACACACAGACACATACACCCAAATAGACACACATGTACAGACATACATAGACACACATGTATACAGACAGACATAGATGCAAACACATGTACATACATAGAAACATAGAAAATAGGTGCAGGAGTAGGCCATTCGGCCCTTTGAGCCAGCACCGCCATTCAATATGATCATGGCAGATCATCCAACATCAGTACCCAATTCCTGCTCTTTCCCCATATCCCTTGATTCCGTTAGCCCTAAGAGCTCTATCTAACTCTCACTTGAAAACATCCAGTGTATTGGCTGCCACTGCCATCGGTGGTGGAGAATTCCACAGATTCACGACTCTCTGGGTGAAACGCAGTTACACACGCAAGTGGATAAAAAGACACAGTCGCATGCACACATGTATACACTCCCACACACGTACATGCAGACATAGGCACACATACGGACGTGTACACACACACACTGCAGTGCTTATTTTATTGAACCAGTCACATCAGCTGTTCCACTTGATGAGAGGTGCAGACTAATCAGCTGTTCACTGTGAAGTGACACAAGAGCAAACCTCAGTGTTGAAGCAGCAAATGCTTCAATGCCTTGTGGTGCGGTGGTGAGTGAAGGCAGGCGTGCCCCACCGTGGCTGTGCTCACAGTCTCGAAGCAGGGGCACTGCCATTCTTTGGGGGGTGGGGGGGGTGGGGGGGGGGGGCCTGTTCTCCCTGAGGACAGGGAAGTTCCAAACCTGGAGGTCGAGGAGGTGCAGGCACTGGGGGTCTTCTGGCCAGAGGCCGATGGGATCGGTGGGTCAAAGGGAACGAAGGAGAGCTGGGGCTCGTGCAGAAAGTGGCTCTGTGATAACATGCAGACATGAGGGGCAAATGTCCAGGCCCCATCTCTGGCAGGTGGAAATATAACAATACGGTGTGCAGGATTGTGGCATTCAACCAGGCATTTCTCCGTAACAGTAAGAATCTGTTAAGCCACAGCATTAATTTTCCTAACTGAGAAATGATCGGAGTTTTAACCTCGGTCAAAGAAAATTGGGGGTTGTGAGAAATTGATTTTAGCCTCAAGACAACTGGAGCATTGAGCAGTATAGCACAGGAACAGGCCCTTCAGCCCACAATATTTGTGCAGAACATATTGCCAAGTTAATCTGATCTCATCTGCCTGTACATGATCCATGCCCCTGTCTTCCCTGCTCTTCCATGCGCCTATCTACAAGCCTCTTAAACATCAATATCGTGCCTCCTGTTCAGTTGAGACAATTCGATTTGGTTCAGAGTTCAAACATATTTGATTTACTGTCAGATATTAATGCCAAAGACATGCTAATGTGATTTTAATTCCTTTTTTTACTTGAAATATTTTTTTTTAATTAAATTTAACAGCGACACAGATTGTCATTGCAATTAGTGTAGGGGAATCAAGAATTAGAGGACAGATATTTAAGGTGCGGGGGGGGAAGATTTAATAGGAACCTGAGGGGCAACATTTTCGTACAGAGCTGCCAGAGATAGTTGAGGCAGGGACTATCATAATGTTTAAGAAACATTTGGGTAGGTACATGGATAGGATAGGTTTGGAGAGATATGGGCCAAACGCAGGCAAGTGGGACAGGTTTAGATGTGGCATCTTGGTTGGCGTGGGTAAGTTAGGCCAAAGGGCCTGTATCCTTGCTCTGTGACCGTCCTCATGTTGTCTTGATGCCTGCACTGTAACGATCACACGTCTTGTGGTGTTCCCAGACATTTTTCTCTACAATACAATTTATTTATTGTCATTCGAGCCTCAAGTATGAAGTTCAAACAAAATTTGGTTTCTGCAGTCATACAACAAGAAAAGAACCAAGACACACACCCAACACAATGTACACAAACACCCATCACAGTGAATCTCCTCCTCACTGTGATGGAGGCAAAGTCTTGTCTCTTTCCAGTGTTCCATTCTGCTCCCGATGTTAAAGCCCCCGGCGGGCGATGGCAAGTCCCGCAGCCGTTATAGCCACGCCGGGCGATGTAAGGCCCTGCTCCATGTAATTTTCAACCCCGCAACTCGGGCGGGAGAAGTTGCCGTTATGGGAGCTCCGAAAAGTACGAATCTGCTAAAAAATAAAAGTAAGAATCTGTTAAACCACAGCCTTCATTTTCCTCACTGAGGAATGATCCGAGTTTTATCTTCGCGTAAGTGTTCGGCGAAATTGTCAGCTATTCTACGCTTGGTCTCGCCGATGTACAGAGGATGCCACATCGGCAACACCGAATGCAGTAGATGAGAGTTACAGGAGGTACATGTGGACCTCTGCCTCACCTGCAAGAACGGCTGGGGTCTGTGGATGGGTGTGGGGGAGGAGATATCTGGGCAGATTCTGCCTTTGCTGCTGATGCCTCTGGCATTCTCCCTCTTTTTCTGAAGAAGGGTCTCAAAACATCACCCATTTCTTCTCTCCAGAGATGCTGCCTGTCCCACTGAGTTACTCCAGATTTTTGTGTCTACCTTCGGGTTAAACCAGCACCTGCGGCTCATTCTGACATACTCCCTCTTTTTAGCTCAGGATTCTAACATCTGCAGATTTTCATGTCTCCACAAAGTGGCTACAGATCCAACATGCAAAGAAAGGCCCATGACCTGTGAGCCTGGAGCGTCAGGTCGATCGTGAAGCAAAACCCTTGGGCCCAGCTCAAGCCCTTTGTAACACGAACGCCTGTGGACAGTGAGACCTGCTCCAGGTAGCCACAGGGTCCCCAAGGGAAGGAGGTGCTGGTGTCACCCATGATCCAGTCTCGGCCCCCAGTTTAGACATTGAACTTTGGGGACACAGCGCGGAAACAGACCCTTCTGGTCCACCAAGTCCGTGCCGACCAGCGATCCCCGCTTGCCAGCTCTACCCTACAAACTAGGGACAATTTACAGAAGCCAATTCATCTACAGATCACTGGAGTGTGGGAGGAGAAGAAAATCCACGAAGATTCTGTTCAGGCAGCACCCGTAGTCAGGATCGAACGCGGGTCTCTGGCACTGTGAGGCAGCAACTCTATCGCAGTGCCACCCTGCCACTGGTGGGGCAATCCTCCACAGCCTCCGGGAAGAGCTCTCGACCTCAGCAAGGTCTGTTTACATCTGGACGGGATGCTTGCCTTCGAAGATTCGAAGCGGCCAGCTGAGAGCAGCAATTGTTTCCCTTGGTGTAGATGATGAAGCAGCTGGAACCCTGAAAGACCAACACCAACCCAACATCACTTCAACATGGAATCCTCGAATAGCCAAGCAGTCCGAGCAAATATGTTTAAGACCAGTACAACTCACACACCGTTGGGCTTTTACAAATAAAGTATTCACATCACATATCTGTGGAATCTTAGCTCATTAATCCAGAAAAACTCGTTAATTCATCACACTTGGTTACTCAAACCTTGCTTGGCAGGGAGACTGTGGTTGCTTAGCACAGCTGCGGGGAATTCATTTTAAACACTCGCCAAATGCCAAACCGCATTAAACTAACAAAGATTAGCAACTGGCAACATGTCTGGACACAAGCTGATATCAGGGCTGTGCCAGTCATACGGTTATCCCTGTTGCTGCACTGTGCGCTAACCGGGATGCCAAGAGGAACCAATCGACTTGGCCAACGGCCAAGCTATCCGAAGGCAGCCTCGTGCATCGTCGGCCAGTGTTCAGACAGCCTGCACGAGCAGCTGCCATGGACAGGGTCACGGGCATCGTTAGTCTTCAACTTCGCTTCTTCACTGAAACTCCTGAGACCGCAGAAGGGTCCTGTCCTGAAACGTCACTTGTCCATGTACTCCAGAGTTGATGCCTGACCCGCTGAGGTACTCCAGCACTCCAGCACTTTGTGTCTGAAGAAGGGTCCCGACCTGAAACGTCACCTATCCATGTACTCCAGAAATACTGCCTGACCTGCTGAGTTACTCCAGCCCTTTGCGTCCGGGCTGCCTTTGAAGATCCCTATACCTCAGTGAGGTTCTTGCTGAGATTTGGACATCCGTGTAGCATACTGTAAATCTGTCGGTAACAATGGCCACAGTCATTGTTAACTGTTTTACTCGTTACAGCCATTAGGCAATGCTTGGACCCACATTGTTCACGATTCACTGGGGGAAGAATGATGAGGAAAGACAATGGAATCTCTTCCAAGGAAAACACACAGTGCTGGAAGAAAGAACTCAGAGGGTGTTTGGTGTGTGTGTGTGTGTGTGTGTGTGTGTGTGTGTGTGTGTGTGTGTGTGTGTGTGTGTGTGTGTGTGTGTGTGTGTGTGTGTGTGTGTGTGTGTGTGTGTGTGTGTGTGTGTGTGTGTGTGTGTGTGTGTGTGTGTGTGTGTGTGTGTGTGTGTGTGTGTGTGTGTGTGTGTGTGTGTGTGTGTGTGTGTGTGTGTGTGCAGATGTTGGGTCGACAACCTTCATTTAACAATGGCTGAAGGTCAGGCATGGTCTGTGGAAGGGTCCCGGCCTGCAATGCTGTCTATCCATTCCCTCCGCAGAGGCTGCCTGACCCGCTGAGTTCCTCCAGCAGTGTGGAGATGTACACCTCCATGAGATGACTCCTCTGAGGAGAAAGCTGAGAAATCCAACTCAGTGTGAAAAACATAACGGCAGTGAGCAATTCCCAACCCTCTCGGATTACTTGCAAACGTTTGCCCTGGGCTGTGACCCTCCCGTGCCTCTGGAGCCTCAGTGAGTGGAGAGGAGGGTGGTGAACTCAAGATAGACTGCATCTCTGGAGAGAAGGA
This sequence comes from Leucoraja erinaceus, assembly GCF_028641065.1. Lineage (NCBI taxonomy): Eukaryota > Metazoa > Chordata > Chondrichthyes > Rajiformes > Rajidae > Leucoraja > Leucoraja erinaceus. The sequence goes on from NC_073408.1 coordinate 8,721,321, forward strand.
ATGGGTGTCGTTTCCACACCATCAGCTCCACATCTCTTCAGAACACTCCCTCCCAGACCCTACTCAATGCTAACTTCCGATTTCTGGTGTGAAATCAGAGGACGTCAACTTTCAATTCATTCTGATAGGATTCCTCATATAATATCGGAAAATTCTGGGAATATTGAGCAGGTCAGGCAGTATCAGTCAAGAAGTAAATGGAAGACAGACACAAAATGCTGGAGTAACTCAGTGGGTCAGCTAGCATCTCTGAAGGAAAGGAATACATGGCCTTTTGGGTCGAGACCCTTCAGCAGACTGAAGAAAGGTTTCAACACGAAACGTCACCCATCCCTTCTCTCCAGAGATGCTGCCTGTCCCGCTGAGTTGCTCCAACATTTTGTGTCTATCTTTGGTTTAAACCAGCATTTTAAAGCAGTTGCTTCCTGCACAGGGTGGTCAACTCTGTGGCGAAACCCAATGGACAAAGCTGGGCTCGGGCTCGGACTCAGACACACCCTGTCCATCCCCTCAGCTGTCGAGGGCAGGAGAATTTCATTGTCAAGTGTGAGATGAAATGTGAAATCCAATAATTTAGACAACAGACAATAGGTGCAGTAGTAGGCCATTCGGCCCTTCGAGCCAGCACCGCCATTCAATGTGATCATGGTTGATCATCCCCAATCAGTACCCCGTTCCTGCCTTCTCCCCATATCCCCTGACTCCACTATCTTTAAGAGCCCTATCTAGCTCTCTCTTGAAACTCAGAGTACCTGCCTCCACCGCCCTGCGAGGCAGAGAGCTTGTTTTGATCTATTATAAATTAAGAATGACATTGTTCAGAAAGTGCAATTCCTTTGAGATCTGGACTTTATTTTCTAGAGTCAGGAGTGATTGATTGTCATATGCATCAGCAGCAAAACAATGAAATTGTTACTTGCTGCAATAGCACACAGATAAATATGTAATGATCAATAATACAATGAATGACTGTAATACTAGATTTCCATGATCGTGCAAAAATCACAGTCCTTCGTGCAACCAAAGACACCGTCCGTAGCAGGTCAGAGTTGCTGAGGCTGGTGTCGTGCAGTGCCCGAGCCGGCTGTCTGTCCCTTTTCCGGTGTTAGACAGAGACTGCGCGCTGTCCACAGGCACCCTGGGGGGTCTCCGAGACCGCTGGGCCCCACAGGGGGGGGGGGGGGGGGGGGGGGGGAGGGGGGGGGGGGGGGGTGGAATGTATTCTCAATAAGGATGGGAGAATATGGTTATTTAATATTCAGAATGTAAGAATACTTTTTTTATTATATTGGTTCATGGTGGTGGGTTTGTTTGTATTGTCTTGCAATTGTAGTTATCATTTGTGTAAATAATTGATTTAAATTACTTTTGGTAAAATAAAAGTGTTGTGCAGTGTTCAAGAGCCTGACGGTCGCTGGGAAGAAGCTGTTCTTGAACCTGGAGCTCACGCTGCTGTACCTTCAGCCCGATGGTAGCAGCGAGATGAGAGCGTGGCCAGGCTGGAGCGGGTCTCTGATATCAGACGCCGCCTTTTATGAGGCAGCGGCTCCTGCAGGTCCCTTCAATGGCGGGGAAGTCAAGTGCCTGGTGATGGGCTGCCCCGGGCAGTGTCCACCACTCTACAGAGTCCCCTTCATTGCTGGCCGTTCGAGTTGCCGAACCATCCATGGCCAAGACTTATTAAATTGAAAGTCTCATCAATCCAGTGTGGAAACAGGTATCTGAATAAGGTTGATTGCAGAGTAGCTCCTGTACACAGGGGAAGAGGGATGACAGATTAGTTAGATGTAATCATTGGCTTTCTGCAGGATTTGTTACAGAAGTGACTTTTGTATTTTGTATGAATGTCCTTCGTATCATAAAATGTTAGCTGCCTTATTTTTGTTGACAGTGAAATAGTGAGCTCGTCTGAAGACACGGTAATCATAGTCTAGATTGCATTTACAATTGGTTGGACAAATGGTGAATAGAATGTAATAATTTTAAGTACAATTTATGGAATCCTGTTAGAGGAATGGGCACCCGGGGTATCAAGTAAATGTAGCATTTGGCACAGAAACGAGACCTGGAGGTGGTATTAATCAAACACTTTATGTACCTGATCACCATGTAGAAGCACTTTATTTTAAAAAGAGGATATGAATTTCTATAGCACCTGTTCCATGAGCAGCTTTATATTCATTGTTGTGCAATGAAGATTAGTTTAGTTTGTCTGCAAAACAAAGCATTTCACTGTACATGTGACATTTAGTTCACTTAGTCTAGTGATACAGAGGCCCTTCGGCCCACCGAGTCCGCAGCGACTAGCGTTCCCCGCACATTAACACTACCCTACACACACTAGGGATGATTTACATTTCTACTGAGCCAATTACCCTACAAACCTGCACGCCTTTGGAGCGTGGGAGGAAACCAGAGCACCCGGAGAAAACCCATGCAGGTCACGCGGTGAACGTACAAACTCCGTACAGACAGCACCTGTTGCCAGGATCGGACCCGGGTAAGCGCTGAAAGGCAGCAACTCTCTCTGTGGAGAGAGCAAGCCGTGTCCCTTTAAACAGCACCGCAGTAATACTCTGGCACTGAAAAACTGATGAAGGGTCCTTGAATGATAATAGACAATAGAGGCAATAGGTGCAGGAGTATACCATTTGGGCCTTCGAGCCAGCACCGCCATTCAATGTGATCATGGCTGTTCATCCACAATCAGTACCTTGTTCCTGCCTTCTCCCCATAATCCCTTGACTCCGCTATTTGATAGAATCATACAGCACAGAAACAGGCCCGTGGACTCACTCCCTGCATGACAACCAAGAAGCCCCACTGACAATAGTCCCACTATTGTGCCCTGGAACTTCAGAGGTTGTAGAAACTTTGAGAAATAGTATCTAGACCATAGAACATAGCACAGTTTCCTCTGTGTGCATGTGAGCCACAATCCCTCCATTCCTTGCATATCCATGTGTCTATCTCAAAGTATTTTAAATGCCTCTAGCGTACCTGTCTCCACCACCACCCTTGGAAGAAACGTTCCAGGTCCGCACCATTCTCCGTGTAAAGAAAATTGCCCTGCGCATCTCATCCTCTCTCCATAAAACTATGCCCTCTAGTCTTTAACATTTCCACGCTGCGAGAACAATTCTGGTTGTCTATGCCACTCATCATTTTACAAACCTCTATCGGGTCTTATTCACAAAGTGAATAACAATCTCACAATATTTGTTTGTAAATGCTGTTCTAAAGCTTTGGGAATGGCCTTTAAATTCTAATTAATGGATGTTCTTCTATGCTGTAGCTGGGGAGGGAAGTCACTGAACAAAGTTCTCATCGTGAGTTGAAGTAATTAGTCTTGTACTTAACTTTGTGCTGATGCGCTAAATTGGCATTTAAGAGACCTTTGGATTGGGACCTGGATGCGCGGGGAGTGGAAGGATATGGATGATGTGCAGGCAGATAAGAGACGATAGTGGCATTGTAATTGGCACAGACATTGCGGGCCAAAAGGCCTTTTCTTGTACTGTTCTATGTTTTATGCTCAACATGTTTTCACGTGCACAGGGTCCTTTACTCTTTGCCTATGTTTGTTACAATGGGCGGTGTTTAGTCAGGTCTGTTGTTTCCTCGCCTAGTCTCCATGGCAACTTGTGGTCTCGGGAAAGTATTAGAGCAGATAGAGGAGTACAGGGGTGCTGTTAGTTTAGTTCAGAGATACAGCGCGGGAACAGGCCCACCGAGTCCGCACCGCCCAGCGATCACCCCCCTACACTAGCACTTTCCTACACACACCAGGGATCATTTACAATTTTACCAAGCCAATACACCCACAAACTTGCACGGCTTTGGAGTGTGGGGGAAAACCGGAGCACCCGGAGAAAACCCACGCAGGTCAAAACTCTGCACGGACAGCGCCCGTATTCAAGATGGCAGCCGGGTCTCTGGTGCTGTAGGGCAGCAACTGCCGCTGCACCACCGTGCCGCCCAGAAAGACTTCTCAGGTGGCAAGTCGAGGATGTGGAGCTCTGCCTTTTCCCATCGACCCTCCACTGCGATAACTGGTTGATTTGCGAGCAGTTTCTTTTATCAGAGGCGTCAGTTTTGCTGAGCAAGATTCCACGGTTCCACGGTGTTTTGTTGTCATCTGGATCAGCAACAGAACAATGATATTCTTGCTTGCTGCAGCTTTACAGCCTGACAAAGAGCGTTTATTATCATGTATACCAGCAGCTGAACAATGACATTGTTACTCGCTGCAGTTTAACGGCCCCATAAACTCAATAACACACAGATAAATATTTAATTACTAATAATATAATAAATTTATAAGCATAATACTAGGTAACCATAATAGCGCAAACCAAAAGTCTGTAGTGCAACCAAAGACACAGTCCATAAAAGATCATAGTTGCTGAGGTTAGTGTTGTGAAGTGCTCGAGTCCCTTATGGTTGCTGGGAAGAAGCTGTTCTTGAACCTGTATGGAGCTCACGGTTTTCAGACTCCTGTACCTTTTCCCCGATGGTAGCAGCGAGATGGGAGCGTGGCCATGGTGGTGTGGGTCTTGGTGATATTGGCTGCCTTTTTGATGCAGGGCCTCCTGTGGATCCCTTTGATGTGATCGATGGTCTGGATGGGCCAAAGGGCCTGTTTCTATGCTGTATCTCTAATTTTCTTGAGCTGCATCCGTAGTCAGGATTGAACCCGGGTCTCTGGCGCTATAAGGTGGCAACTCGACCGCTGCGCCATCATGCCATCCGATCACAGACAGCTACAGACTGAGGGATGGGTGATTGAATGGTTGGATTCAGGAACTTGCATCCTGCAGCATCAGATTGCATCTCTCATCCATTCTCTTTCTGCATTCTGGCATCTAAATAAATCATTTATTTGCCAACACAATGTGCTGCAGGAGAGAGCTAGCCGCAGGCCCTGGGACTCTGTGTAAAACCATCAGGCACAGTCTGATGGTGCCCGCTCACCCGCTCGAGGTAGATGTTACTGAATAGTGAAAGGCCTGGATAGAGTGGACGTGGGGAGGATGTTTCTACTAGTGGGAGAGTCTAGGACCAGTGGGCTCAGCCTCAAAATAGAACAGAATAAAACAATGCACCTTTAGAAAGGAGATGAGGAGGAATTTAGACTTTACAGACACAGACTTTACCCCCCTCTCTGCTAATGAGCAATTAGAGAGTTTAGTGCAGGTGAGTTTAGAGATACAGTGTCGAAACAGGCCCTTCAGCCCACTGAAACAGGCCCTTCAGCCCTTCTGCACCGACCAGCGATCCCCATGTTCACTAGTACGATCCTACACACTAGGGACAATTTACAATTTTACTGAGGCCAATGAACCTACAAACCCGCACGTCTTTGGAGTGTAAAATCGGGAGGAAATGAGAGCACCTGGAGAAAACCCACACAGGCCACGGGCAGAACGTGCAAACTCCGTACAGACAGCATCCGTAGTCAGGATCGAAAACCGGATCTCCGGCGTGGTAAGGCAGCAACTCTACCGCTGCGCCAACGTGCCGCCCAAGTTGACACGTACAGCACGTGCAGCGGCTCGTCGCCGTCCCGCAGCTGGTAGAGAGATGCCTGCATCTCCAGCGCCGATAAGCTTGCACACGGACAGCTGGGCCCACAGGCACGGAGTTTGCTCAACATATTTATGCTGCTTGTCATGGCCGCATCCTCTTTCATTAATCTTGTAGCAGAAAAAAAGGAGTTGTGGGTAAATAAGTAAGAGGGAGATAAAGGGCATTAAATCAGAGAGTTGTCGCGCTGGCAGCTTGTTATCTCTCCTTTGTCCTGGGTAATGGAGCAGCGCACTGGAGAGGGATGGTTCATTTCATTTCCATACTGATGAGACGCAGTGGCTCAACAGGTGTCCCTGAAGAGGGGCTGGCAGAGATAAGGCCGTGAATTCTGCAGAGGTTTATTTTGCATGCAGCAACCTGTTCCACACAGTCATTGAGAAAGAGGAGAGGAAAATCGCTGGCGGAGTGACAATGGCTTAGTCCCATGGTCACTACCCACTGGGGTATTGTACACTGTCGGACAGTGTACAGTCTCTTGGTGCACACACCATGGGTCACACCAAAGATAGACATATGTGCTGGAGTAACTCAGTGGGTCTGGAGAAAAATAATAGGTGGCGTTTCAGTTTCGGACTGAAGAAGGATTCTGACCCGAAATGTCACCTATTCCTTTTCTCCGGAGATGCTATGTGACCTCAGATTCAGATTCAGATTCAAAACCTTATTGTCATTGTGCAGTGTACAAGTACAGAGACAACAAAATGCAGTTCGCATCTCACCCAGAAGTGCAAACACAGAATAATGGAACAGTAAATATATATATATATATATATACAGTAGCAGTAGTGCAATTTCCGGGGAGGGAGGGATCGGGGGGGGGGGGGGGGGGGGGGGGGGGGGGGGGGGGGGGGGTAGGATGACTGGCAATCACCAAGGCGTAGAGTTACGTAGGGTAGATCTGCTAAGTTACCCCAGCATTTTGTGTCTATTGTCAGTATAAATCAGCACCTACAGTTCTTTCCAACATAGTTCCATTTTATCGTCTCATTTTACAGAATATGAAGCGTTACACAATGCAAGATTCTACACGATGCAATATGGTGTCAGAGGTAGCCTCCCAACCTGAACCGTCACCTGTCCATGTTCTCCAGAGATGCTGCCTGAGATACTCCAAAATTTGGTGTCAATCTTCATTGTGTCTCTGTTCGATACCAACCAGCATCTGCAGTTCATTCCCATACAAATCGTGGGTCCGCTGCGTTTGGAGACCGGGAACTGCAGGTGCTGGGGGATCTTGTTAAAGCACAAAGTGCTGGAGGAGCTCAGCGGGTCAGGCAGCATCTGTGGCAGAAATAGACATCTCTACATCACCCATCCATGTTCTCCAGAGATGCTGCCTGACCCACCTAGGTTTGGACTCTGTGGGCTGTTCCCATGCACGCGGTACTTAATCTGAGATTATCTTTACATTTGGCAATATTTGCACTGGTCATGATGCAAAAACATGTATTTCACTGTACCTTTGGTACGCACACATGACAATAAATGAACCGTTGAACTGTAGCACTTTGTGTCCTATTTGTGATCCCGAAGATACATCTGTGTCCCGTCTCCGAATGGTTTGTGAACTGTGAGCCTTGTCCATTGCCCCCTATAACACGGAGTGATAGACTAACTTTGCTCACCGAACCCTGTATGCAGTCACTGTGAAGCTGAGAGGGCCAGTCATTCACTAGTGTGGCAGCTTACAACCCAGCGGTATGAATATTGACCTCTCTAACTTCAAGTAACCCTTGCTTTCCCCCTCTCTCCGTCCCTTCCCCACCCTAGTTCTCCGACTAGTTTCACTGTCCTCCTGATTAATTATCACCGATTGCTTGCCGGGTTGTCTCCTTCCCCACAGCCAACAATGAACCGTTCTACATTTCCTTATCACATCTGCTTTGATATGTCATTTTCACACCTTACCCCTCCATATCTCTCTGTCTCCCTCTCCCCTGGCACACTCTGAAGAAGGGTCTCGACCCATAATGCCAGTCACATGTTGTCTGAAGAATGGTCTCAAACTGAAACATTACCCATTCCATCTCTCCAGAGATGCTGGCTGTCCCACTGAGTTACTCCAGCATCTTGTGTCTATCTGGTGTGGCGGTGGGTATATCTGATTCCTCCCCGGCACTGGGGTAAGGGTGAAACAACCCCACCCAAAGCAGATGGACTGGGGATGGCGATGAGTTATGTGGCTGGAGGCCTCTCTGAAAGCGAGTCAAGTTCCACCACAGCAGATGGACACAAAAAGCTGGAGTAACTCAGCGGGACACGCAGCATCTTTGGAGAGAAGGAATGGGTGACGTTTCACATCGAGACCCTTCTTCAGACAGCATGTGGCTGGCTATAAAATGTGGAATGCTGGTGATTTCAAGTTCTGGCTGAATAAGTAAAACACTTTGGAGTGTAGTTATTACTGCCTTTAATCTGCGGCTCTGTAAACCATTAAATAATGCAGGGTTTTTCTGAGACAGCTTCCTGCGGGTACCGCAAGGCTCGATGCTGGGACCGCAGCTATTTACAATATACATTAATGATTTAGATGAAGGGATTATTGGTAACATTAGCAAACTTGCAGATGACACAAAGCTTTGTGGCAGTGTGAACTGTGAGGAGGATGCTCTGAGGATGCACGGTGACTTGGACAGGTTGGCTGAGTGGGCAGATGCATGGCAGATGCAGTTTAATGTGGATAAATGTGATGTTATCTACTTTGGTGGCAGAAACAGGAAGGCAGATTATTATCTGAATGGTGTCAAGTTAGGAAAAGGGGAAGTACAACGAGATCTCGGTGTCCTTGTTCATCAGTCACTGAAAGTAAGCATGCAGGTACAGAAGGCAGTGAAGAAAGCTTTCCATAACAAGAGGAGTTGAGTATAGGAGCAAAGAGGTCCTTCTATAGTTGTGCAGGGCCTGAGTGAGACCACACCTGGAGTTTTCTGTGCAATTTTGGTCCCCAAATTTGAGGAAGGACTTTCTTGCTATTGAGGGAGTGCAGCGTAGGTTCACAAGGTTAATTCCCAGGATAGCGGGACTGTTATATGTTGAGGGAATGGAGCAACTGGGCTTATATGCACTCGAATTTAGAAGGATGAGAGGGAATCTTTTTTGAAACGTATAAGATTATTAAGGGTTTGGACACACTGGAGGCAGGAAACATGTTCCCGATGTTGGGGGAGTCCAGAACCAGGGTCCACAGTTTAAGAATAAGGGGAACATTTAGAACGGAGACGAGGAAAAATGTTTTCACCCAGAGAGTTGTGAATCTGCCTCAGAAGGCAGTGGAGGCCAATTTTCTGGATGCTTTCAAGAGAGAGTTCGATAGAGCTCTTAAAGATAGCAGAGTTAAGGGATATGGGGAGAAGGCAGGAACGGGGTACTGATTTTGGATGATCAGCCATGATAACAGTGCATGAGTGTGCTGGCTCGAAGGGCCGAATGGCCAATTCCTGCACCTATTGTCTATTGTCTATTGCCTATTGCAGTGAGCCGTCGCCCATTCATGTATACGACATCAGGAAGTCCAGGGGGTGGGGGGAGCTTTCCGCCCAGTTCTGAGTGCTTGCAAGAGCTGCCTGTGAACACAGTGGACATAGGACTGGTTCCATGTTTCTGTACAGAGGTGCTCACATTACAGGCCCCAGGTTTAAGTGGGAAAACTGTGTAACTCATGGATCGGAAAGGTTTAGGGGGATATGGGTCAAACGCAGGCTGGTGGGACTAGTGTAGATGGGGCATCTTGATCGGCATAGGCAAGTTGGGCCGAAGGGCCTGTTTCTGCGCTGTATGGTTTGGTGACTCTCTGACTATTTGAGACCTAATGTCAGGTTTGAAGATCCCAGCTAGAAAATCACTTGTGTGTTCAGTGAACTTTGGCCCAATGGCGAGTTGCTGCGTTACAGCGCCAGAGGCCCGGGTTCGATCCTGACGGTTTTCTCCCATGCTTCAACGGCATGCAGGTTTGTAGATTAATTAGCTTTGTTAGGGGGGGGGGGGGGGGGTGTAATTGGCAGGGGGTACGTTGTTGAGTAGAGTGACAGCCGCCGGAAAGAAGCTGTTCCTCGACCTGCTGGTTCGGCAACGGAGAGACCTGTAGCGCCTCCCGGATGGTAGGAGGGTAAACAGTCCACGGTTGGGGTGAGAGCAGTCCTTGGCGATGCTGAGCGCCCTCCGCAGACAGCGCTTGCTTTGGACAGACTCAATGGAGGGGAGCGTGGAACCGGTGATGCGTTGGGCAATTTTCACCACCCTCTGCAATGCCTTCCGGTCGGAGACAGAGCAGTTGCCATACCATACTGTGATGCAGTTGGTAAGGATGCTCGCGATGGTGCAGCGGTAGAAGTTCACCAGATCTGAGGAGACAGGTGGACTTTCTTCAGTCTCCTCAGGAAGAAGAGACGCTGATGAGCCTTCTTGATCAGAGTAGAGGTATTGTGGGTCCAAGAGAGGTCATCGGAGATGTTGACTCCCAGGAACCTGAAGCTAGAAACACGTTCCACCTCCGTCCCGTTAATGTGGATGGGAGTGAAGTCTACAATGAGCTCCTTGGTCTTCTTGGAGTTAAGGGCCAGGTTGTTGTCAGCGCACCATGCTGCTAAGTGCTGGACCTCCTCCCTGTAGGCCAGCTCATCGTTGTTGTCACCAATTGCCTCACCAATGGGCCGAAGGGCCTGTTTCTGCGCAGTGCTCGATACGAGGCGACATTTGTGCACTGACGGGGTGAGGTCTGCTGTATAATAATAATAATCTTATTTATATAGCACATTTTTAGTCAACTTGCATTGACCCCAAAGTGCTTCACATAATTACATTACATTTACACACAGGCAAAGGTGGGTGAAGTGTCTTGCCCCAAGGACACAACGACAGTATGATTTTACCAGGTTATGTGCAAAACAAAAACAATGTGTGCCTCGGTGGACATGACAATAAAGTATCCTTGAATTGAATCATTATATAGAAACATAGAAAATAGGTGCAGCGTAGGCCATTCGGCCCTTCGAGCCTGCACCGCCATTCAATATGATCATGGCTGATCATCCAACTCAGTATCCTGTACCTGCCTTCTCTCCATACCCCCCTGATCCCTTTAGCCACAAGGGCCACATCTAACTCCCTCTTAAATATAGCCAATGAACTGGCCGCAACTACCTTCTGTGGCAGAGAATTCCACAGATTCACCACTCTCTGTGTGAAAAATATGAGTTCAGTTTCAGTTTAGTTTATTGTCACATGTACCGAGGTACAGTGAAAAGCTTTTGCTGCGTGCTAGCCAGTCAGCAGAAAGACTATGCATATTACAATCAACCCATTACAGTGTATAGGTGCATGATAAGGGAATAACGTTTAGTGCAAGGTATGAATTGTGCAATGGGTAATGTGTGCACGTCAGAACTTCTGAACGAGTATAACGTTGCCACACTCGTCAAAGATCTGCTCCAGTGTTTGAACCTTAAGGAGTAACAGGACCAAGATGGCAACCCCAAACTGCCACCAGGCTGTTGAAAGATTCTGACCAAAAACAGTGGCTGTCCATTTCCTCCACAGATAATGCCTGACCCGCTGAGTTCCTCCAGCACTTTGTGTTTTGCTCATGCTGGCTGCATCTCTTTATACAACACCTTCCGTGCATCATCACACAACATCAACTCATTCGGAGGCAGTAAGGTGACCTTATAGAGGTGTACAAGACCATGAGAATAGACTGGGTGAATGCACGTCTTTCTCCAAGGGGTCGGGTAATCAAGGGCACAGGTTTATGGTGAGTGGAGAGTGATTGAGTAGGAACCTGAGGGGCAATATTTCCACACAGAGGGTGGTAGGTGTGTAGAAAGTGTAGTTGAGGCAGATACAATAACAACATTTAAAAGACATTTGGACAGATACATGGATAGGGAAGGTTTAGAGAGATATGGGCAAATGGGACTAGCTTAGATGGGGTATCCTGGACAAATTGGGCCAAAGGACCTGTTGCTACGCTGTGTGGCTTTACGACTAAAAGCTGATAAACTATTTTTCAGGCAGGGAGGCTCATGAGAAAGGCGAGTCGGGACCTCTTCAGTCAGAGGGTAGCTAATCTGTGGAACTCATTGCCACAGAGGGCTGTGGAGGCCAAGTCAGTGGATATTTTTAAGGCAGAGATAGACAAGTTCTTGATTAGAACGGGTGTCCAGGGTTTTGGGGAGAAGGCAGGAAAATGGGATTAGGTGGCAGAGATCAGCCATGATTGAATGGCGGAGTAGACTCGATGGGTCGAATGGCCTAATTCTACTCCTTTAATGTGTGAACTTGTGAGAAACAGGGCGGATTGGAGAGGGGGTTACCGACCTGGCTGTAACTACAGCAGTGTAGAGATTGGCGTTTCATATCCACAGCTGAATATGAGCTCCTCATGGCCGAGGCAGGATGCTGGCTGTGGAGTGAATCATTGCGGCTGCCTTCACTCTGGCTAATTACTGATAGGACCATGCGCACCAACAGGAGAGATTAAAAGCTAGCTGCAAGGTAGAATTCCCAGGGCATTGCCCCATCTCCCAGCTGTTGTACATCATCCCCCTATCTCTGTCAGGATGGGATGAGCCGAACCAAAATGTGCAAATCAAATGCAACATGGAAACGATTCAATGGGAGGATATCTCAGGGTTTTTGTCTTGTTGTGCAGCTTGCTCTAGTTCGAACAATTCCACCAATCCCATTCTCCCCAACTTTTCCCTGTGACCTTACTTCCCACTTCCCTTCAACGCTGTATATCTAAACTCTCATGTACAGTCATTGGGAGGGACCTATGTGGTCACAGATAAAATCCCACAAAGGCATCACCCGAGGTCAGGATTGAACTCTGCACGCGGGATCTGCAGCAACATCTCACCGCCCCACACAAAGTAGCTGCTTAACAAGAACACAACCGCAACCAGGCACCCAGGGACAGTCGCCTTTATTATCATCAGGTACCAGAAGACCTGCTGAGGGTCACTGGTTTCATTTGCAGTTTCCTACAGTGGCCCTCCATCTCTCCATCTCTCCATCTCCCTCTCTCCCTCTCTCCCCTCTCTCCCTCTCTCCCTCTCTCCCTCTCCTCTCTCTCTCCCTCTCTCTCCCTCTCCTCCCTCTCTCCCCCTCTCCCCCTCCTCTCCTCTCCCTCCCCCTCTCTCCCCCTCTCCCTCTCTCCTCCCTCTCCCTCTCCCCTCTCTCCTTCTCTCCCCTCTCCCTCTCCCTCTCCCCTCTCTCCCCCCTCTCCCTCTCTCTCTCTCTCTCTCTCTCTTTCTCTCAACTCGCTCAATTTACAAACTTTATTGGCATGATAAAAAATACATTGTTATATTGCCAAAGTATATAACATGACATACATATTTAAAATGCATAAGTATAAATACAAGTATACAGTGCATGGATGGGTATGTCCCTGTACATAAACTGGCAATAGGCCTATAGCCCTTTATTGATTGCACGTTCTTGCAGCTGTAAGCAGTACAACACAATAGCAAGTTTAGCAATTCAATATTAATTTCTTAGTTTTTTTCTCTCTCTTTTCTAATTTCTCTCTCTCTCTCTCTCTCACTATTTCTCTCTCGTTTTCTCTCTCTCTCTCTATATATATATATATATATATATATATATCTTTCTCTCTCTCTCTCTCTCTCTCTCTCTCTCTTTCTTTCTTTCTCTCTCTCTCTCTTTCTCTCTCTTTCTCTCTCTCTTTTCTCTCTCTCAAACTGGAATTGTATCATTCTCATCAGCAGCAGAAAGCTTTGTGAAAGGCAACAATGCCGCATCTCGGCAGGCTGGGTCGCACGGATATTCTTTCACGCTGTCTGGCTGGCCGGAGTGCTGGGATTGTTCTAACAAAGGAAATGGGAGCAGTTGTCCTCCAGTGAGCAGCGTGCGGGACGTACATCCCCAGGGTGGAGATGTCCAACGTTAGAGGGCGCAGCTATAGGGTGAGAGGGGGAAATGTAATGGAGATGTACGGGGCATGGAATGGTGGGGTCCTGGAGACGCATTGCAAGGGGTGGTGGTGGAGGCAGATACGATAGCGGCGTTTACAAGGGTTTTGGATACCCACATGAATGTGCAGGAAATAGTGGAAACTTGCCATTGTGTTCAGCACAAGCATTGTGGGCCGAAGGGCCCATTCCTGTGCTGTACTGTTCCATGTACTATGTATACTGGCTGCTGCATCTGGACACTGGCTACTGCATCTGGATACTGGCTGCTGCATCTGGACACTGGTTACACTCAGGACACTGGATACTGCATCTGGACACTAGCCACTGCATCTGGCCACTGGCTATTGTATCTGGACACTGGTTACTGCATCTGGCCACTGGCTACTGCATCTGGCCACTGGCTACACTCTGGCCACTGGCTACTCCACTCTGGACACTGACTACTGCGACTGGACACTGGCTGATGCAGCCTGTCTGTCCTCTCTGACAGGGTGAAAATCATCACTCCGGCCTGAGATGCAAGACGTTCCTTCCAAATGAATCTCAGCCGTGTCTGCTGCCTGCTTAGATTAGTGAAGCATCTTTGATTTAGCAACAGACGCCACGGGGCTTCGCGGGACTGATTATCGACCAAAATATCACCTTCTCGTGAAGGTTCATATGCCGACTCAATTTTGGATTGTCAACTAACAAGAGATGTGTTTATGTGTAGGCAGGAACTGCAGATGCTGGTTTAAATCGAAGGTAGACACAAAATGCTGGAGTAACTCTCCCTGAGGTAACACCATGGAAAACCCTTCAGTATGGAAGAACCCCACCTGAGGCAGGCAACAAGGGGACATGAAGTGGGATGAACACCCTCTGTAACTAACAATTAGTCAGTCAGGAAACCTCCTTGCCTGACGTCACCTGATTTGTCCACTTTTCAAATTTCTCACTTCCTGCCCCCACCCTCACGTTACCCCCCCACCCCCACTCCTAACTACAATCCGACTGAAGAAAGGTCCCGATCCGAGACGTCACCTATCCATGTTCTCCAGAGATGCTGCCTGTCACGCCTAGTTACTCCAGCACTTGCTGCCTATCTTTTTTATAACATGAAGACATCTCTGCCTCTGTCACTGATAGATACCTCACCAGAGAAGGTATCTCTTGGGGTATGGGTGTGGGAAGGACTGAGAGCACACAGCACTGTCAGCCATCGGCCCACCGCATCACGCCGGCATTGTTTTAAGCTACAGATATTTCTGAGGCAGAGTTCTGAGCGCTTTTTTAGCGAGATAAGATTGTCTGCCTCTCCATTCATCCCTCTGCTCTGTTCTCCTTCAGAACCCCGCTTTCCCTTGCTAGCACCTTATCCACCATCAGCTTCAGTCCTTCAGCACCAGTGAAAGGGTGAAGATTAGAGAGGGAACAATTTTTTTTAAATATAAAGAACTCCAGGCATGAGTTTTAAATAATAAAAGTCAATGATTAAAAAAATAAAGCCCAACGCATTCTCCCAGTGCTGTGAATAGGATTATTTTATAAAACTGTTTTCTAAAAATATAAATCCAATTTTTTCATTTTTTTTCTCTCTCCTGTTTTCATTTTGATAACATAAATATCAAACAATTCAGGGACTGGTTTTCCCGCACTGACTTTCCTCGCTTGGTGCAGGGCGTTCGATGGAAGCGAGGCGGTGTGTTTGTAGACAGGTTGGTCTGGACTTCAAACAGAAGTATCTTGTAAAGAAGCGAGCTGGGGAGCAGATTCCCCTGGGAACAGCGCGAGAGGAATGCGAGCATCCGTCACCGTGATTTTGCAGACGTTTTGGAACTTTAGTCATTTAGACTTTAGTCGCACCGCGAACACTCCCTCTTCTCCACTCTCCCATCAGGCAAGAGGCGGCACGGTGGCGCAGCAGTAAAGTTGCTGCCTTACGGGTCCAGAGTCCCGGGTCCCGGGTTTGATTCTAACTACAGGTGCTGTCTGTACGGAGATTATACGTTTTCATAAGTGATAGGGGCAGAATTAGGCCATTCGGCCCATCAAGTCTTCTCCCACCATTCAATCATGGCTGATCTATATAACCATATAACAATTACAGCACGGAAACAGGCCATCTCGACCCTTCTAGTCCGTGCCGAACACATAATCTCCCCTAGTCCCATATACCTGCGCTCAGACCATAACCCTCCATTTCCTTCCCATCCATATAACTATCCAATTTATTTTTAAATGATAAAAACGAACCTGCCTCCACCACCTTCACTGGAAGCTCATTCCACACAGCTACCACTCTCTGAGTATCTACCTTTCCTTCTCAATCCCATTCTCCTGCCTTCTCCCCATATAACCCTGGCACTCGTACTAATCAACCCATACTAATTCTCCCAGTGTATGCATGGGTTTTCTCCAGGTACTCCGGTTTCCTCCTGCACTCTGACGACTCAAAGTAGGTTAAATCGCGTCTGATACATAAAATAGTACATTTTCGCTAGTGTGTACGGATAGTGCTAGTGTACGGGGTGATCGCTGGTTGGTACGGACCCGGTGGTCCGAAGCTCACCTCAGTCACGAAGGGCTATGGGGCAGCAACTCCACCGCAAGGCCCTCTGGTCTCTGTTCCCGACTTTGCACGTGGCTAGTTGGGCAGATGTTCTCGAACAGAACTGCTGGAAATATAACTGCCATAGCAACCAGCCGGCATTAGATCTGTTGTTAAGAGATAATGGCCGGGGTGAACTCTCTCCTCAGTTGTGCTGCCCCCCCCCCACCGATGAAGGGAAGCAAGATTAACAGCCTTGCTCTGGTTGAACCAAAGATGGGAAGGTTTGGGCCCAGTTGCATCTTGAATCAGGTTATTGTCTGAACAGGATGAGATGTGGAGCTCGTGTGTAAATTAGCAACGCTGAGAATTCCCTGTAACAATGGGAGATGCTGATTCCTCAGCAACAGCTGGAAAGCACAGGGAGAATTAGTATGGGTTGTTTTGGCTTTTAGCTCGAAGATTCCCTGAGGATAGCCACGCAGATAGGCCCAGGGCTCACATTCAACTCAGTGAGATAATACACCTCAGGGCACAGTGTTGATCACCTCCCTGGCAATCCAACTCCCTGATTCACTGGGGTGCAGAGGTAGGGGCAGCATGGTGGCCCAGGTGTATGGGCAGCATGGTGGCCCAGTGGTAGAGTTGCTGCCTCACACCACATGCAGCACCAGAGACCCGGGTTCGATCCTGACTACGGGTGCTGTCTGTACCTTATCCCCGTGACCTGCGTGCGATTTCTCCGGGTGTTTTGCTTCCCTCCCACACTCCAAAGACGTACAGGTTTGTAAGTTCATATAAGTAGAATTAGGCCATTCTGCCCATCGAGTCTACTCCGCTATTCAATCATGGCTGATCTATCTCTCCCTCTCACATTCACCTGCCTTCTCCCCATAACCACTGACACCTTTACTAATCAATTGTCTGCCCAACCTCCCTCCCCCGAGACCAGGGAAGAGACGGTAGCTGATCCTAATGGATACAGCATGGAAACAGACCCTTCAGCCCACCCTCCGACCATTGATCACCTGTTCACACTCGTTCTATGTTTTCCCGCTTTCTCATCCACTTTCTACACACTCGGGGCAATTTACTGAGGCCATTTATTCGACAAATCCACGCGTCTTTGGGATGTGGAAGGAAACCGGAGCACCCAGAGGAAACCCACACGGTCACAAGGAAACCATCAATAATCTGAGACAAGCCTCTGAGAGTAAAAATGTCCCCTTAAATCCCTCCCCTCTCACTTTAAGCCTACGCCCTCTAGTTTTAGAATCCTCTACGCTGTGGGTGTGACTTTATCAATGCCCCTTAGCATCTCAATAAAGTCACCCCTCATCTGCCTACTCTGCAGACAAAAGCCTCCCCATACCTCAAGCCCACAGGCCCAGGTGGCATCATGGTGAATCCCTTCTGCATCCATACCAACCCATTTCCCGACAATATTTCCAATAGTTCTTGTTGTAGCACTAAAGGAGGCCTTTCAGCCCATCACATTCATGCCAGCTCTCAGCAGGATAGTCCCTTGGGACTTACTACTCCCCATTCCCCCTCCCCGCCCCCTCCCAACATCCCTACAACCTTGCAACTTACTCTATATGCCCATCGATGCCTCGTGCCGACCTAACTGAGGGGCAATTTACAGTGGCCACTTAACCGACCCGACCCGCACACCTTTGGGATGTGGGAAGAAACCGGAGCACCTGCGGGAAACTCACAGGGAGGACGTGCAAACTCCACACAGAAAGCACCAGAAGTCGGGAATTAACACGGACTCTGAAGGCAGCGACTCCACCTGCTTTGCTACCTGGCTGTCCAATTTGTTCTTATCTACAGGGGGTACATTTGTTGATTCTGGATTTGTACATATTTTTTCTATGCAATTGACTGACTGTGTTTGGTTCTGGTAAACCGGTATCTGTTCGTCATTAGTTGTTCATAAATAAATGAAATAACATTATTATGTGTTATTAAAGTTACCAGGGGAAAACGGGATGAAAAATGTTGGGAACGCCTGCTTCAGGGGCACGATATGCTTCAGTTTTGCATCATTATGGTTACCTAGCATTAGAGTTGATAATTTATGGTATTATTGATTACTATATATTCATCAAGGTGTTATTACATTTGCGAGCCTGTTAAGCTGCTGCAAGGAAGATTGTTATTGTTCCACTGCTAGTACAAATGACAATTAAACTCTCTCGACTCTTGAGAGCAGGTTCCACAGACCTGTTAGCCCTTGCTGTCTCCTCCCATCCCTCAGCCTTCGGGCTCCTCCTCATCCTTTATCTTTCTTTTCCCCCCCCCCCCCCCCCCCCAGTCTGAAGAAGGGTTTTGGCTCGAAACGTTGCCTATTTCCTTTTTTCCTAGATCGCTGCACCCGCCATAGCATGCTGGGTTTTTTTTATGCAAATCCCTCCCCCCCTTTCCTTGTGAAATGTTTGCGTTCCAACTATTGAGTTATGTTACAAAACCTACCTGAATCGTCATTAGGAATCTGCCCTCAGCCATGTCGGCGATTTTGGCGCTGTTTGGAGGGGGCGGGTTTTAAACGCGATTTTTACTAGGCTGTTATGTTCACTAGTAATCATTAACGAAAAATCGCTGCAAGACCCCGCAAAGGTATTTTCCTTGTTCTAATAGTTTTAAAATTAATTCCCCTCTCGCAGCCCCAGGGTTTTATAAAGCAAACAATAAAGGTATGTACCTTATTTTTACATTAAATGGGGATATATATAACGCTATATATCAAGTTATTGAGGGCATCCCGCAGTATTTTCATTTGAGGGCACTAATCTAGCGCTGCGTTCCACATGAACCCACTAGAAAGCCGATTTACAAGGCCTATAAATTAATGTAAATTGATATAAAATCATGTTATATTGGGGGAATTATTTGTGAATAATCTTTGGACACTTAGGTAAAAGTTAATCTTTTGCTATCCAAGATCATAGCTTTTTTTGTAATGTCCATTGAAAATCAAGATTACATCTTTTTTAATACTTGAGATATGAATGAATGTCAAATTAAACTTATTGTTAGCTTTATCTGATGGGACATTGCAGAGATTTTTTAAATCTCAAAATTTTGTAACATTGCTATATTGAGCGCAGCGATTCAGTGCTGAGGTACAAGGCCCTTGTAACCTGGGGGATAACGTGGTCAGGTTGCCCTGGTTACAGTTACATCTGCGCTCCAGTCATTAATCTCCGCTCTAGGGAAGGGACAACAGGGAACGCCCCGACTCTGCCATCTTCTCCCCGACCTCTTGTGTTCACTGAAGATATCTACTGCATCCCGTGGTCCACTCCAGCCTCACCTCATGGCCACCCGAGTCTCTCGAGAAAACTGTCCCACAAAACGCTGACAAGTGAATGCAGTGCACAGCCTTCAGTGCCTGGGATGTTGTCTGCTCCACTCTGGGCGAGACAAACACTGAGTGGGCAACTCTTATAGGCTTTACATCACAGATATAGCATGGAAATAGGCCCTTCGGCCCACCGGGTCTATGCTGACTAACAATCACCCGTACACAAGGTGGGCGGCATGGTGGCGCAGCGGTAGAGTTCCTGCCTTACAGCGCCAGAGTCCCGGGTGCTGTCTGTACAGAGTTGGTCTGTTCTGCCTGTGACCACGTGGGATTTCTGCAGACTGCAGACCGGATGGAAACGGTATTTACTGCTGGGCCACTCACTCCCAGACCTGCCTTAATGGTTGGATACAGATCCAAAATTTACAACTAGCACCAACTTCATCAATACAAGGCGTAGAGCCTTAGAGCGGTGGTCTTAGAGTGCCAGAGACCCGGGTCCATCCTGACCATGTGTACTGTCTGTACGGGGTTTGGACATTTCCCTGTGACCACCTCACGCTCCAAAGATGTGCAGGTTTGTAGGTTTATTGGCCTCAGTACAAATTGTAAATAATCCCCGGTGTATAAGAGAATGCTAGTGTATGGGGTGATAGCTGGTTACCATGGACTCGGTTGGCCAAAGGGCCTGTTTCTGCATTGTATCTCTAAAACTAAAATTAAAACCTGTGCTTTGGTCTCAGAGTAACTTTACAGCACGAACCACTAATTGGCCGCCCCCTGAACTTCCGCAGGTGCCATAACAACATTGAAAAGACATTTGAGCTGGTCAATGTATAGGAAAGGTTTAGAGGTCTATGGTCTAAACGCAGATAAACAGGACGAGCTTAGATGGGGCATCTTGGTTGGCATGGATTACTTGGCCCAAAGGCCCTGTTTATATGTGGATGATTATTTTTTAATAACATCATTCTTCATTCCCGGCTGTGAATTTGGTTGCTTTGTATTGTATCTTAGAGTCATAGATCATACGGTGTGGAAACAGGCCCTTCAGCCCAACTTGCCCACACCGACCAACATGTCCCATCTACACTGGCCCCACTTGCCTGAGTTTGGCCCATATCCCTCCAAACCTGTCCTATCCATCTACCTGTCTAATTGCTTCTTAAACGTTGCTATAGTCCCTGCCTCAACTACCCCCCCTGGCATCTCGTTCCATACACCCACCAACTTTTGCGTGAAAAAGTTACCCCTCAGATTCCTGAAAAATCTTTCCCCCTTCATTTTAACCTATGCCCTCTGATTCTCGATTCCCCCAGTCTGGG
Source organism: Leucoraja erinaceus (assembly GCF_028641065.1). Lineage (NCBI taxonomy): Eukaryota > Metazoa > Chordata > Chondrichthyes > Rajiformes > Rajidae > Leucoraja > Leucoraja erinaceus. Next base: position 8,742,009 of record NC_073408.1, read on the forward strand.
CAAGAGATGCCGTGTGTCGGCCCAGTTTATACTTCTCATGATTTTATCCACCTCTGTAAGATCCTCTGGTGGGGCGTGGATATTTTTCTCTTTATATTGTAATCGACACAGTGCACTGGGCTGCAGGAGTGGGGAGATTAGACATGGATAAGGGAATCATAGGACACAGAGTTTGAGCAGGTGGTGCAGCAGTGGAGTTGCTGCCTTACAGCACTTGCAGCGTCAGAGACCCGGGTTTGAACCCGACTACAAGTGCTGTCCGCACGTTCTCCCCGTGACCGCGTGTGTTTTCTCCGAGATCTTCAGTTTTGCCGTTGTACAACTCCCTATTATCCTGGGATTTCTGCATTTTCCCCTCTGGCCCAGACCAAGTGTTGATTTCACGTCCTGAACTAATGCTGTACATTGTGTTCTGGCTGAGCCCCTCAGTAAACCAGAACAGTCCTGTGTTAATATTTGACTCTGGGCTTCGTGTTAAATTCTGAATAAAATACATGAAGTGTCGCCTAATTTTCAAGGCACTCCTTGGCCAACAGAGACACAAGTATACGTGGGTGGGGGTGAGAATTTGAAGCAGGCTCGTCATCCCTTGCCAACTGGTCAGTGGAAAACAGAAACATAGAAAATGGGTGCAGGAGTAGGCCTTTCGGCCCTTCGATCCAGCATGGCCATTCAATATGATCATCGCTGATTATCCTAAATCAGTACCCCCATTCTTCCTTTCTCCCCATGTCCCTTGATTCCATTAGCCCTAAGAGCTATATCTAACTCTTCTCCCCTTCGGTGTAAACCAGCATCTGCAGTTCCTTCCGACACTACTAGTCTAAATGTTTCTTAAACGTTGCAATAGTACGTCCCTCAACTACCCCCTCCAGCAGCTTGTTCCAAATGCCTCCTCCCACCGTGGCCTTTACTGAGAAATAAATCAAAGTACACCCTTTGTGTAAAAAAGTTACCCCTCAGGTTCTTATTAACTCTTTCCCTTCTGTATCAAAAAATATGGGATCAAACCATAAAGAGTCATAAGGGATAGTAGAATTAGGCCATTCGGCCCTTCAAGTCTACACCATTCAATCATGGCTGATCTATCTCCCTCCGAACCCCATTCTTCTTCCTTCTCCCCATAACCTCTGACAGCTGTACTAATCCAAAATCTATCTATCTCTGCCGTACAAATATCCACTGGCTTGTCCTCCAGTTCCTTCTGTGGCAAAGAATTCCACTTTGGATACTCTGGAGATGTGAAGCAGGTTTTATAAAGATATTCCAACAGTTTACTGTTCTTGTGGTAGAGCTTGTCTAACGCATACACCCAACCTAGAACCCCACTAGCAGATTACTTCGATTTGTTTTTCAATAGAGGCCACAGAACTAACGAGCTGAGAGTTTTTATATTTTGCAACCGATTCCAGTCAAAGTGTTGGCTCGCCTGGGTTTAGTACATGTCCATGGGCTGTTTGCCTTGGCTACTGGAGCCAGCTCTTCAGTTATTTCAAGAGTCAATACTGTTTAATTGTCATACCTACAGGCAAAGGAAGAATACATTCTTACTTGCTGCAGCTTAACAGGGCCATTAATGCATATAACACACAGATCAATGCTCACTAATCAATGCTACCACAAGTTTGGAATCAGTAATACTTAAGGGCCGGTTCCACTGTACGAGGTAATTCAAGAGCTCTCCCGAGTTTTAAAAAAAAATCAAACTGGTGGTAAGTACATAGAAAGTACGTAGCAGCTACGTCGGAGCTCGTTGACGTCTCGTAGCGGCTTGTAATGCTAACGGCAGGTACTCAGGAAACGCAGTAACTCGTGAAGTTTTTTCAGCACTGTAAAAATGTCCACGAGAGCCCCGAGTACCTACGAACGGCTATTACCGTAATTCGCCGAGTTCGAATCAGGGGAAACTCGGGAGAACTCTTGCATTACCTCGTACAGTGGGGCAGGCCCTTAAGTAACTATAATAGTGCAAAAAACGAAATAAGTCGTGCAACCAAAGACAGGGATCATAGAATACCACAGTTGCTGAGGTTAGTGTCATGCGTGCAGTGTTCAAGAGCCTGCTGGTCGCTGGGAAGAAGCTGTTCTTGAACCTGGAAGTCACGGTTTTCAGGCTCCTGTACTTTCTTCCCGATGGTAGCAGTGAGATGAGAGCGTGGCCAGGGTGTGGATGGTACAGGCTGCCGTTTTGAGGCAACGCCTTCTGTAGATTCTTTCGACGAGGGCCAGATCAGTATCTATCTGTAAAACAGTCATGAAAATGAATATTTTCAGTGGAATCCACAAGACCTGCCTGAGGGGGTGTCGATGGAGGTGGCTTGACCAGGAACCCAACACATCTATGCTCCATCGAAGCTAGTCCCATTTCCCTGTGTTTGACTCAATTCCCTCTAAACCTTCAGTCCTGTCCATGTACCTGTCCTAATGTCTTTTAAATTTTGTTATAGTGCTGCCTTTTACCACCTCCTCTGGCAGCTCTTTCAATACAACCACCACCCTTTGTGTGAACAAGTTGTAAGTCTGAAGAAGGGTCTCGACCCGAAACGTCACCTATTCTTTGCTCCATAGATGCTGCCTCACCCGCTGAGTTTCTCCAGCGTTTTTGCCACCCTTTGTGTGAATACGTTGCCCCTTAAAGATTTATATTAAATCTTTCCTCTCTCACCTTAAACCTATGCCCTCTAGTTCTTGCCTCTCTCACAAAAGACCTACCCTAAAAGATTCATTCTATCCCCGTCTTGATTTTATGCACCTCACTAAGATCACCACACAGCGCCCTGCGCTCCAAGGAATAAGGTCCTAATCTGCCTAGCTTCTCCCTTTAGCACAGGCCCCGGCAGCATCCTTTTACATTTTCTCTCTACTCTTTCCAATTTAACGACATCCTTCCTACAGCAGGGTGAGTGAAACTGAACACAGTTATCCAAGAGCAACCTGGCCAGTGTATTTGTTCCTGTTCCCCTGCGGCCCTTCTATCTCGGCACTAAATGCTCGCTCCTTGCTTATTACACATCCTCTGATTTCCTAAGTCCTCTGCCACCCTGCCAGGGCTGGACATTTTACTGTGCACAGAATTGTAAGTTGAAAATTGCCAGCATGCTGTGGCACAGTGTGCAATCCACTGATGCCCTTGATTCAGTGGGAGCCCAGACATCCGCTGCCAATGTTGGTCGCTGCGTGCATCAGATGGTCAGCAGCCATCAGCGGCAGGATGAAGCCACAGTCTTCAGACTGTTTCTCTATAGTCTCAACTTCACTGGTGTGTGTGTGTGTGTGTGTGTGTGTGTGTGTGTGTGTGTGTGTGTGTGTGTGTGTGTGTGTGTGTGTGTGTGTGTGTGTGTGTGTGTGTGTGTGTGTGTGTGTGTGTGTGTGTGTGTGTGTGTGTGTGTGTGTGTGTGTTTCTTTCTCTCTATGTATCTGTGTTTCTCTGTTTTTGTGTGTAGATACTGTTTGGGTGCGTGTGTCTGTGTCTTGGTGTATGTCTCGGATTTTGTGCGAGTGTGTGTCTGTTTGCATGTGTGTGTCTATGTGGTCTGAGTGTCTGTTTCTGTGTGAGTGTGTGTCTGACTATATGTGTGTCTATGTGGTGTGTGTCTGTGTGTGAATGTGTGTCTGTGAGTGCGCATGTCGGTGTGTGTGTTTATAGGTGAGTGTCTGTGAGTTAGTGTGTTTGTGTATGTGTGACTGACTGTGTGTGGTGTCTCAGTGTGCACATGCGTGTGTATATGCATGTGTGTATATGCGCATGCACAGGTATGTGTATGTTTACATGTGTGTATGTACATATCTGCACATATACATATGTGTGTGTGCACATGTGTGCTTTTATTTTAATTCTCCATTACTCATTTGTTGCAAATGTTGGTCAAAATAGTAGTAGAAAACGTTGGAAACTCCCAGCAGACGAGGCAGCATCTGTGGAAAGGGAAACTGAGTCACTGTTGTGAGGCTTCCTCTGCGGAAGCTGCCCGGCCAGCTGAGTGTCTCCAGTATTCTTCTCTCTGCCTTCAGTTTTTCAGCAACAACAGTTTTTTGATATTTGTACATTTCTCATGTGAGAGGGAAGGTTTGCAGCCTTGAGGCGGTGGATAGTACTCGTGACCACGGGTCTCTGTGCGTTTCCCCTGTGTGTAGAGAGGGTCGCCGTGCTTCTAACTGCGGAAGGTTGATGCAATCTTTTGCGTTTGATTAATGGTGGTTGCAGAGGAAGAGGAGAGGGTGACATAGTGATCAGAGAGAGAGCTTTTTATTGTTCTCAAAGGCTGACGTCTTCTGCAGATATTATTAAGAGATTATTCTTTTTCTTATCACGTTAAAATCTTTTTTTTTTTTTGTGTGTTTTGTTGCTTAGAAACTTTCTTCCAATTCCCGCTCTGCACTCTGCAGAAGATTAAACGTACATGTAGACGTCGAACCAAAGAACCAAGAATCCATCACCACCGCAGTCTTCATTCACTTATTCTAAATGCACGGTGCACTCACGGCAGCTAATGGGGCTCACATCTATAATTTGATCCAAGTGACCTCGGTCTAAGAGTTTGAGTGTAACTGGGAATAAATTCCTTCACCCAGGCCTCGAATGGGAAGGTTGGCAGTAGGGTTCATAACTTCTAGGAGCAGAATTAGGCCATTCGGCCCATCAACTCTACTCTGCCATTCAATCATAGCTTCCTATCATTCACAATTATTGCAGTCTGCATTTGGCACCGGCTGTTTGTCAAAGAGCTTGTGTTCCTTCTGCTCTTGCGTGGGAGACTCAGACAGTGCCGCAGACACTGCAGCACCTCCACCAAGCCAACATAAGTTCATATTTTCTAGGAGCAGAATTAGGCCATTCGGCCCATCAAGTCTACTCCACAATTTAATCATGGCTGATCTATTTTTCCCTTTCAACCCCATTCTCCTGTTTCTCCCCATGACCCCTGACATCTTTAAGGGCCTGTCCCACTTTCACGACTTAATTCTTTCATCCCGACCATTTTTTTACTCGTGAACATTTTTATTTATCGGGCTGGAAAAAACGTCCTGACTTACCTGATGCCACAAGTACCTAAGAGTCAGAGTAGCTGGAGGTCCAAACGGGCCGTTTCTGCAGCCATACATTACACACAAATAGCCCCCAACCAAAACATAATTACATTTTACATAAACCTCCATCACATAGCTGTGACGGAAGGCCAAATAAACTTATCTCTCCCCCGCACCCCTCCCCCCACCCCCCCCAATGTCAGAGTCAAAGTCATAGCCCCCGGCTGGCGATGGCGATTGTCCCGCGGCCATTAAAGCAACGCCGGGTGGTGCGAGGTCGCACATTTATTGTCATTTTAGAGCCCCCGGTGTGCGTCCAAACGCGGCCGTTTCTGCAGCCAGTGGTTACGCTCCAATAGACCCCGCAACACAACAGAATCGCCGTTAGCCCTGATAAGCGGTCATCTCCATCGCTGGGCTGGTGCCGTCGTCAACAAGACCCGTCTGGAGCCTCCGACTCTGCATAGCAGCAGCAGCAGCAAGCAGCAAAAACGACGGCAGCAGCAGCAGCGCTCCTCCACTGCTGCACCCGCTCCGGACTCGGCCAGCTCCGCGACGGCAACGGTGAGTCACACCTGAGTCCCTGAGTCCCCGGCTTCTTCCTGTTGGAGGCCGCTCCTCGTTGCGGCCTCAACGACACCTGAGACCCGACGGAAAATCTCCAGTGCAGGGAGAGATTCAAAAATATCAATTGGCCCCCCCACCCCCCCACAGACCCCACATAAAATACAAAAACGACTAAAAACACAGACAAAAAATCCGCGGACAGGCTGCCCCTTTCTGGCCAAGAGGCGTCCTTTTATTCTAAGGCTAGCATAACAGCCGCTACGATATATTACGAAACTCCTACGGACTCGTTACGAACATTCTGCGAGTTTGAGTCAGGGGAAAACTCGGGGGAATCTGTGAATTACAAGATACAAGATACAAGATACATTTAATTGTCATTTGGACCCCTCGAGGTCCAAACGAAATGCCGTTTCTGCAGCCATACATTACAAACAAATAGACCCAAGACACAACATAATTTACATAAACATCCATCACATCGCTGTGATGGAAGGCAACAAAAACTACATAAAAACATAGACAGAAAATAATAAAACGCGGACGGGCTGCAGAGGCCGCTGCTGACAAGAGTCGCGCCGCCCACCGGTAACAGCACCGGTACCTCGTGAAAGTGGGACGGGCCCTTTACTAATCTGCAATCTGTCAATCTCAACCTTAAAAATATCAATTGGCCTCCACATCCGTCCACAGATTCACTACCCTCCGACTAAAGAAATTCCTCCTCGTCTCCTTTCTAAAGGGACGTCCTTTTATTCTGAGGCTTTGTCAGGATGTTGCCAAGACTCAAGGGGGAGCTAGAGGGGGAGGTTGGAGGAGAGACAATACACGATTACAATCGAGCCATCTACAGCGTATAGATATAGTCATTTATTTATTTATTTGTTTATTTCGAACAGAATAAAAGAATAAAATGCAAGTGTGAAACAGCATACAAAAAATATATATATTTATAAAGTGTCATAAACAATATCTATAAATAAATGAAAACATATGTGTCCGAAAAGGAGCAGGAAGAAGCCAAAGCTCATTAATTCCCACCCCTTATTCATCTGCTTGTAATTATTTTATACACATTTAGCAGCTATATGTACACCATATGTACACCAGCCACTATATGTACACCAAATTATTTACATTTGAACACTAATCAAATATTTACAAAGCCATACATGATAAGGGAATTAGTGCAAAGTAAGCCAGATAGTCCGAGGGTCACCAATGAGGTCGATAGTAGGTCAGGTCTGCTCTCTGGCTGTGTTAGGATGATTCAGTTGCCTGATAACAGCAGGGAAGAAACCTCCAGGTCCCTGAACCTGGAGGTGTGTGTTTTCCCGCTTCTATACCGTTTGCCTGATGGGAGAGAGGAGAAGAGGGAGTGGCCATGGTGCGACTCGTCCTTGATTATGCTGCTGGCCCTGCTGGGGCAACGTGAGGTTATAGATGGAGTCAATAGAAGGGAGGTTGGTTTGTGTGATGGTCTGGTCTGTATCCACAATTCGCTGCAATTTTTTTGCGGTCTTGGGTGGAGCTGCCCTCAAACCAAGCTGTGAGGCATCCTGATAAAGTGCTTTCTGTGGTGCATCTGTAGAAGTTGGTGAGAGTTGTAGGGGACAAGAGGAGAGGAGAGAGAGGAGGAGAGGTGAGGGAAGGAAGGAAAGGGAGGGACGGAGGGGAGGGGAGAGGAGACAGGAGGAGAGGGAAGAGGATGGAAGAGGATGGAATGGGTAGGGAGGGGAGGGGAGGGGAGGCTGCTCTGTGTTTCTGCCGGATTGCAAGATCTCTTGAGTTTGCTGAATTATATTACCACTGCACCTGCAACACAACAGAACATTAAATATCATGTAGCTGGTGCTCTTCAGAAAAACAAAATTACACGGTTGAAGTGTTTAACTGCCCGCATTGACCTTATTGTAATAGCAGACTTTTGACTTTTCCGTTACTTATTGGCAAAGCTTATGAAGTCATTGCTATGGAAACGGTGTGCATGTTTGAATAGAAGAGGTCAGAAATCTTATCAGCGAAATCGCATTGTCTCTTGACTTTTAGATTTGTCCTTTCTGTTTTAAAATGTGTTTGCAAAAAGGTCTTTCAAAATGTAAGCTCGGCAGTGTGTGTTTGTTCCACAGAACAAGCTTCTGTCTATAAGGGCTTTATTGAAGGGAGAATGTGATCCAAGTGGAAAGGCAAACAATTATCTTGATATTGCTTGTGGTTTTTTCCCCCTCTTTGTGTTGCTACGATGAGTGTCGATTAATCGAGGAAACAGGCCGGTTCCTCCTCATTCACTACCCTCCCCAACGCACAGTATTAAGCCTTGACATAATGAGTTGTAACCACAAGCCCAGGGCGGCTGCTGCCTCACAGCGCCAGAGACCCGGTTTCCATCCTGACTACGGGCGCTGCCCTGTACGGAGTTTGTACGTCCTCCCCGTGACCGCGTGGGTTTTCTCTCACGCACCACAAAGACGTACAGGTCTACAGGTTAATTGGCATCGGCAAAATTGTACACTGTCCTTGGTGTGTAGGATAGTGTTAGTGTATGGGGTGATCGCTGGTCAGCGCGAACTGGTTGGGCCGAAGGGCCTGTTTTCACGCCGAATCTCTAAAGTCCGTTGTAGGCCATTCACCCATCTAGTCTACACCGCCATTCAATCATGCTTGATCTATTTTCCCCACTCAACCCCATTCTCTTGCCTTCTTCTTCTGACCTCTGATGCCCTTACTAATCACAAGCCTATCCGAGTTATAGAATACCCAATGTCTTGGCCTCCACTGCCATCGCAATGAATTCCAGAGTTTCACCACCCTCTGAATAAGTAAATTCCTCCTCGTCTAAAGGTACGTTCTTTTACTCTGAGGTTGTGCACTCTGGTTCTAGATTCTTCCATGACTGGAAATATCCTTTCCATGTCCACTCTATCTAATTATTTTCCAGTAGATGTCAATGAGTTTCCCCTCATCCTTCTAAACTTCAGCAAGTACAGGCCTAGAGACGTGAAACGTTAACACAATAATCCCCAGGGATCATTCTCGTAAACCATAGAGGTCCATGATGACCAAGTTCCCTAAAGGGCTTGTCCCACTTTCACGGCCTAATTCACGACCTTTTTTTACTCGTGGACATTTTTCATCAGACTAGAAAAACGCCCCGACCTACTTGATGCCACGAGTACCTACGACTAGCATCATGGCCTGCTACAACCTCATGACGACCATGCTGCGAGTACGAGTCAAGGGCGAAATCGGCAGAGATCGTGAATTAGTTCGTAAAAGTGGCACAGGCCCTTAACCGAGCTACTTGCCTGCCCTTGACATATATCCTTCCAAACCGTCCTACCCACCAATGCCCCTCTGCACAGAGCCATGGGTGGGTGGAGTTCAGTATGTGTAGAGCTGAGATCCTCTGTGTGACTCTGATTGTTCCCAGCCCTGTGCCACCAACAGAACCAAAACCAGTGCTGTAAATCACAACAAGAAATGGCTATGCTGGTATTTATATTCCTTGGGAGCACCAGAGGCTGCGGTATGATATTCTGATCTTATAGAGAGAGGTGCATTAAATCAGGAGGGGGGATAGATAGGGTGAATGGACAGTCTTTTATCCAGAGTAAGGGAATCAAGAATCAGAAGGCATAAGTTTAAGGTGAACGGGAACAGATTTAATAGGAACCTGAGGGTGACTTTTCCACACACAGCGTGGTGGGTGTATGGAACGAGCTGCCAGAGGAGGTGGTTGAGGCAGGTGCTATAACAATATTCTAAAGGCAGTTGGACAGATACATGGAACCCGGGTCTGTGGTGCCGTATGGCAGCAACTCTACCGTTGCTCCACTGTGCCGCGCCGGTAATGATTTTTGTGTTTGACTTCCGAGCTGCAGTGGACAGTTTCAGCTCCGTTGCTGGCTCTTGCTCCGGCTCTGCTCCAGTCACCAAGCCACATACTGTTACACCTGACTGAAAAGCACAACGTGCCATGAGTAACTCAGTAGCTCAGGCAGCATCTCTGACCCGCCGAGTTACTCCAGCACATTGTGTCTTTTTTTTTTGTAAACCCGCATCTGCAATGCCAAGCTGTTATTTTGGTCAGCTGGTAACACGACAACTCCACCAGTGCATGGGCTGGATTTACTCTACACGAGAAGGTGGGCTGTTGATCTCTGAACATAAATGCAATTTCTTGAAGTTAAAAACAGCTTAATTTATATTTTTGATCGTTCTTCAGACAAGACATAAAAAGTGCCAATGCTGTGATCGGATGTGGCAAGACCTCTGGCCATTTTATGCTTGTGCATGTCAGCATGTTGTTCAATGATTGAGATGACTAATGCATGGCAAAATATGAAATCCTCCAACGTTCAGCCTGAACCTGTGGCAGAGGGAGAGAGAGGGATAATGCCCCTGTCCCACTTAGGAAACCTGAACGGAAACCTCTGGAGACTTTGCCCCCCACCCAAGGTTTCCGTGCGGTTCCCAGAGGTTGCAGGTGGTTGCCGGAGGTTGCAGGTAGTGGAAGCAGGTAGGGAGACTGACAAAAACCTCCGGGAACCGCAAGGAAACCTTGGGTGGGGCGCAATGTCTCCAGAGGTTTCCGTTCAGGTTTCCTAAGTGGGACAGGGACATAAGACAGCACTGGACTGGTCCCCACTTGCTGCTGTCCGGTCTTGGAGCTGTGTAGAGGTGTTTAAGTACTTCATCGCATTAATACACTGAAGGATGCAGAGTGTTCCTCTCTCCACAGGTGGTCATAGACGGCCATTCACCTCCCGCCCAATGTATTTGTTTAAGGGATGTAGTTGCATGCTGCCAATGCTGACTTCTAAACTTGTTTGTCTTTCTTCCTCTCTCTCTCTCTCTCTTTCTTTCACTCTCTCTCTCTCCCTCCCTCCCTCCCTCTCTCTCCGCTTCTGCCCGACCACCGGCTGCTCACAGGCACTGCACAAGAGATCGAAGGTAGAGATGACCAGATGCATTTTACCTGCACAAACTTTGTTTCATGGGGGGTGTGGGAGAGTCTGGGAGGGGGGGGGGGGGTGGGGGGGGGGGGGGGGGTGACAACTGCTTGCGAAGGGGAGGTTACGGAGCCTTTACAGTCTGTAGTGCAAGTCGCGATGATCAAAGTTGCCTTTGATAATGACACCCACCTGAAACTGGATGCTCACCATCACGATCTCTTAAACCTCCCTTGCCATCCTAGCATTTGCTTTAATCCAAGAATATTAAAAACTGATTGCTGATTTGGAATATAGACTTGTTTTGATTTATTAGGTTCGAGGATTGTGAGGCTAAAACATGGGAACATGGTTTAAGTTGTTTTTCTCTCCCAACACACTGTGTAAGTTAATGACTCCTTCTGGGGTTAACTCACGCCACTGGTTTCAGTTAATTGTGCGTTTTATGTCTCCTTTCCATGTTAAAAATAAGCTGCACTATCACACTTAGAGTCAAAGAGTCATATAGCACGGAAACAGGCCCAACTCAGCCTAACCCGCCCGTGCCAACCAAGATGCCAACTCTAAACTAATTCCATCTCCCTCCATTTGTCCATCTCCCTCCAAACATTTCCAGTCCATGTACCTGTCCCACTGTCTTTTAAATGCTGTACTGCACCTGTCTCAACTACCTCTGGCAGGTAGACACAAAATGCTGGAGTAACTCAGCGGGTCAGGCAGCATCTCTGGAGAAAAAGGACAGGTGACGTTTTGGGTCGAGATCCTTCATCAGACTGATGTGAAGGGCATCGACCTAAAAACGCCACCTGTTCTTTTTCTCCACAGATGCTGCCTGACCCGCTGAGTTACTCCCTTGTGTCGACAATAGATAATAGGTGCAGGAGTAGGCCATTCGGCCCTTCGTGCCAGCACCGCCATTCAATGTGATCATGGCTGATTATCCCCAATCAGTACCCTGTTCCTGCCTTCTCCCCATATCCCTTGACTCCGCTATTTTTAAGAGCCCTCTCTCTTGAAAGTATCCAGAGAACCTGCCTCCACCGCCCTCTGAGGCAGAGAATTCCACAGACTCACCACTCTCTGTGAGAAAAAGTGTTTCCTCGTCTCCGTTCTAAATGGCTTACTCCTTATTCTTAAACTGTGGCCCCTGGTTCTGGACTCCCCCAACATCGGGAGCATGTTTCCTGCCTCTAGTGTGTCCAAGCCCTTAACAATCTTATATGTCCGTGTAAACCAGAATATGCAGTTCCTTCTTACACATTTTACCCATTTAATGGACCCATTAAATCTTTCCCCTCTCACCTTAAGATTCTTTTGTGAGGTTGCCAAATTTCCAATCATTGCAGCCTTAAGTGTCCGGGGCGAGTGATCCCCTTGCAGCTGGGTCGAGGCTTGGCGGACAAAGTCTCCAGCTCTGGGAGCCTGCCCTGATCAGAAACTCATTTATACTTACTACCACCAGTGGAGAAAATCTAACGTTGATCTCGAGAATCTGTCGATTTGCTGAGGCCACCACTGTAAACTTTCACTTATGTTTTGCATCCTACACGTCCCTTTCTCTCTGCCAGCCTTCCATCACTTCTTCCTCCTTCACTTCATTCTCACCCTCAAAGCAGGGAATGCCAATACCTTTTTGCTGAGGCGTTCCTCAGGGTATATTTCATCAAAAAGCTCAGAGGATATATATCGATGTATGTCGATAAATGTAGGATATATCACATATATATGGGATATATGGGATGTATAACCTACATATATCCCGTAACTAAGACATATCGGATATACGTAGAGATAAAGTTAGGACCGTTCAATAAATAATGGGTGGCACGGTGGCGCAGCGTTAGGGTTGCTGCCTTACAGTGCCAGAGACCCAGGTTCAATCCTGACCACGGGTGCTGTCTGTGTGGAGTTTGCACGTTCTCCCCGTGACCGCGTGGGTTTTCTCCGGGTGCTCTGGTTTCCTCCCACGCTCCAAAGACGTGCAGGTTTGTAGGTCAATTGGCTTCAGTGACGTTGGGGAGGTAATGAAACTCCCTCTGCTGGCCGCAGCCCGCAGTGCACCCCGTGGTTGACCCTGACTCTCACACTGACCCCCGCGGGGTCAACAGTTGCCCCGTACAGCCGTTGGATGGGAGGGGGGGGGGGAGCTGTGGCTGTGACAGGCAGCTTTGACAGAGTGCTTATTAATTGGCCACTCGGTCAATGAAAGATAAACTTTATTTATTACTTGTAGACATAATGACCCACAAACCATTAGACATACATCATAAAACAGTACTGTGCAGGAACAGGCCCTTCGGTCCACAGTGTCCATGCTGGACATGATGCTGAATGAAATTAATCTCCTCGCTTAATCCACATCCCTGCACTACCTGCATGTGTGTATCTAAAAGCCTCTTAAACCCGACTGTTGTATCACCACCACCACCACCTCCAGTTGCACATTCTAGGCACTCACCACATTCTGTTAAAACAAAACGTTTTCCCGCACATCTCCTTTAAACTTTGCCCCTCTCGCCCTTAAAGCCTCGCCCTTGCCCTGCAGTCTTTGACATTTCCATCGTGAGAACATGGTTTTGACTGTAGATTAGAGTTGGACTGCAGATGTTGGTTTACACCGAAGATGGCCACAAAATGCTGGAGCAATTCAGCGTGTCGGGTAGCATCACTGGGGAAGCAGAATAGGCAACGTTTCGGGTCGGAACCCTTCGTCAGACTGGGAGGAGCAGAAGGAGAAGTTGTTCAGGGCGAGGACCAGTTCTGCTAGGGTGGAGGAGAGTTTTTGTAGAGGGGAATTGGCTGGGTCAAGGAAGAAACAGAGGGCCTTAAGGCCTTCATGGTGGTGGATATAACATCATGGAGATATAAAAAGACTGAACGAGGGAAACAAAAAGGAAATCAAAAGTTATTAAAGAGTCAAAAGGTGTGTGAGGTGTCTTGGACTTAGATGGGAAAGGATTGGACAAGGGGATAGGTTAGAGTCGAGGTATGTGGAAATAATTTCAATGGGACAGGAGCAGGCTGGACAATGGATGTGCCAGGGCAGTTCTGATTATGGATTTTGGGGACAGGTTAAAAGGTTCAAGGTCAGCACCCTTACAGAGGCATTTAGATCGGCAATGGGTACGCAGAGTATGGAGGAAAATGGATCACGTGCAGGTGGAGGAGACTGGTTTAACTTGGCACAGACCTGGAAGGGCTGTTAAGGCTCCTGGTTGGATGGAGATGAGGGAGCAGGTATAGGGAGCGGTGTTACAGGGGAAACTGCCAAGGACAGGGGAGGGATGAATGAACCAGTGAGGGACAAGCTAACAAAGTACTCCTTGATTCACTCAACGCCACCCCCCCCCCCCCCCCCCCCGCCCCTCCCCCCCCCACCGCATCTCCCTGCAATTGTTGAGTGAAGTGCTGCAGAAATCAGCCTCTTGCTCATTGAGTCGTGAACCCTAACATGTCAGCCTTGTCCATCGGAGGTTGCAAAGATGCCCGTTCACAGTCGAGCGGTGTTGAGGCAAGGGGTAGATCATTGGCCCAGATCGGCCCAAGTACACACATCCACCCACACGGCCCGACTGCCTCTCGTAATACAGGGCCGCAGCCTAACTTGACGTTTAACCTTGTCTGTAAACGCCCCCGCTCCAGCGCTGCTGAATCTGCAGCCGATGTGTAGCGGGAGAGTTTATACGATGTGCTTGAACACAGGTGGTGCAGTGAGGCTATGAAGTCAAGTGACAGAGAGCCGGTGTTGGGGGGCCTATGGCGGGGCCGTGAGCCGGCGAGGGGTGCGGGCTCTGGCGACGGCTAGGGAGGGGTGCGGGGACATGGAGGCTGGGGGGGGGGGGAGGGGGGAGGGGGGGGGGGGGGGGGGGGGGGGGGGGGAGGGGAGGGGGGGGGAAAGGGGGGAGAGAGGGGGGGGGGGGGGGGAGACGGGAGATGAGCTAAGTGCTAGTGGGGAGGGGAGTTGGCTGGAGCGGTTTCAGGGCAGTGAGGGGTGCCAGGGGTATTCTGTGGGGGGAGGTGGGCTGTGGGGGAGGGGAGGGGCGGGGGGGCTCGGGAGGGGGGGTGGGTGAGCTGGGGGGGGAGGGGAAGGTGGGCTAAGAGCTAGGGGGGAGGGGAGAGGGGGGTGGGCCGGGGCGGGTTGCAGGGCAGTGAGGGGTGGGCTGTGTGGGGGAGGGGAGGGGCGGGGACCGGGGTCGGTTACTGGTCAGTGTGGGGAGTGCCGGTCTAACCCATCTCTCTGCCCCGATGCAGTGGACTCCCAGAACCTGGTGACGGACGATGTGGTGGTGGTGGAGGGTGAGGTGGCCACCATCAGCTGCCGCGTGAAGAACAACGACGACTCCGTCATCCAGCTGCTCAACCCCAGCCGCCAGACCATCTACTTCCGCGATGTCCGCCGTAAGTGTCCGCTCCTCTGGTCGCGCTCTGCCACGCGCGGGCACGACGACCGACGGAGACGCACGCGCGTGTGTCCCAATCCAACACAGCCACGCGCCTGCACCCGCCCGACAGTCACGCGCGTGCCTTTCATTTCCTTCGTTGAACGTTCATTGCTGCTCCCTCATTGAAGTGAAACGCTTCTCATCTTCCATCCCGCAGCGCTGAAGGACAACAGGTTCCAGCTGGTCAACTTCTCCAGCAGTGAGTTGCGGGTGTCGTTGTCCAACGTGTCACTGGTGGATGAAGGGAGGTACGTGTGCCAGCTCTACACCGACCCCCCACAGGAAGCCTTCGCCACCATCACCGTGCTCGGTAAGTTCCATCGCCGGCCGTCCGAGCGGCAAAACGCCGCCTTTCATCCACGTCCGCTGCCAACCTGCTGTGTCCCACCCTAGGAGGAAACCCACGTGGTCACAGAGAGAGCATATAAACTCTGCAAAGACATCGTCCGTAGTCAGGGCCCAACCTGGGCCTCCGGCGCTGTGAGGCAGCAGCTCTACCGCTGCGCCACCGTGCCATAGTTTACGTCATTAGAGCGGTGGATGACTTGTTTGTCTCTTCTGTCCTTGTGGATGGCGTGGGTGTTAGATCAGCTAAACGCGTTGCGGTTCTGTGACTGTTCTTGAGGTGTTTGTACAACTGTGGCTTTCCAAGGATACCTTGGATGACTGGAGTATGCAACAGTGCACCTGGATCACACACCTACCTGCCTGCTGTTCTGAGGGCTCAGAGCTAGAGATCCTCGATAATAGGCACAGAACTTCTGCTCCTATTAATGTGAGGAGAGAAGAGAATTAAAAATAGCCGGCTTATTAATGAATATGTCAAGTCTTGCAGGTCTTTAAAATCCCAAGGTACTTCGCACAGCTTTTTTTGGACCTATGTTGACATCAAACTGCGTTAGAGAGATCAGAGTTGGGAAAAGCACTGAAGCACGTCTTAAAGGAGAAAGGCAGGGAGAGAGTTGCTGAGCTCACCAGTTTAGCTAGCACTCTGGGACTGCTGGTGGAGCCTCGGCACAAATGTACCCTCACACTCACACTGTAACCGCGTTGGTTCACACCGCGGTGAATCAGGTTTCCTCCCACATCCCATGGAGGCGCGGGTTGGAATGTTCACTGGCTCCGTAAACTGCCTCAGTTGCCAGGCAGGATAACTTTAGGTAGGGTGGTGATCATGTGGTATGTGTGTGTGAGTGTGTGTATGAGAGTGTGTGTTTGTATGTGTCTGTGTGTGTTTATGTGTGTGGATGTTTATGTGTGTGTGTGTGTGTGTGTGTGCATGTGTGTGTGCATATGTATGAGTGTGTGCGTGGGTGTGTGTGCATAGGTGTGTGCATATGTATGAGTGTGTGCGTGGGTGTGTGTGCATATGTATGAGTGCACGTGAGAGTGTGTTTGGGTGAGTGTATGTTTGTGCATGTGTGTGCGTGTGTATGAGTATGTGAGTATAAGTGTGTGTGTGTTTGTGAGTATGTGTGTGAGAGCGTGCGTGTGAGTGTGTGAATATAAGTGTGTGATAGTGTGTGTGATTATGTAAGTATAAGTTTATGAGAGTGTGAGGGAGTGTGTGATAGTGTGTGTGAAGTGTGTGAGTGAGTGTGTGTTATAATGTGTGCGAGTATAAGAAAGGGTGTGTTTTTGTGAGTGAGTGTGAAAGTATAAGTGTGAATGAGTCTGTTTGTGATTGTGTGTGAGTGTAAGTGTGTGTTAAAATGTGTGTGATGAGTGTAAGAGTGTGTGTGTGTGTGTGTGTGTGTGTGTGTGTGTGTGTGTGTGTGTGTGTGTGTGTGTGTGTGTGTGTGTGTGTGTGTGTGTGTGTGTGTGTGTGTGTGTGTGTGTGTGTGTGTGTGTGCACAGGGAGAGTGGGGGAGCTGGGTCAGTGAGTCGTGGCACTGGGTCGTGCGGGGTATTCCTGCATTTGGTGCCCAGTTTGGGGGACAGCCCGCCAGGCACAAACGCGGTGACCCCCCCGTCAGTATGTGAGGCGGAGCGGCCCGCCGCACTGAGTGACAAACAGCCAGGGACCGGGGATGGAGCGGCTTTGTGGGACTGTAAAGGTAAGAGTATAAATGAGCCAAACGCTTGCGTTTCCGCTGTGCCAGTTACCCCGGCAGCACAAGTATGTGCGGCGCACCGTATCTCCCTGCTCCCATCTGCTCGCTGCCTCTTCTCAGGCTGTTCTTTCTCCCCGACAGTTCCTCCAGAAATGCCGACTATCGACGCCAACAAGGATGTGGTGAAAGAAGGGGAGGAGGTGGAGTTCACCTGCACCACCTCCGGGGGCAAGCCGGCTGCTGCCATCAAGTGGCTGAAGGGCGATGAGGAGATGGAAGGTACAGACACCCCCTCTGGATAGAGTGGATGTGGAGAGGATGTTTCCACCAGTGGGACCGTCATGGGTCGGGACCCTTCTTCAGGGGGCATGAGGGAGGTGGGAATAAACTGCAGGCAAGAAAAGGCCAGAACAACTCAGGGCGGCAACAGATGGGCTCAGGAAGAGTGGAGCCCATAATGGCCCATTGGACCCTTCTTCATAGCCTCAGAATTAAAGGACGCTCCGTTGGGAAGGAGACGAGGAGGAATTTCTTTAGTCAGAGGGTGGGTGAATCTGATGAATTCATTGCCACAGAGGCTGTGGAAGCCAAGTCAATGGAAAATTTTAAGGCAGAGATAGATAGATTCTTGATTAGTATGGGTATCAGGGGTTGTGGGGAGAAGGCAGGAGATTGGGGTTAGGTAGGAGAGATAGATTAGCCATGGTTGAATGGCGGAGTGGGCTTGATGGGCCGAATGGCCTAACTGCTCCTATCACTTACAGTATGAACTTATGAGCTCGCCACTTCCACACACGGCACCTCGCCCCATCCATGGTCCAGCACGCAGGCCAAACCCACACCAAACCTCTCACACCATTCACACCAAAGATCCTACAGCAGAGCAAGATAGACCACTCCTGCTAAATGCAATGGGCTGACGTGTAGTACGCAATGGAACGGAACATGGGTCTTTTTTTCATCCATTTCCGTAACCGGACCCAAACCGACTCGCAGTGTAATCAACGTTACGGGGGAACAGATTGTGTTAATAAATTAAAATTCGGAAAATGAGAAGATTTTTCTTTGATTTTTACGAGGATTTTTCCGTAACCGGCTTCCGTCTCCGCACTAGTATCCTACGGGATCTTTGGTGCGGAGACGGAAGCCGGTTACGGAAATGGGGCCGAAAATTATCTATGAATCTGACCGTACGGCATTTTTTTTTTCGTCGAGTGGACTATCTTGCTCGCTATAGGATCTTTGATTCACACCTGCCAACAGCATTCTATCAACCATCTTCCCCCCGACCTCTGGTGTGACCCCACTGGCCCACGGAAGGTGGGATAACTCCCACATTCAGGAAAAAGAATCAGAACGATTGTGCATTTCTATAGCACCTTTCACAGCTCCCTCAGTGGAGCAGTAAGCTCTGGTTCTGCTGACTCCCATCAGTGGAAGGCACAGATATGCAGAAGAGTGATAGGGCTGCAGGAGGTCGCAGGGATGGGTTGGGCAAGACCTGAGAAGGATGTGGAGCTTCCGACGGAACAATTTAATTTTGGGACTAGAGAGCGGAGCTTTACGGTAAGAGGGGCAAAGTATGAAGATGTACGGGGCAAGATTTTAATGCAGAGAGTGGTGAGGGCCTGGAGCATGCTGCCAGGGGTAGTGTGCGGGCAGATACGACAGTGGTGTTTAAGAGACATTTAGATAGGCACATGGATATTCGGGGAATGGAGGAATATGAATCATGTACAGGTAGATGAGGTTAGTTTTACTGTGGGCATCATGTTTGGCACAGACATTGCGGGCTGAAGGGCCATCTTCTGTGCTGTACCGTGTAGGAAGGAACTGCAGGTGCTGGTTTAAACCAAAGAAAGACACAAATTCAGCGGGATAGGCAGCATCTCTGGAGGGAAGGAATGGGTGACGTTTCGGGTCGAGACCCTTCTTCAGACTGGTTAGGGATAAGGGGAACAAGACATACTGTAGGCGATAATGTAGAGAGATAAAGAACAGTGAATGAACACAAAGGTAACGGCGATAACGGAAACAGGCCATTGTTAGCTGTTTGTAAGGAAAATGGGAAGCTAGTGCAACATGGGTGGGGATAGAGAGAGAGAGGGAATGCCAGAGCTACCTGAAGTGAGAGAAATCAATATTCATACCACTGGGCTGTAGGCTGGCCAAGCGAAATATGAGATGCTGTTCCTCCAATTTGCACTATACTGTTCTATGGTCTGTGAGGTGTTGTTTAATGGGGAATTGGCCATTGGTGATGGGTGAATGGGACAGAACATCGGCTGACATTGTGCGTTCGCTGGTGCTTAGACTACGAGCCAGGACGGTGCCTCCTGTTATGATGGATATGGGTTTCATTCTTGAAGTAAGTTCCTGACTGATGGAAGGGCGCAGGGAAGATTTACTGATGATGTGGCCAGGCTTGAGCTGTAGGGAGAGGTTGAGCAGGCTAGGATTCTGTTCCTTGGGGCGGTGGAGCATGAGGGGAGATCTTATAGAAGTATACAATATCATGAGGGGAATAGATCGGGTAGACACACAGAATTTCTTGCCCAGAGTAGGGGAATGAAGAATGGAGAAAGGGAGGGCATAGGTTTGTGGGGGGGGGGGGGGGGGGGGGGGGGGGAGATTTAATAGGAACCTGAGAGGTAACTTTTTTTTACACAAAGGGTGGTGGGTGTATGGAACGAGCTGCCAGAGAAGGTAGATGAGGCAGGTGCTATCAGAACGCTTAAAAGATATTTGGACTGTTACATGGACAGGATAGGGTTAGAAGGATATGGGCCAAATGCAGGGGGGTGGGACTAGTATTGATGGTCGGTGTGGGAAAGCTGAGCTTGTCTCCGTGTTCTATGACAGTCCACCTTTGAGCCTTATGTGTCCGCTCTGAACGGTGGAAGAATGGAGTGCCAGCTCAACAGGAAACCATGCATGCCCTGTCCTCGTTTGGCCCATGGACCTCTAAACCCTTCCCATCCATGTACCTGTCCAGGCAGCAGCTCGGGTGAAATGGAATAGGTGACCTTTTGGCTCGGAACCCTTCCTCAGAAACCACCCGAACCTTCTCCACCTTTCCTTGATTATCGTTACTTTTTGCATATCTCTCATTCCTTTGTTATTTTTCTTTCTATATAATCATCTCAGATTCAGATTCAATTTCAGATTCAATTTTAATTGTCATTGTCAGTGTACAGTACAGAGACAACGAAATGCATTAGACAACGACATCTATATCTCTCATTAAGCCGACTCTCACTCTGAAGAAAGGTCTCGACCTGAAACATCGCCTATTCCTTTTTCTCCTGAGGTGCTGCCCGACCCTCTGCGATACTCCAGCATTTTGTATCTATCTTCGGTATAAACTAGCACCGCTGGTCCTTCCTACACATGCACCCGTGCAAACGTCTTTTATTGTGCCTTTTCTCAACTACCTCCTCTGTTGCTTGCGTTTGAGGGGATGTTTTATGTAGCAGTGGCACAGTTGCAGTATTTTAATGAATAATGTTTACATAATGTTTCTAATATCGGAACTTGTGTTCTGGTATTTTATTTAATTCCCCTGTTTAAAATATAATGTTTCATTCGTAATATTTTAATGTTTTATTCGTAATTGTTTATTGTGTGTCGTGGTGTTACTTGTGGGCGGAGCACCAAGGTAAATTCCTTGTATGTGTACATACTTGGCCAATAAACCTATTCATTCATTCAAATTTCCCCCTGCTCTGAAGAAAGTACAAGTAACTTTGAAGAGGACCCGAAGGAGGAGAAGCTCTTCAATGTCACGAGTACGCTGGTGCTGAGGGTGAGCCGGCTAGATGATGGATTACCAGTTACCTGCCAGGTGCACCATCCAGCCGTGAGGGACCTGCAGGCCATGAAAGATTTGCAAACTCAGCGATACCTGGATGTGCAATGTGAGTACAAAGTACAACTGCCTCCCGTTCAATGCATCCAGCATGACCAGCAGAATCTCTTCCAATGCAATAATGCTTTTGAATTGGTTTCATTTTTCTTTAGTTTAGAGGAGGGGTGGGGAACCTTTTCATGTTCGAATGCTGCGTTAAGTTAGCTGTAATCTAATAAGGCCGCGTCCAAGAAACTTCAATAATATACACTTCAAAATGTACATTATTTTGTTAAAATAGCCCTCATGACTTACTGATGTTTTAATTGTGGCCGTCAGTCGGGGAGGATTATTTTGTTGAATCTTTTACTGTTTGGTATTTTAAATATGTTCATTTTAAGATTAAAATAAAAATAATAAAAGACGAACAAAAACATATCAATAAAAATAAAAGGATTTGTTCTACAAAATTTGGATTCATTCAAAAGGCCGCACTTAATTGCCTAGTAGGCCGCATGGGGCCTTAAGGCCGCAGGTTCCCCACCCCTGGTTTAGCTTAGAGATACAGAGCGGAAACAGGCCGTCGGCCCACTGAGTCCGCACCGACCAGCGATCCCCACACGCTAACACTACCCCGTACACATTAGGGATAATATACAATTTTACAGACAAACCTGGTGTCTTTGGAGTGTGGGAGGAAACCGGAGCACCCGAACAAAACCCACGCGCTCTGCTTCAGGTTTGCTTCATGCAATCCTGCAATGTGTCGGATGGCATTAGTGTGCGGGGATCGCTGGTCGGCGCGGATTCGGTGGGCCGGAGGGCCTGTTTCCGCGCTGTATCTCCAAAACTAAACAAAACCAATCCCACCATTGCACCTACAGGTGATGCCAGGGGGGTAGGAGTCGTGCCGGAAGTGTTACTGACCTGGTGATCCCACCAGCCCAGTGGCCTGGAGCTAGGGTTCTGGTCACCACCACTCTGCGGAGCCCCACAGAGGATTGACCCACGTCAGTCAACGGCAGAATGCTTTTAAAAACAATCGATGTTAAATGAAAGTGTGGGGATTCATTCTTTGGATCACAGCCTGTGGCTAACAGCACCCTTGGCAGCCTTGTGCCTTCAGTTGATTTTCTGGTGCATTAGCTGTATCCAGTTGTCCTATTTCCCAGTTGGCCGCTCATTTGCAAACTCATTAACAAATCTTTGTGTAAGCAGTTCCGCTGAGAGTGAAAGGCACAGACTTAACCGTTGTTTTCTGATCTCATTAAGTAACGAGCACCACACCAGGGTTGTGTTAACGCCATTCTCAGCACTCAGTGTGAGCATTGTCCCATAAACCTATTGACCATATAATACTTCCTCCAGAAAAAAATTCTAATTCTTTTTCAGTTTCTCTTCATCAATTTCAAATATCTTGCAGAAATTGTCGTGTTTTAATGTGTCTTTATTGCAAAAATCTAAAACTTACCTGCTGAGACATCTTGTGCTGGTTTGAAGAGATATTGCTGAGGCTGGGGCAAGTTTTTGTGGTGAATTTAATGGGGCAAGTTTTTGTGGTTTATGCATCTCATGTCTGTCTTCTGATCCATATATACAAATATAGAAGTCAAGAGTGTTTAAACAATAGACAATAGGTGCTGGAGTAGGCCATTCGGCCCTTCGAGCCAGCACCGCCATTCAATGTGATCATGGCTGATCATCCCCAATCAGTTTAATTGTCATATGTACTGGCATTGCAACAATGACATTCTTATTTTCTACAGAATAACACGTTTATAACCCCAAAAACACCCAGAAAAATATATAACAGTCAAGAATACAATAGCTCAATAACTAACCATAATAGTGCAAAACCAAAGTTTGTGCTGCAACCAATGTCACAGTCCATAGAAGATTACAGTTGCTGAGGTTAGTGTTGTGCAGTGTTCAAGAGCCTGATGGTTGTTGGCAAGAAGCTGCTCCTGAACCTGGAGGTCACAGCTTTTAGGCTCCCGTATATCTTCTTCCCGATGGTAGCAGCGAGATGACAGTGTGGCCAGGGTGGTGTGGGTCTCTGATGATATTAGCTAAAGGTCCTGTCCCATGAGCATGCGACCATGCGGCAAGCGCGACCTAACGCGGTCGCTTGAGCCGTACGGCATCGCGGGGCCGGTCCCACTTCGATCGCCCGAGCCGTATGGAGTTGTGCGGAGCTGGTCCCGACATCACGTGGGGCTCCGAAAAACTGACCGTGTTCAAAAATTCCGCGCGGCAACGGCCTGCCGGCCTGCTGCCGCCTCGACACCGTACGCACCGCCTCGACGAACGTGCGCAGCGTCTTGGCGCCGTACGTCACGCTCGATCTTCCCGCGGACTTCGCTCGAACTTCACGTCACTCACTCGACCTGCGCGCGGCCCCCGCTTCCGGTTTGGTCGCGCTTGCCGCATGCAGGTCACATGCTCGTGGGACAGGCCCTTAACTCTTTGAGGCAGTGCCTCCTGTAGGCTCCTTCAATGGTGGGGAGGTCAGTACCTGCAATGTACAGGGCAGTGTTCACCACTCCTTCATTCCTGGGCATTGGAGTTACCAAACCAGTGGTGATACAAGCAGTCGTTATGTTTTTTTTATCTGACACCTGTAGAAATTAGATAGAGTAATTCATCGACATACCAAATCTCCTCTAAGTAGAAGCATCCAGATTCAGGAACCGTTTCTTCCCATCTGTTATCAGGCAACTGAACCATCTACTACCATCTACCTCATTGGAGACCCTTGGACTAATCTATTTAAGAAGGAACTGCAGATGCTGGAAAATCGAAGGTATACAAGAATGCTGGAGAAACTCAGCGGGTGCAGCAGCATCTATGGAGCAAAGGAAATAGGCAACGTTTCGTCCCGAAACGTTGCCTATTTCCTTCGCTCCATAGATGCTGCTGCACCCGCTGAGTTTCTCCAGCATTTTTGTGTACCTTGGACTAACCTATCATTGATGGGACTTTATCCCCGCACATTAACAATATCTACACACACTGGGGACAATTTACAATTACACCAAGCCAATTAACCTGCAAACCAGTACATCCTTGGAGTGTGGGAGGAAACTGAAGCTCCCGGAGAAAACCCACGCAGGTGGCGGGGAGAACGTGCAAACTCCACACAGACAGCACCCGTAGTTGGGATGTAACCCAGAGCTCTGGCGTGGGAGCTTTACCGCTGCGCCACCTTGTTATCCTTGACGGCATCAATGGTACTGATTTGCTGCAAGTTCTGGGTGATTAGTGCACATGCAGAGAGAGGGTCCAATCTGCATGAATGCACCCTTTAGTCAGAGGGTGGTGAATCTGTGGAATTCATTGCAACAGAAGGCTGTGGAGGCCAAGTCAATGGATAATTATAAGGCAGAGGTATAGGTTCTTGCTTAGAGCGGGTATCAGAGGTTATGGAGAGAAAGCTGGAGAATGGGGTACAGATCAGCCATGATTGAATAGACTTGATGGGCCAAATGGCCTCATTCTGCTCCTATCACTTATGAATCCTGTGAGTGACGGTCTATCCAGCGATTACCCGTACATCTCTTCACCTCGTCCACAGCCGAGCGATGGCGGGCGGGAGGTTCCCCGTTAGGAGACGGAAGATGCAACATCTTTAGCCGCTGTCTAATGCCGGGGTGGGTGGGGGGACGGGACGTGGTGGTCCACGTTTGGTCTCAGCCTGAAGGCGGCGCAAACTCGCTGCCAACGGCCACAGATGCTGCAGCAACGCTTCCATTCATCACACTTCTTACTGACTTGGTGATATCGTGCTGTGTGAGCTGTCGCCCAGGCAGGCGGCATGCTGGGGAACAGATTGAAATGATGTCTGGTATGCAGCACATTAAGCATTTGTTGGAGATTTCAGGAGCTGCAAATGGTTACTGAAACCCGCCCCGTTCTCTCTGCTCCAGTTTCTCCCAGTTGCTGCTTGGCTATTTTTACAATCTCGCCTGTTACCGTCGTCAGTCTCCACGCCTCAGATAACTGTCCCGAAACAAAGATCAAACACCTTTTGGGAGAAGAATATACAACTAGCAACACAAATGACTCTTGTTGCCTGTGATTGAGGTGTATTTTGTGTGTTTCATAGAAACATAGAAAATAGGCGCAGGAGTAGGCCATTCGGCCCTTCGAGCCTGCACCGCCATTCAATATGATCATGGCTGATCATCCAACTCAGTATCCTGTACCTGCCTTCTCTCCATACCCCCCGATCCCTTTAGCCACAAGGGCCACATCTAACTCCCTCTTAAATATAGCCAATGAACTGGCCTCAACTACCTTCTGCGGCAGAGAATTCCACAGATTCACCACTCTCTGTGTGAAAAAGGTTTTCCTCATCTCGGTCCTAAAAGATTTCCCCCTTATCCTTAAACTGTGACCCCTTGTTCTGGACTTCCCCAACATCGGGAACAATCTTCCTGCATCTAGCCTGTCCAACCCCTTAAGAATTTTGTAAGTTTCTATGATCCCCCCTCAATCTTCTAAATTCTAGCGAGTACAAGCCGAGTCTATCCAGTCTTTCTTCATTTGGAACTGGCGGTTTGCAGAGAGTCTCCCAGCTTTGCTGCAGAGACCTGTTGCAACATGCCACGGAGAGGGAACTGCAGTGGGGCCCATGCATCTCACAGCGCCCGCAATGCAAACATGCATGCACTCCATGCATTACAATTACACTCCATGCACTCCATGCATGCACTCCATGCATTACAACAATCTGAGCCTTGAAAGGCTCAGATTGTTATAAACCACTTCATCTTTGAATATGAGTGCGATTGCTGTCCAACTCACAGGCCAAGCACCTTTTGGAAGAAAAAAGTGGATGACATAAATAACGTTTATTGGCGATTGCGTTAAAGCATACCAAATGGCGGATTGGGTTTAACCAGTGTGAGACCATCACGCAAACAGCTGACGGTTGTTCCCCAGGCTGCCCTTCCTGGGTTCTCCTTGGGCTGAACCTGGTACATCTCAGCTGGCCTGTGGCCATTTCATTTCAGCTGGGGAAGGAGAGAGGGAGATGGATTGGACGGGGTGCTTGGCATCCCCTTGTCAGACAGAGTCAGGGAGCAGGTTACAACCACTCTAACATAGAGCCAGAACACAGAGGTTTAAGGTGAGGGGGGTGGGGGGAAACGATTGAATAGGAACCTGAAGGGTAACTTTTTCATGCAGAGGGCAGTGGGAGTATGGAACGAGCTGCCGGAAGAGGCAGGTACTATCGCAATGATTAACAAACATTTAGATAAATACACGGATAGGACAGGTTTAGTGGCATATGGGCCAAATCAACGGCAGGTGGAACTAATGTAGATGGGACTCGTTGGCCGGTATGGGGAGGTTGGGCCGAAGGGTCTGTTTCCACGCTGTAAGACTCTATAACCGTGCTGTGGACCACTGGATTCCATATCAGGGGCAAGAGAGGCAGCTGGGGCAAATAATGCTTGTGATGCTACTTGGGTTCCAATTGGAATTCAACAACCAAGATACCCCATCTAAACGAGCCCCATTTGCCTACGTTTTTCCTACATCCGTCTAAACCAGTGGTTTTTAACCTGGCCTATGGGGGTCGTTTGGGGCTTTGCCAGGGGTCATGAAGGGGACACAAATAATATGTCAATTTGTTGAGCCCATGTTTAGGAACCTAACAAAGGTACATACCACACACAGTATTTTATTCGTGTATGCTCGGACTGGTGCCAAAACAGTTAAGAACCTTAAACCTTTCCTATCCATGTATCTGTCCAAGTATGTTCTAGATGTTGTTATTGCACCAGCCTCAAGTACTTTGACTTTGGCCATTGACTTTGGTGGAATAAACACAGGATAAGCCCACGCGGCCAAAATGAGAGCAGCTTGTCTCCATGCTTGGGCAAGCTTGAAGACAGTGTGCCTCAGGTCGAATCAATAAACTGCAAGGACAAGTCCCCACGCAGGTAGACGTACTGAACCATCTGTCCCCTCGAGGTGAAAAGCGGGTGTTGTAACTCACTGGAGAGGGCAGGAAACCTGTGTCCAAGATGTCCATCGATGGGCACTATCCATTGCGGAGCAGCCATGGCAAAGGCGGTGTGGAACGCAGATACCGCGATAAACATTGGTGTGGACTGACGGAAGAAAGGGCAACAAGGAGAAAGAATACTTACGGCTTCTGAGCAGAGCCATCTGTGGCTGGTGCTTGTCACTTTCCTGGAAGCCCTTCATTAATTGGACGTGCAGCATCAGTGGGCTGCTGCAGTATGCCGATGCTCATTTACAGCGGAGCTTCACGGCTCCCCGGTGTGGAGCAGTTTACCCAGCAACATTGAAGGACAGATTGCATTGTCATTTGTGAAGGACTCCAGCAACTGCACACTACACGGTGCACCAGCTAGAACGGAGGCTTGGCGCCAACTTTCTGGGTCAACGTGCCCCCTTCAGTCACCGCCTAGAGCACCGTCTAAAGCATTATATTGGAACAGCTCCATCCAAAACTGCAAGTAATTGCAAAGAATTGTGGTTGCAGCCCGGACCATCACACAAGCCAACCTCCCTTCCATTGGCTCCATTTATACCTCAAGGCCACCAGCATAATCCAGGCTGAGTCAATCCCCAGCCACTCCCTCTTCTCCCCGCTCCCATCAGGTCAAAGATATAGAAGTTTGAAAACGCACACCTCCAGATTCAGATACAGTTTCTTCCCAGATGTTATCAGGCTACTGAACCATCCTACCAACAACTAGAGGATGTCAGTCCTGAGCTACTATTTACCTCATTGGAGACCCTCAGACTATTTTTGATCGGACTTTATCTTGCACTGAACCTTATTCCCTTTGTCATGTGTCTGTGCACTGTGGATGGCTTAAGTGTAAGCATGTATTGTCTCTCCGCTGACTGGATGGCACACACCAAAAGCTTTTAAGGGCCTGTCCCATGAGCATGCGACTCCATGCGACAAGCGTGACCTAAGGAGATCGCTTGAGCCGTACTGCCTCGCGGGGCCGGTCCCACTTCGATCGCCGGAGCCGTATGGAGTTGTGCGGAGCTGGTCCCGGCATCGCGCGGGGCTCCGAAAAACTGACCGTGTTCAAACATTCCGTGCGGCAACGGCCTGCCGGCCCGCAGCTGCCTCGACGGCGTACGTCACGCGTGAACTTCCCGCGGACTTCGCTCGAACTTCATGTCACTCACTCGACCCCCTGCTTCTGGTTTGGTCGAACTTGCCGCATGCAGGTCGCATGCTCGTGGGACAAGCCCTTTACACTGTAGCTCGGTAAATGTGGCGATAAATGAAACTAAGCTAAACGAGGAGCAGAAACCCATGGGTGGTCACAGGATGTGTCAGCGCGATGTTTACTTGACTCAGTGGAACCCCAGGTCCTTCCTGAGAAGACCATTGCTCACGGCTGTGATCGGCAAGCGGGAAGCAGCGGTGGTCTCTACTCACTCTGGTGAGGTGAGACTTCCTGCGACCTGTGCCTTGTAATGTTCCCGTCTCTCTGAGCACTGCCGCGATGTTCTGCTGTACATTTTTAACCAAGGCCAGGGAAAGTCACAAAGTGTTGGAGTAACTCAGCAGGTCAGGCAGGGTGACATTTCAGGTCGGGACCCTTCTTCAGACGGAGGAGAAATTCCCAAAACATCCAGCTATCCATTAACTCCACCCAGAGGTGCTGCCTGACCCGCTGAGTTACTCCAGCATTTTGTGTCGTACTTTTGTAAAGCAGCATCTGCAGTTCCCTGTTTCTAGTTTGTAACCAGAGCCAAACATGGCATCTCTTGCAGATAGACACACAAAAAGCTGGAGTAACTCAGCGGGTCAAACAGCATCTCTGGAGAAACGGAATAGGTGACGTTTCGGCTCGAGACCCTTCATCAGACAGGACTTGTTCTGAAGAAAGGTCTCAATCCGAAACATCACTTATTCATTCTCTCCAGAGATGCTGCCTGACCCGGTGAGTTACTTGAGCTTTTTGTGTCTATCTTTGAATTAAGCCATCATTTACCGTACTTTCCTGCACATGACATCTCTTGCATGCGGGCTCTGTAGACTATTTCTGTACAACTGCTAATCAGGGATGGTCTGGTGATACTCTACCGGTCTGCTTGTAAGAAAATAATTTCACCGTGGGTTTGAACTTGGCACATGTGACAATAAAAGAACCATTGAACCACAGACATTCAATAGGATTAAGCACCCCTTGAGCTTGTGGTAGTGTCCAATAGATCATAGCTAATCATAAACCTCATCCACTCTCCTGCCCATTCTCTCTGTCCCATGACACACCCATCCTTCAAAGTCCTTGTAAAGACTGAGTATTGACAGCAGAGAAATCCACAGATTCATAGCCCTGCATCTTTTGTGTTTCTATTTTTGTTTGTGTTTTTTTTTTGCAACTTTTTGATCTTGGGTCCACAACATCATGGACATAGGAAAACCATTGGTTGATTCACCAGGAAAGACATGGACTGACTCAGACTCAGCATGGTTTTGTGCAGGGGCGATCCCGTGTAACAACTCCTGATTGCATTTTTTTGGAAGGATGAGTCGAGTTACATATGGACTTTAGCAAGGCTGCTGACAAAGTGCTGTACGGTTGGCTGGTCCAGAAGGTTAGAGCACATGGGATCAAAGCTATGTGAGCTAACTGGATCTCAAATTAGCTTGGTGATAGGACACAGATGATAGTGGTGGATGTGATTTACTGATCAGATCAATGGGTGTAATCAATGGGTGTGCGCTTTCAGAGAATGTTGACTTTATCCATGCCCCACACCTCAATAAGGTCACCCTTCAGCCTCCAATGCTCCAAAGGAAAGTGACCACACCTATCCAACCTCTCTCAACAACTCAAGCCCGCAAGGTCAGGTAGCATCCTGGTGAATCTCTTCTTCGCCCTCTCCAATTAATGACCTTCCCTGTAGCTGGGCGACTAGAACTGCCCCTAGTGCTCCAACAGTGGTCACACGATGGCATGTACCGCTTGGACCTGCTGCTGTTCAGTGTAGGTGCCAACTACAACTAGAGTCAGTGTCATCCCGAGTCTCGGCAGATGGTTCCCGCGGGGAGGGACGGGAGGGGAGGGGGGGGGGGGGGGGGTGCGAGAACATCGGGGGACCTGGCGGGGGGGTGAGCTATGGAGAATGAAGGGGGGAGGGGCTGTGAGTGAAAGGGCAACCAGCCACATACAGCGGCAGGCCTGGTCGTAGATGAAATTATTCAATGAATTTTGGTCAATGAAACATGGCGACTCCTTGTGTACTCTGCCAAGGTGAGGTGAACTGTGTGCACAATTCAAGATTCAAGTGAGTTTATTGTCATGTGTCCCTGATAGGACAATGAAATTCTTGCTTTGCTTCAGCACAACAGAACATAGTAGGCATGACTACAGAACAGATCAGCGTGTCCATATACCATTATATAAATATATACACACATGAATAAATAAACTGATAAAGTGCAAATAAACGGATAATGGGCTATTAGTGGGATTCAATGAAGTATCATTGAATCAGTGAATCATTGGCTGTGCACTGACCCAGTAAAATGCGAAGGGCATTGCATTCGGAGAGTGTTCTGACGTTGCTGCTTGTTTCCCCAGATAAGCCCCAGGTGCAGGTGACAGTGAGCTACCCGCAAGGCCCGACAAGAGAAGGTGACACATTGGAGCTGATCTGCATAGCCAACGGCAAGCCACAGTAAGTGTCCACTCCAACCAGCGCAGTACACGGTCCAGCCACTGAATATCCCATGGAGATCTCTGGTCAGGGCAGCAGTGCTGCTGCCTCACGGCACCAGAGACTCGGGTTCCATCCTGATGACGGGTACTGTCTTTAGGGACACAGGGTGTTGGGGAGTCTGGAACGTGCTGCCAGCGGGTGGTGGTGGAGAGATATTCGAAAGTGGGGTTAACGAGGCTTTTGGATAGGCACATGGATATGCAGAGAAAGGAGGGTGGTTGATCATGTGCAGGCAGACTAGATTGGTTTAACTTAGGATCATGTTCGGCATGGACTTTGTGGACCGAAGGGCCTGTTCCTGTGCTGTGCTGCACACCTCCAGATTCGGGGACAGTTTTCTTCACGGCTGTTATCAGGCAACTGAACCATCCTACCACAACCAGAGAGCAGCCCTGAACTACTATCTACCTCAGTGGTGACCCTCGGGCTATCTTTGATTGGACTTTCCTAGCTTTACCTTGCGCTAAACGTATCCACGGTGGACAGCTCGATTGTAATCGCATATTCTCTTCCCGCTGACTGGTTAGCGCACGACAAAAGCCTTTCCACTGTATGTCGGGTACACGGGACAATCAACTAAACTAGACTAGAATGCTCTTTGTTAACAACACTGGATTGGGAAGCAGGAGGACTCAGCCTAACACGTGTTGCTCCACAGACCGACCCTCAGATGGCTGCGGCTAGATGAGGAAATGCCCGAGCGAGCCATTATATCCGTCGAGAACTTAGTCCTCGAATCGCTAAATAAATCCGACAACGGAACGTATCGCTGCAGGGCGTACAACGAGATCGGAGAGTCGTACGATGATTACCTCCTCCACGTATACGGTACGTAGAACCACTCCAACAACATTACCGCAATTTATTTTTTCTCTCTCTTGCTCTCAGCTGTTATCCGTGTGGCGAACCTCTCTCTCCCGTCTGCTCATTGCTACCGCCAGTTGCTTGCATGATTTAAATGGGGTGTTTTTTTTTTTTTGCCTTTTAAATGTAGAGTAAATGAGAAAAAAGTGTCAAGGAATGAGTGTAAATGATTGCAATTTAGCATTGGAAATTGCTTGAAGATCCTTTTACTCACAAATCATTAACTCTGCTGAACTGTTTGTAGTGTGTGTGATTTCAATGTGGTTGCTAATGCTTTGTGTACCACTGAACATTGAACATCCAAGACACGATGTATGGGACCTTTAATATTTTTAAGGCTCCACATCCGAGCTGCTTCTGTGACTGAATGCTGAAAGTTTAATTGCACCTTCAAACATTGCCGTTGTTGCCATTGTACAAAGTCAAGTCAAGCCAAGTCACATTTATTTATAGAGCACATTTAAAAAACAACTCTCGTTGGCCAAAGTGCTTTACATTTGTTATAAGAATAGCACAACAAAGCAGACAACATACATATATACATGTAGCCCTCACTAAGAGGACGTCAGGAAAGGCTTGGGAGTATAGATAAGTCTTTAGTCTTGACTTAAAAGAGTCGATGGAGGGGGCAGTTCTGATGGGAATGGGGATGCTGTTCCACAGCCTAGGTGCTGCATCCGCAAAGGCGCGGTCACGCCAGAGCTTACGCCTAGACCGCGGGGTATTCAGCAACCCCAAGTCGGCCGATCTGAGAGGCCTGGAGGTGGAGTGGTGGGTGAGAAGGCTTTTTATGTAGGTGAGGGCAAGCCCATTGAGGGCTTTGTAGACATAGAACATGTACAAAGGGGCAGCACAGCGGTAGAGTTGCTGCCTCACAGCGCCAGAGACCCGAGGTCGATCATGAGTTTCGACGTTCTCCCTCTGACCACGTGGGTTTCCTCGGGCGCTCCGGTTTCCTCCCACACCCCAAAACATACGGGTTTGTAGGTTGATTGGCCCTCTGTAAAATTGTCCCTAGTGTGTGTGTGTGTGGGGGGGGGGGGGGGGGGAAGAATGGATGCGCAGGTGGAACAAACATAGAACTAGTGTGAATGTGTGATCAATGGTCGGCATGGGCTCAGTGGCGCCTGTTTCCATGCTGCACTGTACATTTCAATCAATGAATACAATTTGTGAGAGCACTTCCACTCCTTTCCGTAGAGTCTGTCAGTGTGGAAACAGGCCCTTCGGCCCAACTAGCCCACGTCGAACAACATGCCCCATCTCCACCTGCCTGCGTTTGGCCCATATCCCTCCAAACTTTTCCTATCCATGTACCTGTCCAAATGTTTTTTTTTTAATGTTGTGATTGTACCTGCTTTGACTACCTCCTCCGGCAGCTTGCTCCATATATCCACACCCATTTCTGTAAAAAGGTTGTCCCTCAGGTTCCTATTAAATCTTTCCCCCCTCACATTAAACCTATGTCCTCTGGTTCTTGACTCCCCTGCTCTGGGTAAATGTGCATTTACACTATCTATCCCTCCCATCACACCGGCTAAATAAAATTAAATATCTTTTGGTGACGTGAAGATAGGTTTAATCTGTGAATTCCAATTAGAACCCAAGCAGCATTACAGGCATTATTTGCCCCTCTGGCCCCTGATATCGACACAGCGGTCCACAGCATGGTTGGAGTGGTTGTGACCTGCTACCTGTCTCCCTCTGACAAGGGGACGTTAGGCACCCCATCCAATCCACCTCCCTCTCCCCCTCCCCAGTTGAAATGAAATGGTCACAGGCCAGCTGAGGATGGAGCAGGTTCAGCCTAAGGAGAACCCACGATGGGCATCCTGGAAATCACCTGTCAGCTGTCCGCTTGGTGGTCTCACACCAATTAAACCACCAGGTTACCAAACCCAATCCGCCGTTTAACACAACCACTAATAAAAGTCATTTATGTCGCTGGTCATACACCTTTTTTCTTCCAAAAGGTGCTTGCCCTGTGAGTTGGACAGCAGTCACACTCATATTCAAAGATGAAGTGGTTTATAACAACCTGAGCCTTGAAACCGCTTGCATGCGTTGTATTGCATGGAGTACATGCATGTTTGTATTGCGGGCGCTGTGAGATGCATGGGCCCCACTGCAGTTCCCTCTCCGTGGCATGTTGCAACACGTCCCTGCCGCAAAGCTGGGAGACTCTCTGCAAACTGCCAGGTCCAAACGAAACGCAGCGCGCACACAAAATACACCTCAATCCCGGGCAAGGCTCATGTTATAAACCAGTGCAAAGAAGGACAAGTGTAATCAGCTTGATCGATAAAGGAAGGAGATGGAGAAATTCCTTTAGTCAGAGGGTGGTGAATCTGTGGAATTCTTTGCCACTGAAGGCTGAGGTGCCCAAGTCAATGGATATTTTTAAGGCAGAGATAGATAGATTCTTGATTAGTATGGGTGTCATGTATTATGGGGAGAAGGCTGGAGAATGGGGTTAGGAGGGAGAGATAGATCAGCCATGAATGAATGATGCAGTGGACTTGATGGGCTGAATGGCCTTATTCTGCTCCTATTCCTTATGATCTTAAGAGATGTCTCCACGGGATTCATTTTTGGGGAAAATGCTTTTTCAAAACATTTCTCTTCATCGCGAGTCTGAGAACCATTAGTTTTTCTCAGTAATCTCTGCAGCAGATTCTCTGGGGTGACGTCAGTGGCAGGGGGCCCTCAGAGACTGTAGCATTCTTACACCATGGCATAGGTCCTCCAGTACTGCAGGAACTCACCGCAGCATTTGACAAAACTACTTACATTTATAGAGAGCCATCATCGATGCAATCTGCCACAGGGCACTTCACAACGAGCTTCAGCCAGATGCGGAGCTCGATTCCAAGATGATCCTCACCCTGTTCTGGTGAACGGAATATTTCTGCGATGACCCACAGTCGCAGTCACACAGGCCCTTCAACCCAACTGGTCCATGATGTCCCAGCTACGCTAGTCTAACCTGCCAGGGTTCCTCGAAACCTTTCCGATCCATGTACCTGTTCAAATGCCTTGTAAATGCTGTGATAGTACATACCTCGACTACCTCCTCTGGTAGCATGTTCCACATATCCACCACACCTTGTGTGGAAAAGTTGTCCCTATAAAATATATCCCCTCGCACCTTAACCCATGTCCTCTGGTTCTGGATTCCCCGACCCTGGACAAAAGACTCTGTGTATTCACCCTGCCTATTCGCCTGATGATCTTATACACCTCTATAAGGTCACCGCTCAGCCTCCTGTGCTCCAAGAAATAAAGATGTAGCCTGCCCAACCTCTTCCTGTAGTTCAGGCCCTCAAGTCCTGGCGACATCCTCTGCTCCATCTCCAGCTTCATGGCGTCTTTACTGGAGCAGGCATCAGGCAGCTGGTGAGTCCCAACATGTCCTGTTGCCCGGAGCAGGCGGGCAAAACCCACGCGGTCACGTACAAACTGCACGGACATCATCATCATCGTCGGCGGTCACTCGACACTAGTATGACTGTCCCCTCATGGAGGACGCCTGTGCGTGACTTTGTTTAACGTGGGGAGACTGGTGCACAGACAGCCACCCCACGGTCCTTGACAGATCTGGGTCAGGATCCAGTGGCATGGAGTCCAAGACGACCGGAGACCCTTTTCTGCTGCAGCCTTCATCCGCCTTCCCAGCCGTTGTGACGCTCCACTAAAGTCAGCCATCATCCTCCGCCTGTTCCACCATTGAGTTCTTGGTTGGATTGCTCTTTGTCAGAGACCTGCCCCCTCGACCTTACCGCCATGGGTGGCCCTACCAGGAGCGTAGCTCCACATCGCTCTCAGGATATCAGGACCACACAAGCTTCTCCACCACGACAAGGTGACAATCCACAGTGAAGTCTGTACAAACAGCACCCCCGGTCAGGATCGAACCCAGGTCTCCTGCGCTGAGCGGAAGATGACTCAGACTGTGCTGCTAAGGAATACCTACAGTGGAACAATACTTTGTCCCCTCCTGTACACAGAGGTGTCCCAGGCAGACTGGGCTGTGTGTGGCCTGTCAGTGAAAGGGAGGCAGTAATCACAAACCCTGTCTGATTCACAGTAACAAAATCGGCATGAGGTCATGCACTTCCTGTGACATCACCCCCAAAAGTCTGCTGCTGACAAAGGAAGCTCAACATCTGAATGAGTGAGTGTCTGAAGAAGGGTCTTGACCTGAAACGTCAGCTATTCCTTTTCCCCAGAGATGCTGCCTAACCCGCTGAGTTACTGCAGCTTTTTGTGCCTGTCTTCGGTTTGTACCAGCATCTGCAGTTCCTCCCTTCACATCTGAAAGAGACTCGATTCATTAGTGGAACGAAACAGAAAATACCTGAGTGAGAGAACGCTCATCCTAAATTGCCTTCTCCGAACAATCGCTGCCAGTAATTGCCTGCACCCCAGTGGCATTTGTGATGTCGAGGATTCTGCATCTTAGCCTCGTGGCTTCTAGTGCCAGCACTTCAGATGAAGCCTATTACTGGAGCACTTTGTGCAAATTAAGCCCTGTGCATCAAGTGGTTGGGCCCCGATATTGAACAGGCACTATCAGCCCGCTCTGGAAAATGGCCATTTCCAGCTAAAACGACCTCACTCTGCCTCACTAACAGCTGGCTGCTGTCAGCCTGGTAATTGGTTACATCCGTCCTGCTCTGATCTCTCTAACAGGGAAAGGGGAAAGTCATGCACATTACGGACTGCGGCAATCCTGGCATATTTACGCCCTGCAATGGAAAAGATTTGATGGGAATATGAGGGGTAACTTTTTCACACAAAGGGTGGTGGGCCTATAGAACGAGCTGCCAGAGGAGGTAATTGAGGCAGGGACTATCCCAACGTTTAAGAAACAGTCAGACAGGTACATGGATTGGACTGGTTTGGCGGGATATTGGCCAAACGTAGGCAGGCGGGACTATTGTAGCAGGGACATGTTGGCCAGTGTGGGCAAGTTGGGCCGAAGGGCCTGTTTCCACACTGTATGACTATGCAATTCGACGGTATTGTGCCAACCTAACTAACTGGAGTCTTCCTTCATTGACTGCAATGTACTGTCTAACACAGCGTTGTGAGCTCATTTAGTTTCTACAGAATCTATATTCCCACGGCATTTCTTTCCAATTAAAAAATAATCTGTTCCTTCTGTTGTCCGAAGCAAGGTGAGAAAGGTTGTGATTTTGATATTGTTGCAAATGTACTATCCCCCTTCCACAGGTTGCTGCGTCGCTGTGTAAGTGTTCAGTCAACTTGTCTGTGTAAAATTAACCAGAGTTCTCCTGCCGTCAGTTTCAGCTGGAACGTCGAGTATAAATGCGGCTCTGTGCTGCTGTGCTGTGATTTCTTGTCAGTCATAGCCGGCTGAGAGAGCACTGTCCAACCATTTCAAACTCACCTCTCCACTTCCCCACGAAAACCAGCCTGCAAGCTGAGATTGCCACTAACGTCAGTCACCCACTTGCTTCACCGTTTATCCCAGGTGGCAATCAGCGGGAGTTTGCTCTGAGCCTGTCGACAGCGTTTTAACATTTTAATGCCTGATGTTTTCCCAGCCTCTCGGAATTGATACGGAGCCTCGACTCTCCCCTCACGCACGCTGGTTGTCTTATGTGTGCTGACTGTTGCAAGCGAAACCCAGCTCAGTAACCCTCTAAAACTATCGGCCTCTCTTAGTGCTGTGGGGCTCGGTGGCGCAGTTGGTAGAGCTGCTGCCTGACAGCGCCAGTGACCCCGGGTTCAATCCCTGCTGCCTATGTGGAGTTTGCACATCACATAGGTTTCTCCAAGGTGCTCCGGTATCACCCCAACATTGTATAGTTCAGAGGGTTTATTGACTGCTGTAATGTTTCCCCCAGCGTGTAGGTGCGGTGTGGAATCAGGCGGGGTGCTGATGTGAAGATGGAGAAATAAAATAGGAGGAATTAGTGCCGATGTAAATGGGTGGCTGATGGCCAGCAGGGATTCGATGGGCTGAAGGGCCTGTTTCCACGCTGGTCTCCATTCCAGTCCATCTTGGGCGATGAAAAGGTGTTAAAATCAATCCGCATTTGCCGAGAGCAGCCAGATTAGCGTCCATTGTAGCTGTTCCCGTGCTGATATAATTCCTGTGAATGAATGTCAGTGATGATTGTGCGAGGATTACTGGCTTGGAAGAGTTGCCGAGGCAGGAGAGTGAGCAAGCTAAATTAGCATTGCCGGTGAGATGATCATTAACCCAGCGGTGCTCCAGGTTCAGTTGCGCATGTTAATAGCAGCTCCCTAACGCTGTCAGCTCACATCCCCAGCCCGGACACCCCCCTGGGTAATTAGTGTTTGCCATTTAAACAAACGGGGAAAAAACCATCGATAATGTAAATTATTCTTATTAACACGTTTGCCTTTTTTTTAAATGGGTTACAGAACAAAGTGTCTAAACCTAAAATTAATTGGATGTGTTTGAAAGACAGCTGATTAAATCCACTCTTTTTCTTCCAATTTGTGTTAAGCCTCATATTCTATTGTCATTGCCTATGAGATAACTGGGAGTCAAATTTAATGTTTTCAAAATACTCGCAGGACTGCAGTGCTTGCAGAATAAGTTCACAGTGCAATGGCGATCATTCAAAAAGAAAACATAATTTTTTTTACTGATTGACAGAGAAATATTGCAATTATAACTTATGATGAAAGTTACGCCTTAATACTTTCCTGAGCATTGCTGCACGTTTTTACGCTAACAGTTTACTCAAAGGTCTTATCAATTCACAGCAAGAAAATCAGCCAAGTATCCTGCACAACATATATTTTGTTGGAGAGATGAATGCAAACATTTGACGTACGTTTTGAACAAGATTTTTTTTTTCGTGGTGACTTCTGCAGCTGTGTGCAGTTGCAGATCTTAGTTTCCACTGTGTTAATGGCTCACACAGGGGTTTTAGTGTAACCCGGATAAAGCCATCCACATATCTTTGTCTGTTGGCTCCTGTGTTTATTTCCAAATGCATTTCTGTCTCCTTCTTGCCTGGATGTCCCAGCTGGCGAAACAGCTCCACGAACAAGTGAAATCACCCCGTAACAAGCTTCTCATTTAACGCTCTCCATTGGTAAACGGTATTGCCGATGATGTAAAGTGGTGCTTGTTTGTGAAGAGCCTCGCTATCTCCCTGAGGACATGAGTGGGTGCAAGGGAGGTTAATGGTTTGAATAACTTGCTGCGATGAGAGCGTTGCTGCAACGGGCATCCGACGCTCTGGGAAATGTTGCAACCTACGACGCAACCAATGTCAATCTGCAGAGTGGGGAAAGATCATTTCATGAAAGTCCATCTCCATTGCTCAAACTCCTGCTGCCTGACGATTTCCACCTTCGCTTTTTATTTGAGTAACTCTCAGCTGGATGTCCTGGTTTTGTTTCTCCCCCTCCCTCCCTCCCCTTTTAAAAATCAACGACACCCCCTACCATTTGATGTTAGTCATTTTGTCTGGTGGCTTTCTCAACAGCAGCTTGGTTGTTGCCCTGTGAACCAGGGGCCCCAACCCTCCCACAAGGTGTAGCAGATACTTCACCATTGCTATTACTGGGGCCGCAGACCCTCCCAGCCTCACCGAGACCGCCCACAAACTCCTAGAAACTTGGGGCAAGTTACTTAGAATGACAGAGTGAATACAGCGTGGAAACGGGCCCTTTGGCCCAACTTACCCACACCGACCAACCTGTCCCACCTGCCTGCATTTGACCCATATCCCTCTAAACCTGACCTATCCATGTATCTGTCCAAATGTTTCTTAAACCTACCTCAACTACTTCCTCCGGCAGCACGTTCCATACACCCACCACCCTTTGTATGTAAAGTTCACCCCTCGGGTTCCTATTAAATCTTTCCCCCCTCTCACCTTCAGCATGTCCTCTGCTTCTCGATTCCTCTACTCTGGGCAAGAGACTCTATGTGTCTACCTGATCTATTCCTCTTATGATTTTGTACATAATATCACCCCTCATCCTCTTGCGCTCCAAGTAATACAGTCCTCGTCTGCTCAACCTCTCCCTATAGCTCAGGCCCTCGAGTCCTGGCAACATCCTCGTGATTCTTCTCTACACCCTTTCCACTTGACAATATCTTTCCTTTGACGGTGCCCAAAACTGAACACAATACTCTAAATCTGGCCTCGCTAACCTCGTATGTAACTTGACCTCCCAACTTCTATGCTCAATACTCTGACTACTTTATATTCAACAATTCAAATATTTAGACAAATGCACTTAGTATCTGTTTGAGGAGTTCACAACATTTGCACACATGACCCACCACTGTAAGAGAAGTGATATTTGATTAATGGGCCTTCACTAATAATCATCTACATGCATTTGTCAATCCAAAGTTAAGGAGGAAGCATAATGCACTGTTGACGGTATTCGATCTTATTGCCCAGTGCTGCATTAGAACGTTTAATTATCTCATGCTGCCAAATGCTGCTTATGCTGTTGCTGCATAAAAACACTGCCCAGTTTGGCCGAGCTGCCCTTTAATCAGCATTGCCTGGCCACGTCCCTTGGCCATCCATCAGCTGAACTGACAATCAACTTGTCAATGAGTCCTCAGGGTCCTTATCTCACACATTCTGTCTTCTCTGGCCTTTGTCCAACCGTCTGCCTATCAACCTCCCCTCCTCCCCTCACCTGTATCCACCTTGTTATTGGTAATTGGCTTGATATTGAGCGACCCTATAGCAGTGCTGTGAGTTTGGTTTGAGTGCCAAGTTACAGAGGGGCCGAGGATAGGCTTGGCTTTAGGAACCTTCCCACAGGAAAGGCC
This sequence comes from Leucoraja erinaceus, assembly GCF_028641065.1. NCBI lineage: Eukaryota > Metazoa > Chordata > Chondrichthyes > Rajiformes > Rajidae > Leucoraja > Leucoraja erinaceus. The sequence continues at coordinate 8,782,307 of NC_073408.1, forward strand.
TCCGTCAGGTCTGGAGTTGGTGCTGGAGGTTTGGCGGCAGCAGACCCGGGAACGGTGGGAGGAGTGAGGATTGGGAATGCCCTCTCTGCTAATGGGCAATTAGAGAGTTTAGTATGTAGGAAACAGGCCCTTCGGCCCTGCCGAGTCCGTGCCAACCAGTGATCCCCGCACACTAGCACTATCCTACACACGAGGAACAATTAACATTTTTTGCCGAAGCCAATTAACCTACAAACTTGTACGTCTTTGAAGTGTGGAAGGAAAGCAGAGCAGCCGGAGAAAACCCACGCGGGTCTCGGGGAGAACGTCCAAACTCCGTACGGACAGCACCCGTAGTCAGGATCGAACCCGGGTCTCTGGCGCTGTATGGCAGCAACTCTACCGCTGCGCCACCGTGCCGCCCATAGATTGAGCTGGGGATCAGCTTCCAATGGAGGAGAGGCTGGAAAACGTAGTTAGAATGGAGAATGTCGTAGGACAGATATTGTCAAGGGTGCAGAGAAGATTTACGAGGAGTCAGTGCGGGGATGGGTGATGGAGGTAGAGTTGGGGGCAAGATCCCTGGGGTGTGAATGGGGATTGGGTGCGACAGTGCAGAGACAGCCATCCCCAAACGCCTCAATTCCAATTGGATTTTTCTTTTTGCTTTCTGGCAGCTTGTCTAATTAGAACATATATCGTGATGGAAATTGAACTTTTATTAAAGCTCAGAGTCCTACCAATGAATATACAATAGAGCAATCACGTGATGTATTAGAAGAGTTATATCCCCAATTACTCTCAGAGGTAGATTTGTTAATGTGATCTTTCATCAATATTGCTCAGCTTAGTTTCCACGGGGGCACGAGCAGTGTTTGCAAACGAATAAAGTCTCCTGGTGCCGGGAATTTCTGCCACCTTGCATCACGCACTTTATCGTGTCAAGACGATATTTATGCCAACACACACCTCAGTGCAAATCTGTTCTGACCAACAGATTTGTTCTAATTATTTTCTTTTTAATCTGCAAAACGTGTAGACACTGGGAGGAAGCAGGTTGTAAAGTCATTTTAAATTAAGACTTTACTCTCGAGATACAGTGCGGAAACAGTCCCTTCGGCCCACCGACCAGTGATCTCCCCATATACTAGCACTATCCTACACATTAGGGGCAACTTACGATTATATGGAAGCCAATTAACCCACAAACCTGCACGTCTTTGGATGTGTGGGAGGAAACCAGAGCACCCGGAGAAAACCCACCCTGTCATGTGGAGAACGTACAAACTCCATACAAACAGCACCCATTGTCAGTTTGGAACCCGGGTCTCTCTGGCGCCGTAAAGTGGCAACTCTACCGCTGTGCCACTGCGCCTCCCACACAAATTCATCGGACAGGAAGTAGGTTCACCGTCATGGTCAATTCTTGTTCCAAAAGCAGCATGCAGCACATGCCGGAAACCTGAGATAAAGACTAGAGAAAGGTGGAAATACTCAGTAGATCAGGCAGCACCCAGACAGAGAAGCAGATTCCTCGTCCACAAATTGCCCTCAGCTCAGTCTTGCTGGGCCAAAGACATCCATCCAGCACATCTAAGATGTACGACTTTGTCGGCTCATTAGTTTGGTAAAATTGTAATATTGTCCCTAGTGTGTGTAGGATAGTGCTAGTGTTCGGGGATCGCTGGTCGGCGCAGACTCGGTGGGCCAAAGATCCTGTTTCCGCGCTGTTCCCTAAACTAAAGTCAACTAAATATTGGAGGACCGCCAGTGTGCAGTGAGTGGGTTTTCTCCGGGTGCTCCGGTTTCCTCCCACACTCCAAAGCCGTACAGGTTTGTAGGTTAATTGGCTTTGGTAAAATTGTAAATTGTCCCAAGTGTGTAGGATAGTGTTAGTGTGCGGGGATGGCTGGTCGGTGCGGACTCAGTGGGCCGAATGGCCTGTTTACATGCTGTATCTCCAAACTCCGAAGTCTAAAGGTCCTTCGAGGGCCAGAACACTTTGACACCAACTCACACTTAACTATTTACTGACATTTTCTTGCCTTGGAATGTTTGGCCAGTTCTGGGCAGATAAGGCCTGGTGACTTGGGAGAAGGAGGACAACTGTTGAGAAAGCCATCAGACGAACCCCCAATAAATAGTATTTACTTTTCATTAGTAAACTTTTGGTTTTTAGTTTTTTGTGATTTCATGTGAGAAATGTTGTGTATATCATGTGTGTTTTTATTTATTTTTTTCCTTTTTACCATCTAGATGTACCCACCACCCCACTTCCCACAACAACCACCATCACCTCCACAAACATGCCAACCATCTCTCAAGGTACAGTACCCACAGCCATTTTGCTTTTATCCTCAATGAAGCTCTTGACTTTCTTTGAACTCTTTCTGTGCAATGAAAGCTCAGCAGTTTGTACGAGTCTAAAATGAGCCCTAAAACTGAGACACAAGGAACTGCAGATGCTGGAATCTTGACGAAAAACACACAAGTGCTGGAGGAACTCCGGGTAGGAGGAACTCAGCGGGTCAGGCAGCATCTATGGAGGGAATGGACATAATGGCGTTTCGGGTGGGGATCCTTCGTCAGAATGATGAGGTGAAGGGGAGTCCTTTCCTGCTTCTCCCCAATACTCTTACCAGTCTGAAGAAGGGTCCAGACCCAAAACATCGTCAGCCCACTCCCTCCACAGATGCTGACTGACCCGCTGAGTTCCTCCAGCACTTTGTGTTTTTCGCTAATTGGAGACCTGGCTGGCAGAGCTTCAGGATTGCAACATCAAATGTCAGACTCAGGAATGAATCTCCTTCCTTCCTCCGGGGGAGATGTACAGCCATCTGAAAAATAGAGCATCCGCACTCCTTTAAAAGACAATAAGCTCGAGATCAAAGGCCACATTTGGGGTGTTGGTGCAGTTCTGGTTGGCTTGCCATGGGAAGGATGTCATTAAGCTGGAAAAGTGCAGAAAAGATTCATCAAGGTATTACCTGGAATCGAGGGCTTGAGATGTAAGGAGAGGTTGTATAGGCAGGGATGTTTTTCCATGGAGCTGAGAGGTTATCCTGAGAGAAGGAATTACTTTAGTCAGAGGATGGTGAATCTGTGGAATTCGTTGCCACAGAAGGCCGTGGAAGCCAGGACAATGGATATTTTTAAGGTGGAGATTGATAGATTATTGATTAGTACGAGTGTCAGGGGTTATGGGGAGAAGGCAGGAGAATGGGGTTGAGAAGGAAAGATACATCAGCCATGATTGAATGGCGGAGTTGACTTGATGGGCAGAATGGTCTCATTCTGCTCCAATAAGTTACGAACATGATCTTATTGAGATGTACAAGATGATGAGAGGCATGGATAAGGTGAATGGTCACAGTCTTTTGTCGGAGGGTGGAGGGCTTTAAGCTAAGAGAGGGAAGGTTAAAAACCAGAGGGACATTTCTTTGCACAGAGATGGGTACATGGAACGAGCTGCCAGAGCAAACTTGTTGAGCTGGGTACAATGGTGACATTTAAAAGACCAAATGTCCAAAGGTACTTGATGGGAAGGGTTTCGAGTGATATGGGCCAAACATAGGCAGATGTGACTATCCCAGCTATAAAATCTGGTCGGCATGGACATATTGGGCCAAAGAGTCTGTTCCCATGCTGTATGACTCTCACATAAAAGTTCTCAACACAGATGCCATTTGGTCCATCATATCCATCCCAGCAGAAATTGAGTTTTTCAAACTCATGAAAGTCAACTACAGATGCTGGAAATCTAAAATAAAAATGGGAAACACGGTGAAATACTCAGCAGGTCGGTCTGCAGCTGTGGGCGAGAAGCAGAGTCGCTGTGTCGCTTGGAGACCATTCTTCAGAGACACAGGATGTCTTATTTGAAATGCTTGCAGATCCTTTTATATACTCACGCTGGCCTTTAGTTACTGACCCCTGCCTATAGTTACTCCCCCTAGCCTTTAGTTACTGACCCCTGCCGATAGTTACTCCCCCTAGCCTTTAGTTACTGACCCCTGCCTATAGTTACTGACCCTTGCCTATAGTTACTCACCCTTGCCTTTAGTTACTGACCCCTGCCTATAGTTACTGACCCTTGCCTATAGTTACTCACCCTTGCCTTTAATTACTCACCCCGGCCTTTAATTACTCACCCTGGCCTATAGTTACTCCCCCTAGCCTTTAGTTACTGACCCCTGCCTATAGTTACTCCCCCTAGCCTTTAGTTACTGACCCCTGCCTATAGTTACTCACCCTGGCCTTTCGCTACTCACCCTTGCCTTTAGGCCTTTAGTTACTGACCCCTGCCTATAGTTACTCACCCTGGCCTTTAGTTATTGACCCCTGCCTATAGTTACTGACCTTTGCCTATAGTTACTGACCCTTGCCTATAGTTACTGACCCTTGCCTATAGTTACTCACCCTGGCCTTTAATTACTCACCCTGGCCTTTAGTTACTAACCCTTGCCTGTAGTTACTGACCCTTGCCTATAGTTGCTGACTCTTACCTATAGTTACTCACCCTTGCCTTTAATTACTCACCCTGGCCTTTAATTACTCACCCTGGCCTTTAGTTACTGACCCTTGCCTTTAATTACTCACCCTGGCCTTTAATTACTCACCCTGTCCTTTAATTACTCACAGTGGCCTTTAGTTACTGACCCTTGCCTATAGTTACTGACCCTTGCCTATAGTTACTGACCCTTGCCTATAGTTACTGACCCTTGCCTATAGTTACTCACCCTTGCCTTTGGTTACTGACCTTGTCTTTGTGAAAGAGGCCCCCCCCCCCTCCCCCTTCCCCACTGTGACAAGAGTTACAGAGCATGATGGGGGGGGGGGCATTTTTGTAGATATCTGGGGCTATCAGAGCATTGGTGGCAGTTCTGTGGTAATCGCTGGAGCTGCTGGAAGCTGACAAATACAAGACTCAGCTAAACTCTCAGTAAGGCACCGAGTAGATATTAGCACAGAAATGTAATCTTGAAACCTGTCCAGCTCCATCAGCATATTGTTTTTTATCCGAGGAAGATTGAGTCGATGAGGAGAGAGACGGCCAGGTCTTGTTTTTAATAATTAGGTTGCTGGCCCTATGGAAATTTATGCTTTTAAGGCATAGTCCCTTGGAGTTTGTGAAATCCAAGGAAGCCATTAGTAATTCCCATGGGTGGAGAACAGCCAGAAACGGGGGCTAACAGCCGGGCCCATCGATCACCGCACTGGCATAACCCATGACACAACATCCCCCGTGTCCCTTTGTATCAGTCGTCAACAAAAACCAGTTAATCGTGGATTTAAAAGATGCAGCGGGAATTGAATCAAGAGTCAAAGAGTGTTTATTATCATTCATACCAGCAACAGAACCATGGCATTCTTACTTGCTGCATGAACTCTAACACACAGATAAAATATAATAATCAGCAATACAATACATTAATAATCAGTAATATTAGGTACAGTAAACGCTGGCTATAATGGGCCGCGGGGGGGGGAATGGTGTCCGTTATTGCCGATTGTCCGCTATAACCGAGTGAGGGGGGTAACATTTACCGCAAGGCAGGGAAGGAACAGACGCGGCGTTGGTGGGGGGGGGGGAGTGGGATGAACGAGTGGGAATTGCCAGGACGGGGAGCCGCAGATCCACGGGCCCCACACGCGAGGCGGCATGGATGGACCCGGTACTCACGCTGGCTTCTTGCTGCTCGCTCTCCCCACTTTCGTCACCGGAAGCACGTGGAGTGGAGCCAGCTGGGTTGGGTTACTGGCGGCAGTGGGGGAGGGTGCAACGGCAGCCTGGGTCCGCTCGAACCGGTGTCCGCTGTGCGTAGGTCCGTTATTGCGATGATTTACTGATAGAATCATGATGGTGCAAGAAGCAAAGTCGGCAGTGCAACTAAAATTGCCGATCACAGTTGCTGAGGTTAGTGTTGTGCCGTGTTCAGGAGGGAAGAAGCTGCCCTTGAACCGGGCGGTTAGGGTTCGAAGGCTCCTGTACCTTCTTCCTGATGGTAGCAGCGAGATGAGAGCGTGGCCAGGGTGGTGTGGCTTTTTGATGATATTGGCAGCCTTTTCGAGGCAGTGCCTCCTGTAGATCCCTTCGATGGTGAGAAGGTCAGTGCCCATATTGGACCTGGCAGTGTCCATCCCTCTCTGTAGTCTCGAGGTGCCAAACCAGGCCGTGATGTAACCGGTCTGTATGCTTTCTACTGTACACCTGTAAAGGTGCAATAGTATTCATTGACATACTGAACCTCCTCAACCATCTAAGTGAGTAGAGGTACTGATGAGCTTTCCCCATGATTGCATTGTAGAAGAGAATTACAGTGTTCTATCATCTTCTCAGTGTTAGATTTCTCACCCAGACTCCCAACCGATAAAATAGTTTCTCCCTGGCCACTCAACAAATTTACCTTAAAATTTCCCAACCAAACTTGAATCAAATCATCTTCCAACTTAAATTTCCAATTATTCTGTAACCCTGTCTAATAGTTTAATGCTCAGATTCTAGGAATTGGTAAATGAAAAATAAATAATACTGGAGATGTTGGATATTCTGAAATAAAAACAGAAAATGCCAGAAAAACTCAGCCAGTCAGGTGGCAACTGTGGAGGGAGAAGCAGTTAACATTTTTGTTTTTTATAGTCATAGAGCGATGCAGCGTGGAAACAGGCCATTCGGTCCAACATCGGCCAACATGTCCCAGGTACACTAGTCCCACCTGCCTGCGCTTGGTCTATCCCATTTGACATTTTGAAAACAGGAGGGAGAGATAGATCAGCCATGATTCAATGGCGGGGTAAACATAGAAAATAGGTGCAGGAGGAGGCCATTCGGCCCTTCAAGCCAGCACCGCCATTCATTGTGATCATTCAAGGCTGATCGTCCCCTATCAATAACCCGTGCCTGCCTTCTCCCCATATCCCTTGACTCCACTAGCCCCTAGAGCTCTATCTAATTCTCTCTTAGATCCATCCAGTGACTTGGCCTCCACTGCCCTCTGTGGCAGGGAATTCCATAAATTCACAACTCTCTGGGTGAAAATGTTTTTTCTCACCTCAGTCTTAAATGACCTCCCCTTTATTCTAAGACTTGGTAGAATGGTCCGAATGGCCTAATTCTACTCCTATCACTTATGACAGGTGCACGCTCCCTCGATCTCTCTGCTGCGGGAGGAATTTTTTTTACAAGTGGGGTCACGTTGCACAGGGAAATTTGCTTGAATCATGAAGCTCTTGATTGTCCGCAGCAGACTCATTGTGCAGACAACCCTGAACCTGCTCTGCTGCTGCGCTGTGCTTGAGGGTGAATTAGTCTGGGCAACAAATGCAACGATTCTCCTGTTATTTGGCACGTTCTCAAACTTATCAAGGATCAAATGCAGAAGATAGACACTAAATGCCGGAGTAACTCAGAGGGACAGGCAGCATCTCTGGAGAGGAGGAAAGGGTGATGTTTTCGGGTCGAGACTCTTCCCCTGAGAGTCAGTCATGGAAGAGGGAGACAAAGATATGATAGGTAGACAAAAATGCTGGAGAAACTCAGCAGGTGAGGCAGCATCTATGGAGCGAAGGAATAGGCGACGTTACCCTTCTTCAGACCCTTCTTCTTAGAGATATGGAAGGGTAAAGTGTGAAAAGGACAGATCAGACAGTGATAAAGGAAATGTAGAATGGTTCATTGTGAGCAGAGGGGAAGGTGACAAGGAGGCTTACAATCAGTAAAATTAATCAGGAGGACAGGGAAACTAGTTGGAGAATTAGGGTGTGGGAGGCAGTCATGTCATGGAAGCTTTGGCAAGTTGATGTCAATTTGCTTTCAGAAGGTATTGTACCCATTCCTTCTCTCCAGAGGTGCTGCCTGGCCCGCTGAGTTACTCCAGCATTTTGTGTCTTATCTTTGGTGTAAACCAGCATCTGCAGTTCCTTCCTACACGAGGAGGAAATGCAACCCGGCGTTAAACACGTGAAACAAACTCCGTTTTTTTCGTTCACGCTAATTGCCGGGGACTCATTCACAGGGCTGCTCTCTCTCTCTCTCTCTCTTTTTCTCTACAAACTGGTGAGCTTGCCCGATCCCCGTGGACTTTGTCCGTTCTCTGGGTGTCGACCCCGGACAGGTGTGGGCGGCAGCGTTGCGTCGTTTCCGCTTGCTGCATCGCAACCCCTGCAATGCACCTCCAAACTCAGGCCAGGATGGTTTATCCCTGTCGCCCACTTCATTACGAGCAAGAATGTTATGACAGGATAATGTTGTGCTTTTTTGATATTGCAGCGATTCATCTGTGTCTGTGCAAATCCCACTGTCACAATCCTCTTCTCACCCAGCGGTTACCTTCATTCCAGCAGCCCGTTCTCTTCACACTTCTGTTGGTCCAAGTTTGAATTGGGTTAAAAAAAAAAAAAATTGAAAAACATTTCTGTCATTATAATTTGCTTGATGGCATATTCATTCCATGTCCTTGTGGTGCTGAGAATAATGGGATTCAGCTTTGAGCCTGCGAGTTGACACTTTTCAAGCCCAGCCTGGCTGCCTCTTGTGTCGTGTTCCATTAATCCAAACCTGCGGAATGCACTGATTGTCCAAGACAGCGAGGGCTAGGAACGTTGGGAATCCGTGATTCCCATCTCTTCCCCGGCAGTCGGGGTGGGGAACCGAGGATGAGTCTATACGGCCCCAATCTAGACTTGGACCCCGTCACTGGAATATGTTCATATGTTCGAGCAGCAGAATGAGGCCGTTCAGCCCATCAAGGTTACACCACCATTCAATCATGGCTGGTCTATCTTTCCCTCTCAGCCTCATTCTCCTGCCTTCTCCTCATCAACCCTGACACCCATACTATTAACGAAGCTGTCAATCTCCGCCTTAAAAATATCCATTGAATTGGCCTGCACAGCCGTCTGTGGCAATTGATTCCACAGACTCACTGCCCTCTGACTAAAGATATTCCTCCTTATCGCTGTTCTAAGTTCTTTTATTCTGCGGCTATGGCCTCTAGTGCTAGACTCTCCCACCAGTGGAAACATCCTCTCCACACCCACTCTATCCAGGCCTTTCACTATTGGGTAAGTTTCAATGAGGTCCCCATTCTTGGGTGTGTGGGGGCAGTGCAGATCTATTCCAATGCATGGTGCTACAGAGAGTGGACTTGGGTTCGCTTCTGAGGCTCCCATTCACGGCTGACATGGTGAACAGGACGCGGTGGAAAGTTGCAGGTTTAACTTCAGTCATTGAACTTCTTACCAGCCAGTGCCTGGGCGCTGAACCAGCTTTTCTGTGTCTCTTAAATAAAATTGACGGAGGTGAGAAGGAAGGCTGTGGAGGCCAAGTCAATGGATATTTTTAAGGCAGAGATAGATAGATTCTTGATTACTACGGTTGTCAGGGGTGATGGGGAGAAGGCAGGAGAATGGGGTTGAGAGGGAAAGATAGATCAGCCATGATTGAATGGCAGAGTAGACTTGATGGGCCGAATGGCTGCTCCTGTCACGTATGAACTTATGAGAAGGAAGCCACAAAGCCACTGGCATTTCCTTGCCTTGGTTGTGCAGCCGAGTTGGAAGAGTGTTTCTTGTTTCAGCGTTTCCCCGTTGAGGAATGGATGTTTGAGGAATCAGTTTACAGTGACATCACCTCCTCTTCATTGACAGTCGGTGAGGGTTCTACATATGGAACAAACACCAAAGGCCGGAGTTTGTGTGGGATGAATGCCGAAGATCCCATTGTTGTATCGGGACCTCAAAATTCACCCAGCTCCGTTCCAAAGCACAACCTTCATTAAAACATCTTCTGTTTGCAAAGTTCCCAAACAGTAACATGGGGAAACATTCCCTCAGTCAAACTGAAAGAGCTAAGCATGACCCAAATGCCTGGGATGCCATTGAGCTGATAATTGTTGATGATGGTGATGTTATCCAATCCCCCTGAAGGATACAGATAAATAGTGGGATTCCATCTTGTTGACACGTTGAGGACAGATGTGATCTGTTCCATCATTTTTAAGGAAACTAAAAATGTGGCTCATCATTTAAAGCCGTGAGCATGGTACTTAACTGTTTTGCAATTAATGATGCTTTACAAGTGGAAAATGAAACATTAATCTCAAACCCTAATAGCCCTGTCCCACTGGGCGAGTTCATTCCAAGAGCTCTCCCGAGTTTAAAAAAAATCAAACTCGTGGTAAGCACGGTGAATGAACGTAGCGGGTACGTCGGAGCTCGGGGACGTCTCTTAGCGCTAATGGCAGGTACTCGGGAAGACTCGCTAACGGCAGGTAAGCTCGGGAAGACTCGTGAAGATTTTTCAACCTGCTGAAAAATGTCCACGAGAGCCCCGAGTACCGACGAGTGGCCATTACCGTAAATCTCCGAGTTCGAATCAGGGCAAACTCGGGAGAACTCTTGGAATGAACTCGTACAGTGGGACAGGGGTTTAATGCGTTAATGTGGCGCCACGACGTTCTGATCAAACGCCGCTCTCAATGCTCAGGTTTATGAGTTCCTGCTGCATGCCTGCATTAATATATTGCGATATCCCAGGAATGAGTAGGTTAATCTATGATGATGTGCATTTGTCGGCACTGAGCCTGTACTCGCTGGAGTTTAGAAGAATGAGGAGGGACCTCATTGAAACATACAGAAAAGTGAAAGGCTAGAGTGGATGTGGAGAGGATGCTTCCTTGAGTGGGAAAGTCTAGGACTAGGGGTCATAGCCTCAGAATTAAAGGACGTTCTTTTAGGAAGGAGATGAGGAGAAATTTATTTAATCAGAGGGTGGTGAATCTGTGGGATTCTTTGCCACAGAGTCTTGTGGAGGCCAAGTCAGTGGATATTATTAAGCCCGAGCCAGATAGATTTGTGATTAGTATGGGTGTCGGAGGTTATGGGGTGAAGGCAGGAGAATTGGGTTAGGAGAGGGAGATAGATCAGCCACGATTGAGTAGACGATGGGCCGAATGGCTTAATTCTCCTCCAATTCCTCATGACATGATATCTCTGGTGCTACATTTAATATACGCTAACAAGACATGAAGCCCACAATGTGGTTTATTACAAATTCTGTTCACACCCGGTTAATGATTGTAGTTCAGGTTTTGATTGTGTTTTAAATGTTTTTCATTATTAAATTAAGCCAAGCAAAATATATTCCGCGAATCTAATTTACTTTATAAAAGGATTGATTTTTTAAGGAGAGAAAATAAATATTTAGGCTAGGTCTCCATGCCCAAGCTTATTATACAAGCCATTAATAATTTATCCAATTATTTTGATAAAGTTTTGCAATAACTGGATGCGATAATGTAAATTAGGCAGAAATGTATGTTTTTAATTATTCTTTCGAAGGAATCCAAATATTACCCCATCCATTACATTAAACAGGATGCCTGTACAAAGTCAACTGGCTTCCAGAAAACTTTCTCTTTAATTTGCCAAACGATGCATGTTAGGAAAGCCCGATTTAATAAATGTTTCTTCAAGCCTAATTTCTAATCTGCTGATTGAAGTTTTCCCCAGACAATTTGGCTCAGCCATTATCCTTCCAACTCCAGAGAACTCTAAAGTTTTCACACAATTTAAATGTTAAAAGCAGAAAAGGCGTTGCTCATTTCAGTGAACGAAAGATTGCACTTTCCCTGGAATGAGTTGCATCGCTGAATAACAGCGGCACAGCGGTAGAGCTGCCGCCTCACTGCACCAGGGACACGGCTTCGATCCTGACCTCGGCCGCTGTCTGTGTGGAGTTAGTACATTCTCCCTGTGACCACGTGCCTCTGTTTCCTCCCACATTCCTAAGACGTGCGGGTCTGTAGGTTAATTGGCCCTCTGTAAATTGCCACCAGTGTGTAGGGAGTTGATGCTAAAGTGGGATGACATGCAACTAGGGTGATTGATGGTCAGCATGGACTCAGTGGGCTGAAGGGCCTGTTTCCACGACATATCTCTGAACAGGTCTCACCACAATTTAAAGTTCTGCTTTTCACAAAGTTCCCTTCCCATCTGATGATCTGATTTCAGAGAAAAGTTAAGTTATTCTTAACTAAAATGGTTTCTCCACCCAGCATGGGTCCAGACACTGACTGCAGAGGGACACCTATTAACCTTGTAAATCAGTATTTCAATCTGATGTGAATCCTGAAATGAAAATAACTTAATTGCCGATGTCAAAGATAATTTTGTTTTAAAGCAGTATCAAATCAGATATATTTGAAATTGATAAATATAGGCAGGTCACATGTGATCGCAGAATTGGGCCATTTGGCCCATCAAGTCTACTCCGCCATTCAATCATGGCTGATCTATCTCTCCCTCCTAATCCCATTCTCCTGCTTTCTCTCCATAGCCCCTGACAACTGTACTAATCAAGAATGCAGCTATCTCTGCCTTAAAAAATATCTATTGACTTGGCCTCTACAGCCTTCTGTGGAGGGGGGGCGGGTGGAGGCGACTCAAAACTTTGCCTTTCCATGTTCTCCAGAGATGCTGCCTGGCCACTGAATTACTCCAGCACTCTGTGTGTCTTCTTAGGTGTTCCAACCAGCCGGCATTGCCGTTGGAAGGGATTCCCACACCTCCCACTGGCCTGAGTGTAGATGTGTTTCCAACCTAACATCTACAAATGTTGGTTCTCACTTTTGGGCTCTTTTGGGCCACCATTTGTGGTGGTGAGGTTTGCAGGTTGTAACGTCCCTGCTGCATGAGCTGCCACTTCAAGCTAACTCATGCCATTCACAACATCGGGATCTTGTGCCTAATTACTCCATTGCAGTGGCAAGGCATGACCCCCAGCCTTCATGCTCGGAGTATATTGTTCAGCGGAAGCTCGTGAGGAGCAGTGCCGGAGGAAGAATTGTAAATTAAGTGCTGTTTCAGCCTTTGAAAATTGACTGGCGTGCCTTCGTGCCTGAATAACAAAAGTCAATATGAACTAAAAATAACAGACTGTAATTGGTAAGTCAGGCAGCACCTCACCTCTGGAGAGAGCCAACATTTGGCCATTTTGGGCGTGGATCCTTGATTAGATCCAGAGTCACCAGCTCTGGATCAGGAGTGCCACATGCCTTTCAAGTTCGGGCAGAGGAGGTCACAGCTGAAACATCTAGCTTGTTGTCTTCTGCAGAGATGACATGCCAGTTAATGCTGGACATTCTCACCGGTGTGGGCACTGAGGAACACAGTTCATCTCCAACCTCTGCTGAGTGGCTAACAGGGGGTAACTTCCCATCAGAGCTTGGGTAAACTGGACGTGAAACGTACATAGCACATATTATTGCAATGTACATTTCACAACCCAATGGGAGACCAATCTCCGTAGTAATGCTTCAGGATTTTAATTCCACTGCTCCACAGATGCCGCCTGACCTGTTGAGTATTTGCAGTGTGTTTTCTGTTTTTGGCCGAAATATTCAATACCATCATGCACAGATGCAAGCAGTGGTTCTGAAGTTCTTGAACGGTTCAACTTGTTGTCTACCCTTGGGGCAAGTTAATGTTCATAGGTTCTAGGAGCAGAAGAGGCCATTCGGCCCATCATCTCTACTTGATCAAGTGCATGGCTGATCGTTCTTTTCCACCCAACCCCGTCCTCCTGCCTTGGCCCCGGAACCGCCGACACCCGTACTAATCGAGAAGTGGCGGACAAAACAGGCGTTTTGAGCAGTTCTCCGTTGAGTAAGTGAGTCACTCTCCACCCAGGGTAATTACAATGAGGCAGCTCCTGCTGTGTGTTCAACCTTTAAAATATTCCATCCGTACCCACGCACAATTGCCGTTCCATTTAAAATGTTTAAATTGTCTCTGGATCAAATCCAAATGTCAAATTTAATCTCTGTCCATGTCTGGTGAAGAAGGATTCATGAAGTCTATCCAATCCTGTAAGTACAGCTGTCAAAGTCGGCAGGCTGGTTATGAAAATGTGAATGCTAAATGGGTGCACGCCCCATAATTAGATCACGTCCTTAATACCTGACTGAAGCCTTAGATTTCTCCGTTATATCTGTGGCAACAATTACATTCTTTCTAAATGCTGTTAAAATCTAATGGGGGGAACCTGACAATAGAATTGGGGCGCACGGTGGCGCAGCGGTAGAGTTGGTGCCTTACAGCGCCAGAGACCTGGGTTCAATCCTGGCCTGGAGTTGTATGTACGGAGATTGTACGTTCCCCATGTGACCACGTGGGTTTTCTCCGGGTGCTCCGGTTCCCCCCCATACTCCAAAGGTGTACAGGTTTGTACGTGAATGGGCTTGGTAACATCGTAAATTGTCCCTGGTGTGAAGGGTAGAGTTAGTGTGCAGGGATCGCTGGTCGGCGTGGACTTGGAGGGCCGATGGGCCTGTTTCTACGCTGTAACTCTAAACTAAACTAAACATTATTGTACAATGAATTAACAGAGAGTCAGCCATTTGGCCCATCACGTTTGTACTATCACGCATGAGCTGCTGACCCAAGCCAGCATTTAGCCTCATTGAATACAGTTCAAAGGCCATAACCAAAGGCCTTTTAAATGTTCTGATTCCATGTGCCAGGTGTGACATTTTGACAACTGGGTTCACTGTTGAGTAAATAGTAGACATGTCCCCTGTCTGCTCTGAATAGTATTTCTAAAAACATTTGTCAGACTGTTCAATGTACTCCTTTCCAGCTTCCCTCTGCCGTGGTGTCAAGGTGATTATCGGGAGGTGAAGCAACCGTTCCCCCACCCTCCCAATCAGGGAGGAGTTGAACACCATCTCACGACATACTCATCCCTCATCCCATTCATCGCTACATTCATCAAACTGTTACTTTTAACCTTCACGTTGAGAAGGGATGTCTGTAAAAGCAGCGTTTAGCAGAGAAAGTTGTCACGGTCTGCCTTCTGTCACTGGTATTGCAGAAGGCACCTTTGTTTCCTATTCCCTTCCTGATTATTTTATGTCTGAACCTTAGCTTCTGAAATAGAACTAGATAGCTAGATAGATAGATAGATAGATAGATAGATAGATAGATAGATAGATAGATAGATAGATAGATAGATAGATAGATAGATAGATAGATAGATAGATAGATAGATAGATAGAGAGATAGATACTATATTGTCACACGTGACATGTCAATCAAATTCTTTGTGTTGCAGACCATACACAAGGTATGCAAAGAGTCGCCATGTATAAGGTGCCATCAACGTTACAAAGGATTCATTAAAGTCCACAATGGTCCATCTTAGTTTTCCGCAAACCTTTCTAAACCTTTCCTATCTATGTACTCGTCCAAATGTCATTTAGATGTTGTTATGGTACCTGCCTCAACTACCTCCTCTGGCAGCTCATTCCATACATCCACCAACCTTTGTGTGGAAAAGGTTTCCCTCAGATTCCGAGTAAATCTTGCCCCTCTGGCCTTAAACCTATGTCTTCTGGTTATTGATTCCCCTTCCCTGGGTATCGATAATTTATTCCCATTTGCTGTAGAGGCTTTAAAATAGAAATTTCCAACACGTACACTTGGGGCAGCACAGCGGCGCAGCGGTAGAGTTGCTGCCTTACAGCGCCAGAGACACGGGTTTGATCCTGACTATGGGTGCTGTCTTTACACAGTTTGTACCTTCTCCCCGTGACCTGCGTGGGTTTTCTCCTGGTGATCCGGTTTCCTCCCACACACCAATGATGTACAAGTTTGTAGGTGAATTGGCTTAGATTTTTTTTAAACGGTACATTGCCCCTTGTCTGTTTTAGGATAGTGATTAGTGTTTGCGGGAATTGTTGGTCGGCGCGGACTCGATGGGCCGAAGGGCCTGTTTCCACGCCGTATCTCTAAACTAAACTAAACCAAACCAAACTTCCACTTCAAGAGCAAACTAACCAACTTCAGCCCTAATGCATTTAGTATTATCACGTTGTTATCTCACAGCAGAAGTCATCAAACCGCAAATGTCTCATTAAACAGCAGAACAATAAAACTGCCAAGTGTTCACTCTCTTGAAGAGTCCAATGTAATTTGGATTCTGTCAAACATACAAAGCATCATTGCAGGCTGTTCATGTCCATTTACCATTCAGTAATGCTGATGAAAAAAATCGTTATGTGTTACGGAATGCCTCGATGCATCTAAGTAAGTATGTTTATTGGCCAAGTATTCACATACAAGGAATGTGCCTTGGTGCTCCACCCACAAGTAACAACAGTGACAGTTACGAATGACTCAGAAAACACTAATCATTAATAATAATAAAACATTAATGATAAAACACCATTGATCAAGCATGCGAACCAACAAAATACCAGATCAAAGGGAGGCTACAGATTTTTGGCTGGATCTATCGGTATTGGAATAGCAAATGGCTGGATCACTAACATATGATGTGTATGTTAGTGATGTGGAGGCAACCAGGATTACAATCACACTGAAGTAGTGATACACACAGGCACCTGATCATCCCCTCAACCCATCCTGAAGGAATCTCAGTTCAGTTTAGTTTATTGCCACGTGTACCGAGGTACAGTGAAAAGCTTTTGTTGCGTGCTGACCAGTCAGCGGAAAGACAACAGATGATTACAATCGAGTCATTTACAGTGTACATATAGATGATAAGGGAATAGTGTTTAGTTCAAGAAGATCGTAGTTAAAGTAAGGAAAGTTGCTGGAGGAGAGATTTAAACGTGAGGAGCGGTTGTAGTATGTGACTGTAGCTCTGCTTCTGTGGCTAACATGCAAATAGTCACATAGGGTGGGCACCATCTAAACCTGTAGCCAGGGGCATTGCTTGATGCTGGACCCCGTATTTCACAACTCAGTCACACTCACCCACACAATCTTTCTCTCTCTCGTTCTGTTACACTACTTCTCACACACAGCAACACGCATCCCCCCTTCACTCTCATTGGTACACCTGTATTATTTCCTAAATGCATGCACCTTGGCACACCCTGCCTCTTATGTATGCACACACTCCGACCCAAGACACACCTGGCAGCACGGTGGCGCGTCTGGTACAGCTGCTGCCTCTCAACGCCAGAGACCAGGTTCAATCCTGACTTGGGGGGGTGCTCTCTGTGCACAGTTTGCACGTTCTATCTGTGACTCCATCGGATTCCTCTGGATGCTCCGGTTTCCTCCCACATCCCAGAGACCTATGGGTTTGTAGGTTAATCGGCTTCGAAAAATTGTCCCCAGTGTGCAGGGCGTGGATGGGAAAATGGTGTAACATAGAACTAGTGAAAACGGGTGATTGATGGTCAGTGTGGACTGAAGGGCCTGCTTCCATGCTGTACCATTCAATCAAACATGTACACGAACACACGTGTGTGTACAAACACAAATACTTGCGCGCACACACACATACACATGCATATACACGTGCACACACACATGCGTACACATATAGACACGGACACACAGATATGCATTCGCACACACACACATACACGCGCACACACACACATGCACGAGCACACACACGGGTGCACACATACACACGCACACACACATCAGTACACATATAGACATGGGCACACAGATATGCACACACACACACACACGCACGTGTAGACACACACACACACATTCCTGTGTGCCATTTACCTACAGCAATCTCTGTAATCGGTGTGTGTTTCCCTATCTTACTGCAAGCCAAAGCAAGGCAGCAAAAGTCCCAGCAGGAAGAGCAGGACATTCCTACCCCCCGGGATACTTCCGAAGATTTTATTTGTCTTGGACCGTGTTCGCATTCATTAGATTTAGCCAATAAAGCTAATTGGGATCTTTACCGCGTGAAGCTGCAACTGGCAAGAAGTGACCTCTCACCTAATTTTAGAAGAGCAATTTATATGTGAGCTTAAATCTATACCGGCCCTCAGAGCCAACACAATGTTGAGTAACTCTTCCATCAATTTGTAATCCCATACCTCGAAGGCATACCTGAGCAGCCGGCTATAATATACTTGAGTCAGCATCTGCCGTTTTGAATTTAAAATGCAATTTGTTATTGTTCACAGGAGCATCGGAATGACTGTGTTTTCCCCCCTGATGTAAAGCACATTTCTTTAAGCGTATTAATAAATTCCGAGGCAGGCGTGTACATTACCAAGTGTAATGTGTAGCGCTCAGCTTGGGCCAGGTGTCAATAAGTCAATTGGGAGCAATTACATGTCTGAATCTTCAGCTTTTATGTATAAAAACAATTAGTGATAAAAACGCACGTCTTGCTGAACACAAGGAGATGTCTCGAGAGAAGGCTGTGGCCCTCCTTCGTTGGTGAGAGTCAGCAACGCTAAACTGGGAACCGCCCTCTCGACGAGCTGTTAATTACTATTTATCAAAGAGTTTATTAAATGTTTTTCACTCTCATTTTATCAGTTGAGATGAAATATTGTTGGAACGTGGTTCTCGCCTTCTAGGGACCCTTTCCGAGCAATTTCCTCTCATGAAATCGCTATTGAACAAAGGCTGATCTCTTGTAAGTGACGCAATGTAACCAGCAACCTGGCCTCAATAGGAGCTATTGGTGGTGTCTACGAGTGTGGGTTCTTACCATTAAAGATGCCACGTGAAATGCAACACTGACTGACTGACTAAGATGGGCGCGGAGGAAGTGGCCTTAGATCTTCACCCTCTCTCTCCTTGAGAACCAAATTTTAACGGAGCGATAGACCAAGGAGCAGTAATGATGCTGTTTGTGCTTTTCAGCTGTTTTTTAATGTAATTGTTGCAATCATTATTAATCATTGTTCCCTTGACAACTGCAATTTGGTGTACCATGTGACTGGGTCTTATGATCAGGTGATCATTCACTGGTTTCTTTATAATTTACAGCTTAAGGTGAACCCCCAACCCCTCTCCTCCCCACCCTCACTTGTTTGGAGTTTTTTAACAATCTAATTGTTGCTTGTTGTCATGGAATTTCTTGGATGCTTGTTTACATATCTATTCCATTTTTCCCGCCCTGTGCATGCTGCTCCACCTGTCGTATCCTTCCTCAAACCATGTGTTCCCTTGTGTAGCTACATCGCCGACGGCAGAGCCATCAACCCACGGTTGGTACAACTTGACTTTTATTTCAACTTTGTTTTCGTGGCAAGGCAAGGCTCGAGAGTGGGGTGCGGGGGGAGTGGGGGGGGGGGGTCTGTAGACCAAACTCTACCCCAAACCCCGGACGTCCTGCCCGGTTCCACAAGGATCACGTTGACTGGTACCGTGACCCCTTTCCGAAGAAGGGTCTCGACCCAAAAATGTCGCCTGCTCCTTTTCTCCAGCGATGCCCCCTGACCCGCTTAGTTAATCCAGCTTTTTGTGTCTTATCTTTGGTGTAAACCAGCATCTGCAGTTCCTAGACATTTAATGGTCATGGGTTTCTGCTTCATGGTGGCCATGTGGAGTTGGGTGAGATCCAACGTCCTGGCAAGGAGCTGGGGGTCTGCCCCGTCTCTATGCTGACCCACCCATTCTGTCTTCCCGTTAACTGGTTCGCACACTATAAAAGCCTCGGTACACGTGTCAATTAACTAAACTCTTAACCTAAACTCAAACATGGGAACCAAACTATTAAGATCACCATGAAACTTGTTGCTTGAGGGAAAATGAGAAGGTAAAAGGTAATTCCAACTTGGCACCTTGTGGGAAAGGGGACCCCAGTAATATCATTGATATTCTCCCTCCCTCTGCTGGGCGAAGTTCAACTGTACTTTCTGCTCCACCTCTGAAATCTGTCTCCCCACTCTAGTGGAGGTAGGAATGAACCTCTGGCGATAGCGAGGACAATATCCAGCCCTAAAATACACTGAAATTACTGTTGATTAAACTGAGAGGTTAATTACCCAAAGTAAACCCCACCGTTTTCTTTTAAAACTGAAACAAAAGTTGGCCCAGACTGGAGAGCTGAGACTTAATCAAACCCAGGGGGATTTTCAGGACTTCAGAATCGACTTATTTTTGGAGATGTGCTATTTAATAATGGGAGCGCAGGTCGCAGCAAACAATGAGCCCAAGGCACGAATGTGCACCTTACCCGTTCATCATGCCTTTGGTTGTTGGGGAACATCAGACGATGAGAGTAGAGGGTGGTTGATAATGAGAGGTGACGTACAATTTGTGGCACAATTGGATGAATCAAACCAGGAAGGCACCTGTTCCTTCTTAACAATATTTTTTTTCTTAAAATAATTTAAAGCTAGATAATTTTATAGATAAATAATTTTTGCTCACATGGCTACTAACTTTGGTAGCGGTCATGTTCATGAGTCGTAAGACCACTATTAGGCCATTCGGCCCATCAAGTCTATTCCGCCATTTGATCATGGCTGATCTATCTTTCCCTCCCATTTTCCCGCCGTGTCCCCGTAGCCTTTGATGACCCCATTGAAGAGCCTGTCAATCTCCGCTTCAAAAATACCCAATGACTCGGCCACCCACACCCCCCCCCCCCCCCCCCCCCCGTGGCAATGAATTCCACAGATTCACCGCCCTCTGGGGAAAGAAATTCCACTACACGTCCATTGTAAAGGTACGTCCCTTGCAGTTGCTGCAGGTCTGGGCCGCAGCGGCAGCAGTAAGCTGCTGCCTTGAACTGGTGGTAGGAGGGTCGGGACTAGAACCTGCAGTGCTGACCTGGTCATTCAACACCAACACTCCCCCTTCCAGCAATGGGACGGGGAGCAGGGCCGAATCCCCCACTCTAAGGCTTGCTTTGCCACGATTGTTGGTTAATTTTGGAAGAAGCATGTTGTTTTAATGCAGGTGCTGCATGTGTTAATGCTCCACAGCTGTGCCGTCTATTGTTGGTGTGTCTCTGGGAGATTGGTCTGTGTTTTTAACCCCTTCTAATCTGTGCATAATTTTGCTGCTTACTAATGTTGTTGCTATTCCGCTGATCAGAACAGAGACTCCTTGTAGCTTCACGTCAGGTGAGGTTCTAATTTAAATACATTTTATTTGGATTGGGATCAAGAGACTAATTAATCTGCTATATTTCCATATGCAGGGAGATCTGACAACAAGATGTCTCCGTAATAAAGTTGAGATTCTTGGATTTCATGTTAATGTTCAGCAACTTCTGGCCAGGGGGGAATGTGCTTCTTTTTAGGAGTTGGACAAAAAAGATGCCTTGCATATATTAGCGCATGGTAGCGCAGCGGTAGAGTTGCTGCCATACGGCGCCAGAAACCCGGGTTCAATCCTGGCCACGGGTGCTGGCCCGTACGGAGTTTGAACGTTCTCCCCGTGACCTGCGTGGGTTTTCTCCGAGATCTTGGGTTCCCTCCCACACTCCAAAGACGTACAGGTTTGTAGGTAAATTGGCTTGGTATAGAAATGTAAAAAATTGTGTGTGAGGTAGTGTTAATGCACGGGGATCGCTGGTCAGTGGGCTGAAGGGCCTGTTTCTGTGCTGTATCTCTAAACTAAACTCAACACCGTTGGTGATCCAGTCAGTTGAGCTGTGGCTGGCTGCCTGCAAGTGGTGAGTGACTGTAGTCCAGAGGGGGGTGGCAAGAAGTTATTACGGCCACAGGGCACATCTCCCAGTGCCATAGGGTCATAGTGGTCCTTAGAAACCGGCAAATTGAGGCCTGAAGTGAATGTTATTTGACTTGTTATAATAAAGACCATTTAGGAACCAGGGGACATGTTGATGCCCAGTAAGTGTGATGCATGGTGTGGCTTGGAGGGAGAAGGGCTTCAGACACGGAGTGAGGCAGTCTGGCGAATCTGGCATGGACGCTGGGGTCTGCATTTAATTGTCTGCATTCTGTGCATCAACACATTGAGTTACACTGACGAGACTAACAAAGCAAGTCATGAGTAGTTGAAATAGCCACTAATGGCCTGGTTAAATGCCAGTTACTTAAGACTCGGAAATCAAGAGTCTGGAAAGTAGCAATCTTCTCCGCTGCTAACCTGTCCACAATGTACCTCAGTGCAGCAAGGGTCCGAGTTAATGCCAAAGAATGTGGGGAGATTTAAGTGGTTGGAGGGTTAGAGATACGAGATTAGTTACTAGGTGCTTGGTGATTGTCACAGCCCCAGTGGGACGAATGGCCTATCCCCATACTGTATTTCTCTTTGACACCATGAAATTTTAAGCAGTCCTGTAGAAAGTGTATTTTTATTGCCGTTGGTTTATTATTGTCATGTGCACTGAGATGCAGTGAAAGGCTTTGTGTGCTATCCAGTCTAATCATACTATATACATCAAGCAATGTGCTCAGTAGCGGACTGGGTCTAAAAATATTGGTTGCCAGGAGACAAAGGGAGCCCACTTCATCAGGGGCCCACTTGATATAGGGGGCCCACTTTATCAGGGGCCCACTTGCCATCGGGCAAGCTGACACCCTGGCCAGTCCGCCACTGAATGCGCTAGTACGGACGGTAGGTGAGGGCGTTGGTAGCTGGGTGCCACCTCCATTGTGAAGATGCATCAGGTGAGGATGAGGCCTGTGATGTGCACTGGGCCCAACTCCAGCATCAGGGAACGCTTGTGGAATAAATACTGCATAACAGGGACAATGGTCATGCAGTGAATGCCCTGGATAGGGTGAATGTGGAGAGGATGTTCTCTCTCGTCTAGAATGGAGAGTCCAGGACCAGGACCAGAATAAAAGGACATTCCTTTAGAAAGGAGATGAGGAGGAATACGCTGGAGGCCAGTAGGGGGGAGAGATAGATCAGCCATGATTGAGTAGCGGTCAACTAGATGGGCCAAATGGCCTAATTCTGCTCCTATCTTATGAACTTATGAATTTCTTTAGTCAGAGGGTGGTGAATCTGTGAAATTCATTGCCATTGACAGCTGTGGAGGCCAAGCGAATGGATATTTTTAAGGTGGAGGTTGGTAGATTCTTAATTAGTATGGTTGTCAGGGGTTATGGGGAGAAGACAGGAGAATGGGGTGGCGAGGGAAAAATAGATCAGCCATGATTAAATGGTGGAGTAGACTTGATGGGCCGAATGGCCTAATTCTACTAGAACTTATGAACTTATGTTGGCTTGGTGGAGGTGCTGATGAACTGTAGTGTCTGCGGCACTTTCTGAGCCTCCCAGGCAAGCGCAGAAGGAACAAAAGCTCTTTGACAAACAGCCGGTGCCAAATGCAGACTTTGAATGATAGGAAGCTTCCCATCCTCCCATCTCCGCAAGATTCACAAATATCCTGCAAGTTGGAACCAAGACGGCCATTTCAGTCCAGATGAAGAGACGAGTTCCCTAGTCACCCCTTCAGTGATATCTAAACCCTTCTGAACTTTTGTTAATCTCTGTGTGGAGTTTGCAAGTTCTCCCTGGGACCGCGTGGGTTTCCTCCGGGTACTCTGGTTTCCTCCCGCGTCCCGAGGACGTGCAAGTTTGAGGTATAACTGGCCCTACGTATATTGCTGTTAGTGTGCATGGAGTGGATGAGATAGTGGGTTAGCATGGAGCTAGTGTGGAACGGGCGATCGATGGTTGCTGTGGACTCGCTGGGCCTAATTCACCCAGTTGTCCAGTATATTGGGCCGGGGAAAATCAGCACTTCTGTTTCTAGACAAAACAAAAATGACTGTTAATTGCACAGAAAACCAAAAGGAATTTTGCACAGGGTGTGAAATTCACATTTGCAAAGTGTGAATTAAATCCTTGACAAAAAAACAAGCTTATTTATTGAAGCTTGGGAACTGGTCTGCGTCATCTTGTTGCCAAACTCTGCTGGAGAGAGTTGACAGGCTGTGCTGCCGACTTAGTCATAGACTCATAGAGTCATGCAGCGTGGAAACAGGCCCTTCAGCCCAACCTGCCCACGCCGACCAACATATCCCAACACTACTCCAACCTCCCTGCGTTTGGCCCATATCCCTCTAAACCTATCCTCGCCATGTAGCCATCTGACTGTTTCTTAAATGTTGCAATAGTACCTGCTTCAATTTACCTCCTCAGGCAGCTCATTCCATCCTTAGTGTAAAAAGGTCACCCCTCCTCAGGTTCCTATTAAATCTTGCCCCCCTCACCTTAAACCTATGTCCTCTTGTTCTCGATTTCCCTACTCTGGGCAAGATACTCCATGTGTTTACCCGATCTGTTCCTCTCATGATTTTTTACACCTCTATAAGATCATCCCTCATCGCCCAGCACTCCAAGGATTAGAGTCCTAGCCTGTACAACCTTTCCCTGTAGCTCAGGCTTTGGACACTTGGCAACACTTGGGGGAGTTTGTAGCCCCCTACTCCCCACTGCCCTGGTCTGGCAGCAGTTGCTCCTGTCAGGGGCTGAAGCACCTTATTCATGAATGTATGACAACCGGATATAGTCAGTTTCAATGAGCCGCCTTGCATTTTAAGCAAGGTAAATGGCGGCACAGTGGCGCAGCGGGTAGAGCTGCTGCCTCACAGCGGCAGAGACCCGAGCTCGATCCTGACCTTGGATTCTGTCTGTGTGGTGTTTGCACGTTCTCTCTGAGGCCGCGTAGATTTCCTCCCACGACCCAAAGACGTGCGGGTTTGACCCCTGGTGGGCAGGGAGTGGATGAGAAGGTGGGATCACATAGACCAAGTGTGAACAGGTGATCGATGGTCAGCGTGGACTTGGTGGGCCTGTTCCCATGCAGCATCTATCTAACAATGAGTCCATTCAGAGAGGGAAGGGAAGGCCAGCCACAGCTCTCTGCCTAGTGCTCTACACGGTTTGCTGGAGATCAGTTGCTCCACAGTCCTCCAGCTTCAGTAGGCACTCACAGCTTCAATGTTTTTTGTACGTTGACGAAGGCAGTATGCAATCCGTCACTGGACAAAGGCCATCTCTGAATATCGCCAGCACGAGTGTACCTGGCTTGCAGTTTGCCTGAACCCGTGGCTTTCAGACAGTTTGAGTAAGGCGCGGCAGAATCTTAAACACTCAATGATGCATTGATATATACCCGATCCTGAGCCTGCCTGAACTAAAGCAAACAGCTCAATACCAAGGTCACAGCCCACATCAGTGCATGGAATGTAATGAAGCTGAATCTGATGTGGATGCAGAGTTTCAGAAGAAATCGGGCGGCTGATGGAGAGAGCTCGGAGCTTTGAGCCACGCCCATGGTACATGGGCCAGGACTTACCCCACGATCCCCACTGGTCATCTGGGGCGTCTGAGAGGGTTAGCTGTACAGGGAGCAAGGGCCCCCTGCTTCCTTCATCCTTTCTCTGCCTTGGAATGAAGGAGCTGGTACAGCGGGGTGGTGCAGCGGTAATGTTGATGCTCTTCAGCGCGAGGGACTCGGGTTCGATCCTGACCACGGGTGCTGTCTGCACGGAGTTTGTACGTTCTCCCCGTGACCTGCGTGGGTCTTCTCCAGGTGCTCCGGTTTCCTCCCACACTCCAAAGACGTACAGATTTATAGGTGAAGTGGGGTAATTGGCTTTGGTAAAATTGTAAATTGTCCCTAGTGTGTGTAGGAGTGCCAGTGTGCAGGAATCGCTGTTTGTTTCAAGGTTCAAGGTCAGTTTATTGTCAGATGCACCAATTAAGGTACAGTGAAATTTGAGTTACCGTACAGCCATACTAAGTGAAAAGCAACAAAACACACAACCATATAAAAGTGAACATGAACACCCATCACAGTGGATTCCACATTCCTCACTGTGATGGAAGGCAATAAAGTTCAATCTACTTCCTCTTGTTCTCCCGCGGTTGGGGCAGTCAAACCATTCGCAGTCGAGGCAATCAAAGCCCCCCCGCAGCCGACGATCGAAGTCCCCATCGGGGTGATCGAAACTCCCGCGTTGGTGCGGTTGAAACTCTCCACGGCATGGAGCTCCCGAGTCGACCTCTTCTTACCGGAGACCGCGGGCTTCACAACGTTAAAGTCCGCAGGCCCCGCGGATGGAGCTTCGATCCCCAGCAAATGGATCGCAAGCTCCGCGATGTTAAATTCCCACAGACTCCCGCGGCTTGGAGCGCAGGGTCGGTCTGCAGGAAAGGCCGCCAACTCCGCGATGTTAGGCTGCAGTGGGGAGAGATATACGATACGGACAAATATCGCATCTCCGTCGAGGTAAGAGATTGAAAAAAAGGTTTTCCCCCGAATCCCCCCTCCCCACCCCCCACATAAAACAAACCAAGGAACACTAATAACATACTTTTTAACACATACTAAAAATAACAGAAAGAAGAAAGGACAGACAGACTGTTGGCGAGGCAGCCACTGCAGCTGTATCTAAATTAAAGTAAACTAAACTAAGCTGGTATCATTAATGGTGATATGGAATGTTAGTTGTCATCTGCCTCACCAGCCTCCTCCACCAGACTCCACTCTCCACTGTTTTGACACTAGAAGAGGCCATTCAGCCCATGGATCTGCATCACGTTCTAGCAGAGCAATCCCATTAGTCGGATTCTCTTTCTTATTTCCCCACAGGCCTTTATTCCCTCACACAATCTGCCCCTTGATGTAGTTTAGAGGTACAGCACAGTAATAGGCCGATATGCTAAGAATAAGTGGACGGCCATTTAGGACTGAAATGAGGAAAAACCTTTTCACGCAGAGAGTTGTGCATCTGTGGAAGTCTCTGTCACAGAAGGCAGTGGAGGCCAATTCACTGGATGTTTTCAAGAGAGAGTTAGATTTAGCTCATGGGGCTAGCGGAATCAAAGGATATGGGGAGAAAGCATGAATGGGGTACTGATTTGGATGATCAGCCATGATCATTTTGAATGGTGGTGCTGGCTCGAAGGGCCGAATGGCCTACTCCTGCACCTATTTTCTCTGTTTCTACCCTACTTTCTCATCCACTCACTTCACATTTGGGAACAATTTACAGAGTTTAGTTTATTGTCATGTGTACCGAGGTACAGCGAAAAGCTTTTGTTGCATGCTAACCAGTCAGTGGAAAGACAATACATGATTACAATCGAGCCATCCACAGTATACAGATACATTATAAAGGGAATAAGGTAAATAGCGTTTAGTGCAAGATTAAGTCCAGTAAAGTCTGATCAAAGATAGCCCAAAGGTCTCCAATGAGGTAGATAGTAGTTCATGCCAGCTCTCTAGTTGTTGGTAGGATGGTTCAGCTGCCTGGAAGATCAAGTAACTTACAAACCTGCATGGCTTTGGGAGGAAACCAGAGCACCAGGAGGAAACCCACCCTGTCACAGGGAGAACATGCAAAGTCCACACGGACAGCACCCGAGGCCAGGGCAGAACTCGGGTGTCTGGTTCTGTGAGGCAGAGGCTCTACCGCTGCACCATTGTGGCTTGCTACCATGTACGTGTCCATATGATGGAGGTATACAAGTGTATGATGGGGTGTAGATAAGGTGACTGGCGACAGTCTTTTTCCCAATGCGGAGGTTGGCATTTGGATCTTTCTTGAGTGTGTGAGCAAGTTTCAGGGCATTGGTGTAATGCCAGTTCCCAAAGAGGGCCGGCCCTGCTCTTCATGCCTGTGTTGCTGGGCCTGCGACTGACAGCACCTTGTGGATTGCTGCCAACAAGCGAGGTTGACTGGAAGAAGAGTCACACTGCTTCCTTCCTCACCCACCGGTTCCCACCCACCCACGGACAGATTGTCACAGCGGCCGTCTCTGCAGGAGCCCTTGGAACATGTGAGAAATAATACTCAGTGTAAGCAACTTAGATGGCTACAAATCGCAGGGTTACAACAGCTGCAGATATCTTTTAAGATTCCTCATCATGAACCAAGTACTGGCAGCACTCCTCACCCCACCCGAGGCGCAGCGGTAGATTTGCCGCGTTACAGCGCCAGAGGCTCAGGTTCGATCCTTACTGCAGGCGCTGTCTGTACGGAGTTTGTGCGTTCTCCCTGTGACCATGTGGGTTTTCTCCAGGTGCTCCAGTTTCCTCCCACACTCCAAAGACGTACAAGTTTGTAGGCTTAAATGGCGTTGTTTCATTGGCTTCGGCATTGTTCTGAACTGTATTAGAGGCATAGAACAAGGAAACAAACACTTTGGCCCAACTTGCCCATGCTGACTATCTACACCAGTCCCACTTGCCTGCATTTGGCCCATATCCCTCAAAACCATAACGTCTAAATCCATATACCTGTCTAATTGCTTCTTAAACGTTGTGATAGACCCTGACTCAACTACCTCCTCCGACAGCTCGTTCCATACACCCACCACCCTTTGCATGAAAAGGTTACCCTTCAGATTCCTTCTTCTTCTTCTTGCGTATGGCATGCACAGCCTAAAGTTGTAGGACAACTTGTTCTATTTTGATTGTGCACGCCATTCGGTTGATTGCATTCGTCGAAAAATAAGGCGGACCACGCGAAGGTTGCAATCTCCCACCCCACCCCTCAGATTCCTATAAGATCTTTCCCCCTTCACCATAAACTTCTGCCTTCTGATTCTCGTTTCCCCAACTCCGCCATTGTCAGGCATCACACCTAGTCTTTGTAGGCGGCCAAAGTCTTCGGACAAAGTTTTGTGTACAGACTCCAGGGCAGAGAATGACGTGTCAGATAATGAGACCACAATGAAAGCCTTCGCTCCCTGCCCGGCCTGTGATGAGAGAGCTTTTCCCCCTTTAATTACAGCACCTTGCCCTCAGCAACGATGCGTTAGCAGCTGGCTTCCTGACTAAAGCATTCGTTTATCATTTTAATAATTTATAGTTTTATTAGATTTCCACCAGATTTAAAGATCGTGTTTCCTTTGGCCAGATGGTTAATTTCCCTATTGGGTAAGTTGCAAGAGGTTGGTGTAGAATATGAACAGATAGTTCTATAGCTGCAGCGACCATCCACTGTGGTCTCGATGTCTATTTCATGCTAACATCACCCTCCACACTGGCCAAGTACAATGCTCCCTGGGTTGCATTGCCTCCAATCAATGTCAAATCGTAAACCTCGTTCTTCAAAGAAAAATCCTCCACGCTCATTCCAAATCCAATTTGCCACACTTCCAAAGAACGGCACAAATGCTGGAGTAACACGGCGGGTCAGGAAGCATCTACGGAGAACATGGACAGGCGTTGATTCCGGTAGGGACAGGAATACTTTCAAGAGAGAGCTAGATAGGGCTCTTAAAGATAGCAGAGTCAGGGGATATGGGGAGAAGGCAGGAACGGGGTACTGATTAGGGATGATCAGCCATGATCACATTGAATGGCGGTGCTGGCTCGAAGGGCTGAATGGCCTTCTCCTGCACCTATTGTCTATTGGAACCTTCTTCAGATAGATTGCGGTGGGGTGAAAGATAGCCCATGTTGATGGGGCGGTGTTGAGAAGGTGGCTCCTCTCCCCGAGTGTGGCCATCGGAGATCCTCAGTGAAGACGGAGACAAGGACGTTCTTTACTCGGGGTGAGGAGTTCCCTGGCAACGGCACTTATAGTGCACCGTGGTTATAAGGTACATTCCAAGCAAGAACTGATGGGTCTTTGGTCAGTAAAGAGGTCAGGCATGTGGAGATCGCAGGGGCAGGGTGTTGGACAGCGCTGGTTAGATCAGAGTGATCCACGTTCCCCGTGTCAACTGTCCTCCCACACACCAACTCCCCCAGCCTCCCTGCACACCTTTGGAATGTGGTAGGAACCCAGAACATCCAGGGTAAACTCACATAGATATGGGGGAGGGGGGGGGAGTTACAGGTGGATGGTGCCTTGGTCAGGAAGGAACCCAGGTCTCACATTAAACTGCAGCAGCACTGTCTGCTTTAGTTTAGTTTAGAGATACAGCGTGGAAACAGGCCCTTCGTCCCACCGAGTCCATGCCGACCAGCGATCCCCGCACATTAACACTATCCTACACTGGGGACGGATTTTACATTTATACCAAGCCAATAAACCTACAAACCTGTACGTCTTTGGAGTGTGGGAGGAAACCGAAATCCCGGGCGAACGTACAAACTCCGTACAGGCAGAGTAGAGCCGTAGCCAGGACTGAACCCGGGTCAGTCTCTGGCGCTGTAGGCAGCAACTCGACCGCTGTGCCGCCTGCTGTCTGCAGTTCCATCAGGAAGGAGATCAGGAGGGAGGGTAGTGTTGGAACCGCCTTTCACTGGCTTTGGGAAAGGGAGCGACTTCACCTGTCTGATTCGATCGCTATAAAAATCCCTATGGCATGTTACGTGGAAGTGGAGTGTCACAGTGGCGCAGCGGTAGAGTTGCTGCCTTCCGGCGCCGGAGACCCGGGTTTGATCCAGCGCCGGAGACCCGGGTTCGACTATGGATGCTGTCGGTTTTCTCCAGGTTTCCTCCCACATCCCAAAGACGGGCAGGTTCGTACATTAATTGGCTTCAGTAATAATACTGTAAATTGTCCTTAGTGTGTGTGTAGGATAGTGCTGATGCACGGGGTGAGTACTGGTCAGCACGGCCCCGGTGGGCCGAAAGGCCTGTTCCCACACTGTATCGTATCTCCAAAGTCTCAAATAAATTCCAAATAAGACTTGGGCGGAATTAAATGTTTCTGTCCGTGAAAATAATGCAAATGCAGCGATGCTTTTGAAACTCTGCTTTTTCCCCGAAGTCATTGAGCTCAGAAGGTTGCAGTGTGTGAGCAGATTAATATTCCATACCAAGGGTTCTTGTCTTTGATTCAGGTTGATTAGAAGTCATGAGGTCAAGTCAAAGCAGTGCAGTGAGGCATAAATCTGCCAACAGGGAGGAGAATTGTTACTGACTTTCTTCATTTAATTAAAGAACAGTACAATGGAAAGCAGTGATTGTTAGCTATTTATTAAGCTGCAGTGTTGTGTCAATTGAAGAAATCACAGATAGTTTCCGTACAATAAGTAGTGCTTCACCACGATCCAGTGTAATGTTATTACAAAAGATGTTCCATCCAGCTTCAGAGTGTAGAACATAAAGAATAACTATTCAGACATATCACCTATCTAGAATAAGGAGCTTTTGTATTGTAGTGTTGAAACGGTTGCTGCCATCTAACACATCCTTCAGAGCACAACCAGCGTGCAGGAAAATGTCATCAATACTGCCTACATTACCTGTGCATGGTACCTGGCCATGAATCCATTTCCATGACCTCTACCAGCCTCTCTGAGGTTGGCTGTTGGAGACACAGGGGAACACGGGTTGAGATTGAGATGGGGTCACGCAGCACGGAAACAGGCCCCTCAACTGAACTCATCCATCCCGACCAAAGATGCCCCATCTAAACTAGCCTCGCATTTGGCCCATATCCCTCTAAACCTTTGGTAGGCAAAAATGCTGGAGAAACTCAGCGGGTGAGGCAGCATCTATGGAGCGAAGGAAACAGGCAACGTTTCGGTTCGACACTCTTCTTCAGTCTGAAAAAGGTTTTCGACCTGAAATGTTGCCTATTTCCTTCGCTCCATAGATGCTGCCTCACCTGCTGAGTTTCTCCAGCATTTTTGTCTACCTTTGATTTTCCAGCATCTGCAGTTCCTTCCTAAACATTCCCTCTAAACCTTTCCAACCCATGCACCTGTCCAAATGTCTTTAAAGTGTTGTTATAGTGCCTGCCTTGACCACCTCCTCTGGCAGCTCGTTCCATAGACCCACCTTCCTCTGTGTGAACAAGTTGCCCCACAAGTTCTTTCCCATCTCACCTCAAATGCGATACCACAGAACCTATGTCCTCTGGTTCTTGAACCCTCTCACCCAGGCGTTCCCAACCTTTTTCGTCCCGTTTACCCCTGGCAACTTTAATAGCACATAACAATGTTATTTCACTTATTTATGAACAACTAATGACGAACAGATATCGGTTTACCAGAACCAAACACAGTCAGTCAATGAGAAAAATGATGTACAAATCCAGAATCAACAAATTTACCCTTTGCTCTAACCTGGGCATTTACCCTATTTTTTCCTTCATTGGGTTTTATAGCAATGTAGGTAATAGGTGCAGGAGTAGGCCATTCCTTTGAGCCAGCACCGCCATTCAATATGATCATGGCTGACTCTAGGAGTGCAGGTGCATTGTTCCATGAAAGTGGCGTAGGTTGATAGGGCGGACAAGAAAGCATTCGGCACATTGGCCTTCATTAATCAGAGTATCGAGTATAGTAAAGCTGAGAAGTTAAGTTACAGTTGTACAATTAGTGAGGCCACATGTGGAGTATTGTGGGCATTTCTGGTCATCTGGCGTAGGAAAGATATTGTTAAGCTGGAATGGGTGCAGAGAAGATTTACGAGGATGTTGCCTCAGTTATCCGGAGGTCTCCTATTAAATCTTGCCCCCCACCCCCTCACCTTAAACCTATGTCCTCTGGTTCTTGTTTCCCCTACTCTGGGCAAGAGACTCTGTGTGTTTACCCAGTCTATTCCGCTCAGAGGCTAAAGATTGTTCTGTCCAAATCGATTACCGTTAATAAGCGCGGAATATTGATGGAAGTATAAATTGTGCAGGAGGTGATGACTCGGATATTGTCCTCATTGCAGCCCCTCCTCTGTGGTCGCAGTTTTTTACAGCTGACCACTAAAGCCCCACCGAGACTCTGCACTGTGAGACAGCATCTTCAGACCGATTAATATAAAACTTCTTTAAAATTAGTCGTTGAATATTTGCACATTTTATCTTTGGTTAAATTAATATCTGTCACTTCCATCGGCACCCTGCCCAGGATCAAATTATTGACTGCGCACCATTACACACTGAGAGATTTAGTTGACAGCTTCTTCGGTATGAGCTACAATGATTTAGAAGTTGGAATGTTGCAACAGATCTATTACGGGCATGTTTTGAGCAGAGTAAAGGACTTGGACAATGCGGTGTTTTGTGATCATGCTTCATCATCAGTGGGTTTGAGGGAAGGACATCCAGACCGGAGGAGTGCTCGCTGTTTGCAATGGGATCGTGCGTGTGTGGCCATGTTGTTACTGGGTTTTAATCGTGTCTGGGTCAGAGAAATCAGCCGCCAGGCAGTAGTCAGGATTGATGTTGTTGGGTTATGGATTAGATTGGCCCTATCTAAAGCCAGCAATGATGAATTCTGATGCTCTGCATCTCCTGCTCATCAGGCAAGCCCCAAGCTTGGATCGAGGCCATTCCATCGATGGCAAAGCCTTGCGATCAAGGCTGGGATGGTGCCCGCCATTGTTGTCACTGGAGGCTACCTTTCCAATCCCAATAAAAATAAATGTTGAGCAAAAAACGCCACGTGTGGCCCAGTGGTGCAGCGGTAGAGTTGCTGCTGTACAGTGTCAGAGACACGGGTTCAATACTGGCCTCTGGTACTGTCTGTACGGAGCTTGCAAGTTCGCCCTGTGACCGCTTGGGTTTTCTCCAGGTGCTCTGGTTTCCTCCCACACTCCAAAGACGTGCAGGTTCGCAGGTTAATTGGCTTGGGTAAATTGTAAGAAAAACTGTCCCTAGTGTGTAGGATAGTGCTAGTCAACAGGTTGATCGCTGGTTGGTATGAACCCGTTGGGCCGAATGGCCTGTTTCCATGCTCCATCTCTAAAGTGCTGGAGGAACTCAGGGGATCAGGCAGCATTGGTGGAAGGACATACAGTTTTTCAGAATAATGGCACCCAAGACAGGCGACCCTCTGGTCCCAGAAGTGGTTCTGCAATCATTCATTACAATCACTCCACTCTTTTAAACTTCCCTTTATCCTGTATCTGTAGACAATGGACAGCTTGATTGTAATCATTGTCTAGTCTTTCCTCTGACTGGATAGCATGCAATAAACAAGCTTCCACTTGGTACATGAGACAATAAACTAAACCAAATTAAAAAGATCGGAACCCTTCACCAGACTGATTGGATAGACATTTTGAGACAGGACACTTCTTCAGACTAAACGGACAAGAAACCGTTTTGGGACATTGTGCCTGAAGAAGGATTCTGACTGAAACAATGTCCATCAATTACCCTCCACAGATGCTGCCTGAGTGGATGCTTTAAGTTCCTCCAACACTTTGTGTTTGGCTCAAGATTCCAGCATCTGCAGTCTCTTGTGTCTCGAATGAACGATGAATGGCGGTGTGCAGAATTGAAGGGTGTGCTTTATCCAGGGCCACACTGTCACGCTGGGGAAAGATGCGACTCCATCAGTTACTGCATCAATTCTGCTCACACTTTATTGCTTATTGACGATCAGTAAGAACAGCCTTTCCTCAGGACACACTGACAGATGCCACGCAGTTAGTGCATGTACTGTCGGTAATTGGCTACATTCTCGTCAACTGCAGTTAATGTCCGCAATGATTCGTGTATGCGTTGCCTCTTGCTTTAGTCTGTGCAAAATTAGTCACAGTCTTGACAAACTAAAGCAATAAAGCTGGTGAATTGGAGCAACTTGTCAATTCCAAATGTGCGGGACTGTGTGCAAACGAGGAGATAAGTTGTTGTTAGTTTTTAATGCGTTTCTTTATTCCTAAGGAAGTAGTGATTGCCGTTATTTTTGCATAACCCGCCCGGTTGGGACTTCTTATAATATCTGACGAAGATTTTCTTTGCTTCCAACCAACAGACTCGAGAGCGGGCACGGAGGTGCCAGGCTCGGTGGACCATGCCGTCATCGGGGGCGTGGTGGCCGTGGTCGTCTTTGCCATTTTGTGCCTGCTGATTGTACTTGGACGTTACTTTGCCAGACACAAAGGTGAGGGATGAAGGCTTCAAATCGTGTCTCCGCGCCCCTTCCCCCCCTCCTGCTCCCACTCACCTGTACAAAACCATGAGAGGACTAGGTTGGGGAGAGGCACAGTGTCCTTTGCCCAGAGCAGGGGAATCGAGAACTAGAGAACCACTGGTTAGCACACGACCTATGAGTTTGAGTTTAGTTTATTGTCACCTGTACCAAGAGAGAAAGCAACAGCTATCTGAAGTTAGTTAGCGGTATCAACATCGACTTCTCTAACTTCAGATAGCCCTTGCTTTCTCTCTCCAACCCCTTCCCCTTCCCAGTTCTCCCACTAGTCTTACTGTCTCCGACTACATTTTATCTTTGTCCCGTCCCCTCCCCTGACATCAGTCTGAAGAAGGGTCTCGACACGAAACGTCACCCAATCCTTCTCTACAGAGCTGCTGCCTGACCCGCTGAGTTACTCCAGCATTTTGTGGCTACCTTCTGTGTTCACCAAGATATTACTTGGACTTGCAACCATGCAGTTAAAGGAAGAAGTCGGATAGGCTGGGACCTTTTCCTTGGAAGCGTGAGGGGTGATCTTATTGAGGTTTACAAGATCATGATGGGGCATGGATAAATACACTATTCACAAGGGTAGAGAATTCTAAAATTAGAGGGCATCAGCAGAGGGTGAGAGGGGGAGAGATTTAAGAGGGAGCTCAGGGTCAGTTTTTTTCCCTAAGAGGGAAGTGCATATGTGGAATGAGCTGCCAGAGGAAGCTCGAGCAGTGTATGTATTTTCAACTATATCATTTGGGATGTTACTTAGTTGTTAGCTTGGATAGTAGCTGGGATGCTGACTCAGCAGCCCTGTGCTTTCAGATGGACTTGTGCAGCCTTAAAGGGCCCAAGTTCCATTGGCAATGAAAACTAGAATGGTGTTGAAATGCCCTTGTTTGAACCGCAGGTGGATAAAATGGAGCAGCATTCATTAGCATATGTAGGAAGGAACTGCAGGTGTACGTTTATACCGAAGATAGACACAAAGTGCTGGAGTAACTCAGCGGGTCAAGCAGCATTTCTGAAGGAAAACGATGGGCGACATTTCGGGTCGAGACCCTTCTTCAGGCTGAGATTCAGGGGAGAGGGGAGATTGAAGCATCTCTGGAGGAAAAGGATGGGTGATGTTTCAGGTGGGGACCCTTCTTCAGTGGTACCTCTCATCACAAATCACAGGAGAGGGATAGATGGGACGTCCATAGTTTAACGCCACATCCATCTCCATCTCAGCAAAGATAAAGAACTGATCCCGTCACACAGAGGCCCGGCTCAGCCCAGCCAAGTCAGCTGCTGCCACAGCAGTGGTGTGTGGTACATTCTGTCTGTACAAATGTCTCACTTACTGGCATCTGGACAACCAGCAGCTGGGAAGCAGCCTGCCCAGCACTAGGTGAAGGGACTAAGAGCTAAATATAAGTACATCAGCTGGACGAACGTTGTCACACTTTGTTCTCCACACTTTAGCCCTTCGTGAAAACCTCACCACTGTCTGTGTTTCTGCCTTAGTTTTTGATTAACTGTAGGAAGGGTCTGCAGAAGCTGGTTTACACTGAAGATGGACACAACATGCTGGAGTAACTCAGCGGGACAGGCAGCATCTCTGGGGAGAAGGAATGGGGGACGTTTCAGGTCAAGACCCTTCCTTGTACTGAAGAAGGGTCTGGACCTGAAACGTCACCCATTCCTTCTCTCCAGAGATGCTGCCTGTCCCGCCGAGTTACTCCAGCATTTTGTGTCTATCTTAGATTTTTATTACTTATTTTAAAAATTTAATATTTCTTAAACACTTTCCATAAACTTTGAAAGGTAACTCTTCGTCTCTATGATATGTGGATGAGTTATTCATTTATATTTTTCGTTGAGAGATGCTGAATGGAAACAGGCCCTTCAACTCCCTAGGTCCACGTCGGCCACCAATCACACTGGTTCTATCCCACACACAGGGGACAATTTACATAAGCCAATTCACCTACAAACCTGCACGCCTTTGGAATGTGGGAGGAAACTGGAGCACTCGGAGAAAACCCACGCAGTCACAGGGAGAACGTACAAATTCTGTACAGACAGCACCCGTTGTCAGGATCGCAGCTGGGTCTCCGGCGCTGGATATCCTGAGGGATCGTCCAGTTGAGGCGGAAGGGGTAGAGTGTCGGAGTAAGGGAGGGATGATTTGTTGGCTGGGGTTGTACCACTAGGCCCCTCACTGGTCCACAGGACTCAGGAGCAGATGTGCATATCGCAGACAATGGTCTTAAGGCAGTGTGGGATTTCAACTTTCCCAATATTGTCCGAGATTGACTGGGGCTCAGACAGGGCAGAATTTAAGTGGATCTAGGAAAGTTATTTGAAACAATATGTAGATAGTCCTGCTCGAGCTGGGGCAGCATTCAACCCTTATCGTAAGAAATGAAACTGGGCAGGTGTCGGTGGTGAACACTTTGGGAAGAGTGACCATAATTCTCCAAGTTTCAGGTGCTTATGGAAAGAGATAGGTTGCCCCTCAGGTTCCTTATTTAATCTTTCCCCTCTCACAAAAATCAATTTCAGTTTAGTTTATTTATTATTGTCACATGTGCCAAGGTTCAATGAAAGGCATTTGTGCAATCCAGTGAAGACTATACATGATTACAACCAAACTGCCCTCTAGTACTTTTACTTCCCGTTCTTGATTCTCCTGCCCTGGGGAAAAGTCTCTTGAGTTTACACACTCTCAATTGCCCTTGTGATTTTTACTTCTCTATGCAATCACCACACAGAGGCCCTGAGTGAATGAATGAATGATGAATGGATGAATGAATGGATGAATGAATGAATGAATGAATGAATGAATGAATGAATGATACTTTATACTTTATTGTCCATGCCACGTCACAGTGATATTCTTTGTTTTACCTACTCAAGGTATGCAAAGAGTCGCTACATAAAGGGCGCAAACAAAGTATCCCACGCCCGTTCCTCTCTTTTAGTTTCCCCCCCCCCCCCCCCCCCCATCACGGCGACCCCCCACCAATGTAGAGGTGTACGACTTGTGCAGGAAGGAACTGGTTTAAACCGAAGATAGAAAAATGCTGGAGTAACTCAGCGGGACAGGCAGCGTCTCTGGAGAGAAGGAGTGGGTGACGTTTCGGGTGGAAGCCCTAAGAAGGTTTCTCGACCCGAACCCCCACCCATTCCTTCTCTCCAGAGATATTACATGTCTCGCTGAGTTACTCCAGCATTTTGTGTCTATATTAGGTGTTCCTGTGAGCCGCCGATCTCGGGGGAGAGTTGACTAACGCGTGGCTTTTGCGGGTCTGTGTTGCAGGTACATACTTCACACACGAGGCGAAAGGAGCGGATGATGCAGCCGACGCGGACACGGCCATTATCAACGCAGAGGGCGGACAGAACAACTCTGATGAAAAGAAAGAGTATTTCATCTAAGTAACGTGTAGCCACATGGAGGTGTCGAACTGTTGACGATGCGTGGTTGGGTTTTTGTAACTTGGTGGGCATGTGAGACGTGCCCCAGTGGGGTTAGGGGTTAGGATGGGGACAGGAGTTGATTGCTGATCAGAGAGGTCCACAGTTTGACACCTCTGTTACTGCCTAGCCAGGCTCGGACTTAGTTTAGTTCTCTCATTTGCAGAAAACGTCGTGCCTTGTTTTCCCTGCAGACGCTCCAGCCTTTTGAATTGCCATTTGGACTGAGAGGCTCCCTTTCACTTCTACACGTTAAAACAAACAAACAAACAAACAAAAAACAACGTCATTGTGCTCTGTGACTGAGGGGTGCGCAGGCGTGCGGCTGTTCAATTTCGCAGAAGGGGAACGCAGAGCGAGTATTTTTCTGCAAGTGGGGTTTTGTGTGGCGAGATTGACGCTAATTTCATTCTCTTGTGTAGACTGTGCGATGTAGGGGTTCCTCACCCTGTCTGGCTGTGTTCTGAGCAAGCAAGTGGCAGAACGTCAGCAGCAAACCCCGATCAGACCCGACAACGGAGGTCTGTGCCTTTTAGTGAATGGACAGTGCTGAGTCATCACAATAGGAACACGCCTTGTTCCAGCCACCTCTTGTTTTTAAAAGATCTCATCTCGTCTTTCCCAATTGGCCTTACGTCTCACTAATTTGTTTGCCAAAAATATTTAAAAACTATCTGCGTTCACGATAACCTGTCAGCAAGGTCTCTCCCCCCCCCCCCCCCCCCCCCCCCTTCCATGAGCCCCATTTAAGTAACATGTACACTGCCCAGGCAAATAATTCATACGGTACAATTTCGGCTCACAAACACTAGCATGGTTTTAAAAAGGCATATCCCTTTGTTCATATCGCATGGTTTATATTTAAGAACCTCTTCAAAACAACCACTGCTTACATGGACTGTGTGCATAGATCTCTTTTTAAACAGCAGTGTTTTTTTATCGAGCCAGTGATGAAAGTGGTTTGTCCTAGTGCCATTGTAAAATGCTATTCGTATTCTATTTAAAGATTTAATTAAAATTGATCAAACGCTGTACAGGAGGCTGTAGTATTTAATGGAAGTTCTGTGTATATCCTGCATTTTACATTCATTCATTCATTCATCCATTCTGTGTCTGTCGTCATAAAGGGATAGTGCCTCTTTAAAGAGTGAAAGTTGCCTTAAAATATATTACCACCCTGCGTTTGGCATAAACATTTTCTTTCCCAAATCATTAACTTAGCTTTGGAAGCCAGGTTCTGAAGAGGCGTCACGTTATTGCTTTAGAAAAAGAAAACAAAAAGGTTTGCCTCCGTGGAACTGACATTTTGCAGTTTCAGCTCTGAGGTAAAACCTCAAAGCCTCCGAGACCAATTGTAGGCGTAACTACTGGAGCGGTTACCTTCAATGCAAGGCAAAATCTGTCCAGCCTGTACACAGCCCAATTCTGATGTGACATAGCTTTACCCGAAGAGTGTTCATTTTCGGTTAATTTTCTTTTGATTTGAGGTTTAATGTTACAATGCGCGATACACTATCATGTTTTTAGCAGAGCGATGTGACATCGGCGTGTCTCGTGGAATGTGAGGTTTGCCAATGGATTTTGCAAAGGAAGGAACGATTAGGAAAAAATGGACAAGCGTTGCAAAATCGGCAACCCTTGAAGTTCCTCAGTGAGTTCCAGGGAAACTGGGTGGAGATTGAGTTGCTTCAGTATAAAACAAAGAATATACGATAGCAAATGCTCAGCCCACTGTATAAGAGAGAGGTGACCGCCATAGTGAAGGGAATGTGATAATGTACTAAAAAAAAAAGTGATTTAATATGTCTTGTCGCTGTTTTCAATCTGGTTTCTCAGTAATTCACAGTCTGGCTCTCAGCTTTAGTTTGTACCACAGTAGGTCTTGTTATTTTCTCAAGCAGAAGATTAAACAGATACGTCATGTCTCAGGAAGATGTGTTCTGATTGGCTCTTTGCATCTTGTCTGCAAAGAATATGCCCCCCACACATTAAAACAAAACGTGGCAAACTCAGAGTTTTAGTTGTATATGGATTATTTTTTTTTGTGTGTGAATCCTTTTCTTTTTTCTCTCTCAAATGCAGTGCACTGTTTTAATTGTAATATGTATTACTTTGTATAGAGTTAGTTTGAATAATTGGGTCTTGTCGCGTGCAAAACAAGTATTGTGCAAAATTGGTCTTAAAAAATGGAAAAGTTGAAGATTATTGCTGTGTTATATGCACATTAGGTCTGATCTTTAGGCACTAAGGCTGTTTGCTTAGGTCATTTCTCATTTCTAGTGTCCATGGGCAATTTTGTGTATTGATAGAACCTCTCATGTTCCCACGCATTTTTTTTTGTATCAGTTCATGTATGCCATTTTTACAGGAAAAAAATATAAAAACTACTGAAGCATTATTGACTTCTTAATAAAAACAAGTTAAATGTTCCAAATTTCTGAATTGGTTTTGCGGTGTCATTATCGCTGACGGGTTGCAGCGGGGGTTTGATGTGTTGGGCTCGGCAGGTAGCTGGTGTCGCTGCTGCCAATGGAATGTGCTCCTATATTGAGACCCAAGGTGAATCTTCCTCATGCTCTGTGTAACTTGGTGTCGGTGAGTACTGTTGCACCACCGAGGTCTTCCTTTCTCTCCTTCTGCATCCTCGACAAATGTTGACCCGAGGTTTGTGTTGTATCAAACGCTTCTGCAACAAACACGGTGCTGGAGGAACTCAGCAGGAAATGGAGGAAATGGACAAAAGACCTTTCGGCTTGGGACCCTTTATTCAGACTGATGCCTGACCTGCTGAGTTCCTCCAGCACTTTTGTGCTTTCCTCAGATTCCAGCATCTGCGTCTCCATTTACAGAAACAAAGAACCGCAGATGCCGGTTAATACACAAAGGGACACAATAGGTGACGTTTCGGATCAAGGCTGGAGTCTGAAGAAGGGAGACCCGAAATGTCACTGATCCTTGTTCACCAGAGGTGTTGCCTGGCCCACTGAGTTACTCCAGAACTTTGTGTCCATTTCCGCGTGTGTTCATCTCGGACTTTCATAGTCTACATTTGATGGCCGTGTCATCAGCTGCAAAAATCCCAAGCTGTGGAATTCTCAGCCTCTCGACCTCCTGAGGCATTCCTTCAAAGACTGACATATTGCTTCCCATCTCAGATTCAGATTCAGATTCAAGTTTAATTGTCATTGTCAGTGTACAGTACAGAGACAACGAAATGCATTTAGTATCTCCCTTGAAGAGCGACATAGCAAACGATTTGAATTAAAAAAAAAATAATAAGTGTCCGTTGGGGGGGGGGGTGATTGGCAGTCGCCGAGGTACGTTGTTTAGTAGAGTGACAGCCGCCGGAAAGAAGCTGTTCCTCGACCTGCTGGTTTGGCAACGGAGAGACCTGTAGCGCCTCCCGGATGGTAGGAGGGTAAACAGTCCATGGTTGGGGTGAGAGCAGTCCTTGGCGATGCTGAGCGCCCTCCGCAGACAGCGCTTGCTTTGGACAGACTCAATGGAGGGGAGCGTGGAACCGGTGATGCGTTGGGCAATTTTCACCACCCTCTGCAATGCCTTCCGGTCGGAGACAGAGCAGTTGCCATACCATACTGTGATGCAGTTGGTAAGGATGCTCTCGATGGTGCAGCGGTAGAAGTTCACCAGGATCTGAGGAGACAGATGGACCTTCTTCAGTCTCCTCAGGAAGAAGAGACGCTGATGAGCCTTCTTGATCAGAGTAGAGGTATTGTGGGTCCAAGAGAGGTCATCGGAGATGTTGACTCCCAGGAACCTGAAGCTAGAAACACGTTCCACCTCCGTCCCGTTAATGTGGATGGGGGTGTGCGTGCCGCCTCTGGACTTCCTGAAGTCTACAATGAGCTCCTTGGTCTTCTTGGAGTTAAGGGCCAGGTTGTTGTCAGCGCACCATGCTGCTAAGTGCTGGACCTCCTCCCTGTAGGCCAGCTCATCGTTGTTGCTGATGAGGCCAATCACCGTTGTATCATCTGCATACTTGATGATGGTGTTAGTACCATGTACAGGTGTGCAGTCATAGGTGAAGAGGGAGTAGAGGAGGGGGCTCAGCACACAGCCCTGAGGAACGCCGGTGTTCAGGGTGAGGGTTGAAGAGGTGTGCTTGTCTAACCTCACAGACTGGGGTCTGTTGGTTAGAAAGTCCAGTATCCAGTTGCAGAGGGAGGGGTCGATGCCCAGGTTACCGAGTTTGGTGATCAGTTTTGATGGAATAATGGTGTTGAATGCTGAGCTGTAATCGATGAACAGCATTCTTACATAAGTGTCTCTGTTGTCAAGGTGGGAGAGGGCGGAGTGAAGTGCCATTGAGATGGCATCCTCCGTACTCCTGTTCTTGCGGTAGGCAAACTGATAGGGATCCAGTGTGGGGGGTAGGCAGCTTTTGAGGTGTGCCAGGACCAGCCTCTCGAAGCACTTGGTGATGATGGGGGTAAGTGCAACTGGGCGGAAGTCGTTGAGGCTTGCCGCAGTGGAGTGTTTTGGCAATGGCACGATGGAGGTGGCTTTAAGGCAAGTGGGGACAACTGCTTGGGCAAGTGACAGGTTGAAGATGTCAGTCCAGACGTCTGTCAGCTGCGCAGCACAGGCACTGAGCACGCGCCCGGGGATGCCGTCAGGGCCAGCAGCCTTACGTGCATTAGTCCTACTCAGTGCCACGTACACGTCGTAGGGGGTGAGTGTGAGGGGTTGGTGATCGGCAGGTAGCACAGCCTTGATGGCTGTCTCTAGATTGTCCCTGTCGAAGCGGCCATAGAAGTGATTAAGCTCCTCAAGGAAGGAGGCGTCGCTGGATGTGGGGGTGATGTTGGAGGGTCTGTAGTCCGTGATGGCCTGGATGCCTTGCCACATGCGTCGGGGGTCGGAGTTGTTGTTGAATCTGCCATATTGTGTCAAATGTTAAGTGCTCTGTGAGGCTTTCCTGAGTAATTTCAGTATGTTGCTGGGACTAAGGATAGACACAAAGTGCTGGAGTAACTCAGCCGGTCAATCAAAAATGTGGTTGGTCCCAATCAAGTGATTCTGGCCCCTCCGCATTGAAAATTCACAACCATCTACTGAAAGGGTCACAAACTCGCCGGACACATCACTAAATGACGTGGGTTGTTCCACGTGTGCAGCCTCAGTGTCAGAAGGTGAGCGTATGTTGGTTCACCCAGTCACCTGGCCATCTTCGATGCGGATCACTTCCAGCAGAGCATCCGTGGGTTGGTTTAGGGCGAGAAGTCTTGTCTTTTGGGCAGCAGTAGAACTACCGTACGGCGCCTGAGATCTGGGTTCGATCCTGACTACAGGTGCTGTCTGTGACCTGTTCTCCCCGTGACCTACGTGGGTTTTCTCCGAGAATTTCTGTTTCCTCCACAACTCCAAAGACATGCAGGTTTGTAGGTTAATTGGCTTGGTTAAAAAATCTAAATTTTTCTCTAGTGTGTGTGTGTGTGTGTGTGGGGCTAGAGTTAATATGCGGGGATCGCTGGTCGGCACGGACTCGGTGGGCCGAAGGGCCTGTTTCCGTGCTGCATTTCAAAACTAAACTAGATATCACCCTGAAGAGGATAAACCGGCTGTTCGGATGCTTTGAGAGACGCAGAGTTGTGTTTGTGTCATACTTCTCCCATTATCAGGGGAAGCTAAACACTTCATAGTCAAGAAGTCGCATTCATTTCTCTGAAACACTATGCCCAGGGCTGTTTCCTTTGAAATTTCTCGCCTAAAGAAAAGCGTGTTCACGTTCTGAGCACTGGCTTTGAGGGGAGCATTCGTCTGGCAGCCAGTTAGATGTGGAATGGTTTTGTCCGACGCTGATTTGGAAATTATTCCTCTTGCCTAAGAGATCTGTGAAGGCAAACCAAGCCTCCACTGATGTACATTTACATGAAGCCACACTCTCGGTCCTGTGATTTGCGCAGCGCCTCATTATTCAATTGGATCAAGAATTATCCTTGCTGTCAAATCTTACCAGACACATGTACAGTGCCAGCAGGCCTGCCACGCTCACAACTATGTACAACTGCTTTGAAGCTGACATGATCTACATTTGTTCAGTGGTTAATATGCATCAAAATAGCAACAATTATTTTCAGAATCATTCCCGTGGCTGATCACAAAGACTCACATATTGCTGAATCCAAAATATTAACAAACATACCCTGCAGATATGGAGCAATGATCTCGATCAGTGAGCATGCTGCAACACAGCAGAGCAGATAAGAAAAGTTCTCTGTGTTTCTTAAGATTCCTAAAGGGTGGCACGGTGGCGCAGCGATAGAGGTGCTGCCTTACAGTGCTGTCGGTACGGAGTTTGCACGTTCTCCCTGTGACCGCTTGGGTTTTTATCCGGGTGCTCCGGTTTCCTCCCACACTCCAAACATGTACAGGTTTGCAGGTTAATTGGCTTTGGTCAATTGTCCCTCGTGTATAGGGTAATGCTGGTTGATGCAGTCTTGGTGGAATGAAGGGCCTTTTTATCGCACTATGTCTCTAAACCTAAAGGTAATTCCATTGCCAAAACCAAACTTTGTTCGAGAACCCTCCTGTCAATCCACAGGAGAAAAATTTGGCCATTCGACCCATCAAGTCTACGCCGCCATTCCATCTCTCTCTCACAACCCCATTCTCCTGCCTTCGCCCCATATCCCCTGATACCCC
Organism: Leucoraja erinaceus; assembly: GCF_028641065.1. NCBI lineage: Eukaryota > Metazoa > Chordata > Chondrichthyes > Rajiformes > Rajidae > Leucoraja > Leucoraja erinaceus. Next base: position 8,826,915 of record NC_073408.1, read on the forward strand.
AACTAATCAAGAATCTATCAATCTTGGCCTTTAAAATATCCATTGACTTGGCCTCCACATACGTCTGAATGAATTCCACAGATTCACTATTTTTTAATTAAGAAATTTCTCATCATCTCCTTTCTAAAGGTGCGTCCTGTTATTCTGAGGCAATGGTCTCTGATCCTAGACCCACCCACTATTGGAAACATCCTCTGCACATCCACTATATCCAGACCTTTCACTATTTGGTGAGTTTCAATGCAAAGATACTCTGCGTTCAAGGTTTGGTGGAGGAGGGGGAGGGAGGGGGGCGTTGTGGCACCGGGTATGGATTAGGGTGTCACGTGTGGGACCCCAGGGAGCAAGCTCAGCTGATCGTCTGACAGAGGCTTCACTCACTTCCAGTTTGGCTGAAACTCCGGGGAATGGGAACATCCAAGGTGCTTCGGAAGCGGAACGGAAATGTTTACCTGAGCGATGAAGCCTTTGCCAGCAAAGATCCTATAACAGAACAAGATAGACCACTCCTGCTAAATGCAATGAGCCGATGTGTAGTGTGCAACGGAACGGAACGTGGGCTTTTTTTTTCATCCATTTCCGTAACCCGACCCGACTCGCAGTGTAATCAACGTTGCGGGGGAACAGTTTGTGTTAATAAATTAAAATTCTGAAATTGAGGAGAAGATTTTTACCGAATAACTTTTATTTTTACGAGGATGTTTCCGTAACCGGCGTCCGTCTCCGCACTATTATCCTATGGGATCTTTGGTGCGGAGATGGAAGCCGGTTACGGAAATGGGGCCGGCCGAAAATTGCCCAGCTCGCTAGAGGACCTTTGCTTGCCAGGCAGAAAGTTTCACACTTTACACCAACAACTCGGCCAGAGCCCCAGGAGGGCCACGTGACCGGAGGGAAGTTGTGTTGCATATGTATGCAAAACTGGAAACATCCATTGCCACATCTTTTATTCTCTTTTGAAGTACGGTGCAGGAATCAAAGCGGCAATGATCAAAGAGCAGAGGAGCGGGCGTGCACTCTAATCTCATTCACAGATAAGTACCTGTGGAACTCGACTTGCGACGGCACAGCCTGCCACTACAAATCCTTTCATCTGAAGAGGCTCTGACCCCGGCTCGAAGCAAAGACGCCTCCGAACCCATCATCACCTGTCAGAGCCTTTACCTAAACTTCTTCTGTGGGGTTTTTTTGGGGGGGTTTCTGCGCAGTCTTTGAGCTGGATATTATCCCTCCTTTGTGTTTTCTGCGAGGAGTTGATAGACACTAAATACTGGAGTACCTCAGTGGGTCAGGCAGCAACTCTGGAAGCTGGTGATTCCCCGAGACCTTTCTTCAGATGGTAGACAAAAGTGCTGGAGAAACTCAGCGGGTGAGGCAGCATCTATGGAGCGAAGGAAATAGGCAACGTTTCGGACCGAAACGTTGCCTATTTCCTTCGCTCCATAGATGCTGCCGCACCCGCTGAGTTTCTCCAGCACTTTTGTCTACCTTCGATTTTCCAGCATCTGCAGTGCCTTCTTTATAACACATTTCTTCAGACTGTGGACTGAGCTCAGAACATAATCAGTTAATCAGCGAGGATAGGGCTCTAATTATCCTCCACGATAATGCCCCTGTCCCACTTAGGAAACGTGAACGGAAACCTCTGGAGACTTTGCGCCCCACCCAAGGTTTCCGTGCGGTTCCCGGAGGTTGCAGGTGGTTGCCGGGGGTTGCAGGTAGTGGAAGCAGGTGGGGAGACTGACAAAACCCTCCGGGAACCGCACGGAAACCTTGGGTGTGGCGCAAAGTCTCCAGAGGTTTCCGTTCAGGTTTCCTAAGTGGGACAGGGGCTATAATTCTCAACACTGATATCCTACCAGGAAGGATTCTCAGACCCATTGCTATACTCCTTATACACTTACGGCTGTGCAGCCAATCCAACTCAATGTACAAGTTTGCAGCAGTGGGCTGGATATCAAATGACGATGAGATGGAGGACATAAAGGAGATTGAGAACCTTGCAACATGGTGCCAAGCCAACAACCTCTCCCTCAATGCCAGCAACACTAAGGATGACTTACACTGTTGCCCTCATGTACAATCTTTTCCCTGCCTGGATAGCACATCAACAAAAGCTTCTCCGTGCATCTCATTACAATTGACACTAATTATAAACCAATCTAAACTTGTCATTGCCCTTGCATTCTCTCTCCGCCCCTCCCCCACACTAGTCGTCTTGCTAGTTTCACCGTTTGTACACCTTCTTTATCACTTCTTCCACAGCCAACAATGGACCATTGTGAGCTCCATTTTCTTGAGTCATGGGCGCCGGATGTGATTTGTTCTGTACCTTTTCATCCCTCTAGCTTCCCTCTCCCCTGACTCTCAATCTGAAGGAGGGTCTCGACCCAAAACGTCACCTATACCTTTTCTCCAGAGAAAATTTCTGCCTGACCCGCTGAGTTAATCTAGTTTTTTGTGTCTATCTTTGTCATGTAACGTATTTGTTACACTTATGCCGGTGGATATTTTTATTGCAGAGATGGATAGATTCTTGATTAGTACAGGTGTCAGAGGTTATGGGGAGATGGCAGGAGAATGGGGTTAGGATGGAGAGAGAGATCAGTCATGATTGAATGGCGGAGTAGACTTGATGAGCCGAATAGCCTAATTCTACTCCTATTTCTTATGATCTTATGAAGCCAGTACAGCAAGGAATGCAGATATCCCCATCCATGTGCTTATACTACAGCATGTGTTCCTTTGTTAAACCCCATACGCATGTCCCAGCCTCAAACACTCTGTCTATCGGGGATGAGTACAGAAATGTTCATTTGATCTCTTCATCTGAACGTCACCTGAAGCTATGATGCTGCAAGCTGGAAAGGTGTAGACAAGGACACACCTTTAGAAAGGTGATGAGAAGGAATTTCTTTAGCCAGAGGTTGGCGAATCTGTGCAATTCATTGCCACAGACGACAAGGCTTTGGGTAATTTTAAAACGGAGATTGATAGGTTCTTAATTAGGAGGGTCGTCAAAGGTTATGGGGAGAATGCAGGAGAGTGGAGTCGAGAGGGAAAGATAGATCAGCCATTGTGGAATTGATTTGGCCTCCACAGCCTTCTGTGGCAATGAATTCCACAGGTTCACCACCCTCTGGCTAAAGAAATTCCTTCTCATCTTCTTTCTAAAGGTACGTCCTTTTATTCAGAGGCTGCGCCCTCTGGTCCTAGACTCTCCCACAGTCATACCATTGTCCAGTAACTGACCAGAAAAGATCATGCAAAAATATAATCACTGGTTTCAGCGGCAGAGTGTAAAAGCCCTGTCCCACTGTACGAGTTCATTCAAGAGTTCTCCCCGAGTTTGCCCTGATTCGAACTCGGAGATTTTTGGAAATGGCCGCTCGTAGGTACTCTGGGCTCTCGTGGACATTTTTCAATATGTTGAAAAATCTTCACGAGCTTACCGCTTTTCCCAAGTACCGGCCGTTAGCATTATGGGCCACTAAGAGACGTCCCCGAGCTCCGACGTACCCGCTCGTACATTCTACGTGCTTCCACGAGTTTGATTTTTTTTAACTCGGGAGAGCTCTTGGAATGAACTCGTACAGTGGGACAGGGCTATAACCTAACTTTGTCTTTAATTGTTTTTTCTGGGTTTGACAAATAGAAAACAATAGTCTCTTGATATACTGTCTGTGTTTCAGTGGTGGGACCATAAACACTCCCAATGCACCATCACAGTCTGCTGAATTGCCTCGTGTAGCCAATAGTTTTCTACTGTTATTTCCTGGATAAGGTTAGTCACTTCTTCTTGTTTTCGTGTCCATCTTGTTACAAATGTTGGCCTCGCTGTTATCGTCCGTCCTGAAAGCGACGCAAGCTTCTGGCGACAATCAGTGGGAGCCATCACTTGTCGCAATAGATGATGGTGGTAGCTGAATTAGCTCAGAATACTTCCAGTTTCCAGCCCCACGACATGGACGCTTATGCTATGGGGCCAGGTTAGTCAGTGTTAAAAAGTGACAATGTTCTACATGTTCATTTTAAACAATAGTATCTTACCCTGCAGTTTCCATTTCTACAATACCTGATCTGCATTAGACTCAAAAAGCTTGAGTAATTCAGCGGGTCAGGCAGTAACTCTGGAGAAAAGGAATAGGTGACGTTTCGGGACGAGACCCTTCTTCAGACTGGTCAGGGATCAGACTGGTCGGGTCGAGACCTTCTTCAGAAGAAGACAAGAACATGTCTGAAGAAGGGCCTCAAACTGAAACATCAACTATTCCATTTCTCCAGAGATGCTAATGAGTTACTCCAGCATTTTGTCACCATCTTCAGTTTAAACCAGCATCTGCACTTCCTTCCAACACACAAGATAGACACAAAAAGGCGGAGTAACTCAGTGGGACGGGCAGCATCTCTGCAGAGAAGGAATGGATGATGTTTCGGGTCGAGACCCTTCTTCAGACTTCAGGGATAAAGGAAACAAGAGATATAGACGGTAATGTGGGGAGATAAAGAACAATGAATGAAAGATATCCAACACACATGATCTGCATCGCTCAGTATAACCCAGCAACATCTGAAACATATTCTTTTTTTACCTAATACAATTGCTTTCAACAATCTTTCTCGATGTTTTTAAGATGGTTACTTGGGGATGTTTGTTAACAAGGCTGATAAATAGTTTATTACCAAAAAAACTCAGCACTTGATTCAGTGTCTCATCAGCCATCTGTTCGTAACTTGATACCAAATAACTGCAGATAATTTTAAAACTAGAGCAAATGTTCACTTATATTGCAGTGCTGTAGTCAATTAGTAATTTTTTTTGTAAACTAAATATTTATAATTGCTTATTAGTTCCTTTACACCTCTGAAAATTAAAAAAAAAAAATCTTCAGCTGAGTGGAAAGGTGCTGGATAGCTTACAACCCAATGGCATGAATATTGACTTCTCTAAATTCAAGTAACCCTGACTTTCCCCCTCTCTCCATCCCTCCACCATCCTAGTTCTCTGACGTTTCACTGTTCTCCTCCTGATTAAAGTTTACTGATCGGATGCTTCTTTGTCACCTTCCCCTCAGCTAACCATGATCCATTCTACATTTCCCTTGATCTGCGTCCCCTTTGATCTCCCCCTTTCAAGTCAAGAGTGTTTTATTATCATTAAAATGCTGGAGAAACTCAGCGGGTGCAGCAGCATCTATGGAGCGAAGGGAATAGGCAACGTTTCGGCCCGAAACGTTGCCTATTTCCTTCGCTCCATAGTTGCTGCTGCACCCGCTGAGTTTCTCCAGCATTTTTGTGTACCTTCGATTTTCCAGCATCCTTCTTAAACACAAGTCAAGTCAAGTCAAGTCAAGTCAAGTCAAGTTTATTTGTCACATACACATACAAGATGTGCAGTGAAATGAAAGTGGCAATGCTCGCGGACTTTTGTGCAAAAAACAAAACAACCAAACAAATTATAAACACAATCATAACACACATATTCTTTTACATAATAAATAATAGAAGGAAAAACGTTCTGTAGAGTTAGTCCCTGGTGAGATGGGCGTTTACAGTCCGAATTGCCTCTGGGAAGAAACTCCTTCTCAACCTCTCCGTTCTCACTGCATGGCAACGGAGGCGTTTGCCTGACCGTAGCGGCTGGAACAGTCCGTTTTATTATCATATGTCCCAGATAGAACAATGAAATTCTTACTTGTTGCAGCACACCTTACCCGTCCATATCTCTATATCTCGCTCTCCCCCATCTCTCAGTCTCATGAAGGGTCAATAGACAATAGATAATAAGTGCAGGAGTAGGCCATTCGGCCCTTAGAGCCAGCACCGCCATTCACTGAGACCATGGTTGAGCAGAACCGTCACCCATTCATTCTCTCCAGAGGTGCTGCCTGTCCCACTGAGTTACTCCAACAGTTTGTGTCTTATCTTCGCTGAACATTATGTCGGGCTGAGACAACTGCAGTTTTGTGACCAGACCCACTTCTGGTGTGATGTTCGGTAGCGAGGCATCTCTCACCCTCGACTGGTAAACCAGTAACTTAACAATGTGCATCCATCTGACTTCCAAGCATGCTTTGAAGTTTGAAAACGCACATCTTCAGATTCAGGGTCAGTTTCTTCCCAGCTGTTATCCTCTCACCAGCTAGTGCGGTCCTGACCACCCATCACTCTCAGGGAGACCCTGAACTTTCTTTAATCTGACATTATCAGACTTTATCTTGCATGAAACGTTATACCCTTTATCCTTTACCTAAAGAAGGTCTGAAGGGTTTCAGCCCGAAACGTTGCCTATATCCTTCCCTCCATAGATGCTGCTGCACCCGCTGAGTTTCTCCAGCACTTTTGTGTACTATCCTTTATCTATACAATGGAAGGCTTGATTGTAATCATGTATCGCCTTTTCATTGCCTGGGTAGTAAGCAAGCAGAAGGTTTTCACCAAAGATCTAAGAGCTCTAAGATCTTTGGTTTTCACTGTACCTTGGTACACATGACAATAATAAACCAAACTAAACTGCATTGAAGAAGCTGCCAGTTCCACTAAATTCAGTCCCATTGACCCACGTAACTCGTGCTGTTGCCTTGACTGCATTTCTCAGCTGACCGTGTGGGCAATTGTGATCGCACAGTGCGGTATGAACCAGGGCAAGGGACCATCCTGTTCTCCATTAAATCCACACTTCTAATTACCATTGATGTCGTCGGATCCTGTTATCCTGTTAGAACAAACAATACATTGTAATGAAAGGTGCGGGGAGGAACTGGTTTACACCAAAGATAAACACAAGATGCTTACAGCCCAACGGTATGAATATTGATTTATCTAACTTCAAGTAACCCTTGCTTTCCCTGTCTCTCCCGCACCCTAGTTCTCCGATTAGTTTCACTGTCCTCCTGATTAATTATACTGTTTGTATGCCTCGTTGTCACCTTCTCCTCAGCCAACAATGAAACAGTCAGTTCCACTAAATTCAGTCCCATTGACCCACGTAACAGATTAAATGAAACATTCTACATTTCCTTGATCATCGTCTGCTTTGATCTGTCGATTTCACACCTTACTTTCTCTTCGTACCCTTCCATGTCTCTGGTCTTCCTCTCCCCTGACTCTCAGTCTGAAGAAGAGTCTCGGCATCGCCCATTCCTTCTCTCCAGAGATGCTGCCTGTCCCGCTGAGTTGCTCCAGCATTTCCTGTCTATCTTCTTTGTAACGAAAGGCTCTGTGTACATGTGGCTTAGGACAACTTCATCACTTCAAGTGTTTTATTACTAAGCAACACTCCCCTCCCTCCTCTTCCCACTCCCCTCACATCTCATGAGGTGACTGTCAGAACTGTTCCAATGGCACTCAAGCCAAACCGGTCCTTGATGTGTTCATGGCAGAGTTGGGCCTTACTCCCCCACTACCTCCAGTCTGTGCACCATGCCCCTCTCCATTCACTGCGGGCACTTTCATGGTGATCACCCCCACCACCCCTTTTATTTCTCAGCTCCCCACAAAACCATCAGTAATACCATCCTGTACTACCCCCTCCTCCACTCCGTCCTTCACCACTATCCCAGCTGCCGCGCTTGTACCCCGGGACATTAAGCTCCCTCCCTCAGCAATGTTTCTGTAATGGCTGTAACATTGCAGTCCCATGCCTTGCATCCACCCCCCTTGCATGTCATACCCAACGGGTATGGGGGACAGAGATGAGCAGAGCTGTAGGAAATGGGCCAGCGTTGGAACTGGTGAGTCGCTCTGGACGAAGGCCGGTGTGAACATGATGGGCTGAATGGCCTCCTCCCTGCTCCGTGATATTCCATCATTCCCTGAATTCCATGGGATAGGAATGATGCAGGGATTGCCGCTGAAGTAAATCAGCCACCAGCCCGAGGAACGGCAGAACAGGTTATTGTGACCTTGCACCAAGCCTTTTGTGAAAGGCTTTTGTTTGCATGCTATCTGGGTAAACTGGGGATACAAGGGCAAGGTAAAGGGGAATAGATTTCATAGGAATCTGAAGAGTAACATTTTGACACAAAGGGTGGTGGGTGTATGGTACAAGCTGCCAGAGAAGGTGGTTGAGGCAGGGACTATCCCAACATTTAAGAAACAGTTAGACAGGTACATGGATAGGACAGGTTTTGAAGGATAGGGACCAAACGCGGGCAGGTGGGACTAGTGTAGCTGGGTCATGTTGGCCGGTGTGGGCAAGTTGGGCCGAAGGGCCTGTTCACACACTGTATCACTCTATAACTCTATAGCTGCAGGTGCTGGCTTTTAATTGTAAACATTGTGTTACTTGGGTCTCCAGAGTGTAGAGTCCAGGTTGGCGCAGCAGTAGAGTTGCTGCCTTGCTGTGCCAGAGATTGCTGTTCGATCGTGACTATGGGTGCTTTGTCTATACAGAGTTTGTACGTTCTCCGTGTGACCATGTGGGTTTGCCTCTGGGTGCTCCAGTGTCCTCCTACATTCCAAAGACGTACAAGTCTGTAGGCTAATTTGGCGTCGGTAAAATTGAAAAGTTGGTCCCGGTGTGTAGGATAGTGCTAGTGTACAGGGATCGCTGGTCGGAGCGGACTCGATGGGTCGAAGGGGCTTCTTTCCACCGTGTATCTCTAAACTAAATATACCTCACATTCTCTTTGTGCCCTTCCATTTATCTACTTTCCCTCTCCCCTGACTCTCAGTCTGAAGAAAGGTCTCGACCCGAAACGTCACCCATTCCTTCTCTCCTGAGATGCTGCCTGTTTTGCTGAATTAACCCAACATTTTGTGTTCAAACTAAACTAAACACAGTTTTTCATCATTGAGGCATAACTGTTCCAGAGAAAAGGTCCAATGAATGTCTACGAGGAGGGAGTTTGGAAGATTGGTCTGCATCTAGTATCCTGTACCTAAGCTGCAGATCCTGGTCCCACGGGTCACCTTGGTTTCCCTCCAGCCTGTAGTTCTTCTGCCTGTAGTTCTACGCTGAACCTCTCCTTCAGAATAATTTCATCAAATTTCCCTAGAGAATTAAAAAACCCTTGCTGGTCTCCTGGACATAATCCATGTTCTGCAGAAGAAAATAGAAGCAAAATACTGGAGTAACTCAGCGGGTCAGGCAGCATGTCTGGAGAGAAGGAATGGGTGATGTTTCTTCGAGACCCTTCTTCAGACTGGGAGTCAGGGGTAGAGGGAAACTAGAGACATGGAAGGGTGCCAAGAGCATGTAACGGTGTGAAAAGGACAGATCAAAGCAGAAGATGTTCGAGGAAATGTACAATGTTTCATTGTTGGCTGTGGTGAAGGTGACAACGAGGTATACAAACTGTAAAATTAATCAGGAGAACAGTGAGACTGGGGTAGGGGAGTGGATGGAGAGAGAGGGAAATCTGGTGTAAGTAGTTCGTGGCTGTGCAGCAGCAGAGTATGGAGGGCTCTGGTTCGAGGGGAGATACTGCAGGCAGTCTCCCTATGAACGAGGCTGCGATATCCCTCCCCATACCTCCCCATCTGGGAGGGGAGTTAGCGGCCTTGACTGAAAGAGGCTGCCGGCTTCCTTCAGGGTGAATTCTGTGGCGAGGTTAACAAGGGAAGGATACTAGCCCAGAGCCTTTAGCTGTATTGCCCAAGGCTATCTCCAGGCAAGAGTCTGACCCAAGAACGACTTTGATGTTTGTGGATCGGACTATCCTGGCTCGTGGGCATTGCACGGACTTGCGGAATTAATTTCATGAAAATATCAGCTGGATTCCTGAAACCGCATTCACTGCTGGGCCACTCAGTCCCAGACCTGCCTTAGTGATTAGATACAGATCCAAAAATTACAGCAAGCTGCAACTTTATCAGCGGTATAGTTGCTGCCTTGGAGCGCCAGCGACCCGGGTTCTATCCTGACTATGGGTACTGTCTGTACGGGGTTTGTACGCTTCCCTGTGACCGCGTGGGTTTTCTCCAGGTGCTCCTTCCCCCCCCCCCCCCCCCCCCCACTCCAAAGAAGTGCAGTGTTGTATGTTAATTGGCTTCAATAAAAATTGTAAATTGTCCCCAGTGTGTGGAATAGTGCCAATGCCCCTGTCCCACTTAGGAAACCTGAACAGAAACCTCTGGAGACTTTGCGCCCCACCCATGGTTTCCGTGCGGTTCCCGGGGGTTGCAGGTGGTTGCCGGAGGTTGCAGGTAGTGGAAGCAGGTAGGGAGACTGACAAAAACCTCCGGGAACCGCACGGAAACCTTGGGGCGCAAAGTCTCCAGAGGTTTCCGTTCAGGTTTCCTAAGTGAGACAGGGGCATAAGTGTACAGGGTGATCGCTGGTCGGCGCATACTCAGTGGGCCGAAGGGCCTGTTGCCGCACTCTATCTCTAAACTAATCTAAACTAAGACATAAATAAGCCACTGCAGTGAGTTGGTGGAGAGTTTCGATGAAAATTGAACTTCTTCACGTTTCTGGGTGATTTGCAGTATGGTGTTAGCATTGGTTGACCCTTAACTAATAGGAAATAGGGCAATAGGTGGACCGAAGGGCCTGTTTCCATGCTGTACAGCTCTATGACTCTGTGAGCAGGGATTCAGGTGTGCTAGTTGTTGGCGGGGGTGCACACCTCCTCACTGGATGTGGCTACATGAGTCTGCCCACTTGTCCATGCCAACCAAGATGCCCCTTCTACACTAGTCCCATTTGTCTGCATTTTGCCCATATCCCTCTAAACATTTCATTTCCATGTACCTGTCCAAATGTCTTTCAAACGCTGTTATTGTACTTTCCTTAACTATCTCCTCGTAGAGTTCCATTACTCTCCAGTTCCAGTCTCCTAAATGACCTCCCAATTTATAGTGAGCTAGGGTTCAGATCCAGCCATGATCGAGTGGCAGAGTAGACTCGATGGACCGAATGGCCTAATTCCCCTCCTATGACTTATGAACTTATGACCTTATCAAATGGCAGAGCTGGCTCGATGGGCCGAGTGGCCATTCCGGACATGTATGTTCAGATATGTAGAGAGAAGATGGAAATGTGTAGGAAGATGGAAATGTGGAGGAAGGAACCAGATGCTGGTTTAAACCGAAGATAGACACAGTAACTCAACGGGACAGACAACATCTCTGGAGAGGAGTGGGTGACGTTTCGGGTTGAGAAGGGTCTTGTCTATCCTCGAGAAGATGGAAATATTCTTTACTGAAACATGGGATCGTGTTAGAAATGAGAGAGGGGTTGGGGACTCCCAATGGGAACTACTGCGAGTGGGATGGCGCACTCGGTAAATTGTGGCCGTGCCGAAAGCAAGGATGTTTCACTCACTGAAATATGCACAAGTTGGGGAACTCCTCCAATCTAGGGCCACTAGAACAGCAGGAAGCAGTCAGCCTGGCACTGGCATCAAAGAGTAGCAGAGCATTCACTGCTCACAGCCCTGGGGACAACGTACAAACTCCATACAGACAGCACCCATAATCAAGATCGAACCTGGGTCTCAAGCGCAGTGAGGCAGCAATTGTACCGCCACACCACCAATGGCTGGTGATCTCAGCGTTCATTACCCACCAAAGCCTGGTACATGGTGCCCGTGTGACTGTGGGCAGGACCTGATACCAAACAACCCTTGGACCACTGTAGTGGAAACGCTTCAGCACACAGGATCCCAGCCACATTCACAAAGCAGGCCTTTAGTAAACAAGAGTCTGTGCAAATAGAGCAATTCCCCAAACCTAATGTTTGTTTTCTCAGTTTTAATCCTTATGCAAACAGCTGTAATGTTGTTACTGAAAGGACACTTGGGATTTGTGATTATTTGCCTGGCCGTGCCTGAGAAAGGTGTGAACGGAACGTACTGGGGACAATGGTTCAATGATATTTTATTGTCACGTGTACTTAGGCACAGTGAAATTATTTGTTTTTGCGTACAATACACAAAGTACACAGAGTCCCCATGTTTCTGGCATTGCGATATGCCATTTATTGTCACTATACATGTACAGTGAAAATGAAAGCTGCTCGTACTCAGTGCATACATACAATTTAGCACAAAAAACAAGAAACAGAAAAAACAAAAAACAGAAGGGAGATGGGGGGGGGCGGGAATAGGTGCACAATTTCTGCGGCGCTACATACATATATACATATATACAGATGGAAGTCCGTGTTGGGCAGTGAAGTCAGTGCATGTGTGAATTAGAATTAATAGTAGTTATAATTCTCGGAAAGCAACTATTTCTGAGTCTATTTGTCCTGGATTTGATGCACCTATAGCGCCTTCCAGAGGGCAGCAGGTCGAACAGTCCAAACGCAGGATGGGAGCTGTCTTTGATGATCTTCTTTGCCCTGCTAAGGCAGCGGGAGGTGTAGATGTCCATCAGGGAGGGGAGAGGGCAGCCAATGATCCTCTGCGCTGTCCTAGTTACACGTTACAAAGTACTCATTAGGGTCCCTCTTCCTTCGCTGCGGCCTCACAGTGTGGGTGACCTGGGTTTGATCCTGACCGTGGGTGCTGTCTGTGTGGAGTCTGCATGTTCTGCTCGTGACCAAGTTAGCTCCCATGTCCCAGACACATGTGAGCTGGTGGGTTAGCTGGAAGTCAGGAAGTATTCATCAGTCTGAAGAAGGGTTTCGGCCCGAAACGTTGCCTATATCCTTCGCTCCATGGATGCTGCTGCAGCCGCTGAGTTTCTCCAGCACTTTTGTCTACCCAAGTATTCAGACCCCTTCACTTTTTCCACAATTTGTTACGTTACAGCCTTATTTTTAAATTGATTTTTTAATCATCAATCTACACACAATACCCCTGAAGGAAGAAGTAAAAGTAAGTGTTTAGAAATTTTTGCAAATTAATTAAAAAGAAGTAATTGATATTTACATCAGTATTCAGACCCTTTGCTATGACACTCAAAATCGAGCAGGTCCATCCTGTTTCCATTGATTATTCTTGAGATGTTTCTACAACTTGATTGGAGTCCACCAGTGGTAAATTAAATTGATTGGTCATGATTTGGAAAGGCACACACCTGTCTATATAAGATCCCACAGTTGACTGTGCATGTCAGAGCAAAAACCAAGCCATGAAGACGAAGGAATTGTCCGTAGACCTCCGAGACAGGATTGTGTTGAGACACAGATCTGGGGAAGGGTATAAAACAATTTCTGCAGCATTGCAGGTCCTGAAGAGCACAGTGGTCATTCTTAAATAGAAGAACTTTGGAACCACGAGGCCTCTTGACCTAGTTTCGATCCTGTCTGCAGGTGCTATCTGTACGAATTGTGTACATTCTCCCCATGACTGTGTAGGGTTGCTCCAGTTTCCTCCCACACTCTAAAGATGTGCAGTTTTATAGGTTTATTGGCTTCGATAAAGGTTGTAAATCATCCCAGGTGCGTAGGATAGTGCTAGTGTGTGGGGATATCTAGTAGGTGCGGACCCAGTGGGCCGAAGGGCCTGTTTCCGTGCTGTATCTCTTAACTAAACTTTGAACCGAAAGCCAACATATTTTTTCTCTTTCCCGTTTCTGGCCAAGTGTTGGACTGGAATTGTCATCTCATCTGCAGATTTAATTAAAAAAATTAAAAAAAATTTAAAAAAATTAACATAAGTTTTCCAGCAGCATTTTTGATTTTTGCAGCATCAGTGCGAGCTCCTTAATAATGTCCGGACATTTAGAATCTGCACTGCTGGTCTCAAAGGCAGAAAGGGCAAGAGTCAGGGAGGCCGATGACCAACACGCTGGGATCAGAACGCTTCTGGAGCTAATGTTTGTCCAGGTGACCTGTTGTGCCCCTCTCCCCCTGCCCCCACTAACACTGCCACATGCCATCACTATCACTACAGCATATTCCTCTGCAGCACCTTCCCCTCTGGTAGCAGGGAGGTGAAACAACCATGTTCGCACATTAATTATTGTGATCAGCTGTTAGCCTTACAGTTCACCTCGCCTGCCACACACACACCAACATCCTAGTTACTATCTCCGAGCAGCCATGCCATTTGTTTTACAGTACAATGATCAGGAGTTGCATATACTCAAACCACCACCTCCCCAGGCACCTTCTTCCGCAAACGCAGGAGATGCAATGCCCTGTCCCTATACCTCGCCCCCCTCAACTCCACCCAGGGACCCTGACAGTCCTTTCAGGTGAGGCAGAGGTTCAACTGCATCTCCTCCAACCTCGTCTACTGTACTCATTGTTGCTGGTGTGGGCTCCTATATATCGGCGAGACCAAGCACAGAGGGAATTATCGCGTTTGCTCGCTGAATTTCATCAAAAGTAAGGCATTATTAACTTACTTTTGATGAAATTCAGCGCGCAAACGCGATAATTCCCGATATTTTGGATCTTTAAATCTCGACGGCAAATGTCTGCTGTTCACTTCCGCTGTTTTTCCACCTTCAGTTCCCTCTTTAATTACCTTACTTTCTATCTTTTTTTTTGCCTGAAAATTTAGGTCGCTATGCTTCACGGTCACCCCGACTAGCACAGAAAATTTCAGCTCAAAAATCGGCCGTTTTCCATGTTTTTGACGGGTGTGAAAGTGCGTGTTTCCCCATTCACTAACATGTACCGAAGTGACATATGTCCTCCAGTTAAATTTTTCGGTCACGTGAGGGGGGATCTACGCTCATTTGACATTTGGTGAAATCACCCTCTCAGGAATAACAAGCCCAGATCCCTGGAAGGCGAAGAGTCTGCCTGACAAGGTTTAACACAGATATACGTGAGGTGGGACATATTGGAAGAATATTGAGGGCATGTTAGCATGGCAAAGTCTATCTGGGATAGAAGACCAAAGGTGATTTGGAAGTACGTGGACACAATCTCACAGAAGATGATCGAGCTAAAGTCTTACCTCTGCTTCTCCCTGCTCAGATGATGGCCATGCCGTGTTGAGAGGGCAGTCAGCACATTAAATATGACCAACATTCACAATCTCTATCAGATTCACAAGGTGGTCCGAATTTGCAACACAGGCAGAACGTGCAGGAAACACACAACTGGTCAGGCAGCATCTGTGGGGAGAGATGAAATGCTTCGGAAGGAACTGCAGGTGCTGGTTTACACCAAAGAAAGACACAGAATGCTGGAGTAACTCAGCAGGATAGGCAGCATCTCTGGAGAGAAGGAATGGGTGACAAGTCTGAAGAAGGGTCTCGACCTGACGTGTCACCCATTCCTTCTCTCCAGAGATGCTGCCTGTCCCCGAGTTATGGCCCTGTCCCACGGTCCGAGTTCATTCTAAGAGCTCTCCCGAGTTTGCCCCGATTTGAACTCGGAGATTTATGGTAATGGCCACTCGTCGGTACTTGGGGCTCTCGTGGATATTTTTCAACATGTTGAAAAATCTTCATGAGTCTTCCCGAGCTTACCTGCCGTTAGCAAATCTTCCCGAGTACCTGCCGTTAGCGTTGCAACCCGCTAAGAAACGTCCCCGAACTCCGAAGTACCCGCTACGTTCATTCTCCATGCTTATTACCATGAGTTTGATTTATTTTAAGCTCGGGAGAGCTCTTGGAATGAACTCGTACCGTGGGACAAGGCCATTACTCCAGCATTATGTGTCTTTCTTCTGTGAAGAGAGAGCTGGCTAATATTTCAGTTCTTCATCCTGAAACATTCCCCATCTCTCCACAAACGCTGCTCGACCAGTTGAGTATTTCCTGCATTCTCGGTCTGCGCGACCCTGCATCTATCTCTACTTTCACAGCTGAAACGATTCTGTTTATTTCCCTTCTACCCTCGAGCAGATCCACAGACATTGCTGGCATTGCCTGGCAGACGGGGTGAGGAGCCATCATGGTGGAACCCCAGCTGAGATGTTGGCAGGGAACATTATTCCAAACTTCCTGCCAAACTGTCCCAGACACAGTCTGGGCCCCAAAACACTGATGTCAGTGTGAAGTCCTGATGGATATGTGTTGAATCACTGCTCAAGGGCACAACATGTAATTAGTAGATTGATATTTCCTGAGGGTAATCGTTTATTTGTGAATTGGCAGCCGATTGCAAGATTTTGGCTTCTCTTCACATTTGCAAAATGCAGGAGATGGGTATTCGTTTTGTGAACTGTGTTATTTTGTAGACAGTTGTTATTTTGTAGAGTTGCATCTTTTTGGAGTGCACTGAGATCCTGGTGGACCCAAGGCTTTGTAGTAAATATTCACCAAACTGGTGGCACGGTGGTGCAGCGGTAGAGTTGCTGCCTCACAGCGCCAGAGACCCGGGTTTGATCCTGACTACGGGTACTGTCTACAATCCTCGGGTACTCTGTGTGGAATTTGCACGTTCTCCCAATGAATGCGTGGGTTTTCTCCAGGTGCTCCTGTTTCCACCCACACTCTAAAGATGTACAGGTTTGTATGTTATTAAACTTCGGTTAAAAAATGTAAATTGTCCCTAGTGTGTAGGATAGTGTTGGTGTACAGGGTGATCGCTGGTCAGTGACCTCTTCCACAGCCAACAATGGAGCATTGTGGGCTCCACCATTCTTTCATCAGACTGAGAGCTTGGGGAAAATAAAGACTAAAATGTTCCATGCCTGGAATGTTTCATCTGGCCAACAGTTAACTCAGCGAGTCCTGACTCAAAATGTCACCTACTTTTCTCCAGAAATGCTGCCTGAACCGCTGAGTTACTCCAGCTTTCTGTGTCTATATTTGTTTTAAACCGGCATTTGCAGTTCCTTCCTACATAGATTATCCTACCATTTGTATTTTTCATTTATTCATTTTGTTTCACTCGGGATAGGATCAGGAAGTGCCGAATGGCCTACTCCTGCACCTCTTTTTCTATGTTTCTAAACTATTCGCCCATCTTGTAGTGAAGTTTGCCAATTAGAGGAGCTGTCTTTGTTTTTACACTTGGTGACATGGCCAGGTATGATCAATGCGTGTGACAGTGCTGTGTGCTCCTCCGAGTTCCTGGGCATTCACATTCCCGGCGTGTGGCTCACCCTGTCAACACACGGGCTGCCCAATTAGACCCAGTCACAGACTTGGAACTGACGCTCGCCAGGGAGCAGGCTGGAGTGTCGGCTGAGAGACAGCGCCGTTTCCCAAGTGACGCTTCAGAACCTGTAGCAGTGATCTCCGCACAGTTTGAACCGAGGCCCTGATGTAAAGAGGGGGAGTGCCACACTTGCTGATGCAAGGGTCAAAACAACGCATTACTGCTCTGAGAGACGGCAAATAATTATTTTAAACCTTTACAGGTTAAAAACCAAAAGTCCCTGAGTGGGCTTTTCTGCATTTTTTGCTTTGACATGTCCTAAATTGCCTGGCACATTTCCTGGGTCGGCCAGCCGCAGTAATGTTTCATTACACATTTCCCTATTCCCACCGTGGACCTGTGCTCCAGATGTGCTCCGAGGCCAGGCGTTTACGGGTAGTTTGCTGTGCAGACGTTGAGTGGAACAACCTTCCCCTGGCGATCTGCTGGTGGGGCGAGCGGTCGCTGTCCGAGCGGTCGGGTCTCCTGTGTGAGGACGAGGACCTGACTCCATCCATCAATAAGTTCATAAGTCAAGGGCGGCACGGTGGCGCAGCGGTAGAGTTGCTGCCTTACAGCGCCGGAGACCCGAGCACGATCCTGACCACGGGAGCTGTCTGTTTGGAGTTTGTACTTTCTCCCCATGACCTGTGTGTTTTTTCGCCGAGATCTTCGGATCCATCCCACACTCCACAAGAAGTGCAGGTTTGTAGGTTAATTGGTTTGGCATAAATGCAAATTGCTCACAGTTAATGTGCGGGGATCGTTGGGCGGTGTGGACTCGATGGGCCGAAGTGCCTGTTTCCGCGCTGTACCTAAATTAAACTAAACTAAAACTCGGCCATTCGGCCCATTGTTTCTACTCTGCCATTCAATCACAGCTGATCTATCTTTCCCTCTCAACCCCATTCTCCTGCCTTCTCCCTATAACTCTTGATGTCCTTACTTGCAACCCCCACAGCCGTCCCCACAGTCTGTGGCAATGATGCGACGTGGAGGAGATGTAGAATGAACGTTGGTCTGGAGATTTGTTCCTTTCTCGCTGGAAGCCAAGATCAGAGACAGTCGGTCAGTGTTGCTAACGGAGGGATCTCCGCTTCAGTTTCATCACCACTGCACAATCACTGAAAATCCAATCAATGAGAAAAGGGCTTAAATAAATAAATAAAGACGTATCCTTGTTTCCCGGTTAACTAAAGACAGCAGACACCCCCTGAAGTCTGTAGAAGGGTCTCGACCTGAAACGTCTCCCATTGCTTCTCTCAAGAGATGCTGCCTGTCCTGCTGAGTTACTCCAGCTTTTTGTGTCCAACTCTTCAGAATGGAGAACTCCCTGTCTCCCATCCTTCCCACACTCCGATGATACGTCCTCTCTTCTCCTGAGGCTTGTTGACATCGACTGTCGCAGCTCGGGAGATCTTCTCATTAACATCAGCTCCCTGCCAGCAGCATCCGTGTCTCACGCCTGTCAACCCCTGGAGATCTGTGCCCAGCTTCCCCTAGAGCTTTCATCATGGGGACAGTGACCCGGGGCTACGCCGCGCTGTTGGCAGAGTGGAACGGGCC
Source organism: Leucoraja erinaceus (assembly GCF_028641065.1). NCBI lineage: Eukaryota > Metazoa > Chordata > Chondrichthyes > Rajiformes > Rajidae > Leucoraja > Leucoraja erinaceus. The sequence continues at coordinate 8,845,420 of NC_073408.1, forward strand.
CTTCGACCAGCCGTCACTCAGCTCCGCTGGCGATGGATGGTGTGTGCCCCACGGGCCCAGTGTGATCCACGCTTGTCAACGTCGCCACGAACAAGCATCGCTGAATTCTCCCTTTAATTGCTCAGCGGAACTGGCAGCATCTCTGAGCTTCCTCACCCATTCCTTCTCTCCAGGGTTGCTGCCTGTCCCGCTGAGTTACTCCAGCATTTTGCGCCCAATCTTCGGTGTAAACCAGCATCTGCAGTTCCATCCTACACTCTCAGTTTAGTTAATGGCTGGAGTAACCCAGCGGCCAGGTAGTATCTCTGGAGAACAGATATAGGTGAAATTTCGGGTCGAGACCCTTCTTTAGACTGATCAGACATCACCTATCCATGTACTCCACAGATGCTGCCTGACCTGCTGAGTTACTCCAGCACTTTGTATTACCTTGCAATGTTTCCATCATTGACAGTTTAATATGTAATTTAGTTTAGTTTAGTTTATTGTCACGTGTAGCGAGGTTCAGTGAAAAGCTTTTGTTGCGTGCTAATCAGTTTGCCGAAAGATTATACATTACAATCGAGCCATCCATGGCGTTGGGGGAATTTAAAGAAATGGCTGGAAGTTTAAAATAGCGACTGTAATATGATCCCATTTTGGTAATAAGTGTTGTTCAGATAGAACATGGAGTATACGGCACAGCACAAGATCAGGCCCCTCGTTCTTATGCCAAACATGATGCCAGGACCTTTTGTTATCTACCTGCACATCACCTATATCCCTCCATTTCCTGCACATCCATGTCTTTCCGTTACGCAGCAACTTTGTAGGAGGCTGAGGGGTGATCTTATCGAGGTGTATAAAACCATGAGGCAATAGATGGGGTGAATGCACAGAATCTTTATCCAGTGTAGGGGATTCAAGAAGCGGAGGACATAAGGTGAGAGGAGAGAGACTTAATAGGAACCTCAGGGGCAACTTTGTCACTCAGGCGGTGGTGGGTGTGTGGAACGAGCTGCCAAAGGAGGTAGTTGAGGCCGGAACAAGTAAGTAAGTTTATTGGCCAAGTATTCACATACAAGGAATTTGCCTTGGTGCTCCGCTCGCAAGTAACAACATGGCATACAGTGACAGTTACGAATGACTCAGAAAACACTAAACATTAATAATAATTAGACATTAATGATAAAACACCATGTGAACCAATAAAATAACAATAACTATAATTAAAATACATTTGGACAGGTACATGGACAGGAAAGGTTTAGAGGGATATGGACCAAATATGGAGAAATGGGACAAGCTTTGGTGGGACATCTTGGTCTACATGCATGCGTTGCATCACAGGGCCTGTTTCCGTGCTATATGACTGGGTAATCAGGAAAGACTATCTCCCAGCAGTAACCAGGGAGCTTGTCTTGGCAGGACCGCTGGAGAAGATTGCTCTGTAGGCTACAGGGTGGAGGGTTGTGGGGACACAAGCCCACACTACGATGGGACAGTGAGTGCCTGGGCAACCATGGACCACCACAAGCTTTAGACTTTAAACTAGAGATACAGCGCAGAAATCAGGCCCGCTGGGCTACCGAATCCGCGCCAACCAGCGATCACCCCCGCACACAAACACAATCCTCCACACTAGGGCCAATTAACCTACAAACCTGTACGTGTGGAAAGAAAGCGGAGCACCCGGGAAAAACCACACGCAGGCCACGGTGAGAACGTCCAAACTCCGTACAGACAGCACCAGCGGTCAGGATTGAACCCAGGTCTCTGGCGCTGTGAGGCAGCAGCTGTACCGCTGTGCCACCGTGCGGACCTAGCTGCTGAATGACAACTGGGGTGTACGGTTCATGCACAGACTCTGGTTCCACCAGCTTGGGCACTGTTCTTCCTCCACATTGTGCACTGATGATTTCTACGAATCAATCTGCTGCTGGTTAATGGAATCCCTTCGCCACAGAATGCCCATTGTGGCTTAATTGAGCGCGATAAATATATTAATGCTGAGAAATGTTTAATGCAAATTGAAAGAAATAAAAATGAATGCCTTGACACGGAATTCAATTAAAAATGCCTTTTGCCAATCATATGTCTGAGGGCCAGGACGGACCTTGGTATTAGGCAGAGCGAGCCGCTACTTATACTGGGAGCAGCTAATGACATTTTCAATGGGAAATTAAATGTTGTCAAATAAATTGACACAAAAAAGACCATTGGACATCTGCACCTATGATTCAGGAGTAAATCACACCCGTTGTTCAAAATGATCAGTTTGTTTATTACAGGTGGCTGAGTTAATTAAAACACTCGAGTTTTAAATTGCAAATCCATCATGCATTTTTATCCCAATGGAAGGCAGGATAGACAAATTGTATAAATAATAATGAGGTAATAGAGCCTGAAATGAAACTACAACCAACTTAAAATCAGGGTTGGGTGAACTATAGAGGGAAATTCAGAGGCTGATTTAATAATATAAATGGCATTACTTTCTTAGGGACCTTCCTGACTTGGGATTAAAATGTAGAACAGTACAAATGTCTCACCATCTGAAGTTTGGTCATTATTTCACCCTGATTGATTTTCTACTGAAAGCTGTTTCGATGTTATTGAGGTGAGCCAGTGCATGAGCACCTTGGTTCCTTAACCTGCCTGCCTGCTTGTAGCTACCCACTCCGTCGCTTCTGGATGGGTGAAGTTGGGCGTGAATATTTGGGGTTGAGAAGCACCCGCTGTGCAATGATGTGGAGGAAGACCTGAACCATCCAGGCTGTGCTGTGGTCACCACTAACCAACCACGTTCAACTGGGTGCAGAAGAGATTCACCAGGATGTTACATGGGTTTGCCGGCTTGATTTGAAGGGCAAGTTTAGTTATAGTCATAGAGTGATACAGTGTGGAAACAGGCCCTTCGGCCCAACTTCCCCACACCGGCCAACATGTCCCAGCTACACTAGTTGTTAGCTGGGACATGTTACACTCGATGTTAGGCCGCTGTGCAGACGGAGATACAATACGGAAAAAAATCGCATCTCCGTCGAGGTAAAAGATTAGAAAAAGTTCAAGTAACTCTTACTTTCCCTCTTTCTCCATCTCTCCCCCTTCCGAGTTCTCCGACCTGTCTGACCGTCTCCCTGATTAAAATGTTATCTATTTGCTTCGTCGTCAACTTCTCCCAGCTAGCAATGATCTTTTCCACATTTGCCTTGATCTACATCTCTTTTGATGTCTCCTTTGCACACCTTACCCTTCCTTATCTCTGCGTCTCCCTCTCCCCTGACTCTGAGTCTGAAGAAGGGTCTCGACCCGAAACGTCACCCAGTCCTTCTCTCCAGCGATGCTGCCTGTCCCGCTGAGTTACTCCAGCATTTTGTGCCTATCCTTTATCTTGTTGGTCTACTGTTAATACCGAGTATTGTAGAACAATGAAACAGCGTGAAAGGGTGTCAGAAGAATAGATGAGATATGAATCACCTGTTACGTTGATGTGTATACCATCATTCCCTCCACATTCGGATCAGGGGACCTGAGGGAGGTAATGATAGCTCTGATGGTTTATTGAGCCTTTGAAGGCTACTTAATGAAAAAGCATTGCTGTTGCTGCAATCACAAAGAAATTTCAGATAATGGAAAGAAGGCTTTGCATTAATGACCTCAAGATGTTACCAAAGCGCCCCTCAGTTTCTGATGTACCTTTTGAGATATAGTAACTCTTGTTGCGCACAGGAGGGCATGGATCTGTACACAGTGAAGGTCACAGTCGGTAGTGTGAGCCTCTCCCTGTTTTGCGGGCAATAACTGGCTAGGACACTGGGGATGACCCCTGACCCTTCTCAAAGTAACGATCCACTAAGACAATACATGATTACAGTCTAGCCATCCATAGTGTACAGATACATGATAAAGGGAATGCCCTTAATAACGTTTCGTGCAACAATCACCACACACTAACATTATTCTACACACACTAGGGACAATTTTACATTTACACCATACCAATTTAACTTACAAATCTGTACGTCTTTGGAGTGGAGGAGGAAACCAAAGATCTTGAAGAAAACCCACACAGTCACGGGGAGAAGGTACAAACTGCGTACAGACAAGCACCTGTAGTCAGGATCGAACCCGGGTCTCTGGCGCTGTAAAGGCAGCGACTCCGTCACTGCGCCACCGTGTCCCACTCTCAGGTCTTGACCTGAAACGTCAGCTGTCCATTCCCTGCCTGACCCGCTGAGTGCCTCCAGCATTTTGTTTTTCTGCTCAACATTCCAGCATCTGCAGTTTCTTGTGTCAGCAAAAGTTTCCGATGAAGAAAATGACAGGGGGGTTTAAGAAAATAATCTGGAGCAGGTGCCGAGCTATCTCAACATGCATGGAATGTGAACTAGAAAATGCCACGCTTACTCGTTTAAACAGTGAGAAAATACTTTGTGAAATAAGTGGCAGAAAATGGTCGGGTTCAGTAAAGTCATCTTCTGTGAATCATTTTTGGAATAGATTGGATAACTAATATTAAATTCTTTGCGGAAAACCTATTCTCCCATACTTAGCACGTTTGCCAGCATTATCGGAGAGAGAAGCAAGGGTTCACGTTTCATTAGAACTGGAAGTAGTTTAGACTTTACACTTTCGACACACAATACAGCGTGGAAACAGGCCCTTCGGCCCACCTAGTCCATGCCGACCACCGATCAGCCCGTACGCTAGCTCTATCCTGCACACTATGAACAATTTACAATTTACAATTTACAGAAGCCAATTAACCTACAAACCCGTACGCCTTTGGAGTGTGTGAGGAAACCGGAGCAAACCCACGCGGTCACAGGGAGAACATACAACCTCCATACAGACAGTGCCAGTAATCAGGATCAATCCCGGGTCTCTCGTGCTGCCAGGCAGCAACTCTATGCCACCATGCAATCCTCAAAGTTGGAGATCAAATAGATTTTAAGATGTAGAGAGGAAGGGAAGGAGAGGAAAGGAGAGGGGATCGCTGGTTGGAACGGACTCAGTAGGCTGTTTCCACTTGTATCTCTAAACTAAATTAAAACTAAGAAGACATCTGAAAAGGACGATGTTATCCGTGGATAAGATTGGGCATCGAGAGATGGATGGACAAGGATAACTTCCCAGCCCAAGGCGTGAAGAGAAACAGCCGATCCCTGTGAGCAAGGCTGAAGAGGTTATCAACGATTGTTGCCCCCACCTGAAGGATTAACACAAACATGGCCTTCTAGATGAGATATCTTGCATGGTCAGATTTGTTTGAGTTGACAGCTTTTCCATCTCCATTGCTTCCCAAATACACAACCATCCAGCACCAAACGTCGGGAGCACCAACCCCTCCACGTAGGGTGGCATCTGGCTATAGATTGCCAGCACTGCTCTTCAAGAGATGCCGCACTGAGCCGCGAGTGGGACAGTTAGTGTTGGAATCATTCGATCGGGAAGGTCTTCATTCATCCAATATCACTTGATGATCCACTTTTATACTTGATTCTTGACTTTCCTTTGAACACGGGACAATTCTATCAAAATAAACAGGAGCAAAGGTTAGAGTCATTGAGTCATACAACACAGAAACAGGCCCTTTGGTCCAACTCATCCATGCCCAGCAAGATGTCCCACCCAAGCTAGTCCCATTTGCCCAGGTTTGCCTCTAGAAGGTTAGCAGTAGACCAGTGGACAGGGACTTCTTTATAAACTAACTAAAGATGATATTTTACACTGAGGGCAGTGGGTGCCTGGAGCATGGTGGTGGAGGCCAAAGACACTACAGGCTCCTCTGGTATCTTTGGTGGAGGCAAATATGATAGTGGTGTCTGCAAGATGCTTTTAGATAGGCACATTGGAGATGCAGGGAATGGAGGGATGCAGGTAGATCACATGCAGGTAGAGAAGATTAGCTCAGCATGAACATTGTGAGCCAATGGGCATGTCACGGGCTGTACTGTTCTAGGTCCAATGTTCTCTGACCAATAAAAGTATAACAAGGCTGAAGTCCCAGCACTGCAGTCTCCTAATTGTGTCTCTGGGGTGTAAAGCAGCAACTCTCCTTCTGATTTACCTGCCTCTGCTGATGTACCATCTCATCTCAGTTCTGTTTTCTCAGTCCAACCCTGTCCTCAGACCATTGCAATTGGCATTATTTAAGTTAGGACGCCTGTTTCAGATCCAAGATTTCACCCTTTGAAACCCGGCGTGCTTTGATGATATATTGCTGGTGATCCTTGGCGGTGGAATCAGTAATTCATGCCGTCTCGTCCCCCAAGCCACAGCCTCCTCTCTTGCGAGCTCATCCTTAACAATTCAGAAATTATTTCTGCATAGCTCAAGTTGCCACACCTGGCTCTATTTACAAAAAAGAAAAAGTCCATAGTCCAAAGACCAGTCTACATTCTGGTTGGACTGGAGCGTCCGTCCCCTGATTCGGCAACCTTGGCGCACGGAAGCGGAGGGGGGCGGCTGCTGGAGGTGACGCGGGCGGTGGTGGGTTTTTTTATTTATACAAATACTTATATTCAAAAATATATATATATATACAAATTAGCACAATCAAAGACTGCCTATGTTAACAATTTACAAACAAATGATCATCAAATTAATTTAACGCCAACTTTATCAACAAAACATTCAACCTCCCGCGGCGATCTCCAAAGTCCCCGTGGACACTGCGTGTTCTCTCTCCAGGGAAACCCGGGCACGGACGTTGGCCCGGAAAAGGGGCAGGCCGTTGACTGCCCGCTGCCTGGACCAGCGCGAATGGCCATCTTGGCCAGGCCCAGGAGCAGACGGACACGGAGATCCACCCCTCCCCCCCCCAACCTTCTCCCCTCTGTACCGGGTGCCCAAAGACCAGGAGTGTGCGGCTAAAATGCAGCCAAAACTTGAGGAACAGCCCCTTCTGATAGTCGAACAGGGGCTGCAACCTCTCACACTGAGGAATAGGAACCCGAAGGGCAATCTTTTTCTCACAGAGTGTGGTGGGTATGTGGGATGAGCTACCAGAGAAGGTACAGTAGTCGAGGCAGGTACTAAGACATTTGGACAGGTACATACTGTAAATGGGAAAGGTTTGGAGGGATATGGGCCAGATGTGGGCAGGTGGGACAGGTGTAGGAGGGGCATCTTGGTCAGCATGGACAATTGGGCTGAAGGGCCTGCTTCCATGCTGAATGCACCCTGACCCTATGTTTAAGAAAGAACTGCAGATGCTGGAACAATTGAAGGCAGACAAAAAATGCTGGAGAAACTCAGCAGGTGAGGCAGCATCTATGGAGAGAAGGAATTGGCGATGTATCTGGTCGAGACCCTTCTTCAGACTGATATCTCTCCCATAGGATGCTGCCTCACCCGCTGAGTTTCTCCAGCATTTTTGTCTACCCAGACCCTATGCTGTTCCAGGAGAGGATGTGTTTTACTCATGTATCGTATGATAACATGCAGAACGAGCTTGTCACTGTATCTCTGCACAGATGATAATGAAGCAACTATTGAATGTTATATTTGTCCCTTTCCCCGTCTGAAATGACTAAACAGTTGAAGTGCTTCATCAGCTGTGAGGTGCTGTGTGGGAGGCGCTATATGAATGCAGGCCTGCCTCTCATTCTTTGACATTTCAGATTTATGCTGGAGGATATTTTTTGTGTCGTCTCCTTTCATTACTGTGCAGATTAACATGTTGAATTCTCCCAGTGCTAATTTCACATCTCCCTGCCCTTATCTCGATTCATTCGAACCCTCCAGATCTCCTTCCCTTGCTTTGATCCTGACCCCCCCCTCAACCTTCCATTGTGTGTGTCTCTCTATTACCGAGCCTATTATTGCCTCAACCCAGACTCCTCTCATTTTCTGCATGAGAATGTTTCCTCAGCCTGAGGGGTGAGACAACAGCATCAGGTAGAAACCTCTCTCATCCTCCTTTCTGCAGACCTCGCCGGTTTGACCTGCAAAATTTGCATTTGAAAAGTAAATTGGTAACCACTAGCTACAGTCATTTTAATAATGAACAGCCTTTTTATTGAAAAAAATAGTTTCAATTAACAAAATATGTTAATCCTTTCTCGGCACACATTGCGTTTCTCCCAGGCATGTTTAATTTATTCCGCCAAGCTAGCAGGAAGACGGAGTTAAAGGCATCGAGTTAACCTGAGATTCCTCTCCGCACCTTTACCTGCAATCTAGACCATTAGCTGAGAGGTCATTGCCGCAGACGGCTGCGGAGGCAACGTCAGTGGATATTATTTAAGGCGGAGATCGACAGATTCTTGATTAGTACAGGTGTCAGGGGTTATGGGGAGAAGGCAGGAGAATGGGCTTGAGAGGGAAAGATAGATTGAATCAGCCATGATTGAATGTTGGAGTAGACTTGATGGGCCAAATGGCCTCATTCTGTTCCAGAACATACGAACTGCTGAAGAAGCAGCTTCACAAGAAGAATTTATTGGTCGTGTACTTTGTACTTTCAAAGTATGCCCAGGGAACACAATAATTAGATCAGAATTATGTTTCAACTCAAAGATAAACAAGCTGCATGTTTTTACCAGAAACTGCACAATACACAAGTAAATACGTCATCATAGATCCTTGACTTTCACGTAACATTAGAAAATGCAGATGCTGGAAATCTGAAATAAACAAAAAACAAAAAAGTGCTGGATGCGGGCGTTTGAAGGCACTGGGCCTGTACTCGCTGGAGTTTAGAAGGATGAGTGGGGACCTCATTGAAACTTACCAAAAAGTGAAAGGCCTGGATAGAGTGGATGTGGAGAGGATGTTTCCACCTGTGGAAGAGTCTAGGACCAGAGGCCGTAGCCTCAGAATAAAAGGATGTACATTTAGAAAGGGGATGAGGAAGAATTTCTTTAGTCAGAGGGTGGTGAATCTGTGGAATTCATTACCACAGACAGCTGATAGATCAGCCATGATTGAATGACAGAGTAGACCTGGTGGGCCGAATGGCCTTTTTCTAGAGTGTATTCTAGAATTAGAATTAGCTCTTAGGGCTAAGGGAATCAAGGGATATGGGGAAATAGCCGGAACGGGATTCTGATTTTGGATGATCAGCTATGATCATATTGAATGGTGGTCCTGCCTTGAAGGGCCGAGTGGCCTACTCCTGCACCTATTTTCTTTGTTTCTATGTTTATGAAAGCCAGCTTCTGTGGAGAGAGATATAGATCAGCCATGATTGAATGGCGGGAGTAGACTTGATGGGCCAAATGGCCTAATTCTGCTCCTATCCCATGACCTGTAGGCCTAACCTTCATTAAGCTTTGAACTACATAGACCTGGGGGCATTGGGTTTGTCTTTTTGCACTATTATTGTTTGTTTATTTTTAATAACTATGTATATATGCATGTGTGTGCACAAGCAAAAAATATTTTTATAAAGTTCAATGTCTCTCTCTCTCTATATATAACATTTTTTACATTTATCATATTGTTTACAGAGTACTATGTTTATTTATTCTGTTGTGCTGCCGCAAGTAAGAACTTCATTGTTCTGTCTGGGACATATAACAATAAAACACTCTTGACTAATGATGTGCTGTCGTGCCCAGGGATGGCTGGGATCTCTGAGCCGACATCTCTGTACCAGATAATACCGACCATGTATTTTTCGATTGAGGAGCTGATGTAAACAGCTGAGGCCCTTCCCCTGGCACCTTGAGTGAGCTGAACCCTACGATACTGAGCTAATCCCGAGAGCGGGAACATTCTTCTACAAAGTCCAGCTCTGACTCTCACAAGATGCTCCATGCTTAGGATTTGTAAGAGGGTCAATTATTTCTTCATGGTATTTTTCCGCGCAAATCTCCAAGTGATCTGAATAATTTCACTAGAGTTTTAGGTGTAGCGAGTGTATCTGCAACAGCTGGCTGATTAAACCCCCCCCTTGGGATCTATGCAGCAAGACGTGATTCTCCCTAATGGGATTTCACACTTCAGTCTAGTTCCAAGTATCCATGGTTATCTACTTCTCCACCATTTGACAGTACATCGTTCAACATGATGCACCAACTATATGGGTAACAGTCCATATGGAGTGGTAGATGATAGAGTGGGAGGTACAACCAGCAGGGTAACGCTACCAGGGGCAGGTCATGGTACTCGGTGCTCCTGCCCGCCCTGGGACTTTAAAAGAAGCACCTACTTTATTTACACCAAGATGGAGTGAGTTTGGTTTATTGTCATGTGTACCGAGGTACAGTGAAAAGCTTTTGTTGCGTGTTATCCAGTCAGCAGAGAGACAATGCATGATTACATTTACACTGCATAGATACATAGCGTTTAGTGCAAAGTCCGATCAAGGATAGTCTGAGGGTCATCAAAGAGGTAGGTGGTAGTTCAGCACCGCTCCCTGGTTGTGGGAGGGCTTGCACCGTGTCTGAATCCCAGGGCCATTTCACACTGGGGACCTGAGCTCACTCCGACACGCCTGAGGCCAGAATAGTCGCGAGCATTTCTTGACATTTCTTTGGATTTGAAGCTTGAAACTGTTGATGGGAAACCGGTTCACCAAAGTATCATCAGTTGCCCGTCTACAGCGGCCGTTTGTAGATACACCTGCTTTGGAACGGCAAGGCAATGCGGGCATGGAGTTCATCGGGGATGGATCCATCGTTACCAGTGATACTGCTCGCCTTGATTGCCGCCAGACACCAATTTAGTCCAGAATCCCCCCTGTAACCTTCATGGTGTTGCGAAGGTTACAGGTGATTTTTTGCACCAGTCAGGATTGTAAGACTTGAATGCAGCAGACATGGACTTCACTGGGAGTGGACCTCAAGGTGCATCTGGGGAACATTGGTACACTGTCCTCTACACAAGTGCTGATGAAGTGTGTGACATATTCATCTCAACGCACTCGCAAAATATTCACCCCTTTCTTCAGACCAGCGCTGTAAGACTTTTGTCCAGGATCCTCCTGCTTCAGTTTCTGTTTGTGAGCAGAGATCGGAAGCATGGCCACAGTCAGATTTACCAAGGTGTGGTGGGGGGATAGAGCAGTTGGTGGCTTTGATGGTTGTGTAGTAGTTGTCAAGGGCGTTTGGGCAGGAGATCAACTCTTGAGGTTGGCCTGATTGAAATCCCCAGCAAGGAGAAGGGAAGCAGGGTTACATCTCGGGTGAACGTTTCATGTGCAAGGCGTTGTACGCCTGAGGGGCGACATCTCGTCATTCATCGAAATGCAGCACAGGTTTCCTGACTCGGCGATGAGTTGAAGCAGCAAGCTATGAATCGTGATATTGTTAATCCTAAATAGAGAAAGGGAGGATTGGCAGGTCACCTAGCCAGCAACCCAGTATTTTGCTCTAAATGACAGTGATTTTATGTATCATTTCTGTGAGTCTGTACTCTTCTGTATTCTGGTAACACCACCATGCCCTCATTGGGAGGTGCTGCTGTAGTTTCAGTGTGGACTAGAGAATAAAAATGGTGGTTTTCCTGGTGGTGTGTGCATGTGTGTGTGTGTGTGCGTGTGCGCGTGTGCGTGTGCGTGTGTGTGTGTGTGTGTGTGTGTGTGTGTGTGTGTGTGTGTGTGTGTGTGTGTGCGCGTCTGTGCTTGTGCTTGTGTGTGCATATGCATATGTATGCCTGTGTGCGCGTGTGCATGTGCATTAGTGTGTGTGCGTATGAGTTTGTGTGTATGAGTGTGTGTGCGTGCGTGTGTATGTGCATCTGTGTGTGTGGGTGTGCGCGTAAGTGTGTGTGTGTGTGTGTTCGTGCACGCGTGTGAGTGTGCACGCGCGTGTGTGTGCATCTGTTTGTGTGTGTGTGTATGTGTGCGCACACGTGTGTGTGTGTGTGTGTGTGTGAGTGTGTGTGTGTGTGTGCCCGCATGTGTGCGCACACGTGTGTGTGTGTGTGTGTGTGTGTGAATGTTTGTGTGTGTGTGCCCGCATGTGTGTGTGTGTGTGTGTGTGTTTAAACACCAGTCACTGCCCTCACCACCCCGTGTCACAGTGCCAGTGACCCAGGCAGAGCACAACCAGTGGTCAATATCTCAGGTCTCCTCCCTGCTGGAGACTGGTGATGAATATCTACCTCCCCGTCCCTTGAACAAACAAACTCACAGATTAACTGGCAATAGACATAGACTCATTGACTACTTTTACATGACACAATTAAAGCAAGCAATGCAAATATTAGCTTATTGTTGCAATTCTGGCAGCCCACTGTGCGGCTTGTATTTTAATGTGTGATTGCCTTCTCCTCTTTAGCTTTTATTTGTCTTAGTATCATTGTATTAGATTTATGAAGCCGCTGGAAAATGATCATGTTATTTTAATGAACCTGCAGAATATATGCCCAGAACTCCATTACAAAGTTAAAAACAATCGATAGCTTTGAATTACATCATAAAATGCCGGAGCAGGGCTGAGACAGTTTATTAACATAGACTGAACACTGCAATTGTGTTACAGATTCAATGCATTCTGGAGATTCGCACTACCTTGTGCCATTATAATAGTCCCTTGCTTGGAAGGCAGCCAGAAATCTCACCACTTCTCTTTCTGAGATGAGATAACGCTCGCCTGAATCAAATGAAACTTTATAAACTGAAGACATTAGCAGTGTGGTGAAGAATTGCTATATATTTTTCACATTATCCAAAGGAATCAAATGAACGAGGATGAGTGGATAAGAATAAATCACATCATAGTTGTTTTCTCTCCTCACAGAGATGGTGCCGCGATCAGTTAGTGCATCTCCTCAAAACTTTGTTCAGTATGGTTTTCAGAAATACAGCGCGGAAACAGGCCATTCGGCCCACTGAGTCCGTGCCGACCAGCAATCTCCGTACACTAGCACAATCCCTACACACACAAGGGACAAAGATAGAAGATACACTCTGCAGTTAGTTAGTTAGTTAGTTAGTTAGTTAGTTAGTTAGTTAGTTAGTTAGTTAGTTAGTTAGTTAGTTAGTTAGTTAGTTAGTTAGTTAGTTAGTTAGTTAGTTAGTTAGTTAGTTAGTTAGTTCCTCACACACTGTTGAGTGCATTGGGCAACAAGCTTTTGCCATTCTGTTTGGTTATGAGCGACGTCTTCCACCCTCGATAGGCTTGCGTCCCGGGCTTCCAAATCCTTCTAGAATGTTTGCCTCCATGTGAGTTTTGATCGGCCTCTTCTCCTTCTTCTGTCCGGTTTCCATGTCATTGCTATCTTAGGTGCACGTTCTGGTGACATGCTGAGTACATGTTCCTGCTATTTTCATCCTGCGTCCCTCTATGCCCTGGCTGAGAGGCTTTGTGGCAGTTTCCCGGTAGATCTCTGCACTCGTCTAAATACCACAATGGCAGCTTTCGTCCCCTGAGAGAATGCACAAAGTTTCTGTTGAACACATCATCCAAACATTAGAGCATGCAATGGTGCAACATTGAAGTGTCAGCTGGAATGTTTGCGCTTATATAGATGGAGAGACTCAAGAGTCTGAGAGACAAGGTGGGTACATACTTGAAGCAGGGAAAATTATGACCAAGCCCCAGCATGTAGCAGCCCAAATTCCTGCACCAAAGAGGACTCAATCTGCCCTTACCTGTTACCCAGCCTCGGAGATTCCAGGCAATGGAGAAAGCCAAAACTAACATGCTTTAAACCAATTCTTAATGATATATATAGTCATTTGACAGGATATAAATCCTTACCCTTAAAGGAAAGTCTCACTGAAATTATATAGATAGGAAAGGTTTAAAGGGATAATCTAAAGAGCAGTGAGGGAGGATACAAGGTGAACATAAAACACCCCGTGGCTACACTTTGAAGAAAAGGTTGCTTATTGCAGGAAAATTGGGTTGAGGGAGAAAAATAGATCAGCCCTGATTGAATGGCAGAATAGTCTAGATGGGTAGAATGGCTTAATTCTGTTCCTAGGACTTATGAACCATATGGTAACAACTGGATAACAGACAGATAAACGCTGCACTCTACAAGATACAGTACGGGATACTGAGTTGGATGATCAGCCATGATCATATTGAATGGCGGTGCAGGCTCGAAGGGCCGAATGGCCTACTCCTGCACCTAATTTCTATGTTTCTATGATACTGTCATGGCAGTTTTGGTCCCCTGAGAGAATGCACAAAGTTTCTGTTGAATACTTCATCCACACATCAGAACATCCAATGCGATTATTTTTAATAATTATCCTGGATGTCTTTGACCAGAATACATTGCCCATTCTCAACAGCCCTTCAGAAATACAGCACGCAAGGTTCAACTTTTGGTCTCGATGAGGTCGACAATTAACGTCAGATCGAATTTTATCTTTAAAAAAAAAAAGTTTTCCGAGTTATTTTTCCTGAGTTTTAAACCAAGAATAATTGAACATAATTTGCATGAATCTCGGCTGATTACAGCAGTGTGGTGCTTAACTTGACTGACAAGGAATTAGCCACACATCCAGCCAGCCAGTGTCACGACGAACAGCTAAAGCAAGTGTACACATTAATATATATGAGATAGTTCAAGTCTTGCTTGCACATAATCCCATTTTGCATTCTCTTACTCAACCAGCAACTTCTAATAAAAATATTATCAAGTAACCATGGAATCTCTTCTCCCCAAAATGCCCCAAGGCGTCGATATTTAATTTTGATGGGATGGAGAGATTATGGTGAATGTTTTCGACACTATACATTGGGCACATCGAACCTTTGTCAGCTATTATTTTCAAGCAGTGAATAAAATCACCTTGTTAACTTGTTTTGTTAGCAAGATTCTGAGCACAAAAATACAATCTTGCATGCCCTCAGTAAGATAGATTAACACCAAATTGTGTTTTGTAACAGAAATAGAATAAGCCATTAAATAGCAATTGTACAATCAATATGAATAATTGTATAATTTAATAACACAACATTTGCAAGGATTCACTGCACAGGTTGTATGGATTGTCCATATTTTTGTTCATATCTCCTTGCAATAGCACAGAACATTACCCATATCTGTTAGGATAGGTGCACAAGGCAGGAATTTGATGGTATTCTATTTTACTTTTGACTGTTTTGAATTCAAATCGTGATGTTTTACAATTTACAAAAATAAAAAAATAAATTAGAATGCCACCAAGATGGAGTTTGCATGGGTTGCCTTTTGTGCCCAATGAGGAATAATGTTCGTAATATACACTGAGCGTGAAGATTTGAGGCATAAAAGTCATTTCATCACTTGAAAGATAATTTTTTTTAAATATTGGGGATGTATTTTGTTTTCAAAATATTCATCTGAAGAAAATGTAATCTGCATATACAAAAGAGTTTTATGGTGCAGAGTGTTTGCTCAGCATTCATATTTCTTGATATGCCATTAATGGTTCAATGGTGCTTTTATTATGATCAAAAGAAACGCAAAGGGGATTTGTTTTCTCACAAACAGTCCAGTAGAGTATCGGGATACCAACCCCACGATTGGCAATTGTACAGGCATGGTCGACCAAGCCCGCATGCAACAGGCACCATGTTTCGCCCCCAGTCCATGCACCCGTTGTTATGAGCTGTGCCCAATTCAGGCAAACCCCAGGCTGCTACGGGGCTTCCAGCTGCCGCCTTTCTCGGTCCACCCACTCTATACTATCCCACTTTCCCCATCCACACCCTACACACTCGGGGCAATTTACAGAGGGCCAATTTCACCCACAAACCCGCACGTCTTTGAGACTGAAACCCATGCAGTCATGGGGAGAATGTACAAACTGCACACAGACAACACCCGAAGGTCAGGATCGAACCCTGGTGGTGTCGGACTCTGTGAAGCAGCAGCTCCACCCACTGCACCACTAGGTCACACTGATCCCTATTCATCCCAACTCCGGTCGATGCAGACCAGTCTCACGCTTTCTCAGCCAGAAGGCAAGACCCTCATTCCCTAGAAACAACCTTATAAATTAATTAATTAACTGATGAGCCATTAATATCACAAATAGCAATTACTGAGCCCGTGTCCCCGACAACAGATGTTGATATTTCAAGGGACGCTGGAACAGACATTATGAAAATGTACCCGATGTTTTCAAATGGCAAGATATTAAAAATGCTTTCCACTAAATCCATTCAAAGGAAAACCACAGATGTTGTTAATACAACGAGTGTTGAAAGAACACCTCTATAAATAGATGGTGGTCTTAGCTGTTTGATCAGTATTCATGAGACCCAAAAAATTACATTTCAACCTCATATATTATTTCACAAGTAAATAGACAGCTGCTGCCGATCTGATTGAGATGTTACAGGTCTGTGCAAAGGAGAGACATTCTAAGGCAAATAACATTGTGGATTGCATGGCAAAAAAATGTACAGAAAATGCAAGTCCCGTTCTGCTTAATGAGAGCATATGATGAGGAACATAAAGAGCCAAGTGTGTGAAAACCAATAAATATGTCAATTAAGTTAGGGGAAGTATACAGAGATTCTTTTGTTATCTATTGTTGTTCCCATTTTGTTCTCTGTGCTTATCCTGTGTATCATAGAACGCCACAGGAGATCCTTTTCCCCCCGTGGCTATCTAATGCCCCTGTCCCACTTAGGAAATCTGAACGGAAACCTCCGGAGACTTTGCGCCCCACCCAAGGTTTCCGTGCGGTTCCAGGAGGTTGCAGGTGGTTGCCGGAGGTTGCAGGTAGTGGAAGCATGTAGGGAGACTGACAAAAACCTCCGGGAACCGCACGGAAACCTTGGGTGGGGTACAAAGTCTCCAGAGGTTTCTGTTCAGGTTTCCTAAGTGGGACAGGGGCATAACTGTACAACTGCTCCCCCTCCGGTTGGGGGTAGACTGACTCCCCATCCCCATAACCCCCCCCCTCCGTCACCCCCCCTCCCCAATCTTCACACATCCCCATTCCTGGACTTTCCACTCGACACGTTAATTTCATGTTTCATGTATCATGTGTTTCTATTGCCAGACCAATCTCCCTCCTGGGATCAATAAAGTTCTATTGTATCATATCGTATCGTGTCATTCATACCACTAGTTTTCCTCTCCCCAGCATTTTGTGTCTAACTTCTATCTATAGATGATTAAGATCTGTGGCTATAGATCCTGGCTATAGTTCCCCCTCACCGGCCCTTCCACTGTGGCCAGAATGGAGAAATACAGCTTAGCATTAGCTTGTGTGAAAAAACAGCAATGAATAAATGCAGAAATACAAAGTGCTGGAAGAACTCGGCAGGTCAGGCAGCATCTGCAGAAGGAATGGACCGACAACGGATCAGTGTGAAGAAGTTGTCCAGACCCATATCATGGCCAGTCCACTTCATCCACAGATGCTGCCCGACCCGCTGAGTTCCTCCAGCACTTTGTTTTATGCTCACGTTTCCAGCACCTGCAGTTTGCTGGTGTCTCTGCTGATTTATGTTCTCAGAAAAAACATAAGGAGAATTTGGTTGATCAAAGAGGACAGCTGTAGGAAAGATGAGGAAGTGATTGTGTCATCCAATTATTTGCAAATGAAATGTATAATTAATCCAGAATAGCTTTGCACTTGGCTCCTATTCTCCTGATTAGCAAAGGGTGCCAAAGGTGCAGAGTCTGGCTTAACTCGCATGATGAAAGCATCATCTCCATGCATCGTACTCACTGATATCTCTGGAAGGGTGAAACACTCTGTCACAGTGAAGCCACAAGCTCAGCTGTAAAGGAGATATGAAACTCAACTAAGCTCAGGAAATGTGTAGGAAGGAACTACAGATGCTGGTTTACACTGAAGCCTGACACAAAATGCCGGAGTAACTCAGCGAGACCCTTCGTCAGACCGAGAGACAGGGAGGGGGAAAGTATCGAACCAACATTTTTTTCTCCAGAGATGCTGCCTGCCGTGCCGAGTTACTCCAGCATTTTGTGTCTGTCTTCAAACTCTGGAAAGGCTGTGCAGGTTATTTCACATCTGACAGAAAGGTAAGGTGAATGTTTTAAAAGTAGCCCCGTCAGCTGAAAAATACATTGACTGTTTGGAGGGTTTTTTGTATCAAGAGGGAAGCAATTTATTGGCCAAACATTACAGGGACAGTGAGGAATCGCACACATTGAGTCAAGGAAGACCATTTGATGTTACAGTGGGTGTGAACAGGAACCCAGCCCACAACAATCAGAATCAGAATCAGAATCAGAATTACACTATATTTGCCAAGTAAGTTTTGCAACATACGAGGAATTTCATTGATCAGGTCAGTCATACAATTAGTAACAGATCATTTCCAAATCACATTTTAACATGAACATCCACCTACACATTCCTCACTGTGATGGAAGGCGAAATAAAGTTCAAGTCCTTCCCCTTAGTTCTTCCTCGGTCATGGGCCTCGAGCTTTCGTTGACGGGACGATCTTAACTCCCATAGCCGTTGGCGTTCAGGCCCTCTCCGTCAAGGTGATCAAGCTCCCGCATCAGGGGGATGTCAGCTCCCCCACGCCGGGCGATCGAAACTGGCGTCGGGGCTGGTCGAACCTTCCGCGACGTTGGAGCTCCCGACTTGGCCTCATCAGAAGACTGTGAGCCCTTGGTGTTGGTTCCGTGGTGGGAGTGATCCCAGGCAAGGGATCAGCTCCGATGTTAAGTCCGCGCCCCGCGGTGAGGCTCACGACAGTCCGAGGAGGCTTCCAGCTCCAGCGGTGGAAGGCCGCAGAGCGCGACGGAGAATGTGATCCGAAAAATAATCACATCTCCGGCAAGGTAGGAACTTGAAAAAAAAAGTTTCCCCCGATCCCCTACCCCCGCATAAAACAAACCGAAGAACGTTAAAACAAAACTAAGAAATAACAAAAGAGTGAAAAGATGAACAGACTGCCGGCAGGGCTGCCATCTCCCCGGTGCCCCTGGGGGTCTTGTCAGTTGTAAAGTTACAAGCCCATTATAAAGAAAAGACGAAACAACTGCGTGACTTCAAGATTCAAGAGAGTTTATTGTCATGTGTCCCAGATGGGACAATGAAATTTGTGCTTTGCCTCAACACAACAGAATATGGTAGGCATGAATACAGAACAGATCAGTGTGTCCATATACCATTATATAAATATATACACACATGAATAAATAAACAGATAAAGAGCAAATAAACAGATAATGGTCTATTAATGTTCAGAGTTTTGTATGGGTTGAGTTTAATAGCCTGATGGCTGTGGGGAAGTAGCTATTCCTGAACCTGGACGTTGCAGTCTTCAGGCTCTTGTACCTTCTACCTGAAGGTAGCGGGGAGATAAGTGTGTGGCCAGGATGGTGTGGGTCCGTGATGATGCTGCCAGCCTTTTTGAGGCAGCGACTGCGATAGATCCCCTCGATGTTCAGAGTTTTATGTGAGTTGAGTTTACTACTCAAGTAAAATAAAGGGCAGTGTTTACTACTTTTTATAGTCTTTTGCGCACCTGGGCACTCAAGTTGCCGAACCAAGCCACAATGCAACTCTATTCTCTCTACGGTGTACCTGTAGAAGTTAGAGAGAGTCCTCCTTGACAAACCAACTCTCCATAATCTACTCAGGAAGTAGAGGCGCTGATGTGTAGAGGCGCTGATGTGCTTTTTTTATGATTGCATCAGTGTTCTCGGATTGATGAGATCTTCAGAGATGTGCACGCCCAGGAAGTTGAAGTTCTTGACCCTTTCCCCCATCGACCCGTTGATATAAATGGGACTTCAGACACTTCCAATCTTGTTGGTTGCACTGAATATTTTGTTTTAAACATGCTTGTGTTTGATGGAGTCATATATTAGAGTCATCGTATAGATTCATAGAGTCATAGAATGATACAGCGTGGAAACCGGCCCTTTGACCCAACATGCCCACATCGACCAACATACCCCATCTACACTAGTCCCACCTTCCTGCGTTTGGCCCATATCCCTCTAATCCTATCCTATCCATGTACTGTCCAAATGTTTTTTTAGATAGACCAGTCTGAAGAAGGGTTCTGACCCGAAACTTCACCTATTCCCTTTCTCCCGAGATGCTGCCTGAACTTACTCCAGCATTTTGTGTCTATCTTCGGTATAAACCAGCATCTGCAGTTCCTTCCCACGCAAATGTTTTTTTAAACACTGTGATAGTACCTGCCTCAACTACCTCCTCCGGCAGCTCATTCTATCACCTACCACCCTTTGTGTAAAAAGATTACCCCTCAGTTTCTCTCTTTTTTCCTCCACTCCCTACACACTGAGGACAATTTACAGAGAGACGATTAACGATCTATGTGGTGTGGGAGTGAACCGGAGCACCCGGAGGAAACCACGCGGTCACAGGGAGAACATGCAAACTCCACACAGGCAGCACCCGAAATCAGGATCGAACCCGGGTCCCCGACGCTGTGAGGCAGTGGCTCTACGAGCTGTGCCACCGTGCCAGCTCTCTGTGCACTTTTCTGTGCAGTCCGGAGTGTAACCAATTGCTCCCTTACAGCAGCGAGTGGGTCAGAGACACAGGTAGGTCTAGCCGCAGGAGAGCTCGTGCTGTCCACACTGCAGTCCACACACACTTGTTATCTGGGACAGGCCAAACAATATGCTGCTGCATTGTGTGAAGCATCTCCAGTGTACACGGGGAAACCTCTCACAGTACTGAACACACAGCGAGAGACGGGCCACGTGGGTGCCGGAGTCGGTCGGGCCCACGGTGGGTGCCGGAGATCGGTTGAGGATGTGCCACTGAGAACAAAGAGGGAACATCGGGGACTATATTGAACACTTTGTAACATTGTTGGTGCCCTATACATGGTGACTCTTTGCATACCTTGTGTATGGTCTGCAACACAAAGAATTTCACTGCGACATGTCACATGTGATAATAATGTATCAATCGATCAAATACAGGTGTGCACATTGTGAGGTACATATGTGTAATATAATAATATACAACTACATATAATGTATACTTACTGTATATATAAAAATGTACCGCGCGCACCTTGCACAAGGTGTAGAATGATCCATGAACAGGGCTGTAAGCACCAGACTGCCTCTATTATATCAGCATTCCTTCGACCTGCTAATTCTGCCATAGATAATGCCAGAACAGATGCACTGAAGAGGTTGCCGGGGATTAGCATAATTCTCTTTAAAGATCATATACTCCCTGGGGCTGCGGTGTGCTGTTGTCTGATGGTCTGTTCTTAATTCTTGTTCTCGGAAATTGAGCAATTAACAATTCCTTGCCACAGACAGCTCTTCTCCGGCAAGACTCCAGTCATGAAACTTGCCGTTTGCTTTACAGTTCACAAATTAAGACAGTGGATTACACCCAGAGAGTTGTGAATCTGTGGAATTCCCTGCCACGGAAGGCTGTGGAGGCCAATTCACGGGATGGTTTCAAAAGCGAGTTAGATATAGCTCTTCGGGCTAACAGAATCAAAGGATATGGGGAGAAAGCAGGAACGGGGTACTGATTTTGGATGATCAGCCAGGATCATATTGAATGGCGGTGCTGGCTCGAAGGGCCGAATGGCCTCCTCCTGCACCTATTTTCTATGCTTCTATGTTTCTGTTACATTTACCAGTCCATTACGGTAATTTTAGTTTAGTTTAGAGATACAGCACGGAAACAGGCCCTTCGGCCAACCGAGTCTGCTCCGACCAGCGATCCCCGCACATTAACTCTACCCTACACACACTAGGGACAATTTTACATTTATACCAAGCCAATTAACCTTCAAACCTGCACGTCTTTGGAGACGAAACTGAAGATCTCGGAGAAAACCTACGCAGGTCACGGGGAGAACGTACAAACTCCGTACAGACAGCGCCCGTAGCCGGGATCAAGCCCGGGTCTCCAACGCTACAAGCACTGTAAGGCAGCAACTCTACCGCTGCGCCACCGTGCCGCCCTTTTCGCATCTTTCTAAGTGCATGCAGGTTCTGAAGCGGTGTCGTTGCTTTTGCCTGGGAAAGCCGAGACTCTGCGTGGCTGTGATGGAGATGGACTTCCCATCCATGGTCTGCGTCCACCGCTAAGCCGCCCCACAGCCTGGGTCTGCTGCTGACAGATAGACACAAAGTGCTGGAGCAACTCAACAGGACAGGCCGCATCTCTGGAGAAAAAGGATGGGTGACGTTTCGGGTCAGGAACCCTTCTTCAGACGCGAAACATCACCAGTCCTTTCTCACCAGAGATGCTGCCTGATCCCGCTTGGATTACCCCAGCACTTTGTGTGCTGTCTTCAGTATAAACCAGCATCTGCTGTTCCTTCCCACACATTTTGCCTGCTGCTGCTGCTGCACACACTACAATACCCTTCATGGCAATCAGCTGCCTGAGGAAAAAAGGACATATAGCATTCAAAACTTGATGGAACCACTGCCTCATGGAGCCAGAGCCCTGGATTCGATATTGATCTCAGGCGCTGTTTGTGTGGAGTTTGCACGTTCTCTCTGTGACCACGTGGGTTTCCTCAGGGTGCTCTGGTTTCCTACCACATTCCAAAGACGTTTTCAGGTTAATTGGCCGGCTGTAAGTTGTCCCCAGTGTGTTGAGAGTGAATGAGAAAGTGGGATAACTTCGTACTGTGAACAGGTGATCGTTGGTCAGCATGGGCTTGGTGAGTCGAACAACCTGTTTCCATGCTGTATCTCTCAACTAAACTAAATGATTAAGTAACAAAACAATAGTTTTGTTGATCAATAAAACATACTTTTTATGTATTTGTTCCTTCTATGTGTCGTTTCAAAAATGAATCACCTGAATTGGATACTCTATTGCAAAGTTATGGCCTATTAAAGGTCACTATTTTTCACAAATATCTGGTGCTGTTGGTTCACTAAACTTGCAGGAAAGAGGATTTCATTAACTATGCTCCCACAAAAATCAATTTTTAATTAAAAAGTCCCAGGAAATAAATATAAAGAGCCTGTTTCAAATTTGCCATCATATGTAGAAGGTCACTCTCTATAATTTGAAAACAGAGTGAACTAATGAGAGGAGGCTGGATCACTGGAAGAGGTAATGAAGTAAGAAGACCAGGGGTCTTTGCGCTGACAGAGGATAGATGCCCATGGAGGGGACAGGGGCGTATGTCGGGGTCCTGAACACGTCTCAAGAGTCAAGTCAAGGGTGTTTGATTGTCACCCCCGCCAGCAACAGAACAACACAATTCTTCTGTTCAACAGAATGTCTGAAGAAGGGTTTCAGCCCGAAACGTTGCCCATTTCCTTCGCTCCAGAGATGCTGCTGCACCCACTGAGTTTCTCCAGCACTTTTGTCTACCAACAGAATCCTTACTTGCAGCTATGCAGGCCCATTGATGCAAGAACACACACATATATTGAGCATAATTAATAATACAAAAAATTAATAAATAGTAATATCGGCTAACCAGACCACGAATGTGCCAAGCCAAAATCCATACTGCAAATCAGGGCGGCAGTAAATTGTCTTGGGTACAATTGTAAATTGTCCCTGGGGCGTAGGGTGGTCTTAGTGTACAGGGTGATCGCTTGCCGGAGCAGTCTCGGTGGGCCGAAGGGCCTGTTTCCGTGCTGTATCTCTTAAGTCTAAAGTTTTTTTTTTCTGTTGTCTTTTGTTTCTTTCTTTTCTTTCTCTGTTTTGTTTTGTTATGTTAAATAAAACATTGAAAAAATTATATTTAATTAAAAAGTCTAAAGTCAAGAGTCAAGGCAAGGTTGTTCAATTGTCACATCTGGCAGCAACAGAATAATAAAGCTGTGGAGGCCAAGCCAATGCATATTTTTAAAGTGGAGGTGAACAGATTCTTGATTAGTAAGGGTGTCGGGGGGTTATGGCAAGAAGGCAAGAGAATGGGGTTGAGAGGGAAAGATTGATCAGGCCATGATTGAATGGCCGAGGAGACCCGATGGGCCGAGTGGCCTAATTCTGCTCCAATGACTAATAAACTTATGAATTTATGAATTTATGGGACAATGGCGTGGCACAGATGGAGTACTGTACGCACCAGAGGAAAGACATGACTACACTGGAGAGGATGCAAAGGAGATTCACCTGGATATTACCTGAGATGGGACATCTCACACCTACCTGCCGACCTAGACCCACTGCAGTTCGCCTACAGAGCCAACCGATCCACAGAGGACGCAGTCTCAACAACACTGAACCTCGTACTGTCGCATCTCGATCGGAAAAATACTTATGCCAGGATCCTCTTCATAGACTTCAGCTCTGCTTTTAACACAATCATTCCTCAGCAGCTGGTGGAGAAGTTGGAGCTATTGGGGATTGATGCTGGCACATGTAACTGGGTCCTGGACTTTCTATCGCAACGGCAGCAGACAGTCAGGGTGGGCAGTAGGACATCAAAAACCATAGCCGTGAGCACTGGCTCGCCCCCAAGACTGTGTCCTAAGCCCCCTGCTGTTTAGTCTGCTTACACACGACTGTACTGCCAGACTCAACAACAACTTCATCAACAAGTTCGCTGATGACACAACAGTGGTGGGTCTCATCAATGACAATGATGAGTCGGCGTACAGGATTGAGGTGGAGCTGCTCACAGGATGGTGCAAATCCCACAACCTCATTCTCAACGAGGGAAAAACTAAGGAGATGGTGGTTGACTTCAGGAGGGCGGGAAAACAACACCATACACCTCTGCACATCGACGGAGCTGATGTGGAAAGGGTCAGCAGCATGAAGTTCCTAGGACTCCACCTGTCAGATGACCTGACGTCCACGACCAACACCACAGCACTGGTCAAGAGAGCCCAGCAGCGACTACACCCTCTCTGAAGACTAGGGAAAGCAGGTCTCCCCACTACACACCTACAAACTTTTTATAGGGGGACAATCAGAATCAGAATCAGAATCAATTTATTTGTCATTTGGACCCCTGGAGGTCCAATCGAGAGCACTTTAACCTACGGCATCACTTCCTGGTTCGGGAGCTGCAAGGCGTACGAACGGCACCAACTAGATAGGATTGTGAAGACCGCCAGCAGGATTATTGGTGCTCCACTCCCTTTCCTGCTGGACATATACAGGAAGAGATGTATCAGCAGAGCCATCTCCATCATCAAAGACCCCTACCACCCATCGCATCACATATTCTCCATCCTGCCATCTCGGAAGAGGTACAGGAGCATTAGCTGCAAAACCAGCAGGATGCTCCTCAGCTTCTTCCCGCAGGCTATAAGACTGATAAACGGACTTTGCCCCCTGCCAAAGCATCGCGCACCAACCACCAACCTGGACACACTGCAGCAGAGCCACTGTCGTGCCGCTGCCGATCGGAACGCCTGTTGATGTTTAGTAGAGAGTAGAGTGTTTAATTTGTTCATGATATATGTATTTTTATTTCTATTTATTTTTTACTGCACACTGAATGGACACTGGTTGAGCAACGTTTTTTTGTTTCCTCTGGGTATGTGAGTACTCAGGAAAATGCCAATAAAGATATACTATACTATACTATTTGGGTTATGTGGGGGGGAGACTGGAGAGGCTGGGAGTGATTTTCTTGGATCGGGGGAGCTGATTGAGGTGTGATAAAAATTATGAGGGGTATGGGTACGGATATGGTAGATAGGAGGAACATTTTCCCCATTGCAGAGGTGTCCAAAACCAGCGGGGAGAGACTGTGAGAAGATGTGAACAATTTTACCCAGAGGTTGGTTGCAAACTTAAACGCAGTGCCTGGGGAAAGGGAGAGGCAGAATCTCTCAGAACATTTCAGTGGCATCTAAATGAGTCCTTGAATCAGCCAGGCATTGAAGGCTATGGTTGACACAAAATGCTGGAGCAACTCAGCGGGATAGGCAACATCTCTGGAGAGAAGGAATGGTTGACGCTTTGGGTCGAGACCCTTCTTCAGTCTTGACCCGAAAACGTCACCCATTCCTTCCCTCCATAGATGCTGCCTGTCCCGCTGAGTTACTCCAGCATTTTGTGTCTACCTTAAACCAACATCTGCACACACATTGAAGCCTATGGACCACCTGCTGGGATTAGATAGGTAGCTGAAGGCCGGCATGGATGGGTTGGGCCGAAGGGCCTGTTTCCATGCTGCACGACTCTACGCCAATTCTCTGGGACTTGATTTCTAAGGATTCGTGACTCTCCGGCTAATGACATTCTTCCTTATCTCCGTCACAAATGAACGATCATTTACGTAACTCCTTCAGGGCCCGTTGCGAGCGCTCCTCTCTATTTATGGGTTGTTGTGTTAGAAAAATGAGTGGAAGTGTTAAAATCTCTGTCTTCTCCTTTATTCACCCATCTGTCCTTTTTTTTTTGGTCAGTGCAGTGACAGTCAGTGGGGTCTACTTCTCAAAAGCCAGCACAGATCCCTCGGTGTGTAATACACAGAACTTTCAAACGAAAACCGCATTCAAAAATACTATTAGTTAATAAATGGTCTGTCCTTGTACCCATCCCAGATTCTGCAATGCTACCAATGCCAGGCAGAACAGGGAACCTTGCAGTGTATGCTAGAAATGAGTGTGTTTTTAATCTCGTTAGAAATTTAAGGGCCAATAGAATGGAAATGGAGCACCAGAGACCATAGCATCAGATTATAAAGACATATCTTTGGGAAGGAGAGGAAAGGGAATTTCTTTAGTCAGAGGGCGGAATATATTGCTGCAGAAGGCCAAGTCAATGGATATTTTGAAGGTGAAGATTGATAGATTCTTGATTAGTACGTGCGCCAGAGGTAATGGGGTTGAGAGGGAAAGATAGATCAGCCATGATTGAATGGCAGAGTATACTTGATGGGCCGAATGGCCTAATTCTGTTCCTGTCACTTATGAAGTTATGAAATGGTGACAGCGTTTTATAACTTCTTTCCTTGATTGTTAAAACAACAAAAAAAACTCAACGGCTGCCCTGGCAACCTCTGGCTTTGGTCATGATTCTGGGATAACACACGACAGTTGCAAGCCAATAGACTTGAAGTGCGGCCACTGTGGTGGGAAACAGGGAGCAGATGTGTAGACTTCAAGATCCCCACGTGCGATGGGCTTTATCCTCAGCTGCTAACTCTTTGCCATTTCGTTGCCCTTCTGCTGCAAGGTCAAGGCAAGATGTGTCATCCAGAGATCAGCAGAGCTGGGAGAACAAAGATCCCTCCACACCAGTCCCAGTGCACCATTAATATCATTGTACAATTGAGCAGAGTTCAGTTCCTCTCACATTGGAGGCAATGTCTAAATCTGCTAAACCAGCCGTGGCTCCATCACTCATTTACTTCTTTCAATGTGTGAAGCCCCAAATACTCTGTTGCTGTCTGCACAGCAGCCACTTACCAAAGCTGGATGGCAGGAGTCTGAAAAAAGGTCCCTGCCCAAAATGTCATCTACCCAGTTTAGTTTAGTTTAGTTTAGTTTAGTTTAGTTGAGAGATACAGCCTAGAAACCGGCCCTTCGGCTCCAAATCATCATCCCTCCTCCCCCCCTCCCACCATAAACCTATGTCCTCCTGGTTCTCAATTCTGTGCATTTACGTGTAACATTGTCAGCTCCCTATACAAGGTGACTCTTTGCAAACTTGCGTATGTATTGAATACAAAACTAAGAATTTCACTGTACCGAGTAATAGAGTCATAGAGTGATACAGCGTGGAAACAGGCCCCTCGCCCCCACTTGCTCACATCGACCAATATGTTCCTTCTACGCTAGTCCCACTTGCCTGCATTTGGCCCGTATCCCTCTAAACCTGTCCTATCCATGTACCTGTCTAATTGCTTATTAAACCTTGCACTAGTCCCTGCCTCAACTACTTCCTCCTCACACCTCGTCCATACCTTTGCGTGGAAAAGTCACCCGTCACATTCCTATAAAATCATTCCCCTCCCCTCCACTCCACCTTAAAACTGTGTCCTCTGGTTCTCGATTCCCCTACTCTGGGCAAGACACTGTGCGTCCACCCGATCTATTCCTCTCATGATCATGTGATAATAATGAATCAATTAATCAATAAATTAATCAATCAACCCTATCTATTGTTCTCATGATGTTATAGATGAGGATTTGGAGATCAATCAGACCCGGTGGACAGTGGTCACGGGCTGTAAAACTCCAGCATTGATGTAACATAGAAATAAATGCAGCCTTCAATGTAGCAGTTTATTGTGAGCCCACTTCTTGAATTATTTTTGCGCTGTTAATCATTAATAATGTAGGTCTCCCTCTGCAGCCTGCTGTGCAGCACCTGTACCTACAGAGTGCCACATACTGCGGCTCCAAACATCACAGCGACTACAGAGCAAAGCTTCATGCGCATGGTAACACCATCTGCAGCACAACTTGTTCTCGCCTAAATATAGGCCGCGTGTGGGTGAAGGGTTAAACAATAGCAAGGTTACCGTGGAAACGGACATCCTCGCTGAGGAGAGATGTCGGTTGAAACACTGTAAGTGCACACTCATCAGAGTGAGCGCACGTTTACACCTCGGCCTCTGTGAGTCTGCAGCGGCTGTGGCACTTTGCGGAGGTCAGGGAGGCGAGGACTACGGGAGGTGCGGTCCATCCAGGATGGGCGGTGCCACCTAGCCTCGTCTCATCGCTTGGTGGACCCTTGCTCTAACATCTCACCTAAAGAGCAGGCACAGTGGCGCAGCGGTAGAGCTCCGCTGCCTTACAGCGTCAGAGGCCCAGTTCAATCCGGACTACGGGTGCTGTCTGTACGGTGTTTGTTCGTTCTCCCTGTGACCACGTGGGTTTTCTCCGGGTGCTCTGGTTTCCTCTCACACTCCAAAGATGTACAGATTTGCAGGTTGATTGGCTTTAGTAACATTGTAAATTGTGCAGGAATCGTCGGCCGGCCGATCGCTGTTTCCACGCTGTATCTTTAAAGTTACTAAAGTAAAGTAACTCTTTATAAAATGTCTCCTACTTCAGGCAGATCAGGTGTGCACTAGAATTTGCTGGCAAGATCATCAATCCACTGCCTGTGGGAAGAGGGGAGCCACTAAATATATTGCAGGAACTTAATTTGAAGCCTCAGGTTGGCATAAATCAATAGCTCAGACGTGGCCTGCCTCGTATTTGTTTGTTTTTGCCGAGTCAGCAAGTTCCTCACACATTAGCCTCACGCTGATGAGAATTTTGGCAAGCTCGATGCAGATTAATTAATAAACAGGAAAACAAGTGTTACCGATATCTGGCTCTTTAAGTACAGAGGGCATCACATACAGCTGGCACTTTGAGAAAGATGGCGCAGCGGTAGAGTTGCTGCTTTACAGTGGTGTCTAGGTGCCCCCATATGTCAGTGGTGTCTAGGTGCCCCCCATATGGACCTGTTTCCGCAGTGTTTCTCTAAACTAAACTAAACTAAACTAAACTGGACTAAACTAAAAGGTACAACCTTGCTATGATCCATGTTGAATATACTGTTGCCTAAACCAGCGTTAGCATTTCCGAATCCTATCCCAAGTAGAACAAAATGAATAAATGGAAATACAAATGATAGGATAATCTATGTAGGAAGGAACTGCAGATGCTGGTTTAAAACAAACTTAGACACATAAAGCTGGAGTAACTCAGCGGTTCAGGCAGCATTTCTGGAGAAAAGGTGATGTTTTGGGTCAGGACTCGCTGAGTTACTGTTGTCTACTATAGTCCAGATGAAACATTCCAGGCATGGAACATTTTGTCTTTATTTACCCCCTGACTCTCAGTCTGATGAAGGGTCTCGACCCAGAATGTCACCTATTCCTTTTCTGCTGATTTCTCAATATGATCATGGCTGATCATCCAAAATCAGTACCCCGTTCCTGCTTTCTCCCCATATACCTTGATTCCATTAGCTCAAAAAAGCTATATCTAACTCTCTTTTGAAAACATCCAGTGAATTGGCCTCCACTGCCTTCTGTGGCAAATAATTCCACAGATTCACAACTCTCTGGGTGAAAATATTTTTCCTCATCTCAGTCCTAAATGGTCTACCCCTTATTCTTAAACTGTCCCCCTGGTTCTGGGTTCCCCCAACATTGGGAGAATTTTTCCTACATCTAGCCTGTCCAATCCCTTAAGAATTTTATATGCTTCTATAAAATCCTCTCTCATCTTTCTAAATTCCAGTGACTATAAGCCCAGTCGATCCATTCGTTCATCATATGTCAGTCCCGCCATCCCGGGAATTAACCTGGTGAACCGACGCTGCACTCCCTCAATAGCAAGAACGTCTTTCTGCACACAATACTCCAGGTGTGGTATCACCAGGGCCCTGTACAACTGCAGTTGGACCTCCTTTAGTTGTTAGCTTCATTGCATAGTTTCTACAAATAGATTCATTGTTCGAGTCATAGAGTCGTACAGCAAGGAAACTTGCCCACACCGGCCAACATGTCCCATCTACACTGGTCCCACCTGCCTGCATCTGGCTACGTCCCTCTAAACCCGTCCTGTCCAGGTAACTAAATGTTTCTTAAACATTGCGATAGTCCCTGCCTCAACTACCTCCTCGTTCCATCCACCCACCACCCTTTGTGTGTGTTCTCTCTGCTCTGCATGCAGAGTAATACACTGGGGGGGGGGGGGGGGGGGGGGGGGGGGGGGGGGGGGGCAGGGGGGGGGGGGGGGGGGTGGAATTGGTGCCGAGACTGGTGGTGAAGAACGCAAGGATGGTAAATGGATGGCACTTGGTAGATTTCACACACACCTGCACAGTTTATCAGCACAGATACAAGATGTGCACTTAAGCAAAGGATTAATGGCTGTTGTCCTTGCCTGGCCTTATCTTTACAGATGCGCAGCCTGTTCATTGTTCATGTAAACAGTTTAATTTGCCTCCTCATCACGCGGACCCTCAGAGCGTCCCGTGGTATTTTACCAGCGCGATCGCTGATCCCACTGAACAATTACCATCAATAAATCCAATCAGTATTTTCTGCCAGCGTTTCCATTCCTTTCTCTAAGCCGCTGGAGCTCTGTACTCGAGGCTAGATTTAAAAATTAACATTTACCAATTTTTAACCTTTTCAACTAATTTTCTGAGTTAAGTAAAATTTGGACCTCTATCAATTTTTTTTAGCCCAAGAGCTGAACAGCAGGGATAAAAATCCCTTCAGCCCATCTTGTCAATGTCGACCAAGTTGGCATGATGGGCAACTCACATTTGCCTGCATTTGCCCCACGTCACTCTAAGCCCTTCCTCTCCATATACTGTACCTGTCAAATGTCTTTCCAAAATTATAATTGTATTCACTTCCATAATTTCCTCTGGTTGCTCATTCCAGATAAGGACTACCCTCTGTGTGAAAATGTTGCCCATGACATCCCTCTTACATCTCTCCTTTCTCGCCTTAAGCCTGTGCCTTAAGAATCCTCTACCCTGTGGAAAAGACTGTGAGTGTTCACCTTATCCATGCCACTCCTGATCTTGTACACCTCAATAAGGTCACCCCTCATACTCCTGCACTCCAAAGAAAAAAGTCCCAACCTATCCAACCTCTCCCTGTAACTCAAGCCCACGAGCCCGGGTAGCATCCTGGTGAATTTCTTTGGCATCGTTTCCAACTTAATGCCACCATCCCTGTAGCTGGGTGGCCAGGACTGCCCACAGTCTACTGGTGTGTTGTCCATGCGTGGTCTCCAGGTGTGTTGTCCAGGTGTGGTCTCCAGGTGTGTTGGCCAGGTGTGTTGTCCAGGTGTGGTCTCCAGGTGTGTTGTCCAGGTGTGGTCTCCAGGTGTGGTCTCCAGGTGTGTTGTCCATGTGTGGTCCAGGTGTGTTGTCCAGGTGTGGTCTCCAGGTGTGTTGTCCAGGTGTGTTGTCCAGGTGTGGTCTCCAGGTGTGTTGTCCAGGTGTGTTGTCCAGGTGTGTTGTCCAGGTGTGGTCTCCAGGTGTGGTCAGATGTGGTCTCCAGGTGCGTTGTCCAGGTGTGGTCTACTCCAGGTGTGGTCTCCAGGTGTGTTGTCCAGGTGTGGTCTCCAGGTGTGGTCTCCAGGTGTGTTGTCCAGGTGTGGCCAGATGTGGTCTCCAGGTGCGTTGTCCAGGTGTGGTCTCCAGGTGCATTGTCCAGATGTGGTCTTCAGCTGTGTTGTCCAGGTGTGGTGTCCCGGTGTGTTGTGTCCAGGTGTGTTGTCCAGGGGTGTTGTCCAGGTGTGTTGTGTCCAGGTGTGTTGTCCAGGTGTGGTCTCCAGGTGTGTTGTCCAGGTGTGGTCTCCAGGTGCGTTGTCCAGGTGTGGTCTCCAGGTGTGTTGTCCAAGTGTGGTCTCCAGGTGTGTTGTGACCAGGTGTGTTGTGACCAGGTGTGTTGTGTCCAGGTGTGTTGCCCAGGTGTGTTGTTCAGGTGTGGTCTCCAGGTGTGGTCTCCAGGTGTGTTGTATCCAGGTGTGTTGTCCAGGTGTGTTTTCCAGGTTTGGTCTCCAGGTGTGTTTGTCCAGGTCTGTTGTCCAGGTGTGTTGTCCAGGTGTGTTTGTCCAGGTGTGTTGTCCAGGTGTGGTCTCCAGGTGTGTTGTCCAGGTGTGGTCTCCAGGTGTGTGGTCTCCAGGTGTGTTGTCCAGGTGTGTTCTCCAGGTGTGTTGTCCAGGTGTGTTCTCCAGGTGTGTTGTCCAGGTGTGTTGCCCAGGTGTGTTGCCCAGGTGTGTTGTCCAGGTGTGGTCTCCAGGTGTGTTGTCCAGGTGTGGTCTCCAGGTGTGTTGTCCAGGTGTGTTGTATCCAGGTGTGGTCTCCAGGTGTGTTGTATCCAGGTGTGGTCTCACCCACATACTTGGTTTCAGTCAGCTATCGTACCCCCGCAATGCTCCTGACATTCAAAACTGGCAAAGAAATGCTAAAACCAGCTAAAAACAAACAAGAACACAAATCTTAAACAACAACCAAAACATATAAATGTTTGAAACACTCGAACAATTAGAAATGATACAGAAAGAGCTGAGACACGTACAACTGAACGGCAGCAATGTGGTTAAATTGCCAGACGAACAAGCCAGACATATCGGCAGAGATGAGTTTCAATCCCATTGGGGCTACTGCACAATTTACGTTCAGTTAATTAAATAGATTCTGGAATTAAAAAGCCATTATCAGTGATGCTGACCATGAAACCACCAGATTGTAGTGAGAACACGGCTGATTCACTAATGGCCTTCAGGGAGTGAAGACTGAGCCAGCCTGGCTACATGTGACAGTGGGCCCACCGAGCCTTGCTGTTGCCTCTTTAGCACATGGACAGGCACATGGAGAGGAAGGTTTAGAAGGATACAGGTCAAACGCAGGCAAATAGGACTGGTTTAGATGGGACAGCTTGGTTGGTATGGGCGAGGTTGGGCTGAATGGCCTGTTTTCGTGCAGTGACTCGGGTGAAGCATCAGCTTGGCGTCGGGCAGCCACTGGTGGGCTCTCCACGCCGGCCTTTACACTGCGGCACAGCTCGAATAAACAAGATAACAGTTGACAACACCGCACTACCCCCAGGTACGTCATTATGCACACCAGCACCAACCTGGTGCACACACGTGCACACGATGCACGCACGCACATACACATGCACACACCCACATGCGCACACACAATGCATGCATGCACATAATCAATGCATACACGCACACACACACACACACACACACTCAGGCACGCACAAGGATACACAATGCACATATACACTCCCACGAGCAAACACACATGTACGCACTTTCACACACAGACATGCACACATAGCTTTCCAATGCAGGACACGAACACTACAACTGCAGCAAATGCCACATTTTGCATGAATATTGCGATACCCTTTCTCAACATGAAGTACTTGCCCTTTGAATGTGGTAGAAAAACAGGTCCTGGCTTTTCGTTTAAGAAATAGTTTGCAAATCATTTTGCAGAATTTGTAGACGTTGATGTACACACAGTGTACAGTGGGGTTACATAAGCACTGTGTGTGACGGGCACTGTGTACAGTTGCCAATGAGTAGTGTAGTCCATGTACAGAGGGTGCAGTATATAGCGGATGCCATGTATATTGGGCATCATCTACAGTGGGCACAATCTTCTCCTTCAGTGCAGTCCTGCCAGCTGAGTTCACATCGTCACTTACCCTGTCCCAGCCTTGCCCTCCACTTTCACATCTACTCTCCATGTTGGTTGCTCCCAGGAGAACCCAGTTTCTCTCAGAGCTGTAATCCCATCGCCTTGAACCACTGGAGATTAATACTTCCACTCACGCATTGTATGATCACGTTCTCATCGCTATTTGCACTTTTTATACTAATATTGTTTGTTTTTTACATATATATTTATATATATACACACATACATTGAACTTTTTTTCTTGATTGTTCAGATTCACATTCAGATTCAACTTTAATTGTCATTGGCAGTGTACAGTACAGAGACTGTTAGCATCTCCCTGGAAGAGCGACATAGAATATGATTTCAATAAATAAATCTATTTACATGCATACAGTCATAGTGTTTTTCCTGTGGGAGGAATGTCCGGGGGGGGGGGGGGTGATTGGCAGTCACCGGGGTGCAGTGTTGAGTAGTGTGACAGCCACAGAGAAGAAGCTGTTCCTGGACCTGCTGGTCCGGCAACGGAGAGACCTGTAGCGCCTCCCGGATGGTAGGAGGGTAAACAGTCCAAGGTTGGGGTGAGAGCGGCCCTTGGTGATGCTGAGCGCCCTTTGCAGACAACATTATTATATTGTTTACAGTGTGCTATGTTTACATATTCTGTTGTGCTGCTGCAAGTAAGAATTTCATTGTTCTGTCTGGGACACATGACAATAAAACTCTCGACTCAGATCCTCTGATGGCACAGCAAACTCCTGCCTGGAAAAGATGTGACAATCTTAAATTGTTTCCATTGTTTCGGGATTCAGTATTAACTGCATCGCGCCTCCAGTAAATTACAGGATGGTGGGGGAGTGAGAGGGGATGTTCAGGCACTGACCCTTCCATTAATTAAGTGTTACAGTTCAGCCATCTTATGCCTCAGTGCTGCAAGTGAAATATTTAATGTAAACCCATTTTTAAATGCATGGGACTTGCTAATTTGTTTTAATGCAGAGACAGCGTTTTAGTGTCATGTTCAATTAAGATATCTTGCTAAAAGTGAGCTCTGGATTTTCATCCCGATCTTTGTCACTAAATTCTTTTAAAAAATTCAGAATGGTTTGTCAAATCGACCCAGAGGAAATGATTTTGACATTACACAGCAATAGGCTGAGAACTTGGTTTCTGTGGGGTTGTAGCATTTGCATAAACTCCCGATGTTTTAAAAGGCAGAATGAAATTTAATTAACAAATACCTTTTTTGACAAAACTAATCTTCTTGCAGGGACGGTGTATTGGAGTGCAGGAAATGCAAGTCATTGTGAAGGAGGTTGGATAGATAGCAGTGTATTGGTGGAGAACATGGACAGGGTTCAATGTGAATAGGTCACCAGGCATCCACCATATTCAGCGGTGTAGTGGTTAAATCACAGGGCCAGCAGCCACCGGTCTTTGTCATTGATCCAGAGATCTGAGTTCAAATCCCACAGGGGAATTTAAATTCAGGTAATTCAATAAATCAGATTTTTTTTTTTAAATGTTAGTCTCAGCAACAATAATCATGAAACTGCTGGTGTTTTTTAGTTGGAAAGCCTTCCTGGCTCACTAACAGATAGACACACACTACGCTGGAGTAACTCAGTGGCTCAGGCAGCATCTCTGGTGAAAAGGAATTGGTGACGTTTTGGGTCGAGACCCTTCTTCAACTCACTACCAGACCTGGGCTCAGTCTGACAGAGTGACCATCAATAGCAGGCCTCCTCCCTGGTCATGACTGACCTTGGATGATGCATCCTAGTTTCCCGGTGATGTGTGGTCGGATGCAAGCCTGGGCGATCGATGTCATATGGAGGACAGGCTGTTGCCCATGCAGCATGTGCCCCCTCTCCACGTCGCTGATCGATCCAAAGGAACAGGGAGCGTCCACCTTCCCGTGCAGGTTTATAGCCTCTGCCCACTGCCCATCAGTCGTGGATAAACACTAAACACCAGTCCACTGCTCGTTACTGCATCACAGTAGGTGAATGAGGAAATAAAGAGATCAAGTGAGCTACATTATTTTGGTGGTGTTGCTGCCTCACAGTTCCAGGGACTGGGGTCGTTGCTGACCTATGTGGAGTTTGCATGTTCTCCCTGTGATCGCGAGGGTTTCCTCCGGCTGCTCTAGTTACCTCCCACATCCCAAAGCCCGCGGGCAGGTTAATTGGCCCTGGAATGTTTCCACTTCATATAGGTCTTGGTATTGGTTCATTATTACCAAAATACAATGAAAAGCTTTGTGTGCATGTTATCCAGTCAAATCCAATCAGACTAGACATGAGTACAATCGCCCCATACACAGTTATAACAGGTAGTGCAACGAGAAAAATGCCAGAGTGCAGAATACATTATTGCAGAATGGTCATGTTACAGTTCATGGAGTGATACAGCATGGAAACAGGTCCTTTGACCCAACTTGCTAATGCGGACCAAGACGTCCCACCTGCCCACATTTGGCCCATCTTCCTCCTGATGTCCTTGTGTATGTTCCCAAGTTCCTAAAACTCCTCCAAGACAGACATGCCAATACCGGTCCCATGCCTCCTTTTGCTGACCAGGGCCTCAGTTTTCTAGTCATTCAAGCTTCCTTACTTCCACCTGCTTTGCCCTTCATCCTAACATGCATATCCTCAACCCATGTCATCATGCTTTTAAAAACATCCCCCTTTCTAGACATTCCTTTACTGCAAACAGCCTACTCCAATCAACTTTAGCAAGTGCATGTCTAATACCATTAAAGTTGGCCTTCCCCTGCACCAACCTTTACTTTAGTTTAGTTTAGAGATACAGCATGGAAAATTCTTAAGGGGTTGGACAGGCTAGATGCAGGAAGATTGTTCCCGGTGTTGGGGAAGTCCAGAACATGGGGTCACAGTTTAAGGATAAAGGGGAAATCTTTTAGGACTGAGATGAGGAAAACATTTTTCACTCAGAGAGTGGTGAATCTCTGCCACAGAAGGTAGTTGAGGCCAGTTCATTGGCTATATTTAAGAGGGAGTTAGATGTGACCCTTGTGGCTAAAGGGATCAGGGGGTATGGAGAGAAGGCAGGTACAGGATACCGAGTTGGATGATCAGCCATGATCATATTGAATGGCGGTGCAGGCTCGAAGGGCCGAATGGCCTACTCCTGCACCTATTTTCTATGTTTCTATGAAACAGGCCCTTCAGCCCATTGAGTCTGCGCCAATCAGCGATCCCCGCATAGTAACACTATCCTACACACACTCCTCATTCCATTCACTAATCTTCCTATTACTATCCACACTTGCATATGGCACGGAATAATCTGGAGGTAATATTATTTTCATCTTTTGCCTAACTCCCTGTATTCACTACGTAGGACCTCATCCCTTT
This sequence comes from Leucoraja erinaceus, assembly GCF_028641065.1. Taxonomy (NCBI): domain Eukaryota; kingdom Metazoa; phylum Chordata; class Chondrichthyes; order Rajiformes; family Rajidae; genus Leucoraja; species Leucoraja erinaceus. Next base: position 8,882,677 of record NC_073408.1, read on the forward strand.
TCCTAACTATGTCATTTGTGCCGACGTACCCAATGACTTCTGGCTGCTCCCCCTCCCCCTTGGGAATGTTCTACAGCTGCTCCGAGACATCCCCGACCCTGGCACCCCAGAGGCAACACACTAACCTGGAGTCCCGTTGATTCCCATAGGTTCTCCTGTCTGTGCGTTCAAACTTGCTTTCGAACCTTTGTATGTTCTGCCTGACGGGAGCGGGGAGAAGAGGGAATGACCAGCGGGTGAATGGTCTTTGATTAGAGTCATAGAGTTACACTGCGTGGAAATAGGCTCTTCGGCCCAACTTGCTGACACCAACCAACGTGTCCCATCTACGGTACACAAAAATGCTGGAGAAACTCAGCGGGTGCAGCAGCATCTATGGAGCGAAGGAAATAGGCAACGTTTCGGGCCGAAACCCTTCTTCAGACTCTACAGTGCGTTTGGCCCATATCTCTCTAAACCTGACCTTATCCATGTACCTGTCTAAACGTTTCTTAAATGTTGCGTTAGTCCCTACCTACCTCAACTACTTCCTCCAGCAGCTCATTCCATACACCCACCACCCTTTGTGTGAAAAGGTTACCCCTCACGTTTCTGGTGTATCTTTCCCCCCTCACCTAAACCAATGTCCTCTGGTTCTCGATTTGTCTACACTGGGCAAGAGATTCTGTGTGTCTACCCGATCTATTCCTCACATGATTTTGTACATGATTATGTTGGCTGCTTTCCTGAGACAGCCTGAAGTGTAAATGAACGCCATCAACGGATTATTTTTAAGGTGGAAATTGACAAATTCTTGATTAGTACGGGTGTGGGAGGTTATGGGGCGAAGGCAGGAGAATGGACTTGAGAGGAAAAGATAGATCAGTCACGATTGAATGGCAGAGTAGACCTGATGGGCCGAATGGCCAAATTCCGCCCCCCAGATCATATGAACTTATGAAGTAGAGATGAGAGACTGGGAGTGCTGGTGCAATTGAGCCTGCCTTATGCTCTGGGATTTCTGCATTAGTTGAAATCCCAGACAAATGGAGCTGTTGTCAGAAGAGACGAATGATTATTCCGCATTAAATTAATCCACGGGCACTTAAAGTGATGTCATCAATTTGTTTTTCTTTGAACATGACTTTTCTTAAAAGGGTTGGTGTTTTGTGAAAATGGTAAATACCAGAGTGCGTGTGTTGCCTGATGCTGTGGGTCTGTTTGCAGGGAGCTCCCCCCACTGCTGGAACAAACACAGTGCTTCTCCACGCAAACAACTGCATCCGACGCCAACACGTCAAGATCAATGAATGGTGTTCGCAGAGTGCCCGCCTCCAAGGGGCTCGTGTGTAGGAAGGAACTGCAGATGCTGGTTTAAACCGAAGATAGACACAAAAGGCTGGAGTAACTCAGCGGGACAGGCAGCATCTATGGAGAGAAGGAATGGGTGATGTTTCGCGGGCGAGACCCTTCTTCAGACGGACGATCCTGAAACGTCACCCATTCCTTCTCTCCAGAGATCCTACCTGTCCCACTGAGTTACTCCAGCATTTTGTGTCTATCTGGTCAAGGAGGAACTGCAGATGTTGGAAAATCGAAGGTAGACAAAATTGCCGGAGAAACTCAGCGGGTGCAGCAGCATCTATGGAGCGAAGAAAATAGGCAACGTTTCGGGCCGAAACGTTGCCTATTTCCTTCGATCCATAGATGCTGCTGCACCCGCTGAGTTTCTCCAGCAATTTTGTCTACCTTTTGTGTCAATGCACTGAGTTCAGTTTAGTTTATTGTCACGTGCACTGAGGTACAGTGAAAAGCTTTTGTTGTGTGCTATCCAGTCAGCGGAAAGACAATACATGATTACAATCGAGCCATTTACAATCGATTACAATCGAGCCATAGGCAATGATGGTCCAATTCTATACGGCCATCGTAGAGTCTGTCCTCACTTTCTCCATCATGGTCTGGTTTGGCTCAGCCACCAAGCACGACACCCGGAGGCTGCAGCGAATCGTCCGATCAGCTGAGAAGGTTGTTGGCTGCAACCTTCCCTCCATCGATGAACTGTACACTGCAAGGGCCAGGATGCGAGCGGGCAAGATCATCTCTGACCCCTCTCACCCTGGCCACAAACTCTTTGAATCACTTCCCTCTGGAAGGCGACTTCGGACTGTCAAAGCTGCCACAGTCAGACATAAAAACAGCTTTTTTCCACGAGTAGTTGCTCTACTCAATAACCAAAAATCTGTAGCCTCCTTGTGCTCTGGTATTTTATTTAATTCACACGTTTAATCAAGAATGTTTTATTATTAATGTTTAATGTTTTATGTGTCATTCCTAACTGTCACTGTATGTCGTTGTCACTTGTGGGCGGAGCACCAAAGCAAATTCCTTGTATGTGAATACTTGGCCAATAACTTATTCATTAATTTACAGTGTATGGTACAATGATAAGGGAATAACGTTTAGTGCAAGGTCCGATCAAGGATTGTCCGAGGGTCACCAAAGAGGTAGAGAGTAGTGCAGTACTGCTCTCTGGTTGTGGTAGGACGATTCAGTTGCCTGATAACAGCTGGGAAGAAACTGCCCCTGAATCTGGAGGTGTGCGTTTTCACACTTCTATACCTTATGGGAGAGTGGTGTGGGGAGTGGCCAGGGTGCAACTCATCCTTGATTATGCTGCTGGCCTTGCCGAGGCAGCATGAGGTGTAACTGGAGTCAATGGAAGCTTTCTCTGGCAGCTCGTTCCACATACCCACCACCTTGTGTGTGAAAAGGTTGCCCCTGAGAACTACTTTAAGTCCTTCCCCTCTCACCTTAAACCTTTGGCATCTAGTTTTGAACCCTAACCTGAGAAAAAAGACTGACCATAGATACAACATGCTGGAGTAACTCAGCGGGACAGGCAGTACCTCTGGAGAGAAGGAATGGGTGGCGTTTCAGGTCGGGACCCTTCTTCAGACCCGAAGCAGGATTGAGAGCCAGGAGCAGGAATAAATGGAGCAGGATTTGGAACTGGGGTCCAAATCCCGGAGCTGGAATGGGATTGGGCTGGAGGAGGTTGGAGCTGGACTAGTATTCGGAGTGGGACTGGGAGGTGTAGAGTAAGCGAGGGGATGTGGTGAATATGGAATAAGACTTGGACCAGGAATAGGACTCCTGGGTTGGGAGCTGGCGTTGGGACTGGAAGTTGGAGAGAGCAGGATTTGGGACGGGGTGTGAGGGAGAGCAGGAGCGAGATGGAGGTTTTGTTGGGTTTGGGGCTGGACTGGGAACCGAGGAGGAATGGGCCCACAAGGCATCTGATTGCGACACGATGCAACAACCAGTAAACCAGGGAGAAGACTTGATAAAACAATTTGTTTTTGGTGCCCTTGGCCGTCTAGAAACAGTAGGATTTAATAAACAACTTTTATCCCCAAGAAAATACACAAGCAGTATTACTGTGATTTGTTAGCCTCCAATAAACAGAAGCAAAATGTCATTTATCGGAACACAAATGCCTTTGGCGTGGAGACGGATTTGGGCCGAGAGACGGCAGCATTTAAAGGGTGGAAGGGCAGAGGAGAGAGGATATCGCTGCGCTCTTTCTACTCACCACGGCTGGTGAATCATTGCCAGCGGGCCACGTGTGGCAGCTTTGCCTAAGATGTGGGTGGCATTAAACATGACAGCTCGAGGAGTTCCCTTCACCACCACTGCCCCAGGACCTTTCAAGACAAAGAAAACGACTTGAGTTTTAATATTCCTATTACCGCACATCTCAGCGTGCTGGTGTGTAAGGAGAGCAAACAAGGGTAGGATTCATAAACATAAGGAATCGTGCACTCTTTGCTGGGCTGTTCACAAATACATTCATTGAACCTGCACCAACAATTTGCAATTACATACTGTAGCACCTTTGACACCACAAAATCGACCTCAGCGACGTGCAAGTAGTCACTCAAAGACATTTGGGTCACTCGGTCAAAGTGGCCGGTTTATAAGGAGCGTGTGAAAGGGGCAGAGGAAGAAATTCCAGAGCGTTCGACTCGTGAGCCTGAAGGCACGGTCCACGGTGGTGGAGTGAGGGAATCGGTGGCCCGCAGCAGGGTGACACACTGGCGCAGCTGGTAGAGCAGCTGCCTTACAGCGCCAGAGACCAGGGTTCGATCCTGAACATGGGTCCTGTCTGTACGTTCACCCCACATTCAACCATGTGGGTTTTCTCTGGGTGCCAGTACCCCAGACAGGACATGTCGGGACTCACTCAAAAGGTGTGCGGGCATGTTGGTTACTTGGCTCCTGTAAATTGCAGTTGTGCAGGACATAGAAATGGTGTGAGAGTGATCGATGGTTGGTGTAGACTTGGGCCAAAGGTCCCGTTTCCATGCTGCATCTCTAAACTAAACTAAACTAAACAAGCCTCCAAGAATTGGGGGAGAACGAGCCTGTGGGATTGTCATAGATGCAATGACAGACATAAACCAGGGCAAGACTTCTCACACTGAGGGGTCTTCCTGAGTTCTAAATAACACAGCATACAAGGAGGACATTCAACTCATTGTACTATATCTATGGCAAAAATGCTCAATCCCATGTCTATCCTCCGCCCACAGAGCTTCATTTTCACAGGCCAATCAACCTACAAACCCACACGTCTTCGAGATGTGGGAGGAAACCGGAGCACCCGGAGAAAACCCACGCGGTCACAGGGAGAACATGCAAGTTCCACACAGAGAGTACCCGAGGTGAGAATCAAACCCAGGTCTCTGGCGCTGGGAAACAGCAGCTCTACTAGCTGCGCCACTGTGCCGGGCCCTAATTATATGGGAAATGGTTGGAATTACCCAATGGTTGGAATTTGTGTACATCTGGAAAGACAGAGCCCGATGGCATTGTGCAGGGAAATCCTGCCTCTCTCAGGAGGTAACTGAGATAGATTGATGAAGGCAGGTTGATAGGCAACGTCGACGTAGACATCAGTAAACCATTTGACAAGGTCTCACATGGTAGGCTGGCGCAGAAAGGAACGCACATGGTGGGCCGAAGGGCCTGTTTCTGTGCTGCTTTGCTCGATGACTCTTACTATCTGCGATCTATAAAACTATTGTTTGTGTCAAAGAGTGGTGAATCTGTGGAATTCATTGCCACAGACAGCGGTGGAGGCCAAGTCAAAGGGTATTTTTAAAGCGGAGGTCGACATTAGTAAGGACGTCAAGGGCTTTGGGGAGAATGCAGGAGAATAGGGTTGAGAGGGAAAAATAGATTGGCCATGAATGAATGGTAGAATAGATTTGATGGGCCGAATGGCCTAATTCAACTCCTAGGGTCTTGTGGCCCAACAGTACTTTCGCCAATCATATTAAATTTTGATCTTCTGGTCACCGACTCTCCCAGAAAGTGTTAAACGGTAACAAATTAGGAGTGCCTTTGAAATGTTTCCTGGTCCCCACATGCAGTGGATCCTTCAATGAAATGTCCCTGTTTAAAATTTTAATAGCATTATATATTATACATCACTAATATCCATCTAAATAATAAATCACACATCACGCTGCAGCACCGTTTAGCATTAGCATTACTACGTTAGAAATTAAAGGATAATTAACAAAAGACGACAATTATTTTAAAGTTTAATCTTTCTACTGCTTTGGCAGTGGAGGCAGCTGTGGGTTCGCTAATCCTGAGTCAGTGAAGATGCTGGCATGTATCTTTACAGCGACAGGCAGACAGGCAGGCAGGCAGGCAGACAACCCAGCCACTGATCCAAATTAATGGAATATTGCCATGAAATTTAATTTAGATTGTTTGATCTTTTCAAATTTAAAGATCACAAAGGCTCAATTCCATGCGCTCAATTTATTCCCCAAAAGGACACAAAGAGCTGCAGTTACTCAGCGGGTCAAGCAGCACCCAGCACATTTATTGTGTATTAGTTCTTGAGTCACAAGAGCAGAATTAGGCCATTCGGCCCATCACGTCTACTCCGCCATTCAATCATGGCTGATCTATCTTTCCCTCTCAACTCCATTCCCCTAAGCTTCGATGCCTTTACTAATCAAGAATCTACTAATCCCCGCTGCAAAAATACCGAAGGGCTTGGCCTACGCAGCCATCCGTAGCAATTGCGTACTGTTTTGGTCCTGGCAGTGACCTGAGATCTCAACCCTGCTTTGCTCAGGACATCCATTCATGAACAAAATGGGCTGCGGTCAACAAACCACCCTCACACTTGATGTCCACAAGTCTAATCTGCAGCTCTGAAGACCATTCCTTCCCGAATAAAACACCGAGCCCTCCTGCTAATTCCCACTTCCTGCAAGTCCGCAACAGTTGTACCGAGTCATCAATGCCCAGAGTCGGGGGTGGCGCCCACAATGGTTGCCTCGCCAACAGTCTGTCTCGTCCTTTCCTTCTTTGTTGGTTTTTAGTTTGTGTTAAATGTATGTTTTAGTGTTCTTCAGCTTGTTTTATGTGGGGGTGGGGGAAACTTTTTTTAATCTGTTACCTCGAGGGAGCTGCGATTTTTTTCAGTATCGTATCTCTGTCCACACTGCGGCCTAACATCGAGGAGCTGGCTGGCGGTACTTCAGGGAGCTCCAACCGTGGGTGCCTGCAGGACAACACCGTTGAGCTGGCGATCCCTTTGCCAGGGATCGACCTCGGAAACTCCAACCGTGGGAGACTGCGGACTTAACATCGCGAATTCCACGCCCCTGGTTAGGGACTGACTTCGGGAGCTCCAGGCCCTAGGAGCTTCGACCACCCTGACACTGGAGTTTCCATCGCCCGACGCGGGAGAATAAAGAAGGAAGAAGATTGGACTTTATTGCCTTCCATCACAGTGAGGACTGTGGGGAATCCACTGTGGTGGATGTTTATGTTAACTTTTATGTAGTTGTGTGTCTTGGTGCTTTTTTTTGTATGGCTGTATGGTAATCGAGTTTCACTGTACCTTAATTGGTACATGTGACAATAAACTGGCCTTGAAACCTTGAATAACCAGAGGACAGCGTTTGATGGCACTGGGCCTGTACTCGCTGGAGTTTAGAAGGATGAGAGGGTGCCTCATTGAAACTTACCAAATAGTGAAAGGCCTGAATAGCGTGGATGTAAAGAAGATGCTTCCACTTGCGGGAGAGTCTAGGACCAGAGGCTAGAGTCTAGGGCACAGAATAAAAGGATGTACCTTTAGAAAGGAGATAAGGAAGAATTTTTTTTAGTCAGATGGTGGTGAATCTGTGGAATTTATTGCCACAGGTGGCTGTGGAGGCCAAGTCAGTAGATATTGTTAAGGTGTAGATTGACAGATTCTTGATTAGTACGGGTGTCAGGGTTTAAGGGGAAAAGGCAGGAGAACGGGGTTGAGAGGAAAAGATAGATCAGCCATGAATAAATGGTTGAATGGACTCGATGGGCCAAATGGCCTCATTCTGCTCCTTGAACTTATGAATGGGACACAAACCGTAACCGGAAGGACCTTCCCGACTCTGTTGTCTCGACAGTGTCATGCAATGTTGGACAATCACTTGAGAGACAGATTGAGAATTTAAAATCCAATCTGAACGTGTAAAAGATTGCGACTCAAAACTTTGCTGGCTTTACCTTGCACTAAATGTTATTCCATTATAATGGTAGACACAAAATTCTGGAGTAACTCAGCAGGACAGGCAGCATCTCTGGAGAGAAGGAATGGGTGATGTTTCGGGTTGAGGCCATTCCTTCTCTCTAGAGATACTGCCTGCCTGCCTGTCCTCCAGCATTTTGTGCCTACCTTCAATTTAAATCAGCATCCGCAGATCTTTCCGACACATTCCCGTATCATGTATCTGTACACTGTGAATGGCACGATTGTAATTGTGTTTTGTCTTTCTGCTGACTCGGTATATGTGACAATAAACAAAACTGAACTGAAGTTGTCTGTGCATTCCCTCCTGGCCTGCTGAGTGCCTCCAGCACTTGGTCTTAAGGTCATAAGTAATAGGAGCAGAATTAGGTCATTCGGCACATCATCTACAGTACTTCAATCATGGCTGATCTAACTCTCCCTCCTAACCCCATCCTCCTGACACCCGTACTAATCACAAATCTATTTTTCTCTGCTTTAAAAATATCCATTGACTTGGCCTCCACAGCATTCCGCAGCAAAGAATTCCACAGATTCCCCACCCTCTGACTAAAGAAATCCCTTTTCATCTCCCTCCTAAAGAAATTTACAAAATTCTTACGGGGTTGGACAGGCTAGATGCAGGAAGATTGTTCCCGATGTTGGGGAAGTCCAGAACAATGGGTCACAGTTTAAGGATAATTAGGGGGAAATCCTTTAGGAACATGATGAGAAAAACATTTTTCGCACAGAGAGTGGTGAATCTCTGGAATTCTCTGCCACAGAAGGTAGTTGAGGCCAGTTCATTGGCTATATTTAAGAGGGAGTTAGATGTGGCCCTTGTGGTTAAAGGTATCAGGGAGTATGGAGAGAAGGCAGGTACAGGATACTGAGTTGGATGATCAGCCATGATCATGTTGAATGGCGGTGCAGGCTCGAAGGGCCGAATGGCCTACTCCTGCACCTATTTTCTATGTTTCTATGAATGTCCTTTAATTCAGAGGCTATGCCCATTAGTCCTAGACTCCCACTAGTGGAAACATCCTCTCCACATCCACTTGTGTTTAGATGAGACCAGTGAGCAGAACACAGGAGATGGGACGGGACAGAGATGGTTTTGCACACAGCTGGATCTGCAGGTTATGAAAGACTCTGATAAGAATTACTCATGCGGTGGAGGAGCAGAGGGGCAAAGTAGGCAACATAATCAGTTAAATCACGCAATTAAAACCAAAATCCACTCAATCGTTGAAATCCCCAGTTATCGAGGGGAGTTAATTAACTGCCATCTTCTACAGTTTGTTAGCACATAATTTAAGCTGAATATAACATTGTCCATAAATTAAAAGTGAACAAGCAATCATTCTGTTTATTATTTTGTTGAGTTGTTTCTATTAAATCGGAATTAAGCTGATGAAACGATGTTGAATTGGCCACCATTTATAGATAATGCGATTGGGAATTCAGACCCGGCTGAGAATGTAGAGGCTGTTTGCAGTTCGTGTTCAAAATTCAGCAGAGTTCCCTCTGAATCAAACGCCTCTCCTTATTACCGGTTGTTCATAAGCTCATAAGTCATCGGAGCAGAAATAGGCCATTCAGTCCATCGTCCACTCCGCCATTCCATTGACATTGGTATTGGTTTATTATTGTACCCATAGATCGGGTAAATGCACAATGTATTTTGGGGCGCCGCATTGAAGGAGCCTCTGCCTACAGTCTGTCCATTTTTTTCCATCTTTTTTTAATATGGGTTTGTCTAGACAGTTTGTTTTGGGGATTCTTTAGTTTTTCTATGTGGGGGAGGGGGGGAGGGTAAGGGGGAAACTGTTTCCTAGTCACTTCCTGGCGAGGATGTGATTATTTCTCCGTGTCGCGTCCTCGCCCCCCCCCCTCCTTGCGGCCTACCAACTGGATCGTGCGGCCTTTCCTACCAGAGACCGGGGACCGGACCAGAGCTTCAGCAGCGGCGGCACGGCGCTGGATTCACCGCGGAGCGGGCGATACCTACCTGGATCGCTGTTTGAAGCTCCAGTGCATTGGGCCTGCAGCATCGATATCGCAGGACTGTGGTACGTGGAGCTCCCAGCACGGGCGGCGCTGACTTCAACATTGTGGAGTCCTGGGACCCCTTTGCCGATGGCCGCCAGCGTGAATCTTTGCCCGGCACGGCCTGGGGACTTCAGGAGCCGGTGGGAAGCGGACGATTTGGAGGCCCACGCCACTGAGGTTGGCCTCCCGTTCTGACGGCTGCCCGTAGCGGCAACTGCAGAGGGCTCCAGAGGCCCCGACCTCGGGTGAACATCAGAGGAAGATGACTGACTTTGGTGCCTTCCCTCACAGTGGGAAACTTTTGATTCTGCTGTGTGGGGATGTTTTATGTTGAACTCTATCGTGTGTTGTGTTCTTTATTTTTATTGTATGGCTGTATGGTGATCACACATTTCACCGTGCCAACTGGCACATATGACAAATAAATGTATCTTGTATCTTGTAAGGGTAGGGGAATCGGGAACTAGACGACATAGGTTTAAGGTGATGGGGAAAAGATTTAATAGGAACCTGAGGGGTAACGTTTTCACGCAAAGGGTGGTATGTGTATGGGTTGAGCTGCTGGAGGGGGTAGTTGAGGCAGGTACTATCGCAACGTTTAAAAAAACATTTTGACAGGTACATGGATAGGACAGATTTAGATGGATACGGACCAAGCGCAGGCAGGTAGGACCAGTGAACATGTTAGCCAGCAGGGGCAAGTTTGGCCGAAGGGCCTGTTTCCATGCTGTATGAATCTATGACACTATGACTCTATGTACCGAGATACAGTACAAAACCTTATTTGCCTGCTATCCAGTCAGATCACATTAGAAAATAAGTACTATCAAGGGGCCAGAATGAGGCCATTCAGCCCATCGAGTCTACTCCACCAATCAATCATGGCTGATCTATGTTCCTCATCCTTCTCCCCATACCCTTTGGCGTTATTAATCAAAAATCTGTCAATCTCCGCCTTACAAATACCCATTGATTTGACCTCCACCACAATCTGTGGCAATGAATTGCACAGATTCACCATTCTCTGGTTAGAGAAATTCCTCATCTCCATTCTAAAGGTATGTCCTTTCAGTCTGTGACACTCCATACATAAGTACAACAGATAGTGAAAAGAGACTCTGTATGAGTCTGTAACTGGTCTATATCCTGCTGTAACCTTTGGTAATCCTTCTCTCTTTCCGCAGCTCCCCCTATTTTTATATTGTCTGCAAACCTAGTAATCAGCCCCCCTGCATTTTCATCTAAATCATTTATATTTAGTTGTGCAGAATCTCCTGTGCTTTCCGTGCTGAGATAGTCGAAAGCAGACTGTGTACCTTCTGTATTGCAAACCTGTGCTGCCACCCTTTGAAATGCCGGGCATCACCTGTGGGTGGCTCTGCCGAGCTGGTGCTGGACCATGCCAGTGGCACCCCCAGCTGGCAGCTCTCGGTACACCAGGCCTGATTCAGACTAAACGACAAAGTGTAAATTTCATTTCTGTAGCTCCTGTAACAACCCAAAGTACTTTGCAAGGAAACAAGCTGGCACAAAGGCAGATAATGTGATATTTGGGCATCGTAGAAAAATTCTATCACTGCAGGAGGCCATTCGGCCCTTGAACATTGCTTCAGTCAATCCCACCTGCGTGCACTACGTCAGTGACCACAGCACATGGCTCTTCACGCACCAACATGGCAATAGCATGTAGACGTGACAAGGACTTCTGCCTCTCCCTCTTCAGATGGTGAGGCAGGATGTTGTTTATTTGTGTAGGAAGGAACTGCAGATGCTGGTTTACCAAAGATAGACACAAAATGCTGGAGTAAGTCAGCAGGACAGGCAGCATCTCTGGAAAGAAGGAATGGGTGATGTTTCAGGTCGGGTCTCAACCCGAAACTTCACCTATTCTTTAGCTGTGTTGGGTAGTCCTCAACATTTAACAGATGTTTGGACAGGTACATGGATAGGAAAGGTTTGGAGGGATCTGGGCCAAATGTGGGTGAATTGGACTGGTTTGAATGGGGCATCATTGGTCAGCATGGACAAGTCGGGGCGAAGGGCCCGTTTCCATGCAGTATGACTCTATGCCTGCCAGTCCCAGACTCCCACAGCACCAATCTGACCACACTCTCACTTCGCTGCGACCATCAGGAACGTGGTGCTGAAGTCTGAAACTGTAACGTCCAGATTCAGAAACAGCTTCTTCCCAACAACCATCAGGCCATTGAATGCCAGAGGTGACCTTATTCAAACACAAGGGTGCTTGATAAGTTGGGAAAGGAGAACGGAAATGGGCAACACGGTGGCGCAGCGGTAGAGTTGCTGCCTTACAGCGCAATGCACCGGGTTCAATCCTGAGCATGGGTGCTGTCTGTGCAGAGTTTAACCGTTCTCCCCGTGCCCAGCGTATATATTCTCCAGGATCTCCGTTTTCCTCCCACATTCCAAAGACAGACAGGTTTGTAGGTTAATTGGCTTAGAACATTTGTAAATTGCCGTAGAAGTTGGCTGTGTGTGTGTGTGTGTGTGTGTGTGTGTGTGTGTGTGTGTGTGTGTGTGTGTGTGTGTGTGTGTGTGTGTGTGTGTGTGTGTGTGTGTGTGTGTGCAGGATAGTGTTATTGTGTGGGTATCACTGGTGGGCATGGACTCGGGGCCTGTTTCTGTGCTGTATCTCTAAACTAAACTCCACTCGTGGGAAAGTCACGAAAAACAGGACATAGCTACAAAATAAAACAGCGCCCTGGTGCGCCACCACCACTTTGTCCTCTGGCGCTCCTGCTGCCGCACCTGTCCGCCAAGCCGCTGCAGGTCTGTACGCTGTGTTACAGGCAGCTGGTGGTGGAGGCAAAGGGGCAGGCGGGGGAACCCGGGGCAGGCGAGGAATGCGGACGGTGCGGGTGCGGGAGCGGGACAGTCGGGTCAGGACGAGGACGAGAGCGATGACAGGGACGGGGGCTGGGACAGCGATGATGAGAGAGCAGCAACATGGTCCGGGCAGCAACAATTCTTCGCCACAGATCGCCCCTGGCCCTCTTTCCACACGTAGTCACTGTCAGAGACAGTCCATCTACCAAGACAGATGTGTACAGCAATTCGTTCTTCCCCCCGCACAATTTAAGCATGGAATACTCATAGAAACATAGAAATTAGGTGCAAGAGTAGGCCATTCGGCCCTTCGAGCCTGCACCGCCATTCAATATGATCATGGCTGATCATCCAACTCAGTATCCCGTACCTGCCTTCTCTCCATACCCCCTGATCCCCTTAGCCACAAGGGCCACATCTAACTCCCTCTTAAATATAGCCAATGAACTGGCCTCAACTACCCTCTGTGGCAGAGAGTTCCAGAGATTCACCACTCTCTGTGTGAAAAAAGTTCTTCTCATCTCGGTTTTAAAGGATTTCCCCTTATCCTTAAGCTGTGACCCCTTGTCCTGGACTTCCCTAACATCGGGAACAATCTTCCTGCATCTAGCCTGTCCAACCCCTTAAGAATTTTGTAAGTTTCTATAAGATCCCCTCTCAATCTACTAAATTCTAGAGAGTATAAACCAAGTATCTTCACCCTACCATAGTTACCCAAACAGATCCAACTAAATTTAAGGTAGTTCTTCCCAAAAACCCTTTCTGGCTTAAGTCTTCCCTCCACCACCTCCAGTTTAAATTCCATTTGTAATATTTTGGAGGACCAAGAAACTAAGAAACCAAGAGGTGCATAAAAAAGGTGCTGGAGTAAGGATGTGGAATGGTTCAGCAGGGAGCCACCTACAACTGTTTAGCCGGATGGACTCGGATGCTGATTTTGCTTTGATAGAACAGAACAGTACAGGAACAGGTCCTTCAACCCAAATGTCTGTGCTAAACAGATGCCAAGATAAAATAATCGTCTCTGCCTGCTTCTGATCCCCATCCCTGCATATCCATGTGCCAAATTAACACCTCTTAAGCACCCTATTATACGTGCCTCCACCACACCCCTGGCAGGCTTTCCACCGCGTAACAAACACCTGTCACACCCATCTCATTGAAACTCTGCCCCTCTCGCGTTAAAGCTATGTCCTCTAGTCTTTGATATTTCTACCTCGGGAAATGGTTTCTCACCGTGCACCAAAGGAGCAGTGATGGTGAGGAGACTCCAGGCCAGTACCTGGGTTGAGATGGGGATGGACACGCAAAAAACAAAAAAACTGAAAGGAGGAAATTGAATCACTCATCAGCCATATTGATCAGAGCAAGGTTGGGGCTGTGACTTCATAAGTTCTAGGAACAGAATTAGGCCATTCGGCCCAACAAGTCCATTCAACCATTGCTGATCTATGACTCCCTCCTAACCCCATTCTCCTGCCTACTCCCCATAACCCTTGACACCTGAACTAATCAAGAATCAATCTATCTCTGCCTTAACTTGGCCCCCACATTGACTTGGCCCCCATAAAGTTTGAAGATCTGGGAGACATACAGCGCAGAAACAGGCCCTTCGGTCCACCGAGTCCGCGCCCACCAGCGATCCCAGCACATTAACGCTGCCCTACACACACTACGGACAATTTACACTTATACCAAGTCAATTAACCTACAAACTAGTGTGGGAGGAAACTGGAGATCTGGGAGAAAACCCATGCAGTCACGGGGAGAAACTCTGTAGAAAGCACCCGTAGTCGGGACCGAACCCGGGTCTCCGGTGCCGCAAGAGCTGAAAGGCAGCCACTGTAAGGTTGCGCCACTGTGCCGTTGTGCATTGTTGTTGCACCAAATGGAGTGTCGGAGAATCAACATGGAATGAAGTCAATCACAGCAGCAGAGAGAACCAAATTTGAAAAATACATGCAGGATTTATTCTGTAATCGTCACAGCACCTGACAAGTGAGCAGTATAGTACATGATTTCAAAACCTGCAACTGCGTTACTAAAAGTTTGTGGATGTGAGCGCTCAGGCAACAACAATCGAAGTGTTAAAATATTTATGCAAAAAAAAAAATCATGCTTTAATATTCTAAAGATCAAATACAAAAAATGGATCTCTTTAAAAACCTTTCGTCACTTAGCAACATGGGAAAGACAAACCGATATATATTGCAGGCAAGTCTTATATAGACACGTATTTATCAAGCAGCGCCTCCAATCGTTCTATTTATAGAACAAAGGCATAAACAACATCAGCTGTACATAAAGCAGTATTGTCACAAAGGCTTCTCTCTTTCAAGAATAATGCTTACCAGAATGTAAGTTTCAGGACATATTCCTTGACATTTCAGAGCAGAAAATATCTATTGGTAAATAGCATCAGTGAGTAGGAAGATACCATGCATATAAGCTGACTGCACACTATGAAATAGTATATAATACTGTTCAGTTGGTGCATATTCTCAGCTGCTGCGTCAAAAAACATGGCACTAGTTTTTAATTTAAAGGGACAGATTTCCCATTAAATTGATGATCAAAAATCGCCAGATTAATACGTTTTCCATCAAAAGCCGGCAAAGTTTGGGCTGGGTTTTACTCGGCCCACTCACTGCAAAATGAGTCTCATTTCAGAAGAATGAATCAGGAGCATTCACATAGTTAGAGGGCATTGACTTTAATTGATCCGAGATCCGAGACAAGCTTACGGCCTACTTGCTATATCAGTGAGTGGCTGGATTGTTGGGCCTCACCATGACACACCGGGTCAGCTCAACATGTTGACTGACACCTTCTGCCCAGATTCACACAAAGAACAGGCACTGGACAGGTGGATCCTAGGAGCTGCCTGGTGGCAAGAACCACATCCCATTGCGTGCAAGGAAAGGAACAGGTTGTGTGAGCATTTCCAGGGAAGGCTAATGTTAAATTTAAAAAAAAAATTAAACTCAGTTGTTAACGTGTGCCGAGTTGGCTCGTTGTAACTGAACAAATTGTTGGGGAATCAATGCAGCCACGTTCGGCATCTCTCAGCCCGAGGGACTCTCGTACAAGATACGTACGTTATCAGCCGGCATGAATCAGGCGGAGCGGACATACGTTGTTATACAGTCTTGCTGTCCGATGCAGAAAATGCCACATGGACAGGATGTGAATGAGGAAAAATCTGTCAAGTAAAACGCCACCATTTTGTTCTGAATCAAGATAAAATGAATCATCGTGCCTGCAATAATCCAACAAGTATTTTTAAAGTCCCTCCCAACATTGCTAACATTTTCCTTAATAAGTTTTTCCCCCCCCATGAAGAATCTTTGGATTGTGTAAAGAATATTTAAAGTCCTATAACAAAAAGAATAAATAATTAAACTGGGAAGAGGTCAAGAATCAATCAACTTAATAGTGATCATTGGACCACATGACAAGGCTAGGATGAAGCATCTAAGGATGGAGGCAACTAATAAATGTGCTCTGTTACATGTTTCGCTGAGTTTAGTTCAGAGATACAGCATGGAAACAGGCCTTCGGCCCAACGAATCCATGTCTACCATCGATCACACTAATTCTATGTTATCCCACCCCCTCTTCATCTCCCGACACACTAGCGGCGATTTAGAGGCCAATTAACCTACGAACCCGCATGTCTTTGAGATGTGTTTACTGATAGGATCGCACGTAATTTAAGAAGGAGCTTTGAGCACTGATTTTGGCACTGGTGACAAGGTCCCCGCTTAGTTAACATAATTTCACATCACCTTTTTCAAGCCAAACAAACTCAGTCCCGCTGCACTGAGAAAATACAAATTCATACAGCTGAGGAGAAATCACCTTCATTATTAACAACCTGCGCATCGAGAAAAGAAAGCTACAGCAATGGAAATCTATATCAGATTCAAATAGCAGGCCCTCTTTTGCATTTGCCTGCTTAAAATGATTGAGGTGTTCTAAGAAGCAGAATCTAACACAGGGCGTGTGTCTTACACATAGTGAGCATTGGGACCAATGGCAGAACATTTCCGCCACAGTGGCACGGTGCATGGCAGCAGTGGTGGCGATAGCCGTCTGATACAATGAGCATGTGATGGCACCGGTCCTCTTCCTCGCTAGAGTTTAGAAGGATGAGGGGACCCCTCATTTAAACTTACAGAATAGTGAAAGGCCTGGATAGAGTGGATGTTTCCACTAGTGGGAGTCTAGGATCAGAGGCCTCAGAATAAAAGCACGTATCTTTAGAATGGAGATGGAGGAATTTCTTTAGACAGAGGGTGATGATTCTTTGGAATTCATTGCCACAGAAGGATGTGGAGGCCAAGTCAAAGGATATTTTTAAGGTGGAGATTGATAGATTTTTGATTAGTGTATTAGAGGTTCTGGGGAGGCAGGAGAATGGGGTTGAGAGGGAAAGATAATGTTGGCGACAAAGACCCATTATTTATTTATTTGCCTCTGCACTCCACAATTTGAGATTTGTAATAGAGAAAAATCACAGGTGGTTAAAGTGCACATTGTCAGATTTTAATAAAGGCCAATTTTATACATTTTGGTTTCACCATGTAGAAATTACAGCAGTGTTTATCCATAGACCCCCATTTGGGGCACCATAATGTTTGGTACACATGGCTTCACACGTGTTTGTAATTGCTCAGGAGTGTTTAATTGCCTCCTTAATGCAGGTATAAGAGAGTTCTCAGCACCTAGTCTTTCCTCCAGTCTTTCCATCACCTTTGGAAACTTTTATTGCTGTTTCTCAACATGAGGACCTAAGTTGTGCCAATGGAAGTCAACAAAGCCATTATGAGACGGAGAAACAAGAATAAAACTGTTAGAGACATCTGCCAAACCTTAGGCTTACCAAAATCAACCCTTGGAAGCAACATTTAGAAGAAAGAGAGCACTGGTGAGCTTACTAATTCCAAAGGGACTGGCAGGCTAAGGAAGACCTCCACAGCTGATGCAGAAGAATTCTCACTATAATAAAGAAAAATCCCCAAACACCTGTCTGACACATCAGACACACTCTTCATGAGTCAGGTGTGGATTTATCAATGACCACTGTCCACAGAAGACTCATGAACAGAAATACAGAGGCTACACTGCAAGATGGTTAGCCGCAAAAATAGAATGGCCAGGTTACAGTTTGCCAAGAAGAACTTAAAAGAGCAACCACCGTTCTGGAAAATGGTCTTGTGGGCTGATGAGAAGAAGAATAACTTATCAGAGTGATGGCAAGAGCAAAGTATGGAGGAGAGAAGGAACTTCCCAAGATCCAAAGCATACCAAGTCATCTGTGAAACAGTATTGGGGGTGTTATGGCCTGGGCATGTATGGCTGCTGACGGTACTGGCTCACTTATCGTCATTGATGATACAACTGCTGATGGTAGTAGCGTAATTAATTCTGAAGTGTATAGACACATCCTATCTGCTAAAGTTCAAACAAATGCCACAAACTCATTGGCTGGTGGTTGATTCGACAGCAAGACAACGATCCCAAACGTACTGCTAAAGCAACAAAGGAGTTTTTCAAAGCTAAAAAATTGTCAATTCTTAAGTGGCCAAGTTAATCACCCGATCTGAGCCCAAATGAGCATGCCGTTTATATGCTGAAGAGAAAACAGAAGGGGACTATCCCCCAAAACAAGCATAAGCTAAAGATGGCTGCAAAGCAGGCCTGGCAGAGCATCACCAGAGAAGACACCCAGCAACTGGTGATGTCCATGAATCGCAGACTTCAAGCAGTCATTGCATGCAAAGGATATGCAACAAAATACTAAACATGACTACTTTCATTTACATGACATTGCTGTGTCCAAAACATTATGGTGCCCTGAAATGGGGGAGACTATGTATAAACACAGATGTAATTTCCACATGGTGAAACCAAAATGTGTAAAATTGGCCTTTATTAAAATCTGGCAATGTGCACTTTAACCACGTGTGATTTCTTCTATTACAAATCTCAAATTGGGGAGGACATAGGTAAATAAATAAATGATGGGTCTTTGTCGCCAACATTATGGAGGGCACTGTTTCTTCCCGTCTCAACCCCATTCTCCTGGCTCCCCATAACCCCTAACACACTAATCAAAAATCTATCAATCTTCACCGTAAACATATCCTTTGACTTGGCAATGAATTCCACAGATTCCTCACCCTCTGTCTAAAGAAATTCCTCCTCATCCCCTTTCTAACTGTACTCAGAAGGAGGGCACTGTTGATCAGCCACGATTGGATGTTGGAGTAGACGTAATGGGCCGAATGGCCTAACTCTACACCTACAACTTATGAACAATCCAATGCAGAGTGTGGATCTGTAGTGACCCAGCCCCCAAAGGTTCCTTCACTACACAAGAGACTGGGTGTTACATGGCATGTAATATTGAGAGAAAGGCAGCAGCAGATTGGGAGCAGTTGCCCCGGAGAGTATATCACCGTGCAGCCTCTGAGGAAGGCTGGTCTGTCACCACTTGCAGACTGTGTCAGTAAAGCCAAGTGATGCACTTGGCCCGACCGCAGTGCTGGGTTCACATGGCCCAGGTTCGGGAGAGCACAGGCACCTCCTCAGCACCCCTCTAGTTCAGCTCTTCGTCTCCGCTCTCATCCGAGGAATCGTTGGGTGCAATTTTCCAGTTTTTGCGTTTCTTGCTTCTGATTTCTCGGTCACCCTCTGCCATCGGAATATTCCTCCGCTCTTTCTTTTTCCTTCTCTTCTTGTCTTTCTGCAGCCGAGCGCTGGAACTGCTGCCGTCCTTGCTGCTGGTGTCGGAGAGGCGGCCGTTGGAAGAGCCACTGTCACTGGGCCGGCCGGGCTGTTCCTTCTGCTGCCCCGCTGCCTTCTCCCGCCGTTTCTTTGCTTTCATCCTTTTCCGTCCATTCTCCTCCTCCACCGAGCTCTCGCCGTCGCTCGAAGAGTCGCTGCTCTGCAGGCTTCGCTTCCGCCTCACCTTCTTCCGAGATTTCTTCTTGTGTTTCTTCTTGCTAGTTTTACTGGAGCGCTTGCGCTTGTGTGAAGCCAGTTTCAAGGTCTCTGGGTGCATGGGTTTCTCCCCGTTGGCAGCGTGCCCGTCGCTATCCTTCTGGTCACTGGGAATGGAAAGTAAAGATGAGTTCCTACACACAGCTGCAACGTCTACACGCAGAGGTGCACACCAGAACAACCTGCGGCTGCCTGATCGTTGAGTTATTACAGCAGGCAAGGAGGCCATTCAGCCCACCCATCCGTGATCACCCTCTACGCACGGATTCAGTCCCATTCACCAGCTCTAGCCTCATCTTCCTTCAACTTTATTTCGCTCGAGTGCCTATCCAAATTTTCTTTTCAGGTTTTAAGGGCGGCACAGTGGCACAGCAGTAGAGTTGCTGCCTTAGAGCGCCAGAGACACAAGTTCAAACCTGACCACAGGTGTTTCTGTACCGGGTTTGACGTTCACCCTGTGGCTGCGTGGGTTTTCTCCAGGTGCTCTGGTTTCCTCCCACACTCCAAAGATGTGTAGGTTTGCAGTTTCATTGGTTCTGTAAATTGCCGCTAGTGTGATTGCTGGTCGGCTCCGACTTAGTGAGCTAAAAGGCCTGTTTCTACACTGTATCTCTAAACTAAACCATATCATTGATGGCTTCTGATGTCAGCACCTTTACAGGCTGCCAAGTTCCCGGCTGTTACCACTGGTATGGCCTGGGCCTCTATGTTTACCACACCACCACCTTTAGAACTTTACACGTCTTGCTCAATACTCCAATGTCGAATGTCAAAAAAATGAACACCTCTAGCACACAGCCTAGGGAAGTGCTGCTCCCACCACCTTCTCTTCAATCAATTTTCCATAAAAGCTTCTCCTGACTTTGTGACCCCTGAAAGGCCTCAGCTTTTTTAACATGCTTTAGTGACACTGTCTAATGCCCTTTTAAAATCCATACAGACACCATTCACCCCACTCCTTTCATCAACCCAGTTAGTGCCCTCCTTAATTGCCTCACACCTCTCCCAGCTCCTCATTATTGTGCCCCTACAGAGCACTGATAATAATCGTAGCTGATGGGACACTAATGTGGGAAAATGCAAGATTTCCATCCGGAGTACATTTTAAATAGTGAACGAATGGTTTAGGATTCGTAGGGATCTGGATAGCTGCAGATGTCGTTAACATGCAAGCATAGTCATAGAACATGAAAACAGACCCTTCGGCCCAACTTGCTCATGACCACCAACATGCCCCATCTATAATAGATCCACTTGCCCGCATTTGGCCCATATCCTTATCCTATCCAAATGTTTTTTTAAACATGCCTCAACCACCTCCTCCGGTAGCTCGTTCCATATACCTGCCACCCTTTGTGTAACAAAGTTGCCCGTCAAGCAATAAGAAAGTAACCAGTATATTGCAAGAGGATTCGAGTACAGGACCATCACTGATTTTCTGGCAACTAGTGGTCCAGCACCTCCTTTAATCTGGACCAAATCATGAGAGCGCACTTGAAATCCCTCCCCCAGAATTCCCCCCAGCGGACCGTTCTAGTACCGTCGCACACCTCTCGGTGGCCATGACCTAGACCTCTGTTGGTCTAGCAAAACGGACAATCCAGAAAGGCTCTGGAACCAAGGGTGTTCGAATATCGGTGGTGGACCTATACAAGTGTAGAGATGTTCTCCAATCGTGTAGGGATTATCCTATGGAAGGATTAGTTAGCGACAGAAGGAATGCAGAGATTCTTCACTAGACTGACTCTGCAGGAAGACAGGCTTGTCACGAGGAGAGATTAAACAGTGGGCTGCACTTTGGTAGACACATTTGATGACCTCACTCTCACAGGTGGCTGCAGTGAGGTGGCTCTGAACAGGGCTCAATCTAGATAAGAAGGGACAGATCAGGGCAGATTCTGTCGTGGTTTTAAGACTCAAAGCCATAATTCCCCCACTTAGTTTTTAGAGATACAGCATGGAAACAGACCCTTCTGCCCAGAGTTGACATCGACCACTGATCACCCGTTCACACTAGTTCTACGTTTTCCCACTTTTGCATCCACTCCCTGCACACTAGAGGCAATTTACAAAGGCCAATTAACCTACAGACCCGCACGTCTTTGGGACGTGGGGGGGATACCGGAGAGGCTGGAGGAAACCCGTGGGGCCGCAGGGAGAATGCACAAACTCCACACCCAGTTTTAAATCCGGATTTCTGGCGCTGTGAGGTAGCGGATTTACCAGCAGCGCCAAAGGGTTGTGGAGATCCAGACATTTCATGTCTAAGACACATCCACGATTAGAAAATATTGAGAGAATATGGGCTGAAATAAAAGGCCCACTCAGGCTTAGAATGCTTTGATTTTTCATGTCCAATCCACCGCCCATTTAGCATTGTCCCACCACACACACACACAAATAAAATCAGATTAAGTTTGGAAATATGTTACAACATCAATCCCATCCTGACTCGATTACGATTACATTACATTACCACCTTTCCAACTATGTTGATATATTTTAAAACTTACCTCTCAGATTCAAATTCTTCTGGGTAAAGTTCCTTGTAGCCACTGTGGCCCCATCTAAACAATCAATTCAGAAAAGACTATTTAATTCCTGCATTATTAAAAAAAACTAGTGAATTGTTCAATTCAATTTAGGTTATTATAATCAGTGTACAGAGGTACAGTGAAAAGCTTTTATTTGAATGCTGTCCAGTCCAAGAAAAAGCTATACATGATTCATTAGTACAATCAAATAACTGCACATGCTTGTTAATATACAAAAGGTCACAAAGTGAAGTAATTCAGCAGGTCAGGCAGCATTTCTGGAGAACATGGACAGGTGACGCATTAAGTTGGGATCCTTGACCAATGAGTTTTTCATTAGATCCACTTGATAGGCAAGACTAAAGGGTGCAACACATCTGGTGTGGTACACACCTCTTCTAGCAAGACAATTCAGAGCAGAGTTTCAAAACTTTGGTTGGAAAGCAGTGGTTTTAAAATTGGCCTGACATTTTAATAAAAGCTGCACTTCTGAACAATAAGCCTTGTGTAGTCCAAGTACAGTAACAACATTTTGAGTATAATCCTCAGTTTTCACTGATTCCCGGAGATTTCAAATTTAAGTCTGATTACTTCAAATAAAAATCAAGCATCAAGATTACTGTCGACTCTCTTAATTCGGTCACCTGTTAAGTTAAATGATAATTCAACTTCTTAACAAAAAGAACAAATTTGAACCACGAGGGTTTATTTAAAAAAAATATATAAATGTTCATATAGGATTTTGTATATGCACTGGGCCACAAGACGGAAGCAATGAGTTTGAATAACTAGTTACGAGGAAAGCTGTGAAGGGATACAGCACAGCATAGATCAGTTTTGAGTTGAGAAATAGCAGGCGAGTTTAATACCAGTAAGTGTGAGAAGACGAATGCAAGGGGAATGTATACAGTTAATGGCATGACCCTTTACAGCATTGATGCAGAGAGAGATCTTGGGTTCCAAGTCAAAGTAGCAGCTCAAATGGACAGAGTGGAAAAGGA
Source organism: Leucoraja erinaceus (assembly GCF_028641065.1). NCBI lineage: Eukaryota > Metazoa > Chordata > Chondrichthyes > Rajiformes > Rajidae > Leucoraja > Leucoraja erinaceus. The sequence goes on from NC_073408.1 coordinate 8,905,683, forward strand.
AGCATGCCTTCATCAGACTGGGCATTGCGTTTAAGAGTCAGGAAGTCGTGTAGTTGGGACAGTTAGAATCTCTTTCCCAGGATGGAAATGGGAAAGACAAGAAAACACAGCTTTAAGGTCAGAGGGGGAAAGTTTAAAAGAGATGCACGAGGCAAGTGTTTTTTCAAAACCAAGAAGGTGGTGAGTGTGCGTGAAACGGGCTGCCAGGGATGGTGGTGGAGGCAGATACGACAAATAGTGACATTTAAGATGGTTTTGGTTGGCACACAGATACGCAGGGAATGGAGGAATATGGATTGGGTGGAGGCAGAGGGGATTAGTTTATCTTGGCATCTTGAGCACAATGTGATGGGCCAAAGGGCCTGTTCCTCTTCTCTACATTCTATGGCAAGGAGTTTGACCTTTCCCCAACTACAGACGGCTTCAAGGCTCAGACCTGTTTGGATCTCTTGCTTCAAAGTCGTACAGCTTCTTTGTCCAGATTCGGCTTTCCCGTTCATCCTGTGCCGTGAACATTTTCTGAGCAGCAGCAGCAGTCGCCTTTTGTTCTTCGTCTTCTTCATCGTACCCGTCACACCGCATTCTGTTCCTGGGATAGACACCGTACATAATTCAATTACTCTCAAATAACAGCACACGCTGAAAATCTTAAATAAAATGGAAAATACTGAAAACACCCAGCAGGTCACGCAGAATCTGTGAATAAAAAAGGTCAATGTATCAGGTTTAAGATCTTTCCTCAAAACTGCTACTTTAGTAGTCACTAAGTTCTGATGAAAGGTCTCCGACATGAATCATTAACTAATCGGTGGATAGAGGTGAGGAGAGTGAATGGCAGATGAATGGAGTAAATGCTAGACAAAGGCTAGAAAGATAAATGGTGTCAGATCAGGAGAGTAGACAAGTGAAAGCTAAAGCCAGGAGAAGGGATAAAAGAAGGGTCAGGACCCAAAACCTCCTCTCTCAGACTTAAATCCGATTCCCAGATCCTGCCTGACCCGCTGAGTTCCTCCAGCCTTTGGTCAAGTTTCCCGCACCTGCAGTTTTGTGCGTGCCTAAGATAGTTACGGGTCAACATGGATACCCAGGAGACACATCTTGGTTACGCTGGCTAAAGATGGCGGATTTTCTTTTCTGAAGGACATTTCCTTTTCCTACCAAAATGTTACATTTGTCGCATCCAGCCATCCACAGCCTGTCTACATCTCTGTCACTTGCTGTCCTCCCACTTCACCCATCAGCTTACTGTTATCTGCAAAGTACACTGGCGTATTTAGCATCATCAGCTTATTGTGGCATCATCAGCTAATTGTTACCTGCCCTGTACGCTGGTGTACACTATGTTAATATACATCAAGAAAAGCAACAGAGACTAGGAACTGCAGGTGCTGGAATCTTGACCAAAAAACACAATGTGCTTGTGGAACTCAGCGGGCCAGGCATCTGCGGAAAGAATGGACAGGTGACGTTTCAGGTCGGGATCCTTCTTCAGTCAATTGGAGTAGGGGGTAGAAAGCTGAAAAAGAGGTGCCTGTGGAGCCAGGTGGATACAGGTAAAGGGGGTGTGATTGGCAGACAGGTGGAGTAACTGACAAAGGCAAGAAGTGAAAAGTGGAGAGAAAAGGTGTTCAATGCAAAAGCAGAAAGGAGGAATGGAAAACGGGGAGGATAAAATGGGAAATTGGGGTCGCAGGGAATGGAGGGGGAAATGAAAGGAGCATGGTGACTGGGGGGGGGGGGGGGGGGGGGGGGGGGGGGGGGAAGGGACAGGAATGTGCTGGGCGAAATTCTAGCACACCAGGATGGGGGGGACGGGGGGGGGGCACAAGAAAGAAAGTGGGGATTGGGGGAGAATTAATTGGGTTTGGAGAATTCAATATTCATACCATAAGCTAACCAAAGGGGCATATAAGGTGCTATTCCTCCAGTGCAGGTTTATAGGCTAATTGGCCTCTTTAAATTACCCATAATGTGTGGAGGAGTGGATGGGGAAAGGTGGATAACATAGAATTAGTGTCAACAGGTAATCAATGGCCGACATGGTTCTCAGTGGGCCGAAAGGCCAGTTTCCATGCTATATCTATAAACAAAACTATGTTTGCATGTGGCCTCGCTTTGACAATGGAGGAGGAGCAGGTCGGAAAGGTGAGTATTGGAATGGGATGAGGAGTTAATGTGGTTAGCAACCGGGAGATCCAGCAGGCCTTGGCAGGCCGAGCACAAGTGTTCAGCAAAATGGTTGCCGAGTCTATGCTTGGTCTTGCCGATGTACAGAAGGCCACATCAGGAACACCGGATGCAGTGGATGATGTTAGAGGAGGAGGTGCGTCTAATCCACTATCTCACCAGGAAGGGCTACTGGGGTGTCTAGATCGTTAGGACAGAGGAGGTACAGGGACAGGTATTACATCTCCTGCGGTTGCAGGGGGAAGGGGAGATGTTTGGGACATCTCATGCATGAATCCAAGTGAGCAGTTCTAGCGATGGTATAGCAACAGTAAGGTCAGCTCCACAGGCCTCAGGTATCCGGCAGCAGGATTAAATACTTACCCCGACAAACCCTCAGACTCTCTTCGCTGCTGGAAAAATCTCATCTTGCCGGCTTGCTTCTCTTTTTCCCTGATCTTCCACATTTCTGACTCCTCCTGAATCTGCAGATGGCCAGAAGGAAAGTTTAAAACTCTCGATGTATCACAGCCGGGTTTGGCAACAGCTCTGCCCAAGCCGCAAGCAATTGTAGACTTGTGGACGCAGTCCTGTCCATCACGCAGGCCAGCCTCCCCCATCGACTCCATCTACACTATCCAGTGTCTCAGGAAAGCAGCCAATGTGATCAAGGGCCACTCACATTCCCACTTCTCCCCCTACTGTCGGGCAGAAGATACAAAAGGTTGAAATTATGTACCTCAAAATTCAGAAACAGCATCCTCCCCACTGATATCGGATTACTGCTGCACGGTCCTTTCATAAGTAGGGTGTAGTCCTGAATTTCCAACCGAGCTCATTGCAACTCTTGAACATTTTTATCTACACTTTCTCTGTAACTGTAACTATCACACTATATTCGGTACTCTGGTACAGAATATATGAGTGGATTGTACTGGAGTCACAGTGTCACCCCATTGGAAACAACACCAACTGAAGCTCGCCTCCACATGTGGAAGAACAGACTAGCCACTGTCCATATTTCCACCAAGATGGGCACATACCAGCAGCAGAGCGCTTACCACCAGGTACTGATGAACATTGGCTGAACTGGAGATGTGTCATCCGACTGCGAACCGGGGTCGGGCAGTCAAGGGTGACAATGGGGCTACATCGAGGGTACAACAACCTGTGACTGTGGCACACAGACCCAGACAATCTGCCCATTGCTGGATAATCCATGTGCTACTGCAGACCTTGCACTTAACATTCCAATAGCGCAACGATGTGTACAGCAGTGGCGAGCCACCATATAGCATAAGGACACAACAGAAGAACAGGGTAGAAACAGACCCTTCGGCCCGACTCGTCTATGCCGCACCCACGCTCGTCCCATTTCCAACATTTGGCCCATATCTCTCTAAACCTTTTCATGTACCTGTCCAAGCATCTTTTAAATGCTTTTACAGTATCTGCCCCAACTACCTCCTCTGCCAGCTCGCTTCTTGTACTCATCACCCTCTGAGTGAAATAGTTGCCCACAGATTGCTATTAAATCTTACCGCTCTCACCTTAAACATTTGTTCTCTTGTTTTTGAGTCAGCAACACGGGCTAAAAGATTCTTTGCGTTCATCCTATCCTTCTTTATAAGATCATCCCTCAACCTCCTGTGCTCCCAAATATAGTCCACGTCAGCCCAACCTGTCCCTATAGCTCAGGCCCTCAATCCTGGCAACATCCTCGTAAATCTTCTCAGCACTCTTTCCAGCGTAACACCATCCTTCCTATGGCAGGGAGACCAAAACTGAACACAGAACTCCAATGATGGCCTCACCAACATTTTATACAACTGTAACATAACATCTCAACTTCTATAGTCAGCATCCCGACTGATGACGGCCAATGTACAAAAAGCTTTCTTTACCACCCTCTCATCCTTTGATGCAACTTTCTGGGAACTGTGCACCAGTGGTCCTAGATCCCTCTGCTCCACCCTTCCCAGTGGCCCTGCCACTCACTGTGAAGGCCCTGCCCAGTTTTGACTTTCTATAATGCAACACCCCCACACTTGAATGCATTAAACTCCATTGACTATTTCTCAGCCCACTTGCCCAACTGATGAAGATCTGGCTGAAATTTTTGATAACTATCTTCGCTATCTATATCAACCACTTTAGTGTCATCTGCAAACTTGCTAATCATGATTTTAACCACAAACAGCAACGGGCACAACACTGATCCCCGAGGCACACCTCAGGCCTCGTTCAAAACCCACCCTTCCACCACCACCCTCTGCTTCCTTACACAAACCAAATTTTCTGACCTTCCAGAGCCACCTACTATGCAGAACCTTATCAATGTTTTGCTAACGTCTATATAGGCAACTTCTACAGCTTTGCCCATGTCAACATATTTTGTTAGCTTTTCAAAAAAACTCAAATTCATAAGACATGATCCCCCATGTACAAAACCATGCTGACTATCCCTAAATCAGTTGCTGTCTATCCAAAGATAGACACAGAATATCTGGAGTAACTCAGCGGGACAGGTTGCATCTCTGGAGAGAAGGAATGGGTGACGGTTCAGGTCGAGACCCTTCTTTCCAGATGCATATATATCTTATCCCTCAGAATCCTCACCAGTAACTAACAAGTATTGTATAATTTGATTGGATAGCACACAAACATGGCTTTTCACTGTATCTTGGTACACGCAGCAAGAACAAACGCATACCAAGTGACCAGCCCCTTATGTGTAGTCATGCCCCTGGTTCGCGACCCCTCCCCTGGGCAATGACCTCTGGCTCTGCCAACTGCACCCACACCCTGCGATAAGTCTTTGAAAAGTTGAAGGTCATATCATATCACCAATTCCGCACTGACAGCATCGGCTGAAACTGTAACAGCTGCAGCAGTGACACTGACCAGGCTTTGAACAGCACGTGTGCAGACTTTGACAGCTAGTAACATTTTTGTGTGTTGCCGAGAGAACTGTTCAGAGAAACATAGAAAAACAGGTGCAGGTGTAGGCCATTCGGCCCTTCGAGCTAGCACTGCCATTCAATATGATCATAGCTGATCATCTAAAATCAGTACCCTGTTCCTGCTTTTCTCCCTTATCCCTTGATTCCTTTTGCCCTAAGAGCTAAACCTAACTCTCCCTTACTGTAGATCTGAGTTTAATAAAACAGAAGGTCGACAAGCTTACCTTGTTGTGGGCATCGGTGTGGCGGATGACATTCCGCAGAAGAACTTTACCCATAGGAATTCGAGCCATCGTGAGAGATATCCTAAAAAAATGAGAGACAATGGAGATCTGGGTGCAGCCCCGAACTAACCTTGTAACTGCAGTGACTGCAGCAATTGCTGAAAACAATTAAAACTGCAGATGCTTGAAACTGGGCCTACAGGCAGTATCAAGGCTGTTACAGGTCAGGGACTCTTCATCAGTCCTTGGACCAATTATTTATAATTCATTTAATGACCTAGAGGAGGCCGAGTCTAAGTCTGCTGATTCCATGAAAGTGGCAAATTTGGGCTTTGGAACAGGATGCCTGCAAGCGGAGCGAAAACTTGGCAAATGGAGTTCAATGAGGTATAAAGAGCGAGGTCATGCACTTCAGTATGAGGAATCTTAAGGCAGGTTGCTGTCTAATGGAAGAAAGAGTGCAGATGAACTGAGTATAAATGAACTCCAGAGACATGAGACGAGATTTTGGAATCTTGAACAAAACACATTTGTTAGTAACTGTGTAGTTGTGTTTGTGTAGTAATTGTGTAGACAGCATCTGTGGAGGGAATGGACAGGTGACATTTTGGGATAGGAGGCACAATGTGTTTGTGTACAAATCACAGAAAGTTAGCAGGCAGCTGCAAAAAGTGTTGGAAAGGCAAAAGGCATTTTGACTTTTATTGCACAGGGGTTGAGTTTAGAATAGTCTGAAGGGTCTCGACCCAAAACATCACCCATTCGTTCTCTCCAATGATGCTGCCTGACCCACTGAGTTACTCCAGCATTTTGTGTCTATCTTCAGTTTCAACCAGCATCTGCATTTCCTTCCTATACGTTTAAGTTTAGAAGAAAGAGAACTACTGTGACAATTGTACTGGACACCAATTAGTCCACAGCTGGAATACTGTGCAGTTTGGGTCCCCTTAGTTAAGAATAGATATACTAGAAACATAGAAAGTAGGTGCAGGAGTAGGCCATTCGGCCCTTCGAGCCTGCACTGCCATTCAATATGATAATGGCTAATCAACTAAGCATCCTGTACCTGCCTTCTCTCCATACCCCCTGATCCCTTTAGCCAATGAACTGGACTCAACTACCTTCTGTGGCAGAGAATTCCAGAGATACTGTACTGGCATTGAATGCAATTCAAAGGAAATTCACTCAGCTAACGACTGTGACAAAGATATGTCATGTCACAAATTGCCAAAGAAATTACATCTATAACCTTTCGAGAAGAAATTTGTGGATAATCTTATTCAAACAGTCAAGATTGTAAATAGTAGATGTTGAGCTATTTCCAATAGTGCGCGAATCTAACAGTTGAGACAGAGCTACAAGATATTACAATATTAGAGAGTGATCATTTAAAATTGAAATGTAAATGGTGTTCAGTCTCGAGTTATGTGGGTACATTTTTAAGTTCGCCGAGGAAGGGGGGAGGGAGGGGGAACCGCGGCCCGGGGACAGGCTCAGGTCCGGCCAGAGCCGAGCGGCCACCGGCGGCCGAGCACGGCCCCGACACCCCGGTAATGGGAACACCGACCCCCCTCCTCCCTCCGCCCGGGCCCCGACCCCCAGGCCCCGACACCCCGGTAATGGGAACACCGACCCCCCTCCTCCCTCCCCCGGGCCCCGACACCCAGGCCCCGACACCCCGGGACAATGGACCCACCCTTCCCCCCCTCCTCCCTCCGCCCCAGCCCGGCCCCGACACCCCAGTAATCGGGACACCGACCCCTCTCCAACCCCCCGGGTCCCTCTCCCTCTCCAGGCGCCGGTCCCGGTCCCCCTTACCTGTCCCCACTCCCCCCCGCACCGGGCCGGAAGCGGCGCCTCCGCCTCTCCCTTCCCCCCGCGGGGAGCAGCAACAGCGGCGAGCTGGGGTTCCGCCCGCTCTCTAACTTACACTCAATTACACGGGCCCGTCTCTAACCACGCTTTTCTCTCCCCCCCCCCCTCACACTCCGCTTCAATACACCAACCGCCTTCCCATTATCATGCGGAATAACTGTAATTACCAAAGATCTATAGGATATTTGGTGATTACTTTGCATGGGGGGGAAGGAGGGGCTGTTTTGCGGGGACGGTTTCCGGTTGACCAGTCACTTCCGTTGTGGGTCGGGTCGCCATGGCGACGGCGCCTAGCTGATGGTCTCCATCACTGTGTTGAAGGCTGCAGGACTCGCTCGTTATCCACAGCTGCTTTGTGGAAGAGTTGCACCAACAACAGGGTAACTATGGCCACAGGGCGGAGTGAAGATGCGCTTGTGCAGCAGGTGAACCAGCTGTGGACTATGTTGGACGAGATGTCTGAGAGCAGCCCTGAAACTTATCACAAATTCATCAGCCAGCAGCTGACCGAGGGCAAGAAGCAGTTCTCTGCCCCAGAGCCCCACGCCTGCATCCAGACCAACATACAGGTACAAACTCTGTGACACCAACATGTGTAGGGTGGAACTGCAGATGCTGGTTTATACCGGAGAGACACACAAAGTGCTGGAGGAGTAACTCCTGAGGATCAGGAAGCATCCCTGGAGAAAAAGATTAGGTCAGAATCCTTCAGGCTGAAAGTAGAGATTTGGGGGGGGAGAGGCGAGAAAGGCCAGAATAAATCAAGGCTGGCAACAGAGACCTCAGGAAGATTGGAGCCCCGATATTAACCCATTGTTGGCTGGAGAGGGTATGAGAGCTGGCTGGAGAAGGAGGGATACAAGGAGGAGGGATACAAGGATGCAAACAGTAGAACTGGTAGGCCAACGAGGGCGGGGGAAGGGGGGGGGGGGGGGGGGGGGGGGGGGGGGGGGGGAGGGGGGGGGGGGAAGGGGAGGGGGGGGGGGGGGGGGGGGGGGGGGGGGGGGGGGGGGGGGGGAGAGGGGGGGGGGGAGGGGGGGGGGGAGAGGGAGGGGGGGGGGGGGGGGGGGGGAAGGGGGGGAAGAGAAATGCAGGAGTTACTTGAAACTACAAAAATGAATATTCATGCAGCTGGGTTGTAAGTTGCCTAAGCGACATACTGCTGGGCATCAATACTTACATTTCCTTCAATAACCTCATACACTTTAAAATAAATCAATCCTTGTGAATGAATGAAACTATTGTGATGAGGACTGGCCATTACTCTGCTGGGCGATGCCACACGTTCAAAACACTCGGAGGAGCTAAAATTTTATAAACGTGAGACACAAGGAACTGCAGATGCGGGAATCGGGAGCAAAACACAGACCCAGCAGGCCAGGCAACATCTATGGAGGTAATGGGCAGACGATGTTTTGGGTCGAGACCCTTCCACAGACTGATGAAGGGTCCCAACCCGAAATGTCTTCTGTCCATTCCAGCTGGAGAACTGTGTGCCATTCTGGTCACACTAGAGCAAGGGTGTGGGAGCACTGGACAGCGCTGAGGAGCTTCACCAGGACTTTGCCTTGGACTTTAGCTACGAGGGGAGGATGGGTCTGTCCTTCCTGGAGCAGGGAAGATGAGAGGGGACATGACTGAGGAATCTAAAATTATGAGGGGTATGGGTTGAGTAGACTGCAAGAAACATTTCCTTATTTCAGAGGTGGAACTGGAAGACACAGATTTAGGATCTAGACTAGAGGGAATGAAGTGAACCTTTTCACCCAGAGAGTGGTTGATAACTGGAACGTAGTGCAGGAGGGTGGTGATAAAAAATGTAATGCGAATTTATGTGGCGCACGAGTTTGCGTTTTGTTATACGCACGAGTGCGGTGAGGTATAGATACAATGTAAATGTTGCATGCAGCGGCATCGCAGGCACAGACATACACACCTTAAATTGTACATACATTACATAAATCATAAAAGCAGACTGCAAGAGACACGTTTCTGATAGCAGAGGATAGGTTGTTGAGGAGGGCTATGAGTCACACATGGACAAGAGTTTGAATTGTACCTGCTCGTCTCAAGTTAATTCGGCCAGAGATCTCTGTGACCTTTGATAACAAGCAGTCATTGTTTCTCTCTCCTCCAGGAACCCGGTGAGAGGGTGCTGTTCGTAAACCTTTGCAGCTGGAGTCGAGTCCCTGCTCCGAAGAGCAATGCTGACCCTGTCCCTCTCAGCGGAGGGCCGATGGAGGAAACGATCAATGGCACAGGTAGCTAGTGAGCCAAGGCTGGCTTGTCTCCAAACGCTGACGTGTGATATGTTACATAGAAACATAGAAAATAGGTGCAGGAGTAGGCCATTCGGCCCTTCGAGCCTGCACCGCCATTCAATATGATCATGGCTGATCATCCAACTCGGTATCCTGTACCTGGCTTTTCTCCATACCCCCTGATCCCTTTAGCCACAAGGTCCACATCTAACTCCCTCTTAAATATAGCCAATGAACTGGCCTCAACTACCTTTTGTGGCAGAGAATTCCAGAGATTCACCACTCTCTGTGTGAAAAATGTTTTCCTCATCTCGGTCCTAAAAGATTTCCCCCTTATCCTTAAACTGTGACCCCTTTTTCTGGACTTCCCCAACATCGGGAACAATCTTCCTGCATCTAGCCTGTCCAACCCCTTATGTTGTGAGAACGTTGCCTGGGGTAAGAGCAATGATGCTTCACCCAGCCCGTCTCATTGCCACATCATGTCCTATGCTCCATCCTGTGAGCCGCTTCGAATTGCAAGTTATGGCAATAGACAGGGTAGACAGTCAGAACCTTTTTACCCTGGTTGAATGTCCAACATTGCAGGGTGTAGCTATAAAGGCGAGAATGGAAAATTTTAATGGAGATGTGCAGGGCAAGTTTTTTTTTTTTACGCACAGTAGTGGGGGCCTGGAATACATTGGCAGGGATGGTGGTGGATACAGATACGATAGTGACATTTGAGAGGATTTTGGATAGGCACATGGAAGTGCAGAGAGCAGAGGGATATAGATCAGGTACAGTTTGATGAGATTAGTTTAATTTGGCATCATGTTCCGCACAAACATTGTGGGCCAAAGTGTCTGTTCCTGTGCTGTACTGCTCTATGTGATTGTTCTGGAGGTCCCAGTGACAGATGGACACTTGGCCAGGAGAATGCTCAAAATGAACCCTGGTTTGAAATGTACTCCGCAGTTTCAACCTCAATGTTTAAACTGCATCTAGGACAAATGCGAGGTTAAACCAGGGCAGGGCTTGCACAGGAAATCCCCTGGGGGTTGTTGTAAAACAGAGACCTCCAGGCACAAGTAATAGTACATGAAAGAGGTGACCCAGAAAAACAAGGTGGCGAGGAAGGCATTTGGGCATTGAACACTGCAGTTGGGGGGTCATGTTACTTCAGCATAAGCTGCTGGTGACACCACACCTGGAGTAGTGTCGGAAGGAACTGCAGATGCCTCTATACCCCTCATGATCTTGAACACATCAGTAAAGCTGCCCTTCAGCCTCCAACACTCCAAAGAAGTCCTATCCTATCCAACGTTTCCCTATCACTCAAACCAAGGTGCCATCCTGGTGAATCTTTGTTGCATTCTTTCCCACTGAATGACATCATTCCTGTAGTTGGGCAACTGGAACTGCACACAGTGCTCCCTCCAAGTTTGGTCTCTTCGCTGGGGGAAGGTGGGCAGGTTTGCTGAATGGAACGTTCCTTGAACTTTTTAAATTCCCTCCCGCAGACGCTTGCTGGGTCACTGACGTTGCGTACAGCCCAGAGGTGATTCAGAAAGCGAGGGAGGACCCTGTGGAACGGGACCAGATGATCCGCCTGGCGATGAGATACATCGAGGAGCAGCACCGCGTCCGCCTGTCGCACTCATACAGGCTGCTGGGGCAGACGCAGACGGGCAGCAGGGAGCGGATCAAGCAGCGGCTGAGCGGGAGAAGCGAGCCTGGCCAAGCTGTGGCCGTGGAGGCAGAGGCCGATGCTAACGCCTCCTTACTGCAGCGGCTGACCAGCCTAAGAGAGGCAGATGGGGAGCAGGACAAGGACAGTCCCATCCACCTGCCCACTCACACCAACCAGCCAAACAAGCCAGGCCTCATCCAGGAGATTTCCAGCGTGGACTTTGAGTGTAGCAACACAGTTGATACTCCAAAGTACAAGATGTCCGTCATCACTGATGAGGGTGGGAAACCGACAAGCATCCAGCTGAAGGTGGAGCTGCCTGGGGTTTCCTCTGTGGCAGACTGTGGTCTCAGCGTCTCCAAGGTTGGTGCTGACTGAACAACGAGCTCGGGCTTGTGTAGACTGTTGTAAACCACAGATGGGAGAATTCAGATTCCAAATTCCAGCGGGGACTGTTGGGGTGGGGGGGGATTCAGATTTGGCATTGCTCTTAGAACTCTCAGATACAGGATGGGCTGATCGCCTCTCTCCCCCCCCCCCTCTGTCGTAATAAGTTAGTCACCAATTTGTTGTCTAGATAGAAACAAGGATTACAGATGCTGATTTACAAAAAAAGCCAAAGTACTGGAGTAACTCAGCGGGTCAGGCAGCATCTCTGGAATACATGGATGGGTGACAAAGGGTCCCAACCCAAAATGTCACTTATCCATGTTCTCCAGAGAGGTTGCCTGGCCCACTGATTACTCAAGCACTTTGTCCTGTTAATGCAGTTAGCTGGTCAGTACTTCGGAGTAATTCAGTTAAAATTTCTTTATAATACATTAATGTTTTTGGAATGTCTAAACTTATGATTTTTATGCTGCACCTCAATTGTGTATTGTGAAAACATTGGGACACTCCCTAAGAGAGAGGGATACACAATATAGTACAGGGCAAGCTCGCAGTTATATACATTATGAAAATTATGGAAAATAGCTTGTACTTGGTCCACAATAAGTCGTTAAGCTGCAAGTAGAGACAATGTAACACCAACACCTGGGCTTCACGGTCACCAGAAAGTCACTGATATTTCTGTAAAGTTAATCAATTTGAAACTGGTTTAGACTGACATTTAAAGTTAACGCTTCACAAGATATCTTTATGGAGAGACTAGCCTGTTAATTTCCATCTGCCTTTCGAAACAGGATGATGTTGTTATCGATGTGGTGGCAAAGTACCGACTGCAGCTCAACCTACCCGAAACCATCTGTGAGGACATGGTCAGCGCCAAGCTCAGCAGGAAGACCCACACCCTGTCCGTAAGGATGCCTATTCTTACCAAGTAACCGGATCGAATCTCTCAAATGTTATGCATTCCAACTTATTTCCACACAGACTGCTGTAAGGATATCGTTTCTGATGAACGTAAATGAACCAAATGCAAATAGCCAAAGTTTTCCCAGCGTGGGCAATGGTTTCCTGTTCCTCAGAGAGCGCACAATCACACACCTTGTTCAGCCACAGTGTTCACATTCAGATTGGTTTGTCATATAAAATTTCACAAAGAATTGTAAATCCAGTGCATCAAAATAAATTCCCTTGAAGCTGTGTGCCATGTGCTATGTTAATTATTAAACTTCTAATGTTTTATGTGCAGGGAAACTAATAATTATGCTGTGGAGCTCCTGGCAGCTTGCCTCCTTCAACACTACATTCTCAAGGACAGTTACTACCCAGAGTTGGGAAATAAAGAACCAGGGAACATAGGTATACAGTGATAAAGGAAAGACTGAATAGGAACCAGAGGGGCAACATTTTCCACAGAGAGGGTGGTGGGTATATAGAATGAGCTGTAAGAGGAGGTAGTTGGGGCAGGTACTATACTAACATTTTAAAGGCAGTTCGACTTGAACATAAATAGGAAAGATTTAGAGGGACCTAGGCCAAACGCAGGTGGGCATCTTGGCCAGTATGGGCATTGGACTGAATGGCATGTTTCCGTGCTGTATAACTATTTATGACTGTACGATAAACTTAGTAAAATAATATTCCTATACTTTACTTACTCGCAAGGACCCCTGAGATCTACCGTGCAAATCCACTTATCAATGCACAGGAATTTTCAGATTAACCCCCTCTTTAAAAGGACTGCAGCGATTGAAGATGATTTGCCATCAGTTTGCTTTGATAATTAGGTGGCATTCAACGTGTGCTTCTTCAGTCAGCACCAGGCATCCCAGGTTTCTGAAGTGCCGTCTAGACAGCCGAGAAAGAAGCTGCAAAGTATTCACATACATTTCCCTGAAGGCTTGTGCAGTGTTTGATCGCATCAGATAATGCTTGTGTTGTAAGGTGCAGGCAGTGTAAATCTTAAAAGGGATCGTTTAACTGGGAGCAAATGCAGACAGCCAAACCCAGATGGCAGCAGCACAAATTTACATGGCACATTTACTGCGAACATGGTCCCCGATAGGAGCGTACTCAAATAGACATCAGTAGGTACAAAGGGTCACAAAAGACAATCGAGCTGGCAAGCAGTAGGTAGATCCAGGTGAGGGGGGTTGATTGGCAGATGGAGTTAGGGGGGGGGGGAGGAAAGGGTAAAGATGGCGACAGAGGCTGGGAGGAGGATGGGTGGAGGTAACAAAGTGTTGCAGATGATGGAATCTGATAGGAAGGTGAGGTGCAGAACTGATTAAGGGAAGTGAGGTGGGGAGAGCAGATGGCAGAGTGGGGGAGGCAACCAAGTGATCCTGAGAATGGAGTTGCTGAAATGAATCTGATATTTTTCTGTTGCCTTTGCATGAAATAAACATGTACAACATTTTAAATAGCTATTATTTTATTTGATTCCTGGTTTTAAAATAGAAGTTTCCGACACGTTGCCACTACAAACAGCTACAACTGAGAGGAAGGCGTGATGCCACAGTACATATTTAGTGCAACACATTTCAATTTGCTTACAGATTTTAACACCCATTTCTGTAAACTGTTCCCTCTCCCGCACAATAAAAGCAAGGTTGCCAGGGACTAGTTTTTAAAAATGGGTTTAATGCTGAATTTCATATTAATAGCAAAAATGGTTCTTCTGCTGAAACAATTGTGATTGTACATTTTTACAGTATTAGAGAACAGTGCTGTAAAGTGTGCATCAACAGCACTGCAGTAGCTAGAGACTTGTTCAGAATCAGCATAAACACCAGCTCCAGTCACACACTGGGGGCAGCCGTTTCACAGCTGAATACAAATATAAATAACTGAAATGTGCTGCAGAAAGAAAAAAGATTCTTGCCCCATTTTATACACAATCACAAACAACAACTCAGAAAATAGCCTCCGTCAGGCAAGCTCGCAGTTATATAAATTATGAAAACTATAGTTCATAATTAAGCATTATTACACACCCGGGCAGATATCTAAATAGACAGGCAAGGCCAAGGACGTCAAGTCTGATTTGAAAATCGAGCCAATTTGGTTTAATTACTGAACCCATGATGCTGCTCGCACACCATTCCTTTCTGCAGCACACTGATTCAGAATGACAATGTGAACAGATGAATGCAAAGCAGACTTCACACACGTACTCTGCAAATACACTTGCTATAAGTAATAATTTGAAGATATGGCTTTTTATTGACATACAAACTTGTGAAATATTGTACAGAATTCTACATGAACTTGGTTTCCTTGCGCTGTTTTAATTTACCCACCCTCTTCCCCCCCCCCCCCCCCCCCCCCCCCACCCCCCTTTCCCACTTGTTAACTTTCTCTTAAATAATAAGGCAACAATTATTGGAGTGATGAGATAAACGCGAGATATTTTAGATGGTAGAAAGAACAAAAATAAGAAAGCACAGACTGAGAAGATATTTGACAAAATAGGGTTCATATTCTATTGAGTTTTTATATTTGGCTCTATACGTGTCAATGTCTATCCCATTAGAAACAAAATAATTTTGACCCGTACGAGAGGAAACCAGAACCTTAACTTATCACGATAGATAAGTTGCTTTACTCCCAATTCACTAACTCGTCAGACTTCTAGTGCACACAAAACACGTAGAACTGGGATAAAGTGGATGTTGCTTCTGGTGACCGTACTTTAAAGACTGAATGATAATCAGCACACTTGAATCATTGAACTCTATCGCCTAAATCTTCAGACTTTAGCTATGCTTAGCTAGTCCTGAGCAGCATTACAAACAGCAGAGTCCACAGGTTTGTGTAACACGATCTGGGTAATAACCAACTACACCATCGAACCAAGAGAAATTGTTCTGAAGTTGCCTTGTTACTAATTTGCACGGTTTCATATTGCTACAACTGCTGCTGACAGATTAACTTTCTGATCCAAGTGTTATTTTTAGTAAATACAATTTAGGTCAGGAAATGAAAACAGATGTAGAATTTCATTACACCCTGGGTAATTTTAAATAACTTACCCCTGATGCACAAGAAACATGAGTGTACCAATAAAAAGTATCAATGTATGACACCAAAATTAGCATCTTCCATATCACACATTCTTATAATAGTCTCGGTAAAATACTTCCAATCCCATGGAAACACTGGACTGAAGGTGGGCAGTTAATCTAGTATTTTAGCGCCTTTTTCTCAATTAAACTGTGGAGAAATTGATGGAGATATTCTGAACCTACTGATGATTAATCCACATTGTGGGCTGCCAATTCCACCCATATATGTGAATGAGCAGTGGAACACCAACATTTACAGAGAAAATCCTCACCAATTCCACTCAGTCTAAAACAGAAAATTATCTTTCAGGTTTAAATAGTTTTGTTTGTCCCCACTGCAACGTCTGAGCAAGGGCACCAGATGGAACACTTGGCCTTGTCAGTATTGAATGTTAAAGTAACAGTTCAACAAGTGCACCTCATGGTCTCTGAAATACGACTGGAATCGGACAATGGCATCAGTTTTTCCCTCTACATTTACTTTGGATTCTAGTTTAACTGCACACCTTTTTAACCACTGACTGCATAAATTCTTACATTTTGTAATAAGAAAGTAAGGATTTCATGCAGGTACTGGAATTTACAAATAAAAACTGCCTTATGAAGACTGCTGACACTCAAACCTTGGCGTCTCCGGTCTATATCAGCATGGTCGTTGGCCTTTCAAGGAATTTCTTGAACTCAGCCAGCCACTGGGCACCAACTGCTCCATCCACAACACGATGGTCACAGCTCAGTGTCACTGCCATCATGCTGGCAACGTCAAACCTGCAGAACAACAACAGAGTTTAAATCTCCACGTTTCCCTCAAATATCACATTACCCGAGATAAAGAAGTTAACTCATCTGAACAACGCAAAGAGTATGAAGATCCAAATGTAGGAAGAAACTGCAGATGCTGGTTTACACTGAAGATAAGATACAAAATGCTGGAGCAACTCAGCAGGTCAGGCAACATGTCTGGGGAAAAGGAATAAGTGATGTTTCGGGTCGAGACCCTTCTTCAGACGGAGTCAAAAGACTCTCAAACTGAAGAAGAGTCTCAAACTGAAGAAGAGTCTCGGCTATTTCTTTTCTCCAGAGATGCTGCCTGACCCACCGAGTTAATCCAACATTTTGCGTCAAACAAACCAAATGAAGTGACAAATGGATAAACTATAAATCAATTAATCTTAGATAAAAACAGAAAACACTGGATATATTCAACAGATCAAACAGCAAGATGTGGATATAGAAACATCCACATCTTGCACGTTGATGACTTTTTGCCAGGATTCGAATTAAAGCATTTCCACCACTTTGTGATTTTATCTAAGATTTCCAGCATCTGCAGATTTCTTTTGGTTTTCTATTCATTCCTACATGACAAATATTACTTGTTTTCAGAAGTGCAGTCAATGTCTACAAGAGAAGTTCCCCAACTAGCCAAAATATTACAGCGCAGACAAGTTTTACGCAATCATCCATTCAGGCACGACAGCTGACAACCTTTGATAATGTGTTTAATTTGCTCCGTGCATGGAAGTTGCCTACCCTCTCTCGTTTTCTGCAGGAAGCAATCTTTGTTCAGATCCACCAACAGCCAGAATACACGCCTGAGGTGGGTTGATAATGGCCGAAAAGTTCTTTATACCGAACATCCCCAGGTTCGATATTGTAAAAGTGCCGCCCTGATGTCAAGGAGAAAAACTGGGTTAATACCATGTGTGGATCCTTACTTAGACGAGTGACCTCTCCAACATTATCATCAGCAGTCAATATTTACAGAAAGAGTTACAAACACTGATATTTTAACACCCTTGCAATGAAGCCCAATTGACTAATTCTTGCTGATGCGCTTGTTAATATACTTGTTCATAAATGCCAACCCAACTTATCCGTCTCTGAACAATGTTGCCAAAGCCTGCCCCTATGAGTATACCATTTTTACATCACAACACTGGGCACCGAAGGCGGGATCCCTGTGGAGTTACTCTTTGAAGAGTGTGCCTACCTGAAACTCTTGGGGCTGGAGCTTTCCTCCGCGTGCTTTCTCTGCCAGGGATTTGACATCGTTGCTGATGGCAATCAGTCCTTTGATATGTGCATTGAAGACAATGGGAGTAATCAGGCCAGCAGTGGTGCTCACAGCCACACAGACGTCCACAACGTGGTTTCTGAAATGGACATAAACAAGCGGTCTCAGCTTGTTCCAGCTAACCTGTAGTCACGAAACTTTTCTGTCCCGTTAACTCTAGCACAAGTAATGGGGAAACAGTGACTCATCCGTTAATGGCAATGTTAATCAATCATAACATAGAACAAGTGATCACGTTCTGCTGACTCACACGCGTCTGAGGAAAAAGTACTGTGGTTTCCCTTGGCTTCTCTTAGTCTGGCAGGATCAATGCTCACAACCGTGATTGGAGGAACAGTAGAACAGCAACTATGTACCGCGGACGGCTGATTGTATTCATGTATGGTCTTTTCTTTGACTGGATAGCACACAAGCAAAAGCCTCTCACTCCATCTCAGTATAAGTGACAATAATAAAGTACACTAAGCTGCTTTGTAAACAAGGATTTGGTGCAAGCAAATGGGACAAGCTCTGTATGTCATTTGGTCAGCATGGACAAGGCAGGCCAAAAGCCTGTTTCCATTCAGTATAGCCCTCAGACACCAGTTTTTAATAGGCACTGTGCTATTTCATGGTATCTTGGTCTGAGTGAAGCTGACAGATTCCCAGGGTGGCTGTTACTCGGTTTAGGCCTGTGGGAAGTGTTCTGCCTGTACCCATCCTTTCGGAAGCTGGGTATACACTGTATTCCATTCCATTGTCCAGTGCTAGGCAGGGCCAGATGTAGTGTCTGCCACAGCTCGTTGTCCTCTCTCCGAGCATGTATTCATCTTTTTATTATCATTGCATCAAACCACTTTTTGAGGGTTTCTACAAAGAACACAAGGTATCATAGTCATACAGCACACAGGCCCTTTGGCCAACTACATTTTACAGCAGCACAAAATGCAGTGTCACCGAAGACCACCGAATGTTCCAAGACAATTTGCCTTGCTCACTTTGAACCAGCAACATTTCTTAAACACACCAGGTTAATTATTTACATAGAAGCTGCATAAACCAAGGTCCGTACCTGTGAATAAGAATCAGTCGGAACTATTCTGAGATTTAATGTAAAACAGTGCAGGAAAAGGCCCTTCAGCCCACAATATTTGTGCCATACATGTTGAACAAGTTAAACTAATCTCCTCTATCTGCCCATGATTCATATCCCTCCATTCCCTGCACATACACACGTCTATGTAAAATATTGCTAATGCTCTAATCTCTCACTTGATGAACTCATTCATTGCCTTTCCCCATTTGAAGGCTACAAGACAGAGAAGATTACAAACAGTTTCAGTTTTAGTCAAGTACCACATCAAAATAAAACATTTTCTATTCAAATGTTTTCCTGCTGTGAAAATAGCATGAATCCTTGGTATTATTTAAAATGGTTACCAAGTTCTTTCTCGCACTGATAACACTCGCTTTTAAATGTAGTCAACTTTCTTTTATTAAAGCAACATTAAGCAATTCTGGACATCTGGCTACTCACTGCCTGATAATGGTGTCCTGCCAGGAGGAATTCGCCTCAGGAACCTTCATACACGCCAGAGCTGAGGCCTTTATGAGAAAGTCATTCACCGACAGTTTAATGCTTTCAGATTTAAGTTCCTAGTAATAAAGAGAAACAATTATAAATAACTTTCCAGGGTTAATCACAAAACAATAATTTGTCTTAAACCTGCATGAAATTCTCAATTGTGCTGAGCAATGACAAGCTAACATTGGTACTGGGTAGAGATAGCATCTACTTCATACTTTGTAACTGCTTACGCTAAACACATTGTGTAGGAAGGAACTGCAGATGCTGGTTTAAACCGAAGATAAGACACAAAATGCTGGAGTAACTCAGTGGGACTGGCAGCATCTCTGGAGAGAAGGTATGGGTGAAGTTTCGGGTTGAGGAGGGTCATGACCCGAGCGTCACCCAATCCTTCTCTCCAGAGATGCTGCCTATTCCGCTGAGTTACTGTAAGCTAAACACATGGTTTGCTGATTGCAGATAAGTGGATCACCATATAAAACTCACATCACACCTGTTTGCAAGTTGGGAAATATGCCACACATCATAAGTTATAAGAGCATAATTAGGCTGTACGGCCCATCAAGTCTACTACGCCATTCAATCATGACTGATCTATCTTTCCCTCTCAACCCCATTCTCCTGCCTTCTACCCATGACACCCTTACTAATCAAATCACTTGGCAGGCTGGCACAGTGTACAGAAGCAACAGTTACAATGTCTGAAACACCAGCGAGCATGGCAGTGGGAGTGCACCAGCACCCAAACACCACACTCGTGAATTTGGCCACAATGCCCAGGATGGTGCCAGAAATTTGTAACAACCCTTACATCAATTTTTCTTGTGTAGACATATGTTGCACAGATATATAAGCAATCACTAAGTTATTTGCACAGAATTGTTGTACAGCATGTTCCGTGGTTTGCGTTTGCCATTCCAGTCATACCTCGTTCAGTTGCTGCCGAATTTTCAGAATGTTGCCCATGTTGATGTCTATCGACAGGTAATAATGAGGAATGCTCTGCTTGGACAGCATCAGACGCTGAGCTATAACCTGAAGCAAAACACAAGCAAGGGAATTAGAGAGAGAAAAAATAAAGGTGAGAAATGCTGCTCTTCACCACCAAATCACCAATTTTGGTGCTAGCTCTTTACCTTCCGTATGTTGGTGATAGGGACATCGGTGAACATCCCAGTGGGAATAGCTGCTAAACTGGGAGCAGCAGCAGTTGGAGTCTACAAAAAATACAAGCAAAACACTTAAATACTTTATACCAACTGGTAGTCACAATAACACAGCAACTAAACTCCATTCTAAAATTCCTGTTTCTATATGTCTAAAATATACTCACTGCAAGAAACAGGAAATGCCCTTTGTTGCTCATTCCTGCTCTGCCTCCCAATTATATCAACGCAATCCTGGTCCTCAATGCTACATCCACCCACTATCCCCATATCCTTCAAATAACTTAAAACCTACAAATCTATTGATCTCCATCGTGATACTCGTTGACTCAGCATTACATCCCCCGTGGGTGGAGAATTAAATGGTTCATGACCTTACTTTAATTTAGAGGTACAACGCGGAAACAGACATTTCGGCACACCGAGTCCGCACCAACCAGCGATCCCCGCACATTAACATTATCCTAACACACTAGGGACAATTTACATTTATACCAAGCCAATTCATCCGCAAACCTGTACGTCTTTGGAGTGTGGGAGGAAACCGAAGATTTTGGAGAAAACCCACGCAGGTCACAGGGAAAACGTACAAACTCCGTACAGACAGCGCCCGTGATCGGGAACGAACCCGGGTGTCTGGCACTGCAAGGCAGCAATTCTATCGCTGTGCCACCGTGCTGCCATAATCAAAGATTGGTTTATCATGGTCACATATACCAAGATACAGCAAAACGCTTTGTTTTGGGGCTATTCAGGTAAATCATATGACCCACGAGGCCATCAGTAGAGTGCAGAATATAGTGTTACAGCTACAGAGAAAGTGCAGATAAAACACATGCAAGTGCTGCAATGGATAGATTGGGCACTCATCCCAAATTTATGAGATTCTGATAACAGCTGGGGAGATGCTGTTTTTCAATCTGGTGTGTGCTTACAAGTTGTTGTATCTTCTGCCTAATGGGAGAGGGGAGGAACAAAGAATGACTGGGCTGAGCCACAGTACTGCCCATTACTTCCTTATTGATCTTCGAGCCACGTGTTTAATTCTCTAATTTTATTGACTGGCTACCACATTTTAAGTAATTCGTAGTAATCCAGAGATTTACACATCTTCAACAGAATCTGTGTACAGAACAGAAACAGGAACTTCAACCCACCACATTAAAAAACATTCCCCCTCAACCCCATTCTCCTGGCTTCTCCCCATAACCCCCGACTAATCAAGAATCTGTCAATCTCTGCCTTTAAAATATCCATTGTCGGCCACCAGAGCCTTCTGTGGCAATTAATTCCAGATTCACCAACCTGACTAAAGAAATTCATCAACCTGGCACACTAGTCACACACACACATAGACACTGCTATTTATGGCTTTAAATATTGATATCCTGAAAATCTCAACCAATCTAAAAATCTGAGTCTCGAGGTAGGTAATAAAATTCTTTCTCCGTCCCATAACTTTGCTCCCTGCAATCCCTTGCCATTTCTATGAGTGACTGTTGACGATGTGCCTTATTCCTCAATTCACTCTTAAACCACTCATGGAGAAATGCATTAGTGAGTGATGGAACCTATAAATATGTTCTTCAATTCTTAACAGAACCATCTAAAAGTTTGATAAGTTAAGTAAATCGTTATTCTTGTAAGCATTAAACTCCCCTTGCACATTCATCAAAAATTGACAGGCCTGAAAGCCAATTCACGTCATGTTTCATTCATACACTCTCACACGTGAATCTCTTGAAAGCCTTGTAACTGTTTAGTTTGTAGCAAACAAATAATTGAATATTTTGGCCGGCGTGCACTAGTTGAGCCAAAAGGCCTATTTCCATGCTCTTAAGTTGCGATTCAAAGAATGAACTATATAGGGAAACCATCCCAGAGCAGATTATCAACAAACCACCATATAACTGTGAGTAGTTATGTATTTTTAGTTTAAAAAAAACAAAACAAATCAGCACATTTGCTTCTAATTTTGAGTCATTTTTAACTCACCGGCACTGCCTTTGAAGGCACGAAAGAATCAACATCTTTTTTCCTAATCTGGCCTTCTGGTCCAGTGCCTACATAAAGAAAACAGATCCACGTTAGACTAACCCAACTGATGTCTGCAGGAACTTTCATTGCATTCCATTTAGAACGGAGACGAGGAAACACTTTTTCTCACAGAGAGTGGTGGGTCTGTGGAATTCTCTGCCTCAGAGGGCGGTGGTGGAGGCAGGCTCTCTGGATGCTGTCAAGAGAGAGCTAGATATGGCTCTTAAAAATAGCAGTCAGGGGGTATGCGGAGAAGGCAGGAACGGGGTACTGATTGGGGATGATCAGTCATGATCACATTGAATGGCGGTTCTGGCTCGAAGGGTCAAATGGCCTATTCCTGCACCTATTGTCTATTCCTTTCCCAAGGAGGTGTGAAATTTATTGATCCTTAATTTTAACTATCTCAAATTGCTCAACTGTACATTTTTAAATAAGATTTTTAAATATAAGGAAGTTTATATAATGCATAATCCAAAACATCATGCATTTGAATTTATTGCTTTGAAGAACAGTTAGTTAGGAAAACAAATTGAGAGGATATTTTTCCCCATTCAGGCAGACCCCATCAAACAATAAATAAAATGAATTTATTTTTGGCAGTACAAGCAAACAAATACTGGACAACGGCACCTACAGTGATCACAATACTCCTCCCAGAAGCAACACTGCACCTTCCACTAACAAGACCTTTTCTTAACATTGGAAGTGTAAAGTTAAAGCTTCAACAATATAACACTTGAACAATCCCATTGATGTACACTTAAGCTAGATTAAAGACTGTGGTCCAAACCTACAAACTACCGATCAGCAGGTAGGAATACTATAAACTGGGCTTCCCTACCAACATATGGCTTTAGCAGAGACTCATGCTGTTTGACATTTAAGAAAACATTAACCTCGGCGCTTTGAGCATTAACCATTTTACATATCAGTAAACATTAATCTCAGTGCGGTAAGCTAAAATCTGTTCCATTTCACTTTTGGTGCAACGTACCTTTCACTTGTTGGAGGTCGATGCCCTTTTCCGCTGCCAGCTTCTTTGCCAGAGGACTGGCAAACACCCGACCTTTGGGATCTCTGGGTATGGGTGGGGTAAACATGGGTGGTGCTGCCACAGGTTGCTGTGTGGCAAGGGTAGGCTATAAACACATCAAGAGACAGGGAACACTTAAATCTAATCACTTTTTTTTTATTTAAACAATTCACTGTGCAACACAGATGACTGCACATTAGGGAACAATATTCTACAATGTAAACCAAAGCTTTCTCACATACTTCATGAACACACCAGTAAATGTGTCAGTTTATCAAAGTCACAACCAAGTTGCTAAGGACTGGGTCCGAGAACAAAATCTTCCCATCTTCCAGAGATTTAAAAATAAATGTAATTACAGTTAGTATGTAGCACTGAATGTTAAATGGATGAGACATATTAATTTACGTTAGTATTTCAACAACATTAGGCACTTAATCCTAACATAAAACTTTTACTGGAAGTGCTGGCTCGAAGGGCCTCCTCCTGCACCTATTTTCTATGCTCAAGTTTGGGCAGAGACGGGCCAAGCCATTAAACAAAGTTCAATCCCTGGAATTATTTCATCTACAATTGTACTTAATATTGGAAAAAACATTTTTTGCCTTGGACTGGATAAGGAAAAGTGAACCAAAATTCAGTGCAATGATAACGGAGGTCAGGTGAGAGAACCTAAAAGTACCCAAAAACCAAGTGCATGGGTTTAAGGTAGAAGGTTTAGAGGAGGTTTCGAGGTAGATTCTTCTCACTGAGTGAGTGGATGAAATTTGGGACCATCAGTTTGAATGGGCAGTCGAGGCAGGTAGGCTTATAAATGTCAGTACCTAGACAAGCACTAATGACCCAGGGAATGGAGGTCCACAGATCAATTGGTGATAAACAGAGTGGTCTGCACAGACGCGCTGAGCTGAAGGACATGTTTCCGAGATACACGATTGTACTAGAATGCGCTCTTACTGGAGGTGGAGCTTGCTGCTTGATATCGGCGACTCCTGTTTCCACGTAGTCAGCAAAGGCCGGTATGTCTGACTCCTTCTCCACGATGATGCACAGCGTAGTCCCGAGGGGAATGTCCCTGCTGCCCTCAGCCACCAGAATCTTGGCCAAGTAACCTTCTTCCATTACTTCAAAACCTAAGGACACAACGTGATAGACGAGAATAAGAAATCTGCATTTTAGATATCCATAGTGCATTACAAAAACAACAACCCCCTGGGAACACAATCTATCATATTTATATGAAACTAACAAACTAAACAAAATCTATGGAAATTTGGGAATATTTCTCCGAGATTAATCTTTATTCATTTGCAGATAATGGCCAATTTGACAATTTAGCACAATGCTTTTGAACTGAATGATTGTTAAGAGTTAAGGGGCAACCAGTGCCTTGGTGCATTGGGCTGGACACACAGAGGCCAGACGAGCTTCAGATGACAAATCTCATTCCATGAGGGCCATGAGTGAACATGCCAGATTTTGGTCAAATCTGGCCAATTCATGATCACTGCTTTTTCAGTACAAGTATTTTTAAGTTAATTAACTGAATTTAAATTCCCCAGATCCCAAAGTGGAATTTGAACTCATTTATGGATTGTTGGTTCAGTACCAACCCTGCAGTACACACTTTACAAATATCAACAGAGTTATCGTAAGGTTACAACAGATCTTCGTTAAACTGGAAAAGTGAGCCAAGGAAGACAGATTGAATATAACTTGAACAAGTTCAGTGTTGCATTTTGGTAGGTTAAACAAGAGCAGGACTTGCACAGTAAACGTCTGGAATATTGTAGAATAGAGAGACCCATGGAGACAAGCATGTAATTCCCTGAAAGTGGTGTCAATTAGACAGGGTGGTGATGAAGCCATTTGTCACACCTGCTTTCCTCAGTCAGGGCAATGAATGCAGGAGTTGGGACATCATGTTGCAATTGTACAAGACGTTGGCAAGACCACATTTGGAGTCTTGTGTGCAGTTTTGTTTACCCAGCTGGAAAGGATTTTCCCATGATTGGAGGGCAAGAGGAGGCTAGATAGGCTGGGACGAGTATAGGAGGCTGAGGAGCAACCTTACAGAGATGAGTGGTCAGGACCATTTTCCCAGGATGGGGAGCCTAAAAGTAGATATATGGTGGAAGAAAGATTTGAAGCGAGGTGCAACTATATGTTTAAACAATGTTTAAAGGACATTTGAAAAAGTACATG
The DNA here is from genome assembly GCF_028641065.1 of Leucoraja erinaceus. Classification (NCBI taxonomy): domain Eukaryota; kingdom Metazoa; phylum Chordata; class Chondrichthyes; order Rajiformes; family Rajidae; genus Leucoraja; species Leucoraja erinaceus. Next base: position 8,931,386 of record NC_073408.1, read on the forward strand.
AATAGAAAAGGTTTAGAAGAATCTGGGCCAAACACAGACAAATGGCACTAACTTGGATAGACATGTTGATTGGCATGGATGAGTTGGGTAGTAGGGCTGGATGATGTATAGCTCTAGGACTCTAAATCAAGCCTGCACTAAACAGTGTCAACATGGACACCTGCAGCTACATTGCTAATGCATATTATGATGGTACCCGAATCACCAATTTTGCACTTCTTGCAAACAAGCTAGCAGGAAGGTAACTTACAAAATGGAGAAGTGATGTTTTCTGAATTACAGTGCTGTTTGCAGTAGAGCCATCTGATGTCAATACACACCTATCGTAGCTTTATCCGTTTCAATCTCGGCTATGAGGTCACCTTCACGCAGTTTCTCCCCAACTTTTTTCTCCCATCTCTGAATGGTACCCACTGTCATGGTTGGCGAAAGAGCAGGCAGGGCAATCTGAGGATGGACAAGATAATCTGGCATCATTATCCACTTGAAATTAAAATTTAGACATTATCAAAATGGTGCGATGTTTCAAATGTTATTTTCCGTACGAAGCAACGTTTTGAAAACAGCTGAAGCTTAAATTTGCAACATCTGCACTTAACAGTCTCTGGCCACAAATTAGTATATTGATATGGAGATGAACAGATGGTGTCCTTCTCTGAACATTACTCTGCATTCGATTGTCAGTGTGCAAGGCCACTGATGGGGGATGACAGACTAAACCAAAGTTCTGTGTACCTGTCACCTTTCCCCAATTGACTACCAATTAGGCCCCCAATTGCAGCCTTTAAAAGGCATTCTTATCTTGTTCTGAACCTACAGCAGTCACAGAAACAGAAACATTAATAGCCAATTAATTCAGAGTTTATTGGTGGTCTCACAGTCCATGTTGTGCTCACCTTCATGTGTGAGGGGTATGAACTGCCGGGAGCTTTTGCTGGAGCCGAGGGTGGTGTCGGAGCTGTGGGCGATGGCGTCTGTGGGGCAGAAGCCACTTGCTCTGGAGTGTAATCCTTAAACGCTTCAATATCTTCAATACTAGTCAGTGCAAACCAGAGAAGAATCAAAAAAGAATTGTAGAAGATGGAAATCTGAAATAATTATGCAGATAATGCTGTGGGAAATCACGGCAAGTTAGGAAGCAGCTGTGGGAAGAGAACAATTAACGTTTCAGGTCTGGGATTCTGCATTAGAATTCATCGGATAAAGAATCCCCGATCTTAAACATTAACTGTTTCTCTATCTCTAGATACTGCCCGGCCTGAGTTTTGTCAGCATTTTCTGCTTTTATTTCAAATGACAGAAAAGATCAAAATTCAACTTAAGCGTGGACAGTGTAGAGTCTTAACAAAGACCAACATTGGTACAAAAAAAGGTTAATAAAAACGTATTCAATCATGGATAACGTGCAATCAAGTCCATCCTAACCAGGCACGCTGTGGGCTTGGACATTAATTCCATTTTCTCCCACCAATCATTGTTTAATTTCTTGAAAACAGCCAACAACTAATTCAGGGAAAACGAGAACATTTAAGTCCAACCCCTGCCAAATAGCCAAGCTGCAAACAACCAAGGCAAGCGGGGGTTATTCCAAGCTATAGATGTTGACAAAGAATTATAAACATAAAGTTGGATAGGTCTTTATTCTCTGGAGCACAGAAGGTTAAGGGGGGACTTGATAGAGGTCTTTAAAATGATGAGTGGGATAGACAGAGTTGATGTGGACAAGCTTTTCCCTTTGAGAATAGGGAAGATTCAAACAAGAGGACATGACTTCAGAATTAAGGGACAGAAGTTTAGGGGTAACATGAGGGGGAACTTCTTTACTCAGAGAGTGGTAGCGGTGTGGAATGAGCTTCCAGTGGAAGTGGTGTCGGCAGGTTCATTGGTATCATTTAAAAATAAATTGGATAGGCATATGGATGAGAAGGGAATGGAGGGTTATGGTATGAGTGCAGGCAGGTGGGACTAAGGGAAAAAAGTTGTTCGGCACGGACTTGTAGGGCCGAGATGGCCTGTTTCCGTGCCGTAATTGTTATATGGTTATATGGTTAATGGGGATGGAGGAGACAGTAGGTTGCAATCGAAACCAACCCTCATATTTTCTGACTAGTACCGTTTAATGAGGGAGAGATTCGAGATTATTTATGCGTTTCCAAAGGAATAAAGGCACTCTTGTTAAAAAAAAAACAATTCAGCACCTCCATCCTGTTGGATATAAACTCTTAAAATATATTACTAGTTTGTGGTAGCAGACAACTGGAGTCCAAAAGTGAACCTCAGATTCTGATCATACTGATCCCCAATTCTGATTTGAACAACATGTCATCGCTGTAACAATATTCCTAAACTATTTAAATTTCCATTTAAGGCAGTTTTTAAAAAATATGAATAAATGCTTATTTTTTGACTTGGAACTTTTAGGCAGATATGTTATATCAATGGTTGGAAACGTGGGCAGAGAAATGTCAGATGGAGTTCAATCAGGCAAGTGTCTCGTGTTGTACTTTGGGAGGTCAAATGTAAAAAGAATGTTTATGGTAAATGGTAGGACTGTGATCATTGATGGGCTAATTAAAATTTACGCGGCAGGAGACAAGGCACACACAAGTAACACAAGAAGGAACAAGGAATCCGATTATAGACACAGGCAGGAGAAATGTTCTTTATAAGTAATACTCACTTTGGAACTGTGATGCAAATGATGGTACCAAGCGGCACATCTCGTGCTCCAGCTGGCAGGAGGATCTTTGCCATATAACATTCTTCCAGGCTCTCAAAACCTACTGTAGCCTTATCAGTTTCCACCTTTTGAAAACAGATAGCTGCTTGAATATAGTGGAGTCAAGAGTCAAGTCAACAGTGTTTAATTGGTACATGTACTGACAACAGAACAGTGAAATTATTACCTGTAGCAGCAAACAGGGCCTTGAACGCAATAGCACACATAAAATAATACTCAAAAATACAAAACATTAATAATAGTACTAGGAATAGTGGGGGGAAAAAAGTCTGTAAAGCTACCAAAGACACGGTCCATAGAAGAAACTCAAAAACTCCCCCGCGCAAGAAGCTATTTGGACGTGTTGCGATGCTTGCTATATTCAAACATATCTTGTGCTTCCAACTGCTATAAAACTGATCAATTTTATTGTTCTGCCTTTAAACAATCTGATTTGGGACATAATGTGATAAAGCTGTTTTTACCCCATATGCCCATGGAAAGCAAAAATCTAAATGTCAATTGTCTGGAAAGCAGTTTGAAACCTTCACCACTCTTTGGGCAGAGGCATTTTAAGCACCATTCCTAAAACGTCTGGGTCTAATTTTGAGATTGTTGTCCAAAAATCTAGATTCCCCAACCTGTGGAAATAATTTCTGGTTATTAACTCCATCAACTTCCCTTAGCTTCACAATTTCAACTAAATCCCTCCAACCTGAATTCTAGAGAATACAAGTTTGTAAACAACCTTGGAGCACTGTTCTCGGAATTACAGCCTCCTCAGGTAGGTTTGGAGATATTGTAATGTAGCAACCATTAGAAAGCAACCATTTTAGTGCAAAGGCCAAAATGAGACATACCAAGTAACAACAGAAATAAAATAAGCAAGGCTGCAGAACTATTATCTGTTTGCTTCAACTTTATAACTTTTATATCCCTACACATTTCTCATCTGAACAGAGATGGCAGATGATCTGATGACAGCCACCACAATGGTAAATTTTATACCGCACTTATTCAGCTTTTGCCAAATTAGCATGATTGTGCCCAGACAAATTATTCAATAATTTTTTTCCAAAACTGCCTGGCCAATATTAAAGTTAATGTTGGAGTGAAAAAGTACATAAACTCAAGTAAATTGCCATTTGCACAACTACAGTGGAATGAAAATCTTACTTGCAACTATATCGCACATACTCAGACATTCAAAAACATAAATTATATATACATTCTGCAAAACAGAATTATACACAAATTATGTATAGTATGAAGACTGTGCAAAATAGAAAGATGTCAGTGCAAAACAATTTCAGAGTAAGTCCGTGGTAGTAAGAGGTCAAGTCAAGTCAGGTTTATTCGTCACATACACATACGAGGTGCAGTGAAATGACCAGTGTTCAGTATAGAGGTAAAATAAGGATCACCAGAGGTCACCAGAATACACTGTGAGAACAGACCAAGGAAAACAAATGCTAGAAATCTGAAATAAAATACTTGAAATACTCAGGAGGTAAGGTAGCAGCCAAAGAGGGAAAAGCAGTTAACAAATAATGTCAATGAAGCTTCATCGGGACTTTGTAAAAACAGTTACAAAGTTCAGTACACTCCATCCAGAGCATCAAACTCAGTGCTTTCCACAGCTTATCGTAAAAGCAAGTTTCTAAATTCACTTACTTCAGCTATTAAGTCTCCTTCATTTATTTTATCTCCTTCCTTCTTCTCCCATCGGGCTATGGTTCCCATCTGCATTGTTGGGGACAGGGCAGGCAATGGCATCTAAAGTAAAACAGCAAGTGTCACCCAGTTGCAACTGGTCAGGTACAACTCGATAATGAAAAGCAACTTCTTCCTAGCAAAGTCTTCATTCATTCATTGTTACTGCAAAAGAATTTCAACCAATAGTTTTGCAGGTAGCACAGCTACAACACGTGTTTCCATTCACAAATCAGATAGTGTGGGTTTACTAATTCTACCACAATTTTGATCGGGAACTAGAGAATTAATTAGAAGTTACTTTAGAAATCGACAAGCAGGAAAAAAGTGGTGCTGATAAAAAAAACAAAGTCCAGGAAAAAAAATAACTGTCTTCATGCAACATCCCTGCAGTTATCAGACACCATCATCTCATCAGGTCTGTTAGCTACACCTCAGGTGCCCATGGATGTTAGCAAGTGATCACTGTATTGACACTTGTGCAATGATGTAGCATTGTTTATATTTTTAGCTTGTAGTAACAAAAATAAAATTTTAGTTGACATGAAGAGTGACAGGTTAATATTAACCCAGATGTGTTGTGCCCAATAGGGTAACGGCATCACAGGACTAAGTCATTGCAGTGTCAGGTTTCAACCATAGCGGGTAATATCACCACAGAACTTGAAAAGGGAAAATTTAAAACAAAACAGCTTAGTGTGGCAGCTGATTAGTTATCTGTAAGTGCCACGTGACTGTATTCACCGTCCCAAGCTCCGTTCTCCGTGACCTCTATCGCAGACGACAAGAACATCAATGTCACACATGCTCCAAACCTTGCAAAACCCACAAATAATAATTAGGAAGGAACGTTTGTAAAAGAAATGCCAGATTTGACAATTAGCACCAACCATCACTAAGCCATCTATTATCATTGTCCTGTGGGGGGGGGGGTAATTGCTCAACGTTGGATCAGCACCTGATGAGAAGAGGGTCAGAGGCTGGATGATCTTCAGTGAGCTATTGAAGTGTTAACTCTGCAAAGTCTTTCCACTGTCCACAAACACAAAGAGCATGCGGCGAAAACGCCACACTTGCTTACAACTCGTGCGTGATGAAGTGTAGAGTGGCCTTGGGGTGCAGGTTCATTGCTCCCTGAAAATGGCACCAGAGATGGACAGGGTAGAAAAGAAAAGGCTTTCAGCATGCTTGCTTTCATAGGCTGAGGCACTGAGTAAAGAGCTGAAATGTTACATTGCAAATGTATAAAATATTGGCTAGATCACACCACAGGGAAGACGTGGTAACATCAGAAAGAGTGCAAAGGAGACTCCCCAGGATTTTGCCTGGAATGGAGGGTTGTAGTTATAAAGGGGGATTAGATTGGATGGGTTTATGCTCACTGGGACACAGGCTGAGGAGTGACAATAGATAGCTTTATAACATTAGGAGGAAACATAGGCAGGTTAGAGTTTTTTTTCTGACAGTGGGGAACTGTAAAACTAGAGAGCATAGGTTTCAGGTGATAAAAGAAAGTTGAAGGAGATCCGAGGAGCAGAATGGACTCGCAGAGGCAATATTTAAAAGGCATCTGGACTGGTACTTACATGAAAAGGAGCAAAGTTACAGGCCCATTGGAGACACAAGGGACTATGAAAGCCAAAGAGCCCGTTTCTGTGCTGTACATCAACATCAAACCCTCGTCAGTTGGTATCAAAAGATTACTTTTTATGGATGGCAATTCCCCTCACAGTACAATAAATGATACAGTTACCATAATAAATGAATTAAACTAACATGACTATAACCCTAGAACATATTACTAGCAAGCAAGTGCCCACTGCAAGAATGAAGTGTCGATGTAGTCAATACAAAAACAGAGAACGTTATAAACACCGAGTAGGCAAGACAACTTGTACTGAGACAGACAGGGCAACCCACTCAGGCTCACGGTGGGCATATAATCTCGTCCCCCAACACACTGCAAGGGAAGTAACACGGACTATAAGTTTTCTTATAGAAACTTACAAAATTCTTAAGGGGTTGGACAGGCTAGATGCAGGAAGATTGTTCCCGATGTTAGGGAAGTCCAGGACAAGGGGTCACAGCTTAAGGATAAGGGGAAAATCCTTTAAAACCGATATGAGAAGAACTTTTTTCACGCAGAGTGGTGAATCTCTGGAACTCTCTGCCACAGAGGGTAGTTGAGGCCAGTTCATTGGCTATATTTAAGAGGGAGTTAGATGTGGCCCTTGTGGCTAAGGGGTTCAGGGGGTGTGGAGAGAAGGCAGGTACGGGATACTGAGTTGGATGATCAGCCATGATCATATTGAATGCCGGTGCAGGCTCGAAGGGCCGAATGGCCTACTCCTGCACCTAATTTCTATGTTTCTATGTTTCTATGACCCAGCTCCATCTCCACAGACACTGCATTCCCCGGGAGGGGTGCGGGGAGCGGCCGCTTGCCCGATGACATTGGCGACGACCCTGGCCGCTCTCCGCGGGCCGGAAGACGGGAGAGACCAGCCTGACCCCCCGGGGGAAGGGCAACGGGATCTTACTGTGCAGAGCGCGTTCCCGAGGCGCGGCCCCGACTCACCAGCTGATGCGGGGGCAAGCTGTAGTAACGCGGGGCCGCGCTCAGGCCCGGGGCGGGAGCGGGCAGCGCTCGGCCCCGCAGTTGCAGCTGCAGCCACGCCCGCGAGGGCCCCGCAGAGCCACTGCTGCCTCGAGCCGCCGCCGCCGCTGCTGCTGCCAGCCGGTAACATCGCTGGGCCTGTGGGTGTGGGTGTCCGTGGGCCCCGGGCCGGAGGCGGAGGCGGGCGCACGGCCGCAGTCGGGCGGCTTGGCGGAGCATGGCGGCTCCGCGTCTCCTCACTGACCTCCGTGCGGGCCCGGCCGGACGTGACGTCAGCCCACAGACCAGACCCGCCCCGCACGCCGGCCCCCGGTCCCGCCCCCGCCCCGCACTGTCATGGCGTCGTGCTTTACATCCGAAGATAGACCAGGGAGAGAGCTTAGAGGCGGAGACCACATGGGCGTCAGTGGGCTTAAAGATGTGCTTATATAAGTGCAAGTTTACGTATATTGCCTATTACATAGAAAATAGTTGCAGGACTGACTGTCACTCTACTAAACAACGTACCTTGGTGACTGCCAATCACCACCCCCCCCCCGACACTTATTTTTTTTTTTATTCAAATCGTTTGCTATGTCGCTCTTCAAGGGAGATGCTAAATGCATTTCGTTGTCTCTGTACTGTACACTGACAATGACAATTAAAATTGAATCTGAATCTGAATCTGAGGAGTAGGCCATTCGGCCCTTCAAGCCTGCACCGCCATTCAATATGATCATGGCTGATCATCCAACTCAGTATCCCGTCCCTGCCTCCTCTTCTTCTGCTTCTTCTTCTTCTTTGGAGTTGTACGGCAGCCGGCATCCACAATGTTGCATTGCTGCCACCTTCTGGCTTCACTCCACAGTCCTCATGTCTTTACTTTATATCCTTTTTATAAGGCCAGAGGCCCTCAAGAAATTAAACAACAAATTTACTCCTTTTCCTTCTCCTCCATACTCTAGAATGTTCTTTTCTGATATATCTGTCATTCCAATTTTCTTCATTTCATTGAGCAAAACTCTTCTTTCTGTTGCATATCTTCTACATGCAACTAGAGCATACTGAACTGTTTCCGGCTGATGGCATTCCTCACACATCCCAGTAGGGTGTTTTCCCAACATTTTTAATGTGCTGTTCAGGTGGGTGTGTCCTATCCTCAATCTTGCTAATACTACCTGTTCTCTCCCGTTCCCCCCTCTTCTTGCTGCAATGCCCACTCTGTTTTGCCTGCCTTCTCTTCATACCCACTGATCCCTTTAACCACAAGGGCCACATCGAACTCCCTCTTAAATATAGCCAATGAACTGTGGCCTCAACTACATTCTGTGGCAGAGAGTTCCACAGATTCACCACTCTCTGTGTGAATTTTTTTTTTCTCATCTCGGTCCTAAAAGATTTCCCCCTTATCCTTAAAATGTGACCCCCTTGTTCTGGACTTCCCCAACATCGGGAACAATCTTCCTGCATCTAGCCTGTCCAACCCCATAAGACCTACCTACGTCAGGGAATGCCTGCAAAAACTGGGACTGTCATTGTGCCACGGGCTTAGATGGAGTGGAATTTGTCAAACATGTTCATGAAAGTTTCCTCAGGAAATACCTAGAAGGACCTATGGGAGAGAGCAAAACTTGATCTGCTCCGAGGAAATTAGGAAGGGCAAGTGGCTGAAGTGTCCTTGGGCAAGGTTTTTGAAATCAGCAACCACTGTTCAACCACTCGTTTCCCTTTCTCCAGACTAGTCTGAAGAAGGGTCTCGACCTGAAACATCACCCATTCCTTCTCTCCGGAGATGCTGCCTGTCCCTCTTTGTTACTCCAGTATTTTGTGTCTACGGTTTATTCAAACATCTGCAATTCCTTCCGACCCTCTGTTCTCACAACATGGCAAATGCCTCCATTGGGGAGAGGATGAGAAGGAGTTTCTCCCCGGAGGACTGTAAACTCCTATCTCTCCAGGGACTAACTTTACTGTACCATTTTACTGTTGTGTGGTGTCTTTTTTTAAATTGCTGTTTTCTTCGTCCCACTAATATGTGATTCCGTTCCATTCTGATTGTAGTTTGTTTGTTTTTTGCACAATTCGCGAGCATTGCCACTTTTCATTTCACTGCACATCTCGTATATGTATGTGACGAATAAACTTGACGACCTATTAGCTTTAAAATAATTATGGATAAAGACAGTGCGGGCAAGTTAAAATTCAGAAATGTAATAACAAGAAACTAGATACCAAAGATAGACACAAATTGCTAGAGTAACTCAAGGGGAGAACTTCTTAAAAGTCGGCATACCCTGAAGAGGAATCGCAGTGTAGCAGTCAAAATGTAATAACAAAGTACTGCAGGTGCTGGTTTATATAAATCCGTGTGAAGAAGGGTTCCGACCGGAAACATCGCCTATCTATTTTTTCCAGAAATGCCGCCTGACCTGTTGAGTTACTCCAGCATTTTGCGTCTATCTCTACTTAATTCTGAACTGGGGCAAGGCTGAAATAGAGGCAAGGCCAACTTTGATGGTATTAGATAGGAACGTGCTCAAGTTGATTGGAATAGGTTGTTTGCAGGTGAAGGAATGTCCGGAAAGTGGGATGTTTTTAAAAGTGTGATGACAAAGTTCAGGGCATGCATCTTTCTGTTAGAGTGAAGTGGGATAAAGAAGTATGGATGACGAGAAAATTTGAGGCTCTGGTCAGAAAAAAAAGAGGTATGGGACGGTTATAAGCAGCTGGAATCAAGTGTAGATCTGGAAGAGTTTCAGGAACTGAGGAGCATGCTTAAGAAGGAAATCAGGAAGGCAAAAAAGGGGGCAGAAGATAGCTCTAGCGGGATTATATTAAAGAACATCCAAAGAGATTTTATAAGTACATTAAGGCAGAGGGTAAGTAGAGAACAAATAGGGCCCCTCAGAAACCAAACCAGTCACCTCTGTGTAGAGCCGCAGGAGATTGGCAAGGTCTTCAATGAATATTTCTTCTCTATGGAGAAAGACATGAAGCCAGGAGAACTTAGGACAGTTAATGGAAATGTGGAGGCCAAATCACTGGATAGATTTAAGAGAGAGTTAGATAGAGCTCTAGGGGCTAGTGGAGTCAAGGGATATGGGGAGAAGGCAGGCACGGGTTATTGATAGGGGACAATCAGCCATGATCACAATGAATGGCGGTGCTGGCTCGAAGTGCCGAATGGCCTCCTGCACATATTTTCTATGTTTCTATGCCTTCAGGACAGTCAGTGCAATCGACGTGGTGCTGAATATCCTAAGACGTATGAAGGTTGATAAATCTTCTGGGCCTGATTAGATATATCAATGTGGGAAGCTAGAGAAGAAACTGCAGGCGCTCTGGCTGATATATATGAATCATCATTAAGTGTGGGTGAGATGTCAGCACACTGGAGAGTGGCTAATATTGTGCCTCTATTTCAGATGGGCTGCAAGAGCCTGGGAACTATTGACTATTGAGCCTAACATCTGTGATAGGCAAGTTACTGGAGAGAATCCTGAGGGATAAGATGCATTTGGATGATTGAAACCAGCAACCACTGTTCAACCACCCGTTTCCCTTTCTCCAGACTAGTCTGAAGAAGGGTCTCGACCTGAAACATCACCCATTCCTTCTCTCCGGAGATGCTGCCTGTCCCTCTTTGTTACTCCAGTATTTTGTGTCTACGGTTTATTCAAACATCTGCAATTCCTTCCGACCCTCTTCTCACAACATGGCAAAGGCTGATTAGGGATAGTCAGTATGGTTTTGTATGTGGGAGATGGTGTCTCACAAAGTTTTTTAAGAAGCAACCAAAAGTTACTTTACTGGGAAGTGTTGCAGAGCAGAGGGATCATGGAGTGCAAGTGCATAGTTCCTTGAAAATTATGTAACAGATAGATAGGGTTGTGAAGAAGACTCAGTTCATTGATCAGGATATTTAGTATAGAAGTTGGGATGTTATGTTACAGTTGTACAAGACAATGGCGAGGTCGCATTTAGAGTATTGTGTTTAGTTTTGGACCCTTCTATAGGAAGGATGTCATTAAGCTGGAAAGAGTGTAGAGAAGATTTACAAGGATGTTGCCAGGACTTGAGCATGTGGGCTATAGGGAGAGGTTGAGCAGGCTAGGACTTTATTCCTTGGAGTGCAGGAGGATGAGGACTGATCTTGGAGAGGTATGTAAGATCATGAGGGGAATAGATAGGGTAAATGCACAGTCTTTTCCTCAGAGTAGGAGAATCAAGAATCAGGGGACATAGGTTTAGAGAGGGGAATAATTTAATAGGAACCTGAGTGGTAACTTTTCACACACAGGGAACGGTGGGTATATGGAACGAGCTGCCAGAGGATGTAGTTGATGCAGGTACAATAACATCATTTAGAAGGTATTTGGACAGGTACATGGATAGGTGGAACTAATGTAGATAGTGCATCTTGATCGGCATGGGCAAGTTGGGCCGAAATGCCTATTTCTGTTCTATATTACTATATAGCAGTAATTTGTAATGTTACGATAATTTAAAATTAAAGGTCATAAATACAACAGTCACCAATAAATCCAGAGATTTCAAGGGATGGTGTTTGACCCTAACAAATGTTATAATAAATGCCTTGTGGTATTTGAGGCAAACAGCACGGAAGCTTTTAAAAGAATAGTGGAACTGTGCAACAAGTACACACCAAACCACTGAGCAGCTTTGGCTGAATAACCCAAGAAATTAGGAGGCATTTTCCACAATATATCGAGCTGTTGTACAAATAGCCCACATTTTATTGAAAATGCAAGCTTTTTTAAAACAGTAATCCTTATACAATCACACAACATTATGACAAACAAGTTTCTTTGGAAGGCATTTGAAGGACCAGTCAAGTTTACACAATCCAAACAACCTTTCTTGCAACAGAACAGCTTTTACAATGCACACATCAATTACTCCACTTGCATTATTTGGAATGTTGAGCTCTGCAACTTTGAACTGCACAGCAGTAATCATTTGGCACTTACAATAAATGCCTGGTACCATGTGTGGCCTAAACATAGTGCCAGCGCATACAACAGCAGAAACTCTGGCAAAACATCCAGTATTTTTTAAAAAGCAGTCTATTGTGAAAAAAGTAGTCAAGGGTAATTCATTCTTCAAGATAACCCTCCATTTATAAAAGGGTACTTTCCAGGTCTCATAATTTTTCACAAACAAGATTTGACTGCAGTTACTTAAAATCCAGTTTGATAATGTAAATTTCCAAATACTAGCCAATTTGAGCAGCATAATTGTCACATACAAAAAATTAAAAAAGCTAAAAGGATAGCTGATGTTTAAAAACAAATTTACCTACACAAGTATGTGGTGTTGGTAAACATTCTCAAAATTCTTAATTTGAAATTACCAAAATCTTTCAATGCATAATTTCTTGATGGCATTAATGCTTCTGTGTTAAAACTATTCCATGTCCCATTTAAAAAAGGCAGTGTTGTAAGCAAGCTGTAGGTCTTGTAATGTGTACTCATGTACTTTTGCATTACTCGCTTCTGTTAAATTTACCCTCTGGACAAAACCAAGCTCCCATTACCGTCAGCAATCAGTTTCGTTCCTGTCACTGCGGTAACCCTAAAATAAAGTTACTAAATCCAAATTGGTTGGTGATTCTTGCAGAAAGTTCTTATGACTTTCCCACATGCCTTTAAATGCTTCACTACCTTTTATTTTAATTAGTTGAGAGATACAGCAGGGAAACAAGCCCTTTGACCAACTGAGTCCATGCCAACCATCAATTACCCGTTCACATACTAGTTCTATATTATCTACTCCTTACACACTAGGAGCAATTTACAGAAGGCCAATTAACCTGCAAACTGGCAGGTGTTTGGGGTGTGGGAGGAAACAGGAGCAATTGGTGAAAACCCATGCAGTCACAGGGAAAACGTACAAACCACACAGACAGCACCCGAGGTCAAGATCGAACCTGAGTCTCTGTCACCATGCGGCAGCAGCTCTACTGCTGCGCCACTGTGCTGCCCTTAGATGGTTTGCAATGAGGAAGATCAGAGAACATGAACCAGCAGGTTACTTCTTTTAAATAATTGGCACATGCAAAGCAGGCAGAACAACCGTTTCTAAGCTGCACTGTCTGATTTTCCGGGAGCCTGGCTGTTCCTCTACTGTGACTGAATAGGAGCAGTATGAACTCTGTACACAAGATACGAAAAATCTAATGGGCCTATTTGCTTTTGTGTTTTAATTTGTAATGACGAACATGCTACTATTTTAAGAGGGTGCCGTCTAAACTTTCTTCAGATGCTGTTGACTTTACAGGTTTGTTAAATGCAGGTCATGTGGGCATGGTGCTTTGAGGAGAGGAATGCTGCTCCTTTACCAGGCAGCAGGCAGTGCACTAAGGGGTGTTGTCACCTAATGGCCTCTGTTGTTCTGTGGGAAAAGAACCAATGCCTAACATCTGCAGTTCCTGGGATGATTAATTCCTGTTCTCCTAAGAGTAATCTGTAGCCAACAAGCCCAGGTAGATCCCGCCACACACCAGCAGTAGGGTCTACAAGACACGATACAGGTAAAACATTGGCTGCTATTTGAAGGGTGCCCACCACCACCACAATCCTGTGGCACCTCCTTGTACCTGCTAACCGGCACAGTTCGCCCTAGCCTTGAAGCTCAGAACTGCAGTCACTCAGCTGAGAACTCTGATGTAACCACAATGGTACGAAGTAGAAACAATTAGCAAAGATGATATTTACAGGTTTGTCATGAAGAAAGTTTGGAATTTAAACAACATGAAACATAATAGTTATGTCAAGAGCTCAGGTATAAGTCACGATAGCCTTAGATGCTCCAAGCTTTGAGGATGTAACAGCAGCAAAATTCAACTGAAGCTGTTCCGCACAACACTGATGTAAGCCACAGTCTACTCATTGCCTATGAATGGCATCATAATTGTACACTGGTAGTGACCAACAGAAGCCACGTTAGCCAAACAGCAGCCAGACGTCAGTGCAAGGCTTTTACACCCGACTCGTCTCCAGTCCACATGAGGCCGTTGGCACAGCACGATGTCTACCCTGAAGGCAGAGGAGAGTGTGAAGACTTGGATGGTGTCTTTTGGCTCTTTGGTGGGTGTCCTCCTTAGGTCTGTACTTTATAAAGCAAGGTTCAAGCTCCCGATCTGGAGGCGAGGATTAATCTACCGACTGTCACCACCGTCTTCTTCGACCCATGCAACTATTTTGCCTTCCCAACCTGGAACGATGTCGTCATCATGGAAAAGCTGTGGGAACAAATTATAAAAAGGTCTACATTTGCCAACCTCTGCTTTTGGTACGGGTTGTAACATCCTGCACACGCTTTGTAAAACAAAGTTACATCATTTACCCATTTATCAATTGGAGATGTGCAAGAATAGTGGGTCGGTTACGAGCATGGTTTCCGGTGGCCTGAATCGTTGATGCAGCGGCAGGAATTCAAACTGCAACACGGCAGCCTGCACGTAAGCCCATCTGCAAGATGGCTCACTGCAGCTGTCTCTTATGATGGAGGTCAGCATGGCAGTGGTCTGGGCAATAATAGCTGGGTTAGTCAGCAATGCTCAACCCCAGTGAGTTAATTACACGCTTGGCAATCTAGTTACACCAAAGTTGCGCATGCTCCTTTACACAACACAGACAATAATGTTCTAAAGTTCCTTCACAGTGCCAAATTCTGGGTCCAGTGCCATTGATAATTCCCTTCCCGATCTATTTCTGCTTTAAAATCAAGTCACCTCGCCAAGGCTGGAAAATTAGGTTAGCAAATTAATAATGTACAAGTTTAAACTAGATCTTTATGTCCAATTTAAATAAAAAGATTTTCCCTTGGGACATGGGAATCTAGTTGTATCCAAGTCGCACGTGCTCCTTTACACAACGCAAACAATATAGTTCACTGCCAAGTAAAAGCCACAAATATCTGTAATATTCCACCCGACAAAGACCAATGCCTCAAGCTTACCTCTTCCTTCACAGTGCCAAACTCTGGGTCCAGTGCCTTGAAGTGATATCGATAGTTCCCTTCCCGATCTATTGCTGCTTTAAAATCTTTAAGAGTCACCTCACCAAGGCTGGAAAATTAGGTTAGCAAATTAATAACGTACAAGTTTAAACAGGATCTTTTCGGCCAATTTAAATAAAAAGATTTTCCCTGAGCGAATGTGGAAAGAAATGCACACCTTGTGCGTAGCAAGAAGTTGTAGCGAGGTAGCCATCACACAGACCAGCTTCCCCACCATCAACATTTCACACTGCCTTGAGAAAGTTGCCAACATAATCAAGGACTTTTCTTACCCCAGTCATTCTTACCCCTCCCATCGGGCGGAAGATACCAAAGTTTGAAAGCACGTACCACCAGAACAGCTTTTTCCCCACTGTTATCAGACTACTGAATGGTCATCCCATAAACTAGGGTGTAGTCCCAATCTTCCAACCTACCTCGCAGCAGTGCTGCATTTCTTATTTAATCTGCACTTTCTCTGCGACTGTAAAGCCATAATGCTGTAACACTATATTCTGCACTCGTATTTTCTCTTTGTACTACCTGCTGTACTTGCATTTGGCTTGATTGTACTCATGTATAATATGATTTGACTGGATAGCAGCAAACAAAGCTTATCACTGTATCTTGCAAAAAGTGGCAATAATAAACCAAAATCAACTCAGTGCTTTGTACGTGCACAGCAGCAGCCGAGGCTGAGTAAGCTGATGGCTTTCTATCTTCAGGGACATCACGGCAAAGATTAGAACCTTATTTGTATCATGCAATCAGTATTAGTTTTAAAAAAGCCATTTACTTTCCCAGAATAAAGCTAAAAGATCCCTGTATTACAATCCTGTATTCTCATAGACATCGGTCATATCTTATTCACTGGTTCAAAGTCATATTTTCACTGTTTAAACATCATTTCAGCTGTTTATCGAGAAGAGAAAAATGCAGAAGGAAAGCAGATGGGGAAAAGCTTGTACAAAAAAAACACGCTAATGCTTCATCCAATAGTTTTGCCCATGAAACCGAAGGAAATTTTTGATGGTCTCATTGTCAAAATATTTCTGCGAGTGGTAGAATACTTGCCTCTTTGGAATGTTTATCATGAATGGCACAAGGGTTCGGTCTGTGAAGTATAGCACCTTTGTGAAGACACGATTTCTCAGACCAGGGCTGTTGTGAAAATGAAGAGTCGCTGAGAAAGAAAAAGAGAAGTCATTCTGAAATGCGAAAACCAAATATGCTGCCACATGATGGCAACTACAGTACATCAATGACCCTACATGTGTACGGTGGAGAAAATAGTAATAACAAATGATAAAAAACAACAAAATAACAATGATCAAATATTCTCTGCACATTACAACCAGAATATGGCTGCATTATGGTATAATGACTTGTTCACAATCTTACAAATATTTCTTAAAAAAGAAAAACAATTAAGTTAAAATATCATGCATCACATATCATGCATCACATATCACATATCAAATTGAGCTACGATTTGATGCCTAAAACAGCTGCTATTTAATTGTTCAGAACTTACTGGGATTTGATGGCCAGGATTCTCTTTCTGTGTCTGATCCTCTTCCTGAATTTTTCACTGGAGTCTACACAACATTAACAAAAAAGTGTATTTACCATGCATCTCTATATTGCTTTCAGGAAATTATATATAGTTTTACAAATCAAGTTTTGTGCTCATTATTGAACTGTAGGCATATCGGCATCCAATTTGTGTAAAGCAAGCTCTCACAATAGCAATTTAATGTGATTTTGTCTCAGAGATTAATGTTGTCTGGAATATTGGAACAACACCCTGTGTTCATTGGAAATAACGCCACAGGTTCCTCGAGCCACTCGAGAGCGGGCAAAGCTCATGGTGACCCGGTATTGAGGCAGGTACTATAGCAGCATTTAAAAGACATGTGGACAGTTACTAGGAATGATTTAGAGGGATTAGAGCTAAATGTGGTCAAATGGAACTGGCTTGGATGTTGGTCGGCATGGATGAGTTGGGACGAAGGGTCCGTTTCCGTGTTTTGTGACTAGATGCATTGCTTCCCCAACTAATGGCATTATACAGTTTGAACACAGGGTGTTAAAATCAAGTGGTGTGCAATTGGTACATTGAGTCTAGTTCCTAACCAGAAGCTTCAGCTCACTTGTCATGTGACAGATCTGAGATTAGCGTATGATGCACCTAAGATAGACACAAAAAGCTGGAGTAACTCAGCGGGTTAAGCAGCATCTATGGAGAAAGTTAATAGAAGATGTTTCAGGTTGAGATCTTACTTCAGACCAGAAGGACTCGACCCAAAACGTCACCTATTCCTTTTCTCCAGAGATGCTGCCTGACCTGCTGAGTTACTCCAGCTTTTTGTGTCTGTCTTTGGTTTAATCAGCATCTGCAGTTCCTGCTTATACATATGGTTGCACCAGTCAGTTTTATACCACAGCGCAGTTTCAACTAATGAAGATTGCTCACATAGATATAAAGAGTAAGGAAAAAATCCACCAGAAATTGATCACTGAATCATTTGGTTTTACACAGCTAGGGAACACGTCCTTACTTTGTTGCTGCCTCTTCCCTGTGCTTGGGCTACATGCATTCGGTCTAATAAACTTGAAATTCCTTGTTCCAGGGTGTCGATGGTGTGGTGCTGAGGGTCATGACCAGCAAAGCTGTTACGTAAACTTCGTAGTGAATCTCGTACCACCTGAAGGTCCTCTGTCTGAATTTACACAAGGAAACATACACAGAATATCATTCAGACGGATGTTCCTGACTCAACGGCAATCAAACACAGCCTTTCATTGGACAGCAGCTGTACAATGAATTCTAAGGAAAGTTTTAACTTGTTTTGCAGTCAGAAATTTGAAATAATAATCTCTAAAATTCAGTGCATCATGCTGCGAGCAGCTGTAAAAACCAATGAAATAAAATGCTCAGTAATAATCAGGGTTTAATGCGGAGATATTTGTGAGGGGTCAGCTTGAGTTTTTCATTATTATTCATGCACTGTATGAAATCATGCCCATTTATTAATGATAAATTGCATAAATTCTGTATCTGCCTGCGATGAGGCGGCAAACTGTACCTCTTCCTCCCCTCTGTTCACCAGCTGCTGCAGAAGTATCTCCTTGTGGTCCAACTCTCTCTGCAAGTCATTCTGTAACAATTAGAATATCACATAGAAGAAAAACAGCAATGTGAATAAGTTGGCACACGTACTTTTACCCGTTTTGCCGATTAATACTAAATACCTCACTAATCCAGGCGTTCGCTGAACAAGGGGTTACAACAGAAAGTACAGGTATGGCTGAGTAACAGCATGCCTCTCGGAAAAGGTGCAATGCCGGTGATTTTAATCACTACTCCAAACTGAAAGGATTTTTCTCGTTTAAACTTTTCATTTATATAACAAAGAGGATGTTAACTAGTTTATAACTGAAATGTTCAAAATTATTTTTAAAATGTTGAATTCAATCAAATGAGTAAATTCAATCAAATGGAGACACAAAGGACTGCAGCTGCTGGAATCAAGAGCATAAACAAAGTGCTGGAGTGTCCTGAAGCAGGATGTAGACCATTTGTCTGCCTCCACAGTTGCTGCCTGACCCGCTCAGCTCTTCCAGCACTTTTACTGAGTAAATCGATGGACTGGGAATATCACTTTAGTTTGCTTCAGTACCATTTAAATTTAAAAGTGCATAGAGAACTCAAATGGCTGTACCACACTTTCTTTGTATTGTTATTTGATATGATTGTATTTTTTGTGTTGTATAGTTTTGTGTACAGTTTGATGGACAAAGCACCTTCTCGTACCTTTATGTGAGTAGTTTCTGTTAGTTTCCGCAGTGCATCATCCAGTTTAACCTTCTGTTGTTGGAACAGTCTCTCCTTCTGACCCATCTCCCTCTGTGGGGACATATAACACATCACAAAGATGGAAACATTAGCATTTCTCAAATCGATTTACTTGTATGTGAAATCTTGTTGTGAGAAAAGCACAGCTGTCATTTGTGAAGTTATGGGTTGCATGTTGAATGATTCATTTCTCTGCTGTGTGCCAGTGGTTGAGGATGAATGCTGTCAGGGCTCTTCTGTGAATAGTGTGCTCTTCTGTGTAACCACGGGGTCCACTTGAAGCACTAACACAGAGAAGCTTTTGGTTGAACGTATTGTTCACAAGACAACAACTCCAATAATGTGGGATTCACTCCCATCTGCTGTCTACATATAATATTACTGCATCAAGCACAAGAACCAGTATGGCATTTTAAACAACAGTTACAATATATCTACATAACCAACAATGAGACATGAATATAATGCAACTTATAACATGATTTATTTACGTCCCAGAAAAATAATGATTTACAATTAATGTTCACTCTGTGAACCAGATTGTTGATGTAAAGTATGTGGCCATTTCAATAAATCGTGTGATTCTTAGACCCCAAAGTGCAATAATTTCCGACTGTGGGTCTTAGAGTTGCTTACTTTAAATTCCCCAACCATCCGGTTCCGTTCTTCAGACTTCCTCTGAAGGTCAAGCTGTCAACACAAAATGAAAGTGACAGAAATGGCTTCAGCAGTTATATTCAGGAAGATAAACAAGCAAAGGGCATTTGGCTCATCACATAAATCCCTAGAATGCTTTCTGAAAAGTGTTGCATCACATTAGCACCGTTAGACTCCATCGCCGCCAAGAAGCGTTGATTTCCTGATGTGAGCATTCGCCACTCCATCATTCATAAAGTTGAATTTACAGGTTCTCTCCTCATCACTCCCCCTTCTCATTATATACACAGGTACACCGCCACTGATCCGGGCACCTCCTTTAATCCGGACTAAATTACAAGAGTATTGCATGTGTCGCAGGCTCTTTCGGGTGGTGTGTCTCCGTGCTGAATCAGTTAATTGTTTACTTTGTTTATTCTTTATTTAAGTTTCTAGCAGTTCGTGGTGCTTTAGAGGTACGGGAGGGATATAGTTAGTGGGTCAGAGGTGTATTGTTGAATTATTATTATTATTATTACGTGACCTCTGTTGGCCCGGGAAAATTGATAATCTGGCAAGGTTCTATAAACCAAGGGTTCCGTACTTGTACTTAAAATATTGTTAACATGGAATTTCTTACTGTTCTGTTCACTTCACCATGGTAAATGTATCTGCTGAAAGGTATATTATTTTCACCACTTTCTATTTTAATTTCACCTGGCCACGACCTATCCCATACGTGGTTCTACTTCCAATGCCTCGCTCCTCAAGCACAAAATAAAGCCCTGGAGGAACTCAACCAGCCAGGAAGCACCTTATCAACTTGAATACATTTCCCGGTGAGTTAACTATCAAAGCCCCTCGGTCCTCACATTTTCACTCAGCAGTTCGTCCTTGGCCATGCCCGCTCTCAGCAACTCCTGCTTGAGCTGAAGAATGGAGTTTTCCTGCTGGGCCATCCGATGCTGCAAGGCATCCTGAGGAAAAAGCATGTGGCAGTGAGCAGGGAAGCATGCGCCAAGAGACCCCCACCCAGCTACGTCATATGGTCAAAATGTCCTGAATCAAATATATTATAAAGGACCTTAATATGCACTGCCATGCTCCTTAAAGGCATTAAAATGTTCTTTAGATAAAAAAGCATTTTCTTTCGTTTAGTTTAGAGATACATCACGGAAACAGGACCTTCTGCTCACCGAGTCCGCGCTGACCGTAAACTAGCACCACCCTACACACTAGGGAAAATTTACAACCAATGCCAATTAACCTGCAAACCTGTACGTCTTTGGAATGTGTGAGGAAACCAGAGCATCCAAGGAAAACCCATGCAGACACGGGGAGAAGGTGCAAACCCTGCACAGATAGTACCCATGGTCAGGATCGAACCCAGGTCTCTGGCGCTGTAAGGCAGCAACCCTACCGCTGGGTCACCATGCCGCCCCTCTGCCGAGAAGATTTACGAGGATGTTGCTGAGACCCAAAGACCTGAGCTATAGGGAGAGATTGGTCAGGATGGGACTTTAATCCTTGAAGCACAGGAGGCTAAGGGGCGATCTTATATTGGTGCATAGGATCATGAGGGAATAGAGAGAGTGGATGCACAGTCTTTCTCCCAGGGAAGGTAAACAGACTGTCTATTTCAGTGATTTGGATGGTTGAGGTGCAATTATTGGTCAGAACGTGGTGGACAACAGCTGTTGCTGCTCTGATTCTACTAGGCAGCAAAAAAGATCACAAAATAAGCTCCAAAAACTCTTCCACATAAGATCATTATTTTTTACTGATGTTCCACTCTGGGTTTGATCAACAGGGAATAGAAAGGTTCGTAATGTGAAACAGTCCCGTCCAGTTGATGCTTTGCACGTACAGATGTTACTGGGCACT
The DNA here is from genome assembly GCF_028641065.1 of Leucoraja erinaceus. Lineage (NCBI taxonomy): Eukaryota > Metazoa > Chordata > Chondrichthyes > Rajiformes > Rajidae > Leucoraja > Leucoraja erinaceus. Next base: position 8,952,815 of record NC_073408.1, read on the forward strand.
CACCTTTACTCCCTGCAGATTCCTGGTTTGCTGTTTGAATTTTGAAAGTTCTTTCTGTCAATTCAAAAATAATTAAAGAAGGATTATTCCTACCCTACTAAAAACATTTCTCCTCCACCAGATAGGATACAAAATAATTATGGAGAGACCGCAGTAATGGAGATAGTGTAAAGTTCAGCTCACTCCAACCATTTATACGTTGAGGGAGAAACATGGTATAAAATGAATAATTCAAAACACCACCCATTCACACCACCACCCATTCCTACCGTTACCCATTCATAGGCTGGGTCTTTCTCTTTGGAGAATTTGAAGCTGAGAGGTGACCTTATTGAGGGGTACAAGATCATGAGAAACATGAATAAAGTGAATGAGTCTTTTTTCCAGGGTATAGGATTCTAAAATAAGACGACATAGGCTTAAGGTGAGAGGGGAGATGATCCAAGAAGGACCTTGGGAGCAACCTTTCCACTCAGAGGGTAGTGCTCACCTGGAATGAACTGCCAGAGGAAGCTATAAGAGCGGATACAATTACGGCTTTTAAAAGGCATTTGGACAGATATGGGATAGGAAGGGTTTGGAGGGCTACAGGCCAAATTATGGTTAATACGCAAAGGGATACAAAGTGCTGGAGTAATTCAGCGGGTCAGGCACCATCTCTGGGCAACATGGATAGGTGACGTTTTAGGTCGAAACCTTTCTTCAGACTGAAGAGATCATGATCCAGCTTCCTTGGAGCTGTTACTGGCCGGTGTGCCACTGAGACTTGACAGGTCGTACACTATTACCCTTTCTCCACAACCGTGAGCAGCTTGGAGTCATGAATTAATGTCGTTTTGAAATGTTAACTTTCCACCTGACTAAATAGTTGGGGATTAACGTTACTCCCACGTTTGTAGAACCAGTTTGGTTCAAAGAAACAATTACACCAAACATAAACATTTTCTGAAGTCGTTTAAAAGCAGCTATTCTTTGTACCTTTAACTCTTGGCATTCATCCATGCTTAGATCCAATCGACTCTTGATGATGACCTGATTTAGACAAGAATTTACAGTCAAATGTTTACTCCAGATACAAGAAACGGTTATACAGACCAAACATTACTGTGTAGCTCGTTATACAACAGCACGTACCAGTTGCTCTTCTGCACATGCTCCTTGCTCACTCAGGGGAAATGACCCCTCCTGTTCATCTTCAGGAAGTGAACCATTCAATAGTAACCCCTGGCAACAAAAGCAACAGAATTATAACATGGTTTCAGGTGACAAAGACACTCAATGAGGTAAACTCACAAGGAGCTGGTGTTAGATGTCTGCAGCAATTACCACACAACTACAGTCTGTTCATTTTAGAAATCAAAAACAGTGGGAACAGTATTAAGTATAATACATTTTGTAATACAAAATGAGCAATGGGAGCAATTCTGATGCCACGGAAGAATATTATGAAAATCAATTTGTCAAAAGTATATGCAAAATCACTCAAAAAATTAGTGGTCTTTAAAATTGAATAAAATTAATCCTTTAACTTGCCAGATATGGTTGTATTTAGATTTTGTAAGTATTGGTTACACCCTGGTAGCTAGAGTTGCTCAAAGGCCAGAATTAACCAGAGTGCCTGATACCTGAATGGTAATGGTAACTTAAACAGATACATTAGCACACAACCTGCCTTGGCAACAATTACGTTGTGAACATGCTTCAGTACCATGACCAACAGGACCTCAATATGATGACATTTTGTATTTTTAAATTATTTTGCCCTCTTGATAGTCATAGAGTCTTACAGCATGGAAATAGGCACTGCGGCCCAACTTACCCACACCAGCCAATATGTACCATCTTCACTAGTCCGACCTGCCTGCATTTGGCCCATATCTCTTTAAACCTGTCCTGTTCATGTACCTGTCTAAATGTTTCTTAAACGTTGCAATAGATATAAATATAATAATATATAGACATAAATAATTTATAGATATAAATTATTACCAATCAGGGTAACAAGATAAACACATTTTTTGAAGTGCGCAAATGAAAGTACATACTTGTAGGATGGAAATCATCTTTCTGGCCTCCTCCATTTCCTTGCCCAGCTGGTCCTGTTGATCCAATAACTGATCCTCCCACAGGGAGTGGCTGTCATTCATCAGGAATTTTCCAGAGTTGATGGACATCCATGGAGATTCAATATTATCCTCTGACAGGGAAAGATTATTAATGGAATTATTGCAGAATAATCTCAGCTACCAAATTAAAGATCCTCATTTGCAAATTAAAATGTTTAAATAAAATCTATATTTTCCTGGAATACCCTTTATAAAAAGTTTTTTTCTATGCTTTCCAAATGAAAATGTCATACATTGAGTGATTTCCAATTCAGCCTACAGAAAGACTAGCGGCAATCTAAAGGTTACTAGTTTAACGCAAAGCCAGGACAGGAATACAATGCTGCAATGTTGAGAACTATAATCTGCACTCCGTATCTTCCTCTTTGCTCTATCTATTGTACATGAGTTTGAACTGACTGTATTTATGTATGGCACATGTGACCTGCTTGGATAGCATGCAAATTAAAGCTTTTTTCTATATTTTAGTTCAAATGACAATAATAAGCCAAACCTGGACAGTCAATTTAGTTTTGGGTGCTGAATATCCCACTGACATGTCAACTATTCATACCTCCAAGTAGGAATGTGCAGAAGTATCTAATGCTTTCCCACAGTGTATAGGTCCTGATCTTTTAATTCAGCAACCTTTGCCAACTTTCTACAAAAAAATTCTTTCAACATTTTTAATATCGATTTAGTATCATATAGTGAATATTTTTATATCAATTTAGTATCATTTGCTGATTCTTTTTATATCAATTTAGTAACATTTAGTGAATATTTTTATATCCATTCAGTATCATAATGTTTTCCCGATTCCTATCTTAGATTGATATCAGTCACATAATCATTGGGTGAAAAAAAAAGTTTAATTTGCATTTGTAGTCATTGGCCCAGTCATTATCTTGAAACTTGCCGGTAATTCTGGATGGAATTGCAGCAATTTTCAGAAATAACTGTAATGAAGCCTTCAACCCCATCATTAGTTTGCACAAGGGTGCGGTCCAGAGATTCTCAAGACATCCTTACCACTCTCTTTCCTCTGGAAGGAAAGCAGTAGTGGAGCACCCACAGCTTCCCACCTCTGAGAGAAAGAAACGGCCCCAAAAAGCTCCACCAGGTGGAGCTGCCGAGCGTTCACTGACTACATTTCAATGGGCAGTAAAGGCTGCATTCACTCAATCCACTCGGGCATCAATGTATTCCTCCTGAAGACAGACACAAAATACTGGAGTAACTCGGCGGGTCAGGCAGCATCTCTGGAGAAAAGGAATAGGTGACGTTTCGGATCTAGACTCTTCTTCAGCTATTCCTTTGCTCCAGAGATGCTGCCTGACCCACTGAGTTACTCCAGCATTTTATGTCTATCTTCGGTGTAAACCAGCATCTGCAGTTCCTACACATGAATTTCTGCTGAGGTATACACTAGTGTTTACATTTAAAATTCTCTTCTAATAAAGATCGATGTGTTTAATTTATACGTTTTTCAATGCTTTTGAATGTTGTTGACTCCCAATCATTCCTGTGTTTGACAGCTGGCTTAGCCTAACACATGATATAGCCAGCTCTCAAGGTAATACAGTGACCCTGGAGTCCTGATCTTCACTGAAGTTGTCTTGTCAATGGGGCTGCAGCCAGTGTGCCAGTTTCATGGATCAAGTTGCAGGAGGATATTCCAGTTAAATGTGTAGCGGACAGGTAGGGGAGCAATGAGCTAGGGCAGCTCCCCTCTCCTCGAAATTCAGAACATTTTTCATAGTCATAGAGTCAGAGCCATGCAGCGCAGAAACAGACCCTTCGGCCCAACTAGTCCATGCCCACCAAGATGCCCCATCTACACTTGTCCCACCTGCCTTCATCTTTAGTTTAGTTTGTGTAGGAAAGAACTGCAGATGCTGGTTTAAATCGAAGGTAGACACAAAATGCTGGAGTAACTCAGCGGGTCAGACAGCAGTTCTGGAGAGAAGAAATGGGTGACGTTTCGGGTCGAGACCCTTCTTCTTCAGTTTAGTTTATTATTAATGGCATGTGTATCAAGGTACAGTAAAAAGCTTGCTATCCAGTCAAAGAAAAGACTATATGTGATTACAATCATGCCGCCCACAGTGCATGGATAAAGGATAATGTTTAGTGCAAGATAAAGTCCGATAAAGTCCAATTATAGATAGTTCAAACGTTTTAAATGGAGTAGATGGGATGTCGTGATTGCACTCAAGCTGGTGAGAGGACAGTTATGTTGGCTGATAACAGCTGTGGAAAAACTGTCCCTGAATCTGGAGGTATGCGTTTTCCAACCTTTGCCTGATGGGAGAGGGGAGAAGAGGGAGAGACCGTGGTGAGAATTCAGTCCGTGATTATGCTGATGGCCCTGCTGAAACAGCATGAAGTGTAGATGGATTCAATGGAAATGAGGTTGGTTTGCATGATGGTCTGAGCTACTTTCACAACACTCTGCAATTTCTTGTGGTCTTGGATGGAGCTGTTCCCAAACCATACTGTGATACATTTGGCCCATATCCCTCTAAACCTTTGCCCAAATGTCTTTAAATGTTGTTATATTATCTGCCTCAACTATCTCTTCTGGCAGCTCGTTCCATGTACCCATCACCCTCTGTGTGAAAAAGTTTCTCCTCAGGTTCCTATTAAATATTTCCCCTCTCACCTTAAACCTATGATCTCTGGTTCTTTATTCCCCTACTCTGGGAAAAAATGGCTCATTTTTCTCCCAAGAAGATCCAGATTGTGCTTATTGAAGACTCTCGGGGAAGCAGAACAGTAGAAAGTTTCGGTGGGTGTCAGCACCTCCCTCAAGTAGCCGTGATGGTCCATCGCATAAATTATCACGCCACTCTAAGGCGACGCGGGGTAGGGGGACGCCTCTACAGAGAACATAGAAAGTCACTGTTGGAGGAGCTAAAGCTTGATGAGGGGTGGTGTATCGTAGCTTTCCTGCCAAGTCTATTAAAGCTGTGGGCCAGGAACATGGATCGGAGGCTAACCGCTGAGATGGAGAACTGTGTCTGGAGGCGGTGGGACAAACTCAACCCCGGCTAAAGGTCCTGAAGACCAGCTCAAGGTGGATCAAAACCAATTGTCTGTAAAGAGAGCTATCCGAATGTGACTATCTAAATCTGTCTTTTTCCTGAGGGAGGGCTGCGGAAGACATGGCTCACCTGTCTCTTCGGGGGACAGACTATAGTGTAAGGTCGTAATGCGGGGGAAAAGATTAAAGGTGGGAGCAAGGGGAAGTGATAATGGGGGGGCCTGTCATAGAAAGGGGGACCTTGTGAGGAGAAGGGGGAAGGATTCAGAGGCAGGCGAGAACACTGGGACAGAAAGGGACCTCAGCAAAAGGGGGAAAGTTTTTTCAGCGGGCAACAAATGAGTGTATCAACAGGAAAAGGAGGCATTGTGTTGCATGAAAAGAATCTCTATGAGGGATCCCAGATTGATAATAAAAAAAAATCATATTCCCTTGTGCGTGCGGGTTATGCAGTGGGTGAAAAAAGACGATTTCAGGCGCTTCAGGGACAGGGTTCGAGGGTGGGAGGCTGTGGGTAGTTAACATCTGAACTGATCAGGAGGTTATCGCGAAGTGGTCAGTGACGGGAGAGCTCGAAAAAGAGAGATCACTGCCCCTCTTGGCTCTTCCGGTTTCAGTGGTCCTCCAAATATCCAAATGGCTGATTTAAACTGGAGGTGGGTGAGGCGAGCGGGCTTAAGGAATTAAGATAAGTAAGTAAGTTAGCGGAATTTCCCACAACCATGTTCATCTGGCAATTTGCAGCAGACTTTCTCTGGACAGCTGGTCCTACTGTCCAAGACTCTCCCTTAATCTAGCTTGGAGAGAACGTTCACGTACAGGGGTCAGGGAACTCCCAGTTCGTCTTTCTGGGTGAGAGGAATAGGATAAAGAGCATCGCGTCACGACGCTTTGACTGGTGACATGGAGAACCTGTTTTTTTGCAGCGTGTTCATTTGACGGGGCATAAGGTGACTTGTGAAGAAAGCGTGAAGCACTTTAGCTGCCGGAGTGACTTGTACATTCCAGCTCCACTGACTGCGGATTGAACACAAAAATAAAAAAACTCTCCTAGTTATAAAGCACTGGATACGTAATTAATGGTACATTGTAACAAGCCTTCAAGTACCATCTTGTACCACGACAACGTCGACCCGTCAACGATACAGTAGCCCTTGATCTCAAAGCGCGGAAGCCGTATCAAGATACAAACCAAGAATCAGAGCTCTACGACCGAAGTCACAACATTGTTCAAGGATTGTTGAAACAAAACATCGCGAGGGTCAGGACATGTCGGGCAGCTTTCCTGCTTCATTTCGCAGACATACAATTCAACGACTGTGGCATAAACCTCTTGCATTAAAACAAGAGAGCCTGTCCGCGTGGAAAGCCCTTCATAACTTTTTATCATATTTTAATCAGGCGGACTGCGAAGTCAAGATTTTTATTGATTAGGAATCTTTTGCAAGCTCATAATATATTTTCGATTGTTATGGCAACTATTAACATCTTTGTGCCCGTAAAAGGCAGGCATTGTATATTTTACTCCATTTCTTGTTAATACCCTGGATGGGCTACAGAAAGATTACCAAAAGCGTATTGAAACACTATTATAAAATTAAACCTTTATTAGATGAGAAAACCTCTTGCGATACTCCCAATGCAGAGCATGTGGAACTCATCTTCACACACAGATCATTTCTATACTGACTACATCAACATCCCTGCATTTATCCGCAATTTAGAGGTCAGGCCCTTATGCAGGCACCACCTGCTCTGCTCATTATGTTACCTCCACACTTCCAGGTTACAAGTGCTCGTGGCTCGAAGGGCCGAGCGAAGCCGTGACTCCACCCGACTAATGTTCCTATACGATTTCTGAGGAGAAGTGAGGGGAAAAGGTGTGTATGACCGCGTGTGTCACTCACTGGCGTGGGCAATATCCCAAAGGATATCCACTCTGCCTTTATTCATACAAACCACTACTTGCTGTCACTGCCTTCCAACGTTATTTCAGTACCATACAATTTTACACAACAGTGGGTTTGACCAAAAACTTCCTCTCTTATTTGTGTGGTCCAACCCATGGTAAATAATGAGGTATGTTTCAGGCAGGTACGCGAACATATGGTATGTGATACAGTAGCTATTTCTCCTAACCATGGTTAAAACTTAGGAATGAAGAGTCTTTTGAGGCCTGGTATTTGTGCTAGAGGGCGCGCAGAAACTGGGTGGAGCGGTATTTACGTGGTTCTGCCCTTTACAATAGGGTGTCCCGCGTGTGGCAAAAATGACCTTATCGTACATGGCCTCACTATGGAGGATCAGTCCGACACTTGTTCAGGGCGTTATCTTATAAATGGAAAGATCGAAGTGTAGAAATGTAAACACAACTCTTAGTAGCCGAGGCAATAGGGACTAACACGGGCTGCTCCCCATATTGCTTGATGGTGACGGGGCTGGAAGACGTCGGGCGCCGTTAGGATAGACCAAAGAGCATGGCCTGCGGGAGGGAGCTCGTCCCGGTGTGCGTTATATCACGGACGAGGCCGTGCGCAAAGCCGTCCCGGCCGACTCAAACTGGTCCGCAGATAGCTGATCAAATTCTGCGGACCGACCTGTGTGGGGAGTCCGGTAGCATTAAGACGGTGCGACGTTCGTCAGGGGGTGTACGCAGGAGGTCTTACTTGAATGGTTGGAACGCCGGGTCCACTGGGGCAAGCTTGCAATGTCGGGCTGTGCCTCTAGTCTTGCTCGGGAGGGGCCATCCAATTGTGGCCATTAGAAGTAAGGTAGTTGGGTCGCTCAGCGGCAAAAGTTCCATACCGCAACTAGTCAATACAGACAGAAGAAGAGTGGCCAACCCCTGCCTGACTCCAGACCTTGACAGGGAAGCTTCTGTAGGAAAAGACCATCAACACGACCCTAGGGAATGAAAAAGAGGATTTGGACTGCACTACTGATATTGGTGTGAGGCAGATTTGATCCACATAACTCGGATTTCGGACAATTCCCTCCCAAACCCAAAAACCTTTTAGAGGCCTACAACGGTACGGCCCTCAGTGGTACGTGTGCGTATCCCTGTCGCAGGCCTTCTCCATAGTCCAACTACTAGGGCACTGCTCACAGAGGCCCGCAGCCACCTCTGCTGCAGCAGTAGAGCACGAATCAGATCTCGGATACATACAAGTCACTAACGCTAGCTGTCTGAGATTTTCAAGGAGCCCAGCCATTACAGCAGCAGAAGTTTGTCCATGGTGGAATCCGGCAAAGTGCTAAGCTAGACCGCGAGAATCCAAGAAACGCAGAATTGACCGTTGGTGCGGTTGTTCGCTTGGCCTAGGACAGGTCCGTCCCAAATCGGGTGGTGTAATCTACTTCACAATGTTATGGGTCGCCCAATTCTTATGAGAGCCTTCCTGCTCTTCCTCTCGCCCCTTCGTTCTTTGTAGGGATTAGTAGTAGTATCTGGGGGGGGGGGGGGGGGGGGGGCCTTCCTCATGGAGCTGTCCTGACGTCTGCCTGCTAGAAGCAGTGTCGTGGGGTTTGGTCGGCGTGAGCCGGGTCGCAGGTCAGGGGGAGAGGGGGGCCCAAACCCATGTGGGGGGGCTCCCGCACAGCCGAGTACAACGTCGAATGGGGCCTTGAAGCCTGAGGGCCTTCGTGGAGTTCCTGGAGTTTACTCGAGTCCAAAGGATGCGATGGACCGTCATCGCCTCTAGTGGTCATTGTGGTGTCCAGGACGTGGCTCGCCGCTTGGCGTTGTCCTTCGGGACCGCCCTGACCTCAGTGCATAGGGCACATGAAGAAGCTGGAGTGGCGTGGGCTGGTGGGGCTGTCTGTGGACTGCTGTGAGTGGTGGGGGGCATCCGTGTCAATGAAATCCTGAAAGGATTTTGCATAGACGCACGCAGCATGTCTGTCTGCTAGGATTCTAACCGGCCGTCACTGCCTCCTAATGCGTTGATATACACAGAGCTCCCCCTGTGAAACCTTCTTATGGACGAGTACAACGTGAGGCACGTCTCAATCCTGCTCCCACATGGCGTACCCTAGATCGGAAGATTATCGTTGTGAGGTTCAGGGGAGGTAGGACCGAGCTTGCCGCCGTCCTTCACCTCGTCTAATTCCTCCCCTCCTCCCGTCACAGGGTGACTCACCCTCCCTCGCTGCAGAAGGGAGCAGTTTGTTGCAGCATCTGTCTGGATGTTTGAACCACATTCCGGGCGGGTCTGACGGGGACTGTCGTTGCTTTCCTGAAACCCCTTTGTAGAGTGGAGAATGACGGCGGGGTCGGTGTAAATGTGTCTCCTTGGTTGCTTCCCAGCCAAGGTGTCGGGGAGTCAAAGAGGGTGCGCCTCCTGGGGGGGGGCTCACCGTTCTCTCAACTAATGCGTAGGATTTCCCTCTTTAGGGCTCCTCAGACCGTTCTCTGGCGTGGTCACGCGTAGGAAGGGAGGGGGGGGGGCTGGGGGGGGAATCAGTTAAGTGGGGGGGGGAGCTGGGAAAATTCGGGGGGAAAAAAAAAAGAGGGAAAGTGAAAAGTGGAGGCGGTGAGTACAAGTAACCATAGTGGGGGTGTGCAAATGAGTCGGGTACGGGGCTCAGTGGAGTTGTTTATGTGAGGAGGTCTGGGTGGTAGCGTTGGAAGGCATAACGACTCCACATATTGGTGGGTCGTCCAGTAGAACTGGAAAGAAATTTGGTCGAAATCAGAGCAGATACGGAGGTGCGCTGCGGGGTTGCTGTACTTGGCACAAGTGTGGGCTGTCCTGCCCTCCTACTAAAACACGGAGTGCATCACCCGGCCGTCTTCCATTTCAAGCGGGGGTCGGAGATGACCGGGTGCGACCGTGTCACAATGTACATAGTTCGTCAGACCACGGGGGTAAACAGCGTGAGCCTTCAATTTAGTACAGGGACTCAAGCCCATCACCCTGAGGGCCACCTTAAATCGCTGCAGTGCCGGCATCAAGTCGTGAGTTGTATACCAATGCAACGCTGGGCAGCTCATTTTCACTACCTAACGCGAGGGTCTAGGGTCTACCTGTCTCCGTGTTCGTCGAGAGGATGGGCCTGAGCGCGATTCCGCCACCGCATTTTGCGCAAGCAGATCTGTACATTGCCCGCCACCGCACCGTCTGTCTTTGTGATCAAGCCTTCTTCCTGGGACGCAGGCAACCTCTATGACAAACAGCAAGTCCCATCGTGCAGTGGTATCACTGAATGTCGCTGCACACTGCAGGTAAAGACTCGTGGATCCGTGGCGGTGGTTTGTTGCCCAAGAGCAGACTGCCCCACTTGTGAACGTGGCGAAAATGCCTCATTCGGCCAGAACTCACCAACAAGCACCAAGAGCCCTGCGGGTTGGCTTGCGGTTAGGGGAGCCCTCCCCATTTAGAGATCTTCCTGCACTCACCGTCGGAGCCGTGCTGCGGGTTTCCCTCTCACACTCCTGCTGCCCCGGGACGGTTAGGCGTGGCGAGTAGGACGGTTGCCCCACCTCTTTGCAGATTGTGGGTGTGGCAAAAGAGAGTGCTGGTAGGTAAGGGGGTAATGAGAAGCCCGTGATACACGGAGACGATTTATCCCTAACAGGAAAGTTCCCGAACAGCTTGCTTCACTCGAGGACACGATAAAAAAAGCTGGGGGTGATTCTCACGGACTTGTTGTCCCGCGGGACACTTTAATTGAAGGACTGAAGACTTGCAACATCGTATGGTGCTTATCCTTGCATTGTAAAAAAAGGTCGCTATTCAAAACCTGGGTCGGTCAACGAAGCGCTGGGTCTTTGGTGGTGCCCAGCGTATGCCTCTCCACCCAGCCACAGAGCGTACGATGTCCGTTGTGGTTCAGTGTAATGTTGCTCGGTGCCGACGGGTGGCGCCACGTTGGGCAGACTGCAGGATTACAAGAATGTGCTGAATTGGCCTGACCGCTGAAGCCTTTGGTGGCAGGGGTCCAAGCCACCAGGCTCCGTGCGGAGTGGTGATGGCACACGACATCTAGATATGTTCCTATGTGGATACCGACGCTGCTTTGGCATGGGGGCCACGGTATGTGGAGACGGTCCCGTCGCGGTGGACGAAATTCTAGGAGTTAAGTGTGTAAGTTATCTCCACGCCAGGGGCCACCGAGTGGCACGGTGGGGACGTGTTTGTGAAATCAATGTGAAAAATGTAATCAAAAAAATTTACGAAACAAAAAACTTGTATATGCTCCGAAAATGTCGATGAATTTTGTTTTGTTAGAATGGTTCAGGAATTGTATATGTTTATCAATGAATAAAGTCTATTTTGAAATAAAAAAAAAAACTGGCTGCTCCCTAGACTGGTGGGACATTTATTGCTGTCCATGCCGACCCTTTTCACCATCCACACTAATCACATTTGCACCCATTAGCTCCAGACCCTTCTATGCCTTGCTTATTTAGGTGTCTGTCTAAATGCCTCTTATATAAGGGAGCTGTATCTGATTCCACTGCCTTCTCTGTGCGTACATTCCAGATATTCTCTGTGTGACAAGCTTTGATTCAATGGTATGTTCTTGTCATATGTACCTCTGTGAGATTTTTTATTTCTGTTTTTGCACACAATCCAGTCAGATCATACAGCAGATTTCACCTCATGTTCCTGAGTGATGCTGATGAAGGAATTCTCTTTCCCAGAGTTTTCCATCAGCAAATCTGTCAAAATCCTAAATAACAACATGCCAAACACATTTTAACTTCCATTCAAACTTTTAGCTGCTGACTTCCACCTCTTTTTAACACCACATTTCAATGGATTTTCTCTCTCTCTCCCCCTCCCTGCTATGGGTACAGTAGCTGACTGTGCCTGTGGTAACACCTACACTGGCGCACCCAGGAGAACAGCAGCTGTGAGCTGACTGCCTCTGTTTACGCAACAGAATTAGCGACCCCCCAGAACCCTTGCACTGGGAGAGGAAATGGTTTTGTGATGTAGACACAGAGCTGACTGATGAGCACTGCTTTCCCACGGTGCAGCGACACGAGATGAGAATAGTCAGCATCTGAAATGCAAACACAATTGTCCCAGCACCTGACCAAACTTAAATATGGATTTACCTTGGTGAAAGGCGCAGAAATAATAGCAAGTGGAAGGAACAGAAAGGAGAATATTTCTCATAGATTTTCAACCGGCAGCACCAAACTTGAATCTTGTTATGGATCACATGACAATTACTTCAGGAATCTGGCCAGCGTCATTTTTTGCAGTGAAATAAATTAGCTGAATAAATGCCTTGGGTCAGCAGCCACCCATTACAGCGATGGGAGAGAAACTGGGCAATGGTTGGGGTTGACAGTGGATGGGACACAACTGGCAAAATAACTCTATATTAACACTTTCTTTTATAGAACAGTACACCACAGAAACACACTCGTCCACCCACAATGAACACACTCGCCCACCCACAATGTCTGTACTGAATATGATGCCATTAAATTAATCTCCTCTGCCTGCAAGTGATCCATATCCCTCTATTCACTGCACATCCATGTTCCTATCTAAAATGCCACTATTGTATCTGCCTCAACCACCATCTCTGGCAGAGCATTCCAGGCACCCACCACCCTCTGTGTAAAAAACCTGCCCCACACATCTCCTTTAAACGTTGCCCTTGTCACCTTAAAGCTATGTCCTCTGGTCTTTTGACATTTCTGCACTGGGAAAAAGGTTCCCACTGTTTATCATATGGATGCCTCTCTTCTATCTGGTCTCCCCTCAACCTCCGACACTCCAGAAAACAATCCAGGTTATAATCAGGATCAAGTACATCATGCTGCCCCAATGGGACTATTCGGTTCAAGGTGGGCTGCATGGCCTGTATCTATGCTGTGACTCAGTTTCCATTAAATTCTTACTTTACACAAGATCATTAAACAGCACTACCTAAAATTCAACTCCAATTAGCAATCTTATCTTAATATGACTGCAAGGGGAGCACTGGTATGGGAATACCACTCTGGTACAGTGGAAAAACCTTACAGGGGTATAAGGCTGGGCTTAGCAGGGTTAAATCTATCATTGTCGAATGAACTCCGGATAGGATTAGATCACTAAAACTGAGACCACCTATGAAACAAACACATCAAAAATAATAACTGTTTACAAAGGGGACATTGGGCTAGCCAGCTGCGATACTGTAATGTCTGTGTCACAGAGCCCAAGGTACACCAATGCAAAATGTGGCTCTTCTCTCAGAGATTGCTTAGTATTAAATCAGAAAATAACCAGCTCCGGCCAATGGTTTGGTGCCTCAGTGGTCTTTTTGTGATGCAAATCAGGTTACCAGAAGCTTTCTTTTCCCAGTATTACAGAACTCCTGAGATCTAACTAGAACTCCTTTGTGACACTAGACTGCAAAACAACAGGAGAATCTGTCATGCTCAGTGACCTACTTAACCAAACGTCTCCAGCCTTCAATGAACGATGTGTATTTCTGGATATGACATTGTAATCCCAGTCCCTACTGGGATTCCTGCAGATGCACATACAACTGGACAAAAACACAGAAGGAACACCAATGTATAAATCCTTGTTATCTCCGAGTAATGAAGGAAATGCTAAATAGCAAAGAAAAGGTGAATATATTGCACCCGATACCATGTTACACAGGGAGGCAAAACAACCTCACAATTTCATTTCATATACCTTCACCACCCTTCCCCTCCTCTCCCATCTCAATTCTCTTGCCGACATTTTTGTAGACTGCCACTTTATAGCTCAATCTGTCCCGCATTGACCACCCTCAATGGCCTATTGGTGTTTTGGGGTTGGAAACTGCAATACCCTGAGTGGTTCATTGCACAAGTGCCTGGTACTGACAGCAGTCTCCCACATATCATTCATATATCGCCAAATATCTCATTGACCAAGGGCCATCACTGACATCTCAAGTGGTCATCACTCATTCCAAGTGGCCATCATTGACATCTCAAGTGACATTTCCCCCACAATCAACTATCTGTCACCCCATTACGCCCGTCTTCTCCAACCTTAATTAAACATTAATTCAATGCGGAGAATTTAGAAGAACTGGCTTAAATTTTAATTATCAGTGATAGTGTAAAGCACTGTCACAATGTCAGATTAGTCACCTTTTGTACACATCTGCTAATTGTCATCAAAATTAAGTGACATTGCCTTGCATGGACCTCAAGTCCCAGAGTTCCAGTGTTGTTTCCATGGTTCAACTGCTTAACTGTTTATGCTGAAACAAAGAGATTGACACCATGGGTAAGCAGCACCTGAAGGCTGCCATTTTCTTAGAATAATTTCTAGTTTTTGGAACAGTACAGTGGAGCAGCGATTGAGTCAAGTCAAGTCAAGTCAAGTCAAGTTTATTTGTCACATACACATACGAGATGTGCAGTGAAATGAAAGTGGCAATGCTCGCAGAACAACAAAACAACCAAACAAATTATAAACACAATCATAACACACATATTATTTTACATAATAAATAATAGAAGGAAAAACGTTCTGTACAGTTAGTCCCTGGTGAGAAAGGCGTTTACAGTCCGAATTGCCTCTGGGAAGAAACTCCTTCTCAACCTCCACACAGTGCCTGCAGACCCTGGTTCGATCCTGACTACAGGTGCTGTCTGTACGGAGTTTGTACATTCCCCCCGAGACCGAGTGGGTTTTCTGCAGGTGCTCCCGTTTCCTCCACACTCCAAAGACACACAGGTCTGTAAATTAATTGGCTTTGGTAAAATAAAAATGGTAAGTTGCCCCTTGTGTGTAGGATGGTGTTAGTGTATGGGGTGATCACTGATCAGCATGGACACAGTGCGCCGAAGGACCTGTTTCCATCCAGAATTTCTAAAGTCTAAAGACTGATTGCTTCATGAGTGCATCCGACAAATTGCTTTGTATTCTGGCTTTGCAGATGTTGACTCACACATTATAACAGTTCATGTTATTCAATACGTTGCAAAAGGGAATGTGTATACCCCAGCAACAGAATGCTAAAATCAGCAACTTGAATGTCATTGCCTTCAGTCAAACGTATTTCACAATAATTATTTTTATGATGTCAAGTTTAAAAGAAAGTTACTGGCTGTCATTGAGGACCATTAAGTTTTATGTGAGGCAAATGAAAGGGGCATTGAGTGATGTCAAGGACTGGAAGCACAAATGGAGCAGGAAACTAGAGGAGCCGCTGTGAGCAGCCAGTCACAACAGGTCATGCCTCGGAAGGTCCTGTCTCTGCCCGAGTGCACGACACAGGGCCCAATAATGGGATGCAGTCTAGGTGCTGACAGTGAAAATCCCCATAGATAAGCATATGGATGGTGTGTGCTTTGGGCTCGAGATATAATCATTCTTATGTCAGTTAGTGAGTCCCCAGGAAATACAGATAAATAAATAAACTGCACTTTTAATATGATTAATAGTGCAAAAACAGAGAAGATGTGGTACAAGTGTAACAATGATTGTGTCTAAGAAAATATTATTGTACACCTCATAATGTTATTGGTAAACATGGTGACCGTAGACAGATCAATATATTCTTAATTTCACACATCTGAGATTCAAGTGAACTAGGTTAGAAGATGAATTCTGGCAACATTTTCCAAGAAGAACATGTTTGGCTAATTATTGCCTATAGAAGGCCAACTTAAAACTATCTTACCATTTATTTGACAATAGTGGGCGATTCCCATTAGAACAAAGGTGGATGATGAGGGATTTTTGTTTTATTTTTAGATTTAGTTTACAGATACAGCACGGAACTAGGGCCTTCGGCCCACTAAGTCCACGCCAACCATCACCACCCAGTCACACTAGCTCTATGTTTTTCCACCCTCCCATCCACTCCCTATACACCAGTGGCAACTTACAGAGGCCAATTAACCTACAAACCTTTCTCCCTGCTCCAAGTCCGCTTGATGAGTTTAGAAAGAGTTTGGAAAGAGCCGGTATCAAAACAGCATAATGTGTTTGATCTGCCTTCCCATAGAGCTCACACTCATGCCAAATGTACCAATGCTACAACTGATGCACCTTGGCACTCGTGGCACCCAAACAACAGGCAGTGTAGAACCAAGGATCGCAACTACAACTGAAAATCATTGAATAGAAAATAGAAAAATACATTGACCACGCACAATAGAAACTGCAGTTTTTGAACAATAATTAAAATGTGAATAAAATTAGTATTAATAATAATTACACTCCAGCCACCCTACTATGAGAGAGGCCTGAACTATAGGACAAGGTTAGGGCTTTATTCCTTGGAGCACAAAAGGTTGAGGGATGATCTTATAGAGGTATATAAAATCATGAGGGGAATATATAAGGTAAATGCACAGTCTTTTACCCAGAAGAGAGGAATCAATAACCAGAGGACATAGTTTTAAGGTGAGAGGGAAAAGATTTAATAGGAACCTGAAGGATTTATAGTTTTCTACACAGAGGGTGGACGGTATACGGAATGAATTGCCAGAGGTAGTAGTTGAGGCAGATACATTAACAACATTTGAAAGACATTTGGACAGGTTGATAGATAGGAAAGGTTTAGAGCCACATGGGTAAAATGCAACCAAATGGGACTTGCTTAGATGGAGCATCTTGGTCGGCATGGCCGAGTTGGGCCAAAGGACCGGTTTCCATGCTGTATGACTATGAATCTAATTTGGATTGGTTACAACTGTAATCATTACCATTTAATTTTCAAATCACAATACAATAAATGAGAATATAAAATCCAAATTAAAAACCGAAAAACCAAGCATTGAGCAAATAATGTTCCACACAACAACAGAGCCGTTTCCTCTATTGCCTTTTCCTTGAACCCCCTTCTCCAAATTCCTGTATTGTCAAGAAGGATGTCACATGAAGCATTATGTATCAACCAGCGTTGAGAGCCAGATAACATTTGATTAAACTGCTTTTTCATTTGATTTCGAAAATAGATTAAGTGAATTATCATCCCTCTAACTAGATGCGGGGCTTTTTCTTTTACAAATGCAGTCGGGAAATATAAGTGTTTGCACAGAGAAGAATGTATGTTGGAAGGCAGCCAACTGACTTCAGACTGAAACTATTTAGCATTAACATTGAGGAAAAGTAATACTCTTTTCCCACATGGAGGAAGTGATGCAAACCACTTATAAATAGTCATCCACGACACATAAAAAAACAAGCCTGCAATAATTTCTTCCAAATCAGAGCTGGCACAGTAAATGTACAGTCATTCATTTATATGCAGAGAAATAGATCCAGATGGAATCTAATACAATTTTGTTGTATAAATCGATTTGAGAACAGAACATAATGTGCGCGGACATTAAAAATTTTTATATAAAAATTATTTTCCTCTCATTCATACTTTAGGGGCTTGGACACAGGAGGAAGCGACTAGGTCAGATCCAAATATAGGTTAATGGAGCCTGAGGAACATACTGTTCAGATGTTTATAAAGATTTATGCGGATGAACGATCTAAAGCTTTTAAACTGATTTACACATAACCAGTGACACTGCTACTGCAGACAAGCCACAAATCACATAATTCATTTCGTTAATGCCATTAATGTGGAAAACCTTATGAAGCAGCAGTCCAGATAAAAACATCATTGCTTTTGCCACATTGTCTCAGGAGACGCAGGTTTTCTTTACCTCAGCAGAATTCCAACAAATATTTTTCCTTTTCTAATTGCTGCCAAGAATCTAAGCACAGACACTGGCAATCGGTTGAAAGCTGAGCATGGAGATGAATGAAAATACTGCCGCTATAACGGTACAGGTTCTGTTTATTTAAAAAGCTCCTACCATTTGATTTGTAGTCCTCCCATTGTCCCCTTTGACCTTCAGCTTCACAACAAGTTATACTCTTCATTTAGCCACAGTGCCTATTCACGCCTCTCCCACGTACATCCAGCTACAACACCATCAGAAAAGGTTGCTTAACATGAGCAATTTCTTCAAGCATCCAGTTCCAGTAGCTAAGGTTCACAATTTGCTGCCTGTTTTGCTTGATCCTTTTCTGCTTTGAGCCATTTTCAGAGACATGACTGTTTTTTTTCTTGGAATATCGAGTCTCCTTATTCTCAGTCCACGCTTAAATCCCGAGAACAGTTTGCAGAAACAACTACTCCAAATTGGAAACAGATTTTTTCAGCGATTGACTTAAGAAGCCAGTGTTTGAAATGCACTGACTCTCAATTCTTCAGCCTTCCCTGTTGTGAGACATAGCCAATGCACAACAGTCGCTGTTCATTTACCTCATACCACAGGGATGAAACACAACGTGAAGGGAAGAGGAGGAGCTTGGAACTGATCAGAGCCTATTACTCAATTGCAAGGGATATAGTCCGATTGCCCTCAACTGATCATTATATTATTGCCGCTTGTACTGAGGTGATTGCTGTGGCTTTCGAATACAGAACATACACAATCAATGTGAAACAGGCAGTGCGAGTCCCTGAGTATGTTACTGCAGCATATTCTATGACTTCCCCCACAAGACCCCGACTCAGATTGTGATCCCGAATCACCAGCATGCATTGCTAAGCTATCTACTCCAAACTACTTAACACTTTCAGTACTATATTTTTAAATATAAAAAAACATAATTAGATCAAGCCAAGAAATAAAAAAAATGTAGAGGAGTTATTTTCAGAGAGGCAAAATGTTCTTTAAGATCAGGTAATATATATGATATTTGAAAGCTTTGGAATTATTTTAAAAAGGTAAACATATTTTCCTCTATATACATTTCTCAGCTTTCCTATACCATTTCCTATATCGCACCTTCATTGCGAAGGGAACCGAATACAAAATGTTGACATCATGATGCAGCTGTACAAGTCATTGGTGAGACCACTCCAAGTGTGCTGTGTGCAGTTCTGGTCGCTCAGCTACAGGAAGGATGTCATTCATTTGGAAAGGGTGTGGAAGATGCGCCAGGATGTTACCTGGGCTTGTGGGCTTGAGTTATAGGGAGAGGTTGGATAGGTAGGCACTTTTTTCTTTTGAGCGCAAGAGGCTGAGCGGAGACCTTATTGAGGTGTACAAGATCACGAACAGCATGGGAAATAAAACGCTCACAGTTTTTTTCCCAGGGTAGAGAATTCTAAAGCTAGAAGCCATAGGCTTAAGGTGAGAGATTTGAAGAACCTCAGGACAGTGTTTTCACTCAGAGGGTAGTCAGTATGTGGAATGAGCTACTAGAGGAAACACTGGAAGGGGGTAATATTCCTATTTTTAAACATATCCCTACTCCACCGCTCCCCATGCCCCCAGCCCTATCTGTCCATCACCTCCCCCCTCACCTGCAGCTCTTGCCTCCCCCTTCCCTCACTCCTCTTCACACTGACTATCTCTCTGCAACAATCTCAGTTCTGATAAAGGGTCTCAAATGCAACATCGATTATTCCTTTCCCCCCTCAGAGGCTGCTTGACCTGCTGTTCCTCCAGCAGTTTGGTTTTGCTCCAGATTGCAGCATCTGCAATCTCTTGAATCTCTCCTTTTTTCTTGTGTTCATGTAATTCTGTCGCATACTTGGATAAGAATGACAGACAACCTCATAATTTAGCTTCTTTGGGAAGGAAGTTGGTGAGAAAGCTCAAACAGATCTAGCGTGGCTCACCATTTTAACGTGCTCTACAATTACCAGCCAGTGTGTCTCCAAACATCACATCTATCGTTTTATTTTCTGACACACAAGACAATTTCAGGATTAATAACATAAACCACTCTCAGATATCACAATCTGTAGTGACTCTCAAATCCACGGCATCAGTGTCATAAGAAGACTGGTTACAGAATTCGAGCAAGATTAATACATTGCCAGCTATAGTGTACACAATGAAATGGGGACTTGGCACCAACTGAAGGACAGGGTGTTTTGCATTTCTGCAAGGATCCATTGAAATGAAAATTTTCAATTAACCTTTTTTTTGTTTACAATGGAACAGTTGTTTCAAGCACTTGAAACGGTTTCTGCAGTTATGTTGCAAGCTTCACGTTTACTCCCATGAAGGTTGGTGTTATAATAAATGAATTGACTACTATTGATTTTGCAATCTTTGCTGGCTCGCTGTTTTGTTTAACAATGACGTGGCCAGCTACTAGTACAGCTCAGGGCACAAAAGAGTCACTGTGCTGACAAAGAAAACAACAAGAAAAGCTTAGGTTGCCACAAAGTATAACCCATGAGAAAAAATAATACGTGACTGATTTGAAGACAGCAGCGCTATTCCTATCACTAATATTGTTTGTGATATTCAAATACAGTAAAATAATACGCAACCAAATGTTCAGCTAAAAGATCAGGTTCAGTTTTACTGCTTAACACAGGGTACTCAACAGACATGTTGCTTTTTCTAGCTTTGATGTTCATGTAATAAGTCAGTATTATTTTCTTCTTGTAGGAGAGATACTGAAGTCAGTGAAATTCACCCCGGGTTCGGAATTTGCTTTGTTAGGAACTATGTGAATCAGACAGTAATTCCAATCGCTTTTCCCACTGCAGTGTTCCATTGCAGCACCAGTACTGGCAACTGGTTTTAAAGAATAAATCATTTTTAATGAGGCTCAGCTACTTGTCTGGCCAGAAAACACATTCTGCATACTCTGATCACCAGCTCTTCACCAGATTATATGCCTCCAGGTATTTAAGGAACGATATATCCAGATATTTGGCATGGAAAATGCTACGGAGATATGAAGCTAGAAGAGGCCGCTGTATTCAATATCAACAGAATTCCAGTCATAAAGAACAAATTTACCATTGCACAACACGGCACAGTAGACATTTCAAATAGAAACTCCAAGTGCTGGATGCCACATATGCAGTCAGTTTCACTTGGCAGTGACTGTGGTGGGACTAAGGATGAGACAGAGGCCAGACAGGCAGCCTGTGTCTGTGACCCAACTGTGCAGCGGAATGAAAGAAGCAAAATCAATAATGTCCGCATAATCCTGCTTTGTTTAAAAATAGCAAAACAGACGTGTCCAAACAAATTAATATGCAATACACATATTTATTTAACTTGTTCCCAGCACCATCTTTTTTGTAACCACATCAATAAAGCTAAGCAAATACTTTCAAAAAAATATTTAACTTTTGGTTTCAGTTGAGGCAAAGGCCACAGTAATGAATGTGTATTTATAAACCCAAACTTTCACAAATACCAAAGTCAACAATTTAATTCTGAACCACAGCCACTGAAAAAATATAAGGAAATACAATGTAGAAATTGCTCACAACAACAACAACGAGGTAAACGATCAGATATCTGAGTTATACTGATCGCCTTTCAGTGGATGTCAGCATATCCATCAGAGGGATGAGATGAATGCTGGTGTTCCCAACACCCACTTCTGAACACGAGGATTAGAAGAATAAATATGGGCCGTGCGATCTGAGCTTCCCTACTCACGTCCTATGGGATTTTGTAAAAGTGCAGCGGGGCCTTGTTAATATCACATCTCTACGGACCCCAATTTATCAGTTCCCCCAAAGGTGGTGCAGTGGTAGAGTTGCTGCCTTACAGCGCCAGAGACTCGGGGTTGATCCTGAATATGGGTGTTGTCTGTATGGAGCTTGTGCGTTCTTCCCGTGATCGCGTGGGTTTTCGGTGGGTGCTCTGGTTTCCTCCCACATTCCAAAGACATACAGGTATGCAACCTAATAGTCTTCGGTAAAGATTGTAAATTGTCCCTAGTGTGTGGGTATGTGCTAGTGTACAGGGATCACTGGTCAACACGGACTCGGTGGGCCAAAGGACCTATTTCCATGTTGTATCTCTAATCTAAATTAAAGTGTTACATTGATAAGGTGCCCATTTCAGAAGTGAGGCTCGCACTCACCACCATCTCCTTCAGACACAAGATGCCTGCACCTGAACCAAGACAATACCTAAATGCAAAGCTCTGCACATTACTTCCTTACGGCAGCATTTAAAGATCCAGTCACCACTTTTACCTTATAAATGCAAAGTTAAGAACACAAGGAAGTCTGCACATTACTTCCTTACGGCAGCATTCCCAAAAGTCTTGTTCAGTCAGTCAGAATCCATCGGCATGAGTTTTAATCTTATTTTCTCCTCTTTATCAGTGATCCTGGAGTGCAAAGAATCCCAGAGAGTCACCTCCCTCCTCAAGAAGATGTTCCTCAGCTTTGTTTTAAATGACCATATCTCACAACTGTATCCTGATGTTCAGAGCTCTCCCACCAGTGGAAACATCTCAACGCTGATCTTGCCAAATCCCCCCTCAGTACCTGACATATTTCCATACGGTCATTTCATTGTCCTTCTTCTAGGAATCCAGTCTGAAGAAGGGTCTTGACCCGAAACGTCACCCATTCCTTCTCTCCAGAGATGCTGCCTGTCCCGCTGAGTTACTCCAGCATTTTGTCTACCTTCGTTTTAAAACAGCATCTGCAGTTCGTTCCTACTCAATATTCATGTTATTGGGTTGTATGTTACCCGAGCGGAATATGAGGTGCTGCTTAATATAGGTTTAAGTTGAGAGGGGAAAGATTTAATAGGAATTTAAGGGGCATTGTTTTCCTAGTGGGTATATCAAGCTGCAGTGAAGGTAGTTGCAGAGTTCCATTTAAAAGACTTCCAAGATAGGAAATATTATAGGTAAGGAGCCATCCATAGAAACCATAGAAATTAGGTGCAGGATAGGCCATTCGGCCCCAGCCTGCCATTCAATATGATCTGGCTGATCATCCAACTCAGTATCCCGTACCTGCAAAGAATCCCTTAGAGGGACATCTAACTCCCTCTTAAATATAGCCAATGAACTCTCTGTGGCAGAGAGTTCCAGACTCAAGAAGATGTTCCTCAGCTTTCAGTTTTAAAAATGACCATCTCTCACAACTTATCCTGTGTTCAGAGCTCTCCCACCAAGTGGAAAATCTTCCTGCATCTCTGTCCAACGCTTAAGATTTTGTGTTTCTATAAGATCCCCTCTCCTTCTAAATTCTAGGGAGTATAAACCAAGTCTATCCAGTCTTTCTTCATAAGACAGTCCTGACATCCCAGGAAT
This sequence comes from Leucoraja erinaceus, assembly GCF_028641065.1. Classification (NCBI taxonomy): domain Eukaryota; kingdom Metazoa; phylum Chordata; class Chondrichthyes; order Rajiformes; family Rajidae; genus Leucoraja; species Leucoraja erinaceus. Next base: position 8,975,983 of record NC_073408.1, read on the forward strand.
CAGTCTGGTGAACCTTCTCTGTACTCCCTCTATGGCAATAATGTCCTTCCTCAGATTTGAAGACCAAAACTGTACGCAATACTCCAGGTGTGGTCTCACCAAGACCCTGTACAACTGCAGTAGAACCTCCCTGCTCCTATACTCAAATCCTTTTGCATGAAAGATGCTGCTGCTGTCCCGCTGACTGGTGTACTCCACCCAGGTCTCGCTGCATCTCCCCCTTTCCCAATCCATTTAGATAATACAGCATCTGCATGGATTCATTTATCCTACTGCCAATATTTGCCCATCACCCAGCCTATATTGGGTCCTGTATCCTCCTCACAGCTAACACTGCCCCCCAGCTTAGTGTCATCCGCAAACTTGGAGATATGAGGTGCTGCATTAATATATATTGTAAAATACTGAGGTTTAAGTCACTGAGATTGTGGGACCCGTTTAAGCCAGCCAGTTCTCTATCCACATCAATACTATGCCTTGTGAATTTGTATACTAATTTAAGGGGCATGTCGAAAGCCTTTTTACACCACCTAGTGGTTCTCTCCCCTATCCACGTAGTTATGAAAAATTCTACAAGGACATGATTTACCTTTGATCCATGCTGACTTTGAAGGATTTCACCACTTTCCAAATGTGCTGCTATCCCATCTTTAATTGCTAGTAGATGCAACTAAAAACATTTAAAAGACTTGAACAGGTACATGGATAGGGAAATATATAATAGATAAGGAGCCAAACACAAGCAAATCGACACAAGCAAATCGGACTAGCCTAGATGGGGCATCTTGGTCAGCATGGATAGGTTGGGCCAAAGGGCCTGGTTCCATGCTGTGTGACTCTAATAGTCATTGGAAATAGGAAGGAAATAATGTTTACTGTTATGAGTATTAAGATATTGAGATCTCCATCATAATGTAGTTTCTATTATACATGGCCTATAGTCAGTGGGCTTAATCCACGTTCAAAGACATACATTTCTACCATTTATTTTATAAGGAAAACATTGGGTTAAAGGGTGTAAAGAAATGGAATGTACAATTGCTCTGGTCTCCAACTTCTGTCCTATTTCTCAATCTTTAAAATAGCTTGGACTGCATCACAGATGTCTTCAATTAAATATCATCCTGGGGGAAAAATGCCCTAGATCACCATAATATGGAATAGTTTCACATGTTTTCAAAAAAATACTGCCATTAATGTAGAACAGTTTTAGATTTAATTTCATACATAATCAGTTTCTAATTACTTGCTTTAATCCCCTCAATAGGATACAGCACCAAGCTTTGGGAAACCTCACCACTCATCCAATTCATCCCGCCACCTTAAAAATACAATCATTTTTCAAACAATGCTATTTAAATAATATTGCACTCTTGACTGAACAGATGATTACTCTGGCCACAGGCAGGTAATTAAGGAATGCACATGGTTGCTACCGGGTTTAAAGCCAATTTATGCTTCCTTACTCATAACCATTCTCCAATTCCCCCAAAGGCTCTTTCCTGAGATTTTCTGCACTTTCTCTTCAGAAAGACAGACAAAATTCTGCAGTAGGGTTCTGCCACGTAAAGTTGTTTGTCCATGCCTTGCACAGATGCTGCCTGGCCTACTGAGTTCCTCCAGGCCTTGGGATTTGCTGAATATAATAATGAATCACAATACCAATATTTTAAGGAAGTATACACATAAAAAATCTCTTAAGGATGCTGAACAGATCTAATCCAAGCACAAATACAATCCAAGTTATTATCTCTTCCAAATGATTGCTGGGAAGGCAATAGCAACATATGGTTCATGAATGTAGTCCAGCTTGAATTAACGGCTTCATATCCACGCCTCACACCATGTCAGTCCAGTGTTCATCCTGCAGGTTCAGCAATCTCCTGCCCAATCTGTTGTGTCGTTGTCTGTCCCACTCCACCTCCGACCATCCCTCCCCCACCTCCAACCATCCCCCTCATCTCCGACTATCCCTCCTCCCACCTCCCCACCAGTGGCGTGTGGTGAGGTCAATGGCTGGGGAGGCACTGGCTAGTATCAGTGGCCCGGCCCTCCCTGTATTGATCACCGTGTCTCCCCAGGGAGAGAGAGGGGTGGAGCCGGGGCTGTGTGCGTGAAGCACGGCGACTGGAGGGGCGGGAGCGTTGCCCCGGGACCGTGAGGGAACAACCCACCTTCCCCTTCTCCATTACCCCTCATACCCCCCTCCCCGTCTATCCCTTGCTTCCCCCTCCACCCCTCTACTCTCTCTCCACCCCTCTCTCTCCCCTCCACCCGGGGTAGATCTATACGAGCTGAGAGCACATTACTCAAGCGTGGGGCCCCTTTAGGCGCGTGGCCCAATTGGGAGCTCTCAGCGGCCCAGAGCCTCCGAATCGGCCGCTACAAATCAACGAATCATCCTACCAGTCAGCGCAGCCCGCGGCTGGAAAGTCAGCGCCGCCAGCGGTGGAATCCAGTGCTGCGCCGACGTTGCTGAAGCTAGCTAACGTGGAGGGAGAGTGGGGTTGCGTCAATTACGTGGGCCGAGCCTACATAATTGACGCTCGCTCTCCCTCCACTGGGCTCAAGACACACACTGTCAGTGAGGCAGATGTGATCGCTGCCTCCCCTGGTGCTTTTTCATTGCAGTTTTATGACAAGACCAGCGAGCTTAAATTTAATATATTTATATGTGAAATAATACATGTAATGAAGGGGTTTATAAACATTACATTGGTGACATACAGAGAGATTGTAACGGGCACACACTTATTGCCCGCTCTCCATCCAGTTTCTGAGGGGTTGCGCAATCAGAGGGGAGGCTCAGCTCATTGCTGCCTCACCTCCCATCTCTCTCTGTATTTGCAGTGGAGCTGCGCAAATTTGGCTATTTTGACTATAATAAATGATTAGATTCATATAGAAATGACATTAATAACACAGATCATTGGAAAAATCTTTATATTTATTTTATTTTAATATTATTTTTCTTTACTTTTCTTAACAGCTATTTTCATTGGGAGTATGACAGGTGAGGCTCTGCCTTCCCTGACCGCACGTCCCTGCTCCCCACCCTCCACCATGATTCCCTCCAAAAACTGTTACATCAGGTCAGACCATGTGCAACCTCAAAACGAAAATTTAAATCAAGAGGACCTAGTTATTTTAGCAAAATTCACCCGTCAGAAGATTTAATTATATATTTCTGCATTTGACTGTTCTGCCCAACTTCTAATTACCTCTATATATAACTTTTACAAGCCTCAAACATGTGTTTGGAGATAGACTTTACTAAACGTAACACCAAAAATAGCATAGTATGTAATCACTATGATTTTATTTACGAATCAGATACACTAAATCTAGGCTAGAGTTTGGCTTCAGAGTTACAATAGTTCGATGTGCGATGCAATTCCACAAACGATTCAGTGAGTTTATCACACGTTATCCAAGGCAAACATACCAGGATGTAGCAGGTTCCACTATCCCATCTACAACACAACTGCTACATTCAGCACCACTGCTCCAGATTAAGGGAGGTGGGGTTAGATAAATAGGTCAGCTGATTTCTGCATCTTTGATCAATATTGAGGTACTAATGCTGGAAGTAAATCGACACATGGATATCAAGAAAAAAAAGCTTGCTGCTTTATAATTCACAATGCCGAGACGATGGTAGTACTTCATAGTTATTTTCATAGCTTCATAGCTAACTTCTAAAGTCTGGTTATTATGGATTACATGGTCCACCATGGATTACACAATTACATGGATAGGACATACAGTGCACTCCATAATGTTTGGGACAAAGACCCATCATTTATTTATTTGCCTCTCTACTCCACAATTTGAGATTTGTAATAGAAACAAAATCACATGTGGTTAAAGTGCACATTGTCAGGTTGAACAGGTCCAGGTAGATATCGGATTTAGCAAGATATGAGCGCTCCATTAATTGTTTGCCGCTCATGACAGCCCTTTCTGCAAGTCCATTTGATTGTGGGAATTCTGGACTGCTGGTGATGTGGCGAAAATCCCATCGTTGGGCAAAGTTTTTAAAACACTGGCTAGTGAACTGACTGCCATTATCTGCATGCGGCGTGCGGGGGCACTGTGTACGGCAAATTGGCACGCCGGCTATTGTACGAGCTTTTATACTGTTGTACCAGATCCGTGAGTATGTGTGATTTACTCAACATGGTGTCAGAAGTGGGATCATCTCTAGTTTCAGCAGGTACCACGATCTGATTGTTGTGAACCAGAACTGCAGGAGCAAGGTCGAAATGCTCTGCTTGTTTAATAACTTCTGGGTCAGCGATGTTGAGAAGGAGAGAGACACAGTGGTCTAGTTGCGATGATCAGCACAAATGTAAAAGTTGAAATTGCATTAAAAAATCCGCCAATGTTCAGCGAGGTCTGAGTCAAAAATCAGAGGATCAGTTTACGGAATGAGTTGGCCATAGCAACATGAGATAAGGGACAAAATGGGTGAAATAAAACACTACATTGATTGATAAGTAATATAACCTATCTCCAATTATGGAGGGCAATGTATATATTGGAGTGATATGGGGCAAATGTGGACTAGAGTAACTGGGACATGTTGGCCGGTGTGGGCAAGTTGGGCCGAAGAGCCTGTTTCCACGCAGTATCACTCTATGACTCTGACACCATTGCAACCCTGCGAAGTGCAATAACACCATCAATATATTGAATGTCACGCAAACAGCTACAGGATAAGTGACTAGATCATCTACATTTGAAATGTAGCTGAGGGATAAATATTGTCTGATATGAAGTACGCAATTCCCCCAACACTTCAACAGTGTTATGGGAATGTTTCAGGTTAATGTCAAAGTTTAGACAGCTGCACGCAATACACGCAGAAATCAATTTCCTGGAGCAGGAGAAAAGAGAATCACTCTCAACAGTTTCTGATGCCACGGTGTTACTGGCCACCTAATATTTTTATCTCACCGTCAAACTTCAGGCGCTTGTGTCAGTTTAAATTGTATGCAAAGTTCCACCTATTAAAAATGATTCTTCACAACATGTATGTTAAAAACAAAACCAAATATGAAAAACAATTTTTTACTGACCAGTTTCATAATACATTGAGATTCCTGCAAGTTGCACAATGGAATGATTAGCACATTTAACTGTATCCATACACAAGCAGAAATGGAAGGAGCCAAGCTCCTAGAGTGAAACTAAGAAAGCAGTACATCGATTACCTTGGTGAGAGTGGTGGTGATACAGGTATCTGCTGGCCCTCGTACTGTTTCACCATTGCTCGAACGCTCCAGGAACGACTGTTCATTTCCTCGTCACAGCTACAACAGAAAAGATGGTCATTGGTTAATGCAAATCTAAATAGCAGAACCTCTTCCAATCTCTCATCAGATTTCAAAATTCACAAAATTGTAAATGTGGAAGTATTCATTTGGTTGGTAAGTACATGGAGAGAACTCAATGAAAACATTGCATGAGAAATGCCCTTTCCTTGGCAGAGGTTAGCCATCACCTTGTTCACACAGCTCTGCCAGGCCCCTACTCTTGGTGACATCAACTTCTTCTTTGAACTTATTTTCCCCAAATAATAGTTATTGCAATGGGAATCCCTTATGCTTAAAACGAACAGAGACACGTCCCCACCCCTTTCTGCTTTCCAAAGAGACCACATTCTCCACACCTCGTTCACTCACTCTTCTTCCCACTCATCTCTTCCCACTCAAACCGTACCCGCTCCAGTCACTTTACCCTGAAACCACAGTTGATGTCCCTTTACCTCCTCCCACACATTTCCCCACAAATGCTGCCTGACCTGCTGAGAATATCCAGTATTTTCTGTTTTCATTTCACCTTCCCAGAATTCACCATATTTTCTTGGAATTTTTGCTAAATACTTAACTGCAAAAAGATTCAACAATCAGTGCTGGAATTTATGTTAAAATGAAAACTGCCAGCAGAGGGCACCATGGGCTGCAGATTCACAAACTATTCACTGGGAATACTACCTGGAGCCGAAAGGGATCAAAATTGACGTGTCACACTAGTATTATTTGT